>NC_091054.1:10000000-12400000 GCF_963966145.1 Tenebrio molitor
GGTTCCATCGAACAGTCGTCATTGCACAAGCAACAGACCGCCCCCAGGGGTAGATTGCCTTAAAACAGAGATTCTAGGGGGGGTTTATCTGGTACAGGTTCGTACCTTTGACCCAGTGGTGCAACTGGTGCTCATTGGTACTTGTGACCAGCTTGCATTGCAACTTTGTGTTGGCCTTTTTGACGCACTCAGGATCGGCGCACACGCCGCAACAGTCGCAATAAACTCCGATACCGTTGATGAGGAAGGATTCGCAAATGGAGCAGTACCACGTCTGGAACGTCGCCGTTAAAATAGGGAAAACGACGGTCTGGGGGGAGTACCTTTGAGGCGATTTTAATGGGGGTCCAGCTGTGGTTCTTTGTGGAGTCTCTTATAGGGACGTTACCGTCGCCACTCAACCATTTAAAAATATAAAAGCTTATAACGCATATGATAAAAGTGCCAAGTACCGTGGGAACGCTCAGAGGCGGCGTCAAATCGCCAACTAACCACATTTTGTAGTTTAAGCAGTTAAAAAATTTACTGAAAACTGCCATAATTTTATTACATTTTGTACCGGTTTTGAAGCAGGGGAAAGTGTAGTAGGTCGTAAACGTACGTCAATGGAGGGCTGCATGTGTACAACTTCGGGCAGAGAATTGGGGTACACGATCTATTGATACAAATTAATCCATTCAGAAACCAAGCGGAAGGGTACTACTTTCACAACTAAAAATGACATTTTTAAACATTACCCACTGCTGCGACGTCCTCGAAGATTTAACTGTCCTTACAGTGCCAGTCGAGGAACTAAAGAACTCGTCAACACTTTGCCATTTTAAATGGAATTACATGTTTACAGTGTGTTTACACATAACACAAAACCTTGTTGTCATGCTGTCACTTTGACAATGTCAACAAACAGAACAGCGCAAAACTAAAGTCCCTAGATTTGAAACTTGGGCGCTAATAAGTTTGAGGTTAGTTTTTTAATAAGAAGACGATAATGGATGAGCCTGTGGAGATAAAAAAGCTGGACGAAGCAGTGATCAACAGAATCGCCGCCGGAGAGATCATACAGCGACCCGCAAACGCGCTGAAGGAGATGATCGAAAACAGTCTCGATGCCAAGTCTACCAATATCCAGATTACCGTGAAAAACGGAGGACTGAAGCTGCTCCAGGTCGGTACAATTTGATTTCTAGTCTCCAATTCGATGTCCAAATTGATAGATTCAAGATAACGGGACGGGAATCCGCAAGGAGGATTTCGTTATAGTGTGTGAGCGCTTCACCACCTCGAAACTTCGCGAATTCGACGATTTGCAAAGCATTGCGACGTACGGGTTTCGGGGCGAAGCCCTGGCGAGTATCAGTCACATCGCGCACCTGTCCATCACGTCGAAAACTTGCAGCGAAATTTGCGCCTACAAGTGAGTGGTCACGATAGATTTTTGTTTTTAATTGTTGATCAGGGCAAATTTTGTCGATGGGAAGCTACAAGGGGCGCCTTTACCCACCGCGGGGAATCAAGGCACAATCATTACGGTGGAAGATTTGTTCTTTAACATGTCAGTTAGAAAAAAGGCGTTGAGGAGTCCAGCTGAAGAGTATCAAAAGATCTCTGAGGTTGTGGGCAAGTACGCCGTACACAACTCCAAAGTGGGGTTCGCTTTGAGGAAGTCGACGGCAAATAACGACATCAGGACGCCGCCTGATTCAAATCATGTTGAAAACATTAGAATCGTGTACGGGAATAGTATAGCAAGGGAGCTTGTAGAGTTTGAGGTGGAAAATGAGTTGTTGAGGTTCAAAGCGGAGGGGCACATGACCAACGTCAATTACTCAAGCAAAAAATTTATTTTCTTGTTGTTCATCAATCACAGACTGGTCGATTGCCAAAGTGAGTCTGAAGGTATTTTTTTTTTTTCGAAAAATAAGTCGTGGATTCTAGATTTGAAAAAGTGTATCGATCAAGTTTACTCCACTTATTTACCCAAAAACGGCCACCCTTTTGTCTATCTGAGTCTAGAGCTAGATCCTGTGAACGTTGACGTGAACGTGCATCCCACAAAACACGAAGTGCACTTCCTGAACGAGGAACAAATCGTGGAGGCGCTCTGTGCGGCTCTCGAGACAAAATTATTAAAATCCAACAATTCGAGAGTGTTCTACACGCAAGTAAGGATCGAGATTTCATCATGCAGGCGTTTTTCAATTGTTTTTTAAGGCAAAGTTGCCGGGAGTTCAAGTGGAGACTTTACCGCTGAAGGATTCCGACAACACTCCAAATAAAGTCAATCCCAAAGATTTAGTGAGGACTGACGCGTCCGAGCAAAAAATCGAAAAATTTTTTGGGACTCCTGTCGAGAAGGGTAAAAGTTCTACGTCTTCGTCAAAATCGAGGCAAAGCCAAGGAATGAGCGCGTCGCTCATTTCCAAAGTGACGAAGTAACTTGGTGACACCCGATGGAGCTTCTTGTTCAAGGAACGATGTTTTCAGGGGCGACACCGAGTTGACAAGCGTTCTGGAGTTGCGAAAGTCTGTCGAAAAAAGTTGCCACCGAGTCCTCCGCGATGTCTTCGCGCAACACGTTTTTGTCGGCGTGATCGACGTCTCCCAAGCCCTGATCCAATACAGCACAAAGTTGTTTCTCTGTAATACTAAGAAAATTCTGTACGAGTTGTTGTACCAGTTCGTACTTTATAATTTTCATAATTTCGGTTTGATAAGTTTCTCGAAGCCTTTACCGATTTACGAGTTGGCGCTGCAAGGTCTGGATCTGCCCGAAGTGGGGTGGACGCCAGAAGACGGAGACAAGAAGGAGCTGGCGCAGAAAATTACAGAGATTTTAACAGAGAAGGGTGAAATGTTGAACGAATATTTTTCAATGAATATTAGCGAAGAGGGACAGTTGAGTTCTTTGCCTTTGCTACTAGGTATTGTAAAAGACTGTTGCGTCGCTCTCTACGTTTGTGCTTTCAGATAGTTATACTCCCGACATTTCCGGACTTCCCGTGTACGTGTTGCGGTTAGCGACTGAAGTGAATTGGGAATCGGAAAAGGAGTGTTTCGATAGTTTTGCCAAAGAAACGGCGCTTTATTATAGCCAGATGAGCGAAGATTCTGCGTGGGAAGGAAACGACTGGAAGTGGATTACTGAACATGTGGTCTACGCTGCAATCAAAGAGTATTTCATCCCGCCCAAGAAATTTATCGATAATGTTGCCATTTTAGAAATTGCGAGTTTGCCCAATTTGTACAAAGTATTCGAAAGATGCTAATAAAAGTTTTTGTTGAATTTAAATTTGTTTGTCTCCATTTTGATAACGTTGGAAGTGGTTGACGTTCACACTTATCTGCGCGGTGCGCCCTCTACGTTGACATTTCAAAAATAATTAAATACAGTAGAATCCAGTGTACAAGTTCCCGTATATGGTCATAATCAGTTGAATATATTAAAATTTAACTTTCCCACTCGGACCGTTTAAGGTAAGACTTCTTTTACGGCACCAGAAAACCGTCGCAGACCACCTCAACGACAGCTACAGTTTTGTTTTGTTTCGTGACATAACACCCGTTGCCACTCGATTGTCAGTTTAAATGATTTTATAAACAAACTAACAAGACTTATTTGACCACTTTCTCTCGCAGTCTCTGCAACGATTATGTCTTTGTCGGGGCGCAAGAAGAAACACAATTTGAAGCTGCAAGTCTCGGACGAAGCGCCGCCAATGTAAGAATTTTGAGGTTATTAGAATTGATGTTTCACAGTGGAGGTTTGCAGAATCGCGCCGGCCAATCTCGACAAGAGGACAACGATAACGATAGGGGATCGGACGTTCGATGTGGAAGCGGACGATTTGGAAAAAATCGCCGATCTAGGTCGGGGGGCTTATGGTATAGTGGAAAAAATGCGTCACGTGCCCAGCGGGACCATAATGGCCGTGAAACGCATCGCCGCCACCGTGAACACGCAAGAACAGAAAAGACTGTTGACAGACTTAGATATTTCGATGCGCAGCAGCGACTGTCCGTACACCGTGCAGTTTTATGGGGCGCTGTTTCGAGAGGGCGACGTCTGGATCTGCATGGAGGTGATGGACACGAGTCTGGACAAGTTCTACGCCAAAGTGTTCAAGCACGGCCGCAAAATACCAGAAGATATGTTAGGTAAGTGTCAGTCAAGTGTCATATGTGGAGTGTTGCCAACTTTGTTTAGGTAAAATTACGTTTGCTGTGGTCAGTGCCCTACACTACCTTCACTCAAAGCTCAAGGTCATACACCGAGACGTGAAGCCCTCAAATATCCTGATCAGCCGCCAGGGTCAAGTGAAAATGTGCGATTTTGGCATCAGCGGTTATCTAGTCGACTCCATCGCCAAGACAATAGACGCGGGGTGCAAGCCCTACATGGCGGTAAGTGTCTCGCTCGCCGGACCGATCGTCTTGTAAAGCGTGTGTCCGCAGCCGGAACGAATTGACCCCCAAGGGAACCCCTCGCAGTACGACATCCGCTCGGACGTGTGGAGCCTGGGGATCTCGTTGATCGAACTGGCGACGGGCCAGTTTCCCTATCCGAAGTGGGGCTCGCCGTTCGAACAGCTGAAGCAGGTGGTGACCGACGACCCGCCGAGACTGCCCCCAGGTCAGTTCACGTCCGAATTCGAAGATTTTATTACGAGATGCTTACAAAAAAAATACACCGATCGGTCCAACTACGAACAGTTGCTGAACCACGACTTCCTTGTCAAGCACAAGGAGATGAACACTGATATTTCCTCGTTTATCTCGGAGGTGCTGGACTTGCCGGACAATCCCTGAGATTCGTGCAATATTTCTTAAGTTAGGAGTTTTTATTTCGTTTTCTACATTTTATTTGAGTTGTAGGAATTAATTTTAATTTTCTCCCGGAAATTTGTCCGACTGGCAAAGTACAAAGTGACATTGAGTTTTTATGAACAAATTATGTAAGGATGCACCGTAGCGCTCTCCGCTCGAGTCAGAGCTGAGATTTTGCAGTTATAGTATTCGTCGGTAATTGCCTAACAATCCTAGTTACGAAGTCAATTAAGTAATAGCGGATAGGTCTAGATTATTTTATTTCAAGTGTTTATATCTTAATTTTTTTATTCTTTTTTAATTTGCATCACATTTTTAAACCGATCGCTCGACTGTAGCAATACTAACGCCTAATCGTCGCTTACGCAAAGCGAGCATCGTTATTAGCTCCTAATTTTGCTCAACACTCTTTTAAATTGTTCTCAGTATATTTATACATGGTTTTATTAATTTATTTCAACTTCTATGACTAGTATTACTCATCTTTTAATCCTAGAATTGAACGATTTTAATTTTACTGTAAAATGTGTGATAATAAAATAGTGGTTAAATTCAACACTTTATTTAAAATTAATACAAACAGTCCAGTCTTGTCAATAGCAGAAGTCTGAGGTTTTTTTTTTTCTCTTAAGCAGTACTACAGTAAAATACAAAAATATACTTTGACTTCCTAATCTTCAGAACGGCGAATTCATGCCCAACTTTGTCCCAAAGTCTAGTCGCGCCCTCTTACGGAACCTCTTGTTCACCCTGAAAACCCAACGTGAACCGAACTCGTCCCTTTCCTCCGTTTATCAAATATCTTACATGATTTCCTGACGTTTGATTACTTCGTTCACGATAAACACCATAAAAGGAGACACTGCAGCAAAAATGATCACCCACAGCGGAATCTGAAGCTTCAAATCCTCCTCAGCATAACTCTTCAAGTTGTAACAACTGAGAATCGTGTAAATACTCTGAAATATCACCCTACAAAGAGATTTTTACCGGTGGGTTGACAATTTTGCCACCAGAGAGCTCACTCACAAGGTAAAAATGGTTCCCATCCATAGAATATTCTTGATGGGGGGCCTCTTATAAATTAAATAATCTCTATAGACAAATCCTATAGAAATCACCACTGGAAAATTAGTCTAGTTAGGTGGGAAGCACTCGTCGGAAAACATGACCTCACCAAAATGCAACAGTACGATGAACACAACGATCAGTCTGGCAGTCGACAGCGTCCAAGAATCTTGCTTCCATTGGTGGTCCGTGGGCAGATAAAAGAATTGGCAGGTGCAGTTCTGAACCGCACACAACTCCACACAATGGTCAGCCAAGATTCCGACGAACGAAACTATCACGACGACGACAGTCGGCATAAACTTGAGTCCGTAACACCACAGAATAAAAACGGAAACGTCGAGATTGACCCCGACCTGGTTCTTCCCTTGGGGCTTCTTCATGACTTCGGGGTCGACGGGGAGCCCCATCAGAGACACGCTGAGCAAAGGAACGACGATGCAGCTCAACCAGAGGACCTGTCCCGTCGTGAAAACCGCCGGGAGCATGACCACAACCGAGATCAACTGAATCAGACTGAGGACGACGCAACAAGAGATCCAGAACTGCACCGAACTCCACAAGGTCGTGACGAAATGTCGCGCCTCCATCACCAGGTGGTAAAACGATACGGGGTCGTCGCGTTTCACGCACAGCGAACACGCTATGGAGTTTAGCTCTCGGGACAGGTCCAGCGGGGAGAGGCACCCGTTTTTGGGCTTGCTGTACACCGGCATCTTCTGGCACATCTGGGTGTGAAGGGGGTCGATCGCGATGCTGGCGTCGGCTTGCATAAAAATCCCCGCATTTTCGCAGTTCGCCGACGAGCCCATTATGCACACGATCTCCCCGTATTCCTGCATGATGTTCAACATCTCTCGGGTGGCGCTGGGGGTGCAGTCCGTGAACAGCGACACCAACAAGGGGACGTTGTCGATCAGTTCGATGTGGGGCCGGATCTTGTCGATACCTCGCGGTAGTTTGGCCTAAAAATTGAAAATTCAACAAATCCTACAAATTGACGCTGTCAAAAATGACAGTTCGACACACTTGATTCGAATCAAAAATTCAAGACATGTCAAAAGTGACAGTTCGACACACTTGATTCATGTTGTTACTGTACCCGATTGCTCATGTCGAAGTTAATGGGGGCGCTCTGTTCGGTGCTGTCCGTGAGACAACTCAAAGACTGCCAGTCGTGCGACGTGTTGATCTCATTGTGCATCTGCACGCTGTCGTGACTCGCCATTTTCGTGGAGCACACGCCGCTCTGGTCGCTCGAATTCTTGTACAGGCGCTCCTGTTCGGTGTCGAATTTTACCGTCGAGTGTTCCATGTTGATGGCGCTCGGGGCCGAGAAACTCATCGTCCGCGAGGATTCCAAGTTGCTAGAGCCGAAAAACGCAAGTTAACGAGTCGCGTCGTCGGAGGACGCCGGAATGAAGCTGTCAAAGCGAGCAGGTAAAAACTACCACATTTTAAGCCCCGCACCTCGAATTTGATTCCGTTTCTATTTCCGGGCCTCCACCTCGAAGGCGCCAATTACAAAACTTGCGAGTTTCACGAATGAAATGACATTTGCAACGTGACAAAGGGCGCACTTCGAAATTGGGGCCCGAATGCACACACCACACCTGATCGACATGAGTGAGAGTTAAAATGCAAAATGTTTGAGATTAGAGTTGTAGTACCTATCGGAGAGCAAACAAGTCTTTTCGTCGTAATGCGGTGTTAACTTGCGAGCACTTTGCGACAGACGCCTCTGTTTTTCGTTCCTAGGATTGGTAACAACAGTACTTTCGGCTTGTCCACTATCACGTCTGTCCTCCCAGCAATTAGTACAATAAAACACACAAACATTTAAGTGAACAGAGATTAGTAAGTAAAATAGTGAAAGGGTAACATGGCCCACATCGCTCGGACCCTACGGGATCCGTTGACAGAACGGTTAAGAAAATAAAACAGACAGAATCTGCAACTGAAATGAGACAACAAGCATTAAAAGACGAGGACAATGCGAGTATGACCCATGTGTCGGCATTCAGGGTGGTTTCTAACCTGTTTCGTTCGCTTAACAGGGAAATGTGACAGTTCCAGCCGCTCTCCAGTCCCATTTTCTCGCTGAAAACGCGCGAACGCAACTCGTTTTCTTTGCTAAAATGGACGAATCGGATGCAGGCGCGCTCCAACTGTTCGATCAGTTGCACCTAGTCAAGAGGAAAAGCTGGTGTTCAACAGGGGAGAATTCTAGGAGCTCGAATCTTCCGTCGCTTACCATGTCGGTCAACGCTTGGTATTGCATCGTCACCATTCCGATGAACACTTGATTGCACTGCACCTGGAAGCAACTTTCCGCATCCGACACTTCCATCGAAGGACAATCATTGTAGAGAAGCGAGTCTGAAATCACCTCAAAGAAGCAAATCAATCGCGACGAGACCGATCGAGCTACCAGTGCTGTAAAACGGTCCCAAAGGCGTCTTAATCTTAGGCTCCAGTACGCTCTTGCAGTCCCAATGGACCGGAGTGGGACTGCGATAGTTCAAGTACAACTGTCGACTGTCGCTCGGCAGTTCTAGATAGACCTGGCTCAATTTGTTGTTCACAGTCTTATTCAAAGGTCTGTACGCGAAGGCCGTGCAGTAAGCTGTCAGACTGCTCCGCTGGTAGAAGTCTTGGATCTTCTTCCTGTCGGAAGAAGTCAAAGGGCACAGATCTCGCCCGTCCCAATAATCGACGCACGAATCGACGATTATATCGGCAGTACCCTCGGACAGCAACTGCATCGATCCGCTACTCAGCTCTTTGACTACCACTGCGAACATGTGCGGAAAGGGGAACTTGAGTTTGGTCGACAGTTGCAAAGAACGAGCGTATTTGTTGTCCCTGCGCACCATCTCGGGTTGCTACAAAAGAAACTGTCACATTCGTGGGCGTACAAGTTGAAACTCCGCCCGTCCAATTGTAAGTTTAGCTACAGAGACGGGGGCGGAGTCTGATTGATTAAATCTCTACTTGCGCGTTTCCGATTGGATTTAAACTGAAAGTGAGAAATACCAAGTGTCTGAACGTGGACAATTGCTGCTCCATGGTGAAGATCTTCTGGGCCTGGTCCACGAAACCGATTTCTTTGGCCAGTTCGCAGAGGCATCTTCTGTTGATCACTGGCACTAGGTTCTCGTTGTAGATGGCTTCGCAGGTGATGTGCGAACAGAATGCCGCGTAATGTTCCTAAAACGTCGAATAAAATCGCGTTTTTACGAAAACTCGATCAACCTGAGTTTCCACGCTGCAAGTGTTTAGCAAAATGGCGAGTCCTAGCGGTTTCAGAGAGGTCAAAAATCGACTCCAGTCGTGGTCGTCGAAGTGCAGCTTGAAAGGGTCGCTGTGGTTGTGAGTCAAGTCCAAAACTTCCGCAGTTGCAGTGTTGGAAGTTTCGTAATTGTAGTGGTGAGGGGTTCCCCCTGCGCTGTCCCCGTCAGCCGCCAGGTCTCCGACGTTGCCCAAACTCGACGAAGGCGAGGAAGGGTTTTCGTTGTTGTGCAGGAAAAACACTTTCTCGGCTGTCGGATTGGGCCAAGACAAAATCCCTTTCTTGTCGACGCACCCCAACGCCTAAAATTTCAAGGTGAACACTTGTCCAGGTGATTTTTTATTCGACTAACAGTGACAGACCCCAAGACGTGCAGAATGTTCGCCGAATGCACTAACAGCTCTGGTTTGCCTTGCACGATGGCGACGAGATTTTGCCACAGCTCTTGTCGCCGACAGGTCAGTTCCGAGTGGTCGATCGTCGAAGCTTCGGTGTCTTCTTCGAGGGGGTTGTCTTTGTAGGAGTCGAAGTGGCGCGAGATGTCCAATACGCTCTTGAAGCGCGCCAGTCCGAAATAATTCAAGAAGTTCCAGGCGAAAGGGAATACCAGAGGTAGCAAGGGCAGGATTGTTGTCGTCGGAATGACTAGGAACATGTCAGGGACGCTGCTCTGTCTCAGCGGGAAAAAGTACCTAAACAAGTTCACGACAACAACTAGCAGAAAAATGATCGGCAATAAAAATCGCTCGATTATTTTGATCATGACGAGGTGTCTCTGTTGGTTGAGGAGCGTCGTGGGCCTGTCAAGCGCTTGCTCCAAGTAGATCCGCAAGTTGTTCAAATATGGAGTCTCGAGTAGGCGGTATTTTTTATTTTCTAAAGGTTTTCTAGCTTTGGGGGCGCTGAAAATTTCGTTGGCACTTTGCAGCGACGGGGCGTACACTTCCTTAGCGTGCAACAGCGGAAACTCCGCCGTCTTGTCAATAGCCTCACAGTAGCCAGGACTCAGCTGTCCTGGCCTTATCAGAATCACGTCGTCTTTAACTAACAGCGCCCAAGGTAGGTTGACTAGTTTGTTATCCCTGTAGGTCCACTGTAAAGTGATGCAAGGCGAAAATGGCGAACACAGATTTGGGTAGTTCTCAGATTCCCAACTGATCTTTTCTGTGGCATTTTTGATGGTTTCTAAGACCGCGTGCACCCGATTGGGCACCTCCTCGTGCCGCAACTTATTGTCGTACAATTCTAGAGTGACATTGCACAAGAGAAGGAGGAGGATTGTGAGGCTCTCCACGACCAAAATGAAACTGTTTTCTTCGATTAGAAACGCGACGAAGAGACTGACCACCGCCCACAATTGGAAACCAGCCGAGACCCAATTGATCGTGGTGTGTTGGCTCGAATGGTGGAGGGTGTCTCTGACCCACGACCTCGATTTTCTAAACGAAACCGGTGGTTAACAAAGGGGGCACCAAACATTCGACTGGCTAACCTGGTCTTTTGCGACGACTTCAACTGTTGCAACACGCCCTCGATCTCGGAGTGGAGCTTCCGGAGGGCCTCCCGCGTGCTCAGACCGGATTCCTCGGGGTTTGGCTCCATTTTCATCGACAATCACATTATCTTTTAGGTTATGTTTACACCCACCACGCGCCTCCGCGGTCGCTCACCTACCGAGGCTTGTCTCAACGCATTCACCACAACACAAATACGCCAATCTGATTCGACGATTTTTTCATTTTATTGCGATTTATTCAAAATTTCAAATGACATAACAACACTCTAGCCACTGACGTAACGTTCAACACGTGCTGTCAACAGTGTCAACACTGTCAACTGTCAGTTACAATTGTCACTCGGGTGGCACATGTTGTTTGTTTTGTCGGTGAAGGTTCTTCCAGTGTGAGTGTAATAAAATTTGAAAACATTGTGTAACATTGTACAATAGTGTTCCAACAACTAAGATGTGTAAAACTCTTCGTGTGCTTTCCGTTTGATCAGTGCGTACTTATGGTGAACTATCAAGGACGTTTGATGTAATTCCGTCCGGCATTTCGACTGAGCGCTCCGTCTTTCCGACCCGAACGCGATGAAATCAACTCGAAACGCTCCATAAATATAGCGGTTCACACTAGATTGCTAATTTTTTCCATCAACTGATTATTTCCATTATTTGTTTTGCCCGATTAAAATGGAATCTAATTTGCTGCAGCATCAAGCAAAAATTCAGCAGTTATTACAGAAGTTTTTAGAACCCGATTTCGAGATCAAAAACGATACTTATCTCAGCAGGTTGCTGACGCACTTCTCGGCACAAGAAAAGACAGGTCAGTGTTGGGTTTTATTTTTTTTTTTACCAGTCTGACGATAAATATGTTACAGTCGACGCGACAGTAGTGGATTACTCGATTTTCTCTGACTGGCTAGTACAGGCGGTATCAGTATGGGAGGCAAACAATACGAATCCCTCTTTCAACATTTCTTCCTTCACCTTGAACCTGGCGGGGCTCGTGTCGAAAAACGAGAACACGTTTGGGGCACTAAACGCCGAAAATCTGTACTCCAAGCTGATCCAGATTGTTAGAGCTAGACACCCCGAAGTGGCCCCCAGTGTCAAATTAGGCTACATAAAGTTGTTGAGCTCGTTTCTCGCGCACAAGTCCGGGATCGAATGGATCGTCGCGTGCAACATGTGGGAAGATGTCCTGAGATTCAGCCTGACGAATCAAACAATCTATATCACTAGAGAGGGCTACAAGTTCATGTCGAAGATTCTAGAAAAGACAATCGATCAGCACGAGGAGTTTTGCCACACGGTGGTCAAGCAGATAATGTCACCGTTGTCCGAAAATTCGTACAAGAGTGTCACGTCTGGGGACATGTTGGAGATCAGCGATGAGATTATCTATCAGAATCTGAGCCCCACACTGCAACTGGTGGGAGACATTCTCGAGTACTTCTTGGAGAGTGTTCTATTCGCGCACAACGATTGTCGCATCGTTCTGATTTTTCTGCGGGACTTCCACCTCGATCAGAGAATCTGCAACTTCATGATGATCGCCCAAAACAAATACCTGATATTCGATTTGGGCAAGATCATGTTCATAATGCAGTTTCTCGAGTTGTACAACGGAGTCATCTCTGGCAACTTGAAGATGGCGTACGTGAAAACCTCCATAAGGAAAATAATGAGCATATTCAGAACGAATATCTCAAAGGGATATTTCGAGAACGTGATGAAACTCTGCTATTACGGCCAGTTCTACTGGAATCTCATGGGCTACAAGATTCCTTGCGTCAAAATGAACAAAGACAACGAACCGATCTCGTTCGCGAATCAGCTGTTGGTCATCCAGATGCTCCCGATATTCGCCCTCGAGATGAAGTACTGCCACGTCGACAGCGCTTCCGCCTCCACCGACGAATTCCGCGACCAGTACGTCCAAAAGCTGTTCACGATGATGTGCGAGAACACCGTCCGCATAGCCTACTGCTGGAGGGACTTCCTCACGGCGCAGCCGAATCTCTTCGAGATCGCCACCAAAGGCCTCATCTACATGATGAAGTCGCGCAAGTACTACCCGCGGGAGCGTGCCGCGATGGCCTTCCAGTCGTTCGTCTACGCGTTGAAAGACGTGATGCGCTCTATCAAAAGCGACCCGGCCAAGTTGAATCTCTACGCCCAGGAAGTGAACTTTTTCTCATTGCTGTTCGACGCGTTCGTCGTGTTTATCGAGGAGTTTCAAATCACCTGGAGGGACAGCGTCGAGACGATCTGCGTTATGTCGATATCGTTCGACTTCCTGACGGTGCCCGCTTGGCCCACCAAGCTGGTGGTGAAGGCGTTGAAATTGGTCAACGTGTCCATAGTGAAGTACATGTCACCGAATCTGGCGCTGCTGGTGGACAGGACGACCGACTCGACGATGGCCGTTTTGGGACCGCTGCTCCACACCAAACTGCACGACATGACCTGGGAGGTCAGGGATTCGGCGCTGGAGGTGGTCTGCACCATCTCACACATGTCCAACACAAGTAAGTAAATGTTCTCGATTTCGACCAGTAGAGGGCGTCTTGTCGCATAACTTGTCAAAGCGATGGCACCAACTTGATACTAAAGTAAATGCAATTAGCAATGCGGCAAAATATGGCGCAATTTTGCGTATTTAGGTGGAGATGCTGGCGGCCGTGAAACATTTTATCTCACGATCAATAAATATTTTGTAGCTAGTAATCAAGTAATCTGCGAACGTCAAAAATGACAGTTAGTCTCATATTAAGTATGTCAAAATTTTGACAGCTGTTAACTGTGCCAATTGATCTAATTTATGCTGCATGTATGTTTTGCATGACCCAAACAGATAATTAGATCATTATTCTATTATGAGTTGATTCAGAATGGACAAGCGCCCAGGATGTTGTATCCTTTTGATAGTTGATCGTCGTCGACTTGTTGCCGAATGCGCGACGAGAAAATCGTTGCGTGGAAGACTTTCTAACGAGCAGCCTTTCGCATATCATTGACGTGTGTAATTAAAGTGAAATCATGTCTCGTGGAGAATACCAATTTCCGAGTGTACTCGACAAACAGCAGGATTACTTCGTAATCTCCACATTGATAAATTTAGTCTGAATATGGCGCTTTAGAGTACAACTATACAAACAAGTTGAGGCATCTCGTGCTTATTTTACGCATTCTGATAAAATGCAATCCCGCGTGTGTCGTTACCGGTCGAAAGTTGATCGTTTACTCGACAAATTAGTCGAGACGAAGTGCGACGTCCCAATTGAGGGATATTTAGATAAATTGTTGACGCTTTTGTGGCAACAAGAGGCGAAAGGTTAGTGTTGTGTGGTCGAAGGGGTCAATTGTAATTTTGGTGGTTTGTAGAGATTGAATCGGCTTTGATAACGCTGCCGATTTGCGCGGAATGGCTGGGAAGAGTGGTTGCGACGTGGAGTGCCAAAAGGGTCACACCTGCCGCATGTGTTGCTTCGTTCACGCTGAATTTGGCTGCTTTACTGGCAAAAAACGAAGACAGATTCTGTAGTTTGAACAAAAACAATTTCTTTATCAAGCTCGTTAATGTTTTGAAGGCTAGACAAAGTGGAGTGGCCCCCTCTGTTAAACTAGCGTACGTGAAGTTGTTGTCGTCGTTTCTTGAACACAAGTCGGGGATTGAATGGATGATCGCTTGTACATTTTGGGAGACTGTGTTCCAGTTTAGTTTGTCAGATCATGATGAACGAATCACGAAAGAGAGTACAATGTGTATGTCAAAACTCCTCGAAACCACAGTCGACTGTGACGAGAATTTCTGCGACGAGGTTGTCAAACGGATAATGTCGCCATTGGGCGAGAACACCTACAGATCCATCAAAGCATCGACGGAATTAGGTGATGTGAGTGACGAAGTCGCGTCGAAACATCTTAAACCAGCCCTAAAACTGATCGGAAATATTTTGCAACACTTTCTGGAGGGTGTCCTGCTCGATCGGGAGGATTATCGGGTGGTTTTCAGCTTTTTGCAGAATTTCCACGTGGAGGAGAGAATTTCAGATTTTATGATCATAGCACAATCGAAATGTCTTGTATACGATATCGGGAAGATAATGTTCATCATGCAGTTCCTGGAACTGTACCTGCAAGTTGTCACCAAGAGTGGTGCAGCAGACATTCTCAAAGCCTCAGTCAGCAGAATCAGAAACAACTTTGTTCTAAATCTTTTCAAAGGGACTGCCGAAGATTTTATCGAGACTTGCAATTTCGGACAGTTCTATTGGAAATTGACCGACACGAAAATACCAACGGGTCAGGTCAGGAAAACGAACGAGCCCTTTCTCTTCTCATGTCAGTGTTTGCTCTTGATGCTTATGCCGCAGTTTTGTCTTCCCTTGAGATACTTTTCCAAGCCGATATCCGAATTAGAAGAAGAATTTTCAAATGACGTTTTCCGTGAAGCGTTCTTTCAGAAAATGTTGAAAATGGTGACGCAGGATGTGTTCCGCATTTTTTACTCTTGGCGAGATCATTTCGCTGATCGTTCGGATCTATTCGATCTTTCCAAATATGTTACCACTCTGGCCAAGGAATCTCAAAAGTACTACTCCCGAGACGAAGCAGTGGTGCTCTTTCAGATCCAGGTTTACAACTTAAAAGACGTTATGACCGCCATCAAAGAATTTCCGCAGAAACTCGAACTGTTTCTGAACGAAACGGATTATTTTTGTGGAGTGTTTGAAATCGTCACCATTTTGATCAACGAATTCGACATAACGTGGAGGGACAGTTTCGAAACTATTGACGTGATGGCTCTCGCTTTTGACTTTCTGTCCGTGCCAAATTGGTCCACGCAGGTGGTAGTGCAGGCTTTGAAACTGATCAATGTTGCAACGGCAAAGTATATGACGCCGAATCTGGCATTGTTGGTGGATTCGACTACTGATTCCACGACAGCTCTTTTGGGACCTCTGTTGTACGTCAAGTTGCTCGACGAGGCGGTGGAAGTGAAGAAGGCCGCTTTGGAAGTGATACGTACCATGGCGAAGATGTCCAACAGCAGTAAGTCCATTAGAAGATAGTAATGAGAGGAATTTAACCGTTTTCTTTTTTTTTTCGTTTATTCTCGCAAAAAATGAATTAATATGAAAAATCATTAACTTTATATAATCTTGACTTGAATGTTCGATTCGTTGATCCGTTTTTTGGACCGTCTGAACATTTTTATTCTATTATATTGTATTTATGTATTGTATAATATAGTTTTGTGTTTCTAATGTCTGTAAAAATGACAATTCTGATATCGAAAATAGATTTTCATAAAATCGACTTAATCTTCAAGTGTGACGTTCTTGCGGCACTTATCGATGCTCTTACCATTCAGTACAAATTACTTACGAAAGCCAAACAACTGCTAGGTATGTTTTAGTGGAATTTATTGTTTAATGGGTCACATCGTGACTCAGTTAGATAATTTTCTATCTATAAATATTTTATTATCTAAATTCATAATCACTAATAACGCATCCCACTATTTTTTGTAAAATAGTTTTAAAAAATACTGCAGTATTGTCTTACTATATAGATATTTCGTAACCTGTTCACCAAGTTCGTAAGACTTGACCTCTCGTTCCGAGAATTGTTTGTTTTTAATTAATTGAATTTTCGTTGTCGATCTCTCGCTCAACGGAAAACGAATTTCTAAAAGGTAGTTACTTTGCGATAAAATTGAATTTTATTATATTCTCGATGTCGAGTACGTTGCGAAGTCCACTCCGTGAACAACACGGTGTAATCACCGTAATCTCTGTATCGATAAAGTTAGTGTGAACATGACGGTTTAGTTGACAACTACGCGAAAACAGATTGATTCTACGCATACCGATAAAATGAAATCAAGCGTGTCTCGTTACCGATCCAAAGTTAAGCGTTTGCTTAAAAAGTTGCTCAAGACGAAGTGCGAAATAAAAATCGAGGGGTCTTTAGATAAGTTGTTGGCTACACTGGAGCAACAAGAGGCGAAAGGTTAGTGGTGTGCGAGCGATAGGGAACAATTGATAAAATTCGTGGTTTGTAGAAATCGAATCAGCTTTAATAACGCTGCCGATTTGCGCGAAATGGTTGAAAAAAGCAGTTGCGAGGTGGAGCAGGAAAAGGGTTACACCTCCGACCGGTGTCGCTTCGTTCACGTTGAATTTGGCCAGTTTATTGGCCAAAAACGAAGAAAGATTTTGCAGTTTGAACAATAACAATCTCTTTATCAAGCTTGTTAATGTTTTGAAAGCTAGGCAGAGTGGAGTGACTCCACTTGTTAAACTAGCGTACGTGAAGTTGTTGTCGTCGTTTCTCGAACACAAGTCGGGGATTGAGTGGATGATCGCTTGTACTTTTTGGGAGAACGTCTTCCAGTTTAGTTTGACAGATCAGGATGAACGAGTCACGAAAGAGAGTACAATGTTTATGTCAAAACTCCTCGAAACCACAGTCGCCTGCGACGAGAATTTCTGCGACGAGGTTATCAAACGGATAATGTCGCCGTTGGGCGAGAACACCTACAGATCCATCAAAGCATCGACGGATTTAGGCGATGTGAGTGACGAAGTCGCGTCGAAACATCTTAAACCAGCACTAAAACTGATCGGAGATATTTTGCAACACTTTCTGGAGGGTGTGTTGTTCGATCGAGAGGATTATCGGGTGGTTTTCAGCTTTTTGAAGAATTTCCATGTGGAGCAGAGAATTTCAGATTTTATGATCATAGCACAATCGAAATGTCTTGTCTACGATATCGGGAAGATAATGTTCATCATGCAGTTCCTGGAACTGTACCTGCAAATTGTCACCAAGAGTGGTGCAGCAGACACTCTCAAAGCCTCAGTCAGCAGAATCAGAAACAACTTTGTTCTAAATCTTTTTAAAGGGACTGCCGAAGATTTTATCGGGACTTGCAATTTCGGACAATTCTATTGGAAATTGACCGACACGAAAATACCAACGAGTCAGGTCAGGAAAATGAACGAGCCCTTTCTTTTCTCATGTCAGTGTTTGCTCCTGATGCTTGTACCGCAGTTTTGTCTTTCCTTGAGATACTTTTCCAAGCCGATATCCGAATTAGAAGAAGAACTTTCAAATGACGTTTTCCGTGAAGCGTTCTTTCAGAAAATGTTGAAAATGGTGACGCAGGATGTGTTCCGTATTTGTTACACTTGGCGAGATCATTTCGCTGATCGTTCGGATCTATTCGATCTTTGCAAATACGTTACCACTCTGGCCAAGGAATCTCGAAAGTACTACTCTCGAGACGAAGCAGTGTTGCTCTTTCAGATCCAGGTTTACAGCTTGAAAGACATTATGACCACCATCAAGGAATCTCCGCAGAAACTCGAACTGTTTCTAAACGAAACGGATTATTTTTGTGGAATTTTTGAAGTCGTCACCATTTTGATCAACGAATTCGACATAACGTGGAGGGACAGTTTCGAAACTATTGACGTAATGGCTCTCGCTTTTGACTTTCTGTCCGTGCCAAATTGGTCCACGCAGGTGGTAGTGCAGGCTTTGGAAGTGATCAATGTTGCAACGGCAAAGTATATGACGCCGAATCTGGCATTGTTGGTGGATTCGACTGCTGATTCTACGACAGCTCTTTTGGGACCTCTGTTGTACGTCAAGTTGCTCGACGAGACGGTGGAAGTGAAGAAGGCCGCCTTGGAAGTGATACGTACCATGGCGAAGATGTCCAACAGCAGTAAGTCCATTAGAAGATAGTAATGAGAGGAATTTAACCGTTTTCTTTTTTTTTTTTCGTTTATTCTCGCAAAGAAATGAATTAATATAAAAAATCATTAACTTTATTTGATGCGGTTTTTGGACCGTCTGAACATTTTTATTCTATTGTATTGTATGTAATAATCTATTTCAAAATCAAAAATCCACCACCTGTTGAATTATGTTGGCAGAAACAAATAAATCCCTAGAATAAGTTTCATTCTTTTGGGTTGGCCCTACCTCCCGCCATAATTTGACATTGAACTGTTGAATTTATTTAGGCAACACAAAATAATTATTATGTACAAAAAGGTGGTAGCTACCGTATCATATACCTTTTGAGTGAAATAATAAAATGAGAATAAAAAACACGATGAACTATGACCAAAACGACTATCCAACAGTTTTCTTTCATAACCCTACTTTTTTCTGACACTTGCAGACACACTAAAAACAAAATTTGGCGACGTTGTCGATTGTATTTTCGAGGTAGAATGCAGTGTTGGTGGATTTTTAATTTTGAAACGATTATACAGGGTCTCCCAGAACTGGCGGACCAAAATAACACGGTGAAATCATTATCTTCTGGCAATAATAGGAAAAATATTTTAAAAAATGTATGCTCATTGGATTTTAAAATAAGAACGTTTTTAATTGACCAATCGCGTATAGATACAGTGTGGAATAAAATGATTTACATCTAGTTACCTTTGGAATTTTTGCACATGTAAATTTTCCTGTACCGCTCTACTTTTTTTTTTGAAGTGCCGAACTATTAGTTCTGTCAATAAATGTAATCAATCGAATTGACAATTGTCACAATTTACTAAATTGAATTAACAAACGTTAGTGGCCACTTTCAACACTAGCTGTGACTTGCTTTTGTTAGCTCCTTTTTAATTTCAATCTCTACTTTGCATTCATATCATCCCTTCGCAATAAATCACATTTGGAATTTTGGAATATTTTGAGGTTAGGCTTTCTTTTTTTTTTGTAGAGCGCCATTTCGTATTTTTACAAGGGTAATGCAAAGGTAACTAGATGTAAATAATTGTATTCCACACTGTATAAAATTACCTTAAAAAATTATATTGGTAACTATCGAAACAAATTTGATTGTTGCAAAGACATTATAATTGAATATTATGTCATAATAAATTATTTCTGACAAGTCATTAAAAACGCGTAATGTTTACCGCTTCAGAATATTTTGATATGCTTGTCTTATATGGTACTCCTCAGGAGTACGCAGTTCGTTTTCCCAATAGGGAACATCCTACTAATTGTGATCGACCACAACCGATTCGTGAAATTAATATTTAATAGAACACTTCGTACATTTGTATATTTTTCTGACAAAGATGTTTTACCAACTTTCTTTATTTTTCCTAGTTTGATTCGTCTGTGCTTCAGCAACAGACTGATTACGTAGTATGATCTATTATCGACATTTCTGCCATTCTAACAAAATGGTGTCCTAACTAAAAACACCATAGCGGTCTTGGTCCAGTCCAAATAATGACACAAGACAATGGTTCGTTAATGATCAAGCCAGCTGTGAAAAATGAAAATGATGCAGATTTGCTACTTCAGATATAATAAAGTTTCTACGAATGACGATGTTCTCCGGTCGGTTTGTAGCGCGTACTTGAAACCGATGTTCGTCATTTGCGCAAATATGACTCACAACCCATGACAGATTGAAAGACCTCTACTTTTTTATCATAATTTGTGTCATGCTGTTATTTTATAGTGAGGTTATGTCGTACTTTAACGCTGCGGTATCCGTTTTTCAGAACAAAAGATTTCCATACGTGATGCTACCAGAATATTAAATGAACACCCATTATATGTACATTACGTAAGTGCTATCGATAGAGCGCGCAGCCCTATCGTAAAATTTGATAACGTTAAGTCTGATATGACGTTGTAGCTAAATGATATAAAAACCCTGATACATTTATTTTCATTATTTGAAATCGGCAAGATGGAATCGAGAGTGTCTCATTTTAAATCGAAAATAATTCGTGTGCTCGGAAATTTACTCGCCGGAAAGTGCGAAGTTCGAATCGACGAATGTTTGAATAAGTTTTTGGAGGTGTTGGAACAACAAGAATCAAAAGGTTAGTGTTTCAACGATCGACTTGGATCGATTGTAATTTTGTGATTTGTAGAAATCGAATCGGCTTTTGTAGCACTAGAGATTTGCGCACAATGGCTGGAAAAAGCCGTCAGGATGTGGAGTGCAACAGAGCTGACACCTGCGACCGGTGTTATTTCCTTCACGATGAATTTGGCTAGTTTATTATCGAAGAACGAGGGAAAATTCCTCCGTTTGCACAGTAACAATTTTTTCATCGAACTGCTTGTTCTTTTGAAAGCGGGACAAATCGGAGGAGTGGCGTCGTCTGTTAAATTGGCGTACGTTAAGATGTTGTCGTCGTTTTTGGAACACAAATCGGGGATCCACTGGATCGTAGTTTGCAGTTTTTGGGAGAACATCTTCCAGTTTAGTCTGACTACTCAAGATGGGGATGTCACGAAAGAGAGTACGCTGTTTATGTCGAAACTTCTCGAAAAAACAATCGATTACGACGAGCATTTCTGTGATGATGTCGTCAAACGAATAATGCTACCTTTGGATGCGAATTTCTACAGATCCATCAAAGCGTCGACAGATTTAGAAGATGCGGACGATGAAGTCGCCACGCAACGTCTCATGCCTACTCTAAAACTGATCGGAGATATTTTGCATTACTTCCTGGACGGTATCTTGTTTGATAAAAAGGATTATCGAGTGGCCTTCATCTTCTTGAACAATTTCCACCTGGAAGAGAGAATTTCCGACTTGATGGTCATAGCGCAATCGAAATGTCTCGTTTTCGATGTTACGAGAATCGTCTTCATGATGCAGTTTTTGGGATTGTACTTCCAAGTCGTCACGAAAAATGTGTACGCGACCAGTTTCAACGCTTCTCTCTCCAAAATCAGGAAAAATTTTATTGCAACCCTCTCAGTAGAAAACTTTGACCACTTTGATAGGTCTTCTAAATTCGGTCATTTTTATTGGAAGTTGATACACACGAAAATACCGAACTTTCACAGAGAGATGAACGAGTCATTGCTTTATTCGACTCAATGTCTGGTGTTCATGCTGCTGCCGCAGTTTTCTGTTACTCTGAAGTATTCCAAGTCGCTAGGTCAAATAAGAAAAGAACTATCGCACGACGTTTTTCGCGAAGATTTCATTCATAAACTGATGACAATTATCATGCGAGATGCGGTCCGCATTTTGTTCAATCTTCGAGAGTACCTCCTTGCTCATCCAAATCTATTCCAAATTGCCAAACGTGTCGCCCCTTTCGCCAAGGAGTCCCGAAGGTACTACACGACGGAACAAGCCGTGATAGTCTTCCAAATCCAGCTCTACTGCTTGAAAGATCTCACGAGTGCCGTTAGGGAATCACCGGAGAAGATGGAAATTTTCCTAAACGAGATGGATTATGTTCAGCAAGTTCTCGAGAACGTCACTGTTCTGATCAGCGAATTCGATATATCGTGGAAAGACAGTTTTGAAAGTATTGATGTGATGGCTTTCGCTGTGGATTTTCTGTCGGTGCCGGACTGGTCACCGCAGATTGTTGTTCAAACTTTGAAACTGATCAATGTTGCAACGGCACAATGTATGACTCCGAATTTGGCATTGTTGGTTGACTCGACTGCTGATTCGGCGACGACATTTTTGGGACCTCTTTTGTATGCCAAGTTACTCGATGATGGAGTAGAAGTGAAGGAGGCCGCCTTGGAAGTGATACGTACCATGGGGAGGATGTCCAAAAGTAGTAAGTGTTAGATTTTAATAACGAATGATTCTAAAACAATTATCATTGTCGACGCTGCTGTCGTATAATATAATAATAATGGCAAGAATAATTAGTTGCGTAAAATATCGGCGATATATGTATCACCCTGTATATAAATAAATTTTCTCCACGACCGTTAGTGAATGTAATAATTTCGAAATCATTTTTAGTAATAAAAAGTAAAAATTCTCACTCTCGAGATATATGTAATATTTATTCTGAAACCCTTGCTTCTTATGTGTTTTGCATTTCTTATGTACATATTTTCATTCTATAACAAGTGGCTGAATGAATATTCTATAATTATGCTCAACGAAATACATAGACTGCCATGGATTTCAAAAGTGTCAGTGTCAGATGTCAATGCGGCGTCCTAATTGTTTTGTGACGAGTTTTAATTGAAATAAACAAAAATTAGTGAAAATTAGATTTAATTGTTTTTGATTTATACTTTCTGGTCGTGGAGAATTATTACATGGCCGTGGAGAAAATACAGTCTGTTACTCGGTTAGAATGAAAATTCGATCTACGAGTGGAAGATTCCTCAGACTCGCGTACGGAGTTTTCCATTCGTAGATCAAATTTTCATTCTAACCTTGTTGCAGAATATACCATACCCGGTAAACAACACACTCGAGCGTATCTCTATATCGATAACGTTAATCTGACAATGGCATTTTAAAAAAGCATTAAATGCTGTAATTTTTCATACATTGTGAAATGGAATCCAAGGTGACTCTTTATAGTTTGTCCAGCGAGAGAATGGTTGACATAAAAATCACTAAATTCTACCCAAAGTCGGACCAACCAACAGATATAGTAATAAAACCGCCCCCTAGTGCCCGCGTATTTTAAATAGCAGCTTCCAATTGGCTTATTCAAAACGTGCGCAGATTTATGAAAGCCCTGATGTACATCCACAAAAATTACTTGACGGCATTTTATTAGTTTTAACCTCGCTTCGGCAGTTTGCCCACGTGTTCATATTTGGAGAAGATGTGCACGTCAATGAATGCAACATTTTTCTCAATCTATCTATATCACATTCTTGTAACAATGACAAATGGCAAAGAACCTGCTTCATTGTGAAACAGGCTTCGTCGTATATCGTTTTCCGCAACTAGGCCCTTTTTTTTATCACTATATCTGTTCGTCGGCCGGACTTTAGAGAAAGTAGTACCTAGCGCACGTAAAATTTTAAATACAGTAGATAAAATAGGTACAATTGTAAAAATATATTAATTTTATTCTGACAGTTCCCCTACAATTTAAAATCTCCCAATCTCTCGCTGGACGAAGTATACCAAGCGAACATCAATCGTTTACTCGAAAATTTTCTCGAAAAGTTCAACATCCTGCTCGAGGAATATTTTGATGAGTTATTGGTGCGCCTGTGGCAACAAGAGGCGAAAAGTCAGTCTTGTGTGTGATGCCACAGGGATCAGTTGTAATTTTGGTGGTTTGTAGAAAATTTAATCGGCTTTGATATCGTTGCCGATTTGCGCGAAATGGTTGGTAGAGCTTGTGCCAACTGTCATGATCGATGACCTTGACAAAAGCTGCGCGAAGGCGGAGCCCAATTTTGATAAGTGAAACGTAAAAACATCGGTCGTTTAGTTCAAATTTTCAGGGTGGCGGCAAATTTGCATTTTACACTGTTCAAGGATTTGGATTAGAATGTCTGACATTATCTAAGGACTTGTCGGCTTCTCGTCAAATAAGTATCAGCATAAATTAGCTCACAAATCTGTAAAGCGTAATGGTACCGACGTTTTTAGTTCGAATAGTACAGACGCTTCGGTACGCATTTTGGTTTCTGCGTCATCGATCATGAGAGTTGGCACGAGCTCTAAAAGCGGTTGCGGCGTGGAGTACAGCGAGGGTGACACCTGCGACCAGTGTTGCTTCGTTCACAATCGAACCAATCGGGAATTGAGTGGATGATCGTTTGTAGTTTTTGGGAGAACGTCTTCCAGTTTAGTTTGGCAACTGAAGATGAGGTTGTAGCGAAAGAGAGTGCATTGTTTATATCAAAACTTCTTGAAAAGACGACGAAGATTTCTGTGATAACGTCGAACGGATAATGTCACCTCTTGGTGAGAATATCTCCAGATATATCAAAACATCGGCAAATACCTAGCGTCGCTACATCTCAAACCCACTCTAAAACTGGTTCAAGATATTTTGCAATATTTTCTGGAGGATATCCTGCTTGACCAGAAGAATGATCGAGTGGATCCACCTGGAGGAGAGAATTTCGGATTTGATGATCATAGCACAGTCGAAATGTCTGGCGTTCGATCTCGGGAAGGTGCAGTTCCTCGAATTGTACCTTCAAGTTGTCTCCAAGACGGTGGTTGCGGCCACTTTGACCACTTCGGTCTGCAGGATCAGGGACAACTTCTTGATACACCTGTCGAAAGGCAGCGGGCGAGATTTTATCAGGTCTTGTCATTTCGGATACATATCTATTGGAAATTGATGGGACACGAAGATACCGACGATTTGGATCACTAAAGTTAACGAACCTTTTCTATTCTCCAATCACTGTTTGCTCATGATGCTCCTGCCACAGTTTTGTATTCCTTTGAACGAAGTATTTTTCTAAGCCGATATCCGAATTGGAGGAAGACATTTCGCGTGACGTTCTACACGAAGTTTTCCTTCAGAAACTGTTCAAAATGTCGACCTAGGATTCCGTCCGTTTTCGTTCTTTCTTTTTTTTATCGGATACATTTTCCAATTTTACGAAAACTTTTTGCTTTGACAATTCTACGAGTTGAATTTGGGCATTTTAATTTTCGTTAGGCTCGAGAGCTTTAGCTCGAGGGTTTAACCTTTGAATAAAAATGCCCAAATATCAACGAGTAAAATTGTCTAAAGCAAAAATGTTTACGTGAAAATTGGGAAATTTATCAGATCAAATCAAATTTATCAGGTCGTGTTGTTTTTGGCAAGATTAATTCCAGAATACAAACTTTAACGTTAGGTAATTATTTATTTATAATACAGTTATTAAAAACACAATTATCAAAAACAATTTGAGAATCTGACTTTTGACAGATGACCGAGTAGTAGGATGTTTTTATCGCGATAAACATTTTTGATTGGATGAAAACAAGCGCTCTGATTGGCTAAACACGCACGTTTGATGTACGTGGTAATTGATCTGATAAAACTTTGTTTTTATTATTTGAGTTTGCTGACCAGATAAATAAGATGGCGACAAAAGTTGATAGTACTTAAATTTTATATAAAAAATGAGGATAAAACGCAATAACCATCTCTAATTAGCTTAATACAATAGAATTAGGTATTTATCGAATTAAAAGCCTATTTTTATTTTTACAACTCTACGGACCTGTTTATAGGAGCGAAATTAAGTTCATCGTAATCAAATGCGAGATTAATTGAACACGTGATCAGATTGAACCAATCCAAGTTTCAGATTCATGGGTTAATCGCGCATTAAAATTTAATTCGAATTAAAGATTTAATTCTCTTTCTATAAACTGGCCCTAAATGTATTAATGCGGACCTGTGATTTGAAAAACCCTATAAGAAAAACTGAACAGGTGTTAAATCCGGAGGACGAGCTGGTTATTAAGTTGGACTACAATATTTTACCTCTTAATTACGAGAAAACATTGTATAATTGCTATGTTCACCATACTATGCAAATATGTGATAAAATCTAGATAACACTTTATAGGTTTTTTGTAATATAGAGTGAAAGGAAAATAACACTTGATAATGGTAAAAGTGTTTTTTATCCTGTCCGAAATAATGTTTTTGTTTAACAACTAAACATACCTGAAAATTCCGTAATTTTTGAAAGACAAAGGGAAATTGCGAATGCTCAAAGCTCCACAGAATGCTTGACAAAGCTGCGGAACTTCAATTTAGTATTCGCCAGTTACAGAAATAGTTGTTTAGCGATTTAGGTGGAAATCACTTAAGTAAACAACATCATTACATCGTAATCTTCGTGTAGGTGACGTTAGTCTCGAAATGGCGCTCTCGAAAACAACTACACCGAAACTTTGACGCCTTTTTCCTTAAAATGGAATCGACCGTGTCACGTTACCTAACGAAAATTAATCAATTGCTCGAAAAGTTACTCGAAACTGAGTGCGAAATTCGAATAGCGGATTATTTAGATAAGTTGTTGGCGCTTTTGTGGCAACAAGAGGCGAAAGGTTAGTGTTGTGTGATCGACAGGGATCAATTATAATTTTAGTGATTTGTAGAAATCGAATCGTCTTTAATAACGTTGCCGATTTGCGCGGAATGGTTGGGGAAAGCTGTTGCGACGTGGAGTGCAGCAGGGGTGACACCTCCGACTGATGTTACTTCGTTCACACTAAATTTGACCGGTTTACTGTCTAGAAGCGAAAAAAGATTTTGCTGTTTGAACAGTAACAATTTTTTTATCAAGCTCGTTAATACTTTGAAGGTTAGACGGAATGGAGTGGCCCCATCTGTTAAATTGGCATACGTCAAGTTGTTGTCGTCGTTTCTCAAACACAAGTCGGGTATTGAGTGGATCATCGCTTGTAGCTTTTGGGAGAACGTCTTTCAGTTTAGTTTGACAGAACAGGATGAACGACTCACGAAAGGGAGTACAATGTTTATGTCAAAACTTCTCGAAACCACAATCGACTGTGACGAGGGTTTCTGCGATGAGGTTGTCAAAAGGATAATGTCACCGTTGGTTGAGAACACCTATAGATCCATCAAAGCGTCAACAGATTTAGGCGATGCAAGTGACGAAGTAGCATCGCGACATCTCAAACCCACCCTAAAACTGATCGGAGACATTTTGCAATACTTTTTGAATGGGACACTGTTTGGTAAAAAAGATTACCGAGTTGTTCTCATCTTCTTGAAGAATTTTCATCAAGAAGGAAGAATTTCTAATTTCATTAACATAGTACAATGGGAATGTCTCGTTTTTGACTTTGGCAAAATAATGTTCATAATGCAGTTTCTCGAAATGCACCTCCAGGTTGTGACCAATAGTATGAGCGCGGCCACTCTCAACGCTTCGGTTTGCAGAATCAAAAACAGTTTCAATTCGAAGCTTTCAAAAGGAAGTTGGACAGATTTCGTCGAGTTTTGTTATTTCGGACAGTTCTACTGGAAATTAATAGAATCGAAAATACCTGTGGTACAGATCAGGAAGAGGAACAAGTTCCTGTCGTTCTCCACCCAGTTTATAATTTTGTTGTTAATGCCACAGTTTTGTTTTGCGGTGAGGTATTGCATGTCGATATCTGATTTCGAAGAAGAACTTTTGCGAGACGAGTTTCGTGATGTTTTCATACTGAAAGTGATCCGAATGTTGAATCACGATTCAATTCGTATTAGCTACATTTGGCGAGATTATTTTATTGCTCGTTCGGATGTGTTTGAAATTGCGAAGTACGCGGCAACTGTCATTAAGAACTCTCGAAGGTATTATTCGAGGGAAGAAGCCGTGGTTGTGTTTCAAGCTCAGATATACAATTTGAAAGATATCATAGGAGCCATTAAAGATTCTCCAGAGATTCTTGAATTTTTTTTAAACAAAATGGATTATTTTGATTTGGTTTTTGAAACGGTCACCCTTCTTATCAGCGAATTCGACATAACCTGGAGAGACGGTTTTGAAGCGATAGACGTCATGGCGGTTGCTTTTGATTTTTTGACGATGCCGCACTGGTCTACCCAGGTTGTTGTCCAAGCTTTGAAACTGATCAATGTTGCAACGGCAAAGTATATGACGCCGAATTTGGCATTGTTGGTTGACTTGACTGCTGATTCGACGACGACATTTTTGGGACCTCTGTTGTACTCCAAGTTCCTCGACGAGGTGGTGGAAGTGAAGAAGGCAGCCTTGGAAGTGACATGTACCATGGCAAAGATGTCCAACAGCAGTAAGTCCGTTAGCAGATAGTATAGTGCAATTTTGAAACTTCTTTTCTCATTTTTGTTTTTCGTTTAGTCTTTAAGTGAGTACTTGTCGGTAAAGCGTTTTTAACTTTGTTGAAGGCTTTACTCAATGTTTGAGGACATTTGCACGCACACAACTGAGAACCTGATAATTTCAACTTTTCCTCCTGCTTTCTTCAACTTTTTTCTGAATCTTCTTTTACGAGCCGTTTCAAATATTCTTTTCTTGTTCGATAAAACAGCATTACTCTCCAATGAAACTCTTTCTCCTGCTCTTTCTACTCTCTTTCTTTGAGCGTCATGTTATAGAAACCCTTGTCCCTTATTACTTGATGTAATCTTGTGTCAGTATCGCCGCGAAGCCTTTTTATTTTGTTTTTTGAATCTTTCTTTCCTCTTTGCATCCATTTTTGTCTATATGTACAAAAAATATGCATAAACCATTTATTAGGCAGATTTCGTTTATAGAAAAATAAAAAATGTAGCAAAAGTTAATGTAAATAACTCAAAACTAATAAAGGAGTAATTTTTATAGCACATGTTTCACATTATTATTTATTTTATGACGGACGGGACAGGAAAAATGGTGCTCTAATGTTCGCAAATGGCACCATATTTTTTTTTAAATAGTTCCTCTTCATATATCGGTCCTTCTACTTTAATACATAAAAGTAACAATAACCGATTCAAGAACATTACGGTTTATTTTCAAATATTTTGAGTTTTGCATGACGGACGGGATACGAAAAACATACTTTTTGTAAACTTGTGTAAATAAATATGCATACATACCTTTGTAACAAAGACACACTGAACAATTACGCCTTAATTGTATGACACAAAAACATTTTTGGCACATGTCAAAATATCCGAAAACAGTAGCTACACAGCTACTAGATTTTGATGCGAATTAGAAGCTTTTTGCAAACGCTCTCATTACGAAAGTGTTTTTTCATTTAAATCAAAAATAGCTATTTATGCACCAAGGGCGTTACAACGATGATTACGCCCGGAGAACGATGAATCCAACTCGAGGGCTTTAGCCCGAGAGATGGATATCGTTCGATGGGCGTAATCATTCGGTGACGCCGTGGTGCATACAAGATTTTATTATTCACTACGTGTTCTTTAAAAAAAAAAAACTGGCATCTTTGCAATTATGAATTGATGAGGGCGTTATGAATTCATGACGCCCGCTTATTCTTATTATTATTACGCCCTGTATTATGCCCCGGTTGTTATGGACATGTTTACGTATTTCTTATCCTAGGAGTTATCATGCAATTATACTAAAGTGAAAAATAAAAATATTATAAACGCTCAGATTGAAATGTGATTTTGGACATTTTAAATCCAAAGTGACATTATTAACAAATCGATTTTAAAAAATAGCTAAAATCATTTTTTGTTGAAACGGTTTCATTTATCGTGGAATGGCTCCTCTGCAATGTTGTAACAATGTCGATAACCATTTTATGATTTTCTCCTATTCTACCCACAAAATTTGAGCAATGATTATTATTGCCGCGATCTATCATCAACATCGTTATTTAACGAGCGTCGCGCATGCGCAGTTTGGACAGTCAAACGTCAAACCCGTGTCAATGAATTTAAAAATTGATTCTTGCCGTTCTTCTGCTAATGTTAAAAAAAGGAACAAGAAGACTAATTTCCAGCAAATGGAAATTATGGTCCAAACGTTGGAGAAGGAGTAGTAATTTTTAATTTATTTTAATTTCTTATCTATTTATATTCTAATCTCAATCTGGCCTTGAAAACACAACAGAACTTCGTAATAGCAAAAGGGTACACATTATTCAATTATTTTACCTATATATGTATTACACTTACTGATTTTCAACATTTTCCACGTTATTTTGAAAATGCATAAGAAAATTTGCTGCAACCAAGTCCATCTTTCAAATTAGCAAGATGATTTGCCACACGTTTATATAACAATCTTCATAACCATGATTGTTAGAAAAATGGTTATGATTTGGCAAATTAGAATAGTATTTTTTGACAAGACTCTTTATACTGGGTGCCCCAAAATTCGCGGAACAACGTAGTAGTACGTTGTTAAGTAGTCATTAAGAGATCAGGTAAAAATGTTTAAAAAAAATCAATCTTCTTTTTTGTAGAAGATATGGACCTATTCGTTACACTAAATGTGGCAAATTTAAAAACATTCTATGCATCCCAATAGTCTGCAAATATTTATTTTTTGTTGTATCAATGGAAATGAGAGGGAAAAATCAAAGCCGTGTTGCCATACTCTGTTTGAGGTAAAACGAACATAAAATTACTACTTGGAAATGCTGGAAATAATGGAGAAAATAATTGCAAACCTGATCACAATCGTTCAAAATTATGAGGCCACTGGCTAGTAAAAGACAAATAGACAAAATCTTTTTTATTATTTAAAGTAAATGAGATCAAAGCTGCACCTTTTGGGACCCCATATCTTCAAATCTAAGAGGTACAGAATTTTTTAATTATTTTTCTTGTTATTTTCTAACATGAATTGACATTACCTCATTGAGTTGTTCCGCGAATTTTGGGGCACCCAGTATAACCAGAAAATGTTTACATAACCATTTTTGGTATTGCTAAGGGATAACCATGTTGAATTAGAATCACACAGATTCTTGGGTTAAGCTTCCGGAATTGATTTTAGTACGAGTATTTAATAATTAGGGAATTTACGAGTACGGTGAAAATCACGTGACTCCGATATCTTAGTCCACTCAATAAACTACACCATCATGTCGTAATCTTCGTTTTGATAACGTTAGTATGAAAGTGCACTCTCGTAAACAACTACACCGAAACGTTGGTGGATGTCGTTTTTTTTTTGGATAAAATGGAATCCACCGTATCGCGTTATCGAACGAACATTAATCAGTTTTTCGAAAAAATATTGGAGACCAAGTGCGAAATTCGAATTGCGGAATGTTTAGATAAGTTGTTGGCGGTTTTATCGCAGCAAGAGACGAAAGGTTGGTGTTGTGGCGATCGATTTATATCAGTTTTAAATATTGTTGACTTGTAGAAATCGAATCGGCATTGATAACATTGCCGATTTGCGCGAAATGGTTGGGAAAAGCTGTTGCGACGTGGAGCGCGGCAGAGGTGGCACCTCCGACCAGTGTTGTTTCATTCTCCCTCAAGTTGACCAGTTTGCTGTCGAGAAACGAAGAGAGATTTTGCAGTTTGAACAATAACAATTTTTTTATCAAGCTCGTCACTGTCTTGAAAGCTAGACAGAGTGGAGTCGCTTCATCTATTAAATTGGCATACATCAAGATGTTGTCGTCGTTTCTTGAACACAAATCTGGGATTGAATGGATGGTCGCTTCGAATTTTTGGGAGAACGTCTTCCACTTGAGCTTGGCAGATCAAGATGAGTGCGTGGTTAAAGAGAGTACTGTAGTTATGTCAAAACTTCTCGAGAAGACAATCGATATCGACAAAAATTTCTGTGATGATGTTGTCCAACGGATCATGTCACTTTTAAGTGAGAATACGTATAGATCTATCAGAGCAGCGACGGATTCGGAGGTTATGGATGATGCAGTCGCTTCGCAACATCTCAAACCTGTCCTAAAACTGATCGGAGACATTTTGCAATACTCTTTGGAGGGTATCTTGTTTGATGGAAAGGATTATCGCGTGGTCTTGATTTTCTTGAAGCATTTGAACTCGGAAGAGCTAATTTCAGACTTCATGGTCATAGCCCCGTTGAAATCTCTCGTTTTTGACGTCGGGAAGATAATGTTCGTCGTGCAGTTTCTCGAACTGCACGTCCAAGTTGTGACCAAGAACGTGGCCGCTGCCACTCTCAACGCTACAGTTTCCAAAATCAAGGACACATTCGTTTCGACTCTTTCAAAAGGGAGTTGGGAAAATTTCATCAAGCTTTGTCATTTCGGACAGTTTTACTGGAAATTAATGGAAACCCAAATATCGGTAATAAAGATCAGGAGAAGCAGCAAGTTCCAGTCGTTCTCAAATCACTTTTTAATTTTGATGCTGGTGCCGCAGTTTTGTTTTACAATAAAGTATTGCATATCGTTGCCTGACTTGCAAGAAGAAATGCTGCGTGACGAGTTTCGTGATGTTTTCTTCTTGAAACTGTTCGAAATGATGAATCAGGAGACAATCCGTCTTGCCTTTACCTGGCGAGATAATTTTTTTGCTCGTCCGGATGTAGACAAAATTGCAAAATACGTCGCGACTCTTATCAACAACTCGCTGAGATATTATTCGAGAGAAGAAGCTGTGGTGGCCTTTCAAGGTCAGATTTATACTTTGAAAGATACTATAGAAGCCATCAAAGAGTCTCCCGAGAAACTTGAATTTTTCTTGAACCAGATGGATTATTTAGTGTTGGTTTTTGAGACCGCCGCTATTTTGATCAACGAATTCGACATCACGTGGAAAGATAGCAGGGAAGCTATCGACGTGATGGCGATTGCTTTTGATTTTTTGGCGGTGCCAAGTTGGTCCACGCAGATTGTCGTGCAAGCTTTGAAGCTGATCAATGTTGCAACGGCAAAGTATATGACGCCGAATTTGGCATTGTTGGTTGACTCGACTGCCGATTCGACCACAGCTCTTTTGGGACCTCTGTTGTGCGCCAAGTTGCTCGTCGAGGTGGTGGAAGTGAAGGAGGCCGCAGTGGAAGTTATGTGTACCATGGCAAAGGTGTCCAATAACAGTAAGTCCAATAGAGGGTAGAAAATTTTGAAACCATTCTCATTTGTTGTTTTTATTTGATTCTCTGAGAAAATGAGTTGAAATGAAAAATATGGCCCAATTAACGATGAAGATTTTTCTTCAGTTTTTGGTTTTTATTATGCATGATAAAAAATTATTATTTTCTGATATTGTGGTTTTATCGACGGCATTACATACTAATTTCGAATTATGAAAATATGATTGTCGAGAATAAAGAACAACTATTTTGCGTTTTTCATCAAATCAGCGTAATCTCCGAGTGGAGTGAGACTTTGTTAATCATTTTTCGCGGTTAAAAAATTCTGTTAAATATCGTTACGTATACCTTGAATCGTCTATTACTCTATTGCATGCAATAGTTCAACTTGATAACTTTTGTTCTATAATTACAATATTATTGTGTAAGCGTTCAGAATAATTCCCATAAACGTTCATACGGAAATTTTACAAAAGATTTTTTTTTTATTTTCTTTAATATTTTCCTACTATATATTTTGTAGCAAACAAGAACACTAATTACGTAACTCTTAATTTCTGTTATTTAATTCCTCATTCTCAGAATTGTTTATATTCTGTAAATAAAATCTTGTGTCAGTTTTATGAAATCGTTAGTATCTTAGTCGTCAAAAATGTCTATTGTTTGTCAATAAGTAATTTAGTTTGTTTAAAACAAAAAATGAATTTCTGATTTGATTTTCGAGATTACAGAGGACCAGAAAATGAATATTTTGAAAGTGAACGGTCTGTATTAAAGTGTAAATCACGTGTTCGTGTCCTGGATATACAAATTACCCAGTCCACTCGGTAAACACACGGTCATACTGTAGTCTTTGTGCCGATAACGTTAGTCTAAACATGGCGTTTCTAAAGAGAACAACACAGAAACAGTGACAATTGTTTTCATCTTACACATTTCTTTAAAATGGAATTCAGTGCGTCTCGTTATAAGTCAAAAATTAATCTGTTACTCGAAAAGTTGCTCGAAAGCAAGTGCGAAATTCGAATCGACGAACATTTAAATAAGTTGTTAGCTACACTGCGGCTGCAAGAGGCGAAAGGTTAGTGACTTAGAGATTGATCCGGTTTGAATCGTAATTTAAACGATTTGTAGAAGTCGAATCTGCGTTGATAACGCTGCCGATTTCTGCGGAATGGCTGAGAAGAGCCGTTAGGACGTGGAGTGCAGCAAGGGTGACGCCTCCGACCGGTGTTGCTTCGTTCACACTGAGTTTGACTGGTTTACTGGCGAAAAACGAAGAGAGATTCTGTAGTTTAAACAATAACAATTTCTTTATCAAGCTGGTTAATGTTTTGAAGGCTAGACAGAATGGAGTGGCTTTATCTGTTAAATTGGCGTACATCACGTTGTTGTCGTCGTTTCTCGAGCACAAATCGGGAATGGAGTTGATGATCGCTTGTAATTTTTGGGAGAACGTCTTCCAGTTTAGTTTGATGGAACAGGATGAACGACTCACAAAAGAGAGTACAATGTTTATGGCAAAACTTCTCGAAACCACAATCGATTGTGACGAGGATTTCTGCGAGGAGGTTGTCAAACGAATAATGTTACCTTTGGGTGAGAACACCTACAGATCCATCAAAGCATCGACGGATTTAGGCGATGTCAGGGATGAAGTGGCATCGCAACATCTCAAACCCACGCTAAAACTGATTGGGGATGTTTTGCAATACTTTTTGGATGGGATGCTGTCGGGTAAAAAAGATTACCGAGTTCTCCTCATCTTCTTGAAGAATTTTCACCTAGAAGAAAGAATTAGTGATTTCATGATCATCGGACAATCCAAATGTCTCGTTTTTGACGTTGGAAAAATAATGTTCGTGATGCAGTTTCTCGAATTGTACATTAAATTTGTCACCAATAGTGTCCCAGTGGCCAATCTCAACGCGTCAGTGAGCAGAATCAAAGATAATTTGATTTTGAACATTTGGAAAGGGAGCTGGCAAGATTTCGTCAGGTTCAGTAATTTTGGACTGTTTTATTGGAAATTGATAGAAACCAAATTGCCAATCGTTCGAATCAGAAAAACCAACGAGTCCCTCTCTTTTTCCAACCAGTTCTTAATATTCATCATTATGCCACAGTTTTGTCTTCTTATGAAGTATTGCATGTCGTGGTCCGAATTCGAAGAAAAACTTCTACGTGAAGAGTTTCGTGATGTTTTCATTCAAAAACTGTATAACATCATGAACGCCGACACAGTTCGTGTTTGTTACGCTTGGCGAGATCGATTGGTAGCTCATCCAGATATGTTCCAAATTGCGAAACGTACAGCCACCTTTGCCAGGGAATCCCGAATGTATTACTCCAGGGAAGAAGCCGTGATGGTCTTCCAGACTCAGGTCTATAATCTGAAAGATTTGATGGGCGCCATTAAAGAATCACCAGAGAAACTCGAAATCTTTCTGGAGGAAATGGATTATTTTTCTTTGGTTTTTGAAAACGTTACTATCATGATCAACGAATTCGACATCACGTGGAAGGATAGCTGGGAAGCTATTGACGTTATGGCGATTGCGTTTGATTTCTTGATGATGCCTAATTGGTCCACACAGATTGTTGTTCAAATTTTGAAACTGATCAATATCGCGACTGCAAAGTATATGGCTCCGAATTTGGCATTGTTGCTTGATTCGCGTGCTGATTGGACGACAGCTCTGTTGGGACCTCTGTTGTATGCCAAGTTACTCGACGAGGCGGTGGAAGTGAAGGAGGCCGCCTTGGAAGTGATACGCACCATGACAAAGATGTCCAACAGCAGTAAGTCCATTAGAAGATAGGATTATTTTATTTTAAGACCGTTCTAGTTATTTTTGCGGTGTTCCTATCTTCTCATAGACGTAACTTCAGCTTTTGAATTTGTATAATGTTTTGTCTTGGTGGTGTCTGCCAAAATTCTTCGCTCTTGGTGTGTTCGATGACAATACTGATAAATGAATTTCATTACCGCACTCAGTGGGATAAGAATTTACTTATCCCACTGAGTGAGGTAATGAAACTCATTTATCCCACTGAGTGCGGTAATGAAAATGCGTGAGGTAATGAAGTTCTTATCCCACTCAAAATTAGTAGGATAAGTATCATTTATCCCACGGGATTAGATAAAACAATTTTATGTGTTTTTACACGTTTATCACAAACTTCTTCACACAGTTGAAGAAAAAGCAGTGCCATTTACCATACGGAGATGTTCAATAGCAGTCCACAAAATGATAAGGACTACATAATTGGCGTCATATGTACTTATAGAAGGAACTGTCCATAATTATGTACCGTAATTGCGTTCTCTTATTATAATCAACAAAACACTAAGATAATTTTTAATCACAATATTTTACATTTTAAGTACATTATATAATTGTAAACAATTTTTCTACTGTGCACTTCGTAATTTAACAACAATTAACTTCTAAATTCGTCTTTGGTGACCTCTCGTTCCAAGAATAGTTTATCTTAAATAAATCAAGGTCTCGTCGCATTTTTTGTTTATCGGCATCAGTTTCTGATTTGTATTTGTATTCTCTTGTATACTCGGCCAATAGATTCTATCAAATCTAGTTACTCTGTGATTAGAATGAAAATCACGTGACCTCCGGGCATACTAATTAATTGGAACAACACGAATACGTATTTGTCTCGACAACCTTAGTCTGAACATGGCACTTCTGAAGACAACTACACATTCACTTCTTTCGTTTTTACTCGACGCAATCGGTTAAAATGGAATCTAACGTGTCTCGTTTCCGATCGAAAATGTATCGTTTACTCGAAAAGTTGGACGTGAGAGTGTGCGAAAGCCGGATTGAGGAGTATTTAGACAAGTTGTTGACGCTGTTGTCGCAACAAGAGGCGAAAGGTTTGTGTTGCTATGATTGGTAAGGGGTCAGTTGTAATTTGGGTGATTTGTAGAAGTCGAATCGGCTTTGATAGCCCTACCGATTTTTGCGCAATGGTTGAGGAAAGCTGTTGCGACGTGGAGTGCCACAGGAGCGACACCTCCGAACGGTATTATTTCATTCGTTCTGAATCTGGCCGGTTTGTTGTCGAAGAAAGAAGAAAGATTCTGCGATTTGAACAATAACAACTTTTTTATCAAACTCGTTAACGTTCTGAGAGCTAGACAGGTGGGAGTCGCCAGATCTGTCAAACTTGCGTACATCGACTTGTTGTTGTCGTTTCTGGAACACAGATCCGGGGTCAACTGGATGATCGCTTACAATTTTTGGGAAGATGTTTTTCTGTTTGGTCTGACGGATCAAGATGAACTTGTTACGAAGAAGAGTGCATTGTTTATGTCGAAGATTTTGGAAGAGACGATCACTTACAAAGAGAGTTTTTGTGATGATCTGGTCAGGCGGATAATGTCGCCGTTGAATGACAATATCAACAGATCTATAAAAGCTTCCACGGATTTAGATGATTTGGATGATGATGCAGCTTCTTTGCATCTCAAACCCACCCTAAAATTGATCGGAGATGTTTTGCAATACTTTTTGGATGGCATTTTGTTCGACCAAAAGGACTACAGAGTTGTTCTCGTCTTCTTGAAGAATTTTCACCTGGAAGAGACGATTTGCGACCTCATGGTCGTGGCACAATCGAAATGTCTCGTTTTTGATCTTGGCAAAATAATGTTCATCATGCAATTTCTCGATTTGTACATCAAATTTGTCACCAAAATTATAACAGCGGTCGAACTCAACTCCACACTCTGCAAAATCAAGCACAACTTCATCTCGAGCGTTTCGAAAGGGAATTGGGAGGATTTCGTCAAGTTTTGCAATTTTGGACTGTTCTATTGGAAGCTGATCGAGACGAAAATCAAGAAAAGCAACGAGTTTCTTCCTTTTTCCTGCCAGTTCTTGGTTTTGACGCTTTTGCCTCAGGTTTGTCTCGTAATGAAGTACTGCACGTCGATATCCGAATTCGAAGAAGAGAATCTGCGTGACGACTTCCGTAACGTTTTCATACAGAAGCTGTTTCGCATGATGAGCTACCAGGAGACAGTTCGTGCTTGTTACTCGTGGCGAGATCGGTTAATCGCTCGTCCAGATTTGTTCCGGATTTCCAAATATTCTGTCAGGATCGTCAAGGAGTCGACGAGATATTACTCGAGCGACGAGGCCGTGGTAGTTTTTCAAGGTCTGATTTATATCTTGAAAGATGTCCTGACTGCCGTTAAGGAGTCTCCGCACAAACTTGATCTGTTCCTAAACGAGACGGATTATTTTTATTTGGCTTTGGAAATCGTCACCAGCCTTATCAACGAATTCGACATAACGTGGAGGAATACTTTCGAAGCTTTCGACGTAATGACTCTTGCTTTTGACTTCTTGACTGTGTCAAATTGGTCCACGGAGGTGATTGTGCAAGCTTTGAAGCTGATCAATGTTGCAACGACAAAGTGTATGGCTCCGAGTTTGGCATTGTTGCTTGATTTGACCGCCGATTCGACGACAGTTCTTTTGGGACCACTGTTGTACGCCAAGTTGCTTGACGGAGTGGTGGAAGTAAAGAAGGCCGTTCTAGAAGTGATATGTACCATGGCAAACATGTCCAATTACAGTAAGTCCTTTTCATTTTTTGTTTATTTTCGCAAAAAATGAATTGAAATGAACAGTTATCAGCTATAATTAACCTTGAAGTGAATACCCGAATAAAATACTCACATTTTTCTACATTGGTATCATAAGTGAGTCTTTGTGAAACTAAAAGTATGTGTCACACAGGAACTTTTTGTGAAACTGTTTTTGGGGTTTTTTAATACGTATTACGTATTTCACAGAAATGCCACCATAACTCATGCCACACAAAAGTCCCTAGATTATTTCATAATTAGATTTTTAAGTTTTTATCAACTTAATGCGACCAAAGTGGAAAATATTATACAGGGTTATTCACATAAGATGACGAGCCTGACCAGGCAAAAATGCAGCCCAAAATACACTTTACAAAGCATTCATTGTGTTTTGGTATTTAAAAATTAAATCAGGAATCTAAGTAGGTATTCTATTAATTTGAAATATATATCTGTCATTGCATTTTTCGTTCATATTTAGTATTTGAAAAGGTTTTCGAACGATAACTGAACCGATAAGGTCCTACTTACCTATTACTTTTGTGATTTTAATTGCTTATTATTGTTATTAAATCATATTTTATTGAGACAAGTATTTTTCTGTCAGAACTTGACATTTATTAGGCTGACGTTAAAAGCTATCTAAATATGTTTTATCTAATCCCACTCATTTGAGTGGAATAAGGAACTTCATTACCGGACGCATGTCATTACTCCACTCAGTGGTATAAGTGAGCTTCATTACCCCACTCAGTGGGATAAGTAAGTCATTATTCCACTGAGTGGTGTAATGAAACTGGCGGAAATAAATAAGATTTACCTTTTTTTTTAATTCGGGGCGGTCTTAGATAAAATTTTGTACATAACACGTGGGCTAAAGCATATTACAGGAAATTCGTGTGATTACAGATGAACTCGGGCTAATCTTCACACTCGAATCCTGTAATATTGCTTTTATCCCACTAATTGTGTAAATAACTATTATACGCATTATGATAATGCCGGATAATGTAATAGCGATCGAGATTGCTTTGTGAATTGCCTTTTGGGTTGCATTTTTACCTGATCAGGCTCGTCATCTTATGTGAATGACCCTGTATTATTATACAAGTTTTATAAGACGCTTGAGTGTCACAGTGCGTCTTATAAAACGAGTGTAGTATACAATTTATTCTACTTTGGTCGCATTAATTTCTTAAAAACTAAAAAATCTTTTGACTTTTTGAAAAAAAAAATGCATCTGATAGATTTTTCGTCAGTTGTTACATTTTTATTATGATGTTTTTTTATCGTTTTGTCACCGGTCTCACTAAGATGGCGGCTGTATTAATTTTCAAAAATACATATTTCGTTTTCGGTGTGTTTTCACAATACTAACTAACACTAAGAATATAGAACAATAGCTGTTTTGTGTTTTTCATCTCCAACTGTCTATTGCATGTATGGATCAGTTTTACAGTATAATTATAAATTTATTGAAAAAGCCAGAATAATTACCATAAACGTTCGTACGGACATTTTACGATGATTTTAAACCGGTTTTCAATTTTTGTTTTTGTCGTTTGCTTTCGCAGAGATATGAATTGAAATGAGAAATATTTATTTTTGATAAGATTTTTTTTTAATAGAGTTGGACAGACATTTTAATAATTAATAATTCGAGTCTTTTCGGGAAATACGATCACATCGTAATCTCTGTATTGATAAAGTTAGTTTGGATGTGGCGCTTTTAAAAACAACACGAAAACGTCGACGTCTCTGGTTTTTTATTGTGATAAAATGGAATCTATTGTGTCTCGTTATCAATCTAAAATCAATCGTTTACTGGAAAAGTTACTCGAAAGCAACTGTGGAATTCTAATAGAGGTATACCTAAATAAGTTGTTGACTACACTACGGTTGCAAGAGGCGAAAGGTTAGTGATTTGGTGATTACTCGGAATAAATAATAATTTTAGCGAATTGTAGAAATCGAGTCTGCTTTGATAGCATTGCCGATTGTTGCGGAATGGTTGGGAAAAGCCGTTACGACGTGGAATGCAACAAAGGTGACACCTCCGACCGGTGTTGCTTCGTTCGCAATGAATGTGGCCAGTTTGTTGTCGAAAAACGAAGAGAGATTTTGTAGTTTGAACAATAACAATTTCTTTATCAAGCTTGTTAATGTTTTGAAAGCTAGGCAGAATGGAGTAGCTCCATCTGTTAAATTGGCGTACATCAAGTTGTTGTCGTCGTTTCTCGAGCACAAATCAGGGATCGAATGGATGATCGCTTGTAATTTTTGGGAGAACGTGTTCCAGTTTAGTTTGACAGATCAGGATGAACCACTCACGAAGGAGAGTGTAATGTTTATATCAAAACTTCTCGAAACCTCAATTGATTGTGACGAGGATTTCTGCAATGAAGTTGTCAAACGAATAATGTTACCGTTGGGTGAAAACGTCTACAGATCCATCAAAGCGTCGACGGATTTAGACGATATGAGGAACGAAGTAGCATCACAACATCTCAAACCCACTTTAAAACTGATCGGAGATGTTTTGCAATACTTTTTGGATGCGATGCTGCGCGGTAAAAAAGATTACCGAGTTGTTTTCGTCTTCTTGAAGAATTTTCACCTAGAAGAGAGAATTTCTGATTTCATGATAATTGCACAATCGAAATGTCTCGTTTTTGACGTGGGAAAAATAATGTTCATGATGCAGTTTCTCGAGTTGTACATTAAATTTGTCACCAATACTGTTCCAGTGGCCAATCTCAACGCGTCAGTGTGCAGAATCAAGAACAATTTCATTTTGAACATTTGGAAAGGGAGTGGACAAGATTTCGTAAAGTTCAGTAATTTTGGACTGTTTTATTGGAAATTAATGGAAACTAAAATACCAACGGTTCAGATCAGGACAACCAACGAATCTCTCCCCTTTTCCTATCAGTTTTTGATTTTCATGATATTTACGCAGTATTGCCTTCTTATAAAGTATTGCATGTCGATATCCGAGTTCGAAGAAGAACTTTTACGTGACGATTTCCGTGATGTTTTCATTCAAAAACTGTTTAACACCATGAACACCGACACAATTCGTGTTGGTTACGCTTGGCGAGATCGATTCGTAGCTCGTTCAGATATGTTCCAACTTGCCAAATGTGCCGCCACCTTTGCCAGGGAGTCCCGAATGTATTACTCCAGAGAAGAAGCTGTGATGGTCTTTCAGACCCAAGTTTACAGTTTGAAAGATTTAATGGGCGCCATTAAAGAATCACCAGAGAAACTCGAAATTTTTCTAAACGAGATGGATTATTTTTCTTTGCTTTTTGAAAACGTCATTATCATGATCAACGAATTCGACATCACGTGGAAGGATAGCTGGGAAGCTATCGACGTCATGGCGATTGCGTTTGATTTCTTGAAGATGCCTAATTGGTCAACACAGATTGTTGTTCAAATTTTGAAACTGATCAGTATCGCGACTGCAAAGTATATGGCTCCGAATTTGGCATTGTTGCTTGACTCGCGTGCTGATTGGACGACAGCTCTGTTGGGACCTCTGTTGTATGCCAAGTTACTCGACGAGGCGGTGGAAGTGAAGGAGGCCGCCTTGGAAGTGATATGCACCATGGCAAAGATGTCCAACACCAGTAAGTCCATTAAAGGATAGTATTCGGTAATTTCGAAATCGTTCTTTTTCTTTGTTCTTGGTGTATTCTCATAGACATACGAGTAACTGAATTGAAAGTGAAAAGCATCAACTCTAATTAACCTTGAACTCCAAACAAATATATCTATTATTCGACTTTCTGAGAAATTGATTAATCTGATGAAGATTGTAGTTCATATTTTTAAGTTTGGTCTCTCACAATATTGATTTCTTAATGTTGTTGGTTTTGTATTTTCTAATTTATTTCTATTTTGGTGTGTTTGACAACAATAGTACAACAACAAAATGATTTCGGTGTTTTTACTGAAATCAACTTAATTCCGGAGTAAGGAGTTTAAAGAATTTTTTTCTTATTATATTTTTTGAAGATTTATTAAACCAAATTATTTTTTGCATATCGTAATGAAAGTGGCACTTTTTTACACGCAAAATCATAGTGAAAGTAGTACTTTTTTGCATCATTTTATTCCATTTCCTTGAAGATGATTGTCAAAGCATACCTCCTTTTTTTTGTAATTTTTTTAAATCCTTTTGGGCCAAATTTCTCAACTTACATCGATATGCAAAAAAAAAATAGTGTGTACAACACGTTATGAAAGTCTCTTTTTTTCACTTATTTGCTTGATTAACTGGGGCTACGCCCTCGTAATCAATCTGCAAATTCGTAAAAAAAAAGTATGACTTTCATAACTAGTTGTACAAATAACTATTTATTTACTCATTTTGGAAACGGCTAGTCTGCAATTAAATTAATAACCACGTGCTTCCAAGGACATAGTCGGTCGAGTCCTCTCGGTAAACAACACGATCATATCGTAATCTCCGTATAGATAAAATTAGTCTGAATGCGGCGCCTTTAGAAACAACACGAAATCATCGACACCTCCCGTTTTTATTTTACACATTTCAGTATAATGGAATCGAAGGTGTCTCGTTATCAATCGAAAATCAATCGTTTACTCGAAAAGTTACTCGAAAGCAAATGCGAAATTGAAATCGAGGGTCATTTAAATAAATTGTTGGTCACCTTCTTCCAACAAGAGGCGAAAGGTCAGTGTTCAGTGATTAATAATACTCGTAATGGGTCGTTATTTTAGTGATTTGTAGAAGTCGAATCTGCGTTGATAGCGCTGCCGATTTTCGCGGAGTGGCTGAGAAGAGCCGTTAGGACGTGGAGTGCAGCAAGGGTGACACCTCCGACCGGTGTCGCTTCGTTCACAATGAATTTGGCCGCTTTGCTGTCGAAAAACGAAGAGACATTCTGCAGTTTGAACAATAACAATTTCTTTATCAAGCTGGTTAATGTTTTGAAGGCTAGACAGAATGGAGTGGCTTTATCTGTTAAATTATCGTATATCAAGTTGTTGTCGTCGTTTCTCGAGCACAAATCGGGAATGGAGTTGATGATCGCTTGTAATTTTTGGGAGAATGTATTCCAATTTAGTCTGACGGATCAGGATGAGGATCTCAGGAAGGGGAGTACAATGTTTATGTCAAAACTTCTGGAAAGCACAATCGACTGTGACGAGGATTTCTGCGACGAGATTGTCAAACGAATAATGTTACCGTTGGGTGAAAACGTCTACAGATCCATCAAAGCATCGGCGGATTTAGCCGACGATAGTGACGAAGTCGCTTCGAAACATCTCAAACCGACTCTAAAACTGATGGGAGATATTTTAAAATACTTTTTGGAAGCGATGCTGTTCGGTCAAGAGGATTATCGTATTGCTCTTCTCTTCTTGAAGAACTTTCTCCAAGAAGAGAGAATTTCCGATTTCATGATGATGGCACAATTGAAATGTCTCGTTTTTGACGTCAGCAAAATTATGTTTATCATGCGGTTTCTCGAATTGTACGTTAAATTTGTCACCAATAGTGTGTCAACTGACAGTCTCGACGCCACAGTCTGTGGAGTCAAAAGGGATTTTATTTTAAACGTGTCCAAATGCAACCACCAAGACTCGATCGATTTCTGTGATTTTGGACAGTTTTACTGGAGATTAATAGAAACAAAGATACCGATGACTCGAATTAGCAAAACCGAGTGTTTTCCTTTGTCAAATCAGTTCCTGATTTTGATGCTAATGCCGCAGTGTTGTGTTACCCTTAAGTACTGCAGATCGATGCAAGATCTAGAAGAAACACTTCTTAACGACGAATTCCGTAACATTTTCGTCCAAAAGCTCTTCAAGATAACCTGTCAGGATATGATTCGTCTTTGTTACACCTGGCGCGATTGTTTAATTGATCGTTCAGATCTTTTCAAAATTGGAACTCACTCGATGAATCTGTTCAAGCACCACCGACAATATTATTCGAGGGAGCAAGCGGTCATTCTCTTCCAAATGTTGATTTACAACTTGAAAGATATGATCGACTCTATTAAAGAGTCTCCCGCCAAACTGGACATATTCCTGGCCGAAACGGATTATTTGTATTTAATTTTTGAAATTCTCAACTCCATCCTCGGCGAATTCGAGATCACGTGGAAGGACAGTTTCGAAACCATCGACATGATGTCCGTCGCTTTCGACTTTTTGACGTTGCCGAATTGGTCCGAACGCATCGTTATCCAACTTCTAAAACTGATCAACGTGGCAACCGCGAAGAACATGGCACCGAATTTGGCACTGTTGGTAGACTCGACGGCCAACTCCACGGTAGGTCTGTTGGGACCTGTGCTGTACACCAGGCTGCTCGACGAGGTGGTGGAAGTGAAGGAGGCCGCCTTGGAAGTGATCTGCACCATGTCGAAGATGTCCAACACCAGTAAGTTCAGTCGTGATGGAAAAGTACACCTGTTGACTTGAGAAACAATTTTTCCTTTTGTCTAATCGCACTCTTATCGATAAGTGTTCAATTTGTGGAACCAGTTCGATCAGAATCACGCACACACGAGTATTTCTTAAACAAGATAAGTGGGAAAATGTGTATTATTTTTCACCGACGAAAGAGATAACGGTAAATATAGCAACGCATGATTTAGATTGAAAAACAAACGATTTATTTATGTCAATTATCTTATTTTTATTATTTGACATCTCTGCCAGACTAGAGTTAAAATTAAATTTACTCAGACGCAATCACTGAAAATATTTCTTCTCGCACTAGTACTCGTCAGCTGTTTCGACACTGATAAGTCTCCTTATCAAGTGTTTTTTTTTTCTATCTCGTTGTTTGCACAAACACTAACAACGTTCGAGTCCTTGACACTGGAAACATCTGCGGAACACTGCTCTACTATTACATAAGACAATAAACGAGAGTAGATTCGCTTTAATAACTTGTTTAAATGTTTACTTATTTGAAGAATTAATTTGGCGCCTGCAGCTGTAATCGTAACTTAACTTATCCTAATCTATACATCGATAATATTAGTACGATAATCCGATAAAGTTAGTTATACTACGGCGAACTCGAGATAATAGCACAACTCGCCGTTGAACGTATCGGCATTCAATGGTGTTTTGCACAGTGTGATAAAATGAAATCTGATGTGGCACGGTACCAGTTGAAAATAAAACGGTTGCTGGAGAAGTTTCTGTGGGTGCAATGTCCGACGAGGATCGACGAACAGATCCAGAAGCTGCTGTCGCTCCTCCGGCAGCAAGAAGAGGCAGGTTAGTGCGGTGGTGATGTCGGTCGGGGATTCGCCGCGTAAACCGTGACTGATTGCAGAAGTGGAATCGACGATGATGATTCTTCCGATTTTGGCCCAGTGGGTGAAGTACGCCGTCACCGTGTGGACGGTGAAAGGGGTGACGCCGACGGCAGAGATCGCGGCGTTCGCGATGAACGCGGCCAGTTTGCTGTCGAAGGACGAGAAGAGGTTTTGCGACTTGAACTGCAACAATTTTTTTATCAAGCTGGTCAACGTCGTGCAGGCCAGGCAGGCTGAAGCGGATCAGGTTGTCAAGCTGGCGTACGTGAAGTGGTTGGCGTCGCTTCTCGAGCACCAGTCGGGAGTCGAGTTGATGATGGTTTGCAACTTCTGGGAGGACGTGTTGCAATTGAGCTTGACGGCGAAAGACGTCCGAGTGAAGAAGGAGAGCATCCGGTTCATGTCGAAGCTTTTGGACAAGACGATCGATCCGGACGAGAGGTTCGCGAAGAACGTCATCACGAGGATGATGGCACCTTTGAGTGAAGCTGTTCAAAGCGACGACCATTTCGCACCCACCCTGAAATTAATCGGAGACATTTTGGATTATTTCCTGGAGGAGATTCTCCTCGGAGAAAAGTCCTTCCGAGTTGTCTTCGTCTTCTTGGAGAACTTCCAGATGGAGGAGAACATCGCCAAGTACAAGGTGGCGTCCCAATCGAAGAGTCTTGCCTACGATCTTGGAAAAATCATGTTTGTGATGCAGTTTCTCGAATTGTACTACAACGTGATCGGGAATAAATTGAGCGGGGACACCATCGATACGTCGATCACCAAGATGAAAATCAACTTTATTTCGAAAGTTTGCAAGAGCGACGACATCGCCGTGGCCATGAAATTCTGCGAATTCAGCCACGTGTACTGGAGTCTGATCGAGTCGAAGATTCCTCTTAAGAAGAACACGAAGAAGTCGAACCCGCTCCCCAACCAACTGATCATTCTTGAGCTCATCCCGATCTTCTGCATCGTCAAGTCCTTCTCGATAACGCGATCCGAGATGAGGATGCTGATGCAGAACGAATTCCGGGACTACTTCTTGGAGAAGCTGCAGAGGATGAGCTGTCACGACGTGTACCGCGCGTGCTACATCTGGCGTGACTACTATTTGGCGCGTCCCGACCTACTGAAGATCTGTTCGTGTTGCGTTCATTGGTTCAAGAAGTCGCGCAAGTACTACTCGAGGGAGGGCGGTGTGGTCATCTTCCAGGCGTTGATCTACAGTCTTAAGGACTTCATCCATTCGATCAAGGAGCAGCCCCAGAGGCTCGAAGGGGCCCTCGACGATCTGGAGTACTTTTGGCAGCTGTTCGACATCCTCGCCGTGTTCATAGAAGACTTTCGCATCACGTGGAGGGACGGTTTTGAGGCGGCGGACGTTGTGACGGAGTGTTTCGAGTTTTTGACGCTGGCCACTTGGCCCGACCGCATCGTGGTCGAAGCTTTGAAGCTCATGAACGTCGCTACGGCGAAGTACATGTCGCCGAATCTGGCGTTGTTGGTGGACACCACCACCGATTCGATAGTGGCCCTCTTGGGACCTTTGCTCTACGCTAAACTATCCGGACAGACGCCTCTAGTTAAAAAAGCGGCTTTGGAAGTGATTCGGACGATGGCGCACATGTCGAATTGCAGTAAGTTGCGTCTCGTTATTTTCGCGAAATTTTCTCATTTGCGCAATAGGTCGTAGTAAACACTACTAGATAAAAATATTCCAGCTTTTATCGTCGAGTAGATGGACTCACTCGAGTGGACAAGCTGTGCAAACTCGAATTGCGAGATAACTGTCATTTTTGAAGTTTGCATATCGCGCCGGATTAAGCACAGACGTGATTTCGGTTAAACGCATCCCAGAAACTAATTGTTGTTTTTGTTTAGAGTTCCCGTCGCTGCAAAAGGTGCTGATGGACTCCGAGTTGCCGACTCTCGTGGTGAAGATGTCGACTTGCGACGGGGAGAGTTTCGTGAGGGCGACGGCGATCAAGTGTCTCCAGGAGATGATCCAGGTGGAGGAGATCTGGAACAACGCTCTCAAATCGGAAGACTTATCGGTGAGTCGGAAGTAAGCCCCTGCAATCGATTAATTGTCGTAATTCCAGCAAAAAATGAGAGACATTCTCTTCAACGAGACCGAGGGGATCGTGAGGGTCGAAGCCGCGACCTTCATGTGCGTAGCTTACGAGAACCAGCAGTTCCCCAAGGACGCCCTGGAAGGGGTGTACGAGACGATGATCTACTCGTCGACGACCGACCTGCACTGGGAGGTGAAGGTCCGCGCGTTGGGCTTTTGGGACCAGGTCATCAAGAACCACCTCCAGAACCAAGGAATGATCGACGGGAGCTTCCCTAACGTGACGTTTTCGAAAGAGCACAGAAAGATCGTCACCTTGACGGATTCGGAAATTAGGAAGCGGCTGCTCAAGGTGCTCGGCCAGTTGAGCTCGATCGGGTGTCTGGGGGTGCTCATGTCCGCCATCAAGGACGACTGTGATATGGAGGTGTCCAAGACCGCCGTCAAGATAACGCAACGTTTAGTCGAATTGTTCAAGAACTACAACGTCCGCAGCGACTGCAGTACGCCCACGTCCCCCTTGCCGACCGAGAACGGCATGTCGGCGACGGCGTCGGTGTCGTCGGGGATCTCCGCCGACGACACAATGGTGGACTCGCCCGTGTCCAGCCACCCAGACTTGAACGAAGAAATTATCGAACAGATCGTCAACTCCAAAGACGTGTGCCTGCTGAAGAACGTGTACGCCCCCAGCGACTACGGCTCAGTCAACAATTATGACATTCAAGTGAGGAAGATAGTGACGCCGAATGAATTTCTGCAGTTCACGCAGCAAGATCTCAACAGCATCATCGCTGACAAAAAGAATTGGTTGAACGGGATCGAGGACTTGGGGTCGCTGTTGGACGACATGTTGAAGACTTACGATGATGACGTCAACAAAATGGATTGTTATTAAATCGTTGCTAGCGTGACTGTCGTCATTTACTCCTGTCACAAGTGTCATTTTTGACGTTTGCTTGTTGAACCAAGCTCAGACAGTAATTTCTTGATGATTTCACCAACAGTACATTCCATTTTTAGAAGGATCGCAAAAAGACGTGAAAGCTGTGAACGTAAGGAGAGTTTATTATGAAACGATAATGGTGTGCCATTTAAAGTTAATAAATTTCTATGAGTCATCGTATGTTATTAGTTGAGACATAATTAAGTTTTTTTAATTCTTATTATCTATTATATAGATAAGTGTTGAAGTGTATACTGTTTGTTATAAATTTTGATTAAGTATGTTACTTTTATAATAAAATAAAAAAAATACGATGTTTTTTTTAGACCCACAAAAAAAAGTAGGACCGCTTTCTTTAGATTGTTTTGCAAGCGTAAAACAATGAAAATGTTATTTCACTACTGCAGTACAAATTGTGGACTTGTGACATTTTAAATCGAGTAAAATAGCTTTTGAAACACCAAAATAACTAGATATGCAACACACCGTACAGATCTTCCAAAGAGACTGCATCCCATGAACGCATAACTTGACACTTGACATGTTTCTTTTTTTCAATCTTGCATTGTTTTATTCGCGTTTTTTGCCATTTGAACCCTGTTTTCTGTTGCCGATCGGCCCTTCACAGCGATCTAGAAAATAATTCAACCGAAACATAAATTATTTGCAAGATTTCATTATTTTCGTTGTTAAAAAACGGAACGAATTAAATCACACCTGGCAACGTCGAGGGTTTTTAGGGACTTTTAATTCGTAATTTAGTGACATTGATAGATTGTTTTTTTAATTGTGTCCTATTTTGAATCAGCCAAAATTGAACATGTTTTTGAACGAATCCCAGTTGTGATTAATTACGTAAGTTATTAAACTTATTAATTAATGTACAGGGTCGAACCCAAGATTGATTAATCTCTGCTTTAGGTGAAAATGTTCCGGAATGCAGCGGGCCGCTAGGTGAGTCACCGTTCAAAAAAGTGTGGTTGCAGTTAGTGATAATTTTCTTTAACATTTTTTTAGATTTGGCACAATGTTAAAGACTTCGGCCTTCAAATTCGAATCGTAACAAGCGATTACCAAATCGATTGCATTTTCCTCCGAAAAATAATTTAATTTCGATAAAACTCTACATTTTAAACCAAGTGTGCTGTGACTCTGATATGTCAAACGTCAAACCTGCCATCTGTCGTGTCCAGTGTTAATTCCCGTCAGAATATTTCGCTTCGTGAGTAATTTCTGCGGTTTCTGTTAAAATAAATCAAATTACAGGAATGCCGTTTACCACATTTTATTCTCCCATAAAACTCGCTTAACTGGAGCCCCATCTCAACTCATTTTTTTCCCTTCCCCCAGTCGAGATTGTTACTACGCAGTTACCCCCATTGTCACAAAATTCAGTCCGATTAGTTTTTGCAATTCAATTATTTATTTTACGACGTTAGATTTATTGACGCACAACGATCTAGCGTCGAGAAATTGCTCTTGTGTTAGTTTGAATTTCCCATTTATTTTTTGCCATGCAATATGCATTAGCGAATTAATTATTATTTATAGAAGCATCTTGGCCCGTAATTGGAATGATGTGACGTTCAACGCCGTAATCAATGTCCATCAGGGTGGAAAAATTGTCGGGACGACGCGTGGGACAACAAATTTTCATATCAGCTTGTCTCGTTAGAACGAACCAATTATTTCGTACCGCATTTACGCATCATCGGCACAAGGCCGCAATTATTAACCGAATTTTCCAGTTTTGATCGAGCATTGTTTCCGTTTCAAGCGAAAATGATCGGAAAGCCCCGGAAAGGGAAGAGGAGCACTCGAACAGAAGAGGGACCACGAGCTTAACGAGGTAGGTGCAGATTAACTTCGTTAATATTCGAAAAATCCCAATTTCCAACGGGAAGCCCCAATTAAAGCTTCACAAGTTATCGAAGCTCGAGCTTGGTTCACAAAGCTTCCAGCTTCCATCGTCGCTCGGTTAAAGCTCACCGCGAGTTTTTGTGTTCCTTGTTTCCGAGAAGCGTGTCGCATCTTAATGCGAGCGCCGCGACGAACGTCAAATTTGACAGCACACTTCGATTTAACAAATGATAAACAAATCGAAGCGTCGCCACGTCTTCGGATCGTATTGACACAAAATTACCTTAACCAAATGTTTGTTGATGTGGGCCCGCGAAGGGTCGTTCCTTATCGGCGCCGTTCGACTCCGGCCGATTCCGGTAAGTGCGTGGGTGGCGAAATCTCAGTCAACTCCGGTGAGTTGCACCCTCTCTACCGGCGCGACCAGTTTGACTCCAGGAACCGAAAAAATTAACGACAACTTCCAAGGAGAAACTTCTCCGGGTAAGTTGGATTTTTTTTTGGAGCTGGAGTGTTGCGTTGTATTTCGCGGTAATTAGGTCTCGGTCTTGCATCAAGGAGGAATGTGCTGGAAATTGTTGTTGGTCGAGTTATTCCACAAATTCGAGATGGAATTTTATTTTTGTTTATGTTGCCAACTACAAATTTAATTATTCACCGGTGCATTATTTGTAATGACTTTGTAAGACGTTCCGACGTTGATTGAAGAGAGGTAACTTGACTAGTAATTGCGTTACGCACCTGGAATTGACAGCTTTAATTTCAGTTAGTGTTGATAAATGGCGACAAGGATTTCAATGGAAATTGATGTCTCACAAACAATAACAATAATTACAGCGACAAATAATAATTTTATAATTGTCGACACGTTTCTCCAATCGAACTGACATCATCAGCTCGAGCTGTTACTGTTGTTTAAGAAACTTTAATAATCTCGCCCAAGAGTGGGTTTACGATGGTCTAATAACTTTTTATGGACGTGGTAGGTGTTCATCATCACTGCGAATATCAGTTTTACTATCGTATTATAAAATTATTGGTTTTGAAATTAACTTTCATTCGGGTATGGAAAATTTACTTTCATTCGGGTACGTAAATCTATCATACCCTTCTACACGATACAATTAGATTTGCTCCCCAAATTATTTTAAATAAACCATTTCGTTTGGGAGATTATCCGCTTCGTCACTCCGCCATTTCCTCGCCAGGAAGTGTTCCACTATTAGTGCTTCCTTCCCCCTATCGTTAATTACGATTCTTGTAATCGAGTGAAGATAAGACAAGCGGTGATTATAACGCTGACATAGAACGCGAATAAATCCGAAGAGTTGACTCTCCTCGGCTCGCACGACATAAAATTGGTGGAGCCGCTCCGAACAAAATTAGAAATTAAACTTTGTTGATTGGAGTTCGTGACCCATATTAGTCGACCGCTTAGGTATTAAGTTGGTCGTGGTCAAAATGTTGGCGGCCAAGTAGAAACTCGCGTTAACTCGATCCGCGTTTTGTATCTGAGCTTAAATTTAATTTGGACCATAGCGAACTACATGAACTATTATAATTACAACGGCGCTACGTAAGCCTGAGATAAATGGCGTCGGTGAGAATATGGTTTATGGCGGGACCGGAGGATGAATGCAGGGATTTAGTTTATTGAGGGGGTGGTTTTGTTATAATCTGCCTATCTGAAGGTTGTCGAAAGCGAAGTTTGTGACAAATTTTAATCGAGATAAATGCATAATCCAGAGTAAACGTTTGTCAATTGCATTAAGGGCGCTCGGGTCACATGTCCACGTTGCAAACCAGTGTAAACATGTTTCACACTCGGCAGTGTCGAAATTCACTTTATTTTGAGAGCTGCGTTGTAGAATATTTGTTATTAAAATTTGTTTGAACACAAGCTTTAGCTTGCGGTTTTACTCCTCGTCTTTTTTAAGGCATGTGACAACGTCAATCTCGAGCTGAATGTTTATTTGAGAGTTTCTCCAAGCTTGAGATGTTCACGATCGACTACTGAAGCGTCGTGAAAGAAAAATGAGTAGCTTCAGTGAATTCAAACAAATTTAAGTAAGTTTAACCTATCCAGTTATTAGGAATTAAGAAATTAAAATAAATCTGGAAAACAATCGTTTCTTAGAGTATAAAGAAATGAAAATAAGAATTAAATGCAAAATTAACTTGTGACATGTAAAGAAACATCAGACAAAAGTAAGCGACGCGAGCTCACTGCAGAGCGATATGCTTGGTATAGATTTGTTGTTACTGTGCAGCTTGCTGTGTTCAGTTAAATCGTGATGAAATTAAATAAAGAACAGGAATGTTACCTTTCTAACAGATGCCATTTGAAGAAAATCTACCCATTACTTTTTGAATTAAGTGGTCTCAAGCAGAAAACCAGACAGAGAAAATTTTTTAAGCTGTTAAAATGTTTTGTACAGTGTGGAATAAAATGATTTACATCTAGTTACCTTTGTTACCCTTGTAAAAATACGAAATGCCGCTCTACAAAAAAAGAAAGCCTAACCTCAAAATATTTATCCAAATTCCAAATGTAATTTATTGCGAAGGGATGATATGAATGCAAAGTTAAGATTGAAATTAATAAGGAGCTAACAAAAGCAAGTCACAACTAGTGTTGAAAGTGGCCACCAACGTTTGTTAATTCAATTTAGTAAATTGTAACAATTGTCAATTCGATTGATGACATTTATTGACAGAACTAATAGTTCGGCGCTTCGAAAAAAAAAGTAGAGCGGTACAGGAAAATTTACATTTACAAAAATTCCAAAGGTAACTAAATGTAAATCATTTTATTCCACACTGTATAACGCATAAGTAACAAAAAAATTGTAATAACAGACAGACAAATTTTATCTACGCTGGATGCGGCAAGTTTTGCCTCTAGCATATGGTGGTACTAAAAAGAAAAAAAGAGGTTATGTGACTCCATTTAAAGACAGCTTTTTAATAAAGACTGCTGTAAGGTGAAAAGTAACTAGAATATAGAAAAACTGAAAAAAATCACAAGCAAAAACAACTAAGACGTCGAACTCACAAATGACACTAAGATTTAATAATTTGACATTTGATTTTTGACGTCTTTGACGGCTTCAACGGCTCGACAATGAAATTATAGAGCCGCGCAATTCCAGAATACTCTTGATATACGTTCTTTTAGTATTATGTTTAGCAATTTTAGTTCCAATTATTTCCATTATTTTCACAATTCAATTTATTTGTTCTGATATTTTTAATTAAACAATTTTTAAATAAATATTCTTCTGTCATTTGCTCTCCTAAAATCTCGCAACCCTTTGTGTCGTTAAAAAGGTCAGAGTTCGGGGTCCAGCCCTGGCAAGGCAATAATTGCCATTTGATTAATTTTTTGCCCTTTTCCAATTAATTCAAATACATAAACACATTAAAATTCGGAGTAGGCCAAGCGAATTACGGAACATTAAATTTCGTTACGAAGTTTTGCTTGTTTTGAAACTTCTCGAAGTCATCGCTCGCTTGAGTGGCGTTGTGGCCAAGAAATAATTTCTTGGATAGATTCGTCGACACTGACTCGTGCCCACAATCCAGAAAAAAAATCGTCTAAATTTTGCAACGATTTCAGTAATGACTTAAACAGTTGTATTTCAAAATCGCCAGGTCTGATTTGGTGTTGTCATTTAAACACCCGCTGGGTAGCCATCTTTTTTAAATCTATTTGGTTGTGCAGATATTTTTGTGCTGTGTACACGAGTCCGTTGTAAATTTAGCTGGAACGTGCCCTTGCATTTTATTTCGATTTGAATGTTTCTTTTTGCAAAATACTCGTTTTACTAAGGGTTCTAGCTTTACTGATTTTGATGGCAATCGAATCGATGGTCTTGAAAATATAATTTCTCTAATTTGTTTTAACTGATCCGAAAAAAAAATGAGCCTAGAACAGTGTGGGACCAACGATGCACCAGCAGGGAACTGTCTCTCCCACTATTCAGAATTAGCAAACCATTATTTACGTTTAACGAATCGACAAACAGATTTGTGTAGGTCGACGTAATTATTCATTGTTTATCGCGCACGTCTGATATTGGACAATAAACGTAGAAAAATGTGCAACCGTAATTTCGCATTCAATGCAACTGCATTCAGGTTTATTTCCTCGGGCGGATACGTCTTTGAGAAATTGCGTACTTGCATCGACTCGTTCGTTTTTTATTCAGACGGACGTGTTTTTATCAAAAGAGCTTGTCTTCATTCCTCGGAAATATTTCATTTTTACGATAGCGAACGCTTATTATATCGAGGAATCCCCGGAATTGAATCAAGCATGGAGTGTCGGCGAAGTGGAGTCCCCACCTTGGCGGTTTTAATTTTAAGTGTCGATTGAGATTTTTTTCTTGTCCGAGCGTGTTTCATTTCTTCACTTGAACCGGTTCGATGCGTATTTCAGGTGAATCAAATCAGTTTTGTTGGCTTGTGGGCGTTTAATCCAATTCTGGGACGCTCCACACACGATAAGTTTCTTGAGGGGTTGTTTTTATCAAAATAACAGGTAAACAAAAACACGCAATACGCTCCTGAAATATCGAACCAGCGGAGGGAAGTTATTTGTTTTTGTGATCGTTTCGATGAAGATTGATTGTGTTCTTTTTAAATTCAATTTTCGTTGTGTTACTTCTCATTTATTAATGCTTGCTTCGTGGAAACAGTGGAGTGGGTGAAGGAAAACATGAAACACGACGGAAAAACCAAATGGAAATATTTAAATTAAATTCGTGCAGGCGAAATTTTCTTGTTGTGAAATCTTGAATATTTTTAATTTTATTTCAAGTGAACGTAAATGGTTGAGATTACTTTTGACACGTTGGTAGTACATTTGAAATATTGTGTAGGAGAAGCTGATATTTAAATTAAAACACAAAAATCATTTTTATATTTATTGTTAATTAATCACCTAAAGGAATAAACTCCTGCAACAACTCCTACATCCTGATTTTTTCACTGATCCAGTTTTGCCATCGATCCAATTTACTTAATAATGACATGCAAAACATTACTTTTTTTTAACTGATGAAGCTTGGTTTCACCTTTCTGGTTTCTTAGCTCTTGCTATTATAGAACTTTCACAGCACATAATTCCCTCAAAGTTATCGAAGTATCATTATATCTAAATACAATTGGTGTTTTGGTTCCAACATCCCGAAAGCGAATTATTTTCAGTGATACCAAAGGCTCTTTCCTTAAAGATTTATAAAGCAACTTTAAAATGTAGCGTTTAGAAATCCAACTGGCAATTTGCAAGAATTTCAACAAAGTTGAACAACAAAACAAAACAACAACAAAATTGAAGATGGCGGAACCCGAAATGTTGCCCAATGTTTAATGTGTGTGAATAGAAGAGTTGAATGTTGACTGCAGCAAGTTGGACATCTTCTAATCCACAGATATCATCAAATTTGTTATCAGTTGCAAAGAAAAAAAGAAAAAATTGCTGAAGGTTCCACCGAGATTTGAACTCGGATCGCTGGATTCAAAGTCCAGAGTGCTAACCATTACACCATGGAACCTGTTGATTGGCCAAATCCGAAATTAGGTGTTCAGGCTGTGACAACAATTCTATTTTTAAATTTGAAACTGGTGATATATTTAGAACAGATAATTAATTTTTTATCAAAATTTATCGCTAAGCCGCGATAAAATCCTAAAAATGAATTTTCTTATCTAAAGCGAATTTATCATTTCGCTCGCATCCGTGGCTAGGCCAGCGGCTGGTCCCTTTGCGTAATTTCACTGTTTAGTTTAATTTTGCGCAACTTACTACCCCGTTTTCTGGGTCCAGACGTGCCCAGAATCACAAGCAATGCAACCGCCATAATTCTCCCCGAAACAGGAAAATCAGTGCAAGGACTTTTTAGGATATCCTAAAAAATTCAATATCGTTACGTCGAACTGTTGCCCGCGTTCATGGTCTTGTCCCTTCGCTAATCGGATCCAACAGAAAAATGCGTGAGTCGAGGTGGCCTTCGAACTTTACCAAGAGAAATTACGTCCTCTCGTTGGAGCCCACTCGGAGGAATTAGCGCCGAGGCGAGAGGAAGTTCGTCGGTCGGAAGAAAAAATAAAAAAGATAATTAGAATGGAGTACGACCCGTTTGTCAAATTAACGATAATAATTCTCATCCGAGAAGGGAACTGTCCCCTCAAATTATGGTGAAATGTGGGGCGCAATTAAGTTTATTAGTTGACCATCCATACACTTTGATAGGTCAGGGGTCGAGCCTGAAATCAGAGTCGAACTGTCAACGGGGCGCCAGAGGTGCACAAGCTGGTCCGGAAAAGAAACAGGATGAAGTTAGTCAATTAGGAGCAGCGCGATTATCCGGTCGCGGCGACATCTGGTTTTCATGCGAGGCGTAAACGTGTCACTACCTATGTCGTACACGTAACGGTAGCCAAATGCAAACACATTGTCTCGGTCCAAGAGCCGGTTTAACACGCACCGACTGCATTTGATGCAATTGTGACGCACGAGAACAAGTTCAGACAATGAACCGTCGACTCCGGTTTTTGATTGCGTCCAACACCTGGGGAGAAATTTGAAGAATGCGTTTCGAGATAAATGGGAGATTTGCAAGCAACTAGATACTTTTGTTCTGTGGGAAATGTTTGAACGTTTTCGAATGGAGTGGAAGAAAATAGAGGAAACGCGTTTGGATTTTTGTGCAAATGGGATTAAGAGAGAGGGCCTTGATGAGGGTGTTAACACGCTGGGGCGCATTAATTCCGCGATCGCGCTAATTAGGTGCGCACCTTGCACGGTTGGAAGTTGTAGAAAATTTGATCCCCAGGGTCTTTAATCGTGTACCGCTAATGCTTTTGCGAGTCATGTTTTATTAAAGCAGTTTATATCGTACTGATATCTGGTACGATCGTATAATGTAAATTAGTTTTTTCTACAATTGGTTATGTAAATTAAAAAGCTCAAGGAGAACACAGTTATTACAGAAAATTCGTCCTCCGTGAATTGTAAAAATGCACGATTTAATAATGATTTTTTAATTGTATGTGGTCTGCAGTTTTTGTCGCTGAGAACAAATTCCAACGATTTTCGGTTGGATTTAAATCTGGGTTTTACTCAGGCCACCAAATGACTAATTGTGCCGTTCAAATATACATTAGAGAATAATAATTAAAATCAGCAAAACAAATGTGAGAGTATTTGTATGTTATTAAGTAGAAAAACCAAATTGACTTTTATGTGATAGCAATCATAAAATTTAAACAAGCAAATTACGTACCGGATATACTTGGTGCAACAATGACAGACCGCAAACCACAAATAGTGTCAGTATTTATCTCTCATGTTTTGTGATTTTTTTGTGCTACATCCAGTCATACATTTACAGGAATATTAATTTTGCACTGAACTTTTTTTTTTGAAGCAAGAAATACGTCAAAATTTCTAATTTTCTATTTTATCCATTTATTTATTAGGCTCAAAAGAACATACAATATCCATGGATACGTTGATTTTGCTTGTTCTGGTACATGTCATACGAGGGTACTAAATATGTCGCAGGTGGTGCCCTCTTAAGTTTGACAGAACTGTCATAGTTGTCAGGTTCTATTTATTTTTTACTGACATAGCTTGGCAAATTATCCGACAGGTTCAGAACAACTCTTTTTTTTTTTTGTTTTTCCTTTAAAAACTATTCTATAGAACAGTTGTTATAGAATAAGCAAATCTCTTCTCTTGCCTTTTTTTTTAATAAACGTTAACGTTTTACATAATCGCGACAGTAATAGCGTTGTTATTAATTGCACCAGAATGATTATTAGAATTTTATCATTTATACTGAAAATTAAAAAATAAGAAAAACAAAGTTCTTAGACCATATTTGTTTTTTTCCTAGCGCTAAAAGTAAATACATAGTATCTTTTTTACATATTTTTTATAACCTGTTTCTTTTATATCGGGTGTTTTTTTAATTTTTACCTCAAAGTAGGCGTTGAAGATTTGATTGTGAACGCACTATACGAATTACGGATCACGGATCAGCTGTTTAAATACTTTAAATCTCACATTTTTACACGAGTGGTGCGTTCACAGCCGACTCTTCAACGCCTACTTTGAGGTGAAATGTAACAAAACACTCGATACTATATTTCATTTAATTTCTAAAGTTTTGTTTCCAAAGATAATCAACGCGATCCAAATCTGGATTTCATGCTGGTCACCAACTTGTAATTCTTTCATTCAACTATTTAAATATTCTGTCATTGAAAGCAAACATAGGAATTTATGTTCTCCGTTGGATAAAAAAAACTAACTTCAGTTTCACAACGATTGTAAAATTTAAGCAAACAAATTACTGAGCGAAGTAAGTACCGGATATAGTGTAATAGTGGTCCACCACAAACCACTAATATTGTTCATGTGTAAGTATTTAGTTCTCTTGTTTTGTGACTTTAATTGATGAAATCTTGCCAAAACTTACCTTTCAAATGAAAGCGTTTCCGTTTTGTATTAAATATATTTTTTAGAAAAAGAAAAAAGATACTTAACAACCAAGTTTTTTTTATTTCGTTATTATTTTTGTTAGTTTCTAGGAATATTTCTGTGAAGTTTTCCTTACACGGAACATTTTAGACTAAAAATGTTTTCAAAAATGTGTTCACCCTATTTGTTCTCGTATACGCCATATGAGGGCGCCTATTTCCGTGGGAAAATGTGTCGCTCCTGGCGCCCCCTCCTCGATAAACACCACAAGCTGAACTGTCACCCTCGCCGCATTTAATTCTGCGCCGTATTTCCAGTTTATATTTTTATTGGTAAATCTTTTCGATATCGAATGACGCCTTTTCTCTACCGGAGATTTCGTTTTGTTCGGATGTCGAATTTAGCTCAACTCTCCTCGCACCGTCACAATTGAATAAACGTTGGCTCTTCGCACAATAGAGATAATGGCGTCGTCGAAGTAACCGAAGCTGAAAACGACGAGTTTGTCACATTTCCGCACCACCGTCAGTCCCAAAATGTCAAACGGTGAAAAAAAGAACAAGTTGCTCCCGTTACAAAATGCGTTTCGGTCACGTTGCCGAGCAAACCGGCTTTGTGCGTGTTGCGTAAGCCGCACAGTTTCAGGGCCAGGACCGGCATTGGCACGTACGAAAGTCCGGTCCTGTCTCCAGCGTTTTTTCGATTGACAGGAAACAATCCACGCGAGAGATAGATATAAAAGTGCAATGTGGCGTGACCGAATAGAAAGCAAAAGTACCAACTGATTGCGTTTCGTCTCTCGACTCGCGTCGCATTTCTAAGAGAGGGACAATCGACGTTCCACAATTGAAAAATTGCAAGATTTCGATCTGTCATTAGGGCCACCTCCCACTCGATCAGAACGAATCGTCGAAACGATAAATTATCGTATCGGCGTCACTTTCACCTCACTCAGCTACCGTTCCACATAAACTGAACTCGCTTAAAGGCTTTTTGTCGACTTTACATTTCCTCCAAGTAGACCGTGAACCTACATAAACCACTACTTTAGAATAAACTTCTCATTTTCGCCGAGCTAGTCGCAGGCCAGTTTATTATGTGAGACGACGTGAAAGTGATAGTCGTGCGGAGTTTTGACAGTGCCACAAGATTGATGCAATCGACGGTGAGGTGCGTACCGCTATCGAAATTCGAGGGAAATCATTTGATCTGTCAAAAAAATCACCGTACGTAAGACGCGCCCCTGTGAACCGGCCGAAATGTCACATCGAAAACGACCATATTGTCGCGAACGTCGATATGTTCGCCGCGAAAACACGACCAACGTGTACATTTCGACACCTTTCGACTGCTATACCGGGTGATTGTCGAATTTTTGTCAGATTTTCCTGTTTCGGGTTGGTTCACGCGAACGCGCCAGTGCGTAAAACGCCGCCGCCACAATTCGATTAGTTCTGATCGACACACGGCCAATTAGAAAAGATCGAGACACACGAAATCGCGCAGCGAAATTTCGAATGATTTCCCCCGATTTCGCGCCCCCATTAGCACAACTTGACGAGGTACAATTGCAGAATCCGACGACGCAGCGAGGACCACCCCGGACGCCATGTTGGACTGAGAGGGTGCCAACGATCGTGTCCTTGAACTGAAGTGTCCCCGTTAATGATGAACGTGAAGTTGTCGTGACGCTTTCTAAAATGAAGTTAATTACCGTGGTAATAATAGGTGCGTTCGTTACGATAACGTCGGCCATCCGCGTGCCGACGTCGTGGCCGAACAAACAAAAGCTCCAAGAGACTCAGATCGGTAAATTCAGAACGACGCCGCGTCCAGTACGAAGTGAAATTGGTCTCCAAACGAGACCACCGCATGTCGTCCAAGTGCACAAACACGGCAAGGTCAACGGCGGAAGGAAGCATCAACAGCAGCCCAAGACCAAGGTGCGGCATCGCAACGTCAACAGGCCCCAGGTGAAGAAAGATTTCAAGGCTAGCGCCACCGCAGGTGATTGGAAGCCGATTTTTCCGACTCACATGGTGCAAAGAGACGACGAGTTTTTCAAAGGTTTCGAGGGTCGGCTTCCGGTGCAAGTGAAACGGGAAAAGTCGCCTCTTCACAAGAACTATCGCGACGACAAGACTCACGAGCCCGGTGGTTACGAGACGGTGGAGGTGAAGCACGTGAGGAAAGAGAAGCCGTCGAGTGTCCACGAGGACCCGTTGGAGGTGCCCACGAGACCCATCTATCCCGGTGAGGGACAGTGGGCCAAAAAGGGCAAGAAACACAGACCTTTCATTAGCAAACACAAATTCACGAGAGCGGAAAGCGAAGACGAAGAAGAGGAGAAGCCCGAAGGACGGGAAGTTTTCGAGGAGAACGAGAAGTTGTTCGAGAAGAAACGCGAAGATTTCAGGGAGGATATCGACGAGTTTCCGCGGAAGCACAAGTTGGGGGCGTACGTAGAAGTCGAAGAAGAAGCAGAAGATTATGACGATGATAATAAGGAGGAGTTTGTTCCGATTAGATTGTACACGCAGGTGAGGAGGAGCGAAAGCGAGGCGCATCTCCCGAAACTCGAGGAAGATCCGCGACTCAGAGAAGTGATAAAAGATTCGAAAATACAGACGGTCTACACGGAAGAAGGTTACGAAGATATCGCCTACGACCACGCCGGACACGAGAAGAATGCCGAGCACGACGAAGGTTTTTCGCAATTCGATAGAGAGATAGAGAAGGAGAAGCAGAGGAGAGCTAGGAAGGAGAGAGTCGAAGATGAAGGAGGCGAGAGTGACAGTCAGATTGCGGGGTCGCGTCGTCAGACCGTCGAAAAACCTTTCAAATCGAAGAAAGACAATTTCGTGACGATCAAAGAAATCAAGACGACCTCGTTGAAAGACAAAGTCAACGGGAATTCGGAGCTGGAGGTGTTGAACGAGATCAAGATCATGACGACGCCGGAAAATGGGACCAGGGCGCACAGATACGTCCGAATTTTTCCGAAGATGTACATAGCTCCGGACATGTCGTCGATGGAAAGTGCCATAAGCAAGTCGGTGTACAGGCGAGGTCGTCGATCGAAGCGATTCACCAACGATTTTCCCGAGATCAAAGTCGACACGGATTTTATTGACAAGATCAAACACGACCTGCCCAGATTGGTTCAGATTCGGCAAAAACCCAAATATCCGTATTACAACGACATCACCATCAATCCAAACTCTCCCCTGCGCTACGCCGAAGATCTGGACAACATCCCCAAGAAAACCGAAGATCCGTACGCTTTCTACAACCAAGCGGAGAAGATCCAGTGCGCCGAGGTGGAAACCGAAGTGGATCCGATTCCGGCGAGGGTGAAGAACGCCGATTCGGATCCGGAAAATGTGGAGGACGCGACCGACGTGCAAGAGTTGGTGCGGACGCCGAGGCTCAAGGGTCTCGGGGATAAGATAGATTGCTTCAAGGTGAAATATTTCGGTGAGGATCCGTTGGACAGTCCGATTTTTAAAGAGAAGGAAATCGGTCCGGTCCCTCCGATTTTTGGCGTATTTAAGTCGCGCGGGAGCGAAAGGTCGCGACCTGAAGCGAAACCGAACGAAATCGACGAAGAAAATAACAAGAGTTACTCGATTAAAGTTCCAGTGCAGCAAGAGTTGAAACAGGAGAAGAAGAAGAAGAGTCCGATCGATGACAAAGATGGACAGTTGGGTTTCAACATATTGACAGATATCATCGGACAGTTTAATAAATCGAAAGGAGTCGAAACAGCCACGACTCGTACGGCGTTGAAACTGGAAATTGTCCACCCGAAAGTCGTCAAAGAAGAGAAAAAAGAAGATACGACACAAAGTGCCGTTATATCGATCATAACTACTCCAAAATACACCATCGATTTGAAACCCAAACACATCTACCATCAGATTGAACTGTTGGAGTATTTACCACAGTACAATTCTTCGAAAGATGTGACAGATAAGAATAGTACAGAAGAGGTACCACCGAGTCAGCGTCGCAGCAAGAATATCGAAGAAGAAGAAGAAGTGACGACTGCGCCAGCGATTACGGAAGAAGCAGCTCCAGAGAGTCAGGCGTTGAGGAAAAGAAGAAGAAGGATTCGGCCGCATCGCCCTTACTATCATATTTTTGACGTTAACCGGTACTTGCCTCCAAGGTCTTACGCCCTTTTGAACAAGATACTTCGGACGAGTCCGACGGTGCCGAAACGTGACGCTTTGAACCAAGTCGAAATCAAAGCCAACGAACAACTGAACGTCTTCGCCGACGTCATCAACAACATCAAGAATTCGAGTAAAGATCCGCATCAGATCGCGGCGTCGTCCAATCGGATCGCTGTAAAATTGAACCATTTGGACCCGTATCGTAAACATCCGCGAATCAGAAATGTGGAAACAGACTTGGACAATATCGAACAGACGAACAGTTTTTATTTGACGACGACGACGACAACAGCAGCTCCGAGAGGTACGGTCAAGTACTCTTCGTACAAGACGATGGAGCATCTGTTCGACGATATGGCAAATCGGGACAAGGTTAAGTACGAGAATCTTGAGCTTCTGAGGGTGAAGAAGAGGTTGACGACGACGACCGAGCCGTACGGGTCGGACACGAGAAGTTCTTTGGGTGAGGAGGAGGAAGAAGAAGAAGAAGAGGAAAGGGAAGATGAAGAAGAGGAGGATACGACCAGTCACGTTCTGGGGCTGATGCCTCCGGGACCGAGTCGGTACAAGACCATAGTCGCTCCAAAGTTGACGAAGTCTTCGAGCGTAGAGACGAAAATGAACCACTTCTATGTTTTGGGCATGAAGCCACCATCAGCGAAGCAGAAGATCTACTTGTATTCAGATTTCAAGGTGCCCGCTCACGGCAAGGTCAAGTTGGCTTATCTGAGACGAGGGAAGAGAAGTGCCCAAAGACCTGCGTACTCAGAAGTGGTGAGGAATCGTAACAAACCAATCGATGTGGAGGACGACACCGAAGTCGTCGTCGAAGATGACGACGATTACGTTCCACATCGCCCGAAGAACTATCATTACGACGAGAAAACAGGTCGCATCGTGTACGATGATCCGCCGAAAGATGCCCAAGAGCCTGAAGAGGAGTACATAGAAGTAACGGAAGCACCATTGCCCAAACCGACTAGGAGAAACTCGATCCAAGAAACTCCAAAGTTCAAGAATTTTACGGGTCCTTCGTTTGTGGATTTTGTGAAGCAGTTGAAGAGCAATCCGAACTATCAACCCATCACCGATCCGCCCACCACCGAGAAGGGACAAGAAGATGAGACAACGACCACGACAACTGTCAAACCTGTGTCAACAGATCCGCCTCAATTTTTGAGTATTTTGGCCAAAGTCAGAAGCGACTCTAGCTACAAAGCTATAGAAGATAAGACAACGGCCAAGACCACCACGACTACGACCACGGAAGCTCCAGAAGAAGAAACGCAATTAGAGAACGTACAGAATTCACCAGGAGGTCAGAGTAGTGGCCAAAATTTCCAGATTTTCGACATAACGGATTATCTACCAAAAGTGAAGTCCTACAGCCCAAGAACTTCAATAGACTATTCCAAATACAAAACGATCGAGCGACCTAGCGCGCCATCACGTCACAATATAAGCAGCAGATACAGTTCTGAGGAGGATTCGGAAAACGTGAAGGTGAGTAAGATGGAAGAAAAATCGCAGGAACCTGACAGAGGTGAGATCAATCCAGTGATGAGCGAGAGTAAACATGAAGATGTTGAACCGTCGACCAGTAGTACTACGACGGAGATGGCGCCTACGACGACCACATCAAGAAGAATCAGGACGCGGACGAAAACCAGAGGTAGAAGGCCTGCTCAGAGAAGTACCACAGTTGCTCCAGTTGTGACAACTGCATCGTCTTCAGTCTCTTCCACTGAACCGGTTCGAGTGCACCACGACAAGCCTCGCAGATCGTTCCCGAGACGACGTCCTTCAAGGATAAAAATCAACAGAACTACGGAACTGCCAGATTCAGAAACGGATGAAAGCACCACCCCGAAGGTTATTCGCAGAAGACACCAAAGAATCGAGGACGTTCCAGTTAAGAACGCGCAAGACCGGATTGATTCGAATCCTGCGGAGGTGGTAAACAAGACTCGAGAGGTTGCCAGTTTGAACGCCACGAAGAACAACGAGAGTCTGAGCAGAAGCGAGTCGAGAAATATCGACGACGTCCACGTGTTTCAGCAGTACGACCAAAAGAAGAAGCACGGAGGGAACTACAAACACGAAAACGTGGAGAGCGAGTCGAAGAAGGTGCCCGAAGTTAAAAGACTGACCGACGTGGTGCAAAAACCCGCCACGTACTACACCGACCCCAAGTTGCCGAAGAAGATCAACCAGTTGATGGAAGTGAACGTGGAGGGAGAGGTCGAGGAGAGTACGGAAAAGGAGGAAGACGAGGGTGAGGGTGAGTACGATTACGAAGGGTCGGAAGAAAAAAGCACGACGACGAAGAAACCAGTTTTTGTCAAGGACCCCAGCAAGAGGTTGTACTATTACGCTCCTGTTTAATTTAATGTGAAAAATAAGAACACTGTTATGTAGATAGTTAAATAAATTTGTTGTTATTTAAGAGGTGTTTTTTTTATTCCCTAAACGTCAAAATTGACATTTCTTATGCCAAAAAAATAAACATAGAGAATGGGAGAATATTTATTAGACCTATTCCAACGGCATTATATTGGGTGATTCAAAATGATTGTGGCTAAGTATGGCAACTGTGTACGAAAATTTATGTGGCAACTGTGTGAGTGGGATAGAGTTGACATTTCTTTGACAGGTCAGAGTCGCGCAATTTTGAAAACTGTCAAATCAATGTGCAATGGTATAAAAAAATCAAATGCACGCTTATGAAATGTCATACAAATGTCAACCATACCCCACCCCCACAGTCGCCACATAAATTTTCGTTACACAGTTGCCATACTTAGCCACAATCATTTGGAATCACCCAATATTTCGTTGCAGTTATTATTTGACAGTTCTTAGAAATTTTTCATTATTAGAGTCTCTGACTATAACTTCTCCTCAGTAAGTTATCATTTCAAATAAAAAAAAAATTACGTAATTGTGAAAATATGCTTTTTGCTCTTGAACGGTCTATTAGTTGGTCGTCTGTCAATTTTGTCAAAAAATTTTGTTTATGAAGAGAAAAAAAATTGATGCGATGGCCGGGAATCGAACCCGGATCAACTGCTTGGAAGGCAACTATGCTGACCATTACACCACCATCGCACGATGAACGTTTAGTGATTTAAGAAGTATTTCCGGTGTTTAAGCAGAACATACTTTATACCTAAAATAAATTACACAAATTACAAAAATGGAATTTGAAAATTATTTTAAAAATATGCAAATATGTGTGGTATAAAAAAATGTCATAATATTTTTCATATTGCTGGGCTTCTTTACGTTCATATTTTTTAAACAATTCGTAATTAAACACAAAAGAGCGCGCGAAAGCATCTAGTTGCTTTACATTTTTCCGTCGGAAAAATTGCTTTCACGAAAATTCTCCAAATATATTCATCTGGCCGCTTGAAATATTTCCACCGGTGCGTTGTGTTGTGACTGAAATTCCAGCAGCAATATAATAAAGAAGAAAAAACGCACATCGCCTCCACCTACGCATAATGAAGCGACACGATTTATTCCCAACCAAAACTGAAATTTTCGTCCATCCGGACAATCGTGCTTTATCTGCGGAAAACTGTGTTAAACAATGACACAAACAAAAATGTGGGAAAGAAAAAGTGGGTAAAGTAATAAACGCGAACCGTTACGCGGTTGTATGGTAAATAATGACGTACTTGACGCTAAATTTCTCATTTGAATTTGTACCTACATTAGCTATGTAGGTAGAGATCCGTCTTATTGGGTTGCATTATTCACGCTTTTGCAATTAAACGCAGATTCGTTCACACCCACGAACTGGAGCATCCTAGAAGAACTAGAGAAGATGACAGTTATCGCTATTAAAGACGCGTCTCTGCTCCTCCATCCGTGGAGAAGTCTTCAGAAGAGCAAACAAATGGGGTCAACGCCACCGAACAGTATTTACGATTCGAGATTCGAGAAGACGTCTCGATTGCACCACAACCCCCACGTCTACTCCAGCCGGTCGTGTTTTTGACAGGTGGTAATGTTATACCGTAAACACAAAAACCGTCTAATCTCGACGAGAGAAATTGCCACGACAAGTTCAATGCCGTCTATCGATTTATGAAAGTACATAATCACACATCACACAAAAACCGCATTCATTTCACTCCGAGAAAATTGCAGCGGACGTGACGACGGAACACGTGCAACCTCGCATCACCTTCCAGTTCTTGCGTGATAATCGACCATCCAGTATGCACGACGGACCCGGCAAAGTTGGACCACGATAAATGGAGAACGATGGATAAAGTTGGGAGATTTCCGTTTTTTCTTTGTGCGAGGAAACTCCTCAAGGGTGGGTGGAGAGGTGGCGATTTGAATGTAATGCGAGCGAGGGATCAATGGACGAGATTATTTTTTGGAGTTGCTCTCGAAGGAGAAGTTTAATATCGTACGAGAGTCGAACTGGAAGAACTTAGAAGTTTGCGTTTTGAAAACAGACCTACTCAAGACGAAAAGGAGAAGGGTCCGGTTTGATCGAGTCGTTTGTTCGGAAATCGAATAACTCGAAGTGGACAAAAATATGAGGGTGCAGTCAACCACACGTTCGAGTCATAACATGAGATAATTAAACTAAGAAGTTGAAGCCGTGACTAAAATCTCCGCGGTGTAGATTGATCGATCGACGCCCGAACGTGCAACGATTATTTAATTTTAAATGGAAAGTATCTCGGACATTCTTGTGCGATTGCGACTGTTATTATAAATGTAAAAGTGATCGACGGTTCTCTTTTTTCCAATTTCAATTTCAGCAGAAAAATGTCGTTGTGCGGTTGAATTATGCAATATTAGTGTGGCTCAAGGGGACCAACGGAAAGTTGATGGCTTGCTGCGATCGCTCGACTTAAAACGCTTCGAGGATGGCGAAGAGGTCGCTAATTTATCTTAGATAGTTCGATATCGGAAATTGCAGAAACTTGTTGAGCAATTACGGAAATTAAAGGTGCCGCTAGGTGATCGACGGATTTCTTTTGTCGCAATTGTAAAACAAAACGAACGGTGCCGTTCGAATTTCGCGAAGTTGCGCAAGATGTAAAATAAGCCGTGAAAAAATAGAGTGGTTCGGGTTTAATTTGGATTTCTTGCTTGCCGAATTCTTTTCTTTGATAATTGCGTTTTTAAGAATTGATTCTTGCCAATGTCCCCGTTTAACGACGACAATTACGTTTAGCCTGGATCAAACTTGGAAACTCCGATCTGCATTGACTCGCTAAACTCGAAGCCGATTGTTCAATGGCTTATGAACTTTGCTACTCAATATCCAATAATTACCCAAGTTTCATTAAATACATTCGAATGAAAACCCAACAGACATTAAATTACTCCGCAAGTTTTTATGTGGCTACAAACACAGTTGTATGGTTGGTTGCATAATCAACTACTTGATTGTTTCAGTTTTTGATGGTGGATCACATTAATTGATAGCAGCAATAACAGTAGTGTGAATAATGGGTGGACACGAAAAAATTAAATAATTTAAACGACAATGTTTGGACGAACTCCCTGCTAGTGGAATATTTTTGATGTAAACCTGTTTAATTATTCATTATCAATAAAGTGTCAATTTGACAGTTAATATATGCAACGCCCACTCTAAATCGCTTTTGAAGTGATTATTATTTGCGTGCACATGACACAAATTATTGTCTGATTGAAAATTGAAGTTTCCGATAAAGTAATTTGTGACGTTTTATGCGCTAGCTGCACCGACGTCCGACGAAACACCCGGAATTTAAATTGTCTGGACTCGTCGCAACTAGTTTATTTTTTGCCGTCGCATGTAAAAGAATTACCGGAAATAGGTTCTTGATGAAGGCAACAACTTTTTCCGTTTTCCACTCGAAACGTTTAATGCGATCTAAATTGAATTTGTTTACAGTTTACGTAAACGTCAACGCGAATGACAATTTGTGCGACGTCTGGAACAATATTTTTGTTAGGTTGGCAGGGGCGCAATTTTGACGTTGCTGTCATTCAAAGATGCGTTCGAGACCCGTTCAAATTCGGGAAAATCGTAACGAATTCGTTCTTTCTGTGTCGATTCCGCCGAATTTTGCATGATTTGGCTACGAAATGATCTGTAAATCGTCCAAATTACGTCATCGTCTCTGGCTGAGTCCGCATCAGCGAATTGAATTGAAAGGAGATCGGCGTCGCCTAAAGTGGGGTCCTGTTCCAGGTTAAACATGTGAGTCCCGGATGGTGCCTAAATAAATCCGACGCACACCCGACCACTCCAGGATGGAAAATCAATTGTGGAAACGGGAACTGTTCACCACTTGGCAGAAAGATCAACAACGCACCAACAAATGGGCAATCCTGAGGAGCGTGCGGTCTTCGGCGACGCCCCCCGGGGATATTCGTTCTCTTCCGACGGGAGAGACCTTCAAGGAGTACGTGGTGTCGGAGCAGACGCCGGGGGAATTGCAAGGACACGGTAAATATTTATGGCGGATGCGCCGGGAAAAATATTGTACGAAACTTGGCGGTGCACGTTTCCGCATTTCAACGTGAATTCGTCGAGGGAATCGGGAGAAGGATCCGGGAACGTCCCGTTCCGCTTTGGGAGCGTGGCGGAAGGTTTAATTAGTTCCGCAGGATGGGTGGGACACGGTGACGATTCGAGTGCACCCTGTGGAAGATTGATTTTTTAATGAGCGCCGAGGGAATGTCAGATATTTATCGATTGGCTAGATCCTGTTATTCGGAGGGATTCGGTTATCGTTTTATAATAAGTTGGACGAAGTTGCCCACGTTGTTACAGTATGAAATCTGAAGGGTCGGTTGAGTTTAGAAGTTGTTATTAATTTTCCCGATGCGAAGATGGAGTCTCAGTCTTGGAGATTTTATTACGGTTTGATGCACGAGAAATGCATGTGATTCCGCGCCAGCGACGCACAAACAGGAGAATAACAAGTTGATCGTTTTAAATAAAAAGTTGATCGCTTTACAATGACAATGTTTTGGTCGACGGAACAAACAGAATGATTAGGAAATGTTTTAAAATCCGGCTGGCTCCAGGTGGGTCCGGTTTTATCGCCACTAAAATGCCAACAGTAAAAACGCAGATTTAGTAGTTTTTACAAAAGATATTATCGCTGATGGATCGTTAAAGTGAGTTTTTAATGGATTGCGCTTGGTCATGGAATTAGTACATTTTCAAATTAGTTGAAACAACTGCGTGTGTTCTTTTTTTGGTAACTTTCCTCAGTAATTTTTGCTTATCTGATCGTCACCAAATGAATTGGAATAAACAGAGGTGTTTGATAAATGCCAGTAAACGAGATTAGATTTTTACGGAAACTGTTGCCAGATAGAATTGATTTGAAGTGACGTAAAGATTTTATTTCCCATTTTATCACTTTGAAAATTGTAAGATGAAAGGCAAATAAACCGTTTAAATTGTTATCGTGACCGTAAAAGTAGTTGACAGACAATCGAGTGTCTTCCAGTGGATTAAACAAAACTCCTGGTGACGGTTGGAACCAGTGGCGTACCTACAAATGTATACATTCTGATACGATTGATGTAAATATGTTTTTGTTAAGCATACATCCAAGAATTAGATTTGTTCACTGACGACAATTTTCGTTGTTTTCACCTCCACAAAGAATTGTCAGCCGCCATTAGTATCGCGCGTTCAAATGAAATCCTGGGCTGGGAAGGGGTTGGAAACCGTCAATTGTTGTGCTTTTTTAAAGCGTATATTAATTGGAGCATGTTGACAGCTAACCTAAAATTTAGAGCCAAAAAAATCTTTCTTTTTTTTCTTTCTTTACAATGTTTTACATTAAAGATAGAATAACTTAACGATTCCTATTCTCGAGGCAAATATCTAAAGACACCCTTTGCTGAAAACAAACATGTTCAATTATCTCCCGATTAAACATAAACAAATGTCATTCGTGTCAAACGGCGGCAAATTCAAATTTTACACTGTTCTAACGGCCGTATTCACCAACGCCAGTTAACGTTAACGGTAGGTTAAAATGTTTCGTTACCTTAGTTACCTATTGTTACAACAATATTTTCGTATATTTTAACCTACAGTTAACTTTAACTGGCGTTGGTGAATATGGGCCTAAACGGTTTAATTTTTCCAACGCCTACTCAGCCCAGGATTTCATTTGAACACGCGATATTATGCGTTCAAAAATCTTTGTGGTCAAGCAGGCCGTGGTTTTATGTAGTCTTTTTAATCGGTATGCTTTATTATTATTTATTTCCTCCAAATACGTAACCTCAATGTGGTCAACATTTTAATTTAAATTATTGGAAACCAGCACCAGACCACTTGACCACGAAATTTTTTTGAACGCTCGATAGGTATACGAGGGTCATTTGAAAAGTTTGTAACTGTCAGTTTTGTATAAGTATGAAATTTTTGTCACATCGTAACACTACAACTGTCACTTGAACATCTGGGAAATATCAAATTACTCCGTCAAGAGATTTTCCTCGCTCAGTGAGCTCAAATTTGTGATTCACAGTTAATTTAGCGTTCTGAATAAAAGCACTGGAGCATTTCTACGTAAATTGTAGGCGAGTTCGTATAGATCCATTCTTGAAGAGAAAAAATAATTTTAAAAAGATAAATACGACTTAACGTATACTCTGCTCACCTGTTCAAAATTTGGCAACACCGCCGTTAACATCTAAAATACAACGTGGCAACACGGTTGAATTTTGATTTAGAGGAAAATGAAACACAAGTGTAAATTTTTTAGTTTTTCCACGTAGCATATTAAGGCGATTTAAAATTCTTCAATAAGCAAATTTTCTTTTTTTTCATTGAATTTTTTGAGTAGGTGGTTTTAATTTTATCTTCGTTAAAGGTCCATTTGGAGTGAGACGGCACTGGTCGATTAAATTCGCAACGATTTGTCTCCTTAATCGAGGATTTCCAGATGTTAAAAATAGATTCGTTCGACTTCAGGCGAAAAAAACTCGATCGTGGCTCGATCAAACGATCAAGACTAAACCTCTCACTAAATCCAATCTGGCTCAGATTTAATTGTTTCCAATCAGAAAAATTATCTTGGCAATTGAAGAAATCGAACTAGAACTGTTTTCTTGTGTTTGTTCCACAAAAACCAATTTTGTCAAATACGCATTGCGACCATCGCATTCTACAAGGTAATTAAAAGTTTCTCTCGTTTAAAATTGTCATTTTTCGAGGAGTTTTCTTTCCAGTAAAATAACTAATTTTTTATAATCGCAAGGCTATCGATAATTACCACTATCGTTTACATCTTATTTTAGGCATTTACGAGTACATTTGTTGTTGAAACTAGCCCCAATCGTTTCTTTGTTTTCTTGTTATTGTTCAACTGTCGGTGTTGTTTTATGCTAATAAAGTTTCTATACGAGGCGCAAAGAGAAAGGAAACGACAAAAAAGGTACAAGTTGTCCGACACTAAATTGGAAAATTGTTTGCTCTGATCCACAATCGAAAGAGATCTTTCACGAAGTGTCATAAATCACAATAAAACAAGCGATCAATTTCCGACTGACCTGTTTGTGCAATCGAACAATTAATTGCTCGTCAATAACGTTAGACAATTTGTTTATTAGAATAATTTCGTTGGAGAACTCAACGGGTAAATGAGAGTTATTACTTATTAATGTTATAAAACTGACGTTCACGTAGACCATTAACAGCGATCTTGTTTGTAGATGAAGTGCAGGTGCAGATGAAAGGATTGTTGAATCAAATATTTAAATTACGAGGGCGTACGTTTTGAATAAATTTACTCTGTGCGTTGGAGTGTTTACTTTTGCAAAAAAAAAACACGAAGAGTTTCGCGTTGATTAATAAAAGAGAACCTCTCGCTTTTTACGATAACATAATGAAAAATATATTTTGGAGTTTTGCACGTTCAAATCGAGAAGTACACGGGCGGTCCCACGATTTGCGTGATAATCACGTGTACTAGACACCACGTGATGTGTACTTTTTGTTTTGAATGTGCGCACTAATTTGTCCGGGCCGCAATAATTTCTTTCGACGTCGGATCTCCCCTCCGGCATCGAAAACTGATTTGGGCGACGTAAGCCCCGAATTTGCATAATTGGTTGCCCACATTTCATTCCTCCCTTTCCTAATTCCTCCCTGTCGCGCAACAACGTCATCATCCTCTTTGCCATTCATTTCTGCCGCAGAGATCCTCTACTCGTCTGTGGCCGTGGGCGTCGTCCTGATACTTTTCACTCTGACAGCCGCCGTTCTCTTTGTACGCCGACGAAGGACTAAGAACGCTGACGAGGAACACGCCGCTTCCAGCATTCTCGTTTATCCGTCTCAACAAGGCACGGCACCCCAATTTCTGTGAGTACGCTCGAGCGAGCTAACCGGGTGAATTACGACGTGTTTCCGCACAGGACGAAGGAAATCCATTTCAGTCTTCCACCTTTGAGGAGCACCTCGCTGGGCGATTTGGCAGAACCCGACGACTCGGATGTGGACACCGAGTCCTTGTTGCTTCCGACGGTCACAAATCAGCGATCGAATTCGTTCAGTAAGGCGCAAAGACAGCCGTCAGGTTTAGATAGCGCGGAGGTCGTGGAATCTAAATCTGATCCGGGTGGACGAGGCGACGTGGTGGTCGAAGTGGCGCAAACTGTCATGTTGTTGTTGTTGTGGTGAAGATTCCTTCACGATTTGTTTATTAACTCGTTTTTCAAAATCACACTTCGACCGCTGGGTGCGACGGTGGGGTCCGTCTGAAGATTCAGCGGTGTATTTTTTTTTTGTCAGGTTGTTACGGGTTGGGCGTGATAGAGCCGGCCCTGTATAAGAACACGCTGGACCTGGACGACGTCCAGTGGCCCGAAGGACACATCGGAAGGATCTGGTTCTCGTTGAGGTACGAACCGTCGACGGAGAAGCTGCTGGTGTCGCTGCTCAAAGTCAAGAATCTGCCGTCGAGGACGGTGGGAACGGTGAACAGTTGCGACCCTTTTGTGCGGTGAGTCCACTCGGGTTGTCTGCATCAATGATGGAAAGCGCATTCGTTACTCTTTGTCAGCTGAAATTTAATTTTTCTCTCTGGGAGGGTGCCGGAATGGAATTGCTCACTCTCCTAATGAAAATTCCCTTTTCCAAGCGGAAAAACGTCCCGAATTTGACGGAACGCGTTTTCATTAATATGACAGCGGGCGAAGAGTCGTTCGCTCCTTAAAACTGGAGCGTCGTTTTTTTTAAGTACGACACGCCCGTGGCGGACGTTAATTTCTTGTTAAATTTTCACAAGGACGACCTTAAAAATACTCTCGCCGCCGGTTAGTTCAAACTTCCATTCTATTTTTAACTCGCCTACAAAAACGTAATTAATCGTTGATCGCTTGTGGCGCTTTCCAACTTGAACTTTTCAATAATGAACACAATCCTCTCGGCAAGAAGCGAAAAACTTGACGTGAAAATCGCGTTGGACGAGAGTCACTCGACGAATAATGGAAGTGCGGGGAATCAAATTAGGATGATTGGATACCCCTCGGACGCGTGCATCGGATATTTAATTCGATTTAGCAGATGCGTCCCACGCACGAGACAGTTATTTGTTGAGGTACATATTTGTGGTCAACGAATGACAGGAGAATGGCGAGTGACGTTTGCGGTTGTGACGTCATCACCCTCAGAGGGCGCGATGGAATTTGACAGAAAGAAATTAATTGTGGTAATTGTGTCGAGTCTTGTGCCTCGTCTTATCTTTGAGGAATAATTGGGAGAATCGTGGCCGTAGATTTACTGATTTAATGATACTTTAAGAATTGTGAGCGAGAGGGAGAGAGACGAGGGAGCCGAAACGGTCGTTAAAAAACATCACCTGGACGATACGTGAAATTGGAGCTGAACTCGTCCCAAGACGAGAACAAAGTTCTCCATTGGCGAGGCAGGTTTTACGATGAAAATTTTACATTACTCTTTGGTATAATTCATGTTTTATATCTAGAGCGAGGTATTAAAATATCAAGGGTGTATCTCGCATTTGTGCACGCGCAAACAAAATGACAATGTCGGTTGTGTTCTTTTTTTGCGGAAACTGTTCTCTCACGTAATTTAGAGGCGACGCGGTGCAGAAATGGCGTTTTTGACATCTCATAATTTTGTGTTAAAAACCCATTGTTGCCGTACGATAAACTATCAAGATTTAAAAAAATGTGGTCAAGCTGGCCGTGGATTTCTCTCTGTTTCAAAAACATTTGACATTTGACATTTCAGGTATATAACCTCACACTCACCATCATTTTAATCGTACATGTTTGTTTTTTTTGCATAACGGAAATACGTTATTAAATAACAAATTATTTATTTGAAAAGGTGTCAAGTATGTCCAGCCCCTATTTCAGAAGATGTTGCTCTTCCGCGTTTCAGCATTTTTTAATATGTTTGCACTGTTGTTTATATCTTCAATGATACCGGGTGATCAAGAAGGAATGTTTAAGTTGGCAATACAATTAAGAAAAATTTTTAATTCGGTTATTTATAACACTGCAACTGGATATGTTTTGTTGGTTTATTTGACAAATATCTGATATAGGTATAGCATTACCAACAACAAGCCACCAACAACCGGAAGTTACTCCTGTTATACGATTTCAAATACGATCCAGTGTTCCCAACTTAAACAGTCCTTCTTGATCACCCCGTATTTCTTATACGTTGGTTAACTTCATCTATATTAGTTATTAAGCGTACAGAAAAAGAAATCGCTGATTATGACTTGATGAAACGATTATAAAAAAAATTCTTGCAACATTGCCGGAGTTTCATAACAACTTTGTTGAAGTTCACCATTACGTAAATCATTCAAAAATGGTTCTTAAAAGCGTTTGGTGTTACCTTGAAATAAAATCCAATTCATTCAATAAAAATATAGGAGTATTTATTACTTTAAAAAAATATAAGTCCAATTGAGAAGCGTCAATAAATTCGTGAAACTTTCCTTACTCCAAATTCTCATATTCTGAGAATTAACAAATCATCCGTAAAAAAACACATTGTGATCTTTGTGTAGAGCGTTTAAGAATCATTCTAAGAACTTGTAAACGTTGTCGCAGATCATCTGGGAGTACGTCCTGAATTGCAGTTATTTGATAAGATTAAAGATGGAAATCCTTGTGCATGACACGATCCTAAAAATATCACAATCTTTTGTGATGAATGACAAACTGAAGTCTTCGGTTCAGTGTCCGATATACCTCTAACTCTTTCTGACAGTTTCTGGAGTACGTATTGATGATCGTCCGCTTCCATTCTTTCATCCTGCATTTATTTCACGAAGTGGTTTGACACATTGATCTAGAGTTACTTGAAATAATCTAGAGTCAGTGTATGAACAAAAACAAAAGCAAGCGTCAGCCACAATTTTTTTTAACGCCCACTATCACATTTGCAGCGTCGGAATCAGATCCTCACCGAAGATAACGTAACAAAATGTACGATTTTCTCTGTCGGATCAATACTGACGTGAGAAACTCGGCCATGACTTCTCCATCAATTATTTGAAGACATTACAATTTCACAGCAAATGAAAGACCAGTTAGGGGACTGGATGCCGCATATTACACTGCATTTGCATTTTATCCAGGTACACTTTTATTTAAAAAATGAGCGTTCCTTCTGGCCAAGATAAAGAACAGATGGTTTCTTAATAAGATTCTTCCATAAATAATTTATCGTCGTCGCACAGCCCGAATGCTAAATCGCCCCTTTTTAATATTTATCGTGGGAATCCGACCTCGCCCTCTCCCGTTCTAATCCTTATCGTTGTGTCTCCAGTTTGCACTTGATGCCCGACGAACGCCGCTACTTGCAGTCCAAACAGAAGAAGAAAACTTGCAACCCCTACTTCGACGAAACTCTGGTCTTCCAGGTGGGTACGGAGTCACGTACGCCTTTATCGATGTTTGTTAACGTCGCAAAGTCAACCAGATTAGGCCGAGACGGCTGGCGTTCTTGCAGGTTTCGGCGAAAGATATGTCGGATCACACCCTCAAGCTGACCGTTATTGACGGCAGCCGGACCAAGAGGCGTTCGGAGATCGGTCACGTCACGTTCCCGCTCAAGGAGCTGGAAATCGGGGACGGGACCGAGCAGCAACTTTTCAAGCTGGACTTGGAGAAGGTCGGGATTTGTCCCCGCGCAAACGGTTAATAATTCGGGTTCGGGTTGTGTTTCAGGAGCCCCAAGAGATCAAGTCGAATCTGGGGGAGTTGTTGGTGTCGCTCGTCTACAACGAAAACTTGAACAGGCTCACGGCGACCGTCATCGAAGCTAGAGGCCTCCACGTAAGTCCCTACACAGATATTTTTCGACCATGATGTATTTTTATCAGTTCCGGTCAAACTTGTTGATCCGGGGTATACGAAGCAATCTCGTTAGAACAATGAAGGTTTTGTGGGGAAATTGGTCGTAAAAATTACAATAAGCATTCATCACGAGGTAAATACGGCGAAACGTGTGATTTTTCTTTTTAATTACGTTCAGGAGGCCACGCTCTTTTGTGGCATGTTTAGAAACGTTTAAATGAGGGATTTTCGTTACAAAGTCGAAACGAGAAATTAAACGGTTTATGTGCAAACCGAAACCGACGTAACATGTTTGATCTTCGACCCGAGGAACTCTCGCGTTCAAATATTATACATTCAGGTATATAGATGAAAGAGTTAATGAAAAAGAACTTTCTGAATGGCAAATGACCGGGCGAGTTCCATTTTTTAATTATTGATTCGATGCGACGGCGGCGAAATTGAATGCAAACGAATGTCTGTTGGCACGAGATGTTGACGCAAAACAAATCACAGAGATTTTTTCGAATTCCTGTTTTGACTAAAATGCTTCGGACATCCTAATCGGATGTGATTTATATGCATACGTGCCGCCTCTTCTGGATTTATAAATTTGACATTTGACAGCTCTCGCTCACTTGTCACTTTAAATTGCCATTGTTTATTATTTTTAAAAGTGTAGGTTACGGTGACAGTCTTTTCTCAAGACCTCAGTACTTGTTATTTCTAAACGCCTTGTTTTTAGGCAACCAACTGATCTTTTTTTTATTAGTACAAGTACACCGTGTTGTGAGCGGCAAATTTTCACAGCACGCTACGCTGTGTATGTGAACCCTTTATAATAATCCTGTATAAAATATGTCACGTCCTGGAGAGCTTTGTGTAACAGTAAAAAAAAAAAGAAATATACCTCCCTTGGGACTTGATTTTTCTGTTCCAACTCGCCGATGTTGGACAGATTTTTAAGTGAAATTACAGATAGTGAACGTAACACAAACAGAATAGAAATATGAATATATTCATAAGTGTTTTAAACATGCGAACAGAACACAACACGTACCTACAGTAATTTATGTTAATGATGGTATCGATCCAGCTTTAGGGTTTTCTGATTTATTCGCCGTTTCTTTACGACGACAGTGTTGTGGAAGTGAATAATCTTTTATCGCCGCAAATTTTATGGTCGAATTGGACGATATATTTCCATTAATATCTTCGATGTAGCACCCCGGGTGTGCAATTTAACGGTGCTGTCTAAATTAAGTTTTTTTCGTACTGACGTACAGTTGCGGAATTAAAATTTCGGGCAGTATTTTTCTGTCACTTCAACAAAATCTCTGTAAACCACCTGTTACTGCCATCATGACTGAGACTGACATTCAAAAATTAAACTTTACTGTGCCAGTCACGCAGTCAATTTTGAATTTTGAGTTAATTGCACTGATTAATTAAATCATCGCTTTAATATGTTGCCCACCCATTATTATGCCACATATCACAATTTTTGAATCCTAAAAAAACAAAAACATACCAAGAGTAAAAAATTAGGTTATTAACGTAAAGGTTGTTTTAGAGTTTATATCATGACATTGACAATACTGCCCGAAATTTTAATTCCGCAACTGTAGTTTATTTCAGGTTGGTGTTCGAATGGGGATTTTAATTTTAAAGATTAAATTTTAATCTTATTTAGAACAGTTGCTAGATTACAAAGGTATGATAAATGTGGACAAATATGACGATTTGTGCAGCCATTTTTAAACACACTGACATCTCTGTATTACAAACAAAGAACAAAATGGCAGACATTCCACTCATGTATGCTGTAAAGCAGCCTTTAGGAACGAATAACTCCACTTCACATGTTGACATATGTCAATCAAATTGTGTCTATGATCTTATAGGTGATAGTTGTAAATTTCAAATTTTAATTTGCGAACGTCAATCATAACAACAATAAAAGTTAAACTACACCCAATTTCTGTCAAATGACAGGAAAAAGGTGGACGAAATTTTTTGGCCGGAATAGGACATATTATATGTACAAGTTTTCTTTCTTGTAAGAAATGAAAAAAAAAAATACACATCTCAATATATTCCATTTTTCTTGACCCCTTAAGATGTACAAATTTCCGTAATAAATAGCTTCTTGAGACAATTCAAGAGTATTTTGTTGTCGTTGTCTAAGTTACAGAACGTCTTCATGAAAAGTTTTTACTTAAACGCATTTCTTAACAAATATGGGACAAGAAAAACTTACAAGAAACCGTTTGCAATGGAAAGGTGTTCGAAAAGAGAAGTTTCAGTGTTGCAGACCAGGGAAATAAAATTTTAGACACTTTTACTTTTTACTTTCCTTTTCTAGCTCAAAAGAAATTTTATAAATAATAAATAATTATAATTAGAAGTCTAAAAATTAAAAATTTGTTAAAAATGTGATTAAAACTTGAATTTGCCCTTTAATTGATTTTAGTGATACTTTAAAACGGGTGTATTTTGTTCAAAATATAAATTTGTCTTATTTACAGGGTTACTCATGTAAGGTGACGAGCCTGACCAGGTAAAAATGCAACCCAAAATACATTTTACAAAGCATTCATTGTTTTTTGGTATTTAAAAATTAAATCAGGAATCCAAGTAGCCGCTTTCATGTGAACTGTCAATATTTGTCGGTGTCACTGTCATTTTTTAGGTGAAAAGTGCGGTGATGGGATTTTTTTTGAAATTAACGATTTAATCCAAAAATATTTTGCAACCAATTCTAAAAAATATTGAATTTTTTGCACCCAATTTAACTCCTGTGTGTGAACGGTGTGTACTCCTCACTTATTCACATCATTTTGATGTTTTTTATACGGAGCGGCAACCATAAATTTTACATTCAGTTTTTACGCCTACTTGGACTACAATTATTTAGATATAATAACCCTGTATTAGTTTGCACGATGTATCTGTCGTTGCATTTTTCGTTCATATTTAGTATTTGAAAATGTTTTCGAACGATGACAGAACCGACATGATCCTACTTAGCCATTACTTTTGTGATTTTAATTGCTTATTATTGTCATTAAATGATACTTGGTTGAGAGGTATTTTTCTGTCAGAACTTGACATTCATTAGGCTGACGTTAAAAGCTATCTATGTTTTATGTGCATTATGATAATATTGGTATTATAAAGTTCGCTTTAGTTTCATTTTGACAATACCTGACAGTTTGTTTCAACGTAAAATATTTTCATTTATCTGCAGTTCTTAAAAGGTGGTAGTACAGTCTTCAACATACTTTATCTTCAACAATTTTAACGTTAGAACCTAGACATTTTTGTAAGAGTGTCTGGGGGTTGAAATCTACCACCGGTTAAAGTTTGTATGATACTATATGAATCACCCTGTACATCGAATGACGGTTCAAAATACTCTTGATTTGAAATGTATTTGATCACACCATATACCACGGGACTAAAGTGTTTTTCATCCCTCGTGTAATTATTGTCCTCGCTGAACTCGTCCAATAAACCGTCACTCCGGATGAAAAAGTGCACTTTACTCCCTCGTCATAAAATATGCACACCATCACAACAGCTTTTTTTAGTTTTCATTTTCTTTTCCTTTTCCGTTTTATTGCATGCCCGCTGACGCAACGCGACCCCGATTTCAGCAATTTGTCACACACTCCGATCCCTTCACCCGAATTTGACTAACTGATTTTAATTCTCCCTTCGGGGCGTGGGTCCCGTTCGGACTTCCAAATTAGTACCGCAAGCACGACATCTTCTTTTAATTAATGCCGGCGCACAAGAACCACCCCCGCCCCATCGAAAACACGATTATCAATTATTCGCCAGCGCATTAGCAATTTAGAACGTGATGTTCCCGGACGATTTCGGCGTGAGCCACCGTCCATCAATTATTTAACCGCCGCTACCAAGGACCCATGACGCTTTGGTCCCGTTTCGCGTTCGACTCGCGGTTTGTAATTCGCTAGTTTATGCGGAATCGAAAAAATTCGATCCGGACGAAATTTAATTTGAAATTCGCGGAGACGGTCGTAAATCATGTCGGAAGAGAGGTGCGCCGTAGGACCCGAAGATTTATGAATGTCTTCAGTTCTTGACGCGAGCGTAATATTTATTTTTTGCGGAAGAAGAGGGAAATCTGCTAATGAATGAATTCGGGAGCGAACAAGCCCGCTCGACGATGTCGATCTCGTTACGGGGTTTATTCCGGGAAAGCTTGTTTCCAGGTTCCGGGAATCGAAGAATTATGTGTCAAACGACGCGTCTAATTAGTTGACTCGTTGACGATGTTGTGAAGTTTTACCAAAAAAAGTAAAATTGGAGTGCACGTCGTGCAGAGGATCTGCTCGTTAAACGACAATCTCGTCAGGTTTGAGGAACAAGGAATATTAATTAACATGTTGTGAAAATGGCGATGGTGCAAGTTTCGCGTTGCTAGCCGGAAAATTTTTATCATATCGCATTTCTATGACAACACACGAACGTCACCTCTAGTACTGAATAACAAAGGTTTGTGACCTCTCCAGCAAAGAAACCAATGGAAACATTAAATGTGTAGGAACGGACGAAATGTAAACGAATTTATTTTCGGTGATTTTCCCGCAGCTACCTATTCGGAGAGGATTTCTTTGTGCACCTCTGGAATTTTCTCTCGACATTTTTATATCGGAACAAGACAGAGGGAGCTCTTACCTCTTCGGGGGTCCGATGTAATTTATTGTCACGCGTTTATAATAAATACACACTCGACAATAATAATTTGGATTTAATTTTTTTTATCCCGTTCGTGACGTATGAGCGACAACACTAACAGTGTTTTTAATTACATTTAAATTTAAATAAATCATTCGATTGTTATTGAAAAGTGAAAACAAAGTCGAATTGCATTGTTGTGATGTTGTGTTAATTCGTTACAGGAGATTTATGCAAATTAGAGGTTATTGACTGCGGAAAAGGTTTTAACAATAATCTTATATAAAATCTGCAGTTTTCTGATTTTGTGTGTCTGTTGATAGAAACATTTTATGTAACTTTGCAGAGGTCACCAATGGTGAAATAATATATTGTTGCATAACTTCGTCGGAGTGATATTTCAGCGGAAACCGCTCCGGTACATGGGTGGTATTGATTTTCCGTTGTTAATTTAAAATATTGGACAGACTGTATTAGGCTATGTGTGTATCTATAGTGCTTCCATTATAACTATGTTCATAGAGGAAAAGCTAATAACCGGTTGCGGTTTAGCGCCATCTCGCAATGAAAAGCGAATCGATTTTCCCCACGACCACATTATGTTAATATTATTCTAAAGCGTTTGTCATTGTTGATGTTGCTGCTTCTCCAAGGCGACTACAACTTCACCTGATTAAAAGAAGATTTTAACAACTCTAACCGAATGCAGTCTCCGAGATTTACTTTCTTGCTTGTGCTGGCAGAGGCTTTGGTGTGAATTGGTTTTAATAAGTTATTAGTCACACTTTCGACGCCTCACTGTATAAATTTTAAATGTCTACTTCACAACCTCAAGCGCGCTAATTCATCTTTATTTCAAATGTGACGAGCACAAACCCAGTGCCATGAATGTACGATGATTCGTGAGGACATTTCGCCGATCAAGTTCAAAAATGGGACATATTTCGTTTAAAGAAATCGAAAAGATTTTAGCAGAAACATGACGGAATTATCGCCCAGAAGAATATCTTCGACAAGATTTTTGTACAAATATTTTTTTAACCGATTAGCTTTGCCATTCTCGCTAAATGCCTTCGGCTCGTTCTAATCGAAATGATTCCAGTGAAAGTACAGACGAGATCGATCTACTCAATGGAAAATTTTTGTTTTGCTAGATTATGTAAACTATGAATGACCCCGAGAAGTCAGATTGAAAATGCTCCAGTACGATTTTTTTCCGATTCCAGCAACACTTTCTGGTATTACTCCAAAATCACACGGAAATCTCAAAAACAGCATTCAGAAATTTCAAATTCTTGTGTACTTTTTTATGCAAATGCAATACATTTGTGTTGATACCTAAAGTCGATACCCAAAGGAATATCATATTTGCGAATTTTTATTTTTTTTTCAAAATTATGTACATATTTATTTTTGGTAGATGAAATTTCTTTTACACGAACAAATATAGTCAGAATCACGAAGCAATGCGTGTACGTCATTACACATTACACATTATACAGTGCGTTCGTAAAGTTCGGAATAAATTCGATAAAATTCTAAGTATTAATTTCTGAGAAAAATCCTCGAAGAGGTCAACTTTGTTTTTAAAAAGTACATGTTGTACACTACGTTATTTAAGTTGACAGCTTGTCGTCTCCTAATTATGACGTCATCAATAATTTTTTTAAATGACAACCCTCACTTTTTTCATCTTTTTCTGGTAGACCTTCTTAGTACTTAAACGACTAATGAAAAAAATTGATACCTTACATAACAATTTTTTTGAGAAAATGACAAATTTTACTTAAAAAATTTAACTTAATTTTTAATGTAAAAATTTTAATTGACCTTAAACAAAATCAAACAAACATCTCAGGTTAACAATAAAATTTAACACAAATGTTGAAATTGCCTCCCGCCAACTATTTGGCACTCACCGACACTTTGTACACTGCGCTCAATAATGTCAGGGCTTATTTGTTCCGTTTCACGGCGAATTCTCTACCGCAAATCGTTCTAAATTCTTTGGTCTATTAAAATAAACCTTCCATTGTAACTAAATCTATTGAAAAAAAAAAATTAAGTTAAAAATTAAATTAAATTTTTTGAAGTAAAATTTCAATTTTTAAAAAAAATTGTTATGTAAGGTGTCAATTTTTTTTAATTGATCGTTTAGCTAGTACGAAGGCGTACCAGAAAAATAAGAAAAAAATGGGGGTTGTCATTTAAACAAATTATTGATGACGTCATTATTAGGAGATGACAAGCTGCCAATGTAAGCAAAGTACTGAACAATATGCACTTTTTAAAAACAAAGTTGACCTGTTGAAGGATTTTTCTCAGAAATTAATACTTACAGTTTTATCGAATTTATTCCGAACTTTACGAACTCACTGTATGTACATGACGTCACGACATTACTACGTTTATCTGCGTTATTCAACGCGAATATTCGGCATCTTCGAATGTTTTGAAACTTGCAGGGATCGTAAAAAACACAGGCAAAAGTTACCTCTGAAAAGAATTTTATTTATTTTTTATTACACGTAAGAAAGCAATGAAACGAGGATCTCAAAAACAACGTAAACACTAAACAACAGCGACGACTTCTTCTAACCTCACAATTTGCTTTAATCGTTATCGATCAACAAGATGATTCGCAGTTTTACAGTTTTAAGTTGGTACTGCAAAACCTTCATCGATGACGTACATGCATTGCTTCGTGATTCTGACTTTAGTACATTAATGGCAATGGCTTAATAGTTATTTATGCAACAAGTGAGTAAAGTAATACTTTTTTTTTCGAGAAAGAAAATTTGCTGCTCGAGCGAAGCGAGTGCGCAATCCGCCGAGTAAAAAAAAGATACTGTACTAACGAGTTCATACAAAAATTTTTTGGCGCCCGTGAACCTTTAAAACGCTCGTTTTACTCGCGTTTTAAATTGGCCCATTTATGCCAAAAAAATCCCAATTTACATACGAATTCATTAAAAAAGCTAGGTAAGTACTAATTATGAATGAAACATTTTATAATTGCGTTAAAAAATGACACGCTACGGCACTTTTTTTTAACGCAAAATGCGTGCAAAAATTAAATTAAATTAAATTTCATTCAGGACGTAAGTTTAGTGCACGAGTGCAACGAGGGTTATAAATACACGAGAAAACTCCCTCAAAACAGTGAAAGTACTCCTTCAGCTTAACGTACATTGAAATTTAACACTAAATCGATGAAATTAATAGGTATTTAAAAAAAGAGTGTGTGTTTAAGGCCGTATTTAAATGCAATGCTGTTTTAAAAAAAATCAATTAAGTGTTTTTTCTGTCTGAGAAATCGAGATTAAAATCTCCACTCAAAATCTGACTGTTTCTCGCTTGCTGGGCTAAACTGGACACTCACTCGAATGAGCCTTTCACCTCGGAGCGTGTGACGTGACGCGTGACGCGTGACGGTGAAACTAATTATCTGCCCAGGAATAATGTTGTGGTGCTCCTGAAGAAGTTTTCACTTCAAAACTGAAAAATTTGTATGACGCGGCTAATATCCACGTGAAATGTGTTCTCTAATTAAGCGGCAATTCTACCATGGAGGGAGCACACGATCTGCATTCGTAATAGAATTATAAACATACGTGACGCGAATCGGTGTCATCGTAAAAAATGCATTAGCGCCCTAGATCTACACGTTTTTCGAGAGTCGAACATTAAGGAAAAATAAACGTATCCGTAGCGAGATATTTCTCGAATGTTGCATAATGTACAAGGAAATAACGCCGAGTCGTTTCTCAAGTGAAAACTAATTTATTCTCAAAAACACGTCTCACGTCCAGTCCGCAATAATGTCACAGGTCGATTTGACCAAACGGGGAAAAAGTAAAAATTGCACTCGCTGCAATAATATTGACGGCAATAAAGCGTGCGTAGATCTATATGGATAGAAATAAAAGTTTCATAACGTCGCTTTTATTGTCGACATGTTATATTCCGGTCACGTGGCCGGCCGCAACCGCAACCCGCACGACTCAGAGCAAATCTAACTGTGGTGGTGCAGCATCGGTGAATTTGTGCAGGTCGCATCCGATTCGCCCTTGAACTTGCCTTTCCGAATTTCGCACGTCCTGGTGCGCATTGTTTATCGAGAGAGTCCTTGCAAGGTCGCTCTCGCTTTCGTCGCTTTCCGTTCATTCACCGAGTTTTCGGCGATGTTGCGTAACGAATCTGGTGTCGTAATTGAACGTTTTGATTAGAGAGCATTCTTACATAAAGATGTGATAAAGCGTGCACGTAATCGCACGTGAATTTCCATCGCCAGAAGAGCGACGGAAAAACGGTATCATAGTCGATAGTGCAAACAGCGGGGGTAACAGCGGAACCCGTGCGCGTCACCTTCGACGATGTCGGCCAGTACGGTCGCTCTGGTTAATTGCGAAAGGTCGCATCGATTAAGACAAGTGGTTTGAAAGGGTCCATGCGCAAAGAAATTTTAAAATAGTTGGAAGGAAACTGGGACACCTTCAGTTACCACGGTGATCAGGCGGCGGCATGACTCGAGTGGATAGTGAGCTGATCTTGCCGGCGGCGAAGCAGACCGAGGGGCACTACAACCCGGTGATCGTCGACGTGGACGACGAGCCCAAGCGGGAGGAGCGTCCCGTCGAGGAGGTCCTCGAGAGTGCCAGAAATGCGTTCAAGAGCGGCAAAACTAGACCGTTGAAGTTTCGCACGGAGCAGCTGAAGGCGCTCGAGCGGTTTCTGGTGGAGTGCGAGGACGAGATCGGGAAGGCTTTGTACGAAGACCTGCGGAAGCATCGCCAGGAGATGACCATGGGGGAGCTGGTTTTGCTGATGCACGACTTGAGACACACTCTGTTCGAGCTGCCGCGCTGGATCAAGCCCGCAAGTCCCGAACGCCGACTGATCAACCTTCTGGATGGGGTCCACGTCTACAACGATCCCTACGGAGTGGTGCTCATAATGGGGGCGTGGAACTACCCCTTCATGCTCCTGCTGGGACCTCTGATAGGTTAGTAGTACGATAGAGACCACTAGAGGCGCTGACGCTTTCGGCAGGTGCAATAGCTGGCGGCAACTGCGTCATCCTGAAACCGTCCGAGTTGGCGCCACAATCCGCCAAAGTCATCGCCAAGCACATCCCGCGGTACTTGGATAAGGCGTGTTTCCACGTCGTAACAGGAGGCGTCGACGAGACGACGGAGTTGCTCAAGAACCGATTCGACTACATTTTCTTCACGGGCTCAACGAACGTCGGCAAGATCGTCCACCAAGCGGCGGCAAAATTTTTGACTCCCACCACCCTGGAGCTGGGAGGAAAGAGTCCCGTCTACTTGGACGACTCGGTGGACATGATGAAGGCGACTCGCCGCATCCTCTGGGGAAAGTGCTTCAATGCGGGCCAGACTTGCATCTCCCCCGACTACCTCCTCTGCTCCAAGGAGACGGAAGAGAAGTTTTTGGCGTGCGCGCGCCAGATCGTCACCCAGTTCTACGGAGAAGACGTCAAAGTCACCCCGCACCTGAGCAAAATCCTAACGGAGCGACACTACAATCGTCTCATGGCGTTCATTCAAAGCTCCAACGCGGCAATAGGGGGCGCCGGGGATCCCCGCGAACGCATCATAAGCCCCACCGTTCTGACAGGCGTCAAGGCTGAAGATTCGGTCATGCAGGAGGAGATCTTCGGTCCCATCCTCCCAATAATCACCGTGAATTCGGCACAAGAAGCGGTCGATTTCATAAACAAGCGCGAAAAACCGTTGGCTCTGTATGTCTTCTCCAAAAGGAAGAATGTTCAGGATTTGTTCTTGAACGGTACGTCAAGCGGCGCCGTCACCATCAACGACACCATAATGCACATTTTGACGGAGGGTTTGCCGTTCGGAGGGGTGGGAAGCAGCGGGATGGGTTCGTACCACGGTAAACAGGGTTTCGACACGTTCACTCATAAAAAGAGCGTACTCGTCAGGGGTATAGGGATGATCGGAGAGGTGTCCGTGATGGTGCGCTATCCGCCATATTCTAATTTCAAAGCGAATCTGTTGAGCTTTGCGCTGAAAAAGCGAAGGGGGATCAGTTTCAGGGTGGTGAAGACGTTGCTCGTGTTCGGACTGGGGGTGGGGTTTGCGTACGGGTTGCAGTATTTGTGCAAGAAGGGAGAGGAATAGGGGATGACAAGTATTTTAGTAACGTTCTGTGATACGGCAAGGGTTCAATTATTAAAATAAGCTAATATGAAGTATGAGTTTATTAATAATCCCATTACGAAATAATAAGATATTGATCGTTTACAAAATCAATCAATTAATGACGTGAATGGTAAGTGTTGTTCCGGGAAAGATTAATTTATAATTTTTGTAAAAACTGCTATGTAGAATAAGTGTTACTGTAATATTTATGACATAATTATAGGTATTGCTCACGTTACTCTTGTGTAGTCGGCGTAATTGACTCTGGCACTTCTCAGAGACAAATCAATCGCCTATAGGAAAGTTTTGTTTGAATGTAGTAACCTATGGTGAAACGAAAAAACATGGAATGATTTTTTTTGTACCTACTCCTACATTTTATCACAAAACCTGTTTTTTTTCAAACTGGAGCGATTAGTTGGTATAATGAAGAGCAGCCGAGTCATCACAATAACTATCAGCTCAGCACCTCGTAAATATGTATTATGTTAAAGAAAAAAACTAAATTGAGTCGGGTCATCTCAATAAACTACACGATGCATTCACTATTTTCAGTTTTCACGTTGTTGTAACATTTACATTTCATAAATAAAATGCTTCGTAGGAGGGTCTACTTTCTTTCGCTTTGAGCAACAACTGTAGAAAGGAGGAAACGATCGCGTTCGGAGTGTTACTAGATAGCTACGTAACACTCTTTCGATTATTAACGAATTCAAATATGCATCGACAAAGTTCTGTGTAATTGGTGCTTGAAGATATGCAATTCCATTCCTATTCATAATTAAGATTCGCATGAGAAATTCACGTCAAGTTCAAGGAGACGCGGTTAACGAAGGGGTGCATTTTACATCGTGGGTTCGTGGGTGTGTCATTTCGAGCAATTTTTTTGCTATTTGCATCGTTCACGATAGCTGAAAGAAAACGCCTCATCGATTATTCACGAATGAGGGTTTATTTTGATGTTTAAAACATCAGGATGTGTTCCGATCAAAGGTCACGACAGACTGTAAAATTACAGAAAAATTTTGCCTAGGAAATATGAATTTTTACTCGAAAAACTCGTTGTTTTCTCATTGCCTTTGACATTGTCCGTATAAAGAATTGCAGACAAAAGACGCGATTTTGACATTTAGTGTCAGTCGCACGTGACATTTGTACAGTCAGTTTCACCGAGACAAGCCTCAAAAATTATTCGCCTTTGGTAAAGTCTCAAACGAGTGATAATAACGAAGGGGAGGAGTTTAGAGAAACTTTTCTCGATTAACTGTTTCAAACAAAAATTGTTGAGGGATAATTAGGAAGTGCAATTGCTTCTCTCGATGGCAACATTTAAAACTGCTTAGTGTGAAGACTCTTCACACATAATTTATTGGTTACTGAAAAATAAATATGGCGCTGTTGGAAAAATCCGTCAAGTATGTATTCCACACAACTCGTAGCATTTTAAATTTCCGATTTTCTGACTATAATTAAGATGAAGATGTTCATACATATTTGCACGATAAACTGCAAGTCGCACCGCGTATAACAGTTGCTTCACGCTTCTGATTCATATTCATTGGCGGTCGCATCAGCATTACCAAACTGCAACGGTGTCATTGTTCGGGCGTCCTTCATTATCGAGTACTTAAAACAGTTACGATTCCAAATAAAGTCCAGTTTGGTGTAGTCTTTCGATAATGCATGTCGAACAAAAGAGTGCCGCCGAAGTGGTTGCGACTGCGAGGGACGCCTTCAACAAAGGCTTCACCAAGAACGTGAAACACCGGATGAAACACCTGAAGAGTTTCAAGAAGTTCCTTGATGAGAACGAAGAATCGATAGTCCAAGCAATGCACGAGGACTTGCGCAAGCAACGAGAAGAGGCTCGATTTGAGATTTCGATAGCTGTCAATCACTTGAAGTATCTCATGGCCAATCTGAAGGAATGGGTGGAGCCGAAGAGACCACCAAAGAGGTGGCTAGAGTTGCTCGACGGGGTGTACGTCTATCACGACCCTTTGGGAGTGGTGCTGGTGATGGGTGCGTGGAATGTGCCTCTGTTGACTCTGGTCCCTGTGACAGGTTTGCCTCGAAGACTCCCTCGAGAAAAAAATTGTATCCAGTTTTTTAGGCGCCATGGCTGCAGGAAACTGCGTCGTGATCAAACCATCCCACAACTGTCCAGCTTTTGGGAACATGTTAGCCAAGGTGTTGCCAACGTACTTGGATTCGATGTGCTATCCAGTTTTCCTCGGCGACATCGATCAAACCAAAATCCTACTGGAGCAAAGATTCGACTACATCTACTACACCGGATCTACATCCGTCGGCAAAATTGTCCACCTTGCTGCTAACAAGTACTTGACTCCCACCACGCTAGAATTGGGAGGTAAAAATCCGGTCTATATTGATCCCAGTGCTGATCTGGAGCTGACAGCGACGAGAGTGATGTGGGGAAAATGTTTCAACTCAGGACAAGCTTGCATCGCTCCGGATTATGTCTTGTGCACAAAATCCGTCGAGAAGGAGTTTGTATTGCACGCGAGAAACGCTCTGAAGAAGTTTTACGGCGACGACCCCAGGTGTTGTCCCATAGTGAACGACCAACATTTCAAGAGGCTTCAAAGCTTGATGACTGGTTTGAATATAGTGATAGGGGGTCGCACCGACCCTCTCGAAAATTATATCGAACCCACTGTCGCGACTGGAGTCTCCCCGAATGATCCGATAATGCAGGAGGAAATATTTGGACCCATTTTGCCCATAGTGACCGTCACTTGTTTCAAGGAGGCGGTGAAATTTATAAATCGACGAGAAAAACCTTTGGCTCTTTATATCTTCACGAAGAACTCTTCCGTGAAGAATTACATAATCGAGCACACGTCTAGCGGAGGTGTCACAGTCAACGATACCCTGATGCATCTGATGGTAGAGAGTTTGCCCTTTGGCGGGGTTGGACTAAGCGGCATGGGTTGCTACAAAGGCAAGTCGAGTTTTTTCACGTTCGTCCACAAGAAGAGCGTTCTGGTGAAGAATTTCAACGGAATCATCGAGAAGATAAATCGACTCAGGTATCCGCCCTATTCTAGTCAAAAGACTGATGTTATGGGGTTTTTGCTGAAGTATCGCAGGGGACCCTCCTGGATATGGCTCTTTTACGTGGGCATCTTTCTGATTGGGTTTGTTGTCGGTTTCCTGGTGTTTAATTATTTCGCGCTCATGAACGACATGAAATAATCCTGAATGATGACGATAATGGAAACGACGTTTTGTGAAAAATATGTGAAAAATGAAAATTTAACATTTATTTAAAAAAACTAAGTGGTTATGCAACCAACAATTCACGTTACGTTACATTAATGTTTTTTGATAATATAATTCGTTTTATTAATTAATTGCAGACAGAATAAAATGGACGACTGGAAATTTACTGTCAAAGTGAATTTTTTAATATTGATTAGCATAAAAAACAACAAAAAAAAAATAACCATGACGCTGTTGAAAAAGCCCTTGAAGTTTTTGAATCATTGAAGAGGTAACATTTTAAACCTAGGATATTCTGAACATACTTAAATACAGGGTGGGGCATCGTATACGCCCACGACTTCTAATTAAATAAAATTGTCGAAGTTTTTCACACTTACCTGGATTGGCAAGGTACATTTCATAATTTTTCACTTACAAACAAAGCCAGAAAAAAATAAAATGTAAATTTCAACCAAAAGGTCAAATTATGATTTTTATACTGATCTACCCAGATTCACTTTCTGTACCTAATTATTTACGAAATCAGCAGAAAAAAACACCAATTAGATTTTGAATGAAACGCAGTCTTACATTTCAACTTTCAAAATCATTTTTATTTATGACTTGCTATTTGTGCTGTTGACAATTTAGGTGACAATGGAAATTGTCAAAAAAGTCAAAATTTGTAATTGTGCCACCAGGGTTTGATACGCTAGCAGATACAGATTCATTTAGTGTAAAAACTTTATAGGTAAATTAACAGTTAATTTCAGAAAACTAATAAAACTGTTACGCCTTATTTATTAACAAAAAAAAATTTAAAAATCCCCAAATATCAGTAATTAGTTAGGTATATAAAATTTCGACAATTTTATTTATGTAATTAGATATTCGATGCCCACCCTGTATGTACAAGACGAAGATTTTTTATTTTCCTGATATGTTCAAAAGGTTATCCAAATTATGCACCTATACATTTTTGGAGTCGCTGGACTTTATACTCATATATTTGTTCGACCTTGCCAAAACATTCGAAATCGAGTCACGCGGACCAGTTTCTATACAGTTTTAATTCACATTCATTGGCGGTCGCATCACCATTACCAAACTGCAACGGTGTCATTGTTCAGGCGTCCTTCATTATCGAGTACTTAAAACAGTTACAATTCCAAATAAAGTCCAGATTGGTGTAATCTTTCTATAATGAAAATGGAACAAAAGAGTGCCGCCGAAGTGGTTGCGACCGCGAGGGACGCGTTCAACAAAGGATTCACCAAGAATGTGACGCATCGGATGAAATATTTGAAGAGCTTCAAGAAGTTCCTCGACGAGAACGAAGACTCGATAGTGCAAGCGATACACGAAGACTTGCGCAAGCACCGAGAAGAGGTTCGATTTGAGATTTCGATAGCTGTCAATCACTTGAAGTATCTCATGGCCAATCTGAAGGAATGGGTGGAGCCGAAGAGACCACCAAAGAGGTGGACAGATTTGCTGGACGGAGTGTACATCTATAACGACCCTTTGGGGGTGGTGCTGGTAATGGGCGCATGGAATATGCCCGTCTTGACTTTGATCCCTGTGACAGGTTTGCCTCGTCGAGTCTCTCAAGAGAAAAATTGTATTCAATTTTTTAGGGGCCATCGCTGCAGGAAACTGCGTCGTGATCAAACCATCCCACAATTGTCCAGCTTTTGCAAACATGTTAGCCAATGTGTTGCCAAGGTACTTGGATTCGATGTGCTATCCAGTTTTTCTGACTGGCGACATCCACCAAACCACTATCTTACTGGAGCAAAGATTCGACTACATCTACTACACCGGATCTTCATCCGTCGGCAAAATTGTCCACCTTGCTGCTAACAAGTACTTGACCCCGACCACACTAGAAATGGGAGGTAAGAATCCGGTCTATATTGACTCCAGTGCTGACCTGGAGCTGACAGCGACGAGAGTGATGTGGGGCAAGTGTTTGAACTCGGGACAAGCTTGCATCGCTCCGGATTACGTCTTGTGCACAAAATCCGTCGAGAAGGAGTTCGTAATGCACGCGAGAAACGCTTTGAGGAAGTTTTACGGCGACGACCCCAGATGTTGTCCCATAGTGAACAACCAACACTTCAAGAGGCTCCAGAGGTTGATGAGTGGTTTGAATATAGTGATAGGGGGGCGCACCAACTCCCTCGAGAATTATATCGAACCCACTGTCGCGACTGAAGTCTCCCCGGATGATCCAATAATGCAGGAGGAAATATTTGGACCCATTTTGCCCATCGTAACCGTCACTTGTTTCAAAAACGCGGTGAAGTTTATAAATCAACGCGAAAAACCTTTGGCTCTTTACATCTTCACGAAGGACTCTTCCGTGAAGAATTACATAATCGAGCACACGTCTAGCGGGGGTGTCACAGTCAATGATACCCTGATGCACTTTATGGTGGAGAGTTTGCCCTTTGGGGGGGTCGGACTCAGCGGCATGGGTTGCTACAAGGGCAAGTCGAGTTTTTTCACGTTCGTCCACAAGAAGAGCGTTCTGGTGAAGAATTTCAACGGAATCATCGAGAGGATCAATCGGCTCAGGTATCCGCCCTATTCTAGTCAAAAGAGTGATGTTATGGGGTTTTTGCTGAAGTATCGTAGGGGACCCTCCTGGATATGGCTCTTTTATGTGGGCATCTTTCTGGCTGGATTTGTCGTGGGTTTCCTGGTGTTTAATTTTTTCAAGCTCTTAGATGACATGAAATAATTCTAAAAATACATTTAACGGATGGCAACAAGTCATAATGTTACAAAATAAGAACGTTGTGACATTTGACGTGTAAAAAATTGAGTGGTTATACAACTAACAATACACGTCACGTCATTGTGGATGGCATTATTTTTAAATTTTTTAATGGTTTACTTTGTGTTATTAATTACAAATAAAATAAAAACAACTATGGACGACTAGAAATTTATATCCACATTGGTTTTTCTAATGCTAATTAACGTAGAAAAGAAAACAAATTGTCTGATTATTTAATTGTCTAGCATTTTATAAGCACAATTTAACAACTTCAGCGATCGATTATTTCGTTTTTCATTTGCTGAAAGTAAAACAAATTCTTTTTTCTACTTTGCTATCATAAGCGAATCTTTGTGAAACTAAAAGTTGTGTCACAAAGGAACTTTTTGTGAAAATGTTTTTTTTAATCGTATTACGTTGGTATTGCTGTAATAGCACGTTGGGTGGCGTCCGGCATCTCTAGCGAGCTCCCATTAACAATTAAAACATTTGAAATTTGACATAAATTTCACAGAAATGCCACCATAACTCGTGTCACATAAAAGTCCCTAGATTATTTCTTAATTAGATTTTTTTAGTTTTTATCAAGTTTCTCGTAATGGGACCAGAGTAGAAAAAATTCCCGTCAGTTCTGTCACTTTCTCTACAAGGTATTCAACAATACTCGTGCACTGTCACTTATTTGTTTCAGTTCTACCAACCCAATTTTATTTTTTTGAAATATAATCTGAATCACAATAATAATACGGTTTCTCATTATAAATTCTTAATTTTTCTTTATTTTAGCAATAAAATACATAGTTTCAAGAATGAAGCACTTGCACCGAATTTTATTGTTTTCGTAAATAAGAAAAACAACGTGATCATTCATGTATTGTTTTATTTGGTTTCTTAATAAATTATCACCTAACCCGGCACCTCCACCATTTCTGTTCTCGCTATGTCGCGCTGTGGATTACCTCGTGGCGTTTTATTTTATTCGTCAAATCGTCAGATATTTCATGCGGCAAGACAGGATTAAAAATAAAAGAAACGTCAAAACTGACAGTCGGGCCAAATAAAGTGTACCCGAAGAATTAAAAAAATTGAAAACATTAATGGAAAAGGGAATCAATTAGGTTTTAACCAAAACGCGCCGAAACGTACGGAAAACTTCACTTTTACTCGATATTAATTTAACTTTTAATTAAGTCGGCACGTCACAAATCCGACGACAAATTTCCGTGAAATGTCAGACATGTTCGACTGCTTAATTGAGCGTTGTTTCACGGTCGGTGCGGTAAGTGGCAGGAAGTGTTGTTAAAAGAACAAAAGCGACAAGAAGAACGGAGACCGTTTATCAGTCACAGAAACCGGAACAAATCCCACAAAACGACGTAATTCGTCTCGCTCCCGGATTCTCTTAATAACTCCGGGACATTAGCACGTCTCGCGACTTGGGCCAAATCCCGTCATCTCTATCTGCCAAAAATCGTTTACAATATAAGAGCGTGTCATTTTTTTACTCGTGTTTTTCTAATTCCCTCTCGGATTAGATTTATGGAAGAGCGGATCTCGATTAAAGGCGGTCTAAATGGGTAATAAATTTCCTACAACAATAAATTCATATTGCCGGCGAGATTTATGAACGAAGGATTTAGTCGTACCGTTCGTGGGGCTACATTTATCGCTCAAAAGCCGAGTCGATTTGCAACGAAAGAACGAATCTCGCGAACCCGGAAAATTAGCTCAGCCCTGGACTCGTCAAGCGCAATTTTTTCCGTCGATTTTGTTGTTGTTGTTGTTTAATTTTATTCGATGCGAATGGGGCTTAAGGTCTCGGCGAATTATTCGTCGGGTTGGAAATTTACAAAGGACCGAATTTAATAACATTCCAATTATCCAGGGACTCGTCCGAATTAATTATGTATTTAGATCGAAAAGTCCGATAGAGGGCTCACTCTCCCATTTCGGATGCAGCTCCAGCGAGATCTAATCCTATTTTGATTTTAATTCAAGTTTCCCCGCTGAGGTTTGCGTTATTCTTGACTGATCCCGATTCAGCTCGGTCATAATGGTGGTTAAACTGTTGCAATTTACTAATTGATTCATTTCCGGGGTTCATCGACTTGCTAAACTTTTCCAACTCGATTCCACTCCGGCTGACCACATCTCCAAACTGTTGGCTATCAAAACTTCGCGTCTAAATAATTTCGCGGAGCACACCATTTACCAATTATTTTTAGTGATCTTGCGAATAATCGTAAACACGAACCTCACATTTTTTAGCACAAGGCCGGTGCATTCCACTTTTTTTTCAATCATACTGAACCAGATCCTTGTAAAGGAAAGTCGAATTCAAGTGCGAACTCTACGGATACAAGTCGCTTTCGTAATTGCGCAGAGCTTTGTTTGTTAAAGGCTTTAGAAGTTCGTTTACGTTTATTCGCAAATTTGTTTGCGTTTTCCCGGCAGTTAATTCTTATTTTAATAATGCATAAAATGTCGCTTCCAGTCAGGTTAACTGGTGCATGGTTTATGCAGGCTATAACTTTTGATTTATGCACAAACTTATGTACTCAACTGCGGTATAATTATAGGTTGGTCGATTAGTTGTTTGGAATTCTTGAACTTGTAGCGTTGCAAAACGCCACAATTGCGTTTGGCCGGTGTAGGAGGCCCAAGTGATCCTACCAATGCTCGCGGGACTATGACATCGCTGCTCGAACACCTGGAGCTAGCATAAAAAGTACGGCATTTGACGACGCGACGCGCCAACCCTACGCAAAACCTTTTTTTTACGTCGCAGTTCCAAAATGGAAACAATTAGAGTCACTGTGCCAGCCACACGGGGTGGCTGGAAGCACACGCGTTGGCCCCGCAATTTCAAGCTGAGGTGGCTTCACGCCTCTGGATTGTCGAGCTGCAATCTATTTTTTTTTTAACCCCATTTTTCCTTTCTTTCTCGTCTTTTTCTCAGCTATAGATGACCGTACGGCAAAATTGTTCCCTTTCACTTTCGTAACTTGCCGGAACGTCTTGTTCTTCTTTTCAAACCCCCATCTTTCTCCCTGTCTTATGTTTCTTGTTACCTGCGGAAAACGACGATTACCACCTGAAGTAATGTGTCAATGAAAACGAAAGGTAAACAAACTGGCACCCATTACCGAACCCACCCCTGTGCCCCGACAAAACCCTGAAACCCCGGAGCAGTCCCTGTCCCATTTTGGGTCGCAAACTTAACAAACTAGTGAATTGGTGTGTTTCGTGATATTTTCAATTTATTATTTATTGGCGAAATGGTCGTTAAGTGATTGCTTGATCGGATTTTCTCTTGTTGAGAAGTCGTATTTGCCATTCAGAAAGTTAAAAAAAGATAGACTAGTGTCAACGGTGTTCATGTTTTTCCAATTCTCTTTGCTGCTGACTAATTGCAACGTAAATAATAAATATGAAAAATAAAAGTTCAAAAATTTGCATCTCATTAATTATTTATGTTCTTTGTTATGTTTTGTTGTATTAATATGTATGTATTTCTTAAAAATTGCACTAATCTGATGTCACACCTAAAATCGAAACAATGTATTTTTTTGTCTCTTATCAAGTCACATCATTTTGAAATCTACGTACTTACGTACGTACGTTTTGTGGTAAGTTGCCATCGTTTTAGTAGTTCTTCATATCTGATCTGACGAATAATAATGACTTTAGAATTTATTTATTTTTCGCGTGTACATAATTTTCGTATTAAAATGTTTCCAAAAAAGGAAAGAAGACAGAAGAGAGAGGTGAACGAATTTACAACTTTTTTTTTAATAGATCGTCTAACAAAATGACAAAATGTAGCAAAACTAGAAAACAATTACGTTTTGCTTCGATCATTTTCAGTTTCTTATGCAAACTGCGAAAATTAACTATTTTCGTGTTTTATTTCCTTCCGGGAACTGACTGGTTGTTTTTATGTTTACATTTAATTAAAGCAAAATTAATATTTTCTTATTTTGAGAACTGTCATTGTGCAAATTTAATTTGAGAAACTGGGATTTGCTAATGTTTAAAAACTTTTCTATTTGTCTTTTCTATTGTTAGAAATCAAATAAATAAAATACGAAAATTTAAATAACGAGAAATCAATACATAATATAGTTGAATTATAGTATATTATATTATAAGTGATAGAAATGCATCATTATACAAGAGTGAGAATTTTGACCGTCGAGTGCGCTTGCGCACGAGTGGGACACTTCTCACGAGTTTCATAATGGCATTTCGATCACGTGTGATATACGACGTTTTATCTTACAGGTGCAACTATTGCAAAAATCCAAGAAATGCAGTTTCATTCAAGTAAAATGACAGCTGTCAAATTTAGTCACTTGTGAGTGATTTATGTCAAGTTAAATGGCAACTGTCAAATTAACTCACTAGTGAGTACTTTATCTCACTTGTGATTAAAATTTGACTTCTGTCACCGAAAACAATGGTCTAAGGTAGCTCAAAAACTCCACCTGTAAGATAAATTATATTATATTATATTATATTAATTATATATTAATAACCTCAGTTTCAATGTATTTATTTTAATTAAGTTCAATTAAAAAAAAAATAGTCCAGGAATCCATTTAAATCAAGTGATGAACATACAGGGTGTCTCAAAATTCGCGAATTCCGAATTCAGAGCGTGGCATGGAAGGACCCAGTGGAACTTGAAAAATACTTTGAAAAAAAATTCGCTCTTCCTGAAGAAGATATAAGCACTTTAATTTTGTTCAGTACATAGCAGCCTTCATATCCACAGCGACAAAATACTATTCTAGCTACGTTGCCGTTCCATTTTTAAGAAAAATTACAAAAATTTAAGATTTTTTTGCTCCAAAGTAAAGCTATTCTTCAAAAAATCGTTTTTTGCACGACCTGTATATAATGATTAATGAGTAACTTTACTCCCTGATTGTATGGAGTAAACCGGGTCTTTTTTTCCCTTGGGCAAAAAACCGTAGCCAACTCAAGCTTTTAGTCATCTTTTTTCCCCTTGGGCAAAAAACCATAGCCAATCCAACCTTTTATGATTCTACATATTTATTTCGAATTGATTTGTTTTTTTACTCGAATTTGTAGCCCGAAAGCAAAGCCCGAGGGTCCTACAAAGCACCGACGGTAACAATTATGCAGTCCCGAGGTGCAGATACTATTATTTGCACGATCAAAATATTTTAATTGAAAAAGCTGAAAGGTTAAAAATTATTTTTAACTGTCATCATGATACTTAAATTTAGCTTGACAGCTAGTGATAATTTACAAATTTTCGGCTTTTTTCAAATAAAATCGTTGGGTCTTGCAAAAAATAGTATATGGACCTCGGGAGTGAATGATTTTTAACCGCAGTGCTTTGTAGAACCCTCGGGCTATGCCCTCGGGCTACAAACTGCACCTCGGGTAAAAATCATCCACTTCACTCCCTCGGTGCATAATATACTATTATTTATTATTATTTTCCACAATCATCTACACCACAAATAACAATAAACACTGAACTTTTTAGCCTGTATTTGAAGAAAACGCACCGCAAAGAGTGCACCTTCAGACCAATGTATCTTTGTGGGGGGAATCCTGATTTTTTTTTTATTTCCATATTAGGACTATTGAAGTGATCCCATACTGAATTCGGAATTGGCGAATTTTGAGACACCCTGTATGTACCATCGACTAGCAAAAAAAACTGGTACTGTATGTTACTATAGACACTTCCAAAACTAACATTTTTGATTGAGTTTTGGAAGTGTCTAAAGCAACAACATGTGCCAGTTTTTTTTTGCTAGTCGATAGTACACACTTCAAAAAAAATTCAATGCACTTTTTTCATCTAAATATGTAATAGTAATAAATAAACATACTATACCTGACCTCCTGACCAGATAAAACTTGACTTGACTATATTCAACCTGTCGTCGTCACCAATAACTTAAAAACAAATAATTTGAAGGATTGGCAGGCAGCAGTTAACCTCCAATATATTTTTCATTTTGTGCATTATTTTTATCAAAAATAGTTTCTTTTCAAAATTAACTGACCTCTAATATTGCAAAATCTAAAAGCACTCGTGACAGAAAGTTATTTTGCAGCGGTTTGTCACGCGGCTAAATGTAACGTACTATGCAGGACGTGCTTTCGTAAAATCTTTCAGAGCGCTGTCAATCACTACTCTGTCAGATTTTTTTGACAACATAACATCAAAATCTCAAATATTGTCATTAAGAAAACTTGTAAAAAATAAGTTTGCACTTTGCATTTAACCAAGTTTTGCTTAATTTACTATAGAAATAAAGAAAATACAAAATTAATATCTGTTGGAATACTCGACAGTATGTACTTCATTATCACTTTCACCACCGTATTCACTCACTTTATAGAAACGATTGTTAAAAATCTGAAAATCTGCAGCACACTTCAACTTGGTGAAACTTTTTACTGTTTTACCCAAGTTACGCATTGACGGTAGAAGATTAACTCTACGAGATCCGTATTTTGGAGTTTCAGGAATTAACCTGTTGGTAATAATTTTATTTTACGGAGATAAGAATTGTTGCAAAATATTTATTTACGCTGTAACTTCTGTATGAAGCACCTTTTTACGGGTGGGCCTACAATCCTCGCTGCGCTCGTGTGTGTAAACTTCCCACTTAAAAAAATGGTAATTGTTCACTTTAGCTACTTCTGGAATTTTCGCGTTTTTTCTGGCTAGACAGCCTCAGGGCGTCCTCCTAGATCGTTTCCCATCATTCAAACCTTGTGCAAATGCCTTTTTTCTCTCTTGTTGTGTCAATGTCTTAGTATAACTAAAGGGCAAGGAAAATTCATTTGCACAAGGTTTGAGTGGTGGAAAACGATGTAGGAGGACGCCCTGAGGCTGTCTAGCCAGAAAAAACGGGAAAATTCCAGAAGTAGCTAAAGTGAACAATGACCAAAAAAGATAGTACTTTGTATACATGTTCCAGAAATTATTATTATTTGGCGTCAGATTAAAAAATAACGTGTTTCAGACGTTACAAATTAAATATGTACTATTCCGGACACGGAATCTTGGCCAACATTTTTTAGACATTTCTAAAAAAAAATGATGTAAACCAGTCATTAGTGTCATTAATAAATGACAGTTATTAAAAATCACTTTGAAGTTTTTCTTGTGACATCAAAAAAGCAGGGAAATGGTATTATCGAGTCAAAAGTTGGGTTATATTCAATAAAGGCCAGTTCACACATATTTGTCAGATAAATGTCAGTCGTGGCCAAGATTCCGTGTCCGGAATAGTACTATTGCGATCAAAAAATTTTGGACACTAATGTCATCGTGTTGTCATACATTCTAAAACGACCCTTATGTATTAATAACCTCAATTTTGATTGTGTCAATTTTGAAAATGTGAATGTCAGATTTACCGAGAAAATATTCAAAAAGTTGTAAAAATAGACAAATGGAATAGAACGAGGTTTTAATTAATAAAAAATATAAAACAAATACCCAAATGTACTCACATATTAAAAAAAATATATTTTAAACCGGTGTCAAATTGACAACAATTTCATCTTTCATGTGACAGTTTCAATAAAGCATGATTTAGAGTAATTTTTTTAATGTGACAGAAGTTTGATGTCCAAAATTTTATGATCGTAATACAGCGTGATCAACAAGGACTGAAGCTGTTGGCAGCAAATGACAGCAAAATATTCCCAAAGTATGAAATTTTTTTGTGCGTCAATGTTGGCACCCGCTGCAGGTTGTGAATGTCAAAAAATTTAGGTTATGTTACGAGTTGGTAGTTTTAAAACACGATACGTACAAAACGACCAAAAACAGTATAAAATGTAATTAGCGGTACTGTTTCGATATTCATAAAAGCGACAGGCCGTGCCCGCATGCCCCTCCTGAGAAACAAAAACATGTTTTATGCGTTATTATTTTCGAGCTGAAAGTCTGCGGGATGCAGGGATCAGATCCGGGAAAATTTGTAAGCGTGGAACTTTAATTTCTTCTTTAAAATGGTTAGGCAACTTCCATATGACAAGCCTGAAAAGTAAGGAAAAGGAATGACAGGATTTTTAATGGTAAGGATTATTAGGCCCTGCATTAAACGTGCCCAACAAAGAACTTTGGATGCGTGTGTTTTACATAAGAATCACGCCTGTTTGGAGTGAAAGCTTTCGCACTGACTTTCGAGGGTTTTGTTCCATTCTACCTCGAACATTCTCAACTACATCTTCTGTAAGTGTAGATGTTCTACCAGTAGGTTTTGCCTTTTTCACATCACCTGTTTGTAGGTAACGTTGCACCAATCTCGTGAAACGCTGCCTAAACGCGACTAAGGTACCGCGCCGCCCAAAGTACCAACTAGCTCGGGGAACATTTGTTGAAATTGGTGCAATGTATCGTCCGTGCTCCGTGGAATACTGCCAACCGTTAGCAGCATCAAAATTTCCAGTCCGCCATACCAATAAAAATGTCTTGCTCTAGTGTAAAAACCATTTTCATTAATAAATTGATACAAAAATGACACTTGATTTTGAAGTTTAAATTTGTCCGTCAAAATTGACAACTGAAAATGTAATGCTACCAACTTCACTGAAATTTTCATCATGTTGTCATTGTTGCCAACAGCTTCAGTCCTTGTTGATCACTCTGTAGTACAACAAATGGATCTTCGAGTTTTACTTGAGAATTATTTATCGACTGTCGTTGTATTGAACCAGCTTTAAATTTATCAACTTGTAGCAAATTACCGCACTATCTAAAATGATCCATTGTTTTCTTGATAGTCATCAAAACGATAACAAATGGAAAATGAAACTGTTGTTTGTACAGTCACGTTAAATCTGACAGTCTGACACAAACTCTTGCAAACTAACGTCACTATTGAATATTGATATTGACAACTCATTGACAGAAACTCTTGTCTCATCGTGTTTTCTTCTCCGGAAATTGAATATTATACAAGAGCGCCATAATCAAGATTGAACGGCTCAATCGAGACTTTTCAACTTGTCCGAACCCCGAAGTGTTTAAAAGTGGAGTGTCCGTCGAGTTTTCGAAAGTTTTAAGAGCGCAATAAAACGGTAACGAAGTCGATTGTGGAGGAGCATTATCTGCGACCGCTGAACGGAGCGATGGGTGTTGTGGTGGAGTGACAGTGACATTTACGAGAATGTCGGAGTGCGTCGACGTTCGCAGGCGAACCCTCCGACCTAGTGGAAATTTTGCCCGATCCTCCCCCACCAGGTCTTATCAAGCATCACGGTCACCGCTGTGGACAAGGTAAACGGCTGAACGGACGTGGTGTGCGCGAAGAGCCGGTTCGATTGGCGCACAGTTTCGGTACAGTTCCCTCAGATCGCTGTTATCTAACAGCAGTTGCATCCATGCAACGCGACAAGCATGTCCCGGCTAGAAAGTGAACGAGCGGTCGACAAAGTGAAAATGAATTCGACGAGAGTCGAGACGGTCGTCGACTTGACGCTGCGCGACCCCACGAAGATCGTCCAGGTCGCGAGGAGCCGCTTCAACGAGGGCAGGACCCTTCCGATCAAGTTCCGCAGGAAGCAGCTCAACGGCTTGGTCAGGCTGCTGGAGGAGAACGAACAGGCGATCGTCGACGCCATCCACCGGGACTTGAGGAAGCCCGAGCAGGAGGCCGTCTCCTACGAGGTCCTGCCGACGCTCAACGAGATCAAGCACGTGCTCAACCACCTGGACGAGTGGACGCGCCCGGAGAAGCCCTCCAAGCCGCTGACCAATCTCATGGATGGGGTCTACGTCTACAAGGACCCCTACGGGGTGGTGCTCGTCATGGGGGCCTGGAACTACCCTTTCCATCTTACGCTGGCTCCCCTCATAGGTCAGTATGTCGACTATGTCGTCGACATAAATCATTGATGGAAAATAATCGACCTACACAATTTTATTCAACTGTTAGTGTTAATGTAAATAAGAATATTTTTTTGTACGATCGTGCAAAAAGTGAATGTTCATGCATTGTTGTTATTGGAAAAAGTGCCTCTTAATTGCACTAGTGCAATAAAGTCTTTATTGCACGCATCTATTAACAGTCTGTCTACGATCGTGCAAAAAGTGATTGTTCATTGCATTTTTCACACACGACGCACAGGACTGAACTGTTGTTTATCGTTGTTTTTTTCTCGTGTGTGTGCTGTTTATTGCTTATACAGGATGTTCCAAAACGCGAAATCGTAATCAAACAGTTTTTTTATGCGTCTCTATGATTTTAGAGAGGTTTAAATTTTTGTCTTATAACTTGATTGAATTTTGACATTGCAAATTGCAAGGTAAATCCATGTCCCAAATGTAAATTTTAAAAAATTAAAACGAGCGTTTCGAAAGAAGGAAAACAGTTTTTTTTAATGGAACATGTCAGTTATGTCCATTACCCATTTAAAATAGTGTGAATACACATACACATATAGAGTGCTTAGATATGTATATGATTTCTTTCTTCCAAGCTTTTGCAACTACATATTTATCTTTGGTAAACATACAAAAACGGATTTTTTTGTTCGACACTGTCAGAATTTGAGAATTTTCTCCTGTGTGAACGGATTTTGTTAAATGTCAACTTGTCAAAACGAAACGTCAAGCTAATTTTAGAGATTTTAAGCGATTTGTAGCCTTTAAGTGGCTCGTCGAACAAAAAAACGTGTATTCAACTCGTTCGTTAAATAAACTGCCACTTTTTAATGATTTATTATTCAGTATAGCATATTTTATCATCCACTGTAAAGTTTCGGTGGCAGTTTTGGAACACCTGTATGTAATTATTGATAATAATTATTGCAGAACAAAAAATACAAAAATTACATTTGAGATTCTTATAGTTTTAATATTATAGTTTTTTTTATAATAATATAATAAACACGGATATGAAAATCTTCCAATAAATATGCTACGACTAAACAAAAGTTTCAAAAATGCCATATCATCTAAATTAGTAACGTCTTAAACATTTTTTAAAGAAAATCATTGAAATGTTGTAAACATCGACATGATTAAAACGTCATTAAGTGCGTTTGAGCTTAATTTATAACATCTATTGAATCTAATGTAATGAAAATTAAAATCAATTTATTTGGTTCATTACTTACGATGATTCGTAATTTTTTTTTATTCACTACAAATCGGTTGTCTCTCTCTCATAATCATTTTGATTTTACTTTATGAATCCGCAATCTACGCACAAACAGTGTCACCGGTTATCTATTATCATTTTAACAGGTCTCCACTTGAAATATGTTAAAACAAATTAATTTCACTTTAGCTGTTTGTTATCATTTATTTATTCTTCACACTGACTCGGTCTCGGTATTTTTTTTGCACGCATTTGTGCAAAATTAAATAACATAACCAAAAGAGGAAAAAAAGTGTGACCGGAATAGATTTAAATTTAAAAAAAATGAAGACGAAGAAGAGTCAAAAAAAAATTATAAGAAGTTTCACAACAAACTGTTGCAGTTTTTTATTATTATTACTCTTATTATTTTGACGTGCTTCATTTCCTTTTTATAATAATAACTTATCAACCTGACGATCACAGTTGATATAAATATTTCACGGAAATGTTCCAGGGATTACAATACATAATTGTATTCTCTTGTCACTACAAATTACCATATTTAAATATGGAACTATGAAAACAGATTAGTGTCAACTCTTTTTATATTCTTTTACTGAACACAAAACAACAGAACAAGATAGTTGATCCTTCGCCGCCAAAAATTTCAAATTCTCTTTTCCTTTTTGACATTTTGCATCTCGCAAAGGGTAAATCACGCCACACATGCACACTTTCCTTTTCGGCGAGACTATCTGTTCCCAATAAATTGTCGAAACTCATTCGGTTTTTTTTCGATTATATAAACCTCTAATGTCAAAGTAATGAGGTTATTTGGCGTGTCGAAAACGCCGCTTGCTTTCGCACTTACTAAATATCTGGATCGTTAGGTCGGAAAAAAAAAATACAGAGCAGAGACTTTCCCGTCGGTTTTATTTATGATCGTTACAGACAATACAATTACGGCAATAACTAATAACACTCCCCCAACAATTCACCCCGGAACGTGGTGTATCATTTCAGAATCGATATAAATAAACGGGAGGGATAAAAACGATTTATGATTTTTTCACGGTTCACTCCGGTCGGGTAAAGGTCGCTTCACACGCGGTGCATCGCGTCGACTCAACGTTGCTAGCGATTAATTGGACATTTCCTTGGTTTGTAGTGATTTTTATTTACGAGGCAATTTAAAATGCAACTCAGCGCTTCCAGTCATTTAACGCCGCACTAATTACAATTGCAAATCAATTAATAACAAATAATCGGTATCTAATCATATCTTGTTTGCGAACGCGCGGAAAAATGTTTTTCACTTAAATGCGACGAGTGAAAAGTAGGTTGGTGTCACGTGATAGTCAAGATGATCCAGTGGTGCCAAGGCTTTTGTTGTGGTACCGCTGCTTGTCAAATTTTGAGTTGACCCAAATAATATAGTGTCGATGAAAATTTAATTGAAAAAACGAAGTTCTCACGCTGGATACAAGACACGGTTGTCGAAATCTTCATCGTTTATAAACAATTCAGTGGACTGTTCGGTGTCGATACAATATTAAAGATATTACACTCAAACATTGATCGTTAACAATTCAAAGCGTCATTTGTTCGTGGAAAGGATAGTTTAAAATAAATCACGACACAAATACCCACTTTCTAACCTAACGAGATCATCCAGCTCGTACAAATTATCGAAACCGAGTCGAATTTTTTCTCCATTATATAACACTAATGTTGTAAAATAATATCTCGTAAATGTAATTTGCTTTCATGGATACGAAATTCCTACCTAATTTGTGTAGCTCGTTAAGTGTGGCCAAAAATTATGTAACGTAGGTCCCTCGAACTGTTGTAATAAGTTAAGGTGGGCGCCCACCGGCGTAAGTTCCTTTAGTCATCTGGAATAATGCAAAGTTTGTCGCGTACGATTTGGACTGATGATCGCCCACTCGCAGCACGCTATGATAAAACTGTCACGTGATTTTTGTCTTTGTTAGGGGTAGATTTGCACTTTTTCAACCTTGCCGTGCACGAATTAATTCCCAACTATTATTTCCATATTTCATGATATTAAAATTCTCCTTCACTTGATAATAAATACTTTAGGATACAAGGCCAGTCCTGCCCCCGATCTATGTATACATGCAGCAAGTGGCATTGAAAGAGCAATTAAGTCATTAAAAACAATATCAAATGCAACAGATAGTAGTTTTCGTGTCAAAATTGCATTCCCGATCTAAAATTGTCGTCGGTGAGATGATCAAGATTGGACAAACAGGATTTATTTTTTTTATACCTGCTGTTCTATTTATACCTACGGCGGGCCATAAAACGCAATAAACATAAACAGAGAAGTTCTGATAAAAACAACGTTAAACAGGTCCTCAAGGCTGTGTCCTCTGGTCGATAAATTTTCCGACATGTAGGTACAAATGGTCAACCTTGAACCGAAATGTGTTTCACTGCGACAATTAGCAAAGACTGATGGGTGCATATTTTGACGTTGCAGGCGCCATAGCTGCAGGAAATTGCGCGGTCATCAAACCGTCAGATGTGTCTCCAGCGACCAGCGAGCTCATAAGCATCCTGGTCCCAAAGTATCTGGACCAGGACTGTTATCCTGTGTTCCTAGGGGGTGTCAAGGAGACGACAGAGTTGCTGAAAGAGCGATTCGACTACATCTTCTATACGGGGTCTACAACTGTCGGTCAGATCATCCACAAAGCTGCAAACAAGTATCTGACACCTGTCACGCTGGAGATGGGGGGGAAGAGTCCCGCGTACATCGACAGCTCCGCTGACATTGCCAAGACAGTCAAGCGGATACTGTGGGGGAAGTGCATCAATTCGGGCCAAACTTGCATAGCCCCCGACTACATACTCTGCACCAGAGAGGTCCAAGACAAGTTCGTCAAGTACGCCCAAAAGGTGATTTTGGAGTTTTACGGCAGCGACGTCGAAGCGTCCGCAGACTTGTGCAGGATCGTCACCGACAGACACTTCGAGAGACTCGTGGGGCTGATGCCCGGCCTCAAAATCGCACTCGGGGGTCGGTACGAGCCGAAAGACAGGTTCATGGAGCCCACGATCGCCGTGGACGTGAGTCCCAACCACCCCATCATGCAGGAGGAGATCTTCGGGCCGATCTTGCCGATGGTCACCATCAGTAACGTGGACGAAGCGATCAGCTTCATCAACAAGAGAGAGAAACCTTTGGCTCTGTACGTGTTTTCGACGAACAAGAGCGACCAGGAGAAGCTGCTGAAGAAGACGTCGAGCGGTGGGGTTTGCGTCAACGACACCATCCTGCACATCGCCACGAACGTGTTGCCGTTCGGCGGGGTTGGGAACAGCGGGATGGGGGCGTATCACGGGAGGAGCACTTTTGACACGTTCTCCCACAGAAAGAGTGTCTTGGTCAGAGATTTCAAGTCCGTGCCGGAGAAGCTTATGGCCAGCAGGTATCCCCCGTACTCCAAATCGAAGCTGTCGATGATCAGAATGGCCCTCCAAGAGAGGAAGGGTCTCTCCTGCAGATATTTATCGCACATTGTTATGTTTTTGCTAGGGGTGGGGATTACAGTAGCGGTTTATTTTCTGTGCAAGTTGTGATAATTTTAGGTGATAGGAGAGGAGGTAAGGTTTAAGATAGATTGTAAGTAATAAATGACGTTTTTGAGAACAAGTTTGGAGTTTTGGATTGAGCTGTTTCCCTTGGTCACAACGAGATGTAGTGTTTTTGAAATTGCAAGAAGTCGCGACCCGAGCTAGCGAAAAGATAAATTCTAATCTATAATCTAGAGGAACCTAGTCCGATTAGGTTATGATTTTAATCGACCTCTTCAAATTTTAAAGACACTATATCTATATCTGAGCCCAATGTACCTAATTCTCAAGGGTTGGTGATTCTAGAATGAACTAGTTTCATCTGTCAAAATATTTTATCTCCCAAAAATTGAATCCTTTTTATCCAAATTCATCAACCCGAATCTTTCTAGGATGTACTCTAGTTACAACAACGACTATTGTCATCTGTCAAATTCTTTTTTATCAGGGAAATTGGTATTATGTACTTTCACAAATTGGTCAGGTTTTTATTTATTTATCTTTCGATTACATCAAGAAAAAATTGAAGGTTATGTTGCACCTGTACTGAGGACGAAAGACTTATTGATGACATTTTTTCCCACCAAAAAAATTGATAAACATTTCGTTAAGAATCAGGCCAGAAACCTAGAAAATTTTGAAGTTTTGTTTTACATCTCTGGGAACCAAAGACTTGTGAATCTCATCTTTCCCAGTGAAAAAAAAAGACAATGAAAGAGACATAATATAGCGTTTTTTAAATTCCAAGAAGTAAAATCATAATTTAAGCTAACGAAAAAATAAATTCTAATCTACAGCCTGAGTCAGCTAAAACAGAAACTAAAGAATAATTTGAAAAATGTTTGTGGTAAATTTAATGTGTGGTACACTCTCATTGTATGCACATTTTTTTAGGACTCTATGATAACCCTCTTAGGAGATATTAATTAAAACAAGACGTCAAAAAAAAATTTTTTTGTGCAAATTTATAGCTCTTTATATTCAGTTAAAACAAGATTTTCTTTTAATAACGTTAGTGGATTTGTTTTGGTAAAAATTAAACAGACTTGCTCAAAATAATCCCTTATTCTCAAGAATTATTTCAGCAATGTTGCTCATTTATTCAAAACAAAAGACAACAGGATCACTACTTGACTCTGTTTTGAATGCAAATGACAACATGGCTAGAATAATTCTTGAGAATAAGGGATTATTTTGAGCAATCTGTTTAATTTTCACCAAAACAAATGCAATAACATAATTTTAAAAATTCTTCTTCAACTGAATATTTTTTTTGTACAAAAAATGTTTTCTTGTCGTCTTGTTTTAATTAATATCTCCTAACAGGGTTATCATAGAATCCTAAAAAAACCTGCATACATTGAGGCGACACCACACATTAAATTTACCACAAAAATTTTTCAAATTATTCTTTAGTTTCTGTTTTATACGACTGACCTGTTTTAGTTGACTTATGCTGTATATCTAGAATATCCAGACAGACAGATCTACACTACAAGAATCTGCGTTCATTTAAATTTATCCTCAAAGTTGGCGTTGAAGAGTCGATTGTGAACGCACTATATGGATAACGGATCACGGATCAGCTGTTTAAATCTTACGTTTTTACACAATCGTCTCTTCAAGGCCAAATCTGAGGAGAAATTTAAATGAACGCACGATATGTATAACCGGAAACGGTTGTCGATTCCCGATGGATCCTTTTCTTCTGTAAAACATCTTTTTCCAAAAATTGATCCCGTCAAGGCATTTCTAGGCAGACAGATATGTATAGAGGAAAATGTAATCCCCAAAGGTTGCGATTCCAAAAATTGAATAATTTGTATCCAAATTGACCAAACCAAGGCTTTCTAGGACATATTCTGACAGAGGAGATAACTGGTAAATTCCCAGAAGTGTTGACTGAAATACTCGCGACAGTTATTTCTTGGCTGACTTTAGGACTTCAGTCGACTTTTTTTGGCATTTTCGAGCAGAGAAATGTGAAGGAAAATGTTTACATCAATTCTCGCGTGAACCGTTTTCATCTGTCAAGATGTTATTTGCGATAGAAATTGGTCAAGTTGTCGCCAGAATCTTTTTCTCGAGTGCATGTTTTGGTGACATTAAGAAAATAAACGGTCAAGGTTATGTTGCACTCATGCCCACGACCAGACTTGTGAATGTCATTTTTTCTAGTAAAAAATGACAATCAAAGATACGTGACTGTCCTACAAGAAGCACATTTTTTGTCAGACCTAAAGACTAAAGAGCTTAAAAATCTTTGGATCGATTTGTATGAGATAGCCGTAGTGTTTTCAAAATTCCAAGAAGTGTCTACTGTTCTTGTGTGAGGTGTTGAGCTTTTAATAGTTCCAGGGTGACAAGCACGAGGCCTACGTGCGCCTCACCCTCAACCAGCACTACCGGAGCGTAAAAGAGAAACGCACCGGAATCGCGCGACCTTCGCGCGACGGTGCCGTGACCTTCACCGAGGGCTTCAACTTGAAGTTGGCGCCGTCCCAGGCGGACATCAGCAGCCTGGCCTTCCACGTGTTCCAGGCCACCTCCGGCTACGGTAGGGGTACGTGTTTAGTGGCAGCGCGTCCCGAACCCACCGTCCCACATTATTTTTGCACGTTTAATCACTTTCCCTCGGCGCTATTTAAATCTGGTTGCGCAACTGCACACTTTGATTTCCGCTTCTTGCCGCACTTTCACCAGAAAGAACGGCCGCACAATTAGAAGAGCACGCCGCATTACGTAAAGTCGATGTTTGTTGTCCATTTCCTCGATCTTCTTCGTCATCCTCTTCGAACTGTTGTTGTCGGTTGCAGACAAGCTGATCGGCAAGTGCGTCCTGGGGTCGTACATGTTTGCGAGGGGCAGGGCACTCATCCAGTGGAACACCGCCATCAACAACCCCATGGAGCAGAACCAGCAGTGGCACGTCCTGTGCGAATAGGCCGATGTTAAACTTGCAATTTGTGTAAACCGTAAACATGTAGAATATCTCCGTAAAGTTTAAGGAAAATTCCAGAGAGAATTTCATTCATGATAGAAAGCACACACGCGTTGTTTATCAACAGCTAAATTTATCCGACACCAGAAAGAATTCGTGTGGCGGGAGCTGGGAACGCGATTTTCATCGTTTGCACGGGACGTGTCCGGATAAATTCTCAATAATTATTAGAGCAAAAAAGACTCGAACTCAGATATTTTATCTAACATTCATTGTACCTAATAGAGACTTAGTTTAGTTGTGGATGTAAACAGTAGATATCAATATTCAATAAAGTAAAATGTGGGTCTGTCGTTTTATTTGGCCTCAAGTGGGTCAAGACTTCGCACAAGTTATCCTTAAGATATCACCGATCGCTCGTCATGCACTTGTTGGGTCAAACGCATCGTGAGCGATCAAGGTTGACAATTACCATGATCGCACAAAAATTGCGAATTGAGCAGGCAGTGTTGTTAAATGTGGGTCAGGAGTGGTTCCCGGATGGGGCCCCAAACGCTGCAATTGTCTTGATGACATGCAAAAACTTGTCATTTTTGACCTTTGCTTTGATATGGGCCATAAGGCGAATGCAATTAAGAAGAAGTGAAGTGGGTGACGTCGATCAATCAGAATGCTTCGACTGTGGGATCGCATTGAAGCGATCAATCAAGTGAATTACGTTTGATTTGTGTGGTTGGAAAGGTACGTCTGAGATTTGTTACGTCACGAAAATGTTAAATGGGATGTTTGAGGAGTAGAAATTTACGTGGGATTGACGTTAGAAGAAGGATCAGAAATATTTTTGATGATGATAGTGAAGAGTAGAAGAAACAGGAAATGAGGAAAAGTTAAATAAAGTTGGTGGCAATAGTTGAGGGATGATTTGTTTAAGTGGAATAAAAAAATATGTATACAGAATGTCCCAAAAGTACCGCCTTTCCTTGAAGGTGCGTCATCTAGAAGTGTTATGGAGTACTGAAAAATTGTTTAAAAAATTCAATATCTACTTCTGAAATGCTTGAGCGCGTTCACGGCAACATCGATAAAGAGCCAACGCATGTTTAGACGCAAATGGGCAAAATTTTGAAAATTTATTTTAATAAAATAATTTTTGTTGAAGTGTTTGGTTATTGTGTTACCTCTCAAGCTCATCAAAATGGTTGCCTAGGTATTCAATAATACAATGCTATTACGTATTTCTAGGTAGAGGTAATTCTCAGGTTACAGCGTTGCCATTTTTATATTTTAAAATTGCGTATATTTCCTAAATGGAGGGTCAGGATTTTTTTAAAATATTTTTTTTCCAACATCGATTATGAAAATTTCTTTATAATTATTTTACCCCCCTATTTTGTGAATTTTCCGGATCTAGAGTTTCAATTAATGCAAATAACAGTGTTTTAAATTTTTATATTAATAAGTAGGCAGTAGATTGTTAAATAAATTTTCCTCACTAGTGATGCAAACGCCTATTTTCCTCACTAAATTGAGTGATGAAAGTATCATTTAAAATTGAGACTTTTTCATAAACGATGTTGGAAAAAACAGTATACACAATTCGTGATCAAAGTGCGATTTTTCAACTCGCAATACTATCCTTACTCACTCGTTGAAAAATCAGGCACTTTCATCACTTATAGTGTAATATACTATTCCAGCACTCTACTACATCCCTAAATGACGTACCTTCAAGGAAAGGTGGTAATTTTGAAACACCCTGTATTAAATGTTTGGCAGGTGCTAGACAGGGATGCTTACTGGGACCAAAATTTTTTCGACAATATGTAAATGACTACATACTTAACGACTGGACGAATGGTTTTACTCTAAAATAATTGAAGGAAAATTAAAATTACATACTTTACTTAAGTATTTACTATACTTGCTAACAAAATAAAAAATGCAAAAGCGAAGACCGAGTTGAAATCGGAAAATAATTGAAGCAGGGATCGTGAGAAATTATTGGCAGACTGAATAGACTGCTGTGGGAATTCTAGAAACGAATCATCTGAGAAATAAAGAAGAATAGTATAAAGAAACATTAGAATAAAGAAAATACAGAAATGAATTTTAATGATGAGAACAAAGAAAAAAGGAAAAGACAAGTTATAAAACAGGATTGGTGACAGGAATAGCCAGAGTACTTAAGAGAGAATTGTTGTTAACATTTTAGAAATAAACGATCTAAGAATAGGTCTAGCAGAAAAAGTAGAGGAAGAATAGTGATAAAAATGTCAATAACCATAGCAACAAGTGAAAGAACAAAAATCAGAATAAAATAATAGCAGAAAAAACAACAGCAGGACGAATTAAGAGACGAGACGGAAAAGAAGAGTTTTGATAGATGAATAAATTTGATTGCACAATCGCCAACAGAAAAAATAAATAAATTCACATTATCCAAAACTTGGCAATAAAAGCACAACTATAGAAAAAATTACTGTTCAGGGCCGCCCAGTTTCCACTCTTTGCCGACCGCTCCCAGGATTATTTTGCCAAAACGCCGCATCCACAACAGGACCGGCATAATTCTCAATTCTCATACAAGTTCGTCCAGTTTTTGTGCACCTCTCTAAATTGTATTTTTTCGATGAGACCAACATTCACGGCCACACAGCGGACTCTCCGGTTCCTAAAAACTCGTCGATTGCCACTGTAACACATATTTTGTCAGTTTTTTTCCTTCCAAAAAAAGAATGACGTCTTTCCGACACCTGACCGCTTCACGAGAGCACTTAAGTCTTCAGCAAATATTTGCTCGAGTGTTTTGCTCGAGCAAAACTCGAGAAAACTCAGTCATGAGGTGTAAGTCTTCGACACCGAATTGCCATTCCGTCCACGAGGAGGTCGATGAATGCCGGAACAGGCGGGAAAGGAAAATTTACGCTAATGGACCGAGACGGCTTTATCGGCGTCAACCCGAACGTGCGCAGTCGAAAACTTATTCGAAGCAAGTGTAAATCATCGCCCAATGAGGTGATGTTTTGCCTGTGATTTAAAAAAACAATACTCAAATTTCCACCAACAAGAAATGAAGAGTTTAGTTCAACAAAATAGAGGTACACCTCTTTTGTGTCACCATTTTCCTATTACATAAGTACTTGGTATTAATTTGGTTTTTAAATTTCACTGATTTATACTAGAAAACTTTCATTATTACATTATTAGAGGAGACCGGGGCTCAAAGTCCCACGGGTAAAAGTCACAACAGTTAGTTTAAACCCTTAAGAGATAGCAGCAGTAATTCCAACATCCTAAAGTCACCAGATAATATATTATCTACATCCTACAATTAACAGAGCGTATACCGTTACCGTAAAAGTTTGGAACTTGTAAATGTTAGCGTTGTGATTTGCGAACAGAAAACGTAAATTTTAGTAAGGTAAGTGAAGTTTTTCGGCCTCCGTCTAGAAACACTGATTTTTCATTCGTCTAAATCGTCTGGAAACTAACATTTCCCTGCCTAGGCAAGAAAATCGACACAGGAATTTTCAATGAAAGATTTTAGGTTGGCAGCACAAAATGTCAGTGTCATGCGGCATTTTTGTACAATTTTTTAAGTGTAAAATATTGACGTAGGGCAAATGTGTATCCTTTATCGCAAGCTGTACATTGTGTATAGCAGTAGGGGCCGAGAGGGGTATCAAGCGATGGGTTAGGAGTAACAGAAACGACGACGACGCTTTTGAATATTTGAGGAATTGGTTGATTTTTGTCGTGACAGTCGCTTCTTGAATCCTTTATGTTGCCAATGGAAGAAAAATAAATTCCCTATCTGGTAATTTTTTAACAAAAATGATTATATTTTGCTTTAAATAAATTGTCGGCCGAAAAAATTTTGTGTATTACACGGCTAGAAAATGTTTTGCAAGTGCTCGCACTTGTGGGCCTCGGTTGACGCCTCTGCCCCACAAACCGTGCTTGCACTTGCAAAATGGCATTTTCTAGCCTTGTGATACAAATAACTATTTGGTTCCAGATGGTTTTCTTAATGACTCTTGCATCATTTAGAATATTGTATATTGAATATGTAGGATTTGTTACAAAGGCTGTGATACCAGGCAGGGTCGTGTCCCGGTTTCATGCCCGCCATGGAGGTAGTATTAAGTAGTAATACTAGGTCCATGATGTCCGCTCATTGGTCGGCCAATGAGAAGGCTCCGTTTGTGCCGCGTTTGGTCCCAACTTTCCCATAAATAGGTGACGCCGAAATTCGGCCCACTTTGGTTCACGCTCTAAACGTGTTCGTTTCGTTCACTCCTCTCCTCCCACCTACAAAAAAAACTGTGGCTCCGTAAAAGCGAGCTGAACAAAAAGACGATGATGTTCGAGACCACGTAAATGTTTTTGCCCCTAAACTGACGAATGTATGATACGTCACTGCCAGCGGTAAATTGGAGAGCGCGCATCCTAAGCTCCGCCCTGTCATGTTTCGTTTTGACTTTACCTCTAACAGCAAATTATTGCATTGTATTTAAAAAAATGAGGGTGACGTCATAGCTCAAAAATGGATGACATCATGAACAAGTGAAGCAGCTTAAAATATGAGAACATGAAAAAACATTTTCTGTTTAATTTTAATATTAATTTAATTTGGTTTAATTTTACATATAACCATTTATTATTATTATTTATTCATTCCCATCGCTGTTACTACCATTACTGTCATTACATTTACACATTTGAAAGCAAATTGTTTTCATTTTGTTTGTATGACACATTGACACGTGATCAAAGCGAACATTGTGCCAATTTTGATCGACGTTTTGTCTGACCGTCCGTTATCACTCGACAGTGCTAATTCATCATTTAACAACACAAATATTTTTAATGTGCGGCAGCGATCACAACATAAAGCGTAAATAACTATAAATAATGTTTATTATTTTCCATCGGAAATATATCGTCGTAAAATGCGCGGATTTTAATACCAATTTATAACGCTCAGGCCGGCATCAACAACCCATTAATCTTAAAAAAGTTTATTTTTAAAAAAATCATAAATTTCTAACTTTTTCCAAATATTTTAAGACGGTGTCAACCCTAAAATTACAAGTCGGCTGACGAGTTTTCTCGATCCAAGATGGCGTCGGTTCTGTTGCGCTCGTGGGGAAACCGTCGGCTGTCAGATTTTCCAATAATAACTCATAATCGAGTCCCGATTTTGAGTAGGCCTAAAAATATGCAGACAACGGAAGCGAGTCGCGCTAATTTTATCCGGCACGACTCTCAACATCCGCCATCTTGACGGCGGACCAACATGGCCGCCTCTCGTGAATTCCGATCTGACGAAAAGAAAGAATTTATCCGAAAATATCCTGCGACCCCCGCATCACGAGTCCTGTCGAGGACGACGCATCGCTGAATGGAGAGAAACGCGCCACAAATAAGTCGATTCATGTGACGCCATCGCATTTATTTCGGTTGATGGACCGTGGCAAAAATGTAAACAAAACCAGAACGGCAGATTTTTATAGAGGTGACTGAAACGAGGGACTACGAGAACGTTATATTTACAATCAAATAAATAAATAAAAAACATTTTAGCCTAAAATCGCGTTTATTTGTTATTCTGTCAGTATCACTAGTGGAGGTGTCTTCGGATGGGGTGTGCGGAAGTGTCTTTTAGTCGCCAGTCATCATCTCCATGAACTCTGCAAAAGTGGTGGTGAGTGGCATCGGCACCGGGTCGGGATAAAGGATACTCACCGTCGAAGTCGACCGTCCCGGAGCCGTCGGTGTCGATCTCGGCGATGATGCCGTCCAGGTCCCTACTAGTGAGGTTGTCGTCCAGTGCCGCCAGGATCTCCTTGAGGGTGGCTGTGGTGATGTAGCCGTTGCCCTCCCTGTCGTACAGCCTGAAGGCCTCCTTGAGCTCCTGCTGCGTGGACTCGTCGTCGTCCTCCTCGAGGAAGTGCGAAGCGATGTTGTAGAAGCCGTCGAAGTTGACGGTGCCGCTCTTGTCGGGGTCGTTCTGGGTGATGAGTTTGTTCAGCTCGGTGTCGTCGAAGAGCTGGCCCATCGTGTTCAAGATGGTGGAGATCTTCTGGGTCTCGATGAAGCCCGACTTGGAGGTGTCGAACATCTGGAAGGCCTTCCGCATGATGGCCATCTTCTGGTCGTCCGAATCCTGAAAGGGAGAAGGTCACATCGGCACAACAACGTCGTCGAACGCGCTCACCATCTTCAGGTGTTGTCCTCCCCGGAATGCTGTCAGTTCAAAAAATGAAAACTTAACGGACACTGTCAAAATTTATGTAAACCTCCAATTATATATTTCCCCTACTCCGATCGGCCCGACGCAAAATTTTATAAACGTGTTAAATATTTCACGTCTGAACGGGCTAGAAATTGTTATTGTTAGGTGCAAAAACGAGACCTGTCAAGAGGTAGATCGTTAGTCTCCTCCATCATTATTCGCGAAGGATGTGTTGTCGTTTGCAACGCGCTTTCATCAAAATAGAACTGAAACAAGGATACTCTACCCGCCCGCTGACGAATTTTTCTCTTTTTCACGAATAATTATAGTTGCGGTAGGTTGGCCGAAAAGCGATTGTCGCTCTTCCACGGCATACTTCGGACGACTCGACGTGAATCATCCGCTCAAATTTCCCTCGTTTCGAATTTTAAAGCCGACGCACACCGCCAAACAAGTGTATAATTAGATGTTTTCATTACGGCCGTCGATGACTGAAATATAGCAACGGATTCGGACAGAAATAGCACCCTCGCGGATCACCTGTCCCACGAATTGTTCGCTCGGATCGATCGTTCGCGCTCGATCGAATTCATTTGGAGATACTCGATTAGTAGGGGAGACCGGGGCTCGAAGTACTTTGTACTACACTTTTTCAAAAGGTTATTTTGGGGTAAAAATAAAAAACAGTGTATCCTTACCCGTTTTAAGTTATGTAATACAATCGAAAAATCTTTTTGAACAAGAAGGTACCTAACAAGAACCTTTTTGTGGCAATTTACCTATACTGTGGGAAAAAAGTAAGTAAGCGGAGTAAAAAGTCTCAGGAAAATTTATTACAGAATAATCCTGATAACAGGAATGTATTTAATTTTTATAAATGATACAGGCCCATATTCACCAACGCCAGTTAAAGTTAACTGTAGGTTAAAATATACGAAAACATTGTTGTAACAATAGGTAACTAAAGTAACGAAGTATTTTAACCTACAGTTAACGTTAACTGGCGTTGGTGAATACGGCCGTAAGTCGTTTCTGAAACCAAAAATATAAACAAACAATATACTTAAAACATGGTGCTCTGTGCAACGGCGATGGTAATTTTCAAAACGTTCTTCGACTCCGGTAGATGTCATGTCTTCCTCAACAAAAAAATGTTCCTTCTTGTTCTTGATTATCAAGTGGTATCACTTCAACATCAACTTGTACTAAATTCTGAATAATCATCAAATAGTTTTTATCGAATGGAAAAATTCTGAAAGTTTGGAACCTTGATTTTATGCTATTTGGTGTCACTGCTGGAGGATATGCTACAGCACCTCTTAAAGGTTTGTAGTAATCGTTATGACTTTTAACCCTTGTGACTTTGAGCCCCGGTCTCCCCTAGTTGGCGTAGGAATTGCCTTCTTCGAACAGGATCAAATGAGAAAATAAAGAGTTTTCTCGCTGATTTCGTAATTTTCCTGTGAAAATTTCACCGTCGTTGTAAAACGGAAATTGAGGAAGAATCGAGTTGACGCTCAATTGCGTTTGACAGATGGCGCTGTTATCGTTTGGTCGGAACGGAACTGAGGTTAAGATTCGAGGTGAATTAAATTTTGGGAAAATTGTTAGACTTGCCAGAAATTATTAATATGTTCAATTAAGTAGGAATTTTATACTGTCGGGTAATAAAAACGCCAGTTTATGGTCGACGTGTTTATTTATGAAGCAAAAACCATAAAACGCGAACAAGATGATTGTCGAATGTTATGATGATTGTATAATGGTCGAGGTTCAAGAAACTTATCTTAATTATCTTTTTTTATTTGGAGAAAATCTAGGAAGCTGTGATGGAAATGACTCATTTTAACAATTGGAACAAAAAAGACTGGAGAGTTTCTGTTAAAAAACGTTATCCAAGAGCGAATTTAATTACCTACTCCTGGAAAGTACCTACAAATTACGTGTTTTGGGCTATTGCAATAATTTGCCCGATCGGCTACGAAAGAAACAAAATTGCTTGACGATTAGTTCATCGCAAAATAATAATAATAATTATGTAATTAAGACATCCTAAAGCACAGTTTTTATTTTAATTTGCCGAGAGTGACAATGTCGAGAAGTCACTTTTGTATGAGTGAAATTTAATTAGAATTAGTTGGGTTTTATTTAAAAAATACATACTTCTAATTTCACGTTTACATGATCTCATTTGAGGTTTTTGGTATTTGACACACCTTGACAGCCTTACAACCTAGGTCAATTTTTTTACCGATTTAGACGTGACAATAAAGAAATTTGCATAAAAAGAATAAATCGCTTTGTTGGTGGATATTCATGTGAACACGATACATACAGCATTTTTTATGACATTCTGTAAATAAACGAGTAGATATTCTTTGTACCGTGCAACTGAAAAAACTAGACTTAAGTAACTATTATGATGATTGATGACTCATAGTTGGCAGCGCCAATTTAAATATTGCTGTTGTCAAAGAAACATATTTAATGCCCGTAATCTCTAATTGAAGAAGTTGACGGTTGTCAACTACAGCAATAGTGTTGCCAATGCCAACTCAACCATGAAATTTATTACTGGAGTTGTTTATTTTTTTTTTTATTCGACACTGTCAGAATTTGAGAATTTTCTCCTGTGTGAACGGATTTTGATAAATGTCACAACTTCTCAAAACGAAACGTCAAGCTAATTTTAAAGATTTTAAACGATTTTGAGCCTTTAAGTGTCTCGTCGAACAAAAAAAAAACGTAGGTATTCAACTCGTTCGTGTATAAATTGGGCTCTTTATGGCACTCTTGGGCCTTTAAAACGCTCGTTTTACTCGCGTTTTAAACTAGCCCATTCTTGCCATAAAGAGCCCAATTTACACACGAACTCGTTAAATAAACTACTATTAGATCCCACTGTACCAGTCAAAAATAGTTTTTGGAACCATCCTGTGAACAACATTTCATGACAGTGAAGTTTATCAATGTCTTGAGCTTTTTGATGTCATGAATTTGAATAAATATTTTAATTAATATGCAGTGAAAAAATTTTGCGTGATCCCTGTGATGAAAATGGAGGGTCTAAACCCAATTAATCTTTTAGATCTCTTTTTATTTTTTTATGGTTTACCTAGTCATTTCACATTTGTCGTTTTTTTTTAATTTACCTATTGGCTAAAGCAAAAAATGTTTTTGACATTTGTGACAAAATGTGTCGTCTGCAACTGTTGAAAAATTAAGACGTGCGGAATTACGATTTGTCGAGTGAAAATTAACTGTCCCCATAAAACGATTTGATTTATTCTTTACAAAAGGTGTAACAGGTTTGCCGTGAACCGTGTATTTTGGGTTGCGGCTCGACCGTCCGGTGTAACCAGATACACGGTTACAGTGTTACCACCCGAATTCGATCCTCGAGTGCCGGTTTAATTCGGTGATTCACTGATTCGAGCGTTGCACTGATGGTCGACGCGAAATGAAAATAAATGTAGAGTGAAATTAAATTGTGCAACGTCAACCTTCTCGCGGTGTATTTTTGTTTATAAAATCAATCATTTATTATTTTGCTAACCGAGAATGACAGAAGGAATTTTATTTTTTTGCTTTATTGTCTCTCCTTTGCCAACTCGCGTTGAAAAACCAACAATAATGACGTCAAATGCCTGCAATAAGTTAACATACTCATTCTGTATTTTTTTTCGTTTGTGCTCTCTGATTAATTCGGAGCATCTGCCGGGCTACATGATTGAATACATAATTTTCTGGTGACAAATCTAATGTGGCGTTCTTGCCGGCGGAATTAAAGGACATGTATCATCGCCGCAATTATCTCTCCTCCAGATTTATGAAACGCGAAATTACCAACGAAATTTCTTAATTAAGTCGCGGCCGAAATCCGATTTTTTTTTAATAATTAAGCGGCACATAATTCTAGCGCATCCGAGTCAAAAATACACCGTCTAGCTGTTTGCACCTTTGCTATTTTTAGGACATAATAATTAGGTTGTAGTCGAGCGGGCGCATTTTTCATTGACGAGCCATCATGAGGTGCACGCTAACGAGACAACTCTCCAAAAAAAAAAATGTATTTGCTAGCATCGAACGTAAAAAATAAATTACAATTAATTATAGGTCATGTATCTTGGAGTGGCCGAGAACTTGGCATACGACTTGATAACTTTGTTGACCGCCTCCAGGAAGTCCTTCTCCGTGGCCACTTTCCTCCTGGCCCTGATGGCAAACATGCCCGCCTCGGTGCACACGCTACGGATCTCCGCGCCCGTCGAGTTGGGGCACAGCCTCGCCAGCAGTTCGAACCTGATGTCGCGCTCGACACTCATGGACCGCGCGTGGATCTTGAAGATGTGAGTGCGCCCCTCCAGGTCGGGCAGCCCGAACTCCACCTTCCTGTCGAGGCGGCCGGGCCGCATCAGGGCGGGGTCGAGAGTGTCGGGCCGATTGGTCGCCATCAGCACCTTGATGTTGCCGCGGGGGTCGAACCCGTCCAGCTGGTTGATCAGCTCCAGCATGGTGCGCTGCACCTCGTTGTCGCCGCCGGCGCCGTCGTCGAAGCGCGCCCCGCCGATGGCGTCGATCTCGTCGAAAAAGATCAGACAGGCCTTCTTGGAGCGCGCCATCTCGAACAGCTCGCGCACCATGCGGGCCCCCTCGCCCACGTACTTCTGCACCAGCTCGGAGCCGATCACGCGGATGAAGCACGCGTCCGTGCGGTTGGCCACGGCACGCGCGCACAGGGTCTTGCCCGTGCCCGGGGGGCCGAACAGGAGGACGCCCTTGGGAGGCTCGATTCCCAGCTTCACGAATTTCTCCGGCTGAAATCAATCATCGATGATGCTTACGACTCTCGCTAAATTATTACTCGATGATATTTACGTGCAACAAAGGCGTCTCCACTACTTCTCTCAGTTTCTCGATTTGCTCTTTGCAACCTCCCACGTCACTGTAAGTGACGTCAGGTTTCTCCTCGACTTGCATCATGGTGACAGTCGGGTCGATCTTAGGGGGTAGAGGAATATGAATTTGGTATTTATTTCGATCCACCCTGTAAACATCTCATTGTAAATTTTATTATACAAAACACACTTTCTTTCATTAATTAACTTGACAAACGTGTATTTTTGAAAAATAAACACCCAAAACACTACCAGCGTGCGCAACTGCACTCTCAAAATTGTAATCACGAAGTTTTACCCCAATTTTAATTTTAAATCTTGCCCCATTATTAATTCGGCAAATTGCCGCGAGAGAGCGGTACGATTTTGACAGTTCATTTAAAATGTCTCGATTTAATTGTCATTTTCCCTTTTCAACAGGACCGTGACCGACGCTGGCCAAAATGTGAAACAACAAAGGTGAATCCTACCCGACACGCATTCCTTCTTCGATGTCTGTGGGGGCGACCGAGTCCGCCAGGTCGACCACGAACTTGGCAAACTGCTTGACGTTGATGATGTACTTGGGATCGTCGGTGTCCGCGTTGATGATTTTAGTGCAACGAGCCACTTGCAGCGGTTGTTCATTCTGGAGGGTCTGTTTATCTGCTGCCAGGTCCCACAATGCCGGTGGAGCCAGACCAGTGTCAGACTCCTTGATGCCGGTGAGTTCATTAACGCGCTTGATTATCGTTTGAATATCGTCTTCGACTGTTTTTATCGACTTGGTGTATTGACCCTGGCCCTGCAACATAACCTCACTTTTATCAAAATTCATTATCGTGCCGTCATCTACGTACGTATGTTTTGAGAAGGGCTATGTCTCCCTCGTCCAGAGCTGGAATTCGACACGTATTTAACTCAACTCTACCATTAACACAACATAAAATTGAATTGAGGTTAAATTCTCTACTTACATTTAATTTCTTTCTCCGGCTCTTCTTTATCGGTGGCTTTCACTTTGCGCATATCGTCTCCTAAGTGGTCCGGCATTTTTGCGAAATTTTTGTGCTTATTACTTCACAATTCAATTAAACTCGCTTTTGAGTCACAATTACAAGCAGATTTTTGTTCGACGTTTGACGTCTGTCAATGAATGTTGTTTCTCCCCAAGACCGCCAACTTGAACGACAAAAATCACTAGGCGACGACAATAAAATAAAATAAAAAACGACTCTATACCAAAACATTTTGTAATTTTTTTGCGTGAAATCGATACCACGGATCGGATAAAAGTCGCAAATCGCCTTATACTTTTTATCGCTTGTTTAACTTGGCTCAAAAAATTGAAGCGACCTGATTGGCTGACGACAATTGAAGGCAGTGACAAACATAATTTGGGCCAATTAGATCACAGATTAGCAACAATACCACTGTAATGATAATAATTGTCCTGGTTTATAGTTATAGGAAGAGAATAATTTTCTCGAATTGATTTGTTGGTAGAAATTTCTCACATGCTCAACGTTCGCTTTTGTAAAATTTTTAAAACTAAATTGGGACGGCGCGTAAAATAAGTAATTACGGAAAATAAGAGATAGAAAGGTGATAGAAAGTTGGCGATAATTTCACTACTGCGCAAGAATCTCGAGAAAAATCGTCCGAATTAGTTTCACATTTTCTCGAGGCAAACAATAAAAGCTCTTGTCGCTCGTGAAGGATTCACCGAAGAAAATGACAAACTATGTACGTATACAGAGTGGACTAAACACACAGTCGAGTATCTGGAACGTTACGGTACATTTTCACAATTATGATAAATATCGAGATAATTTTCTAATTAGGTAGTTCTGCTTGTTTATGATTTTATTTATTATATCTTTTCTTATTAGTTAAACGATTCCTTCCGTGACTCCGATCAGCTCGCAATTAACATCTCCCACTGAGGATCACGAAACAATTTTGTGCGATCGTATCGTTCTGGAACGGCTCAATTTGGTCGAAATTTGCCAATTAATATTTAACACATCCGTTGTCGGCGCAATAAAATCGGTTTATGGTTTATTTGTCTTCGGTGGTGTCGACGATAGAAAGTTAACATCTGCCTCAGCGCGTTTTTGACGGAATCAAAAACGAACAACCCAACTGGAGCTCGATTTCCTTTCGATCGCTGACACAGATCGTATCGCGATTCGGAAATATTTTTCCTAGAGGAAACGTCTTTCACTTTCGGTGCAATTATAATTTCACTGGTCCGACAATTATCGCGAGCAACGCGCCAAAAAGAAATTGATGATCGGGATTCTCGATCGGGACCTGTAAGAAAGAAAAATTCGCATCGATTTCGCTCTCGCTCGATTACGCAACGACAACAACAAGGAAAACATCGAAAACCGATCGATGATAGTTCGATGAATTCGTGTCAAACCGCATCCGCGGCACTCCGTTCCGCTCAAACGAACGAAAACTTTCGTCGGATCGGTCCGGACGGCGATTTTGAAACTTCTCCCGCTTTACTTTCCAACCGTTTCGACGACAATTATCCATATTTTTTCGTGCACGAGCATTTCGTGCGTAAATAATGGGCCAACAATGGTCTCAGTTACCGCAACAGGAACCAGTAGCGAAGATGCTGTGCGCGGCGACACCACAATCCGGCACGACATTTCCCAAAAACTGAAAAATGTGCTTGTTGGAGTTGTTCAGGCTGCACGTGACCCACAACAGGACCGTCAACCACAACAGGAAGAGGTACGAGAGGGCCGCGACCCCTCGCGTCAACACCCTCTACCCCGAGTTCCTCCTCCTGAAGGTGGGCGAGGACAGCGTCGAAACGGTGTCAACGTCCGTGCGGGGATCGAGCGACTTCGACTGTTCCCAGTTCCACAACGACGTCCAGTCAAATGAGGGGAGGTGAGTACCCTTGACGAATTTCGCAAATCTGTCATTAGTACCGAGGTGATGCCTTCGGAAATCGAAGTTTTCGTAATGGCGATGTCGTCTATAATTTGTCGACGTTGCCCAACTCCGACACATAAAACAGACAACCCGACTTGTTGAATGTTTGTCCAGGTACTACTACAAATACCAATAGTACCTAGCAAGTACGCGAAAATCACGAGTTCTTGTTTGTAATTTGCCCAACAACCCCGACACGAAAAACGAGTAAATTCGACTTTTTGAGTGTTGTTTACGCAGGTACTACCGCGAGTACCAATTGCAAGTACGCGAAATACAAGACGTGAAACCGAGGGTACGATGAGCACCAGTCGGAAGTACGTGAAGTACGCTAGTAAGACGGGATGCGTGGGGTTGGTGGGTTCGAAGGGTTGGCGCGGAGGGTGCGACACCCTGGACGTGCCCCTGGGCGAGGGCGAGATCCTCAAGTACTTCGTGGAGACGTCGAACTGGTTCCTGTTCAGGAAGGACGACCGAGTGGTCGGCCTGATGGACATGTACCTCAAGTGAGTACGCCTCTAATTGCTAAATAAGAACGAGTAAATTTTTAATCGACGTATCAATTATGGTCTCTCTCGCCCCACTTGGCCGACCCACATTTTCCAATGTCATTGGCACGGCCGCCAGATCTCCACTCTCCGGCGTGCGCGTCCGAAAGAAAGCCTTTCTCGGGAGCCGGCTCCGGCGAAGTCTTCCAGAGTGATCGCGACCATCCCGACGTTCGTTTGTTTCGCGGTTATCGATATCGGTGTGTCGCGACGGTCGACCACGACCGAAAGTGTTCGACGCTGTTTGTTTTGGTGGTCGCGCTTCGTCGACCATCGTCGAGCGGTCCTTTTGGCCGAGTGGATTTTTAAAGGCGATCCAGGTGAGGTGAGACGCGATTTTTTGGCGACCGAAGGAAACGGGTAGTTTTGCGATGGCCCGTGGGCTGGGTGTCGCGGTATTCAGGCCGGATTAATTTCCCACCGTTCGTCATTGTCGTCGTTAATTTGCGACGAAAGCATGAAACCGCACCGTCAGATGCGATGATCGATCCAAATTGGATGATTGATCGATCAACTAGTTTTGCTGTTTCGTCAAAAATTAATAACAGTCATTGTGAACAATGAATACGCACAAAATAATTCGTTATTGTGGAAAGGGAAAATATTTGTACAAATAACGAAAACTGTCGTATCTATAGATGGCTTGTGTTATATTAATTAATAAATTACATATTAGTGTTACAAAAAGTTCAAAAATATTCTAATTTCCAAGGGTCAATAAAACAACAAAGAATATTTAGATAAATTTATTGTACAAGGGTCATTCGAAAAGTTTACCAATTTTTTCAATACGAACGACACTTGCCAGTTGCATACAAAATGTTTAAAATATCGGATGTGTCAAAAAGGACGACAGGCGTTTAAGTAGCATGGCATAGCATAACATAGACCCCGATTTTGTATCAAAAACTCTTCTGCAGCTTTCAGCTAAAGAAAACACTCTCAGAAAGTGAAAATGAAAATGGCAGCAACGCAATAGGAACTAAAAATACCGTATGTAGTTGTAATGGTTACATTTTTTTTCTCTCACTCGTTGGTCAAAACGTTATGATATGTTAGCAATGTTGCCGCGTTTGAAAACTACTCCCCCACATCAAATTTCATCGTATTTAACACTGACGAAAAAATGGATTTCAAATGTACTCGTGAGAGGAATTTTTGGATATTTGTTGAGGGCGCCTTTGACAGTTGACACATATAATAATTATGTTCCCACATCAATAACAGGATCATTTATTTTTACAGGTAGTTTAGTTGTAACTTCCAAAAGCTCTTGCGCGTTAACGAAAGGCCAAAAGCAAAAAAAAAATTCTTCATGTTCCATGATTACCTATCCTAAATCGTGTACCTTCTTTGGTGTCCGTCCTTTTTGACACACCCAATATATCTTATGTACAGGGTGAGCAAAACTCGATGTCCCAGCTCTATTAAAAGAAAAGAAAAGACGATAGAAAAAAAAGAGGTTCTTAAATGGGATTGAGTCAGTTCCATTTTAAACCAAATTTGCATATTTTTCCATTGGAAACTGAAGTAATGACGTCATCGATTTTTTTTTCCAGAAACATACCTATATTTTTTTCTGAACAATTTTTGTAAAGAAAAAAATTTGCTATCTGGTTTAAATCGTGACGATTGCGAATTTTTGGTATTTACAAATTTGCTTGTAATTTTTTAACGGAAAAAGATAGCAAATTTTTTTCTTTACAAAATTTGTTCAGAAAAATTATCTCTTTTTAAATATGGCAAAATATAGGTATGTTTTTGGGAAAAAAAATCGATAAATAGAGCTGAGACATCGAGTTTTGCTCACCCTGTAGATACTACTATCAGATGTTCAATTTTATGCATTTAAAAAAAACACCGCTATCACTTTATCTAAAAAGCTATAAAATACAATATACTTTATGGCATATGCCATCAAAATTACTTATCAAAAAACAGAAGTCAGTATCTTAGTTAAATTCTTATTTGAAATTTCATTGCCGTCATTTAGTATTTTATTAAGCGCTAAACATGCCTGCTTTTCAATTTTCGCAAGATAACTTTTACTTTACAACATTAAAAATAATGTTTGAATTCTTTTTTTTTATGTTCTCTAATAGCATATACATATTTGCATGAATTAAGCCAAGACGCTGAGTTTGTTCGTCACAACTATCTAACTATCTTAGATGGCATTTTTTTCCCGATCATATGGCAGCTCCACTTGATATTTAACACCTGTTGATATGACAGATGTGGTGTCGCAGGACGTTAAAAATTTTAGACGCAGCACCGACAGCACAGGTCGCAAACTTTTCGGACGACCCTCGTAAGAAAAATAATTCTTACAAAATATTTCATGCGCACAATTATTGGAAAAAATATAATCAACAGTTAACAATAACAAAAAGGCAAAAGAAAAAAGATGTGAACTAAAGGAAAAAACCTACAGTTCATTATTTGTTTAATCATGATTAAAACAATGATCGTATCGATCGATTGATCGTTTTTAAAACGTCTTACAGTTGTTTTACGAGCGATTGTTGTTCGGAATTTGATATTTCTCCATTGTTGTTTGATTTTTAATCGATCCATTTGGCGAACCGCCGAAATTGGAAAGCTCCGGAACAGACGCGTTCGTCTCCTCCCAAAAAAAAATGCTCTCGGGCTAAAATGGACGAGGCAAATGTCCCGCAACTTTCCACTCGAACTTCGTCGACAGGTGTCGAAAATCGACGGTAAAAGTTTTCTCTCGGAGCGATTTTCTTCGACGCGAGACAATTAAGAAGAATTGATAACCGTATTTAGGAAAAAACTGAAACCCACAATTAAACAATGAAGCGTAAGCGAAAGCTAATCCGTCGGTGGCGTTCTCACACGGTGGTTATACATTAATTTTGAAAAGAGTGCAAGTACGTGAGAATCGCTTCGTATTACGATCTGTTACATTTATTGTTCGAAAAGGGAGAAAGTGGCCAGGTACGGCACACGTGTTTATTTGTTTTCGTCAATGATCGAGGCGAATTGAGAATTTAAGTTGACGTCGCGTACGGTTAAAGTGATTTATTTTCGCGACGTTTACAGTTAAGAGTTGAGATATTGATGTGGTACGGAAATTGTAATGGCGAATGCGAACTAGATCTACCGGGTGACCTATCGTAAATTATATTCAACGGTGAAAATAATAAATCGTGAGCAATAATTAGTACAAAGTACGATTTTTACAGTTAGTTTACGATATCGTCGGGTCGTGTGATAAACAGTTCGTTACAAAAATTGAAAATTCATAGATTCGGATGTTCCAATTTTGCAAAATACATATAGTTGACTCAAGTTGCAAAAAATCACATGTCATTTGCAACAGCATTTTTTCAATATTTTTGAACCAAATAAAGGCACAAAGGGACCAAAAAATCATAGTTTGGACTGAATATTTTAATGTAATTTCAACTGAGTAATGCCATAGAAGTGCTGTTGCAAAGGCAAAATGGTTTTTTGCAACGTGAATCAACTATAGTTCAAAACAAAACGTTTCAGGTGGTTGCTACTTGAGTCATTTGTGACAACACTTAATGGCATGACCATTTAATTAATTGCGACTTGATAATAATTAACCACGATTTAATCAAATTATAATCACTTACTTACAAAACCCGTCTGTTGATAGATTCTGAGATTAATCATTTATTTGTTATTTAATTGGACATTTTGATTTTTGATAATAATTATGAAGACATTTTGTTGTGAAACATTAAAAATGTAAAACAAGTGACACATTTAGACGACCTTTAAAAACGTATTGGTTATGTCAGAAATGCGAAATTAAATAATCAACAACATCATTTGACAATTTTGAAAATATGTATTTTAAAAATAACAATGAGTTTATCTACTTTGCGTTACAAATGGGCTCATTATTATATCGAAAATAGTTTAATAATGAATCATATTATTAAACTGTTTTGGTAGCTTTTAGCTTTTGTTATATTGGCAACATCAGCCGTTTGACCTCAGGCGTCAACGAGTGAAGCTACCAAGTACATTTAGTAAATATAACCTTACATTTTTGTGAAAAATGTCTGTTACCAACCCACGCGAAAGTCCCTAGTCTAATATGAAAATTGAGCAGCTGAAATTTCAGGGATTAGTAAAGCAAAGTAGATAAAATAGTATATTACATTCGTTTAATAAGACGTATTATCACATTCGTTCCATTAAAGAATTTCTCGCTACGCTCGTCGTGCTTTAAAAACACTCATGTGATAATAAAGCGTCTTATTAAACTCATATAATAATATACTATTATCTACGAAGTTTATCTATTATACGTTCATTTTGTACGTATTTATAGATACATAATCTAGTCCATATTACACTAGTGGAATATGAATTCCCATTCCATGACTCTTAGGAATTTATTATTTTTTTAATTTATTTTTTATCAAAAACAATTTGTTTCCTTGACAACCATGACAGTTTACTTCGACATAATGTTTGAGTTGAAAATTCAAACTTATAAGTTATAATTTAACAGTCGTAGGTAAAGTATAGGATTCAATTCATGTATAAATGGGCCACATTACACACTCATTATCTAATATACTATTACGTAATGATTTTTTGTTTTAAATTTGCAAATACATATGTATGTACAGTTGCGGCCGTTGAAAACTCAGACACTTTGACAACGCCAAACTTTTAGCTTTGTAAATGGTATTGAAAGTGACGTTTCTCAAAATGTCACTCAAACATTATCCACATTAATTTCTCTCGCAATGACTCTTATACTCACACCGTCCCTCAGTCAAACACATTTTTGCAAATCAGATAATTGCGGCATTTCAAAAGTTACGCGCGATTCTGACCTAATATGTCAAATACTGACACTGACTTTATAATCCTTGATGAAAATCCTGTTTACGCTAATCAAATTTCGGAATTTATACAGAGTGTTTAAATCTTTCCGGTCTGAGATTTCAACGGCCGCAACTGTACCTATCAAAATTGTTACAACTACTCGTCCCGTACGAAGATCTAGATGACGAATTGGTTTCATTTCCTGTAATCATTGTGATTTATTCGATTTAGAAAATATCTTAAATAAATTGATCACGAGTAAAATAGATCGTGAAATCAATCACCCGTTAACTGTTTTTATTAGGTATTTTAGTTAAACATTGCACAATTGTTTTTTAATCAATCTTGTTCTTTATTACATATTTAAAAAACGGTGACAATCTTAGAAAAACCTGTATTATTTTATTTTCAAATAAAACTTTTCTGACATGTTCATTTAAACTGCAGATGCTGCATCATTAAAATAAAAGACATATTTTTTTGATATGTATCTAGGTGCAAAGTAAAAACTAAATTTGTGAAAAGAGAATTTTGCAAAAATTTTAAAATATCGGATTTAAAAAAACTGTAAAATCAATCAGTCATTCGGGCACAAGAACGTATAATTTTGAAAATTCTGCTTTCTATACAGAGTGTCCCACCTAAAGGCTGTATGACACGATGCTAAATTTTGTAGAAAATTTGTTAGAAAATGAGAGAGGACCAATGAACGATCAGGATCTGACAAAGACAGACTATGATCCTGATCGTTCATTGGTCCTGATCGCGGGTCTCTCTCATTTTCTAACAAATTTTCTACAAAATTTAGCATCGTGTCAAACAAGCTTAAGACTTTCAGGTCTTATACCTCTCTCTATTATTTATGGACCGATTTTTGTGAAATTTGGAAGGTAGATATGCTAGTGAATGAAGAATAAATTACTGGTAATTTTAAAACATTTTCCTTTACTTGAATCTACACAAAAGTAGTGTCCGATTGTTACTCGTTAGAAAACATGCGTTTATACAAAAAAAATTAATCAAATTAACAGTTTCTACTTCAAGAAAACATCAATTATTTTATTAAAAATGTGCTAAAATTTTTGAGATATTCAAGTCAAGTCGCTTTGAAACAATAGAATAATTCTGCGAAAAATTAAATAAATTAACACGGTTTTTCCTCTTTTTCTTGTAGTACGACTACCTTTAGGGGACGAATTTTTGAGGAAGTCATTGTTTATTGTTGTTCTACAGTTTAGTATAAACCTTAAACTATTTAATTCACAAATAAAGGGTGTGAAAATGGCGTTTTTAAACCTGGAGATACTTGAGTAACGTGAGATTATAATCTCCACCCTTTAAATTATCTATCTGTTAAATTTCACAAAAATCGGTCCATAGGTAATAGAGATATGAGACCTAAAATCTTAGGTGGGACACCTGTATATTTGCAGTTCTACGAGTAATGTGAGCAGTGAAAAGTGAGAAAAAATGTACTGAAACTAATTCACGCGCACGTGAGAGATTCTGCAAGAAAATCGCACGCCAACATCAAATGATTCCTTGAGAAGATATATTCATTTTAAATGTCAAACCTGCAACGTTTGAGTTTTTGTCAGTGGCATACACGAAAAACATTTCCAATAAAAATTTTCAAATGCTAAAAAGATTTCCCGAAATGTTTGTTTTTGCCGCAACAACCCACCAAATGCAAACTTTCTGTTGGCTGTTTTTTGCAGGCGGACACTTTTCAAAATAGAATTAAAAAAAAACTTTCTCTTTATTGTTTCCGCAGATTTTGAAAACACCGCATAATTTTTTGTTTAATTATTTAATTTAATTTAATTTATTTAATTTCCTACAAGCCTAACTTTTACGCTATATCTACATTACGGATTACAGACAATACTGAAATCAAGAAATGAAAAGTTGCAACGGAACGCGGTTTTCTCCTGCGGTCACCCTTCCAAACACTGACTGCACCCGAGATTGCTCAACTTTATTGGTAGAATGATGGTAGTGCTTTCATAGCAGTGTGACCCCTGTATTATCCATTATTATTATGATTATGATGATTATCATACAAGACCATCCTCAAAATCACTCACGTATAAAAGTAATGTAATTTTTTTGCATATCTCCAAGGATAAGTGCATTTCCGGCGAAACTACAATTATCGATGTTCATTCGAGACCGTCCAAATAAAGCAACAGTGTCTGTTTTAAATCAAACACAATTCGATAAAAATACGTAATGAATTTATCACGACTCTTGACGCGACCTCAAAACCGGACACGCGATCCATTCGCTTTGTTCATTTTCACTTTCCCGTACGGAAAACTCCATCCGACCGTTGAAATTCGACGCCACCTCCGCAGACGTCACCCCACCGTGAAGGCCACGACCTCACCGCGAGCGCACTCACCGACACCTCTTCATCAACTCTTCCATCATCGATGTTCGTTTTCTTCGATTGTTCATCGATGCCGTTACGGAACTGATCAAGCTGGAGAGTCTCATCTGCTTTCGAACGATTTCTCTGCACATCACCCATGTGGGTCTCGCGCGGCCTCCGGCGCTCCACCACGTCGCCCCGATGTGCATTTTCAACGTAAACGCAAGATCCAGATCCAGTGGAGAAAAGCGATCGAAACGTCGCCCGCCATTGACGGATCGAAAACACCATGACACACACTGTATACATGACTGCACAACGCATCACAAAGAATATCCGTTTTGTTCGGAAACGGACCAGTCGACGATCGAACGGGGAAAAAGCGCGCGCGACATGATAGATTTGACGCTTTTGTCGGAGATTTTCCGATTCCTGTGTCTGTGCGTGGTGATGGAGAAGGGCTCCTGGACCCCCAGCCAGGTCGAGGTGACCGCGTCGGCGAAGCGACCCAAGGAAAAGGCCCCGGTCAAGCCGGAGTGGCTGAAAGAGTGGACCATCAGCAAGGGGTGGATACACAACAGGTCCCACCTTTTGACTCTAGGCAGGGAAAACCAAGACGACAGCAGTTCCGTGTCCACCGAAGACGTGGATGATTTGATCTCGACGGAAGCAACCGAGGGACAAGACTTGTCGCTCGTCTTCCACCAAGTGTGCGAAAACTACAGAGAGAACTTTCCCGAGAACCCCACCAAGTACTCCGACTTGCAGCTTCCGGAGATCTACAAGGAGCGTCTCTTGCTGGGGCGGGACCAAGAGAAGAACTTCTTGTCGCAGTTTTGGAAGCTGGTCAAGCCCAAGAAGAAGACCGAGAGCCGCGACTGCAAGTTCACAATTAACGAGCTGTACGACCACCGCGAAGCTGTCCAAACTTTCGGCAGTCCGGAATCGACGCCCAAGCCGTCCAGGAGTCGGACCACTCTTGGCAAGAACATCGCCCTCCACAACACGCTCAACTCGAGGACCAACCTGCACGAGGACCCCATCTACGAGTGCTCCGAGGAGAACCTGAGCATCTACAACAACCCGATTTACGCCCCCTCGACTCGGTACTACGATTTCCGCTCGAACCACGTCTGCGGATCGGCCTTCAAATACCGGAGTCGCCCCGATCCGTTCAAGTCACGGCTCAAGACCGAGAAATGCATAATAAGACACATCAAGGTCAGGATAATGCTGTCCTTGAGGATCGGCCAGTGGAAGAGGCGGACCAGGAGGGCGGACGTGACGCGGTCGGAGGGGACGCACGAGGAGCAGAGGAGGATCGCTAACGGGAGGAACTCCGTCAAGATACAGAACATGAGGTTCGAGTTTGCATCCGGTAACTGTAAGAGTTGTCGAGTTTAACGCTTTGATGATGGTGATGTGTGCGCGTTAGAGCAACGGTAAGCTGGACGGTCGCGAACCGGAACTGAGCGGGGATCGCGCTTCCGCCGTCGGGGGACGGAGCCGCCGTCGACAATTTCTCTCGACATGTGTCGGGAAATTCAACAGAAAGTTTAACACTTGTTCGCGCAGATAACATCGGTATTTCTCCAATTAAGACCGAGATCGCTGCGAAATTTCGCTCGAGACGTCAATTAGGATCGGTTAATTTGCGGTGAAGATGACGTCCACGAATGCTAACGGATCGGTCAGGATTTTAGACGAGTATTTGCTTACGGACGGAGCAATTAGCGATAGCACCTCGACAAATAAAGCTGAAGGAACAGCGAACAGCTTTCGTCGTCCAACGTAAGAATCTTTTCCGACTAAAACGATCATCGTCATTTCCAGATTCAAATTATTTTCGAAACCCGTTACGTCTTAATCGTTTAAGGTAATTACGAACGTAAAACGCGCACGTAACTATCTTTGCTCCTTCGACTGGTTTTTCTTTTCGATTATGCTGTGGCAGTATGTACATCTATTCGTTCATTTTACGGTTATTTTGGTTTTTACGTCAACTTCTTCAGTTTCTTGCATCAAGCTGAACCCACGTCAGTGTTTTACTACAATTTTTCGATGAAAAAATCGACGAATTGTTCGTGCAAATTAAAGAAACCGAGAAAAATCAACGGGAAAGTTCTTAAAAGTTTGGAAAAAATAGTCAAGGTAAATCTTATGTGTTGTGGAAATTTTTAATTAGAACCGTTATGTTATTTCTTCTAAAATTCGTTTTATTTTTGTATTTTAAAGTTGATAAACAATCTCGTCTATGAAGAAAGCTAATAGTTATTTGTGTATCAAGGCCAAAAAGTGCATCTTTTTCGTCCGAGTCTGGGTTTTCTAGTGGAGGCGCAGCCGAGACTTGAAAACAGGCGAGGACAAAAGGCACTTTTTGGTCGAGGTGCACATTAACTTTTTTAGGCGACCGCACGAACTACAAAGCAAAAGACATCATTGGAAAAATTACAAATTTATTTTGTATCTACTTTTTTCAAATACATACATTATTACATTTACATTACATAGATACATTTATTAATATGTACATATTAACGATTTTTTATAGTATTTTTTATCAGCTTGCCAACAAAACGAGAAATTTACTATTTGCAATACATTTACTTATTTTAATAATAACAATTTATGGTGACAGGACAATTATTGCGATTATCATCTGGGATGTCCGGCAGCGTATTAGAAATTAGAGTCGACATTAGACATCACTTTGGCTGTTGTATTATACATTTCTTCATCACGCTATTGCTATCGATTATATGAACGTGCATTTTCTGATTATGCATCAAATAAGCACCAGAAATAAACGGACAAATAATAGTATGTAGTTTATTTGACTAGTTTGTGTGTAAATTGGGCCTTTTTTGGCACGCGTGGGCCATTTTAAAACGCGAGTGAAACGAGCGTTTTAAATGCCCACGAGTGGCAAAAAAGGCCCAATTTACACACGAACGAGTTGAATACAACGTTTTTTTGTTCGACGAGTCCCTTAAAGGCTCCAAATCGCTTAAAACCTTTAAAATTGTCAAATATTCATTTGTTTTCGGTCGGTTTACTCGGTTTTGTCGGTTTCGTTGTGAACTTACTAAACAGACCAAACAGACGAATAGATGGAGCCACGGTCCATGATCAGAAAGGTGCGTCCGAAAAAGAGTTACTTCTCGTCTGCATGGGAGTACGTAAAACCACCTTTATTATTAAGGGTCCCTAAAAAAGCATTTTATTCATCATCTTATAAATATGTAATATGTAGTTACTTGTGTATCAAGGCCCAAAAAGTGCATCTTTTTCGTCCGAGTCAGGGTTTTCTACTCGAGGCGCAGCCGAGACTTGAAATCAGGCGCGGACAAAAGACACTTTTTGGCCGAGGTGTACACAACATTTTTCGTCTTCATTTAGGCAAAACTTTTGAAAAACATGAATCAATTGTAAATTTTGAGGTTATCTTTGACAGATGGCAAGTTAGGTATATAAACTGAAAAAATTATATACAGGGTTATTCACGTAAGATGACGAGCCTGGCCAGGTAAAAATGCAACCCAAAACTCCCAAAAGACAATTCACAAAGCAATCTCGATCCATATTACATTATACGGCATTATCATAATGCACATAAAACATAGACAGCTTTTAATGAATGTCAAGTTCTGACAGAAAAATACCTCTCTCAGCAAAATATGAAATTAGGATCATATCGGTTCTGTCATCGTTCGAAAACCTTTTCAAATACTAAATATGAACGAAAAATGCAATAACAGAATGATATACCTTTCAAATTAATAGAAAACCTACTTGGATTCCTGATTTAATTTTTAAATACCAAAACACAACTAATGCTTTGTAAAGTGTATTTTGGGTTGTATTTTTACCTGGTCAGGCTCGTCATCTTACGTGAATAACCCTGTATTTAGTTATATACCACTTTATCTCGGGAAACGAACACGGAATAGTACATTAAAACATGAGTTTTATAAAACTTATATTAAGACACGAGTCAGATTTGCAGCACGACTGCTGCAAGCAAGAGTGCCTGTAAATGACGAGCGCTCTTAAGTTTTATAAAACGAATTTTTTATGCTATTTTTTCTAATTTGCATATTAAATACATGTTTTTTTTTACAAATACATAAAATCAATTTTGGTAATTTAGGAATTTTGTGACAGTTGGTGACACATTTATTTCATGGTTAACATTTAAAGTAAAATTCTAAATTTGAATCTAGACTAAACATAATTGTTATTTTTCGCAAGTGAAATTCCAATTAAAGATGAATTATCTAGAAATGCGGCAAATTGCAGAAAATACCAGAGTCAATTTGCTGCCGGCAATGTGTGTTACCAACTTACTGAAAATAGTTCCTAGATTTCGGATGTGTTAATAACTTATTAACGCATTCGTCGATCGCCAACGAACTCTCATTTTAATCAAGATCAAACGTCATACATGTTTTCTAAAAATTCTAAATCAGATTAAACATTTGACAGCTCGGAATTCCGGAAGAGAAACTAATATTCAAATCATTTTTTCGGCGAACTGATTTCTTCTCTTATAAATTCCTCATCGAAAAAGAATCATGTTACGATCGAAAAAAAAAAACAGACGACAAATGTAAACAAAATTTACATATCAAAATCACGCCACAAAAAAAATTGTTATTACTTTCTCTCGTTATTTACAAGTGTTTTTCACTTTGTAAACAAATCGAGGAATTTTAAACGTTCGTGACAGCTTTGTTAAAACAGCAAATTAGAAAAATTATATTATAGAATAGGCCGCGAAATCTTTCGAGAGAAAAATTGTCGCCGAGGCCGCTTGCGGCCGAGGCAACAATATCGAGGATGTTAAAGGATTTCTCGGCCAAGGTGTATACAACATTTTTTGTGCAACCAAAAATTTGTTGAAATCTTATCAAATTTATAAGTCACACGAACTTAGTCAATACATTTTCTGCACCTTTCTCCTTTTAAATCCATTGCAGAAAAAAAATCAAAACAGATGCGACCAAACTCGCAAATAAACAAATCAAAGTCGATCGCCGACGAACTCTCATTTTAATCAAGATCAAACGTCATACATATTTTCTAAAAATTCTAAATCAGATTAAACATTTGACAGCTCAGAATTCCGGAACAGAAACTAATTATCAAATCATTTTTTCGGCGAAAAAGAATCATGTTACGATCGAAAAAAAAAAACAGACGACAAATGTAAACAACATTTACATATCAAAATCACGCCACAAAAAAAAATTGTTATTACTTTCTCTCGTTATTTACAAGTGTTTTTCACTTTGTAAACAAATCGAGGAATTTTAAACGTTCGTGACAGATTAAAAAAAATGTTAGCAAATCGGAAGAGGGAGTGGCGCGACGCAAAAAAACCCAATTCCGTAATCTTCAAAAATGTGCAGACGCGAAGATTTCTTCACTTTGCTTGGTCGATTTGCTTCGTCTATCCGTCGTTAATTAGCGAATTCGGTTCCTATTCATCGGCCGACAATCACAATACAAAGAATTTCTTCGCGCCCAATCACCGCCATCAACATTCATGAAGGTTGCGTTTTATTTTTTAATTGGACTCGGATGTTTATACCCGTTACGAAGACTGTTTTCGATCCGAAGAGATCCACAGTGAACGATCGCCCAGCGAAGAGAACAGTCCGACGGGCGCGAGTGCAACAACCGCCACCAGTGCTGCACGACACGTGTTGGTGCGGCGTCCGCCGTCACCCGGATAGCTCACGGTAAATCGCCGCCCCCAGCGCATCGACAACCCCGGGGTCACCGAACGGCCTTAACGGGCCCGCGAATTCCTGCCGATCGACGAAGGTGTCGTCGGCGACGCCGAACGCGGAGGATGTCACGGTGGTGGCGAGACCTCGAGCATGCCATCGCGTCCTTGCCCAACTTCCGTCGGCGGAAGGAGGATTATTTCGTAAAAGTGCGATTTGCGCAAGAATTTGATTCCTCCGGTCCATCACCGACGGTCTGTGTTGTTGCGGGGACGGCACGAAAGCCGTTTCAACTCGATTTGTTGCACAAGCACGGAGAAAGCTTTGCAATTTAACACAAACATGGTGTTTAAAAGACGCTAATCCCGTTTCGGTATTGTGATGGTGTAGAAGAAGTGGAGGGTATTATAAGAACGTCGCTTACCTACTAACCGAAGATTAGAAAGTTATTTGCCCGTCGAGTTTTTCTCGTTTCTCTACGTGCTCCTTCCTCATCCGACGAAATCATCCTCTCAGGGACACATTTCGATACTCTCGGTTTCACCAGAAACGACACCAACTCGGGACTCGAACGAAATTTTCTCCAAGTCACGCGGTTCATTTACCAAAATGTATCTCTCCTCTTTTTCAACTGTTCGTGTCAAAGTACCGCAATCTTAATTTGCATCTCCATTTTGAACACTTTCGTTAGCGTTTCTACCGCGGACTGCATCGAGAAATGATCGATGACGGTCACAAGAATTTATCTACTTTTGCCATGTGGGCGACATTTTCAGTAACGTTAGACAGGTGGTTTCGGAGAAAAGAGCGAATTTAAAAAGTGAAAAACGTCATTGATCACTTTTCTTTTTTTTACAATTTACCGATCAAATTGAATTCTGATGGAACAACAAATCCGTCTGAAACGTTGTCAAATATTTGACTCGGCCACGGCAAATATTTATTTATGAGATTATCTCGAAAAAAACGTCTTCAACATTTGCAACGTAAGTGAAGCATGTTTAAATAATTTTTTTGGTGTGCCGTGACGTCTGAAAATCGTGTCTGTGCTTAATCGAACGTTACCATGACGACTAGACCGACGTCCTCTCCGGTGTTTACAAACAAGAGCTTTATGCAATATTCATTTGACACAACTGTATTTTTATGACGTCGATATTTTTACAAACTCTCCGTCGATTTATCTTTGTTGCTTTCTCGAATTTATTTCTAAGGTGTGTCCGAGGCACGTGTTAAAAATACATAAACAATCTTTCTTCTTGATTTAATAGGTGACTTGACGAGGGCATTTTTTAACAGTAAATGACGTCACCTGCTTGTTATACCGGGTGTATAGCGGAACGCAGATTTAACGACTACTGAGCAAGGATGTTTTGTTATTTTTCAGCAAAGAACTTTCATAATTAGCTGATGAATGGCCCAAAAACCGATGGTTTAGAAATTGGTGTTTATTAAAATTTTTTTTTTAAATCTCTAGGAGATGGTAAATGAAATTTTTGTGGTAATTCTTAACAAATTAACGTTTCATTTGCAACATTGCCAAATATGCTACTACAAATTGTTGCATTGTTGGTAAAATATTTTGCTAATTTAATTTAGTGACTTCCTAATATGACATTTTTTAAATCTCGAAATGACGTTTGACGTATTTGACCCGATTTCCCATCGTCGTGTGAAGTTATCTACTAATTACGTCGCTGATCAAACATCTTTCGCATTTTTTCAATACGTCGATAATTAAGCGGACACAAAAGATTCCAGTGAAAAATTGAATCTTCTCTTTAACAATAGATCTTCATTAAATTTTGACCGAATTGCGCAGGTGTTGGATAAATTGAACTAATAACGTTTTTATTTCGTTTTGTTAAATCTATTAAGCAAAATATGGAAAGCTAATACTTAATTTTGGTCGATCGAGTAACGAAAAAAAGTTTGTTGAACAGATGTTAATTATTAATGACATTGTCAAATATGCACAGTAAGTGACACCTAATTAGCACCAGACAAATATACCGGGTGGAGAAAAAAATTCATGTCGATTTTAGCACAACACATTCAACGTCACATTTCTGACAGGCCTTGAAAAATTTGTCAAAACTGCCAAAAGCAAATGCGAAACCATTTCTAAAAGATTTGGAAGCTTCAGGGACGTCGTTTCAAACAATAAAATTTTGTATGCAACTCGTTTCTGGGTAAATTGGGCTTTTCTAATTGCCCTCGAGACCTTAAAACCCTCGCTACGCTCGTGTTTTAATCTTGTCCCTCGGGCAATTAGAAAAGCCCAATTTACACAGAAACTCGTTGCATAAATAACTATCTATTATTATATTAGAGTTCAAAATGGTTGTCGACGCAGTTGGCCCTGAAAATTCAAATTTAAGGTGGCAGTACGGCCATTTATAGTAATTTTAGAGTTTTTTTGTTTAATTTCAATTGTCAAAAAAAAACTTCAAGGTTAAGCAACATTTTAACGAACCAAAAAACATCTGGCAACATCAGAGAATTTGGTGATTATTATAAACAATTGTTATTTCTCCCCATGTCATTTAGATTTTTATTGATATCTTCAAGTTGTTCTCTTACGATGAAATTTTCCATCAGTCAAACTAAAATGTATTATTCACTTTTATACTTTGCTTGTCAATTCTTTTAGATGATAACCTCAAACTGTCAAAATTGATATTTAGATACTTTTGTGTACTAAAGGCCGTTGTGCATTCTCACGGCCAACTGCGTTGACACCCATTTTAAAATCTAATATAAAGGTTTTGCCATTTCTACTGAAACACCACCTGTTGATTTGTCAGTTTGGCAACGCAGCAAAAATGTTTAGTATTTTTTTTTTATTAGTATCACTAATCTTGATTTTTATATTATATTTTATATACCGATATTATATTATATTATATAGGGTGTTATTGAAAGTTGTACAGATATTTTAAGCACGAGCTACTGGCTTCATGTAGAACTCGGAAAAAATTCTGTCAAAAAATAAAATGACATTTATTTTTTGGGCTACAATTTTTTTAAATTACTTTTAGTCTTCTAAGTTGTCAAACAACCTCGTCGGTAAAATTTCGGCACATTTTAAATACACCTTGTATATCATATTTTATCAAACGTACACCAATGCGGTTTCCTTGTTTTAAAGCATATTTCCTATAGGTTACTTCACATTGGCGTACATTTTATAAAACATGATATACAGGGTATATTTTTAAAATGTGCCGAAATTTTACCTGCGAGGTTGTAGGACAACGTAGAAAACTAAAAGCAATTTTAAAAAAAATTGTAGCTCAAAAAATAAATGTAATTATATTTTTTGGCATAGAATTTTTTAGATATTTTTTCCGAGTTCTACATGAAGCCAGTAGCTCGTGGTTAAAATATCTGTACAATTTTCAATAACACCCTGTATTTAGAATGCACGAGTCGACGAGATAAATACATAATTGCTAAATAGGTAGTTAGATAATTGATTTATATGACATACTTATTTTGACAGTGATTTCAGATTTGCTTTGACGTCTCAGGAACTAGAAAATGTCAAAATTTCAAATTTCTCACTAAAAGCCATTTTACGGTCAACCGAACCTGTTACACACTGCTAAATTTTAGGAAAAATCAACAGGGGGTGTTTCAATAGAAATTGCAGAGCCTATAGCTAAAAATATTTGAACCGTTTTGTATTTTATATCGCTAAAGAAACTACACCGGGTGGTTCTCGCAACCTTTATTGTTTCTGACGAGAATAACATTTTAGTATTTAGCGTAAACAAAAACTGATTTATTTTGATAATCTTTCTCCATTTTTAAAGAACATTTTACAGTTTTGAACTGACGGAAAATTTCCGATTGAGATAATTATTGAAAATAGAAAAGGATAACGGGAAACGGTATAAGACACTTTTAAAATTAAAAAAGTTTTTTCTAATTGTCATTCATCATGTAGAACGACATTTTTCAACGGTAAAAATAAAATTCCCATTTAGTTGAAAATATTTTTATTTAATTAATAGTAAAAAAAAAAACTCCTAAGATTATGGAATCCGAATTTCACCTCTTTTGACCTTTGCTGTATTCTCTCTGTTGTCTCTTTTTTTGTCCATTTTATTTACATATAAAAGCTTTATTTGCATATTTTGCCCTCCGACGCCAAACCACAAATCATCGACGCAGTATCAAAACACGACAACAGGTTTATAAACTTGCAAACACTAAATTTTACCGAGAGCTTCAACGTTTCACGGTTACGCATCAGATTACCCCAACTATTAATTTATTTGGGCCAACGAGATACATAACTGTACTTATTATTTCTTCCGTATAATATAAAACATTTCTTAATCGTGTTATGGCAGAATGCGATATTTTTTAAGCTAACGTGCCACTTAACACCGGCAGAATTTGCCGCAGAAGGCAAAAGTATAAAGTCGCACCATAAATACAGACTGATTCAAATAACTTTTCGACCCTAACGAAATTTAAATGCAGCCAGTAATACGTTATTGGGTGATAACATGATACCTTTATTTACTAATTATGAAATCTGGACACTCCTGGCATTATTGACAGTTACTTGACAGTTCCTTTTTGTATAATTCAAAAATAATTTTTATTAATTAAAATGTGCTCCAATGAGCACATTTAAATAAAAAGAAATATTGTCGATTAGTGCCATTTTAAAATTTTTATAATTGAGACTTTTGTGAGGCATGTCCAAACCATACAAAACTTTTAAATAATTCATGTTTTTGGATCAAGTAATGAATGAAAAACGTATTGCTGGCTATATTTACATTTCGTTAGGGTTGGAAAGTTATGTGAATCAGTCTGTATCGCTTTCTCCAAGGTCAAAACATCATTTTGAAATCTTAAAAATAACTCAATATTTTGATCTGGCTTCCTTCGGAAATTCAAATCAGTGACAGTAACGACCGAAAAAAAATCATCCATAATATTGAGTCGTCCTGATGTGTTGTTATGCATGCGATGGTAGAATCACCCTGTATATAGAAATAGTAATCCACCCAGTTTTTTGTTTAATTTCACAAAATATACTCCGAGTGTGTAGTTTTTAACGGGAATGTTCGTTACTTGGAACATAAACGCGATTTTTTTAATAATTGTGTCTAGCATAGACAACCTACAATACATCGGTGTGTTGCGTGTTGCAGATACGGAAGGCTGAACGTCCTACGGTGGTTGCTCTGGGAGGCGGAATTCCGCGGCGGGAACGACATGCCAGCACTGGAACGCGCCGCCAACAACACCACCCTGGCGCTGCACTACGCCGCCGCCAGGGGATGTCTCGACTGCGTCCGCTTGCTGGTCGACTCGACGCCGGATCTGAGGTATGTTGCCCTCCCGGAATTTTCCGTGACAGGTCCGTCACGCTCTGAATGCAGTTCATACGGTAGAGGCATCTTCGCAGTACTATACGAATTAAAACTAATTGATCCGCGGCGTGCCACGGCATCTCGGCCGGTCGGCACGAGAGAAAATCAACCGTAATTACGATGTAGTCCGGTGATCGCCGCTCTTACGACCAATTACAACAAATTTATCTTCAACACGATAGGTAATTACATCACAAATGATTTTTTTTTTGTGCCACGGTAATTACATTATTTAACGGAGATTCGTCGTCCGAAGACAAATGAAATCAAATTTGTCACAGGACAAGCAAAACATGAGGTGCAGTATGAGAGAACTTGAGGTTTGAAGTTGGGAGAAAGAGGTTTTCTCTTGATCTCTATTGGACAAACTCCTCGCTGGGTCAGGTCATTCGAGAAAATAATATGGAAAAGACTGCACCTCGCCCTTGTTAACACGAGAGAAATTATCGTTTGGAGAAACGAGAAAAATTAGTGAGGAAAGTTTGACAATGCAAACGAGTCGGCCGACTGTGGGACGTGCAAACGCAAACAACGAATGACGTCTCCCAAATAGACGAGACATTAACCATTGTTGTAAAAGAAATCGCAAGTAAAGATAACAATTTTGATCCGAATCTGAAAACGGCAAAGTGGAGCTCACTTTCATTCAATTTAACACTTTCTACCGCACCAATAATCGTTGTCATAACGGGTCCACGTTGGATAATACCGCGAACGGGACCTGCGAATTCGATATTTTCCAAGAGAAAATCATCGTAAGAAAACGTCCGGGCGACCCAGATCGCCGCCATTTAAAACAGCAGATGGTGGACGGCGTGTCCAACTGTACCACCGCGAAGGGCTCTTTCAAACCGATTCGTTCCGATCAGATCGATCGAGAGAAGACTTGGCGAATTTTTTCCGCGTTTTATTTAACAAACCAGAGAAGCGTGAAGTGGGTTAAAGAGTGCGCATGTGGGGCTGATATGTGGTAAACACATAAATAAGATCGCTGAATTATTTTTCGAAATGGTGATAAACCGTACCGAACCGTGTTGTACTAATTGGATGCAGAAATGATCATTAAACGAATTCATTCGGACGACTCTCTCCGCACTCTGATTAATCTTTCGTCGTATCCGTCGACGAAAGAAAACCGCCAATTAACGGAGGAATCGTTAACATTGAACTGGGAAGTTGCCCGATGGCGGTGGCAAGGACGAACCGGGAAAGAAAGTCTTCGACAACATGTTGATTTGTGGATGCGTGTTTGCGTCGATAATCAGAATATTTATTTGTTTGTACATGTTTGCGTTAAATTAGCGAACAACGGGTGCATTCACGCGTTCGCTTTCCCTTGCATCCTGCATAACACCTGAAGTGCAGTTTTCTCGAAAGCCGATCGACCGGAACGGGGTTTCTTCATGTTCGCTTTTTTACGAGAAATACACATCAATCAATCAATTTGCGTAAAAAATAACCGAATTGTTGGCGATTATGATGTCGGGAATGGAGGCCGTTCGGCATCGTCGACTTGGCGTTTTTTGCCGTTTTCAATGAAGTTCAAAAACGCGACTGACGAGAGTCGAGATGTACAGGCCGTCCGTAAAAGTAAGTTTTTGACGGCAGCGGGTCACGATGAAAGTCGGCGTTGAAGCGGAATTAATGGAATTTTAATCGAGGTCTGTCCGAGTTAATTAATTTTGCCAGGTTGGGGCTTGAAAATCGAGTAAAAACGTTGGAAATAATGAAAATGCATGCCGAGCGAAAGGATATTTGTTGCGGAGCAAGTGGTAAATCGTACATATGCAGAATGGTAAGAGTTGGAACGAGCGAGTATCTTACGTAAAGAACAAGAATAAAAAAGAAATAAAATGGCAGTTTGAAACGACCTAATTGGTCCACGGTTGGAGACAAATGCTAGTTTGGTAAATAGAAAAAGAAATAAGAATTAATAAACGAAAACATGAAAGTATTATGTAGGCCTATATCATTTTGCTTTTTTTTTCAACTGACTGTATAAGACAAATGTTTTAACTTATTTTTAATAGTTAAATGCCCGTTCTTGAGCACCAAAAAAAAACACTCATTTCTTCATTATTTTATTTTTTGTTTTCAACTGCCTACACAGGACACAGGAATCGATATTTTAACCAAATTACCCCCGTTTTATAAAATGATCATAATAGGGAAACACATTTGAGTGAAGAATGTTTTTGATAGATGTCAAGTTAGATATACTGGGTGCCCCAAAATTCGCGGAACAACTTAATGGGGCAATGTCAAGTCATGTTAGAAAATAATGAGAAAAACAATTTAAAAAATTTTTACGTGATATTTTAATGACTGCTACTGCTAAGTTGTTTCGCGAATTTTGGGGCACCTAGTATAACCGAGAAAGTTTATATGTATATGTATTTAGTTATACAGTGCGTTCGTAAAGTTCGGAATAAATTCGATAAAACTGTAAGTATTATAATAATTTCTGAGAAAAATTCTCGAACCGGTCAACTTTGTTTTTAAAAAGTGCATATTGTTCAGTACTTTACTTATGTTGACAGCTTGTCATCTCCTAATAATGACGTCATCAATCATTTTTTTAAATGACAACCCCCATTTTTTTCTTATTTTTCTGGTACACCTTTATACTAGCTAAACGATCAATGAAAAAAATTGATACCTTACATAACAATTTTTTTGAGAAAATAACAAATTTTACTTCAAAAAATTTAATTTAATTTTTAACGTACATTTTTTTTTCAATGGGTTTAGTTACAATCGAAGGTTTATTTTAATAGACCAAACAATGTAGAAAATTTGCGACAGAGAATTCGCGCTGAAATAGAACAAATAAGCCCTGACATTATTGAGCGAAGTGCACAAAGTGTCGGTGAGTGCCAAATAGTTGGCGGGAGGCTATTTCATTTGCGTTAAATTTTATTGTTAACCTTAGATGTTTGTTTGTTTTTGTTTGAGGTCAATTACAATTTTTACATTAAAAATTAAGTTAAATTTTTTTAAGTAATATTAGTTATTTTTTCAAAAAAATTGTTATGTAAGGCATCAATTTTTTTCACTAGTCGTTTAAGTAGTAGGAAGGTCTACCAGAAAAAAATAAAACAAGTGAGGGTTGTCATTTAAAAAAATTATTGATGACGTCGTTATTAGGATATGACAAGCTGTCAAGATAAATAACGTACATGTAGTTTTTAAAAGCAAAGTTGATCTCTTCCAGGATTTTTCTCAGAAATTAATACTTACAATTTTATCGAATTTATTCCGAACTTTACGAACGCACTGTATACCACTTTCCCGATTATGTGTCACAGGAAACGAACATGAAAAATGGATTTTAATCGTTATGTTAGAGATTGAATGAAATAGTTTTTTACATTAGAGTGCGGTAGGTGTATTTTGCAGCGCGACAACTAGGTTTCAGGCACGAGGCAAAGCCGAGCGATGTAAAATACCTCATGTACTTAAATGTGTTTTACACTAAATTAAAGTACAGTATGAACAATTTAATTTTAAAGTACCTAAGTGTAAAAAGATAAAAACCGTGCGTGCTACCGCACTCCCCAGATATTTACAGAATCCGTCAATAAATCGGAGTTACTTTAAACGTAAATTAAGAATTAAGAAATGGTGTGTTTTAAGTTGGGAAGACTGAAAAACATCTCGGTTCGATATTACCTTCTTATGCTTCCATTTTACTCAGGCTCCATCAAACAAAAATGATTCGCTCGCCGAATTTCACCAGATCTGACAATTCTTTTGGTAAATTCGTTATACTCAAAAGATGAAATAATTATAACTGATACTTGAAAACAAAACAAAATGACGAAAAAATATAACTAATTTTCATGATACGTAAAAATGGAGTACATAATTACTACATATTTTAAAAATTATCCCGTATAGACAATTAAGAAAAAAAAGTAAAATGATATAGTCAATTTTTATAATACTTACATACATATTTAAAAACCGGGGTATTTTTGGTTAAATACATTATTCATGAATATTGATAATAAAATTTCTTTAATTTTTTTTTCAATGGGTGTTTATTTAAATTTGAAATGTGAAGCTGATATTTATTAAATAATTTTGTGAAATTTATACAAAATTGGAACAAACTATCGCGCGTTCAAATGAAATCCTGGGTTGGGAAGACGTTGGAAACCGTCAATTGTTGTGGTTTTTTAAAGCGTAGATTAATTGGAGTATGTTGACAGCTAACCTAAAATTTAAAGCCAAAAAATCTTTCTTTTTTTCTCTCTTTTCAACGTTTTACATTAAAAATAGAATAACTTAACGATTCCTACTCTCGAAGCAAATATCTAAGGGCATCCTTTGCTGAAAACAAACATGTTCAATTATGTCCCGATTAAACATAAACAAATGTCTTTCGTGTCAAACGGCGGGAAATTCAAACTTTACACTGTTCTGAACGGTTTAATTTTTCCAACGCCTACTCAGCCCAGGATTTCATTTGAACGCGCGATATTTCCACAACGTACAGTACAGTACATCAATAAAACGAGATGTTAAATGTAGTTCCACCGGAAGTTGATTGAATCAGTGATGATTCTATGGACGAATCGATCACAAAATGGAGAAGATCAATTGGTTTTGGTGCTTCCGAAAATACCACTCTTCGAACCAGAACAGAAAGTTTAATCCCACAATAGAAGTAAATATTTTGTGATAACACAAAATTTCGAAATAAAAAATAATAATACTCGCTGCATTCGTGTCTGTAAACTTTCCGATTATAAAAAGTGCAGTGCTTTGTAGACATATTGGACAAATAACTATTGTATACTTTGTAATCTAAAGAGCAGAACATAAGCGGCCAAAATTTAAAAAAAAAAAACGGACGAAACTTTTTGCAGGGAGTGAGTCGGGTCACGTTTTGATAAGAATTTTTGAAGATAAAATGGGACATTTTGTTTCTGATAAAAATTCTTCATTTTTTGTTTTTGGAAAAAGTGGGAGTCAGTTTTGTGTGATCGTTCACTTTATCAATTTATTGTTATTAGATTTTTGTTTTAATCTAAATCAAAAGGTACGAAAGTTTCACAATTCATTCAATAATTAATAAATTAATTTGAAACAGTGTCTGTGATACATATCTGATGTTTACAGATGCTCAATTATTGCAACAATAATAAATAAAAAACAATTTTTAAAATGGTTCAAGAGAGAAATTTAATTTAAATAAATAAGCAATAAATTCTATTTAGAAATGTATTAATTATTAAATAAATTATTAATTTGTGAAAAAGAAAAATACCAGGCAAAGCTCTGGGTTCATTTACTGATGCTGTAAATGTTTGCTTGATGTTGACACATCTGAGAATGAAAAAACACTGGAAAAATATACAACATGACGCTAACCTTTTGAGTTGAAATGCCAATTAATAAAGTATTATTTTTGATTTGTAATAGAAACTTAGACAGTACGGAGCGTTTTAATTTTCGGATAATCAATCTTATTTTTGCAAACAAATAAAGCAAAAGACATAATAACAATAATAACATAATAACAAAAGGAAGGATGTATCATTACTTGATATAACAACGCCATCAACTTCTTGGCGTTACAACAACATAATGAATTAATTATTATGTATTTTATAGATTGGCTGCGCTATTTCTGCCTTTCATTATAAATTAATCCGGCCTCGATGCAGTGCCCCTTCTTTATCATATAATAATACAGGGTGATTTTACAAATTTTACATAAATTTCAACAGTCAGCAGTCATATCTAGCCGGCTATGGCTACATTATTGAAATATACCAATATATGTCCAAATGATTTTTTTTTGTACGTTTTCAAATTCCAATAGATTACTGCACTACATTTATATTTTTCCAACAAGCCTGGATCGAGGCAATGTGGAACAAATTCCGATACTTTAAAATCCAGAGTGATAAATTTCCGTTTGTGAATTGGCAATAGATCCACCGTTAATTATAACTTTTTGTCGTCCGTCGTTAAATAACACTTGATCGGCGAAAAATTACTACCATAAAAGATTTCACCATCACCAACGAGTTCTTCGCGTTTCAACAACATAATGAATTAATTATTATGTATTTAATAGATTGGCCGCGCCATTTCAGCCTTTAATTTGCCTTAAAAGTCAGTCACGTAATGTTCACCGCAAAATAATTACGACAAACGGGTCATCATCTAATCTGAATATAAATAAAATTACCCCACTTTTGCAAAACCAGATACCCATCGCCGTACGCAAACCACCTCTTAATCATTTTTTACACATTTCCGATTACGCCATCTGGCACCTTGCACGCTCGCTGCATATCATAAATAAATATCAGATTCCGATCTCCCAGTGAAAAAAATAAAAATACACAAGATCACGGTCGGCGTCTTCCGTGAATCGCACAATTAAAACGAAATTTTTTCCAATTGTGACAACAATTAAAGTCGCTTCGCGTCGCCGCCCCCATCCCCACCCCTCCAAGATTACAACTTTCTTTACGAGTTCGCCTGAACATTGTAAAGGCAGTACCGTACTAACTGTCGGCCGGATCTGGGTATAGTACCGGTGATGACAGCCGAGTGGCATGTGATTCGCGAACTAAACAAAACAAATTCGAATCGGCGAGTGTAAACCAAAAGAAGAAGAAGAAAGAAATGTCCAGGACCTCCACCGGCAGGCGAAGGCACCGGAGCTCCGGCTCGAGGATCAGGTAAAGGACTCGGCGATCCTGCGCCTTTTTTCACGCTCTTGGATCTAGTTTTTCTTTCCGGGCAATCACCACGGTCAGTCTGTTGGATGGAATCGGGCCGACGCGGGGTGCGTTTGTCCGAAAACCGTAACAGTGAAAGTGCGTCTCATCAGATTTATTTCGGATGGTTTTAAATCTCATTTAGAAAGTCCCGTGCGTAATTTCCATATTATTTGGATTTTGTTTTATTTTTTGCCGAATGGCCGAACGTTAACGCTTTCTTGCGCCGCCGAGACGGATCCATCTAAATTATCACTTGTCAAGATTAATTCCGTCGAAATGATTGTCGGTGCGCATCTAGCAACGCCGACATGCACTTTTAAGTAGCGCGTGCAGCTTAAATGCATTGCAATTTTAATGTTCGCTGTCATGTACAAACAAATTCTGGAATCTGGGTGAAGAGACGAGAGGTCAAATCTTCTTCAACTCGCCGATTGTGATCGTGTTTTCACTTTCGGGCGTGAAATAATAAGTGCAAAAAATTTCATTGCACACAATCTTGTTCGAATCAAAGAGAAAATTTTTTAATTCCGATGGTAATTATAGAAATTGCGAAAAAAACTTGTTGTTTCCGAGTGTGTTGTTTGCGTGCGTTAAAGTGATTTTCCGCCGAAATAAATTTTATAAAGCGATACGGGAAGTTTCACTCGCATTAAAAACTGTACAATTGTTTTAATTGATGCGTCGAAAGCGCAGTTTTAATACTGCAAGAGTTTAAAGTGGAGACAAGATTGCCCGGTCAATGTTGGAGCGAACTGTACGTTTGAATAATAATTGGCAAGGAGACAATATGATGTGAGTGAGTAAAAAATCTCGTTACATACAGGGTGATTCATATTGTTTCGTAAATATTTTAACCAGTGGCAGAATCCGGTCTCAAAAGGCTCTTGACAATACAATTTTGAGTCATACATCAAAAATTGTCAAAAATTACCATATCGGTTTTTCACTATTAGTAAATGCCATTCTTCGTGAATGTCATCAATGTCATAATAGAAGCAAACAATTGTTACTATAGAGAAAATATTGGTATGTATTATAAAGTTCGCTTTAGTTTCATTTTGACAACAATGCCCGATAGTTTGTTTCAACGTAAAATATTTTCATTTAACTGCAGTTTTTAAAAGGTGGTAGTACACTATTCTATTCAACATGCTTTATCTTCAATAATTTTAACCTTAGAACCTAGACATTTTTGTAAGAGTGTCTAGGGTTGGAATCTACCACCGGTTAAAGTTTGTATGATACTATATGAATCACCCTGTATAAACTGTATTTTGAACTGTCTTGGTCACATGTTGCAGTTTATCATCGTAATGTCAGAACTGAAGAACTGAACTGAAGGAAAAATATTTGTTCGAATGTGTCGTTTGCTAAAACTTGAAACGATAAAACATATCAATTATTAAACAGAATGGTGGAGTACCACAAGAGACTGTGCTGAAACTAAATGTATTTTCTATACAGGGTGTATCTGAAATACGTGTGTTCATTTTAACCAGTGGAAGAACTCGCTAATTTATTCAACTTTTCTCTAACATTTTGCAAAATTATCAAGATTTTCAATTTTCCAAGATTTTTTGCCTCCAAATTTCAACCAAACGAGTCGTTTTGTGTGATCAACTATAGTATTGCCGTTATAACTTTTTATCTGCTCCGCCCACATAAATTGACCAATGAGAATCAAAGCCAGATTCAATCTGTATAATTTTTCATCACATTTGCCGCGTAAAAAAGTTAAGGTTAGAATTCTGCTGTCAAGTCCACAATTATTGTTTTAGGTTTTAAAAAATAAAATGTCATTAAGACAATTCGAATGTCAGATTTTTTTTTCTGTGTAAATTATGTGTAATTATGTATGTATTACAAAATGAACAAGTAAAATTTACTTCACTGTCAATAAAGACATATAAATTCGGCTATGGAAATGACATAAATAAAACAACTCATTTTGTAAATAACCATAAAGATATCGGAAAAGTTTGCTGTACTCCTCCAGTACCTAGGTATTATAAAAGCTGGGGTTTCTAATTTCATTCCCGAAAAATCTAAACGGCAGTCTTACATGGAAACTCTGATTTGTATCAAATATGTATTAAAATGACGTTTACTTTAAGGGCCGTCGTTAAAAGAAACGGCCGCGAAATTGGATTTCGCGGCCTGTTTTAAGTACGCGAAATGCTCGTTTCGCGTACGGTTGCACAAAAAAATTAATTTTTGGGCGGATTTTGAAAATACAAAAATTAAGCAAAAAAGTTCTAAAAGATATCATAAATTCGCCAATGCAACACTTTTTGTTAAAACAGCTATATTAATACGAACAAATTTTTAAATAAAGAAAATTTAAAAAAACACTAAATAAGTACACATTTTGGATAAAAAAATATCATAGTATGACCACCTTAAAAGGGGTGACTTTTTTCGTAAGACTAAAAAAATAAGGAAAAATACGTTTAAATAAACATTTAAAGAAACAAAGAAATCTAAGAAAACCTTCGAGTCAGTTAAGCTCGAGTTAATGAATCCGATCTATTTTGTGAAAATGTTATTTGAACGGTGAAAGATCACTTTCGGCCAAGAGAGAACGGAATTTTATGTTACACCAACAAAATTTATTAGCTCCACAATAAATGACAGCCGCACAGGTAAAATTAACATAAATAAAACTGCGACGTGATTTATGTTCCATTGTAATTCGCAGAACTTTCAATTAATAAATGCAAAAATTAAATAGTTTCATTAGAATGAAATTTTAATTTAAGCAATTTCGCAACTCGAATGTCTAACGCGTCACATAAATTTTGTCGACGTATCTCGTCCAAAATTACAATAAAACTGTAATAAATCTATTAAACCTGGCAAAATATTCAAATTCTGACAACAGAAAATGCAAAAACCCAACAAAAAATAGAAAGACTAACGGTCGACAACATTCCGTAATACAGGTGGCGCTAGTAGTGGTGGCGAATCTTGCCCAGTCTACTCTACAAAACTGCATTTTTTAAATTGAAACATTGTTAAGCTGTTGTGTTTGTAACGCCCAGAAGTTATCTGGTTCAAAGAGCGTTCAGACTAATTAATAAAACATAAAACGCCACTTAGCGTTATGTGCAAAACATTAATTTCATAACTGTTAGATATGTTCAACTGCTTTTTTAAAGAAAACAGTTTAAACATGTAGACTTTCCTCGAGCGATCAAGACGAACGGGCCTCCCAGGAGGACTCGAAATTTCCCCATTTCCTCCTCGCACCCTGCCCCCACTCGCCACCAAAAACGGAGTCTCTCGCGGTACTCTTGGCCCAGTCAGTGTCGACCACAGCAAAAGTGTCGCGAGTTTGAGATGTCACACCTCGAGGTCACCCAACAAGAATTCCACAAGAACCAGTCGGAAGCAGGAGAAAAAATCTCGCCTCGACGACGGTAATTGTTATGTCTATTTGCACAAGAACTGAGAGTCTAGTTTTTATCCCTTCGAGCGTCGGCCTTTGCGATTTTTCCTCTTTCACGAGGAAGTCGAGGCGGTGCAAAAAATTATGTAAACGGAATCGAAAGTGCGACCTTTGGTGCACAGGAGCGGGTTGCAAAAATCTGACCCGCAGGTGAACAGCCCGAGAAGTTTTTCTGCGACTGTTGCAATTTAGTCCGAGAATGTAAAGAAGCTTAACAGTAAAAAAAAACAACGTCTCCACATCTGTCATTCAACGGCCGAGTACAGTACGAGTAATTTGCTCTTCGACGGAGGAATAGTTGTCGAACCAGCGAATTCTTTTTCAGATTTTCTCGCCGACCCACTTTGGCCGTTATCGCACTCGCACCGAGCAGACCTAGACCGGTGGATTTTTGTGGCAGGAAACAACTCCTTTCTAAAAAATGACAAGCGCCCGATCTAATGCAAATGGCGTTAATTGCGAACGCAGGTTGCGAAATGGCGGCCCGGGCCGCTGGAAAATCACCAACAGTGATGCCAACAGTTTTTACAGTTTTCTGTAACCGGCTCGATCCAAAATCTGGTTTTTACTTTCGACGCCGCAACTTGCGTAAGATCCATCAATCTTCCGCCGGAGTAACTACGTCGCAGCATAATTGTTGTAAAATAAAGTCTCTCTCACACGTATTGATTAGTCGCCTGTTTCGCAAAGTCCAACCTTCCAAGTGGGGCTTTCAACCGTGCAGTTGTACTAATTAATACCATTCGGATCGTGGACGTTTCCACCGTTTAGAGTTAAACGTAATTAAGTGTCGAAAGATGCGAGAATCGTCGAAATGTCGAAAAGGAAAGTGTCGCTGTTGAGAGTGTTAAATTGTTGCAGTGCCAACACTCAGATGGACAATGACGTCACGCCGGTGTATCTAGCAGCCCAAGAAGGTCATCTGGATGTGCTCAAGTTTTTGGTGCTGGAAGCCGGGGGTTCCCTCTACGTCAGGGCCAAGGACGGGATGGCACCCATACACGCGGCGTCGCAGATGGGCTGTCTCAACTGCGTCAAGTGGATGGTGAATACATTTTCGTGTTATTTTATAAAAAAAAAAGCGATTTCAAAATTCACGTTTAATCTAGAGGGTGAGACCGAAACCTACTTTACCCCCATCTTTCGGTGTACGTCTCAAAAAAAAGTTAGAGCTTCGAGATTTGTCCAGAAATGTCATTTATTGTTGTTGTTTTAACTGGAACACCGTGTACAATGCTACAAGTTTAAATACGGTAGAGTGACATCGATGCACTTGAGAAAATAAGAAAACTGATGAATTAAATTTTAGTTTGGTTAAATCGTAACTTGAATGAATTACGTTAATACAAGATTTATTCGTTCTGCTCTGTAGACAAGAGAAATACGAACAAGAGAGTGACATTTAAGTGAAAATTGTTTTGACTTTTAAGAAAATAGTGCTTCGTCATTAAATCTGATAAATGATAAGATAATTGCCGATTAATAGATGTCTAAGCGAAAAATCTACAATAAAATAATTGTATTGATAACATAATTATTACATAACATTTATTTACAATGCAAAAATTTCCAATAAAATTATTTAATGGAAAAACAAAACAAAACAAATTAATGAAAAGGATACGTAAGTGAAAAAACTCTTGCACCACTATTTAAAGTAGTTGTTTTTTAATAGATGTTTACGATATAAGTGGGATAAGACCATAAATTTGCACAACGTAGCGCAGCCGAGTTGTGTAATCGCACAAGTTTGTTAATGATGCGTTATCACACGTGTTTGCTGTATTCCTCCAGTACCTAGGTATTATATAAGCTGGGGTTTCTAATTTCATTCCCGAAAAATCTAAACGGCAGTCTTACATGGATTTGTATCAAATATGTATTAAAATGACGTTTACTTTAAGGGCCGTCGTTAAAAGCAACGGCCGCGAAATTGGATTTCGCGGCCTGTTTTAAGTACGCGAAATGCTCGTTTCGCGTACGGTTGGACAAAAAAATTAATTTTTGGGCGGATTTTGAAAATACGAAAATTAAGCAAAAAAAGTTCTAAAAGATATAAATTCGCCAATGCAGCACTTTTTGTTAAAACAGCTCTATTAATACGAACAAATTTTTAAATAAAGAAAATTTAAAAAACTAAATAAGTACACATTTTGGAGAAAAAAAATATCATAGTACCACCTTAAAAGGGGTGACTTTTTTCGTAAGACTAAAAAAAAATGAGGAAAAATACGTCTAATAAACATTTAAAGAAACAAAGAAATCTAAGAAAACCTTCGAGTCGGTTAAGTTCGAGTTAATGAATCCGATCTATTTTGTGAAAATGTTGAATGATTGTATTGATAACATAATTATTACATAACATTTTGTATTTACAATGCAAAAATTTCCCATAAAATTATTTAATGGAAAAACAAAACAAAACAAATTAATGAAAAGGATACCTAAGTGAAAAAACTCTTGCACCACTATTTAAAGAAGTAGTTGTTTTTTAATAGATGTTTACGATATAAGTGGGATAAGAGCAGACATTTGCACGAGGCACAGCCGAGTTGTGTAATCGCACAAGTTTGTTAATGATGCGTTATCACACGTGTATTGTACAATATTTTACAGTTTGGGGAATTTTATTCTCACTTTAGCACACTCACACATAACCAAATTTTACTTAATTTGCTAAGGAAAAAGATAAAATACAAAATGCGTTTCTGCTAAAATGCCTGACAGTGCTTCATTATCACTTTCACCACAATAACCGCTCATTTTATGCAAATAATTGTAGAAAGACGCTTCAATATGGTGACAGTTTTTTACTTTTAGGCAATTACTAACTTATATAATGACAGAGGGAAATTAATGCTACCTGACTCATATTTTGAAATTGTACCTATTAATTTTTTTTGCGATTATTTTATTTTACTTACATAATGAATGTTTCAAATACGGTGTATGCAATTACTGTGTAAAGCACTTTTTACACGCGGAATTACAACACTCGCCGCGCTCGCGAGTGTAAACTTCCCACTTGTAGAAAAACGTAAAGGGTGTTTTTTTTTTTAATTTGGCGTCGAAGTAGGCGTTGGAGAGTCGATTGAGAGCGCACCACTCGTGTAAAAGCGTAAGATTTAAACAGCTGATCCGTGATCCGTAACCTGTATAGTGCGTTCACAATCGACAGTTCAACGCCTACTTTGACGCCAAATTTAAAAAAACACCCGTTACATTGTGCTTTATAAACATCTCGCATAAATAAATAGGTATTCTCTGATAACCGCCTGAGTCGGTTAATATAATAAAGTCAATACTATAATATTTTAAGACAGAGAAGAAGGTTTTGTAGAGAATTGCTTAATTAATAATCAAATATATAAATATAAATAGATTTTGTTTGACATATCATTTATTAAAATCGGATAAAAAATAAGGAAGTTATAGCACTAAAGGTTTTTCATAATACACCCGGTATAAAACCTTAGTCCGTTAAAAAAATTCAAAATGTCTAAAAAAATAAAAACAAATGAAAAAATTTGCCGGCTAAAATCTGAAGCGTTCTAAGACGACATTATAAAACGTTAATACGGTGATTTTTTTTGTAAAAAAAATCCCTTAATTCTTATTATCAATAAATTTTGTTAGACAATCCAACTCGAAAATTTTTAACCAATCAAATTGCAGCATCTTTCAAATTTGGACCAATCAAATTGATTTATAGTGACAATCCAACTCGAAAATTTTTAACCAATCAAATTGCAGCATTTTTCAAATTTGGACCAATCAAATTGATTTATAGTGACAATTTAATTCATACACTAAAAATCCCATAAGCAGCGGTGTTTTTGTCATTATGACAGCGAAAAAAGTTTGCCCTAACTTTTCCAGGGACAAAACGGAACCTAACCTTTGAAAGCGTCTGATTCTAGTAGGTCTGCATCATAGTGATTTACGTATTCATTAAATTGTCTTACCGAATTACACTCAAGCTTTTTTTATGTGTCGAAGTAAACTTGCCATTTATAATTCGAGTTTTGTTATCTGGCAATTAAACTTAAAAAACTGCCAGAAAAAATTACTCGTCCTACGGACTCGTAATTTTTTCAGGCAGTTTTTTTCGTTAAATTGCCAGGCAACAAAATTCTCATTGAAATGTCATGTTTACTTCGACAAAAAAAAGCTCTCGTGTAATTATAAGTGAAAAAATTTATGTCAAAATGAAACGTCAAATTTATTAGGTCAACTCGATAAAAAATTTCTCGGTGGATTGTCAAGTCGAATACAATTTGTGGTCTAATTTTTTCTGCAAAATTTGTCATTTAAGACATTCGTAGCTTTTGCTTTTGGAAAATTACACTCGTCTCCTTCGTCGACTCCTGTAATTTTCGTTGCAAAAGCTACTCATGTCTTAAATGATAAATTTTGTTGGAAAAAATTAGATCACTTATTGTATTATACAGGTGTCCCCGAAAAAGAAGACGAGTTCATAACTCCCGTATTTATTGGAGGATTTTAATAATCTATACACCAAATTAAATGGTTGTTAACAGGCTACCAAATGGCCTACTAAATTTAGGTATACCCCCAAGGGCTTCAAGGGTAAACTGTCAAAATATTTTTTTTAAATACGGACACATACTTTTTTTTAGTCATTCTGATAGAGATTTTTATTCTAAAAACAGCAATGTATACACTTACGTACCAAAAATACAAAAAAATCCAAAATAAAAAAACGCTATTATTGTCTATATGCCGTTCACGATTGTTTTAAACACGCAGGAGGCCACGATATCTTTTTGTTAGATTGGCGTCAGGTCCTGTCATATGACATTTCGTTATTAAATATTCGTCTTGTTGTCAATTCCCTAATTGATTCAGTGTAATTCAATTATAACCAAAATAGATTTATTATGCCAAATCACAATATTGCCAACTAAAATGTCAGATCTTCATAGACAGACCGAATTTGAAACAATCGTGAACGAATAATATGTTCCATTTTGCGCTAAACATTGGCGGCATATCTGCGCAATCCCACATGTTATTATTTATCATTTGTTCTTCCAGCTAACTTAATTTGGTTATTACATTGTAACGCAATGCTTGTTGATAGCTTCTCTCTTGGTGTTCGTCATTTGTTTCAAAAGTTACTGTTATTTTTTTTATGTGAAGTTATACTTGTGATACATTGTTGTTTTCAGAATAAAAATCTCTATCAGAATTACTAAAAAAAAGTATGTAATCCCATTAAAAAAAAAAATTTGACAGTTTAGTCTTGAAACCCTTGGAGCTATACGTGAATTTGGTAGGCCATTTTGTAGCCTATTACCAACCATTTAATTTGGTATATAGATAATTAAAATCCTTCGATAAATAAGGGAGCTATGGACTCGTCTTTTTTTTTGTATATGAAAAAATAAAATATTTTTGTTCGATACCTACCTAGAAAGTGAGTCTCTATCCATAGTTACCAGGTGAAGGGTGAAGGTCTTTCGCTCACGCATAATTGAAATTCAGTTTAATGAAAAAGAATTTGTATATTGACAATAATAACCAAAAATAACTATAACAATTCATCATTTTACATAATTCATCACAACGACAGTCACCGAATCATTAATACAACTTTCCGAAGGATCCACTCTTGTTCCGTCGCTTCCAGTTAAAACTTGCAAACATCGTTTCTTGAAAAAGTTGCAGCTTTTTTCGGCTGATAGTTTCTACATTTTATTTTCAAAAGGAAGCAAGACTACTAAACTTGTACCATTTATTATATTAATAGTATATTACATAACATACCCAGGCGGAAAATATTCCATTCCTGTCGAGAGAACAATAGTTTACCGAAGGGTTGCCTTCGTGCCTCTCAAGTAGTGTAAATAACTATTTTCTAATTATTTGTTGTCGGTGATGCGGTTAAAAAACTAAAAGTTCTAAAAAAATCTAGACCTTGGTAGTACCTTGAGTTCTAAAAAATATTAGACCTTGGTAGTGCTTTTTGGAAGACATTTTCATCGATTTTTTTTTACCTTAGCAGAAAACTTTTTCAGAATAAAATACATACTTACTGCAGTTTGAATATTTTTTAAAAGTTGTAAATTAAAAATTGAGACATTTACAAAATTTGTAAAATCTGAAATGTAGTACACTTGACTGCTTTTAAATGAGTAAAAGTGAGGGAAGAGAATCGAATGTAAAACCTTGAACGTGTTTTGCGTTTATTTAACAGAAAATAGACTGCTCTTTGATTACGTTGTCATGTTTTAAATGAAGAAAAATCTACACGAGTAATTTGAGTCGGTGAATGAAAAAAAAATGTGAAAAACTTGTAAAACTTTTCACGGCTTTAATAACTGCCATCGCCAGATCCAAGAGCAAGGAGTCGACCCGAACTTGAGAGACGGCGACGGAGCGACTCCACTCCACTTCGCCGCCTCCAGGGGCCACCTGGAGACGGTCCGTTGGCTGCTCAAGCACGGCGCTCGTCTCTCTTTGGACAAGTACGGCAAGAGTCCGATCAACGACGCCGCAGAGAATCAACAGGTCGAGGTAGAACCAATTTTGTTTTCGTCTCTTGGAAAAATGTCACGTCATTCGTAAATTTCCCAGTGTCTGAACGTGCTCGTCCAACACGGAACCACCCCAGATTACAAGGACGGCGACCGCCCCTCCAAGCCCTGCTCCTGCACCAGGAAGAGCGACCAATCGAAAAGGGTGAGCGGCTTTACGTAACCGATAACGAAACAAAACGGACTTCAAGCTTTAATCCGATCAATTAATAGTAACGAGCGATTATTAGAAATTACTTTAATGGTACCGTACCTGGTTTTGAAACCGGTGCAATTATAACAAACTCTCTTGAGAGAAATTGTTCCGATTTTTGGTCAGTTTGGTCGACATCTTCGTCATGGTGATGTCGAAAATCATGTTGAGAATTTCGTTGTGATTTGTACTTTTGCAGGGCAACACTTTGAACGGGGACTGCTCCGCGTGCAAGCCGGTCCAGGCCGGCGACAACTCGGAACCGTTCTACTTGCACCCGCCTCCGGGGGGCAGATCCGTGGAGGCCCCCCACGCCCCCCAAGACGGCCTCTACATCAATCCGATGAACACGCACCGACACAGGTGAGAGTTACAGTTTATCGGTGCGATCTGATCGATCGATCGCCTTTCAGCGCGTCGAGTGCGTCAGAATCCAGCTCGAACGAGAGCGTCAACGAGAGCGAGTCCTTCTACCTGCACGACCCCCAGGAGGTGATCTACAACAGAGTGAAGGACCTGTTCGAGGCGACGCCACAGAGACAGCCTCTCTCTGCCCTCACAGGTACCCCACGTCCTCTCGCTCGTACCGTGTCATTGTCATTGCATTGTCCCGTCTACTTCCGCAGTAAAAGTGGAAGTGCACTCCAGCAGCAGCGGAGCCGGGTCAGACGAGAACCTCTCATCCTCCGACCTGTCGGAGCGGTCCGGCGACCACGACCACGACTACGAGGACATCTACCTGGTGCGCGAGGAGTCCACCAAGAAGACGGAAAAGCAGGCGAACGCGCGCTCGAGGTCGCGGGACAGCGGCTCGCACAGCCGCTCCGGATCGGCGAGTTCGTCCAATTCCGGGTGCAATGTCGTCGTCAAAGTCGCCCCCAAGAAGAACGAGTTCCTGCCCAAGCCCCAGAAGTACGAGAAGGTGGCGGAGAAGAGCGCCAGACCCAAGGACAGCGGATCGTCGTCGACCGTCGACGACGACGACGGAGACAAGGCCAAGTTGGCGGCGAGACACTCGATGCCGCCCAAGACGGCCAACGGTAACTCGAAGCCGCTCAAGAGGATGACGTCGGGACCGGGAGACATCTGTCCGCCTCCTCCTCCGCCACCGCCACCCAACAAGGAGGACGACGAGCCGAGGGGAGCGGAAGTGGTGGAGATCGTGGAGGAGCCGACGCTCAAGCCGTCCGAGATCGCCAAAGGGATGTGCAGGACCATGTCGGCTCTGAGTAAGTACATTGAATTTCGAGTGGACTAAGGTCTGGAGGGTCGAACGGCAACATTTTCGATTATTACGATCGGCCCTTCAAAAATTATTGTTTATTTGCGAAGCACAATTTTCCTTGATTGATTTGTGGTTTTCTTTTCTCGCTGCGAAGATAAGGTTTAATATATTCTTTCATTTTCACTCACAAATCGCAACCAGATAAAATTGCAATTTATTGAAACAATTACACTGAACAAGTTCTAATCTCCAATTTGCAGTTGACTAAATTTAGACAAAATTGCGTCAAGTGTTATCTTCTATTGACGTTTATCGTTGGACAAAATTACGATTTGGACGAATTTTACGAAAATGTCACAAATTTCGAACTTGCTGCTTCTGACGGACGGTTTTGTGAAAGTTGTAGATTTTCGATTAACAAACGCTTAAATCAAATTAAATTGATTTTACGAGAGATTAGAGTGAAATTCTAGATATCTGGTAATTGTTCAGGCACGATTTAAAGTGGTAGGTAAGTGAGTTTTATTCAAAAATTCTACATATTGTACAATTTGAATCTATGTATACAATAAAATATACGGAGCTTTGAAAAAGCAACTTTTACAGTTAGTAAGCGCCATAAAAACACTATGAAATACTATGAACACTGTATCGCTGAGAACAGTACATGTAGTCATGTACTCATATCGGTATAACTCGTTTAAAGAAGTGTTTTATTAAAAATTTTCTCTACATCGTTAGTAGGCAGAAATTACAATGTTGAGTTAAAATCTCAATTTAAATTTTCCTGCAAGTAAAAAAAAAAGATTCCAAAATTTTATTCGAACCATTTTATTAAAAATTGTAAAGTACAGAAATTAGAATTATTGTAGAAGGAATCTTTTCCGAACCTTTTCGATTAATTATTTACTCAAAGAAAATTACGCAAATTAAAAACATTTCTTGAAAAGAAAAAGAAATAAATAAAGAGCTATCAAATTAATTTGTAATCGAGTTATCCATGAATCCGAAATCGTATATCGTTACTTACTCCACGCTCCAATAAACACAGATCAATCGCAAAAGACATACGGATTCAAATCCATGGATGACTCGATTACAAATTAATTTGATCGCTCAATATTTTACCAAAGTACAACAACACAAATTTGACAGATACGAGCAGATCTGTCGGGCGTTTTTTTTAAATTTCACCTCATAGTAGGCGTTGAAGAGTAGATTGTGAACGCAGTATACCTACAGGTTACGGATCACCGTTCAGCTATTTAAATCTTACGTTTTAGACAAATGGTGCGTTCACAATCGACTCTTCAACGCCTACTACGAGGTGAAATTTAAAAAAACACCCGATACAAAAGCTGAAAATGGTAGCTTATTTCACTCGCGTTTTAAACTGGCCCACTCGCACTCACGCCAAAAAAAGCCCAATTTACACAAGGATGAGTTGAATACAAGTTTTTTTTTGTTCGACGACCAAATCGCTTAAAATCTTTAAAATTAGCTTGACGTTTTGTTTTGACAATTTGTGACATTTATCAAAATACGCTCAGACAGGAGAAAATTCTCAAATTCTGAGTGTCGAACAAAAAAAAAAACATTTTAAATATACCTATAAACAAATATTAAATTTTAATATACAGGGTGATTCCTAAAAACCTCGCATGCTCTAACTCCGATTTCAAAAAAAAAAGCAAATAGACACGATTGTTCGAGTAAGTACACTTCTATTCAAAAAAAAAGCGTACACGTATTGAGAGCTAATGTAAATGGGGATAAAATTAATTAATCGTTTCCAAGAAAACGTATCACGGTATTACTGTCATTTTGTATGTATGTCAAATGTGTGAAAATTACTTTTTATAAATTTTTAAATTGTTGTTAGATTGTTGACAGTCGCCTTTTTCTATAAATTTACGAATAAAGGTTTGAGTTGTGTTTGTAGTAATTCAGTAATTGGTAATAGGTACTTGCCTAATAAATAAGGCAAAATATTTACACACATTAAAATCTCTGAAAAATACATCGATAAAATCCAGCTATCAGCATGGGTTTTGTTACAGGTTTCTAAGTAACAACAATTAAAGGATAGGTTTACAATATGGCAATCTAACCAAAATTGTGCTCAGTACTTGTACGCTTTTTTTTTTAATAGAAGTGTACATACTACGAGACCGTATTAATTTGGATTTTTTTCCACATTAATGTGAACGCGATAATTTTTTTTTTTTTTCAAATGTATACCTAGGTACATGTTTTTATTTAGTATGGTAGAGGTTTTTTTTTCTAAATCAAATGATATCTAATAACTTGACCTTGAAGTAATATTACGGAAAAAAAAATTAAAATATTTTATTAAAATAATCGGGTGTCCAATAACAAAATTTAGCGTGCTTTGGAAAACATTAAACGATAAATGTCATTTAAGTGTCAATATCAGTTTCATTAAAATTTTCAGTTGTTTTATGATTCGAATTTATAATTTTTGTGTGAAATAACATAGTGATCATGGGTAATAATGAACTCACTGAACTTTCAGGGAATACTTCTTTTTCATTTTTATAAATTTAGTGTTTTGTAAGGTCAGATTTGGAGAATTTCAAATCGGGAGTTTCTGCATATTTTTGGGAACAATATACACAGACAAAAACTTATTGACTCTTTATCTATTCAGCATAATTAGTAATTACATTTTATCATAAAACACGTACAGTTGCGGAATTAAAATTTCGGGCACTATTTTTCTGTCACTTCAACAAAATCTCTGTAAAGCACCTTCTACTGTCATCATGACTGACATTAAATCATCGCTTTGATATGTTGCCTACCCGTTATTATGTCACAAATGATAATTTTTGAATGGCAAAAAGACAAAAACATGACAAGAGTAAAAAATAAGGTTATTAACGTAAAGGTTGTTTTAGAGTTTATACCATGACACTGACAAGTGACAATAGTGCCCGAAATTTTAATTCCGCAACTGTACTATGGCGGACAATAGATTTAGGCGGGCAAATTTCTAACATTTCAAAAAAGTCAATACAAGCGACCCTTTATTGTCATTATGACTGATGTGTTAGTTTGTCAAACTGTAGGTGCTCAAGCTGTTTGGCGTTTTCTTCGCCCTTTTCGTAACTTACAGATCATGACACACTACCATAACTGATTTGTAGTAGGTACGGTCGGTGGACAAATAAAACTGGGACACTTAAAATTTAATCTATGCAAATCAGACCATTGAATTGTCAATATATTTGTCAGTGTCTATATAATATGTCATACCAAAGTTAACCTATTTGTGATAAAGCCGTAATTAAACGATGCAAATTTGTAAATTTTGACTTATGTGATTGTCATTTTTGTCCCAGTTTTATTTGTCCATCGACTGTACGTATTTCACTCTGGTGCACGCTTCTTTTCCCAATTTTAATTTTGATTATGGCTGTCACGATGACAAGAATGTCAAAAATCGAAAATGGGGTTAGTTGAACATAACATTTTGATGTCAAGCCAATGACAGGCCGGCCTAAATTTATTGTACACCATAGTACTGGTCACAAGACATTGAAAAAAATTCGTCCTGATTTATAAAACACTCTTCCACGGCACTTACTCCCATTTCATTTCGAGCAAATTCCTTCCCTTATTCTTCGAACGCAAATTGTTCATTATTATTATTACGTTTCCCTCGACACTGGTGTTGTTCAAGAATTCAATTTAACCATCTAGACTGAGAGAATAGAGGTAGGTAGTAGAGCGTCTTTATCGTTTGAAAGCAGACAGAAAAATATTGTCCAAATGTATACGAGTATAAATAGAAACTTTTTTCTGAGTACAAATAAAAAATTCGTGGATTTTACTTCGAGCAAAATTAATTCATCAACAAAAAAAAGGTAAGGGGTGGCTGTGGAAAACAAAAACTCTGTTACCTGTCAGTTGTAAAATTTCCGTGATTTTATTAAAAAAAAAAGGGTTTCGACTCCAGAACACAAAATATTCATGACAGAATCCCATTTTCGAAATAAGAACGAAACTGGTTTGTTGGAGATGCGTCGCACGTTTTTAGAGATTTTCCTTCCTCCAGGCTCCCTCTACAATTTTTTTTTTGTTGATCATATTAAACAGAAAAATTATATATTGAATAATTTTGCTAAAAGACTTAAATTTCATAATACATATACAAAGTGTCTCTAAAAGAACGTAGGTAGGTATATCAAGAGTCTTGTGGAATTGTGCGGTTATTAAATCTTAACGTCAATTATTGTGCTTTCGACGTCTTAGTTGTTTTGCTTGTGATTTTCTCAGTTTTTCTATATTCTAATTAATTTTTATCTTGCAACAGTCTTTATTAAAAGCCTGTCATTAATGGACTTACATAATCTCTGTTTTTCTAGTTGCCACCACAATATGCTATAGAGCGGCAAAAATCAAATAAATTCGTATTTCACAGGTCCTACACGTTCTTTTAGAGACACTTTGTACATATAAACTTGCAAAAAAAAAGTAACGACAGTTCGCTCATTTGACGGGTCTTCCATCACCGACACACGCCGGAATAACAGTATATAGACGTTCCAACAGATAGCTTTAATTGATCATCACCGGTTACAACATTTATCTGCAATCCAATGAATCACAACGGATTCGATGCCATCAGATAAACACGGTGCGACTCGAAGGAATCACGGCTCGTCATTGTGTAACGATTTAATCACCGACCAGATAATCCGACTAACGTTATCACATCGCGATAACGGAAGACGTCCTCCTCATCGATTTGTTTTGTTTTGCTTTATGTTTGTCGAAATGCAGTTTTCCGTGCACCGACACGTTTCTTCGAGCCGGTGTCACACGGTGGCCATGGGGGTCACGGCGAGCACGTTTTTACTGGAATCGTGCCCGTAACACGGTTGTCCGTCCCAAACGTTAATTTACTGTTAAATAAGAGTTTTCGGTGTGACTCGGTTGCAGTTATAATTGGGATCGCATCAATATTAAACGCGGAACGCTCCAAAAATTTGCCGACGACCCAATTTTGTTTGCGTCTCATTATCAACACACACTCGGCTAATTGGACCGTCGAAAAACAAAAAAGACTGCCGGCACGACGACAGCCGAGAGGAGGGAAGAACACATGTTTTAATTGAACATCCACACAATTTCACTCTTATAACACTTACCAATCAAACCAGAAATAATAAGAGGTTCCGTCGAGGAGGCAACGTCGCCGCTCCGTCTTTTTCCGTTTCATTATAATTACAAATGTCCGAGTGAGAGGCGAATAATTTCATGGTACCACTTCTCTTTCAGCTACCAAACGGCTCAATTCCTCCTGCTCGGACCTGACCATTGTCAGTCTGAGCACGGATACCGACGACGCGGAGAAGCACGCTCCCAACCTGGTGAACAAGCAGAGGGTGCTGCCCTTCATCCCTCCCAGCTTCCCCGGCAGCGCCGACTCCAACAACCTCATCAAGCCCTCCGAGTACTTGAAGAGCATCAGCGACAAGCGCTCCTCCACCTCGTCCCTCAGGAGCAACTCGGAGAGCGAGGAGGCGGTCATGACCGTGGAGGAGAAGGACGACGCCAGAGTGGGACCGCCGCCGCCGCCCCTTCCCGTCGACTCCGCCCCCAACAAGACCGACACCAACACCGACACCGCCAAGAAACAGCAGCAACCCCTGTCGGCCATCAGCATCCAGGACCTGAACTCGGTGCAGCTGCGCAGGACCGACAAGATGGTCGCCTCGAAGACGTTCTCGGCGCCGACGAGGAGTCTGAGTTTGCAGTGCTTGCAAAGCGAGCCCTACCTGGCCCAGAAGACCGACCTCATAGCCGAGCTCAAGCTCTCCAGGGACATCCCCGGCATCAAAAAGCTGAAGATCGAGCGGGCCAAAGTGGAGGAGAGCAAAGAGAAGGAGATGTACACCGAGATCTCCAAGCAGTTCACAGCGACCAAATTCGTGGAGAAGGTGAGTGTGCGTGTGTGTGATTGTGTGAAGTGCGGTGTAACCGCACGCGCGCATTGCAGATCCCCGACAAAGACAACACCGGCAACGTCATACCGGCGTGGAAGCGCCAGATGTTGGCGAAGAAAGCGGCCGAGCGAGCGCGGAAAGAGCTCGAGGAGCAGATGTTGCGCGAGGCGGAAGAGAAGCGCTTGCAGGCCATACCGCAGTGGAAGCGCCAGCTGATGCTGAAGAAGGAGGAGGCGGAACACAGGATCAGGTGAGTGAGCCAGGAAAATTAGAGTGTGGTGCGTGACACGGTGTGCGACCAGGTCGACCATCTACACCCCCAAAGTGGTGGACGACCCGCGCGCCCTCAAGATCCACGAGGCGCACGAGTGCCTCAAACAGGACAAACCCACGGAAGACTTCAACAACAACGAAAGCGCAAAGGAGGACGCCACCGCTCCCCACACGGAAGAGGAAGAACCCGACGAAGACGCTAACATAATACCCTGGCGGGCGCAGCTCAGGAAAACAAACAGCAAACTCAACCTGCTGGACTAGTGATCGAACGGAGCTCCACCGGAACGGCTCCGTTTTGTTACTGTGTAGTTATGTAAATCGTTGTTATCTATATTCATAGTCTATCCAAGTGGCTAATTTAATCGACTTAACTGTAAACTTGACAGATGCAATACTAGACTTAAGTTAAGACAAGTCAACTATGTGATGTATGTTTTGTATTAGTATTTTAACGTAGGTAGTGCAGTTTTAGCGACAAATGACTGACGCGATTAAATTATTTAAAGGAAACAATTGCAGAAGGTTCGGGAAAATTCAGCTTCGGTACTCAGATTTCTGAACATTTTAGTAGTTAGTGGATTTGTAACATGTAGCCGCTTTCACACACAATAAACGTCCAAAAATCAAGGGGGATTGTTTTTGTTTTTGCTGCTAGACACCACTTAGACCAATATAATATATTTAGACCAATAATTTACAGAATAATTACATCACTGAAGCAATAAAAAAACATTGTATCATCTTAAAAATTTAAATAGTTGGAAAAAGTGAAACAAAGTAACAAGAAAATTAAATAAATATGTGCAAGTATTCGTACAGTTTAGCAACACTTGTTGAAAATGACGACCTAAACGTACAAGAAAACAACAATCGTATGAATACAAGATAAATCAATATAAATCGCTATGTAGATCGCATTTGGTTCACCTGAGACTCGGCATGGTTCCAAAATGAAGTGTGGCGGCGCTAGTGTCGCTACTGTGACCTCGACCTCGCGGTAACAAATGAACGTAAGAAATGGCAGTCTGTGTCGTACGAATTCATTCGATTCTCGAAAATCGTGGAAGGCTTCACTTACGCGATATAAAAAATCCACCGAGGCACCTCTAGAATTTTATAATGATTTGTCTCATAGTTGTAAAAATCAATGAGAATTTTCAACAAGCATTTAACAAAAAAGAAAACTTATATACAATTTAGCGATGGCCAATTTTCCAACGGTTATTTTCCATTGCCTTATGATCTATCAAATTAAACTACTCAAGTGTTTTAATTATGGATTCGTCCCACCGCTCGAATTATCCTGCGCGACGCACTTTACTTTTTCCGAGTCTTGATTTTTTAAATTTTCTTTTGAACAAAGTGTGACCAGTGTCAGTTTTGAATTCGGTTATTCCAGATTACGTGAAAGAGTCGGCTCGTTTATACAAATTGTACAACATCCTCGATCCCGGAAAAACAACAAACAAAAACAAAATTTGAGATTATCGACGCCTTCCTGATTTGAATCATACAAACAAATAAAAACAAACAAAAAAAAAAACCAACGAGAAATAAACGTGTTCAACTATCACAGACTCAAAGAAAAAAAAAAATTAAGAGCACCAAAACAAAAACGTAAACTCATACGGAAGGCAACTTCAACTGTTGAACGAGTAGGAAATCTGCAGGAGTGGTGTTTCACATGTATCGAGGTCTCTTTTGTTGCGTAGGACTGTCCATTGTTACATCGGATGGGCTGGCTGGTCTCTTACAGTGCCTGGCCATCTCGCCCGTAATGAAAGCGCACAGGTCGGGCCCGCGGGCGATGCAGGACAGCGGTGACCTCGCTAGGGCCTCCCTGAACGTGTGCAGCTCCGTGTTCAGACCGAGAGATTCGGGCGGCGACACCCCCGGCGGCGGCGATATGTTCCTAGGTCGCGGAGACATGGGGATCCTGCCAAAGCGACAACCGTAAAACGTCAAACCAAAATAGAAAGGGAGAGGACCGGAACGACGAGAAAGGAGCCAGGAGGCGGTCACAATAGACAAATGTCATTTCCAAAGTGCTGATAAGGCGGGATTGAGCGATCACGTGATGTGTACAGATGGATCGGGCGCGTTTGATAAAAAGGGTTGACTGACCTGTGGTGGGTGTGGTGGTGGTACTGGTGGTGGTTGGGCTTGGGTGGAAGTTTTCCCGAGAGGTAGGCCAGCAGGTCCTCCCTGCAGATCAAGCGCCGTTTTCTCTTGGCCCAGTTGAGTATTTCCTTGTTCCGCTTTTGGTATCCGCTCTGTTTGGCCAAGTCGCTCGACTTCCGCAGCCCGTCCGAAGATTCTGAAAGATTGTCGTGAGAGGAAAAAATCGGACGGGGCCGCGACCTTCGTACCTTTGTAGAGTGAAGTGACCGTCCCCGCAGCCGTCTGAAACTGCAGCCAGAGCGTCGCCGGCTCCCCCGTTACCCGATCTGCGGAAAAGAAACACTCGATTACGCCACGAGGAGCGACTGCACAGCTGATCGCTGATCAATAGAATGTCAACAAGATGTCGGTGGTCGAGAAAAAATCCGCCCACCCCGGCGTCGGGATGGGGGCGGCACGAGACTCACCACGATACAACTGTGCTATAGCTGCGGCGGAATCCTGAAAGGCAGTCCATATTCTGGTGTGGGAATTTTCGGATTCGTCACGAAGGGATTGCTCGTAGTCCGGCTGCTCGTCCACGGAATCGGCACACTGTTGCTCCCATCCCGACAACCACGATTCACCGTCTCCGTCACCGTTCATTTCACCAAGTTAAAAGGGCTTCACAGAACACAAAGGGATTTCTTACAACTACGCGATAACTTTCAGCTACACACGGCCATGTTTGACGAATTGACAGATTGCGGAAAACAGGCTTGCCAACATCCTGACGCAACATCACCACACCAAAAATCGCCATCTTTAATTCTTCATTCAAATCGAATTATTACAAAAACCCAAAAACTTTATCCTAAACTGGAAAAACATTCTTTCCCATTCGCGCAACATATCAAACTTAATTCATATTTCGATAACTTTCCCCTGACGCAGCTGAAAAAAAGTGCGAACATCTCCGCAAGGACAAGCATACATACGTGCTGATATTTAACAAAATTTATTTAAAACGAAAAAACAAGACTATTCCAACTCTCTATTCTTCTTTGGGCGGCTGTTTCGACCTCACTTGTCTCTTGGGCTTCGCCTTGCCCCGAAGTACCCTCATCCTCTCCATCTCCTCTTGAAAATCGGCATGTTCGTCCCTGTACAGTCCGTAATGTCTCAACTTTATCATCAACCACCCCGTCTCGACGTGTCTGGGGTAGTAATGCGTCACTTCCCTTCGCAAATTGAGCGGTTTTTCGCTGAACATCCGGACCACCTTCATTGACTTGGAGTTGGTCGGTCGGGCAACTTCACCGAATATGCGATTGCTGAGTCGCAACATTCGTCTCGCATATTCCGTCGACAGTTTTGTTAAATCTGCGTATTTAGCGTAACGACTCATTTCTTTTCGATAGTAGAAAAATCAAAAAGTGGGGTTATGACACCGACTGTCTTGGGGGGAGAGGGCGACAGATGGCGCTGAGTGGAACGAAGAATTAAATTATATTTATCCTGATGACGACAGATGATATTTGTACACTTAAAATAGACAAATTCAATTTCCACTTTTTTGGTGCAAATTGGCAAAATGGATCAGTTTTGAAAAAAAAAAACTTTCCAATCTGCAATACCGACAAAAACGTCAAATTTGACAGGTTGATTGTTGATAAATAAGGTTAGGCGTAATTGTTTACAAGTGAGTCAGCCGCATTATGTACAATTAAGTGCCGCATTAAGTAAGTCCCCGTTGTGTAAATCCGAGATTTAACAGGGCAAACATTCCAGATAACAAGTTTCTAAAATGAATTACTTCTGTGATGTGGCATTTTCGGCAGTCAAATAATTTGTTGATATTTTGTGTCTTAATCCTATCTGCAGGTTTTATGTTGCACTTTAAAATCTTGTACAATAAACACCAAAAACACTTGAGGATACAAGAAATACAAGAAAGAGTGAGTACAAAATGTGGCCTTGACCAACCATAATTGACAGACTTGCAGATGACCGAAATTGCCAACACTATACACACTGTGGAAGGAGTGGCAAACACCACAGACTTTTTAATCAAGAGACTAGAGAAGACTGTGAAGCGCAAACCTTACAGAGCTAAACTGAAAAGAATGAGATGACAGTGATTGATTTTACCAACACCTTTGACTTACAAAGCTTCTAAAGTCAATTCAATCCTTACTAAATCGCTTTAGTTTAACTAATTTGTTGGTTCATTGGAAAATTTTAGCTGTTGTTGACTAATTTATTGGAATGTTGAGTGTGGTACTAGCACAAATTAGCCAGGAATGGATTTAAATAAATGCCATATTTATATAGATGTTTTATAAAGTAATTGTTTAGAAAATGTGACAATAAATATATTTTTGTGTTTCTTACGCGTTCACATGTTCTCCAAAGGCATACATTGCGGATTATTTCTGTAATTCCCCTTGTTTTCTAAGACCGCGTGCGGGGAGCAAATCCAAGGATCACTGGTCACATTCTGCCACTGGAACAACCTCAACTCCAACTCTTTCATGATGACCTTGTAATCATTTTTCCCCGCCAGATTGTTCAATTCCTCCGGGTCGTGTTTCAAATCGTACAACTCCCATTCCGGCCTGTTGTAATACTCCTTCAGAGTTTTGAACCAGTACAGATTTTCTTTGTTTCTGGTGCGGTTCAAAATGCCCTGAAAACACACAATTCAGATGCGTTCAACCAATCGCTCGATTTACTTGAAACGTGGGGGACAAGTAGAAGTCTTGGTCGATGGGAAAGGCGCTCTGGTAGTTCAAATTGTGGATCAGTTTGTAGCGGTGCGTTCTGATCATGCGCATCGGGTAATACATCGTGACCTCGTGCAGAACGTGGCTGGCGAACACTGCCTCCCCTGTGGTGTTCTTGGGTTCTACAAGCGACCAAAAAATTTACGCCGACTCTCGATACTCTGCAAAACCTTTGTCTAGAAGAGGTAAAAGACTGCGTCCTGTCAGAACGGGGTCTGCTTCGATTTCGTTGGTCTCTTGGGTGATGTTGTACCAATCCAGGACTGTCGGGACCACGTCTAGAAGGCTCGTTAAGGAATAGGTGACTTGATAGCGCCGTTCGGTGTGCAGCGGCGACGAAATCAACATAGGCTCGGCTATACCAGAATCGTAAAAATTCGTTCTACCGTTGGGGAACGGAATTCCGTTGTCTGAACTGTAAATAACTAGAGTGTCATCCTCGTGGCCTGAATCTTTCAGTTCTTGCAACACCAGTCCCACCCCTTGGTCGAGTCGCGAGATCGTGGTGTACTGAGCGGCGACATCTTTCCGCGCCTCTATCGTGTTAGGTATATAGTAGGGCAATTCGAGTTCGTCAAATTGGTAGTAAATAGGGTGCCAATCCGGTATCAAACCCATACCTTCGTCCCCGTTGCCGAAATGTTGACAAAACTCGCCGTATTCCGGATTGGTGTGGCCGCAACGGTGCGGATCGTGGAAAGCCACGTAAAGGAAGAAAGGCCTGAAAGGGGCACGCTTAATCGAGCAAAAACGAGATGTGAGTGTGCCGTGACGAGCTGACCCAAGCGCGTCACGGCATACTCAAATCGCGTTCGTTTTGTGTTACTCCGTCGAGTTGTTCAGAAACTCTCTGGTCAACAATTTGATGTGCGTGATGTTTCGGCCCACTTGCAGGATCGAGTTGTTCTCTTCGGTTTGTTCGTAGTCGAAAGAGTAGGTGTTAGGGGGCCCCACGTGCTTCTTCCCAATGATCCCGGTTCTGATTCCGCGATCCCTCAGGATGTTGGGCAGCGAGCGGACGTTCGTGAACGAGTCGAAGTGATTCTCGGCTTGGTGCAGTCCGTACATGCCGTTCTGGTGCGCCGGCATCCCAGTCAGCAGCGCCGCACGGCTACAATCGCAATTTTCAATGGATTCGAAAAGTTCAGGGACCTACCTTGGGGAACAACTGCTCACCGAGGTGTAAGCGTTGTTGAAAATCAAACTTTTTTTGGCCAACGCGTCCAGATTCGGCGTCTGGCAGATCTTGTTCCTGTACACTCCCATTTCGAAGCCCCCATCGTCGGCTTAAACAATTTTCGTTCAAATTTTGCGCCACCGCCTTAACCTCACTTTTCACGATTGACATTTGTAGATGATCGCTCGAGATAACGAGTGACGTGTTGGGAGTCGTTTAAAATATAAATCGATCGTAAAATAAGCGACACATATGATTTTGCCCCCGTCAAAACAATTTCGTTGAATGGCCCAGTTCAAATACTACGAATACGCTACTGCCCTAACCTCACTTTTTCACGTTTGACATTTGTAGATAAGAATCACTCGAGATAATGAAGTGACGTGTCAGAAGTGGTTTGTAAGGTAAATTGTGCGTAACTCACCTAAAATAAGCAGCACGTTCAATTTTTTACCAGTTTCGGCGTAAACCGTCGACGAAATTAGCAGTAAGAAGGCTAAACCGGCCGTGTCCATCTTGCAATTTGGAGCGAAATTCAAAATGTCTCCCAAAAAAATCTTGTGTCTTTTCGACGTGGACGGCACGCTGACCAAGGCCCGACAGTCGATCAGCCGAGAACTGGACGAGTTCATCCAAACAAAGCTGAAACCGTTGTGCACGTTGGGCCTAGTCGGGGGGTCAGACTTCAAGAAGATCGCTGAACAGATGAACGGCGATGACGTGATCTTCCGCTTCGACTACGTCTTCCCCGAGAACGGACTCGTCCAGTACAAGTTCGGCAAGGAGGTGGAGCGCCAGAGCATCCAGAAATTCATGGGGGAGGAGAAACTCCAAAAATTTATAAACTACACCCTGAGCTATCTGTCCACGGTGGTGCTCCCGGTGAAGCGGGGCACGTTCGTCGAGCTACGCGCCGGGATGCTCAACATCTCCCCGATAGGACGGTCGTGCTCGCAAGAGGAGCGCGAGAGCTTCGAAAAGTACGACAAAGAGTACAACGTGAGGCAGACGATGATCGACTCTCTGAAGAAGCGCTTTCCCGACATCGGCCTGGCGTACAGTATAGGAGGGCAGATCAGCTTCGACGTATTCCCGAAAGGCTGGGACAAGACTTACTGCTTGCGCCACCTGGAGAGCGAGGGCTACGACGAAATACACTTCTTCGGCGACAAAACGGACAAAGGGGGCAACGACTACGAGATCTACAACGATCCCAGAACGATAGGACACAAAGTGATGAATCCCGAAGACACCAGAAAACAACTCGAACAACTGTTCAATCTATGATCTATTTTATTAAATAAATTTATTGGCCAGTATATTGTGGCTTCCTCTTTTCGTTGAACGCCTGCAGCCCTTCCTGTCTGTCCTGCGTGGGGATCAACTGCGCGTAACACGCCTCTTCGATCGCCAACCCCGAGCCCACGTCCACTTGCATCCCCTTGTTGATCGCTCTCTTGGCCATCCGCACAGCCACAGGTCCATTCGGCAGGATCTCCCTCGCCAAATCCAGCGATTTAAGATAAGCCGCGTCCCCGCTGGAGTTCTGCGCCACCACGTGATTCACGATGCCCAGATTGTAGGCGGCGCCACCATCGATCACTCGCGCCGTGTAGATCAACTCTTTGGCGACGGCGGGGTTGATGAGGCGCGGCAGTCTCTGCGTGCCCCCGGCTCCGGGGATGATCGCCAGGCGGCTCTCCACCAGCCCCATCTTGGCGTCGCTGGCGGCCACCCGGATGTCGCACGCCAGAGCCATCTCGAGGCCGCCACCCAGCGCCAGTCCGTCGACGGCGCCGATCACCGGGACCGGCAAATCGCAGATCTGGTCCATCAGGCTCCTGAGTCCCGCGACGAAGAGTCCCACTTGTTCGCGAGGCATCGTCGCGCGCTCCTTCAGGTCGGCGCCTGGAAGATCACTTGAAGGACGGTCGGACAAACCGGGGATTTACCTGCGCAGAAGACTCCCGGAACTAAACTCCTCAGCACCACAACCCTAGCCTGAGCGTCGAATGTGACCTTCTGGAGGGCGCTCTTGATCTGCTCCACCAGACCCGCGCTCAGAGCGTTCTTCTGTTTGGGCCTGTTGAACCCGAACACCACGATCCCCTTGTCGGCGCCATCTAGGTTTTGGTAGACTAAATCGGGGCGAGCCTCCGAGATTTTTCGGACGCTCTGTATATACAAACTTTTCGGAATTTTCTGGACGGATCTTATCAGCAACATGTTGCCGTCGAAAAAAAAGTTAGGTTATGTGACTTTGCTCGCCTAAAAATCGGCAAATCATCGTGTCGGGGTCAAATGTCGCCCCAACAAACTCGAGACGAGTTAATGACGACCCAATTGGTAAAAAAACCATTTATTTTGCGCTGTAGTAAAATAACAATAACAAATAATGTACACAGTTGAGGTATTAATAATTTGAGAACACACAGAAGCTGCTTCTTGAAACTCTTACTCTAAGGCATCTCATTACTGAAAATAAATAACACGTACGTATTTTATTTACAAATCGGCGTGCTAACTCGGTTTTAAAATGTTAAAAGTAAATACTGTGCGTGAGATATTTAAAAGTTTGATATGAAAATGTTACGACTAAAATAATCTTGCGTTTACAACAAGGAAACGATGCTGTACTCGTTCAAGTGTTTATTTTGTACAAAACATGCATGGCACAATTAATACTTCCCGTTTTAATTGTACGACCGCTCTTTCTAATAAATAAAAGGGGACGGTTAAGGAAAAACTAGACACATCACAGTCAAACATGACCACACAAAATAAATATCTTTACATTTAAAAAAATGGATATTGTGAGTTTTACAAGCGAGTCAGTCTCACTAAAAATAAAAAACAAGAACATCGGTTAAGTTACAACTCTACGCTTTGTAAAAGCAAGATTATCAACAATAAGGCATTATTATATCGACTAATTATTTTTAACAATTTTTTTCTTTCCCTTTTTCTTCTCTTTCTTCTCGTCGCTGGGCTCTTCCTTCTCCTCCTGTTGACTCGTCTCTTTCGCCGCCGCCTCCTCTTCCTTTTTACTCTCTTCGCTTGTCACCGCCTCCTTCATCTCTTCGTCCGCTTTAATCTCCACCTTATCTTCTTTCGGTTCCTCCTTCTTCTCTTCCGTCACGACCGGAGCCTGCGGTTCCGCGACCACCTCCATCTTCTCTTCGGCGACCGCCTCTTCGACCGGCTTCGCCTCCTCCGCTTTGACCTCCTCCTCCGCTTTTTCGTCGCTCTTGGGCGGCTCCTCTTTCACTTCCACCTCCATTTTTTCCACAGCCTGTTGTTGAGTATCTTGGGGTTCGCGTTCGGTCTGTTCCGCCAGCTCGGTTTGCGGCGGCTTCTCCTCCTTGGGGACGTTCGCCGCCGCTTTGGCCTCCAAAATTCCTATGCAACTCTCGATGCACTTGATCGCCTCTTTGCGGGCCTGCCGTATGTTCTCCTGTCCTTGGGTGTCCACGTTGTCCAGTTTGATGAGATTCCGTGTCAGCATCTCGTCTAGGAAGATGTACTGCTTGTCCCGGGGCACTCCGGTGAACTGCTCCACCTGACCCATCAATTCGGACACGTCCTTCTGGATTGACTGGATCACGTCGATGGGGTTGTTGGCGGCGGACCTCGGCTGCGGCGGCTGCTGTTGCTGTTGCGGCACTTGTTGTTGTTGAGGAGGAGGAACCGGTTCTTGCTGCTTTTGTTGTTCTTGGGGCTTCTGTTGGGGCTGCGGCTTCTGGGCGAACCCGGGATGGTGCCACTCGGGCCCCGCCGAGTACTGCCTCGGCGGCTCCCGCCCCACGAACTGCGTGAACTGACCGGGCCTGTGCCCGAAGATTCTCTCGGGTTGGGCTTGGCTGAAGCTGGGGCCCGCGTGCTTCGGCAGCACCGGCTCGTCGCGGCCCTCCACGTGTATCGGTATCACCCTCTCGGTGGACTTGTTCGCCGGTTTCTCCTGTTGGGACGGTTGCGACTGTGCCGTCCCCATATCTCCCATTCCCCCGTCTCGGTTGATCGGTATGTGGATGCTCGACACGAATCTCTGGCGGTTATCCGGGGGCGGGGCAGACATCGATCTTTGGTTTCTATCATTCACCGGCTCCTGCTTCTGCCCCAGGTCCACCGTGTTGCTCTGCTGGATGTTCTGCTTGCGTCCCCTCTCCGGCGTCTTCTTCTGTGTCTCCTCGGCGGCGGCGGGCCGCGCCGGCTCCGACTGGGTGTGCTGCGGGGGCGCCGCCTCCTGCCGGTACTCGTCGAAGGGGTCTCTGTCGAATGCGAAGCCGAACTCTTCGAACCTCGGGCTGAAGTGTCGGTCGGTGAAGCGTCTGAAGTCCGAGTCGTGCGCGCGCGGGGGTCGTGTCCGTCGGCCCAGGCTGTCCGAGCTGAAGGGGAAGCCCTCCAGGTGCTCGGCGAACTCTGGGTGGCGCTGGGCTAGGTCGTCGAGCTGCGAGCGCAGCGACTGGTCCCTGTCGGTGCGGTCGAAAGGGAAACCGCTCTGCAAGGGAAACAAAAGGTCAGACTGTTTGCACCGGCTGCGCTCCGGACAAGCGGCGGATGAAGCGTGACGTGCTGATCGACCGGACACTTACGTCTGCATCCTGGGGCGCGTCCTTTTCCACGACCAACGGGATCGTCCGCACCGTCTCCACCATAGGAGTCGTCATTCCGTTCGACTTTCACGATCAAAACACTTGTGACTCACTTCGAATAAATAAAACACCTCGAGCTCGTTGCAACTGAGCGCTTTCACAACAAATTTCGAATGAGAAATGAGACGCGCCGCTCTCGGCGCCCATATTATAAACCCCACGTGTGAGTGGTGGGGGATCCGGACTCTTCCAGAAAGATCGCGAATGCCTGAACGATCCGCGCGACTTTCCGGACTTTTCCGGAATCTCCGGCGAACCAAATGAAAACCGTTCAAGGTGTGACAACGCGATTTTCGTGTTTCGTCCCTGACAGTTTAAAATCTGGAACGGTGCAAGAGTCGACCTCCGATCGGACGAAAACTAGTGTCGAGTGTTTACCTATCGGCCCGGACCTTTTATGGTATTAACAGGTTTTACGATGACTGTTACGCGACGTGACGACTGCGCCATTAAATAATAAGTTTATTTGCATAATCTCGGTCGATCTCGCGAAACAACAGGTGCGATCGCAAACGCATTTTTCTATTTACGTTTCGACCAAAATCATCTCAAACAAATACCAACCAACAAGGAACTTTCCGCCGGTTTAAATATAGCCGACAAATATAACAAAACGATCGTCGACGCCTTCCTCCAATAACATATTTAATGCGGTCACTTTCCGTTGGCCGAATCGAAAATGTGCAACGACAAATTTGATTTCATCGGTCCGAAACCGAAATAGACACGTCGCAGATCGGCGTTTTGCAATGTCGAAAGGTGTCAAGGTCGGAATTGTTCGATCTGTTGGTGTGGAGCTGTTTCCGACACGTGCATGAATTGTTAAGAGTCGAGGATGAGCTGCAATTTGCTGGACAAAAAGCGTTCGGGCTTACCTTCGATTATCGATTACGAACGCGACGAAAAAATCGTCTAGGTGCTCCGAAAGAGACCGGATGATGTTAAAAACGACCGGGGGAAAACCTAGAAGGTAAAATTCTGTTTGCTTCGGTACAGCTGGAAAAATACTTGAGCGAGGCTGATGTGGGTTAATTCGAGAGGGCTTTCGGGGCGGTGCTGCTGCTGCATTATGCAAGCGTACAAGCAGTGAAACTGGTTCGAAAAATATTAAATCAATGTATCATTATCAAAGTGATTGGTAGATGCAAATCGAGTTGTTGCATTTGTTGAATGGAGAAGGGGTGAACGAGCCCTTGACGTTCGGGAAACTTCCACAAACTCCACTCGATGAGAAGTTTGGTCGCTTGAAAAGCGCTTTTGATCAATTTAGGTTGCAGATGGTTATTTTCACGGTGAAACGAGCGTGTATCGTGAGTATCCGCACTTATTCTTCGACTCGATCACGACGGCGTTTATTGACTGCAACTTTTTGGTTTGTCTGCGGCGCAGGAATAAATTCAGGATTGCAAACCCAGAGCACAAATGAAATTTTTGGTCGTATTGTTTCATGTTATTGACAGAACTCTTGCTGGCAACCAAGGAAGAACTTTAAAAGTTGGAAAGAAATCAAACCAATTTTCTATTTAATTATTTTCGTCGTTTACAACGTCGCCAACTGTTCAGTTCAAACAGATCGATTTTTTCTGGAGCATTCTCCCCTACTTTGAATTTGCCTGGAATATTACAGAGCAAAGATATGACATAATCTCCATCAAAATCAACATATTTACAATCTTGAAAGTGTGCCTTGAGTTTAAAGAGACGAAAGAAATCCTCACAATTGCTTCAAAAGTCTTGCAAGATTTTTGCCAATTACGTGGATCATAATAGAGGTACCTAATAAAAACATTTTCTTGTGTAGTTGTGTAATTGATTTGTCATCATTTCAAGTTATTTTTGATTTAATTTGGTATTTGGCGAAGTCTGCCTACTTCAAACAAAATTGGTAAACCAATCGATATTAATTTCTGAGAATCTGAGAAATTTCGAAGCCGATTGATAAACTTGAGTTTGAGCTCCGAGAGAAGTGAATAATTTTATAAATCTTCAATTAAAGTTTGCACAAAAATGTAATAATTTGTCACTTTTCCAGATTCCGCAATATTATAGGAAATTTTTGGATTACAAAACAAAAATGTTATGTTATTAATATAAAGCTTCATTTGTCCGATAATTTTACTCGTCTATTAAAGTAGGCACAAAATATGGCATCAATAAAAACGTTCTGTCCTTTTTTACAGCGATAAATACATCTGTCAATTGTTTACTGTAAAAACACCACTTCAACGAGTGATTAAATTCCTACTTTATTTTTAAATAAAACAATATTTTGTGTTTTATAATCCACTCACAAAATAATCTTGTCGAATTGCACTCGAACTTTTCCTTCCCTCCACAATTTACCCACTGTGACCTTGCAAATTTGTCTTAAAAACTGTCAACTAACAAAATTTTGCGGTGACAATTTTTCTTGATAAATTTCTGATCGACAAGCTTTCGTTGAACACAGAAAATTATCAAGGGTAAGATCCCAAGACCTTCGAATTTTATCGACAAATTTTTATTTTACACAATTTTTCTTAGCAACAATATGAGGGCTATAAAAAAAAATGATTTCATATAAATGTTCATCAAGTGAGCTGTGCATTTGTAAAAGCACCTTTAATTTAGTTACATTACAAAAGTCACATTTATGAAGGTCATGTCCAATAAATCTTTACTTAGTAAAAATACAAAGACAAAAACAAATAAGAATTACTTTAATTTAATCAGTAAAAAGACGTAACATTGCTTTTGAAATCAGCAATGTTAAAATGGACAAAAACTGAAAAATTAGTCAAATCGGGTTCGCGCAGAGCAAGCAACTTTGAAAGTCAAAGTCACTAGCTTTAGCTTTAATACCAACAGAAAATCAGATTTTCATGGCTTGCTTAGATGCACATTTATATGAAATTGAGTATACTCGTGTCAAAAATGGATTACTCCCTAGAATTCGAACTTTTAGGGAAATAATGTTTTTCATGTTGTGTGTAACTAGAATTTTCAAAAGTTATTTTGAATGCCTAAGGTTGGTTACTTTGAATTGAGAGATTAAATCCAAATAAATATGCCGCCAGTAACCAAAATTGATTGTGAAACGAAAAATCATCTATCACTTAGCATTTGCAACTGTTACAATTAATTTGCTGTCTTACATTTTTGGGATATCTTTTGTTTGTCACCAGAAACCACATAGCCTCCAACCTAACCAAATTTATGACAACCTAGTAACGAATATCCCTAAATCCTAGGGAGTAATCCATTTTTGACACGAGATTATAACTGCATTTTTGCCTGATGTCGGTCGGTTCCAGTGTTGTTATTGCTCAAAGTAACAAAGCTTGCGTATGCTAAAGTAAACATTTATCTAGAGAAAATTGGAAGGTCGCGAGATATTTGATTAGATCATTTCCTAACCAAATTTAAAAATACAAGAAAACTTTTTTTTTTGCCAAATAAGCAAACAGGAAGAGGGCATTTATTGTTGTATTGATTGGTAATTTTCAAGTGTTTTAATTCGTGAACGATAAACGTTCAATCAAATTGGACAGACAATGGAAATATTCGGATAAAAAAGCTGTTGTAATTAAGGTGGAAAATAATTTAATATCACAGAACATTTCACACACTAATAAATTTTTTATTTATTACGATAGGTTAATAAAAACTAATGAAAATTAAATCGCATTGAAAAATTTTGCGTCCAGTTTGTATCTGTAAAATTTTAACGTTATTAGGAACCTAATTCAATTAAATAAAAATTTTCATACACTACGAAATAAAATGATTCTGATCAAGCGTTGAAATAATTATTTCAATTAAACCTATTCGCTTATTAAAATACAGCAGGTAGACAAGTTTTGAAGTTGAAGTTGGCTCAATCCCCTCGAATTCTATTTTAGTTACCCATTCCCGAATTTTCTACAACGCCCTGTAATTTTCTAAAATAATGTGGAATGTACGGGAATGCTTCAGAGCTTTGTGGAAAATTCTGCAACGTTCTAGAATAACGAATTTTAGAATGTCAATCGACCACTCCCTGAAACATCCACTGCAGAAAATGCCACAACAAACATTGATTTTTCTGCGAAACTTTCAACCACAACAACAACCAAAAAAACAAACAAGAAAGAAAACCTACGCGTTTTGATGTGGTTTGTTACATTTGAAATTATCATTTATAACCTAGATGACATCCGCACAGCAGAGAGAGTTTTATCTAAGATCCTTGGGCAATTTTTGCACAAGAGATTCATTTGAAACATTCAAAACGTGGGACAGATGTGACCCGCAACGACAAAGAGAAAAATTTTCAGGTGGGTGCCGAAAAAACTCTCATTTGCCTCTGGCATTTTGCATAATTTTTTCACGAATCACCACCAACGTTGCCACTTTTTGTCCGTCCGATAAAAACACAATAGTCCGAAAAAAACAACCTACGGCAATCTCCACGTGCTAGTCGCAGTCGACATGTTCAAATCATGGAAGCGAAAATAGTGAACGACATAAAGAAAGAGCTAGAATGTCCGGTGTGCTTCGAATTCATGCTGGACACGATCCGGATCTGCAACACCGGACACAGCTTCTGCGACTTGTGCGCCAAACAACTGAGAAAATGTCCTTTGTGCAAAGCGAGAATATCGATGGACCGCCGCAACCTCCTCCTCGAGCAGGTGGCAAAAGAATTCTTCAAGGATCCGACCGGCTTTGTCCGAAAATTTCGGGAGGGCGAAGAGTCGGAGGAGCTCGGGACGAGCAGTAAGGGCAAGAGGTGCAAGGAATGCGACAAGGCCAAGAGGTGCAGTAAAGGCAGGAAATCCTAAGTCCTAAGTTTTTCTGTACACGTTTCAATTGTAATTTTGTCCCGAATAAAATGATTTTACTTTGGGGCGGTGTAATTGATTTCGACGCGAAGCAACCGACCGCTTCGCACTTTTTGTTTTTAAATAAACCTCTTACGTCTAAAAATATGAGGAGCAAACTAAACATTGCAAACCTTGCGAGTGCGGAAAGTCCACGACTTAAATTTACACCGACCATATTTTAACAATTCCCATCGAGTTAAAAACGGGCTATTACTCATAAACCAAACATTGCAAGCGAATTGTTGACAACTTATAAAGTCCATCAAACCTGGCTCTCATTGGACAATTCCATTCGTGGAACTGACTCAGATTCTTAATTTATCCTCGCCGATAAAATCGTAATCGAATAGAGAAGAAAAGCGTCTCTTTCACGTTCATGAGCGCAACGTGGTGAGGTGAAAATGGCCAGACTTGGCAAACGTCGCCTTCGGTTCGGAAAGGAAGAAGCGAATAATTAATTCTGGTAGGTGGTCTGCCCACTGACAATAAGCACCGGCGTAATAACCTGTTATGGTTAGTTAGCGCTAGAGGACTAATTGCGATTTGTTTTCCGAGAACCGCTGAAGTGACGGCAAGGACAAAGTGTGGCGCTGCAATCGATAAAGTGTCGGTCGATTTGGGGGAAGAACAGGCGGAGGAGAGCGTCCTTCCGGTGTTCGCATCCGGTACACTACAAACTAGCAAAGCGGGGTGCAAAAAGCGGATAAAATGAATGGGTGCGTTATGCGTTAGGTATTTCGATTAAAAAATACTCACTACACCTGAGCTCAGTGGGGTAGAAGCTACCTAGGTGCGAGGGTTAGACAGCATCCTGTGAAAAGAAAAACAACGCCACACATCACACCATGTACAGTACTACTCTAGAGTGGACTGTCACCAGCTGTTAGTGTACAAGACGCGTACAGAGTAGAATGTATTAATTGGCAAGTGTGCAGTGTTAGTTCTACGGCTTGGAATCTGAATGGGTTTCTCTTTGCCAATGTTTACATCGCGCCGAGGGGGCAGCGCGACGGTGCACTTGCGGCCGAATGCAGCGCCGATGTTACTCCCGTCTCCCAAAATAACGTTTGGCAGGTCGGAGGGGCTCAGGTGCGAATCGCGAGAGTCGCCGAGTGAGTGGCGCTCTATAAATAGGGGCCGGAAGCCCCCCGATCGGAGTTTCACCGATCGTGCGAAAATCTCGCGACGTCCCCCTTGCCTCGGCTCCTGGCGCGCCTCCAAAAACGTCCACTTTACAACTGGAAAAACCGGACGGGGCGCCGCGTCGGGAAACTTCCACCGCATCGGGGATCGGAAAATGCGGCTCGCGCATGCGACTGGCAAAGAAAAACCGTCGTCACGAGGAAATTCGCGATTAATCGTTTGAGGTTAGAACTGTGTCAATAGAATTACTTACAAAAGCTGGACGGGAAAAAGGCATCGTTAACAGTCTTGAGCCCCTGGAGTCTCGCGCCAACCCTTACCGGCTATCTACGCATACGACACCACCAAATCTGTTAGTTTCGCACGGTTTCTACTTGTCAGGAAGCCAAAATTTACAAATTCGTCTGAAATTCGCAAAGATGAACACCAAGGAATCATCTGGAACTCGTTCGGGCTATCTCAGACGCACGGCCGCGACTTTCCGCACTACACCGACGCCAAAAACAACACCCGAGTAGGTCGACGCTCGATCGAAACTGTTTTTCTGGCGAATCTAGGGACTTTCGCGTTTGTCCCAGTTTTTTGACAGTTTCAATCGGTGGCGGTACCGACTCGATCCGACCCAAACAAAACTTTTGAAAACTTGGGGTAAGTCAATCTCGATCGATCGATCAATTCACGATCGCTGCACGTGAAATACACTCTCTTCCAGTCCAGCCGATCGTGATGAACAGAGTTCGGTGCGCGATTTGCCGGCAACAGTTGCCAACATTAAAAACACTAAAGTCCCACTATGCCACCAGACATTCAAAATTTCAAATTATCAGGGAGCTTTTGAAAAATAGCGTCCTAAACAGCACACCCAGCGTGCTGAGGCGACCCAACAAGCGCCGCAACCACGACAAATACAAAACGATTTATCTGCACGACAAAGTACAAATCACCTACAGCAATGACACCATTGTGATCGAAGATGAGAGCAGCAATGACAACTTAATCGAGCTGAGTTTCAGCGATCCCCAAAACGCTAAAGACGGCGCCCACCGGGCGTCCGACAAAAACAAGTTGATCTCGTTGGCGCGTCCTGACGGTAGGCGTCGCTCTAGGAAAAACAAAAAGTCCAAAAAGCTCTTCCGCATTGGCATCAGGAAGATCACGGAGACGCCGAGATCGCTGCACGAGCACACCGGCGAGTTCTACGAGTGCCACTGCATGGAAAAGAGCTCGCAGAAGAGTTCCGACACCGAGTCGGGCTCCGACACCGGCAAAGCGTTCTACTGTAATTTCTGCGGCAGCGGCTACCAGACCGTCGCCGAGTTGACCGAGCACGAGACCCACCACCAGTACTATTGCAAGCTATGCGACCAGGCCTTCACGTTTCCCAACCACAAGGAACACCTCGAGCAGCACCTGTTGCGAATCTACGTCTGCCACCTGTGCGGCTTCGAATTCGTCTGCAAGGAGGTGTTGGTGGGACATCTGGGCTACCACTTCGAGCAGCAAACATTCGAGAACATTCTCAACATGGAGCAGGACTACAACATGTACGGCTTCTGCAACACGAACTTTTCCGCCGGCGATTACCGTTCCAACATCAACAACATTCTCTTCTTCCTGACCTATCCCTACGACCACTACTACAGCCGCAACATGTTCATGAAGGTCGTCTGCGACATTTGCTACCAAGAGTTTTACGTCTACGATTACGACAGACACCTCAAAGCCCACTTTTTGCACTGAGTCGTGCACTTTTCGAGCTTTAGGCCAAAGGGGAACCACCGAAAAGTCTGTGATCCAAAGAAACGTCCATTTGAGTTGAGTTTTTGTTTAGAATAGGGTTTAATTTATTGTTGTTGAATTTTGGAATAGAATATTTTTTCAGTTGGTCGTGGGAATTTTTTTAGACGATCATTTTCCAAAACGGGACAAGTTTCTACTTGTCCTCCACGATTCGGTGTATTGTTGGTTGCGTATCAGACGAAAATCTATACACTTCAAGTTGCGGGGGTGGTTTGATGCGACGCAAAAGAAGACACAGTACGTCAGTTATGTGCAGAAGTAATTTATTATATTATTATAATGTTAAGGCTTGGTCTTAGTGATAACACCTGATTTTATAATATTACAATGTAACTGTACAATTGTTGAAACGTAATGTAATCGTCAGTCGTAATACACAATGCAACGTCTGTTTGTAAACGATCGGATAGCCATTGAGACGATGATTTCTGTAAAAAGCGTTACAAAAGTGTCGATTTTGCGAACACGAGAAATGAAAGAGCAACTTTTGTACAATTGCAGTGTACGTTGATATTTGAGTATCAGTCGAAATGTCGAAAAAATCATATCCCTCATGCCTACACAAATATAAATAGCTACTGTATTTTATAAAATCGACTTTACATCATCGGCTATGATACGGACAAAATTTCACGGGAGATCACATGATGGATTTGTCAAAAATCGAAATGAACGAGACATAGTGAGAGATAGAGAGACCATGCGACTGGGGCGAGGGGGCAAACGATAAACGCAACTTCTACAGACGTTACGATCATTACATCATAATATATATCGTGGGTAAGTCGATTAGCGACGGGTTCCGCCAACGTTCCGAAGAAACGAGAAGACGAAGCTCGAACGAAAAACTGTCCGCGACGATTATTTGTTTTGGCCGTTTTGTTGGAACGTCGATCGGAACGTTGGCGCAGCCGTGGGCCCTAAAATTACAACAAAGTGAAATTTGTTATGTAGACAAATAAAGACTTTCATCTCAGAGTTGGGTAATTTTACAAAAATCAACATTAACACCACCATACTGCGTTTATATGTACACAATCATCCATGCTTATATAATTTATACAGAGTTTTTTTTCTTCTATAATAGTGATGAAAATATCTTCTTGATAAATTTATAATTAAACACATATAAATGAGTCTATTGTAAATGGTTACATGTCCATCGATTCGCCGCGTTTCGACTGTTTGCTTCGACGGGTCGCATCGAGGGGGACGGGCGCAGACCCCAGCGCCCGCACCGGTCCCCCCCACTAGAAGGGTAACCGATTTGTGACGTGTCGAACTCAGACGGAAGGCTAAAACTTATCGTTACAACATTAAAGGGCACTTTTTGACCTGACCGCGTCGAAGCAGACATTCCAAGCATTTTCGGATCGACCAAGAGTCTCGGGGGCGTCGAACCAAGCAGTAGCAAACCAAGTTCATTGTAGCTGTTTTCGTTGCCAACATAAATCAAATTTCATTGCACATATCTTATATAAATTAACGTCTTAAATGTACCGAGATATAGTTCGTATCACATGATTTAAAGATCAGTTGTAATAATCAACACTGTTTTTTTTTTGCCATGGCTTTTTACGTCGTGCCTCTGACGTGTCCGTCAACTTTCCATTTATCACAAAACTGACGTCCGCTCGTTACACTCGCCACAATTATTAGATTCTTTGGGTGGTTTTTAACCCATCACCGGTGGGGATCGAGGGTTGGGGGGGTGGATCGGGGTCCCAAATAAACTCTCGACGAATCAAAACTGAACGATAACACAGTTTTATTAAATAAAAACATTTATAAAAATATACCTCACTCCAACAGAACTCAAGTACTTGCCAACGCAACAGAAACATGGCGCAAAGAAACGAAACAATAATACGGTTACAAACCGTAAAATTATTTGTCATACTATGGGTTCCTCCCTTTTGAAATTAATATTTTGAGAAGCACAAAAATCCCGCGTGAACGGTATACAATTAAAGTACGAACAGATTTTGCAGTCGTAAACCGGTATGATGTAGAACAAGAGAACGAGACAGCTGAACAGGAACCCAGCCGACAGCAAGCACACCCATATCAGCGCTATTTTCTTGCGTCTCTCGTACACACCGAACGAAATGAACGGCAGCAGCGCGTACGACAACAAAAATCCGAACACGAAACCGAACAAATGAGCATAATTGTCGACCCAGGGCAGGAGACCGATCAGGAAGAGGGCTAGAGTGATGGAGAGGAGCTTACACAGGGCTTGGTTGGGGTGCTTCAGTATGGGCCACGAGTTGAGAACCTCGACGATCAGACAGGCCAACAGCCCGAACTGCGAACCGGCGGGGCCCACCTGAAACAACAAACTTAGCACCGGGATTCGCCCCGCCCAGCCCGACCACTCACGTCGGCCCTGTAGGGCACGAAGATGGCGCTGGCCAGATTGCCGGCCACGCCCGACCCCACGTAGATTATCCCGATTCGGAGGCTGCCGGTCAGCTTCTCGAGGTCGCGCATCAGGAAGTACTGGATGAGGACAGTGACGGCCAGCTGGAGGATGCCGGCGTGGAGGAAGAGGGACGTCCACAAGCGGTAGAATTGATCGGGCGTTTCGGCGAAGTAGAACGGCAACATTCCGCACACGTCGTTCAAGCAAGACACCTGCAAAATTAATAACAAGGGTGAAAACTTTCATGATAAAAATTTTATGTTGTATTTCGCTCCTTAATTAAATCCGGACGCCTCGCCTGAATAATAATTAATTAACGTAATTTTTCGCCCGCACCCCTAACGACAGGACGAGATCGACGTTTCAAACGTCAAACGTCACTTTTGACAGCCGAAGGAAAGGGGCACATTATTGCGTCTGCGACCTCTTTTAATGGATTCAGTGGCAAGTTCAAGGTCTAGATCGAGACGGCTCCGACAATCAATCTTGTTTTCAAAGATTTTGATTCCTCAGCGGAATTAGCAGGGTCTAATTATCGACTTCATTTCTGGCCAGTCGACACTTTTCGGGGGTTGTTCAAACCTAAAAATCACTCTGCTTTTATTTTTCGCAACAAAAAAAACGACAACAAATTGCCAAATAGACAAACCCGAACGTTTACCAGTTGTTTATTCTGATATTTTATTGTTTACTATTAATTTTTCGACCTTTGCGCGCCATTTCAATTATTTCACGTTGTACTTCATAAATATGAGCGGCGTCAATCAACAGAATCCGATAAAAAATAGGGCAGCTCCCGAAAGTGGATACCACGCACTTCAAATGCTTTATTTAGCTTCGACAAAAACCCAAATTTATGCGGCAAACAGGTATATTTGGATTGGCCGTCGTTAATTTTCCAAAAGCCGATCCCCTGCGTGGGATTTTACGACGACTCGGAATTTTTGCTGTGCAAACTGTCCCTCGAGCTCGTTCTAAAGTTTCGCCCCGACTTAAACGGCAATAACCTCGACTTTTCGTGGCCCAAACTTTCCTCCTCTTCTAAACTCGCAGCCGACGACGTGTTCAGCGGAGAAACTCCTCCAATATAATTAAACACCGATACATTTTTGCTCGAGTCGTCAAACCGAACGTAAAAATAACTTTCGCCATTCTAATGGCGCCCCTTACCGACCACCTGCTGCTCCAAATTAAACTCCAAGCAGTCGACAAGTTTCCTCGCACCCTGCAAGATGCACTCTCCACTCGCTGCAGTTACCTGCTTTACCGACCGCACCGATTTCACCGTCCGCCTCGGCTTTACCTGCGAACACAGCGACGCCTCTTCGTGAAACGCCCCCCTGACGAAGTCGCAGTACTCCTTGGTGGTGATCTTGCACTGGCCGTGGATGCCGATGCAGCAGGGGTGGCCGATCACTTCGCAGATCATGTGCTCGGCGCTCTTGTCCCTGCTGCCGCTGCGCTTCTGAATGGAGAACTGGGTGTTGGTCTTGCGGCAGATCGGCCACTTGGTGATGTCGTCGGGCCACTCGTACGGGTGCACGCTGGCCGGGGCGTCGCAGAACCTGCGATGAGTCGACAGTGAGATTATGAGCGAAGTATTGGCGGCGGCGAAAACCAGCTTTCTCAAACAAGAAATGGGACTTACTTTGGGTCCAGGCCGCAGACGGATCCGGAGATTCGGCCCCCGGGGCCCGCCTCCCCCGCACTCCACTTCTTCCACTTGGATATGGTCTTCTGCGAATAAAAAAACATTAACGACGAGTCACGGATTTTATTTCTAATTGGACGTCACAATAGTAGTCGGGAGACATGCACGCATGCTGTTATCACATGTACGGATGCATTTGACTCACCGTGGGTCTCAATCCCCTCAACTATAGAAGTAGCACAACAGAAAGAGAGAAGAAAACAGTTCACACATTAGATCTGTCGGGTGGACTGGACACCAAAAGGCAAAACTTACTGAGCAGTCCGCTTGGGAGGACTGGACGCAGCCCGAGTCGTCGTTCCTGATGCAGCACGCCGTCTCCCTCTCCTTCGCCCTGATCTTGTCGATCTGCTGCGAGATCTTATCGTCCACCCTCATGCAGGGTGCGAACTTGGCTCCCAGATGGATCAAGTCGCTGGCCCTGGGACCGAACCTGCAACGCGACCCGATGAGTCCACCCCCAGACACTCTCCGCCACAAACCAAAAATTCGCCGGCTCCAGATAGTCGACTTGTTGCAAGGAGAGGCTCGTGACGAGGACCTGACCCGACCTCGACTGCAGATCGAAGCCGAACGGTCCGAACCCGTAACAGATGAGCGAGATGAACAACACCAAAATTTGTACTGTGGTCACCCAATAAGTGAACATCGGCCTGTGGTCCTCCATGTCGTCCAGTTGCTGCAGGATCTTCTCGTCCTGCGTCACCGACCGCCGCATCGACCTCCTAAACAACGCGTTTTACTGGAGTTCACCGTCGTTACGTCGACGTCTACATTACCCGAACATTCTTCCGACCCAACCCATTCCGTACTGTCTCCGGTCCGAATTGTCCAACACGTTGTCCAGCAACGACGAGATGACTCTCGAACCCCCGACCGCGGGCCTGTTCTGGCCCTCGTGGCGCAGCACGACGTGGGGGTCCCGCCTCCAGCCTCCCGAACCGGGACGCGTCGTCAACCGCTCCCTGTAGGCGGGCTGGAGGGCGGCGGCGTCCTGGGCGCCTCTGTCCACGGTGTCACCTACAAAACGCAACACGTCAACAACCACAATCGGTGGCAACCAAAACAAACATAAAACATAAATTGGAGTTATGTTTACATTACATACACAAATCGACGGCATTGTCTTCGAATGGATCTAAATGACAAAAAAATAGATGATTAAGAAGAACAAAATCTGTTATGTTCATATACACAAACCAATGGAATTGTGTGTGTTAAAAAATTATCTTGTTGCGTAAGTTTCAATGACGCAAGCATAAGACAATCATGTTTACATGACTACGCAAAACGACAGTTTTGTGTCTGGCGTGAAGAACAAAATGTGTTATGTTTACGCGTCTCAACTGATAATACTCTCGTTGTGTTTACACGAGAGTTTTGGGCGAGTGATGGTGGAGTTGTGTTTACACACGGGTAAGTCTTATGTTTTCACAAAACTTCAATAGAATTAAATAAAAGTACGGCACCTTCTTCTTGGGGTCTGGGAGAGGTCGGCGACGACGGCTTCTGGAAGAAGGACTCCTCCTCATCGATGCTGCTCGAGCTGTGCGGCGTGTCCGGGGGAAAACTCCTGGAGAGCTGGCTCTGTTGCGACCTCCTCCGCGGGCGGTGCCTGGTCAAGGTCTGCTGGAAGAAAAAATACATTTCCGCAACGGATAGGAGCGAGTCGTTCATCATTACAATATAAGAAAGTTTCTTTTATCCGGCAACACACCTAAGAGACCCCCGGGATCTTTAAATTCATTCCAGAAACGACGAGTCCCTTTGGCAGGGACAGTTTTTGTAGTCGCGGCTTTTTCCCGCATAATAAATCACGGGCACCACTCGCGGAATCAAAACGAAACAGAGAAACCGTCCGAGTGGGCGACGGAATTCTTTCCCTCTTTCTTCTTTTTTCCTTCCATATTAATATTTTGACATCCGACCAGAGACACCGACAAAGTTTTCGTTTTATGGGGGACGGCCCGGGGAAAAAAAACTACACGAGGAGCGAATTAATTATTTCGCGTTTTTTAAGCCACCCCTTAAATATTTATGAGAGGGCCGAGCACCGATTACTTTTTTTCGCGACAATCAGACAGATGAATTATTCAGACACTTGAAAATGTGCGCACTCGACTCATTACGGACCAGTAGCAACGGAAAAAAATATTTTCTCGAGTGCAGCAAGACCAGAAACTGATAACGAGAGCGGCGACACCGCGAACTAATGTCGCTGCGTCACGGGGACGTCGAGGAAAGGAGGTCAAAGAGGGAAATGGTGCCTCGATGCAGAAGAATTTGCATTAGATGAGCCAGCAAGTTCTGTTTAAAACGAATTTAGTACCTTAGCAAACCTTTTTGGAAAATCTGTACCCGATACTTGTTTACCAACATGATTTTGAAAGACCCAGGACTAGAATTATCAAGACACTTTAGCAGACAACTCTTTTGCTGTTGCACGTCTCTCTTTGCAATTTTCAAGCTGCAGAACTGAACAAATCCTCTTCAAAACTAGTTCAATATCTGAAGAGAGCGCCTTGAAACACCTGAGTTTCAAATGGGTTTCGAACGGCGATTTTGAAAGATTTGAGGTTAGGTCGCCCCAAGATATTTTTAGGGATAATTCTTGCTATCGAATAGTTTTCTTTGAAATTTTCGGTGGATATTCAAGAATGCATTTTTTAGATCATGCTTAATATCTTAGAGCAACACACGTTAACATTGAGGTCTGGACAAGTTTAGAACGGCGACCCCGACACTAGAAAACTCAATATACTACTATTATTTCTCGAGAAACTTCAGTTGATAACTCTCTTGTTGCATATTTCTCTTTATAATATGCAAAATACAGAACTGCGCTCTTTAAAACAAGTTCAATACGTTAGCAAAGCTCCTTGAAGAACCTGAGACTCAAATAGGTTTGGAACGGTTATTTTGACAGATTTGTGGTTAGATTTCTCCAAGATATTTTTGCGAATTATTGAATATTTTCCTTTTCACGGAGTCTAACCACCTAAACATTCTCTAAGACAAGGTCAACAATTTAAATTACATAATTCGCTGTAAATGCTGAGACCTAGACAGACCTGGAATGCAGAGTTTTTAGCGAAACTTTTGCCGATAAGTTTTTTGTTAATTTTTTCTTCGGGTTATTCAAAATATTTCACAAGGTGGATCCATGTAAATGTTCTTTAAAACAAGGTCAATACCTTAAAGCAATTCGCTCTAAATACTGAAATCTAGATGGACTTAGGTTGACCACTTTTTACGGTTAGCGATTAGGTTTCTCAAGAAACTTTTACCGATAACTCTATTGTTAATTAACATTTTTCTTTAACATGTGCACGTTATTTGGCACGACAAAAGCTCTCTAAAATAAACCTAATATCTTGGCACAATTCCTTGGATTGGAATATAAAGGCAGTCTTGAAGGATGTACCTACGATTATATCTCCCAAGATATTTGTGCAGATAACTCTCTGGTTGTTGAATATTTTTCTTTGAAATTTTCGCACTGCTTTGTGCTTTGTAGTCTTTACAAGCATCAAACTCGATACTGTAAACACAGATTTAGATATATTTAGAACGGCGACATCTCAAGACCACTATTGATTAGGCTTGGAGAAACTTTTGCCGATAACTGTATTGTTATTGAATATTCTTTTTTGAAATTTTCATAAAGTGTATAGGTATACGTAAAAGCTCTTCCAAACAAGGTCGGTGTGTTAAAGCAATTCGTTGTAAATGCTGAGATCTAAATAGACTTAGAATGCAAAGTTTTTAGCAATTAAGTTTCTTAAGAAACTTTTACTGATATTTTTCTTTTAATTTCACTATACAATGTGTCTCAGAAATAAGTACATTAATAATAACCAAGGACAGTTCTCGTCAAGAACAACAAAATTTTTATGTATCATTTTTTCGAAATATAATTTTCATTTCAGTATTTTTCCCCCCCATAAATTAACGAGCTGTCTATTTACTCGCATTTTCTAGTTATTTGACCCAATGACAGTGACCGTGAAATAATACTTTTTGTAAAATCAACGCAAAACATTGTGTTTTTAGAATACAGTTTTTCCGCTCTGCGGCCGAGGTGTAGTTTTTAGTTAGTTTTGTCCGACTCCACAAGGCAGGTGTTTACGTGTTGATTCTGTGATTTAAGCTAAAATTTTGTAAAAATGACGAGTAGTGAATCATAGATGCATGTTGATGCATTAACTGGATAACTATAAGGTTTAGGAACAAATATTTTGCTATTGCTATTAAGGAGCTCTATTACCAGTTAAAATTAATGTACTTATTTCTGAGACACGTTGTATATCAAGACACGTGTTCCTTCCTTAAAATCAGCCAAATATTTTAGTAAAGCTTCTCGGAAAAGATTATAACGACGGTTTTGAAGGTAAATATTTTGAAGATATTTGTACAGATAATTCTCTGGTTCTTGAATATTTTTCTTTGAAAACAAAGTTCCTTGGAAAAGCTGACATCCAGATAACGGCGATTTTGAAGGATTGGTGCTTGCTGGTTAGTGAGATCTAGGTAGGTCTCGAACGGCGACTTTGGAAGACAACTCTATTGTCGTCGAATGTTTCTGTTTAAAATCTCCACCCTGTACAGCATCAGCACACCTCGTCTGGTGCAGCAGCACCGGGAATTAACGTCGGCGGTGCTATGAAAAATTCTCCTCATCCCGAATTAGACGACGAGATAAACGCCAGCCTCGACCGAATTGATGCCTTTCGGTAGGCGCGTAATGAAATTTGCAGGCGTTGATAATTGGCCGGAAAACAAATGAATAACAGTCGTCGACAAATGAACAAGGCCACGTGTAGAGGGCAACCGTCCCGTGAAATATCACCCGTGTCGGTGGTCGCGTCGGGAAAAAATATCTTCACGTGCGAAAATCGTCCGCGGTGCACCCGGTGCACTTGGACCGTTCGGAAATCGGACGCGGCGATTTTCCGCGGGCGACGGTGGGGACCAATCATCGCCCGGGAAAAGTTTGTTTTCCTTTGGAGAGTCGCGCACCAATCTACGGACAAAGTCGCTGATCAATGGCGAAAATTAAGGACCAGCCGGATGTCCCGAGGGTGCGGAGAAAAACCATCGATTAGGGCGTCTGTTTACCGGGAATATCGCACCGTAGGGGGAACGGGCGGGTTGCTTCTGCCAGATAAGGGATCGGGAATCGGCGAATTCTCGCGGCACATTCGTCACACAATGACGCTAATCACTGGAAATTATTCAGCCGAAACGGGATCCACCTGAAACTTTCTGTTTGTTTTATCAACAAACGTGCGAGGCAAGATGCGAGATTTTGGGCTGAGAACGACGCAACCGGCACTGAATAACGTTCAAGACAGTTCGTCGAGTAAACTGAGGCTTCCGAAGCTGACGAGGAGGATCTCATATCAGAATTAACGCAGCGCAGGCATCAAAGAAACATTTTTTTCTTGCTCAATCCCTCGCGCAACCAACTATTTCTTCCAGTTTTCTCTCGCGCCTTCTCTTTTATTCAATTTTTTCTTTGACACACTCCCAACTATCACCACTTCCACTTCAACAACACTGTACAAAATCTCCGCATCTTCACCCCCTGCAGTGTTACGCTTTCTATCATTGCGCCGTACATGCATGCTCCATTTTCGTTTGTAACATCCTTATTCCATTACAACGTCTTTCTACCCCGTCCTCCTCATTTTCTTTGCTTTTTACCTCAGTCCTGTCTCATCCACACCCGATGATCTGTCAACTCTGTGTCCTCTTAATTCGTCCCCCTCCCCTCTCCATTTTATTTTTCTTGTACCTCCAGAAAACTTGTTTGTCCATTTGCAGTCATCACATTTCGTTTTCCATTTACGGAATGTAATGTACATTGGAAAAACACAACAAGCTCACTCGAAAGCTTTTAACAGTGTAGATGTGCGGACCGCGAAATTCACCATCCACGACGAGAACTCGCTTCTCGTGCATTCAAGAAAATTGAAACAATTAGTTTTGTATTGTGGGTCGAAGAGACTTGCGCTTGTACGGTGGAAAAACATCAATTTTTTGGTCCTTCGAGCCGGATTGTAGAAAATCGCAACATTTCGATTCTTTTGATCAACGGCTGAAATTGATGGCTTTCCATGTTTCATACGAATCTCAAAATGCAAATAAATCCCGAATATTAGCCCGGACTGTTTACAAAATATGGTGAATGCATAAAATAAATTGCAAATCGTCCAAATTTGTTTTATGTGACATATTTACGGACACGGCCGCTCGCATTCATTTTCTGGATATACGTCCTACTATTTTTAATTCCTCGTTAATTAAACAAATGGATATTCCATTAGATTGTTTTCAAATGTGATGCACAGCACTCGGAAATGCACCGTAATTTGTGCGCTGCTTCGTCTGTGCCAAACTATCTCAATTTGGCTGAAATTGTGAATATATTGTCTTTGAAACTTCCACATTACATATGCGAACAAACGCTCTTCAGAACGAGTTCAACATTTTGGCAAAGCTCTTTGGAGAAGCAGAATCCCAGATAGGTTTACGACAACGATTTCAACGACTAACTAACGATCAGGTGTCTCAAGAAACTTTTGCCGATAACTCTACACGTCAGGACAAACGTTCTTTCAAACGAACAAGCCAAACTGACCCGATGGGTTTACAAAGGCGATCATGAGAGCTCTGTTGCTTTCAAACATCTTGAACCAACACTCTGAGATACAGATTGCTCTAGACGACAACTTTGGAGGACTAGCGCGATCAGGTTTCTGAAAAAACTTTTGGAGATAACTCTCTCGTCGTCAAACACTTTTCTTCCAAATTTTCACACCGGATGCCAAGACAAACGTTCTTCAAAAGGCAACACCTCGCAGACGTCCAGGTTGGGTTTTTCCAGGGCGAGAAACGAATTACCCCTTCCCAGCAGCGACCACCGAAACCCGTCGACTTGAACGTTTCACCCGACAACGTGCAGATGTTAAAAATCATCGGCTTTGAAGTCTGAAACGGAACGTTAATTCCACGAAAATAATTCGAAAGCCGCCCCGATATGACAGCACTAAGCCCCTCGCGTTATTCCGAATTGGCAATCTCCTTTGGGCACCGAAATTCTGTTATTGTTAATTCGCGAGTGCGTTTGTTGTAAACAATTTCCCGACGCCGCGAATCTGCGGCCGACCGTAAACACCGCCAGATTTACGGGGGCGGTGCGTCGACGATTTTCTCCCCGCACGTTCTAACCGACACGTTTAATTCGGGCGAGGGTTTTTATTTTTCTGGTAGGTGCGAGCGCGTGTGTGCACGTCGAGCTTAACACTTCGGCCCCCCCGGGGTGCGCCTCTCGCGAAACGACAGAAATCCCTATCATAAATCTCCCCGCTGCAGCATTGGCATTCCGCAAACGGAATAAATCTGATTATGCAGGAATAGAACGCTTGTCTCTGGTCGTTTAATAAATGAAAAAGCGTCGAGCGGGCCATATTTCAGCCGACGCTACATTACTCCACTTTTACAATGGTGGTGCACTCAGACATAACCTTCGCCGAGTGGGATGGAAAAAAAAACACACCGACGCCCGCCATTTCAGACGTATTTGTTTAAACAAGATGGCGGGGAAGGTGTCTCGCCGACATTTTTTTGCCAGTTTGACTTTCGTCCCGGTGGGACCGTTTCTGCGTGATCGGTACTCACGTTAACGACGTAGGAGAGTCCATCCCACGTCATCCTCGCCACCGAGTCCTTCCTCCTGACGGTGACTTCGTTCAAGCGCTCCTGATTCGCGTCGGGGACGTCGTTCGTGCCCGGAAGGACGTCGGGCCTTTCGGCTTGTAACTGTCCCGACATCCTTGCCCCCGGAGCGGCCTCGGAAATCGTCCGTCTGTGCGACTGACCCAACGTCCTGTACTCCTCCTTCAGCGGGCCGTAAGTCCTGTAACAAATCACCAAGAGCGGTTTTTTACAGAGGACGAAATTCGACCAAAAAAACGACTCTAATTCGTTTATTACCCCACAAAATTACATTCGGATTTCTGTCATCGCACAGAAAAAACAGATACGATGGAAATTGTTGATGGCCATATATTCGGGATTCTATATTTTACAAAATCTGCCGGTTTGTTTCTATCATGAGATCGTATAAATTGCCTCGGGCCCGCACGTGTTTTTTGTGGGCACCCACGCAAAAAAAAACTTTTTTGGCTCCCGCTCTTACGTACCCAATTCTAAACGATAAAAAATTCATTCTTCTGGCACGTCACAGTCTGTTTTATTTCTATTTTCGACCCCAACGAAGTCTACAACGCAAACAAGCAAATACAAAGCCATCAAGAGTTGGCGAGTTGGTGGTAATGCTGAATTTTATTTTTAAATGGTACAACTGGAGTAACTCCCGAGTGTTGACGGCTTGACACTGAAAATAATTGTTCTGTATTTCAATTTTAATTTCTTTTTACCGTTAATTTTCCCATAATCTAACCATTTTGTGGTTGTTAATGTGACGTCAGATCTGTCAAATAAACCAACAAAAACATATCCAGTTGCAGTGTTGCAAACAGCCGAATAAAAAATGTTCTTAATTGTTTGCTAACCCAAATACAGTCCTTCCTGATCACTTGTATTGAAAAGAAGCAAATTTTGACATTTTTTGCAGAATGACATCCAGCAAAAACGCCACCCCGTCCATCGGATCTGTTTTCTGTTTCTGTCCACCGGATCTGTTCGCTACACAACTAGAAACGTCAAATTTGACAAGATTTGAAACGACATTAAAAAACTTCCGGAAATGTGCAAGTTTTACCCCAAAATTGCGAGACTCGATCCTTTTACCTGGAAGCCATCCTTATCCTCCTGTCGAGCCACCTCCTCTGCTGCTTCTCCTCGCTCTCTTCATCGACGCCGAAAAAAGTCGCCGTCTCCTTCTTGATGTAGTTCTTGATCATCTCCTTCCTGGAGAGCTGCCTCCCGAGGTGCGGCCTGTTGGGCAACCGCTCGCTCTGGGTGTACGCCAAGTTCCTGTTCTGTATCCTGGGTCTCTCGGGGGGCGAAGCCACCGGCAGGGAGACCGCCCTCTGCACCGGCGGCAGTTTCGCGGCCGTCGGCGGCGACACTTGCGGCTGTCTGAGTTCCGGGGCTTCGCCGGTCGTGGCCTCCGTCGGCGGCACATCCTCGGCGACCGGCGTGGCGGTGCGTTGTTGCGGCGGCGACGGTTGGGCGGGCTGTTGTTGTTGCGCCTGTTGGGGATTGTTCTGCTGCTGTTGCTGCTGCTGCTGCGGCGCCGTCGCCCTCCTGCGGATTAAAATCTCGAATCATTTCTGCCGGTCCTGATTGGATTTTATCGAACGGAATTGTTTCGTTTCGGGGGAGTCGTGGTGCTTTTAAACCCGCCGTAAGTCGGTTTAATGGAAAATAGCTGGCGGATATCCGGTACGGCGGGAGAGATAAAGGTGTTCAGGTTCTTGGATGAATTCGGGATTTGGGGCGCAACTCAAGTTTTTTCTTTTTGGGGGGCGGGAGAGCGATCTGTTCGAGATTTGAGCAACCCTTTCGGTGTGTTTCTGGTATATCAAGCAACTAGCTCGACTCAGTTCGATATCTTTATTATGGGAGAACAAAAGCGACCAAGTTTATAGTCTGGGGAATAAAGGAAGTTGCACTTGGACTGGGAGCACGTATTCGGCTGGAAACCGCCGAATGACTTACTCGCTCCTGTCGAGAATTCCGATCGAGTAAAAATGTCTTTAGACTCTTTGCCCGTCGACCGGAGCGGTCCTAATTCAATCCTTCGGAAAGGGTGTCAATTGCGATATTGATCGGCGCCATTCATCGCCGTTTAACGGACACAATTAAATTAAAGTTGATCGAGTAAAACGGTCTTATCGGTAGTAAAGCGCCCGGAGACAATTACACAGGAAACTGAAACGGAAATGTTCGCATGAGCCACTTTCCGGTGTGGAGGAATTGCCGGATCTTCTTCGTCGCTGACCCTTGTCGTTGGCTGACGGATTGTCTGCGTTGCCCTTTCTGTATATTGTTTCCGGTAGTCCTGTTTACCCGCTCGTACGTCAGGGCTGCGGTCGGCCGCGGTCGGTTTGACCGACGTGACTTGCCCCGGCCAGCTGGGCCGTTCCATTAAGTTGCCGATCTAATTGACGTCGGGGACGGCGAACGGCCGCCCCCGACCGATCCGCGCCACGCAGAAGTCTCCCCGACGAGTCCCACAAAATAATCAAACACCCCTCGACCTCGCACTTTCACGTCCGTCTTGGGCCCCACGTTATCTTCCTCAATAATAATAATAACAACCGGTTGTATCGGGACTTCGTCCATTAGGCCATCGCAAAAGAGATATTTGCCAAGTACGTTGTCAAGACGATAACTCCACACTATTTTACTTCGCTCTACAAAAATGTGCATTTTGACCCACATTCTGTAATAAGAGTTTCAAATGATCACAGCCTCATGCTCAAGTCTGATAAGTACTCATCTCCTATTACGAATTGGATGAGACGCTTAAAAATATACAGGGTGTCCCAGAGTTGCGAAAAAGCTAAATAACTTGTTTGTTATTAAAGATATCAACTTTTACTTTTTCTAGATGATAGCTACGCTTCTACTGCACATTCGGAAAATATTGCGGTATATACACAGTGTGTCTCAATATTATAAAAACACTAAAGTTATGTTTTTTTAAATGGAACCTACCCAGTTTGATTTCATTTTTGGATTCTATGCTAAATTGTGAATCAAATCTATACAGGTCCTTTTTACTTATCTGTCATCGTTTTTGATCAGTGGCGCTTTTTTTACCCGAATTTCGAATTGCAGGGGTCCCTTCGAACCTTCCAAATCGTTGCACATAAATTAAAATTATTGACGCTGTTTGATTTCTGAATGTTTGCCGCATCTGCTGAGTGTTTACTTAACAACCTGCTCAGTCTCATATGCCTACTGCGACTTTTTAAACATAACGAACTAAAAATGTCAAAAACTCATTTTTTTTCAAATGGCACCCCGTATTTATTATTGCACTGGTCGAAAGCTTTTTTGACAAGCTTTTGAACAACATAAGGTTTGTATAGTCGAATCTGAAAATCTAGGGTGATATCCTAAAATCGCTAAATTTGGTGCAATTTTTCCGTTAAAGACAATACAAAAATCTAGTAGCCCTAACAAAAGATAATTACACAATATGGTCACTCCATAAAGATTAATCAACCAACAAAACAGTGTTTAACAATTAAACATTTTATTATTTTAGTGATTTTTAGTGATTTTAAGATAGCACTCTAGATTTTTACATTCGACTATACAAACCCTATACCGTTGGAAAGCTTGTCAAAAAAGCTTTCGACCAGTGCAATTTTGACATTTTCAGTTTCTTATATTTAAAAAATCGCAGTAGGCATATGCAACTAAGCACGTTATTGAATAAACACTTAACAGATGCAGATGTCATTTATACAGGGTGTCTTAAAATTATTGTATTCCGAGTTCGGGGCTTAGTAGGGGACATCCTGTTAACCAAGTAAAAATGTTTAAAAAAAATTCCTGTCACTTTGAGAAAAATATCAAAATTGCCAATATTTGTTCAAAAGTACCTGATTAATATTCTAGCTATAGTATAATTCAGAATAAGTGGCATCGCGATAGGCGTTGATTCTCTAAAGTGAGCTTTATGTTATGTCAAAAAATTTAGTAAACATGTGAAACCGTCATTACTTTATTCTGAAGTTATGCGTTACATAATTTTAACATGGTTTTCACCCACAGCAGAGATAACCCCCAGACAAATAATACTTTTCATAAATGAAACAAGAAAATTCCAAATACTTATAACAAGAAAATAAACACAAAACGATTCCAATGATAATATCAAGGCCAAATTAAAAGCGAAGGTTACCAACAGCATCGAAACTAGGGTATTATTAGCAAGAGTCTTGCTGCCAACGTAAATTTGAATTTCCAACGCCTACCGCGATGCCACTTATTCTGAATTATAATATATGTTGTACTTCCCTTTTGAACTTTTATTTTTTCGAGATAAAGCTGTTTTTTCAAGAAATGTCTTTTCATTTATATTTTAATATTTGACATAATCATCCTCACCATATTTCAAAATGAATGTCAACCATTTATATTTTTTATTTGAAGAAAACATTCAGACTCATATATTTGTAAAGACCCCCTACCACCCCCCCCCCCTGTATTGTCTTTACTTCATTTTTTCGAGATTCCTGAGATTTTCCCTACAAGACCCTCGACTTGGAATACGTTAATTTTGCGACACCCTGTATAAGAGAGACGAAGCCGTCACTTCCGCATACAGCTGGCAAAAACTATTAAACGATCCAAACGCTAAAATAAAATTCTTCATCGGAAAGGCTGCATCCCACGTGAAACAAATGCAGGTATCTTTAGGAACGTGTCATGCATTATTCCTCCAGGATTTGCATCTTTATCTTTATCGAGTAACTGCAGTTCAAGAGCTACTCTCAACTGATCTGCCACAACGTTTACAAGCTCTGCACGCTACACAATGCCGGTGGTATTCTATAATGAAGTCTTTTTATGGATGAAGCTTGGTTTTATAGAACCAGATTTGCTAATTCTGAGAATATGAGAATTTGGAGTACCCAAAAGCCTTAAGAGGAGTTTCTTTACATCCAGCATCCAAATAAGATACGGTGCGATCAATTAAAAAATAAATCGAGTCGGCGTGTTACCTATGGCAACCCATGCTATAGCATAGGCTCCAAAGCAAACTCGATTAATTTTTTAAATGATCGCTCGGTAGATATGTGGGTAGCAATTAGTGCAAGAAGAATAATAGGATTTGTATTTTTCAAAGGTAATAAATTAATTTTATTCAGAATTTATTTCAATACGATAGGGTTTCAGTAAGACGCTTTACGACTACTTTTGGTAATTGTTCACTTTAACTACTTTTAGAATTTTCGTGTTTTTTCTGGCTAGACAGCCTCAGGACGTCCTCCTAGATCGTTTCCCACCATTCAAACCTTGTGCAAATGCATTTTTTTTCTCCTGTTGTGTTTCAAGGTCGCGCCAATGTCTTAGTATAACCAAAGGATAAGGAAAATTCATTTGCACAAGGTTTGAGTGGTGGAAAACGATGTAGGGGGACGCCAGAAAAAACGGGAAAATTCCAGAAGTAGCTAAAGTGAACAATGACCCCACTTTTGAACCAATCACGTAATGATAAACTCCAACAAGGTTATTGCCAGCAAGATGATGCAACTCCTCGTCGCGCTTATCAGTTTGAGGTTGTGTTTATGAGTACGTCTGGGTTTGTGTAAGAGAGAGAAAACTGCGATCCCCATGACCAGCAATTTTTTGAACGCTCGCTAGCATCATTTCGTCGTCGCAACTCCTCCAACTTCGATAAATTTCCAAGTTGCCAAACTGCAACTTATTGCTTGTCCGACTCGTATTTGTTTACTAAACAACAATAAATACGAAAATGTCGTTTGGTACTGCAGGAAGACGTTGTATCATATTTCAAAGTTATTTTGTCGAGTTCAAGTCGCTCCTTCGACAAGTTTATTTCAATTCTGGTTCTTGTACACAACAGGAACCGATTCGTTTCGAAATGGCGAACTTGACGCGCGTCCGCTCCGCATTTTTCCGATCCATCCCGTTCGATCTCTGCGTTTCCCATCGCGAAATTATCTCCGCGTTTATCTCCGAAACTAATTTGCATTCTGCATCCGGGGATCAATCGGGAACCGCGATTCCGTCAACCGTCGCGCGCCGTCGAATTTACATTCCGCGGGGATGCACTCCGTTCTTAATTTCCCTCCGATGTCTGTCGTCGAAATAAGTGATTTTAGAAAAATATGTTGCCGCTCCAAAAGTTTTTATTGATATCCGTATATCGCCGCCGAAGAATTTTAAATTAACTTCGGAGAGGTTACTCGAACTGAAATGGGTTTATAAGTTCGTGGCTCGATGCTCGCTGGAAAAACGAAAAGAATGCGTCTTAACTTTTCCGGGAGGAATTTGGTTTTTTCAGACGACAACGAATTGGTTCGGATGACCGGAACGGCCCGGCCCTGTCTCCGGGAAACCTCGAAGGATGCTTGTCGCGGGCCGCGAGTGTGCGGCGTCGATAGTGGCGGCGATGATTGATGAGGGGGGCGGTCGCGGGTCAGTCCCGAATCAACTTTGACAGCGTCTGATTTGTCGGAGGGATAAGAAAATCTCCCGGTTCGATATCAACAGTTTAGCGGGACCCGGTGGCAAAAATCGCGCCGCCCCCGGCTACCAGTTGAACGACGAGCTCGACTGTTATCCGAGGGACGTGATAGCGTTCGTTTGGTCATTAAGTGTAATACGAGCAGGAGATCGGGTCGTAATAACCCCTCGGGGGCCGATCCGGTCCGTCGGATTTCCCGCCACTTCATAGCTTCCCCGAATAACTATTATTATGATTGTGCGGCGGCACGACCGCCACGCGATCGATTCCGGCCCCGGAAAAATCCGACCGCTCGCAATTAAATCCTCGATCGGGCCCGGAATAATTGACCGCCACTCGCCATTCCGCATACGCGCGCCGCAAAAACATGATTGATTTCCGCCCGCCACAGGACTTCGACGTCTCATTTTCACCGGAGATTGCAAATTACTCCGGGAACTTACCGGACACCGTCTCGCCGACGATCGAGTTGCGATTCCGATTACCGGAGCCGGCGGATCCCGGAATTCGCCCCGGAACCGTCCTCTTGCGGGGTGGCTCCAGGCCGGGCCCTGAACCGAAAGGGTTGCGACTTTCGCAGGCGAGAAATCAAAGGACCCGAAGAGCGAACTTCACCTAACGCTAACAAAGTTAGGCAGGAGCGGAGAAATGAAGAACAGGAGAGAAATCCCGAATTGTCAATTGTCTTGATATTTCGCCTCCCAGGAACGGGAGTTCATAACAGAAAGGGAATCAAATAAACGGCCATGAGGACTGTATGAATGTATGAAGTAGTGGTGGAATGTCTCTCTCGACGCTCGATAGCGCCATCTGCAACTGTATATGAACTGTTGAAAAATGCGCGTTCGCAAAACCGCTACCTTATTGGGTGATGATGCGAATAAAAATCTGTCATTTGCGCAAACCATTTAGTATCAAAGAAAACAAGAGCGTCAGAAGAGTGGGTTTCAGTATTTACTACACTACTTTTTCTACAAGTAGGAAGTTTGCATCCGCGAGCGCAGCCGTGCATTCAAAGGCGATTCTTGATGGCACCGTTTGAGCAATGGACGAGGACCGTCAATACTTTTATCCTTCGAAATGTCGTTAAAAAGTGAGGGGCAAAAGCTTTCGCTTGTCTTTGTTCGCGAAATATCAATTTTCATCGGAAAGTGTGGAAAACTTCGGTGGCAACAGGAGATGGATGACCGCCTCCGCTCTTTTATTTTGGAAAGTTTCCCAATAAAAAAATCATTGTTCTAATTATTTCCCGGCGTATGGGGTGGAAATTTCGTTTCGTTTGTTTTGTACATATTAAACCAACAACGAAACGAATCGAAATTTCGTCGGGAATTAAATTTCCTCAGATAATAGAATCTGCGGGGGGATATTTTCGTTAAATTGGTCCACTCGATGCGTTCGTGATGTTGGGGGATTTCTTCGCCATCGTTGGGGAACAAAGCCCCCGCGAAACGTTGACGTTTCCGATCGAAACTCTGAATAATATATCCGTCGGCCGGGTCGTTTCGAAACGAGTAAAATATGGCGGTGGTGGAATCTCCTCTTAATAAAAGATGGTGTCTTTGCTTGGTGCATGACAACGTCGCGATTTCGGTCCGCGTTATTGCTAATTCTCGGCGCGAACTCTCCGATTTGCATAAAAAAATCCGACGGATCTGATACCGACACGGCCTATTTATTTATCGAGGCGAACAGAGCAAAAAGAGAAAAGACGAGACGGACGGAAAAAGCGGCTTCGAGGTGACTCAAGGTAACTATTCGGGAGAGGAAAGTTAAAAGAGCGTTCATTAATAACTCGGAGGAGGAGGTCCTCGTTCGCTCTCCTCTTCGAAAACTAAACGACGATTCGGCGAAGCAAATCGCGTTGAAAGGTCCCATCGGGCGTCGATAAGAAAACTTCCACTTTCGTTTTGTTACTTGTAAAGTGATTTCGTGGATGATGTTCATTCATTTAGTTCCCCTTGGCGCGCACGCCTTTTCACCACACAAAATTAAATTCCTGGACCCTTCGCTGAACGCACCAAAAAAGACAACATTCCCGGATGCACCAGATCCTAGTTCGCACATTCAAACGGAACTGCAACAATTCGCGGAAGAGGAAAAATTACTCGCGGAGTTGCACCCATTTTCAAAATTATCTTCGTCGCTTCCATCAGTTACCAGTTATCGTGCGCCTTCCAGCTGCATCAAGTTGGACGAGAACCCGAGGCGGATCTCTGACAACAACTTTAAGACTTCACGAGTTGCTTCGAGTCAAACTTTAACAAATTTTAACTGACAGAAATAAAACAAATTGTTAGAAGAGATGGTTGCGCAGTTCGAGGAACATCTTCGATAAGTTTTGCCGAGTGAGAAATCAGATTATCTCGTCATGTTTTATTGAGGCTCTTAAGTGTCGTCCTGTAATTGATCTTCGATTAGCCAAAAGGGGTTGTTATTGTAAAAAGAGGGCACGGCATCGAGGCCGGATATTCACTGTTACGGATTTGTTCTCTCAAGTAATGATATTATTTTACAGAGACAATGTTGTTCGTATGAAATTACACTCGCTGCACTCGTGCGTGTAAACTTCCCACTTGTAAAAAAAGTACTTTCTACACATGTGACACAACTATTACGTTACTGCTAAACATTCCAAAAGTGAACCGACTTTATCAAGGTTTGATACGTCAGTCGATTTGCAACGAATCGACTCGTTTCAAGGTTTCAGACGACGATAATATCTTGAGGGAAAAACGAATCGTTACATAATTCCAAATATTTGACTCGTCATCTTCTAGACGCGTATTTCTTCTAAATCTGCAACAATTCTCTCCGTTTCCTGCGGCAACATTTCTCGAGAATTAAGCCGCTTCACTTTCACAAATACGCAAATCATTTTCGACTGTAAATTTCAATAAAAGCGACTGTTCAAACGGAAATTTTTTTCAGGCAACGTCAAAATGACCACAAAGATTGCGCAACGAAATGATGCGACGCATTTACATTCCTTGTTTAACATTTGTCAACACGAGCATGGAATCCTGAGAGAAATCAAACAAAACAGTCGCGTTCTCTTTGCGAACAACGAATTCCGTAAGTGTTCGCTATTCGTTGTGGGACGAAGGTTATGATCGCGGTATGGCTTTTCCCTCCGAAATCTCAAACTAGGTGATTTAATTAATTTAATTTTGTGGTGCTTCAGCCTCGTGGAAACCAACCCGCGCCCCGAAACCAATTTGGATTCCTTAACGTTTCAAGTACTAGATTCGGATTTATCGCCTGTTCGTTATTTTTCACCAGACCAACACGGCAGACAATTAAAATAAAAATACAAACTGTAACGCGACGCGGCGATCCGGTTCGCGACGGGAAATTCCTTTTCTGGCGCGCTAGGAAAAGCGACAAAACGACGAGTCCGGAAATTATTTTAAAAATGTGCAAATTTTCGTATCTCCGCGGACACAACAGTTTACGTTCGTAATAAAAATCTCGCATCGGGCTGATAGCGGTTTATCGCGGAGTACGGATATTTTGCATGGTCCTTGACAACGGACTTGGTGCGGACCCCTGTCGGGCGCCAACCAAATCCAAAAACGCGTCATTTTTGATAGAATTGACGGACGCAAGACAAACAAACGTTTACACAAAACAACAAACGACCTTTGTCGAGGTATAACACAATATTTGCATTGTAACCGAAGTTGTAAAAGATATGACCCATAAAAACTAACCCCCACTAGATAAAACGACAGTCGTTTATCCCGCGTGTGACGTCACGACGGCGCACCGCGTTCCGATTTTTCGGTGGGGTGGCGCCCCCTCGCGGTTCGATATCTCCGTTTTCCGAAGCGCACGTCGGGACATTGTTCCGGGCGGGATGCATTGTTATCGGTTCCGACCTGATCCGTCGGATTTGAGTGATCCACTTGTGACGCCGCGTCTCAAATTAATTAACGTGCACCGCACGGATCGTCGATGGGAGCGAGTGCGGGCCCCACAGAAGCGGGGTGAAAGAAAATCAATCGGGGTGTGCGCCCCGACACGCTTCGCTTATTATGAAGTCGGGGGCATGTCTTATCTCGGCCGTATCGCGCCATCCTCCGCCTCGTCGATGCAAAACGTCGATAAATTCCAACTGGGGCTTCGATATTTTACGTGACGTGTTCGGGGAATATAAAATATGACTTCCATTAAAACTCCCCGGTAAAACAAGGGTAATTACCGGCTCGCCGACTAATGGACAGATTAAGCAGTCGGGAGGCTCTCTTGCCGCGACCGTCTCCGACGGCGCCCCCTTAATCCCCGTTTCGCATTCGCGACGCGAACGCTCTCCGATTTTTCCGATTGATGGTCGTGGGGCCCCCGACGGAGAAGCGCCTCGGGGATCGATCGCGAGGGAGCGAGACCGACAGACACACGCACGTACACCCTCGCCCCACGGTCGGGGTGAAAGTTGCCCCGTTTGCGCCGTAATTTACAAGCCACGAGAAAAAGGCTCTGGACGTCTTGAATGTTACGGCCCTCGTGGAAAATAAAAATCGAGTGGGGGCGGCTGCCGCGAGCGTGCCCCCGCGTCTTCTCGCCGCCCCAGACAGTCGTGGCGGTTGATTTCTCCGCGTCAGAAAGAATTATCCCTCGACGCGTGTCTTCACGGCGAATTGCAGTGGCACCATCGTACGGTCCGGCAGGACCTTGCGCCCCCTCGCACCACCGAATTGCTTCCAACAACCCTGCTGACCCGATTTGTTTCCGCTCGAATGTGTGCGAGACACGAACCGAAAAGAGCCGAGTAATTCCCTTCAACCCCCTGGACAAGGTAAAATTCCTTGACAACGTATTAGCTACATTTTTTCTCTACTTCATTTCTTTTCACATCAACAAAATCTCACATAAATAATGAATTGTCCATCTGATTTCGCAACTGTCTCTTTCCATAATTTCACTTTTTTGTAATGTGTAACGAACGTTGAAAAAAATCTACGGTCGACCAGCCCGATTCCTGCTTTTGTTTCCGTTAACGTATGGCGCAGCTCCACCAGCTGTCAAACCGTACATGTTAAACGTCATCTATTCGGCGAACAAGCAGTGACGTGAACCATTTCTTTTGCACGAAATAGTTCTCGTCAGGATTAGGTAAGCGAGGAGAGTTTTCCTGGTTTTCTTAGCGCGACACGACAGTTTCTACTTAATTAAAATCAACGATTTAATTTACATTACAATGATGATCAAAGAGAGGTTATGTATGTGAAACTGGCCTCACAGAATACCAACTTAAAAGATGACCTGTGGTTGTAAAATAGAGAGACTGCTCGACCACAATTTTTTGAACGTTCGTTATTCACGTTTCATTGATCAGGATGTCGACACTTCACGAATAAAGTGAACCACTCTGTATATTTTTCTTGTTTAATTTCCCTTTCGAAATTTTCAGCCATCTTCAACACTTCAATTCTTTACTTGGCGTCCAATTCTTGTCTAAAAAATTGACAAAAGGCAAAAGGCCTACTTCTCCAACTATTGCACATCTCCAACACGTTTCACTTCTTCTTCTTCGCGTTTCCTTACTCCTCCACTTATCTGAACGCCTGTTTATGACTGACATTCCAAAATTTTCGTTTTATCGAAAATTCCGGCGGGCGCATTTTTATCTGGAAACTGTCTAGACCGACTCCGTGATGGTTTCCTTTACGTTTTATCTTTTTTATCTATTCGGCGTTAATTTCACAAAGAGAAATTTCGGCATCGAGGATAAGATAAACGGCAATACCTACATACTTATCAAGCGAGCGAGTTATTCTCTCACAACACGTCATAATTAACATTACGTTCACATATTTACTTAAGGGGCGTGATCCGTAACTACGCACCGTTGTGGAAAAGAAAAACAACAACAACAATAATAACGTGATTCTTGTTGTCCCGTGAGTCATATTTTGTCAGTGTTCTTCCGTTGAACGCGAACAAATTAAAACTAACGAGTCTGTTTACGAAGAACGCGAAACCAAATATTATCCAGAGTGAGATAATTTTATTGTCTTAACGAGTGGCCACTTTTGACAATTAAAATGTTCGCCCATTTAATTGTAGACCTTCCGTGTTTCCCTACTGTTTCATGCTGTGCTCGCTCGACTCGACTTTCTGTCTATTTTTAACATCACGTTCACCTAGACTTGAGACGAAGTAAAAACAATGCGCCACTTTCCCCTGTCGGTGTATCTCGCGAAGGGCCCCCTTCACGAATTCAGAGGTCGCACGTGACCACCCTTCCCCTTTACTGTTATTGTCGTCGTCGTCTCCACGTCACAAAACCAGACTCCTCCGGATGGGAAAGAGGAGAAAAAAACTCGGCCCGAATGATGAATTTTTATAAGTATTTTCTTATTCAAATTGCCCCGACAGGAAAGCTAATGTCTCGCGATAAGTCTTATTTATAATGCCGTAATTTGCATTGCACACCGTAATATTATCACGGCTTACGCTCGACTCCAGTTTCAAGATTTTCGATGTAATCTTGGCGAATTTGCACGACATGTAAGTTACCCTGCAGTGCCATCATCTTGCGTTCCTCTTTCGTTAATTAATTTATCTGACGGTGATATCGTTCGCGAACGTTACGTCAGCCTCGCCCGGGACAAAGACGGTGCCGTTCTCCTGCGCCCCTGACACACTTATCTCGACAGGGAGCCGGTCCTGCACCTCCGTCGAAACTCGGACAACATCACCGTGGAAAGTCCGACTGACTCACGGTAACATCGCCGGCGGAGATAACACCTGAGAGATAAAACCACACAAAAGAAATATTTCTCCTCGACGATGAAATGCTCCCGCGTGCCAATCTGGCGCCCCGTGGGGCTCGTCTCATTCATTTTGTCGAATTAATCGAAGAATTTCCTTCGCAGGTGAGATGTCAACACAAACATAACCTCAAACCGTCGAGACAAGTGGCGCACGACTTACTGCTCCTCCAGTTCCATGGCGGGGGTGGATCACAGTTCCGGCCGCACGAATTGCACTTTTTGCGAAAGTGTTACTCGAAACTGCATCGCTGCACGGTTTTATTGATGATTGACACCTGATATTGGGGCGCTTCGAACTTCGAACGCTCCGCTAAAGTTGGTAACACTGTAATCGAATGTAACCAAATCCGGATCGAACAGACGTTTGCCCCGTGTCGATAACTAATAAAACAAACAGATACGCTACAGGTAAGTGGTCAAACGTTGCGCTAATTTTACGTGGAAAAATTCCATCAGCTTGTGATGATAATTATTGTTGTTATCGATAGGTTCGGTCGTGACCTAGTTGTTTCGAAACTTGAGTCAAAGTTGAAAATTTTAAACACGCACCTCCACGCGAATAAACAATTACTCACTTTTATTGCAGTGCCCGAGAAGTCTTCATTTGAGCGGCCGATTTGAATGTAAATTGTGGTATTTTGGGTTGCATAACTACGGAGGTGCACAAACTTTAGGGACAAATCATGACAGCTGCGTAATGTTGGTAGTAAATACGAAAGTATGGAATACAGTGTGTCCGAGTAAATAGAAAAATCGATGATGACGCAGGTGTGTGCGTATTTGTTCGGGAAAGAAACGGATATGTGTGTGGTGGCATTACACCGCCGCCACAGGGTTACCCGTTGATTCGTTGACATTTAACCGTCGTGATTAAGGACATTAATACCGATCTGTTTGTAATACGTCCCGTTCTGCAAACATTTGATAAAACGACCCAATTCAAAGAGCGGCGACGGCTCCATTGTGTCCGAACCCACGTACGGACCACTTCGGAGTTCCTTTGTTTGGTCGAGGGATTAAACGTGATGGCGGGACGAACCGAAAAATTTGACACTGCCATTTTCCTCCGACCGTATTTTCCGATGATGAAGAGGAGAAAAGGAGGTCGAACGGAAAAACGCCCCGACATAATGTTCTACACAACACGAGTCGTAAATGGCGTCGAAAGCTGTCACGAGAAAACGCTCCTTTGATTTTCGCCTGTTGATTTATCACCAAGCCAACAAATTTGATTAATCCGATATCGGCAAAGAATCATTCCAGACGGGGATCACCCTAATTGCGATTAATAATTTAGGAGGGATGAAATATTAACGGGGCGCACTTGATGGAATATTTAGTCAGCAATTATTGCCACGGAAGTGACGACTCGGATTAAGTATTAAAGATGTCATTACGGAAGTCCCGAGCGCGGTGGAAAAGCGGTCGGGGAATTTTTTCAGTGCGTTACGCAACGACTTTCCCTTGTGCGCCGCCATCTTCTTAGACCTCTCGGCCGGGCAAAAACAAAAAGAAATATTAGTCTGAGCGGTCATGTCTGCGACATTTTTATATGGCAAAAGAAAAACGTATAAAAATGTTGGTCATTTGAAGATGACAGGTGCGTTATATTATTGTCATCTCTCATCTCGACGTCCGCATCGTCGACGAAACTCTTGTCCACGGTCGGTATTAATGTAAATTTTTATGTCCCTTAGTTGGTGCAGCTGCGCGTAATGGCAGCCCTGCGTGTCACTGCACACTCGAAAAATCATCGAATGAGTGAGCGAGCGAGCGCGGCGGCCGCTTCGCATTTATTGTTTCTAATTGGTGCAATTTGGTGTGGGGCTGCGAAGGGGCGCGTTCTGCTGACGGCGTCTTTTCACCGGGAATACCCCAAATGCCCTGCGTAGTTGAAGAGTGTAAGTAGCTTTGCTCGCACTTTATCGGAGCTCGTGTGACAGCAGTTCCTTTGACGTTAAGTCTAATTACGTATAAAATACCGCCAACCTGACGGCGAGAATGCCGCTTCAGCGTTTTACCATTCCACTTTTCCCGCGTATTAAACCATTACTCACTTCACGTTCAGACGTTAATAATATCTAGACGAGCTTTGACAATTTGGCCCGAGGCGCCGACGCAAAAAATGATAAGCGCGTCGAGCTGTAGCTATGGCGCCGCCGTTTCCAAGTGCAAAATGCACCCGCGAAGATGCTGATAGGATAGGTCTCGTGGGGCGGGAGGTATCTTTTTGGGGTAGTACTCACCAGACGGCGACCGTCAGCGAATTCTGCGCCCTCCTCGTGCAGCAGTTCTCGTTGCAGACGGAGCCGTCGGCCGAGCCGATGCTGCCGCGGGGCGGTGGGGTGGCGCACACGTGTCTGCCCCCCGACGCCCCCACGTACTCGACGCTGGGGCTAGCGCAGATGCTGTGTCGACATTGTCCCTTGGCCCTCAAGTTGGGCGACACGAAACCGACGCACTCTTTGCCGCACTGGGTTCCCTTCTCCTGTTGGTACGCGCAAGTCTGATAGCTTTGGCACTGCATTTCTTGAAGACTCGAGTTGTTGACGCATGGTGGTACTTCTTTCTGATGGAGGTCCTTGCCCTGACTGGTCACCGAACTGCTAGAACTAGAACCCGGACTGGACTTGGATAACTGGTAACCGTCCTGGTACTGGCAGCACTTGACGCGATTCGGTGTACCCATGTGCGAGTACCTCACCCTCTGGTACTGGTTCGAGGGATAGGGCAGGGGCAGTCTGTAGTGGTAGGCCAGATCGCGTCTCATGTACGGGTCGTTCGCGTTGAACTTGGTAGTATAGCGCTCGTAAGACTGGTAGGTGTTGTAGTAGGGTTCCTGCTGCTGCGGTACGTACCTCTCGACGGGCATGTGCGCGTTGGGGGGTATGTACCGGTCGTTGGTGACGAATCTGTCCGGGCCATTCACATGGTACCGTTCGTTGGTCGGATAGTACTGGTTCCTGTCTTTGTATCTGGCGTCGTGATGGTACCTATCGTACCGATCTTGGTACCTCTGCTGTTTGTCGTACCTTTCGACTTTCTTAGGGGAGTACTTTTCTGTGGGCGAAGGTGAGAGTGGCGGTGGTGGGATGAAGCGTTCGGGCGGCGGTGGTACCGTGTTGGTGGGAGAAGGAAAAGCGTTGTTGGGAAAACAGTCGGGACTGGGCGTGTTTTCCGGGGAGAGAGGCGGCGGCGGCACGAATCTATCGCTCGCCGGAGCCGGTGAAGGTGGTTCCATGTAAGGTACTTGAGTGAAAGGTACGCGCTCGTTCCGCTCCTGGGTCGCGAAGCGCTCAGGGCACGGTATGGCGGGAAATCGTTCGGGAACGTATTGGTCGTACCGGTTCTGGTACTGCTGGTACCGTTCCGTCTTCCTGTCCGAGCTGGCCGACCTCTCCCTGATCTTGTTGGCGCTCCGGTGCCGTTCCGTCGGCGTGTACCGCTCGATGGAGCAGACGCTCTGCGCCGAACTGTGCCTATCGTTGGTGCCGAAGTTCTCCCTCTCGATCGGGGTGTACCTGTCGGCCGCGGCGGCCTTGTCCTTGTCGACGGCCACGGCGTGGTACCGGTCTGTCGGCGTGCTCGTCCTCGAGTATCTGTCGATGGTGTGCGTGTGGTACCTGTCCAGGCTCCCGACCGGGGTGTACCTCTCCGGGTACCTCTGACAGGTGGCGTAGTGGTACCGCTCGGCCTGGAGCTGCGCCCTCTCGTCCGCCGGCTGCAGCCGCTCGGAGGAGACGGAGGTCTGGGGCCGCTCCCCCAACGGGTACCGCTCCGACACCCCCTGGTACCGCTCGCCCGAGGGCAGCCGGTCCGAGCCGCCGCGCTCCGTCGCGAACCTGTCCCCGTACCGGTCGGCGGGGTCGAGGAGGCTCTTGTCGCTCGCATAGCGATGGTCTGCAGACGCAGGAATACAACCAACAGGACACTGCAGGGACGGCGGTACCGGCGACTGTGAGGCATGCTGCTGTAGCGTGATCTGTCTTCGGCCGTAATCCTCTTCCACAGGCATCCTGGAGGCCCTGGCCCCGCTGTCAGGACATCTGCAACAACAATACGCACGTCAACGGATCGCTACCAATGGCGGAACATTTGTCTGCAGTTGAGCCGGCTTTATGGCAACGTCACAGACTGCTCGCTAATCGATACTCGGAGTCTGGCTAACGGCAGTTATTTATTTCAGTTTGGAGATCCCGCCAGCCCGACAAACATAAACTATTTTGCGAATCAGTTCTGCAATTGCCGAAGGCGCGCCACTCGATTAATTCTAACGATAACTAATCGAAATTTCGACGCTACCGATACCAACTTCCTAATCCCACCTTCGACGAGATTATGCACTCACAATCGGAATTTAACCGACCGCATCTAAACAAAGATTTCTATCCCTCTTACTCAACCCGCTCCCTTCAAAACGCACCCCTTCGTTCGTTCGACGCCGACGAGTCTAGGGAATTTTTACGCGTACGTGCGGCAACACTGCCAAATGTTATTTTGACCTGTGTACGTTACTAAATCGAACGCACCCAAAATAGCGTCATATGACAGCAGCAGTAAAAAACCTTCAACCAACTTTACTCACTAATTATTTTCAGAAAACATCAATATAACATCAACAATTGACAGTTTGTGCAAATAAAAAAATCTAATACAGTTTCTCTGTGAAATTTTGAATAAGTTTTTCCAACAGATGCCACCAAATTCTCATTTTTGGGTAAGACTGGATTCACGACTATGCGACGAAATGTTTCTCCGTCAGCTACTTTTGCATTTGAACATTGACAAATCGATAACTCTTTCATCTTAAATAATAGTCTTTAACAGACTAATCAAACAACTTGGAAAGGGAGCAGAGTACGTTCAAAAGTGGAGCTTTCGCCCTTGAATTTAGTTGGCCCACGGTTGCCAGATGTCGCCCGAAACGCTCACATTTTTGTACTTTGTGGATAATAGATTATCGATTCGCAAATCGTTCATAAAACGCAATTCCAAATTCACTTGCAGCGGTTAGTTTACAACGTCGGATTGAACAATAAACGAAATGAATTGCCCATCCGCATGCAACGATCAACTTTTATGTCGTAATTCCGAAGAATCTCGTTCAATTATTCGCCATATTGCAACTATGTAAAGTGCACACGCTGCACCGGAGATGGTCATCGCAACGAGGTGATAAAAATACTCCGGTAGATCGAAAGCGACGGCCCCGACCTCGAGTCCGGTTGATCCGGAGCGCTCCAGAAAACTTCGTCGCTCGACCGGAGTCGACTAAATTAAGAAACATGACGGACAATCGTGAGACAAACGCCACGTCAGACCTGTTAAAAATTGTCGTCGTTCCATTTTTTGCCTCGAAAGCGAGAGTTCAGCGGTCCTAACAAGGTAGAGCTCCGCCCCACCGACGAATCCGAACTTGTTCGGAACGAAATCAGATTCGAACCTCTCAAACGCCCATAAAAATTAAGTGTCAACGTTAATCTCCTGTTTGTTTTCGGCGTCTCTCACTCAAACTTTTATTTTTAGATTTTTTTTATCTCACAAATTAAATTCTTCTGGAAGCCGTATCGAGCCGAAATGGAAGTAAAATTTGATTACATTCTTTGGTTCATTTTATGAAATTATATTTTTTGCCGGGACGACTCATCTGCGCTTGCCGTATTTCAGCATTCCCGATTCCGAATGTCATTTCTCGTTTATTACTAATATAAAATACAGAAAAAAAATTACACCGTCCCGCGCTAGCTTCCCGCACTCCGGAACCGAAACGGACCCGGTTTCCAAAAGGGAAAAAATTCGAATCGACCGAAGAGAATTTCGCTCGGCGTCGGATCAAAAGCATTTTGCCCGTGGCTCCCAGGCTCACCTCTCTGGTGCAATGTTGCGCCCCACAAATAAAACTACCACTTTACTCGGATACTTTGAAATCTATTTAACTTCGCTCGCTGCACCGATTTTTTAAACTCCGCCGTCTTAATGGACCCGCCTAATTTATATTAACTTGTCTGCGTCTCGAGTGGAGGCAAATTCCCAACTGCAAAGCTACTTACGACTCCGAATCGTGAAGTTCTCCACAAAATCTGGCCAACTTGCCTCGTACCGGATTGATCAAAGAACGCTCTTCCGACGCCATGTTTTCTGCAAGCCCCAATTCGAACGCCCCCCTCGCCCCAAATCAACGAAAATGCAACAAAAATGCAACGGGCCCCAGCCCCGCGCCATCTCTGATCGAGAATGTCGTTTCCATACTGCGTCAAACTGTGGCATCCCCAGATCAATCCACGACGCCCCTATCGCCTCGCATTTTTTTTAAACAACCGCTACAATGTAAGAACTACGCATTTGGAATGCGGAACGCGTCATGCGAAATTTTAAGCTTCGATCTCTCGGAAATGGCCCAGGAATGTCGCCGCGTGCGAAAGTGGTGTCTTAGCTTGCCCCGCCAATTGTGGACAGATCCAGAGGTCGCCACTCGACCAACACCGGAACTGGAACTAGGTCCGGTGATGGAGCAATTTCGTTTGTCGCGCGGAAAAAATGATTTACGAGTGATCGGTTCCGATTTTTGCGTCCGCCTGTTTCGCTAATTCCACCGGAGGAGATAAATATCGCAATTGCCGTTGGCTGGTGGAACATTTCGGTTCGTCGGGGGAAAAAAATCTCATTACGACTACTTTAAATGTGAATATCTCAAAACGTATTTATTGGAAACATCAAGCGAATTAATGTGATGGGTTGTAAATTTTACGGTCGGATGCACGGCCAGATTTTCCGCGGATATTTATGAAAATTCTACCGAGTTTTCTCCATTCCGGACTCATCAGATACGCTTTATTGATCGTCAGGAGTGGATAGTTTCAACACAGAATCCACCTAGAGTCGCTCTTTCCTACCGTCGATATTACTTTGCCGCTCTTACTCCATCTCTACGAGCGGCAAACCGGTCTCGCGTTTGCCAACTCTCCCCTATGCAATTTCTTTCTGTTGTCGCGACGTCTACGCCTCTGGATTTTTTTTTTCACTTGGACGATCTTCGAAAACAATTTCTGGCAAGTTCGAACGAGTTTCGGCGGTCGGAGGTGTTACGTCGACGGTTTTTAAATCGGTCTGGTGCGTTTCCTCTCCGCATTAACGTCCCGCATTTAATTAGGACAAAACAGCGTTCGGAACAAAGTTGGAAAAGAAAATTTGGAATGACGCCGCCCGTGCGGCACTCCCTCCCGTTGGAGATTCCGCCGGAGCAAAGTCCCCGACAAGTAATTACGCAAGTTAAACTGGGACAGAGCCGGGAGAAGACAAGACCATGAGTCGGAGAACATCCCGTAAAACATCTCTTAAGACTCCAAATTACCAGGCGTTGAACAGAAGGAACGACAGAACGGCAGTTAACTAAATTCCGGAGGTAATAGACCGAAATTCGAGAGGTTCACGAAGGGTTTTCCAGGTGCGAATTGACCGTAAAATTTAATTTTTTCCTTTCGCCCGTCGCGGTTCCGGCCGACTCCACGACTAGTAAGTTTTCCGGTGATCCGGATTCTCGTATGCGGGACGCATTCATTATTAAATGCGCCAGGTAGGGTAGGTAAATTAGATGCGAGAAAGGGGGCAGGTTTATGGCGGACCGAGGCGCCGCCATTTTACCAAAATGGCGACTGATGACCGAACGATTTTTTACTCCAGTTATCTTTCAGATCATTTCGAAACCGAACTGTGACAAAGTTGAAAGTTCGTAATTTATGCGAGGACCCCGAGCAAAAACTGTAATTTTCTAATTCCTAGATCGACTTGAGGAGCGAATAAATTTACTAACCGCACAAATGGTGGATGCGCTTGATTACTGCGGACCGAATTTTGATGAGAATTAAGAAATTGCTAGACCCTGCTTAATCTTTAGTTGTGATAATCTGATAAAAATGCAAAAATCAACCTTGTGGAGCTCAGACCAATTTGGAAAATTACAAATCTTTATTAATATTTTAACTGATGCGATCCCTTGATTCTTGATGAACGCGAGAAAGAAAATTAGTCCGCAAGAAAATCTCAAGCTTTTGTAACTCTGTAAATACGTCATGCAGAGAAAATAAATAAATATATTTGAAATAAATATGTAGTTTTTTATTTGATCGCAATTCTACCTACAACAAAATTATCTGAGTAACAGACAGCGTAGGTGTTCGTACCTTTTGACAAAAAGAGAATATTAAAAAATGCAATGGGCACAGTGAAACAAATATACCATATGAAATATATGAAAAAGGGCGGCTGTGAAAAACAAGAGATTTGAAAGCTTGAACAATCCAGTCCTAAATGTCATTATAATGATTAAACGAAGATGAAAAGTGGTTTTGGTTTGAGAACGGTTCCTAGATGAATGAGTCATAATTACCAATAGTACTATAATTGACAAATTGAAAGTTAGGTTATGTGAATCTTAGTTGTTAGTTTTCGATACTTTTGTTTTTCTCAGCCGCTCTTGACCATACATTTTTCGACACATGGTAGGTATAAAACAAACGCTGCGTTACTGTTGTTGTTGTTGTTGTTGACGGATGTCGACATTTTAATTAAGTTACTTTAACTTTGGTCGATGAAATCGTTGCACCGTTTGCATATTCAATCTGACATTTCGACGTCGCCCGTAAATCTAGTTTTATGGAAAATTTTCGGAGGAAATCGGCGAAAGAACGGCGAATCTGTTAAACGACAGTTACATTTTCGCCGTTATTCGATGGGCCAGTTGAGCTCTCCGAACCGCATCTAATTTTTTTTACGAGAAAATCAATAGCGGAAGCTCTAATTCGGGAAGTAGGTGAAAGCATCGCCTAGTCGACAAGTGTGAATTTTTCTCCGCGACGGGAAAAAATGCAATTTCACGTTTTCGGTGATGAACGAAAATTGCAGATTTCTGTTATTACTGGATGGGAGTCGATAAACGTCAACGTGTCAACCGTTTCGTCTGAGTCGTGGAAAATGCAGCGGGTGGAATATTTACCGGAAAAACTGACAAATAAATTCGCTAGTTCCGGCACCCGCAGGAAACTAGAAAATCGAAGTTGTTTGTTGATGCAAAAATTGTGGATGGCTGAAAAGCGACGCCTGATGGACTGGGGAGACCTGTTTCGGTGAAAATAATCGGAAAAATTAAGACCTCTAAGATTTGCGCTTCTTTCAGCATTCAAATTATGCAAATCTCTCGGGAGTCAAGTAGTATCACAGTATTTTGTAGTTTTTGGGAAATAATAATAAGTTTTCGATATCAAACAATACAACATATCATTGTAGTCCGTCTAGCACAGGGTGATTACAAAATAATGCCGGCATGATTATGTTTGCTAAAATAATACACCACACCCCTATTTAGCAATAAATTAACTAATGGAGAATTTGGAATCATATTATCAACGATACATTATTACTGTTGCTAAGCAACCAGGACTACATTATTAATCATCTTTAATTCAGTAGCGTACTGGAAATTTCCAGCTGTTTTTAATTGTTCTTATCTCGAAAATGAAAAGATATTTTTTAACAAATTATTTCTTAATCGCTTCCACTCATCGTCACTTGTTACCGTTACTCAAGTTTTCTTAGGCACCCTTTACGGCAAGGTAATTTTACGTACTCCCATGCGGACAAGAAGTAACTCTTTTTCGGACGCACTTTTCAGGGCATGAATCGTGGCGCTATCTGTTGATCTGTTTAGTAACTTGACAACGAAACCAACAAAACCGAGTTAAGCATATTACAAACAATAAATTTCTCGTTTTGTTGGCAACCTGATAAAAAATACTATAAAAAAACTGTTAATATGTAGACCTACATTTATTAATTTATTACCTGATATTACCTGTACATATTAATAAATTTATTTATTTGAAAAAAGTAGATAGAAAATAAATTTGTAATTTTCCAATGATTTTGTTTTGTAGTTCGTTAGGTCGACTAAAAAATTTAATGAGCACCTCTGCCAAAAAGTGCCTTTTGTCCTCAAACCTCGGCTGCGCCTCGGCTAGAAAATCCAGACTCGGGCGAAAAAGATGCACTTTTTGGCTTTGATACAACCAACAATTATTTCACTACAAGGTCAGTAAAAGCCTATTATTGAGTAATTTCTGGGATAATGAAATCTGACCGAGAATAAATTAAATAAAATTTTATTAACAAATTAAAATAGATACAAATCGTCATCCACCTTTTTTGTTGCTTCTCTTATTGATAGAGCCATACACCTTCCACTTTCATTTGTCACTATTTACTCGATAATAATGTGCTAAATCAATTTTTTTAAATTAAATAAAACAAGCTACTTTTTTGTGTTTTAATAAATCAGGTCCTGATAAATTAATCCGGCCTAAATGGCATTTCATTGACCGCGTAGAGCGTTAAAACGTAGGCGTCTTTATTTCAAACGTCGTAAATATCTCGGTAATTCTAAATATACAATAATACTTTATACTCCGAGCAAAGTGGTGAAATTTGAGAGTACATTTGCCGAGAAATGTTTTAAAATGTGTAAAAGATACACAAGTAAATGGCGAGTGCTTCGTAAAACGAACGTTAGAATATTTCTGTTGTTTGATAAAACGACTAGACTGCACACCCACGTCCACTCATTTTACGAACAGACCAACAAAGAAAACCGCAACCGTCTGGCGTTATTACAAACTGAAAAACAAAATATTTTCGTCGCGCAAAATGGTGGATGCGCCGGGCGACCACCGCCAAATTTTCCTTCTCTTGATTTTTCTTCGACCGTCGACCAGTGCAGCTGCGTGAAAACGTCCACCTTATGCAATTCCAACGATTTATCCGGACCTCTTCGAGAGAGTTTCCGCCAGATAGCTCACTGATTAGGAGGCGTCGATGAACCTTTTGTGAACTGGTGCGTCGGTGGTCAGCAAAAAAGTATCGGCGGAATTTTTAGTGAAACGGAAACGCCACCGAGAGACTATTTGTCACACATAGACCATTTAACCTCGGCCTCTTGTCTGCGCCGGAAAGACAAATTAACGTGAGACGTGTCGCACCGGCATGGCGGCCGACGCCATATTAAATTTTTTTCGACCACTCCATCGGAATCCTTCTCTCCTGCAAGAACAAACAGATACCTGCGCGTTTGCAAAACAAAACTAGTCAAGAGCGAGCAGCAGAATTTACTAATTGGGTAAACAGAGGCGGATGGAGCGATCCTCGACCCGAGTAACTGAGAGGCCGATCAAAAAATTCTTGGGGAAACCTGACACGGTACCAGGAAGGTTTGAACGCAGTGCCCCTGGCGGCGAAGCGTCGAACAATTCGCATCGTCAGAAAGTGACAGATGATAATCGGACCAAAGAGGTATTTTGCGCGAACAGCTTGTCGAAAATGCTCTGTATCAATCATTTTTCATTAGTCCTCGCCGCTACATCATCGTTCACAAATGCCGTGACTCGAGGTGTTCATTTAACTTTGAAAACAAATAAATTTGTCATCATAAACGTCAGTCGGAACGGGTTCTTGCACAGCGGAGTGCTTTGTCTCAACGAGTCGAGAGCTTTTTCCGCTTTCGTCATTAAAATATCGAAAATCGTCCTGCACGTGAAAAAAAATTAATCAAAGTGTCACGTGACGTCGTCCCCGTCCGAACAAACCTCCTCTGCACCCTACCCGGAGCGAAATTCGATTCTTCGGCGAAACTTTTCCGTTTATTATTATTTACCACTTCCTAAATGACGATTCGGCGAACGAATCGGTGTCGGCGCTCCTCCATTAAAAAAAGTTCAAGGCTGATCAGATCGCGCTAATGTAAGCGAAATATACTTAACATATAATTTATCGCGTCGATGGTGGCGGCGATAACCGTATTTTATTATGCGGGACCGAATTAGGTCGCCAAACTGCCGACCGATCCGCTCTAAAATTTCAATTAAACGCAATCAATTCCGCAATCAGCGTTTAAAATAAAATACGTCCCGCATTAAAACAATCACAAATGATTGATCGTCCCGCTTCCGGTGCGTAGATGGCGCGGCGGTCGCTGAGGCCGCGGCCACAACGCCGACCGTCGCGTGGAAGGGGCCTAACGCGATGACGATCAATAAAAATCTTTACAACTCCTCGCGACAATTAAACGAAACGAGTTACGACCCAACAAAAGAAATAATTTGTTTGGACATCTGAGCCGAATTAAATCGCGAATTAAAAAAAAAGATGCAAGCCCCGGGGGGCACGTCTTGCACAAGTGTACACTCCTTTGCGACACAAAGTCGGCTTTGATCTCGATCCGTCCACAGTCTCTTGTCTAATCCGGAGTGGGAGTTCAATTAATTTTTTATCATTTCGTGCGACGCCATCCGGCCGAAATAAATTATTTTTGGGAGCGCTCATGATGAATAATAAAACTATTACAGTGGTCGCGTTTATCGGTAAATTAAAACATTTTAATGCAAATTTGTGTTGAAACATTAATATTTGCAATTTGTTGGGCGACATTTAAATAAAATAGTGACCGGCTGTAGCAACTATTAAATAAATTGGTGACAAATCGTGACGAAACCGAATGGCATACTCGTAACACGCGCGCAGAAGTGCTTGAGCTGTCAGAACTGTCAGCAGCAGTCATGTGACACAAACGCGAATCCTCGAGGGTTCGACAATCGAATTGACTAATTTAGAAGTTCGTGTCAACTGTCATTTCCCCATTAATAAACCAAAACTTTTGTCACTCGCCGACGATAGTGTGGCAGGACTGTCTGCATTTGTCAACGTCACACGTCAAACAAAAAACGAGGTTAGGGTCAATAGCGACAGGTCTGTGTGAATCAAACCACTTTGTCTGGAGTAACCGAGTTCTTGCAAAAATGCTTGTGCACTCCCACGATGGCCTTATAAATATTCACGAGGTGAAAATCAATCAGTGCTCGAAAAGATACACAAGAAAATGGCTTCGCCGTTTAAATAAATTATGCGCAAACAGGGAGATATGTTAATGCACAAGAAAACAGAAGTGTAAATAATAAATCGTGAGAAAACAACAGCGCGTACACACGACCGCTATCGATTCCATCGACGGCTCCGACAAACACGTTGAGGCGGGCCGTGTGCCGTCGAAGGCAGGTCCGAGCTTGAACCGCACGCGTAATTTTTATTAGTTCAAGTGGGACGCGCGCGCTATTCTATTTACTGACCCCTTCGACGGACTCCGTTTTATGACGGCCAACTAGAGCCGAGTGGAGACGTAATGAAATTTCATACGGGCTTAAACATTTTAATCAAGTTTCTTGGAAAAACTTTGCAATAAAAACTCATTTCGGTGAGCTTACGAAAAAGAAAAAACAGTAGAATTAGAGTGGACGAGTGTCGGCACAAATAAGAAATTAACGCGTCAAGAGGGGGGAAAATGTGGAACGCAAACTGGATTTTCAGTGAAAATTGTGATGTGTACGGGTTCTTAAAGGTCGTGAAGAAGTTTTATTGGAAAATTTTCGTTTGTAAATTAAATATCGGCAGTTTTCCAGAGGCATGATTTGGGATTTTTTTTCGATAAAATTTGTTCAAAATCAGTCAACGCCGAGGCTACACGATCAAGAATACAGGGTGCTTTTGAAATGCGTACACAAATTTTAATCACGAGCTACTGGCTTCATGTAGAACTCGGAAAAAATATTTAAAAAATTCTGTCAAAAAATAAAATGACATTTATTTTTTGAGCTACAATTTTTTTAAATTGCTTTTAGTTTTCTACGTTGTCCTACAACCTCGTAGGTAAAATTTCGGCACATTTTAAATATACACCCTGTATATCATGTTTTATAAAATGTACGCCAATGCGAAGTAATCTATAGGAAATATGCTTTAAAACAAGGAAATCGCATTGGTGTACGTTTTATAAAATATGATATACAGGATGTATTTTTAAAATGTGCCGAAATTTTAACTACCAGGTTGTTTGACAAAGTAAAAGACTAAAAGCAATTAAACAAAATTGTAGCTCAAAAAATAAATGTAATTTTATTTTTTGCTATAGAATTTTTTAGATATGTTTTCTGAGTTCTACATGAAGCCAGTAGCTCGTGGTTAAAATTTGTGCACGCATTTCAAAAACACCTGTATATTTTCAAATGGAATTAGGTTTTTTTAAAAAATTCACAAATCCCCAAAACATTAGTAAACGATAAACCAGCGAATTCCTCTCGTAATGGAGGTCCACCAGTGGCGCCTCCGTCGTCGAACCATCTGGGAGTTGTGACGTCACGTGTGTCGCGCTTTTGTTTCTTAAGCACAAAGCGAAACGTTTCTTTGTGGAGCCGATGTAAATTACTCCGGTATTGATTGTTTTTCTTTGGATATTGCGGAGCGGGGCGACATTTTCGAGCACAATAGAACCGTCGATAAAACAGGAAATTGTAATTGAGGGCGGTGCAGTCGCCGCCAGGAGATAACGGCGGCGATAAATAAAAGTACAAAGTGACAATATAATCATATTTCGTGTTTCCACTGATGGGGGAAAGATGCGCTAAGCTCCGAGGCCCGCCCAATTACGACCCCGTCACGGGGGAATCATCCCCCGGCCCCGATTCGCTAATAAAGAGGAGAGAGGAGCGCGCGTACATTAAAATAGCGAAAATTGCATCATTAAAAAAAGATTTTTTTCGCTGGCCGCTCATTACCGTCGATTCGTTGTGAAAGTTGATAATTCATCTTTTTCGAGTTGACAACGCCTTTCTCGCAAGTTTCACGTCGTAATTTCTCATTCGCGTGTTTTAATGTTTGAGATTTTTTTCCGGGTCCTGTTAACTATCTGGAAAAGTTTATTTAGAAGACGAGGGCGGAAATGGCGTCCATATGTGGCGCGGCTGTTAAAAGTTGTCGCGAAGCGAAATGAAATTCGTAGGGAACATCTCCGTGATCTGTGCCAGTGTGTCGTGCACCGATAGTGCTCGGGTCTCTTAAGCCTTCATCAAGCCTCCATTATGTCCTTTCTGGACCAGCGCGAACGTCAGAAAATCGTTTCGTCTTATCCGGCGTCCGATCTCCGGGTCATCCCCCGTCGAGAAAGCCCCGACGTGGCTTCGAGAGAGTAACTGAACTGCGGTAATTGTTAGGGATGCGGATGGATTTATCAATAGAGAGGCCGATCGGTTTCCGCGATGGTTGCTTCTGCTATTTCTTGAATATTTCAATTTTCGTGGGGCCCACGGAGGCGGAGGAGACGGCCGCGAAAGGTCACCGCGGCGAATCGATAAATCGTAAAGTAATCCAAAACCTCCATTAACACTTAGTACTTCCTAAACTTGTTGACAGAGTAAATAAATGATTACCTGCTACAAATAATAACAACATATCTGTGTTTGTATTTTCAGAAAACTTAACGAGTACCAATTTACCTCCTGAAGTCCTGAGGAGGCAAAATAAGAAAAAATGTCATATGTATATACTTTTTTGGTCGACACTGTCAGAATTTGAGAATTTTCTCCTGCATGAACTTGTCAAAACGAAACATTAAGCTAATTTTAAAGATTTTAAGCGATCTGGAGCTTTAAGGGGCTCATCGACCAAAAAAAAAAAAAGTATTCAACTCGTTCGGTGTAAGTTGGGCTCTTTATGGCATGAGTGGGTCAGGTCAGGTCAGGTCACTCATTCCATAAAGAGCCCAATTTACACACGAACTCGATAAATAAACTACTATGTACAGTTGCGACCGTTGAAAACTCAGACACTTTGACAACGCCAAACTTTTAGCTTTGTAAATGGTATTGAAAGTGACGTTTCTCAAAATGTCACTCAAACATTATCCACATTAATTTCTCTCGCAATGGCTCTTATACTCACACCGTCCCTCAGTCAAACACATTTTTGCAAATCAGATAATTGCGGCATTTCAAAAGTTACGCGCGATTCTGACCTAATATGTCAAATACTGACACTGACTTTATAATCCTTGATGAAAATCCTGTTTACGCTAATCAAATTTCGGAATTTATACAGAGTGTTTAAGTCTTTCCTGTCTGAGATTTCAACGGCCGCAACTGTACATATTAATGGAAAAAAAAATCTCGTCCATTAGTTTTAAAAAAATCGCCAAAAAAATCATCTTGGTGTTTTGTAAGAATTTTTGAGTCAAAAATTGCCATTTTGGATATTTGAAAGAACACGAAACTATTCTCTAAACAATAAAATAAAATTTCCGTCAAAGTTGTCGACGCACCACGGATCACTTTCTGCGTTGTGGATAAATGAACACCCGATACAATCCAACTTTTAACAAAAATTATTTTAATGGACAAGTTTTCATTATTTTATTATTTATTAATTTTTCAGGTGTCCAAATAAAATTAAATTAAAGTTTAATTAATTATTCAAAATGCGACAAAATGAATTTCCAATTTCTTCCAAGTATTCATAAACTGTCGCAAACACTAAAAAGTTTTAATTAAAAAAAAATCTTTATGCTAATTTAGTTCTCGAACGAGCACACTTCTGGGACTACTATTTAATACTTTTCAATGGAGAATGTCTACTTTTCAAAGATTTGAAATATGTATGTAGAGTTGGTTGCAATAAAAACGGGAAAAGAAAATGTTCCTAATGTACTCGTAAATTTGCTTTGGTCCACTTGTCAATTAATTGTCTACACGACAATGTCTATCAAATATTTTTTTAAGTGTCATTGAATTTTGCCCATGATTCTAACCTAACTCTCGTAAGAAGATTTTACACTGAAAAAAATGTAAAAATGTGTTAATTTTATTCTGACAGTTCCCGGTTTTTTTTTTGCAACCAACTGTATATTTTAAATTAGACCGAGTGGAACAAAAGTATCAAATAATCGCAGTAACTTTTTAATTTGAAAAATTATGAAAAAATGTTTAATATAAAAGTTGTTTGGTTTATTATCATGTATGACGTTCAACAAAAATTGTCAACATTCTTGATATATTGCATTATATTACTTAGTAAGTTAATTTTATCACCTTTGTTTTTTTTTATTCTTTTTCACCATAATGGCAAAACTGTATTTATGAATACAGAAAGATACGCTTGTTTGAAAATCACACAAAAAATGTATGGGTGCTATTTAAAAAACCAAAGTTGGTTGCCATAGCAGCGAAACAAAAGAAGATAGGCACAAACTAGAAAGACCAGATGATGCAGGATAATACACCAATCAACTTTTATATTAAGCATTTTTTCATAAATTGTCAAATTAAGAAATTACAGCCAATATTTGATACTTTTGTTCCACCCTGTATAATGCATATGTTGTTTGTAGAATTCCCGGAACAATATTTAAAAATTGAAATATATTTTTGTTTCAGTGTATAAGAATTTGTCTTAAAAAAAGTATCCAACTTTTTTTAATTAAGCGTGTTTAGAAAAAATTTTTAAAAATTGTACAGGGTGTTTGGTGTTTAAGGTAATAAACTTTTCTGAGATGCACAGCTAGGTTAAATAAACAACTTTTCTTAGTGACATTCTTTTCAATTTGCTTTTTTTATTACGCTGAACTAAACTCTGTTTCCACTGTTTGTGAGCCACTGTTCGTCTCTGTAAACACGTAATTATTAATACCAAGCTAATACAGTAAAGTAAAATGCCTTAGCTGCCGCCATTATAATTTAGAATTTCGGTGAATCTCAAACAGTGGTTCCTCAAATTGAAAAAATGATTCCTAGAAAAGTATAATACATATTAAAAAATGTTACTACAGCGTGATCAACAATGACTGAGTCTGTTGGCAATGAAACAACTGAAAAATATTGGTGTTTTTCTGGTTCGTAATTGGCACTGACAGGATGTTTTAACTTGACACGACATTAAAAAAAAATTAGGTTATATCGGGTATGTTTATTCTATTACAAAAATGACCCTTGATGGTAAACGTCAAATTCGCCTGTCAACTCTGTCAAAGCTGAACCGGAAATGCGTTTAGATTACAGTGGTACCAAAATCATTGAAATTTTCATTGTTACCAACAGATTTAGTCATTCTTGATCACGTTGTAGAATAAAAGTCTTATTCTGTCTATTTCTTTACACAGGACAAGTTTTTTACCTTATACCCCAAACACCCTGTATAGCTCTAAACACCGTTCACGTTGTTTTGGCATAATGGGAGGCCATGATTAATTTTTTTAACGTTGGAAACACTGTTTGATTTCCGTCACTAAAGTGCTTGAGTGAATTTCCCGCTATGTCTATTCCAAATTAGTAAAACTGACAATAATGCACTAGATATTGACCCTATTTTTAACCTCAAACTTAACCTTATTCAACAGACAGCTTTACTACCACATTAAATGCAAGATTTCCATGGCCTCCCATTATGTCAAAACAATGTGAATGCGTTTTAACAAAAGAACTTTTTTGGAAACTGTTTGATTACTAGTCTGGTACCGAATCAAGAACACCTCTCAATATTTAATGTTTCATTTTCAAATTTTCTTATTACGTACTATTAAAAAAAAATAAATTTTATATTGCTTGATGGGATTTTCAATGGCATGTTGCATGTTATGTCGCATGTTTTTGTGGAAACATAAACAATAACTAATAAATAAATGAACAATTAACCAATTTAAGGTAAGATAAAACATGAATTGTTCTGAGAAGAGAAAATTCAGAAAATGTTTAAATTTAAAATTACATAATTTGTGGAGATCTTGTAAGATATAATTAAATCCAACGTTTTTATATATTTACAAAAGTACCAAGAATTGAGTAATTATAATTAAAAAGGTTTCATTTTGTTTTCAAATTAAAAGCATATTTTTTATGTTTCTTAATTAACGCTTATTTATTCAACATTCTCACCAATTTTTAAAAATGTAAAAATATCTAAAGCATTCTGTTAAACACATCGTACACTTGTCAAATGTTATATTAATAAATTAAAAAAATATATATTTTTTAAATTTTATTTTAATTGTATAGAATGTGTTCATATGAGTTCAGAATTCCATTTTAAAGTATAGAATTAATTTCCTCGACGTTTGTTTTCTTTCTTTAATGTTGCAATAAAAACTTGGAGCATTTGCCACAAAAAAGTCTCGAATTTTCCCTTTTTATACAGAGTGTCTCCTACCTAAGACTTTGGAGCCTATCTCGGTTATTTGCTAACGGATTTTTATGAAATTTAAAATGCAGATATTTTAGATGGCTTAAGATTTATATTAAAAAAACTCATCGTCAATAAATAATGCTGTAAGAAGAAGTTGTCCTCGAAAGACGTCTTGTTTGCAAGAAAAAAGAAAAAAAAACTGTGTTAAACGTAACTGCAGATGCAAAAACGTAGACGCGTATGAAATAATGGCCGAATTTTGGTCGCCCTTCTTCGCACAAACGCAGGTGACATTTGACGTTTATTGTTATGTTTTATTGTAAAATACATAATTTATTTATTGCAAAATTTGGTTCCTTTTTCAACAATATAGAAACTTCTGTCATTGTTGTCTATTTTTAAAGTACATATTTTTAATAAATAAATTTTCAATACAATTTTACTATTCTAATAAAGCTTTTGACACTTTTGACAGATTTTAAGGGGTGTACAAAACGTTGCTTGGGAACGTTTCATCAATTCTTTCAAAAGGTGACTACTCAAATACCTTCAAAATTTAGATCAAATGTTTGTTTTGACTGTACTTGATAATTACATTTTCTTTCTGGTTATGTTTGAATTTTACACATTTTTTTTTACTTTTTCTTTATATTCCACATAATTTCAATCGCGCTAATAAAACCACTCTACTCTGTTTGAAATTGTAATCTATTTCACAACATCGAATACGAATAAATGGACGATTCGAAAAATCACGGATACCAACCTTGTAGTTAGAAAATACCAAGTGAATGACTAATCTAACAACTGCAATTTTGTTTTTTGATTTCGCCACCAAACCGACACCTCCAGTAAATTTAATTATCCGTTATTTATGTTTATTGATTTTAAGTCTTGATAATTGGATCGATTACCAGAATAACACAATGGGATTAAAACATTTGCGAGCAGATGATTACAGGATATCCACGAGTGACAAAATTAATTTCCCAACTTAACTCATTAATTTCAGTCGTCACAATAACGAGTTATTTTCTATTGTAACTGTCAAATATATGTCAACGTCGAAACGACAACATAATTTCGTGTTTTATTTAACGAACACGTCGGGACGTTGTCAACAATACGTGTATTTACAGTGTCGAACACTTAAAAGAACTTAAAAAAAACTACAGTGATAATTATCAGACTTCAATTATCCGGCGCATCCACCATTTCTACGTTAGTGTTTTTTTTTAACAAAACGTGTAGAAACGTCAAGACGTTTCAATTTGTTAAGTAAACTTAAACAAAGTCAACCTTCGATTTTCTTTTGTTGTTTGGCCGCGTGTCGATGATCAATGAAATCACAATCTGTCATTCGGTCCGTTCACATTAATCCGAAGCGATTTGTCTATTTTATGTTTGCGTAAAATCTAGAACTTTTCATTTCGTCAATTAACCACAACAGCCAATCAAGGACATACGTCGAACGTTAGCTTCGGCGGAACATTAATCACGTGGGATGATTTACGGCAACTGTGGTGATAGAAATGAACATGAATTATCTATTTTGCGGGACCACAAGAAAGATCATTCGGGTTTTGGGAAGAAAAAAAAATCTAGAGCTGCCGACACTTCATAATTGGTTTGTTGTGTCGAATGATGAAAAGACTCGTCGGAAAGTCGGTTGGAAGAGGAAAACGAATCGAAAATGTACACATGTCGAGAGATTTGACAGTTTTGCGCACGACCTAAGCTGCGACGTACTCCTCTCCGCGAGATTAAATTGCGATCCGATTTAAAGTCTCCTTTGTTTCAATGAACGTCCGCGCCCGTGATTACTTAATTTTAATAGAGCCCACTTATCGTCGACATTCTCCTCACGTGCCCCCCACCCGGTCACATGTCGGTCCTCCGCGTTCCGGTTTATTAAAAGTCCAGCGTGAATATCAACGATGTTTATTAATTAAGAGGGGCTTACCTGTGACGGTCGCCGTGGTGATCCGTGATGGCGGCGCCAGGTCTACAGGGGGGCTACACCCCCCAGCCCCGCCTACCACATGACGATGCCGCTTCCGGTCCTGCAACATAAACACGGCGGTTACTCCTCGATCCGGCCCTCATCAAAAATTCAACGCCGGCCAAAATCTACTAACTTCAAGAGCGGCGAAAGGTCCCCTCCATTACTGAGTCAGGTCCGCGATAATCCCACACTTATCCATAAAACGTCACTCATGGACCCGGCCGGCCACAAAACGCTCTCAGTCCGCCTCTGACGGAAATTTCGACCCAGTTTCGGCCCTCCGGAAAATTCCCGATTCCGGTCGAGGGGGCCACCCCCGATCGGGGGATCGACGGTACGGCCGCCGCCGAGTGGGCTGTTGTCGTTCGGGGGCCGCGTCGACACGGCCTGTATACGCCTAAAGCGGCACAAAATGGCGAAGGCGCTGGGTTGAAATTTCCCTCAAAATGGAACCGCACCGCCGCCCGTTCTACGAACTCCTCACGATTCACTTCGCCCGCTTTGTGGACACTCGCATTTATCCTGCACTGGGGACGGACGCCCCCCGAACCTCAAAACAAAAGCCTGCGATCGCCGTTGGCAGGACCGAGGTACCTGTCAAACATTCACACGGCGACGTCGACTCCGGTGGCGCAGGACGAGGACGGCCGTGCCTCGCCGCAGGATTCCCACTCGGTGGATCGTCTCGGGCACATCCACCACCGTTTTTCGACCGAGATTTCAACTAAAAAAGGTGTAAATAGCGCGGTTGTGTATGGACTACGCGACACACATAGCGGACCTATGGTCGTAGAATCGATGTGCGCGCGAGGGTGAATTTGGGGTGGGGAGTTCAATGACCAAGTAGGGGGAAATGGCGGGACTTTGAAAAATACTCGCCCATATTTTTTTCGCACCCTCCAAAACAGCCCCAAACCATCGAGTTTTTTCTCGACCGATCGCAAATCTAACAGCTGCCATTGCCAATCGATGCACACATTATTCGCCGTAATTCGCCTCAAATCAAACGTACTAATTAATTTGCAAGCAGCCATTTTGATTTCGACATGGTGCAACTGCACCAACCCGACAAATTCAGAATCGATCGTAAATCAATCGTTTACACCACGAATGCGAATGTCGATGCGCCGAAATTACTATGAGCGACGCACTCTGCAAGTGACGAAATGTCATCGAAACAAATGAAGCGTGTATCAGATGCATCCACAGGTGTCTAGATAGAGGTTATTTAAGTGGTGCGACCCTCCACGTGATAATCTTCGAGTTGCAAAGGGCTGACTGGGAGCGCTGCAGGACGGGATTGTTCGCCGGAGAAAAATAAAAATATTCGCAAACAGTTTTATGTCTCGCTCGACTCTTTGCAGGATAAATCCTGCGTGCTGCAAAAATATTGCTGAGCAGACCGCTTGAATGTCTTCTGCGTAGTTAAGTTTACACCAGACATCCTGTGTACCGCCACCACCGGACAACTACATTTTAAGTGAAATTTTCATGAAATTAAAATTAGAAATAGAAATTTTCAGCAAACACCCTGTATATTTTATTACTTAATATTTAAATTATTATTTTAATAGATTTTTATTAATTGACTTATTTTTTAGGGGGTGGTTCGCTCTTCTAAATGTGATAAAATTAAAACTCTAGAACCAGCTAGTTCGACAAACTAGGTAATATCAAACACCCTGTGTGATATATATATATTTTTTTTAAAGATCCCCCTTGGCTTCTCTACCATGTTTTTCTCAACCTTGTATATTAAAGATGACTCAAGACAAACAAGTCATCTCATTCTACAGTAAAAGTTAATTTTCACCAAAGCAGAATTAAAAATTAAACTTTTTAAAAGTTTCTAGTCCGCCCACCACTTTTGCATTTCTCCAATATATTGATTTTTAAAATATTGGGTGATTCAAAATGATTACGGATAAATATGGCAACTATGTACGAAAATTTATGTGGAAACTGTGTGGGTGGGGTAGGGTTAATTAACATTTTTATGACATTTCATGTGCGTGCATTTGATTTTTTTATACCATTGCACGTTGACTTAACAATTTTCAAAATTGCGCGACTATGAACTGTCAGAAAAATGTCAACTCTATCCTATCCACACAGTTGCCACATACATTTTCGTACATAGTGGTCATACTTATCCACAATCATTTTGAATCACCCAATATTATACCTATTGGCATTTTTTTTATTAATATGTACAGTCGCGAGCAATAAATTTTGGTCGTCAAGGTCATTCTTTGACGCAATGGAAAATGCTCCATTGTAAAACAGTCGTAAATATCATAACCCATCATAATGTTGTATGACATTAATTGTAATTTTTTTTCTAATTTTTTTGACAGTTTGTTGACATGGGCATAATCAGGCAGGCAAATTTTTTAAATTTGTGACAGTCTAATCAAATTTTGAAATGACATTGACGACCAAAATTTATTGCTCGCGACAGTACATGTTTACGCTTTATTTCATTTTGTTAAAAGGATACGACAAAGTTACATTATTATACAGCCTGCATAGTTCAATAAACAGAATATTTATAAACACCCTGTACTCTACATCGATGACTCAAAGCTAGCATGTCATATCCAGAAATTAAAATTATCAGTAAATTAAAATTAATAAATAAGCTTTTGAAAAGTTCTCTCCCAGAGATTCCAACATGATAAGTTTTTATCAAACACCTTGTATACTAAAGATGACCCAAGATTAAAACAAATATCATCTCAAATTACATTAATAAAATAAAAATAATAAATAGATGTTTCAAAAGTTTTCGCCCGGCGCCTCCACCATTTTTCCAAAACCAGTGTGTATCAAACACCCTGTATAATAGTTATCAAAATATTTTAGACTTTGCTTATTTACTAGGTGAAATAATAATGCATACTTTGCACTGAAATTATTTCTGAAAACATCTCAGAACAACTTGGACAATTTAAGAGATTGAGTGTTTATCAAACACCCTGTAGATACGGTTTAAAGCTAACACGATCTGAAACTACACTAAAAGCAAAATGTTCACCAAATAAAATAATTAAACTTCGACGAAGCTTTCCCATTGCTTCCATCGTTTTGTAATTTTTGTTCTCCAGAAATAAATTTACCGGATAATATTTACCGTTGGTACGTTTTTTCTTGTGTTTTTTGTTTAAGCGAGACGCTCAAAACAGACGGCAACTAATGCGCTTAATGTTTAAATTATTAACATCGACTAGCATTCGAGTAAGTTCCCTTCACCAGCCACAACTTGTTGATAAAATAATCATCCCTATTGGACAATTCCGATTTAATTATTAATTTCGGCCCCCACTCAACGCAACAACTTAAATCACATTAATATCTGTGTAAGCTTTCGTCCAAAAATAGTCTAATCGTCGGGAAAACAACGCACCCTTGAACCGACCCCAGCCCACCCATCACCCTCCTATTTTTACCAGAAATATTTTTTTTATCGAACGCTAGTGGGCGGTTAATTACGCATTACAGAGAGATTGCCGAAAATAAACGTCGAGTCCTTGCATAATAAATACATATTTCACCACACATGAAAACTCCCCAACTTGAGAACAAATTAATTCAAAATCGGTGAAAGTCTACTCTGGGCCCCCATCTAAATCCGGAGATGCGCGCTTGGGAGTCGAGGGTGTTCTTCCGGCGCATCCGACGGCGCTATCTGGCGGCGTTTTCCGGGAGTCGTGCCGCGTAGTCGATAGGGGCTGATTTTGCGCCGTGAGTTCTGGATCGGGGTACAGTCTCGGATGGAAGCGTTTGTTGTTGTTGGGGACAGTCGGGAGGGCGCAGGAAGACGCGTCCCGCGACGGGGTAATTAAATTGCCCCGAGGTCGCGCCGCGAGATTGCCTCCCTCTCTGGAGTGTTCGTGGAAAAAAAGCGAGAAAATAGCGTCCCGCGGGTACCGGATGATGAGGGTGTTAATAGAAACGTTGGGCTCCGGTCGCGATCACTCGGTTATGAATTATTGTGCGGGGGCGGCGGCTGAATCCCAACACGAAGATTTCCATTTTGCGGCCCTAATGCATGATTTAGTTGGTGCTAACGCAGCACTGCTAAAGCCTCTTTACCGTTCCGTCGACGCTTACCCAAACTTAACGTCGCCCGTTTCCAACTTCCAAATTGCACGGACATCACCAATTAACCTAAGTGACCACGATAAGAAAACCAATTAAGCGATACAAAGAGCTCGTCCTCGTGCCCCGACCGACCAGATGGAAGTTATAATTTTGTCGTAACGTCCGTGGCGTAGTTAAGCGAGATGAGGAACTGACTAGTCGGGCAATATTCCCTATTACGCTGTTGCAACAAGGTCCATTCCGGGTAATTGCGACCACATTTTAATTGTATATTACCGGAACGGGTCACGGACGTGTTCCGACCGAATTGCGAGGACGCAGATAACGTCGGCGCGTTTTTGTCGAAATGCACTTTATTGGGACGAAATCGATCGAGTTCATCAGGCGCGTTTTAATCAAGCGAATGAATAAATTTTGTGCGAAAAAGCGCACATTAATACACACCTGTGTGCCTTGGAAGTCGTGCGGGTGCAGGAAAAAGAGGCGACAGAAAAAGTTATTGTTCTGCACAAATTTTGATTGTTTTATTTACAATATGATCAACGAAGAAAGCAATAAAGGACGGCTATGGAAAACAAAATTTCTGGAAACGTGCGCTACGTAACTTAATAAACTGTCACTTGTCAATTTTGACATTTATGTGAATTTTATTTTTAAAATGGTTTTCGCTCGAGAACATAAATTATTCATGAGAGAGTCCTATTTTCGAAATGGAAACGACGAAAATGGTGACCGGGTTTACCATCTACAAATTTGTTTGTTGGTGTTTCGGCAAAACCTGACGAATGTTAGTTAGAATGTTAGTGTGACGGAAACTACGCCGTACGTTTTTAAGAGTTTTGTTGTCCACACCCGCCTCTAGTCTTTATTTTTCTTGGTCATATTGTATATGACGTGGACGTTTAGCAAATAACGAAGACCCGTATCAGCGCATAATTCCGTACCAAAATACAAAGTGCATAATAGTTATTTATGCAACGAGTTTCTGTGTAAATTGGGCTTTTCTAATTGCCCGAGGGACAATTAGAAAAGCCCAATTTACCCAGAAACGAGTTGCATACAAAATTGTATTGTTTGAAACGACGTCCCTGAAGCTTCCAAATCTTTTAAAAATGGTTTCGCATTTGCTTTTGACAGTTTTGACAAATTTTTCAGGACCTGTCAGAAATGTAACCTTGAATGTGTTGTCTAGGGCAACGGTTCGTTATCTGCTCATTTTGCTTTAGGACAGTTAAGAGGCAGTTTACAAAGGAGAAAAATGAGAATTTATGACAGTTGAAAACAATAAATGGTAATTTATGCAACAAGTGCATAAAGAGGTATTTTTTCCACGGATGGAGAAGTTGAACCGTGGGGGCGTGGCGAGTGCGGCAATCCCATGAGTGATGACGATTAGTTTCATACAATATTTTTTCTACGATTGTTTGTTGTCGGAAAAACAATCAATATTAAAACGAAAATATAAATTTTGACATTTTTAAAGACAAGATTAATTGTTTTGAATGCACTTTTATGATTCGGCTATTTCGGTGCACGTATTTGCGTAACGCCAGAGTGAATAATGACTTGATACGGCAGTTTTTAACACTTCTTACTTTTTTATTAAGTATTAACAAAGGAGATGTTTTGCACATTAAATTGTGAAATACATAATAAAATTTTTTAGCAATCGTAGAAAAATATTTTTTAACATAAAAGAATCTTGCGACGATCTGTTGTTGATGTAATCCAGACGAGTTCACCAAGATGATTTATTGTCAATAAGAATAGTAGTTTATTTAACGAGTTCGTGTGTAAATTGTGCCATAAAGAGCCCAATTTACACACTACCGAGTTGAATACAACGTTTTTTTGTTCGACGAGCCCCTTAAATGCTCCAAATCGCTTAAAACCTTTAAAATTAGCTTGACGTTTCATTTTGACAAGTTGTGACATTTATCAAAATCCGTTCACACAGGAGAAATTTCTCAAAATCTGACAGTGTTGAACAAAAAAAGTATTTTTGTAAATTGGTCACATACAAACATCTTTTAGCTAAAATTATATTTTTTATCTTTGTTTGTCACTAAGTGGTTTGTGTGACTAGTCTCAAATTTCACACCTGAAATTTTCGTTAATACTAAGTCAGGTCTACCAACAGATATAGTAATAAAACCGCCCCGTAGTGCCCGCGTATTTTAAATAGCAGCTTCCAATTGGCTTATTAAAAACGTGCTCAGATTTTTGAAAGCCTGATGTACATCCACAAAAATTACTTGACGGCATTTCATTAGTTTTAACCTCGCTTCGGCAGTTTGACCACGTGTTCATGTGTGGAGAAGATGTGCACGTCAATGAATGCAACATTTTTCTCAGTCTATATCACATTCTCGTAACAATGACAAATGGCAAAGAACCTTCTTCATTGTGAAACAGGCTTCAGCGTATATCGTTCTGCGCAACTAGGCCACATCCCCTTTTTTTTATTACTATATCTGTTCGTTGGCCGAACTTTAGTTTGTTTTTTACGCTATACGTACGTATTTTTTCAGAAAAGATTGTTATATCTTCCGCAACAGCTAATTAAACAATTTGAGTCATCTGCATATTAAATTTGTAGTACATCGCAAGTGGTAGTTTGGGGAGATCGTTGGTGAAAATAATGAATAAAGTAGGACCCAATATAGAGTCTTGTAGAACTCCTACGAATGCCTCTTTAGCGTGTTATGCTAAAAATAAGACTCCAACTATGATAAAACAATTATGTTTTAGTTTCACTAATGAGGTTGAATAATGATTACAGTGAAAAGCTTTTGACAAGTCTTCAAAAGAAAAATACTGGGTGCCATATGGGTGCTCCAAATTGTTTTTAAAATCGTGTTGACAGTTACTAAATGCATTGTATTCATTCATGTAACACATGAGTCTGTCGTTGACAATTATTTGGATTAAATATTTCTGGGCGGAAACAGGACGGACTGTTTGTTCAATTTTACATCAGTAATTAATTTTTAATAAATCTAAATCCGCGAGCTGGGAATTACTCTCGTTGGACAAAATTGGTAGAGGTGTCCAAATCAAATTAATTTTTATTGCAGAAACTTTACAGAGCCCACCATAATTTTTTAGGTGGAAAAATGAATTTTTGGTGTTTTTCAAGCTTCAGTTTTTTACACTTTTTTCCATAAATGAAATTTCAATAAAAATTAACCTCTCCCCTTCCTTTTTGTATATGAAATAGTTTGCCAAATATTAAATAATTCTAAATTACGAAAATTTTTCGATGTAACTTTATGTGAAAAAAATTAAATCGCGATGATTGATTCTGTTTCGTTTGTTTGGTGGCTTTAAAAATCGTTTTACCATTGCACATAATTTTTTTTCAGTTAAAAATTGAGTCACTGTGAAAATAGTGGAAGAATTATGAAAGTGGTGTTATCGTTGGCGCTATTTCTATTTCGTAATTAGATACAAAATTCCAACAAAAATAATCATCTGTGGTACCTGAATCGTGATTCTGACGATCGAGCGCACAAGAATCGTCTGTGGTACCATCCATCACCGGTAGATATATTTAAAACATTTCACAAAAGTTTGTCGTGTAAACAAGTCCCCATCTTCGCCTATCCAAACCCGAAAAGGCGACAGACATCTGATTTTGATCCCTCCAGGACGTATCAAATTTATATTAAAATATAAAACAAATTTCAACTGCAAACAGGACGATCTTGTGGACAATGGATATTCTGCAGGATATTGAACTGGGACAATATTTACCTTTGATCGGATTAGGAGCAGGTGGGATATAAACTCAAGATGGGTCAAACCAAAGTTAGTCAAACTTTGTCCGAGTACAAGTTGGAAACCATCGCCTGCAAAAAATACAAAGCGTCACATTTGGCGACTCACACAAACAAACATTTGTTTTTTTTTTTCATTGGAAAACTACTTTAATTTGCTGAAAAATTCAAGCGACCTTTGGGGCGCAATTTTGAACAAAACCTCGTCCCCGAGAAGGGCGACGAGTCGTCAAGTGTCACCTGGCAGCGATTAGGCGGCAATTATTCGCGTGGTAGTCGCGTCGCGATCAATTATTTAATAAAAGGCTGTAGCTTGGCTTGTTGAGATAAATCTCGACCCTGTCAGACGCAAGCACACCAACTCAGAACAAATTATTGAATTGCTAAGTGTGTTCTGAGGAAACGATTTATTAGTACACAGGAAATTAAAGCCGTCGACTTGCACACATACCCGACGATTGTTTGCCCCACGACGCCGCCACATTTGGTCGCGTTCGCTTTTTGCAAGAGTCCTCAACACCTCTTCTCGCATCGGCAAAATGTAGCGCACCGCAAAAGTAGGATAAGAAAACGCGAACTCCACAATTTTGAATTTTGTGACACAAATTGAGCAACGAGCAAGTTTGCATTTTCGCCTGCTCCAATTAAGTCGGACCAGTCAGCAGTCGACGTCCAAAATGAACGCCTCGCGTTTAAATCTCTTGATTTGTTTGGTCCACCTTTGCGAAAGTGCCGCGATTTACAAAAAGAACGACACTTTGGAGGTTTTGAAGAAGGACGTGGCGTCCGTCGGGGGGGCCATCGAAAATTTCACTTTCGATCTCTTGAGAGAGGTGTTCGAAGACTCGGAAGAAACCACCACGGTGGGCAACAGGCGAAAAGCGCGATCGACCGAAGACGACGTGAGGGAGTTGTGTCGGAAGAGGTGCCAAGAGGAAGAAGCCGCGGAAACGCAGCAGATCAAAGAGTTGAAACGCGAGGTGAAGAAACTCCAAGAGGTTGTGGAGATGCTGCAGGACCAGCAGAAGATAATCGACATTTTAGACCGTCGGAATGAAACCCAAGAAAGCAAAGAGACGAAGAGGCAAGAGGGTGATGATGAGAAGATCCCGAACGGTCAACAGTTGGCTCTGATCAAGTCAGATTTAGAAGAAGTCATCGTGAGACTGAACGAAACCAAAGAACTGATTGGTCTGCAAAAGGAGAAAGATGAGATTTTGGAAGGGGAGTTGAACAGGCAGAAGGACGAAATCGAGAGTTTGAAGTCACTCGTCGAGGAAATTCTGCACGGGAATAGAACGAAACAAGATGGAGCTTCGGCGCACACGTCAGCGCGCGCGAGTGAGTTTTCGGGGATCAGAAAACTGTTGAAGTCTCTACCGGACGACGACGACATCGACGAGGTGGACACCGACGAAATCCACTCGAAGATCCTCGAGTTAGAAAAACAGTTGAAGAAAAAGCGTCGAGAACAGAGCTTGGCAAGCGAGTTGAAGCAGTTGGAGAAGAGCTTGTCGGGACAAAACTCGGGCAACTCCGATTTGCTCAAGCAGATCGTGAAGGCGCTGCGAAAAACCGAGCCCCAGAGCAAAAGCGACGACTTTGGCGTCACAGATCTGGAGGATTTGCAAGCGGCGATAAATAATCTGCGACCGAAAGAAGACGACGATGCAACTCGGTTCGAAACCGTGTTGAGTAAGTTAATTAATAGATCCCCGAACCAGAGGCCGTCACAAATTACAATAACCCCCCAACAAATGAACGAGCTTACCAAGAAATTAACCCCAAATAATTACCCCTACATTTGCATAGTTGATGACGGTGGGGTTAAAAGTAATGGGTATAGGGCGCCGGTTAATGCCCGTAATTTCCAATTGTACGCGCCGCCCCCACCAGATCTGAACAATCAAAAAGGTCAACAATTTTTTCCGGGACAATTTGCGCAACCGAATTATTACCCTCAGGGGAACGCTAATGGAGCCCCTCCTGAAAAACCACTCAATTATCCGCCAGAAAATGGGGAGTATAATCGCAAGTATCGGGACGATCTGATGCAGCAGATCGACGGCCTGCAGGGCGCCATCGACAGCCTCAACAGGCCGGAGTACGTCCAAAGGCCCGAAGACAAGACGGTCATCGACGATTTGGAGAAGCAAATCGGAGAGTTGCGCACCGTGGTGGGGAACCTGAACTACGACCAGACCTACCAAGCGCCCAGGTCGAAGAGGTCCCCCGAAGACAACAAAGTCGAAGAGGAATTCGTCGAGCACGTGGCGAAGATCGCCAAGAAGTACTTGGACCAAGACGAGAAGCCGCCGCACCTGCAGGACATACAGAACAAAATCGACGTGATCAGGAACGAGTTAGGTTGTTGTGGTTTTCTTGTCGAGTACCATTCGTGACGCTTTTTTGCAGGTGGAGCCAACGCTAAAAGTCGGACCGCCGGCCAACAGTACACACCCCCGATCTTCTCCGATTTGTACGCGCCGCCACCGGTCACGGACGTGACGAAAAGCGCCAAAAACGATTTTTTTCTAGACGTGGTCGGCAAGATCTTGGACAAACTCATCGCAGCAATCCCTGTAGTCATCCAAAAGTTGTTCAGTTTCAGTCTGGACGAACTGTCCAGGTACGACTATCAAGATTACGACGTCCAGACGTTGTACAAGAACCTGGGAATATTCGCGTACCTCCCCGTCGTGCTGTTGAGGCTAGTGAAAGGAATCAGTTCGTTCATGAGCATTTTGAAAAAGAACAGCTTCTTCAAAAACTTCTTGATGCCAGCTCTGATCCTTGGAACCGTCGCGGGTTCCGTCATATTTTTGATTTGGTGGTTGCAACCCGACGACCCTGTCCCTCAGTACTCTGGTGGAGACGGCTACGACCAGAGCTACGCCGCTTCACAAAACTACGCCGCTCAACAGCAGTACCCAGTCAGTAATTATCCGATGTACAATAGGAGTTATTTTAATAAATGATTTTTTACCTCGAAACTTCTTTTATTGATCTTAAAACAGTCAAGTCATAAAAAAATTAATGCCACTCGGATGCGCTGCTGCCCCAGTTAGGCTGAGCGGGTTGGGTGGCTGTGGCGTTAGCTCCCCACTCTTCTTGCACTTGGGCGGCCCAATCGTCGGTCGCCGCGGGTTGGAACGGCGGCGCGCCGCCAGCGCCAGCAGCGGGCACCGGAACCACCGCCGGTGGTTCGGTTGCGGTCCAATCTTGAGTCTCCATGGTGGTCCATTCCAGGTCTTGGGTCTCGTGCGGCACCACTTCAGGTTTGACGACAACCGCCTCTTTCGCCGCCTGTTCCTCCTTCTCGGCTTCTTCCGGTTCTCTGTAGAAGAACAAGTCGACGACCACGTCCCATTTGGTCTCCCTAGGGATGATTCCGCGAAGACGGAGCACCTATCACACAAACCTTCATTTCCACAACCTCTTAACGTTAAATGGCGCAAATCGCCCAAAAAATTGATCAGGTGGAAAAATTGTGATTACAATCACTGATTAATCATTAATTGGGAACAATTGTCTCATCATTATGACTCAAAATTGAAAAAAAAAAAAAATTCAAAAGCGACCTCTACCGGTCGTTACGATTGTGTCAGGCCCGCCGTCTACAGGCCAGAAATACAAACACGAAACGTCAATTTTGAATAATTTTTGCCGCAAAAACTTTTTTCTCGACGAAATGCATACCTCACGTGCCAACAACCACCACAGGAGGCCAATGCTGTGTGCAGATTTGTTGTTGCCAGGGATGGCGACATCCACAAATCTCAAAGGCGAATCGGTGATGCACAAAGCGATCACGGGAATGTTGACATATGAAGCTTCAGTGATGGGCTGGTGGTCGTAAGCTGGGTCAGTCACGATCAGAAGACGAGGTTCGCGGAAAGCGGCTTGGATCTGATTGGTGAAGGCACCTGGAAACAAAATCTGGTCATTGCTGAACTAGTCAAAAATAAATAATTTATAGGGCTTAGAGGGTTCAGGTGTAAAGTCTTAATCATGTCTCATAGGTTCCTTAGTAGTATCATCATTTTAGCTAAGTTTAGGGTAAAAGCTTCCACTCTACTACTACTTCCACTCACCAGGAGTGAACCTTCCAGCAATGGGGGTCGCCCCGGTGTGCGCGGCGAACTTGAGGACGGCCCTCTGTCCATATGGCCTTGAAGAAATGACGAACACTTCAGAGGGGTGTTCAATTGCGACGATCGCGCGTGCCGCTAGCAGCAACTTTTCCCAAGTCTTGCGCAAGTTGATGATGTGGACGCCGTCAGCGCGGCGCTTGTACACGTACTGCTCCATTTGGAAGTCTACATTAGAGGTTCCCAGGTGGGTACCGGCGGCCAACATTTTGGTCACATCGTCCTCTTTAAGGGCAAGGACTTCCAAACCTCCCGACATCCTTACGTTAGGTTTGAGTTACGGATAACCTGAAACGAAATTACAAGTTAAATGAAATAAAAACATGCACGGCTTGAGGGTTTGAGGTTATGTTGTGGTCAACATAAATTCCAAAAAATTGTGAGAAACCGCGAAAAATATCAACGGGCAGATTTTAATTGTGTCGTATTCTTACAATGCGAAAGATTTTGAGGGAAAAATACGCACAGATGATGCGAGTTTTTTTGGAAAATTTGGAAACTTACGCGAACAGATGCCAATGGGATCCAATCCTCGCAGGAAAGAGAGTGAGAGGAGAGATGACGAGATGAGTGAAATGACGAGTGTGCTGTCGTCATTGTTGGCGAGTCAGCGTCGCCAACATTGTGATTATGGTGGCGGTAAATTTGAATTTGTGAAGTGTGACCGAAGAAGCTATTTCGAGCGAGATGTTTTGTGAATTACTGGAGCGTGCGAATGTGGGTGGCGTATTATTAAATGTCTATTTTTATTTATATAACATATATTTACTTATACTCGCTTATTTTATAATAATGTAATATTGTAATAATAAAACTATGTTAGTATTTACATAGAAAGTCTAAAAGTCAAAGCAAGAAAATGCCAAACGAATTGGAACTACGATTTAGTTTTGAAAAAAAATTGGCATATTCTTTAACACATTATATACAAATAATAAAAAAATCTTTTGAGAATAAAATTCAAAAATATTCGTAAAACTTAATGGAAATAAAAATACAAAATGGCATCTGATTTGCTAAAAAATACGATATTGTAGTGCACTATTCATATAGGAAAACTTGACTGGATTTAAATATTAAACCACCGACGGATGTAAAATTGTCCTAGAAAAAACTGTCGAAAAATTTTCGTTGCACGTCGGAACAAAAACACAATGCGTAAGATGAAGCGATCTGTCGTATACTCTATCTAAAAAATTAAGCGATATATACTCCATAACCTATCAAACTGAAGATGAATTAATTTTATGATTTTTCAGTACAATTTGATTCAATATAAAAATATCTGAATCTTAAAACTACATTAAGAAAGATCTCCTCCAAGAAAAACAACTGATGAGCAAATTATCGAAAGGAAAAAAAAATAAAATAAAAAATTCGTCTACAAGAGTAAAATAAAATTAAAATCACAATACACATAAATAAAACGGGAGAGATAATATCGGGAAACGAATTAAAAAAATTGCCTACAGTTTGCAGGTTGTCAACAGTGAAATAATGCCTTTAAAAATCAATTTAAAGAAAAAAATGTTATTATGTGTGGTAAGGCGTTACGTAAGTGGCGGGGAAGAGGCCTCGGCGATGGCCGATTTCTCCGTGCCACCAGTGTTGATCGGAACGATCCGTCACGGTAATGACGTCGCCTCGCCTGAACTCGAGTTCGCCCGCTTCTTGTGGAGTAAAGTCATATAAGGCCTGGACCAGACACTGGAAATGGCGAATTTTCATTTACCCACTTTTCCAATGGGACAAACCTCACCTCTTCCGCGATCATGTCCCTCAATTTGACGTCTTGCGAACGCGACACAGAAGACGTGCGATGGTATTCCACTAGTTCATTTAAAGAGTTAAATTTCACTACCCACAAGAAGAACTTGCCCTGGGCGTCCCTTAGCACCTTGAAATGTTGCACCCCATCGGAGCACCTGAAAATGAGCGTTAACGCGCGCTTCCACACCTAAAAAGTGACGTACTTGACGGATAATGAGAAATCCCCTGGACTGGATTCACTAATACGTATGAGAAAGGCCCCTTCGTGCTTGTTTAATAATAGTTTTTCAGCGTCCGCTCTCGTAATTCTCCCATAATACCAGCTGTCAAAAAGTTCAAATGTTATTGTCATGTGACCTGTCAAGGTGTCTTGATTTTACCTGTGGTTCTTCATTTCGATGTAGTTGCTCGGTATTAGGCCCTCTTTTCCGTCCAATTCGGCTCTGTACCAGTTCATGTCGTCTTCCATATTCAAAATCTGCGGCAGAAAAAAATAAAGCCGTGGAGGATTCTTCTGAAACGGGAGGGGGGTTCAAAAATCTTACCTTTAGCACTTGAGATCTCTTAAAACTAAGCTCATCGTCGGCGGTCGCGTTGAATTCGTGTTTGGCTACAGCTTCCATTGTCAAAACTATCCGACTTAGTCCGTGTTATCACAAATAAAAAGCACAAGAGTTTAATACCAAAAAAGTTCAAATAGCACCGGCAATGTCACTTCATGAAACTAGTTATTCTAACACTGAAGGCGAACTTCATAGTCTGACAAAACACATATTCTCTGCAATATAATCACTTTATTTGGTGTTTTTGTTGAGTTTTTGCGCAAACCTTAACAAGAACCCTCCCTTCTGTCAGTGATGAAATTCAACACTGGGACAACCGCGGCGTAGGAATACTAATCTTATCACCTCTAATCAGCCAACAAAATAAATAGTACATAAGACGACGAAAGATAAAAATAACAATAGTACCGATCGACCCGACAGGGACGAATCAACAGTTTCCGAAGATTTCGATAGGACAACCGACAATTGAGAAAAATAAACGGGAACTACTTTTTATCGTGGACCTGTCAATGTCGCTACCGCTGCGAAACTCCGTGAGTGTCACTTTATCAAAACATCCTGCCAACCCAGTCGTACGTCACCAACAGAACGCCACAAAAAGCACTAACACGATGATTGTTATCTAGTACCGATTTGTTATTTATTCAACTAATGAAGGTGCGGAAGTCGCATCACACAAATAAATGGTGAGTTCGCGCTTTCGACCGGTCCCAATTCGGCTGACCGCAACCGAACCAGTTTCCGTCGAGGCAATTTTGCAGGTTAACTCCAGGTCCAGTGTTGTCATGTTTACACAACAAAACACTTTTTTGGGTGGCAATCGCCTTTTGAAAATTACCACCGGTTCCGTGCAATAAATTATGATAAATTTCAGTCGAACTCGACCGCGAGAGAACTCCGGTCAGTGTGCGGTCGCGGTATTGTGAAGTCGCCCCGATGGCATCCATTTTTGCGGGAAATTTTGAACTTTGCCCTATTGGAATCCAATGAGAAAGTGTCGTGTTTTTTGCAGGGTCTGTCGTGAAAATGCCGCCCGTACCGCCCCAGAAGGAATACAAGTATGTGAACTCGCTGTGGTGCATCTACATGGTGTCGGTGGTGTCAGCATGGAACGCCGAGTTAGGTAAAAATAGAACTCGAGTGATCGGGGCTCTAATTTTAGGTAAAAATTCGAACGCAACTAATCCGACCTCGTTATCTCGTCAAAAGTAATCCCTTTTGGCTTGCGGAAAATTTACGCGTTTTATTTATAGACCCAGTGACACTTGGCTGTTTAATTAATTTTGATTTATTCTGCGGCCCTGAGCGCTCGTCTTTCAATTGCAGTGACTTACCCGCTGGATTTGACCAAGACGCGGCTGCAAATCCAGGGTGAAGTCGCCAACAAGAAGGACGAGAAGATGGTGAGGGCCCCGTACAGGGGCTTGCTGCGGACGGCCGGGGGCATAGTCATGGAGGAGGGCTTCTTCAAGATGTGGCAAGGGGCGTCCGCCGCCCTCTACCGCCACTTGATCTACTCGGGCACGCGAATCGTCACTTACAAGGCCCTCAAGGAGAAGGTGTTGAGCAGCGACCCCTCCGAGAAGTACTTACCAGTGTGGAAGTCGGCCCTGTGCGGGGTCACGGCCGGCTGCTTCGCCCAGTATCTCGCCAGCCCCGCCGATCTGCTCAAGGTGCAGCTCCAGATGGAGGGCAAACGCAAGATCATGGGTCTGCCGGCGCGCGTTCACGGCATCCGCGACGCCTTCATCAAGACCGTCCGCGCCGGCGGGTATCGCTCGCTGTGGAAGGGCGCCGTCCCCAACGTGCAAAGGGCCGCCCTCGTCAATCTCGGCGACTTGACCACCTACGACGTCGCCAAACGGTTCATCATGCGCAACACTTCGCTCGAAGACAACCATTTCGTGCACACTCTAGCGAGCTGCTGCGCGGGGTTCGTCGCGGCAGGGATGGGAACCCCCGCGGACGTCATCAAGACCAGAGTGATGAACCAGCCGATGGATGACAAGGGCAGAGGCCTGCTCTACGCGGGGACCATCGACTGCTTCAAGAAGTCGGTCATGAACGAGGGATTCGGGGCGCTCTACAAGGGATTCATACCGATCTGGATGAGGATGGCGCCGTGGTCGTTGACCTTTTGGCTCAGCTACGAAGAAGTGCAGAAGCTGTTGGGCGCGGAGCAGTTCTAGTTGATAAGTAGCAATAGAAGCGCACTTTGGTCCAGGCATCGCCCCCCGTTTTTCGACTTGACATTTGCGACGAGACGGATCTAGTTACGACCTCCCGTTAACGGCACAAGACCTAATTAGTACGGCGCAGCGGAAGTGCACTTTAAATATTTAAATTACATAACTAAGCCGGTCGTGACCTAATTTAATAAGTACATATGTGGTGAAGGTCGACAATAGGATGGGTTACCGTGGCCCGTTTTTTAATTGAGCCGCGATTAAATATTTTTTTTAGACAAATCACAAAAAAAATCCCACGTCTTGCGTCATTTTCCACCTTCGTTTGACGTTTGCACATTGATTGACTCTACTAAGTCCAAGGTCACGAATCGTAAGACTCCCAACATGCACAGTTGAGCAGGTTTCGTTATCGCATTCTAAAAATAAAATCGTGCGAAGAGGTAAACGTTCTCGCGTAATAAAATTGTATCACGTGTAGGTCGCAAATCGACAAGTCGGACGTGTTCAAGGTCGATTTTTGCTCTAGTCTAATCACAGGAAATTAATACGTCAATATCGTGTGAACCCCGACCGAGGATCAGTCATGAGTCCTTTGTGATCGTTGACAACTGTGTCAATATTTGCCGGTGCCGCTTCCGCAAAATTGTCGTTTGCCGCTCCGTTCGTAATCGAATGTCGTACCAACCCAAAAACAAAAACACAAATGTTAATATTTGACAATTTCAAAAAACAAAAATTTTTCGACGGTTAAATTCTATTTTTGAAAAAATAGCGGTTTTCCGACACATTTGAAATCAATCAACGGCCTACTCGTACTTTGAGCTGTCGACGCAACGTCCAAGTCGAGTGAACTTCGACCCGCCATTACAGCTGCCAACTCTGATTGGCCATTTACACAATTGCATGTCTGCCAGCGCACTTGTGTGATCATTTTCAACCGTAAACAAGCAATCCCGTTAAGTTTCGATTGAAAAATTGAGATCAAGGTGTTGCCACTCGCGAGCACGACATTTGCTCGAATTATGACTCGCGAGATTAGTCTCTCGGGGGCCCGAAAATGAGATCCATCAGGGCCAAGGCCGGTTTTTCCCCTGGCGGAGCCCAGCCTTGGCCCTGACGGAGTAATCCTTAGAGACCGTCTCGCGTGGCCTTCGTATCTCGGAGCAAACAAATTAATGTCGAAACGAGAACATCCCAACTGGGGATTTTCGGCCCGAGGAGAAACGGGAGACGTGTCCTGGACGAGCCTGCGGCCATGTAGTACAAAGTGTGTTCACCTAGAACTAGGAACCGGGAGACGTAGAATCAAATGTGGACAATAAGGAGAAACGGTAGCGCTCCCGATTTCCACGGTTTTAGTTTAGCAACAAGACTGCAACGTACAGTAAAGATGTGTCAAAATTTTGCACGCACACGTGTGTGGATCAATCGCAACAATCAACAAGTCCCAAAGACCCCGACGAGCAAAGCGGTATTACCGCCTGGTAGCGCTCTCTTCCTTTCCTGAAATAGTGCCACAATTTTGACAGAGAGGTGTACATATTTTTTTACATTTATACAACGACGACACCGTGAACAAAGATCGTAATTGTTTGTCGTAAACCACCGTTCTGTTTTTCTCGTTTTCATATTCGTAAATCTAAGAGAGAACTAATATTTAGTCTAGAACGCAAACATTTTCCCGAAAACAAATCTGGAACTTTCCGATTGCAACGACACGGAACGTTCACGGAAGTACTTTACTTTGTTGTTACTTTAAAATTGTGGCTTGTTGACAATATATTGTTACAGATAATGTTTGTTTTTGTTTTATTTTGATCGACTTAGATCCCTCTGGAATGTTTTGTCGATGACGGACTCGTCTTCAACGCTTCCATTCCAGTTAAGACGCGCACAAATAACATTATCACGTCTCTAACCTTGTCGAAAAGTCAAAAGATGGTCCAATAAATCACAACGTCTCTCTTGTTTGCTTTGCATTTAAATTCATTTAAAATTGCTAAGTCTTATTTGTCGTGGTTCATTCGAAAGAGTGTCGGTGAAGATTCTGCTTCTTCTACAAGTGAGTTTCCAAAACTTCCCTTGCTGGGACTGATCTTTTCGAGTCTAGTGTCGAAACCGTTGGAGACCCCGAAAAAGAAGTTCTCGTTGGGGGCGTTGCTCCGGAGACACATCTCGATCCTGCAATGGCTCCCCAAGTATACCAAGTCGGACGTTGTCGCCGATTTCATCGCGGGACTCACGGTGGGACTCACCATGATGCCCCAATCCATCGCCTACGCCAACCTTGCGGGTCTGCCCGCCCAGTACGGCCTTTACACCGCTTTCATCGGGTCTTTCACTTACGTCTTCTTCGGCACCATCAAGGAAGTCTCGATCGGGCCCACGAGTCTCATGGCGCTCCTCACGTTCTCCTACACCGAGGGCCTCCCGGTCGACTACGTCATCCTTCTGGCGTTCCTCGCCGGTTGCGTGGAGTTCCTCATGGGGCTGTTCAAACTAGGTGAGTTCCACCCGACTCCGGTTTCGTTGTAACTCCCCGTTAGGTTTTCTGGTTGACTTCATCTCGCCGTGCGTCACCTCCGGCTTCACCTCCGCCATGTCCATCACCATCGTCTGCTCCCAACTGAAGAACTTGCTGGGCCTGCGCAAGTTGCAAAACCACGGGGTCTTCGACGTGCTGCACCAGGTCTTCGCCAGGTACGCCGAGATCAGGTGGCCCGACGCCATCCTGGGGCTGTCGTGCATCGCCTTTCTCTTCGCCTTCAAGCAACTCCCGAAGATCAAGACCCGGAGCGGGTTCCTGCGAAAGACTTTCTGGCTCTTAGGCATCTCCAAGAACGCTCTGATAGTGCTGCTGACGTCGATCCTCGGCTTCTACTTCGTCGAGCACACGGGGGCCTCTCCGTTCGTGCTCTCGGGGGCGGTACCGTCGGGGCTGCCTACGCTGATGGTGCCCAGTTTCGGCATCCGAAGCGGCAACGACACCGTCGGTTTCCTCGAGATGGTACAGACTCTAGGCTCGAGCATCTTCGTGCTGCCCATGGCCGCCGTCTTGGCCAACGTCGCCATCGCCAAGGCGTTCGGTGAGTCCAAAACTGAATTGGTGCGGTCCTGTGGCCTCCTTGCGTCATTCCGAGCTCCGCTTTCGTTGTTTGTTCTGTTTGCACGCGCGTTTGTTCTTTTTTTAGCATATTTGCGTCAACTTTTCCGTATCAGTTGTCGGTTTTGTGTTGACAAAAAATGCAAATAATTTGTTTGCGTCCTAATCGGGTAAATATTTACCCCATCTGTGAAAATGTTTTGTTAGCGAGCGGGGTGATCGTGGATGCGACGCAAGAAATGATGACTTTGGGGCTGTGCAACATCTTCGGCTCGTTCATCCAGGCGATGCCGAGTTGCGGGGCCTTCACCAGGTCCGCTGTGGCGAGCAGCAGCGGAGTCCGCACCCCCTTACAGGGGATCTACTCAGGTGACTTGTCCCTTATGATCTCTACCGAAGCTAATCCGACCCTCTAGGTACTGTGATTCTGCTGGCGCTCAGCTTCCTCACCCCCTACTTCTACTACATCCCCCGAGCGACCCTCGCGGCTGTCCTCATCTCGGCGATCATGACGATGTTCGACTACCAAATATTCCCGAAGTTGTGGAGATGCAACAGTACACACCACCCCCACTCGATTTGCACAATAAACACTCCGTTTTTCCAGAATTCGACTTCTTTCTCACCCTCACGACCGTAATAATAGGAGTGTGTTACGGCGTCGAGGTTGGCATCATAGCCGGAGGTCTCCTCAACTTGCTGATCCTGCTGAAAGTGTGGACCCGGCCTCGCGTCACCACAGAAATCCGAATGGTACGTTTTGCCGACTTTTCTCGTATCAGTCTAGACATTTCGATTGTAGGACCACCAAGGAAACGACTACATTTACGTCAGACCGGAAGTGGGACTCTTCTACGCCGCCACCGATCATCTGACCACCAAGATAATTCAAGCGTACAACTCCACGAAAGGCCTCCCGATTGTTCTCGACTGTTCCGGCATCATCCAAGTCGACTACGCGGCCTGTCAGGTGAGCACCGTCAAATCTAACACCGCAACTGGCGCCCTCTACCGTCACGTTTGTTGCAGACGATCGGCAATCTCGTGGACACTTTCCACAAAAAGAGCGAACGCGTCACGCTGCTCAACGTCAAACCTCGAGTCTTCAAGGCCTTGAAGAGAACGACAGAGTTGAATGATTTGAAAGTGTGCCAGAGCCTCGACGATATCAGCGACGGTGATTCCAATAAAACCCACGATTTGGAAATTCCCCTGATTGATAAGAACGCAACGGAAAGGAAGTTATCGTACTACGATAACGTTTGAATCAAATATTTGTTTTATTGTGATATATTATTTATTTTGTTACTTTAACATAACTGAATAAAAGACTTATTTGCCACTAAATCGAATGACTCTTTATACAAAAAAAAAGGAACCTTCGACAATCTTAGTAAGTAATTAACCGACTTAATCCCTCGACTGTTGCCTCTTTTGTGCAAATATGTTGTGCCAAGTTCAAGGTTAGTGTGCTGATTAAAAAATAAACGCAATCGTTTGTAAAGAAGCGCGACTCGGGCAATCGAGATGCTAAAAACCTAAAATTATGTTGATTGGAAGGCTCTAAAATAAAATTCACTCTAGATCGATAAAAAATAAACGAGAGTATAACGAGACGAAGACGGTCCACGTCCTCGCCGTGCTGCATTGTATTTATCACAATAATTAAAATTAACCGAGTCGTTTGCACGTCTTAAAATTACTTAACAACTGGTCACATCTCAGGTTGGCAATGCTACGTATAAATAAATCTAGTGTAGGCCTACAACCCCCTCGTCTTTAACCCTAACTATACGAAAATAAGAGAGGTCAATCTGATAAAATATAACAATCAGTCTTACAAAACTAACAACAAAATTCCCTGTACTGTACTATTAAAGGTAAATGGCTATCATCATGATAAAGCGTACTCCAATTAAAATAGATATTTACACGATAAAACCTCAGGTTGGTATTACTGTGAACGTGGCTATATACAAGATTATTGTAACCGAAGCTGGGACAAGCAACGAAAAACGAATTCATCTAGTAGTAGTAGCCCAGGAAGCTCCAGAGCGAGCTCTAGGGCTGAGAATCGCGTCACCTCTTACCCTCCAAACAGTACACGCTGACCGAACAGTCGGACGTCCCCGTGGCCAGCGCCACCTTCAGTGGGTGGTAGTTGAGACAGGTGACGTTGCCGGTCCGGTGGCCCATGAAACCCTCGTAGAACTTGATCGTGTTCAAGAGGTAACCGTTGAAGCCGTAGATGCTCACGTTCTGGTTCAAGGAGCTGCTGCACACCGAAAATCACCAGTCAGTCGCGACCGTCAAACTCGTACCAACATAACAAAATCGAAGTCACTAAAAAACTCACCAGGCGTACGTGGCAGTTCCGCGGTGCAAGGCAAAACAGGACATGTTATTCTGGTTGGTTTGGGTCGAATGAACAACTTTGTGGTTTCGAATGTCGTAGACTTTGACGTGTCCGTCGGTGCTGCGAAAAGTGATGTTGAGAAATGCGCGAAGAGGACGCGTTGCGACTCACCTTCCGCTGTAGAAGGTGTTGCCGAGCAGGTGGACGCCCAGGACGGGGCCCAAGTGCTGCAAGAAGACTGCGATCCGGGAGTCGCTCGGACTGCAGCGTCTGTCGAAGACGCGGATCGAGCCGTCTTGGTAACCGGCGATCACCATGCCGTTCCTGTAGGCTTTCAAGTCGTTGTCTCCGTCTAGGCTGATGCCTTCGTCGTCTTTCTCCCTTTCCAGGTAGTTTTTGCTGTAGTGCTCGTGCGCCACTCCGGAGAACGACGAGTCCATACACGTGATCGGGTAGTCCGCCCCTGCAAATAATCAAACGCTCACACGAACGTCAACAAGTTGCAGTCCTCACCACGCGCGTTTATTTCTCCCATTTCATTTCATTCTTGATTAATTACAAAATTTCAAAAATTCAAGCCGCCAGATGTCGCTTCGACAACTGTCAAATTAGGTGTCAAATGCGCAACTGTCAAAAATACATTGAGTGATTCTAACTTTTTCCACTTTGAAAATATTCTAGTTTCAAGATAATTACAGTTCGTGGTTACCTGTTGGTATGTCGAATGCGAAGAGTTCCCTTTCCACGTCCCAGAACCTGATAACTCTGCAATCCCCGGCCGCGATGGCGGTTTGCGTGTACTGCTCCCAACTGAGAAGAGTCCCCGAATGCTTCCACTTCAGATCGTTGAGGGCTTGCCAAGCGCTCACCAAGCTCGGTTCTCGACTGTGTCCCGTGTTGGGTTTCCACACCTTGACGCTACCGTCGTCCGAAGCCACCATGATCATGGCCGCGTCGTGCGCGTTGATCCACTCCAAAGCCGTGATCCGACTGGAGCTGAATTTTGTCGACTTGTTGTGACACACGGTGGTCTTGGCACCGGTGCCCCAATCCCAAATGCTGAAACACCGAACGAACAGTGACGTCACAATCGGGATTCTTCCAGCTGTCGCTCACCCGAAGTGGTCCTTGCCGGCGACGGCGATCTGTTGATCGAACGGGTGGAACTGCAGGACGGACGGAGGCAGAGACGTTCTCGTGTTGAACATCTGCGACTCCAGCTTGCAAGTCAAGATCCTCGAGGTCTCTTCCAGCGCCTCTTTCCTGATGTTGTTATTCCTGACATGAAGAGACTAATTAAGACAGAAACAACGCCCGATCGATTCCTACCTGGTGAATCTCCAGTCCTTCTCGTAGTATTGGGGCGATTCCACGTCCACCCCCGGATACCGCTTCTTGACCAACTGCGCGAACCTCTTGACCGACCACTCGAGGAACCTGGTGGTGATGAGCGGTTTCAGCGGCTTGCTCTTGATATTCGTCTCTTCGTTGATGATGTTCGGGTGGATCTTGCGGCCCCTGCTACCCAAAGTTCGCGTGAATTTGGGTATGTCCGCGGCGGGGTGTAACGTGGGGGGGCTCTCCCCCGACAGGAAGTTGCCCCTGTTTGGACTCGGGGGCAAACTGGCGCACTTGTTGTCGAAAATCTCCCGCGAGTCTTTCACTTTTGCGGTGATGTACTTGGTCAGGGTCTTGCACATGCTCTCCACTTCCGGGTGAGGGTCGGTCTCCAGCGAACAGATGGCGTCCCATATCTTCATGTACACCGATCCGTAGCCCAGACCCGGCAAGGTGCCGAGACTTCCGGTGTGACTCAGCGAGCCTTTCATCTGTCCCATGTTGTTGATCGACGAGCTCGACGACACCCTCTTCATCTTGTCGCCGCCGCTGTCGTCGGAGGTTCTCAGCCGGTCCTTGCTTCCGATTCGTCTGAGACCCGGCGAGGTGACGCTCACTTCTTGCAAAGGGTAGTTTGTCAGAGTTTCTTTCATCGCCAGGGTGAGGAACACGTGTTCGAACGCCAGCACCACCCACTGCAGCGCGTTTATTAGTTCTTTACGGACCAGGTGGCTTATGTCGTTGCTCACTTTCTTGATCAACGTCATCACTATCGCGTGGTCTATGTTGTTGGCGTGTTCCGATCGTTCCGCCACGGAACTGATGAAAGTGCCGAGAGCGTAAACTGCAGCCGCTCTTACCTACGAAAAAAACATTTTTTAAATAAAATCTTGTTTATACAAAATCTCGTTTGGATTTACTTCTGGACAAGGATCGTTCAACAGAACGTAGAGCTTCTCGTGGGCTGTGTCTCTGACACCCATCCATCTTGCATTTTCGTAGTGTTCCCACGACTTCCCCAAGCATATGACCACCCACTGCCTCATCAGAGGACTAGGATGGTTGAAGTGTTCCAAGCATACACTAACTAGAGATGTCTTTGCGGCCGTTTCTTTAGCCGCTCGGGAATCCCCGACGATGCGTGTCAACACGAATGCCGCCATCGTCCTGCTGTCAGACTACGAGAAACAAAAATGAAAACCTCGTTCAAATCCAGTTTGAGACCAAACCTACCGACAGCGAAGTGTCCTGAAGAATCGACAAGAAATACTTTTGGACCTTCTCTGGTACCAACTCGTTTTGGCAAGTCTGAGAAACCAAATCTGTTAGTGTTTTCCCCAACGTGGCCCTGAGACTTACATTATCTACTGCCAGAATCTTGGCCCAGATAAACACCAACATTGGTCTCAGCTCCCAACAGCTGCTCTGCAACAGCTTTAACACGTACGGGAATATCCCGACAGATAACGCGAGATTCACCGCCCACGGCCCTAGATCAAGAAATCGCCCCAACAGATCGAGCGCCCTCATCCTGTGCACCTGACTCAAAAGCACTTGCAGCACGATCGGCAACTGTTCGGGGGGCGTCCTCTCCTGGCTGCCCAAATCCAGCCAGACCTGGAAGGCGGTCAGCTGGTCTTCGAAGAAGGGGGAGTGCTGGAAGGGTTTCTTGTCGTGGAAGATGCCCGGCAGCTGCCTTAGGATCAGATCCAGGTTCAGGTCCCAGGCGTTCCACATGGGGTGCTGGGAGGTCGACGGCAGACGCGGAGAGCTGACCGGCGTGCAGTTGCACGACTTCAGGATGCGCTCGGCGAGCAAGAAGTTGCGGAAGAGGCTCGCGACCAGCAGGTCTTGGCGGAAGAGTTTTTGAAACAGGTCTGAAAGCGGAACGAACGAAAGAACTGGCGTTTGATTGGATTCGTGGACGCGTGGACCTCACCTATTGGTAGCGAATTCCAAGCGATGGTGTCCGTGATTGCCGTAAAAATCCAGTTTAGTTCGCCGAGCATCGTACGGCGGTCGGTTATCATTCCTGGTACACTGAAATGGTCAAAAAGTGACGACATCAGGTGATGGTTGGCAAATCTGGGCGTGTGTAAAATGGTCAAGGTTTGAAAAGATATATTTACGTCAAACGAATTATTTTAAGCTTCACGACTTTATAAATAATGACACAATCACTAAAGCCTTCGACTAATACTCCTAACACCCTTTAGCTAAACGCAAATATTTAACAACAGTTTAAAATTGTTGTGTATCTTATTGTTGACTATTTTTAGAATCGTCACAGCTTAAAATTTACAGTTAGGTCGAAGACCTATTGTCTTTTAAAGACAAAGGAAAGACATACCAATCGAAACTACACGAAATAATTAATATTTGCAAAAGGAATTTCCTTTACGCGACAAGTCCCATGGGCGGCATGACTTCCACGTGGTGCGCAAAAAACATGTCATAATTACAATCAAGTAGTCGGTGCATCGTGTGCATTCGCCATCTTAGTTTTCTTTCACCTAAAATTCTCTTTTTGGCCAAGAATTTTAGACATTACAAATGTAATTAAAGAAAGGGTTTCCGAAAATTAACCTCAATAATTATCTCCGTAATCATATTTATTGGAAACTTAAAAACTGTTGTGCAACGATTTAAAAACTAATATTTAACGCCGGATTTCGCTTAATTTCGAATTTGTTATTTGCAGTTATTACGCAAAAACGTTGAATCATCCGTCTTCTGCATTCACATTATAAATTTTTTCGTCGGTAAGTTGTATTTGTTTGCTTTTTTGTGGGTTAGGTAGTCAGTGTTGCCAACTTTTTAGTCGACCCGTTAAAAATCACTAAATTTAAAACGACTGGAATTAAAAATGGAATTAATGTTGTGTGATCGTTGGCCTTTGTTCAAGCTCAGTTAAAGTTATAAGATTAATTTAAAAAACCCTTACTCTTCTATCATGTCCAGGGTGACTTTGGGCACTAGTTTTGAGGTAGACTTCAGTATGAACCATCTTAAGGCGACCTTTATCGGTGTGGTAAGGCAAGACGTGAACAAATCCGCCGGCAGATCGGGATTCATCGGTAGAAACTCCTTGGCTCCACACGCCGCCAACTGTATGCAGCTTTTGTACGACGGCAGGGGCGGCACGACCGCGTTTTGGCGCGACTGCGTTACCGCCTGTTCGTACTCGTTTTCATGTTGGCGCGCGAAGTGAGCGAACGACTCGATGATGATCCCCGCGTTCGAGCAGTCGTAAACGTATATAGATGGCGCACCCATCCACGTTTGCAAATCGTATATCGATAGCGGAATGTATTGGGTGTAAGTCTGCGGAAAAAATCGGAAAATGACGGGAAATGCCGGCTAGGGGGGCGACTCACTCTATTGAACACCCAGATCTCTCCGTTGCTCGTCGGTTTAGGAACTCCGTGACCGTTGTAGTGGAACAAGACTCGTTCCTCTTTGGCATTTCTACGCAGTGACGTGCACAATTTTTTCACTTCTTCTGAAGTGGGGTCCAGGGATTGTTTGTAGCGGGCGCGGGGTTGCCAGCGTTCGTATTGCGACTGTAAATTTTCTCCGATTTTTTGGATGGATTTGGGAGGGGACAACACCAGGGGATCTGGGGTGAAACATTTAATACAAAAAATTACGCCTCGACGCATTTTTTACCTATCCAACATTCCATGCGTGCGCACGGTTGCGTTTTTATCACATCTGGGGGGTCCACGCCTACGTTTAAGCACAAAACTAGGGCCACACTTACTGTTTTCATCTGAAATTATAATTAATTTATGAGTTTGCCAATTTAGCGCTTTTACGCTACGCCATTTACACGCTCTTTCAATCTCCATGTTTGATTTAAGGCCTCCACCCCTTCAATGGGCTCCAAGTGTCGCTCCTGCAGAAAACTGAGGGGCAAATCCTTATCAGAGATGGTTTGTTTCTCATAGTCATTCTCTTCATTGCCGTTGACATTTGATTCTGTCATGTTTTTCCGACGTGGTACGATCACTTTAAGGAATTATGTTTCTTGATTGCTTTGAAAATATTACGATCACATTAAAAAACGTAATTCAACACCTAAAATTTAGACGCATGGCACGACAACACAACCGCCATTTTTATTACTAACTCAAGAAACAGGTTGACCAACATACACTTTTTAGAGTTTTCAGGTGGTAGAGGGTGGTATCGAGGTCAAACTATGACGCGGTTGTCTCAAATGAAACCAACTTTTAAACAAACATTTTTACTTTATTCACAATTAATGCGAAATAAAATCTTTGGTAGCTATTCTGCTGATAATTGAATCTAAAATTGTTGTACTCTTTTCTTCATTTGATCCAATTTTATATGCTTTCTTGATAGCAGTGAGGTCACTGATCTGCTCAAGCATCTCTAAATCTACCTCTTCTCCAATGATATCGCTAAAAACACCACAAGATTCACCATTGCCCTCTACAATCGTCACAACTAGTAAGTCTTTACAATCATCATTGATGCCAAATTGCTGCAAACTCTTGGTAATATTCTTTGATATAGACAAATTGAACAAAATTTCTGTGAATATGGTTTTTGTGGTTCTGCTTTCAGAAGTTAATGCTTTGTTTGCAGCAATCACCAGCTGGAAAGGGTCCAGAATGAATTTGGGGTTCACCAGACAACACTGCCACTGACCGGTCATTATTTGTTTACGTAATTCTGCAACATTCTCAACGTTTCGAAATAATCTGATGTTCAGATCAGATTTCACGATTGGATCTAATTTTGCAGTAACCATTTTATAAGCAAACGTAAATATCTCAATATGACATATTGAGGTTATGTAGTTATGTTGTTTTCGCAATTGCGTAATTATGCAACACACGTGTCGCACTTCCGCACTCCGGAGAGGTTTTGGCTGACCCTTCTGAAAATAGCTTCATCGTGAGGTTGGCTCATCTTTGTAATTTACCTAAATATTCGAATATTTTAAATAATAACAGTATCGGGTTTAATTTCAAAAAAGGAAAATTTTCTAAGAACCATTTTGCGATACCTACTGCTGAGAATTTGTAGGAAAAAAACACATGACTCAAATTCGTCATTTAGTTTGCGGCTATTTTTTGTTTGTTGATATTTTTTTGAAAATTAAAAGAGCGAGATACTACTTTTTTTGGCTCAAAAAAAGACCTTCGAAAGTGGAATCCAATCTTCGTACGATGTTTAACAAGGAAGCGATAGGGGTTTACCTTTTTTGGGGAGAAAAAAATCTGTTTTTCTAGTTTGTTGCGATTTTATCGAAATCTAAAAGAAAGAGATATATGTAATTTTTGCAGCTCAAAATAAGCGTCTTGCAAAAACGAACTGAACGGTGCAAAATTCACCGCGCACTGAATTTTAAAGTGCGAAGACAATGGTGTCGACAGTGATTCGATAATAATTATATAAATAAGTACATAAAAGAAAAAAAACCTGCAAAAATGCAAACAAAAGATAAATGCTTATGTAAAGTGTATTGAGGGTGAAAAAGTGTAACGAAGGAGCTGTTTTTAAATTATGTTCAAAGATAGCGGGAAATAAAAATGATCGGGGAGAAATAAAATGTAGTGTCAACAAGATTGCGGAGAACTAATTGAAAATGAAAAGGTTATTATGAACCTTAAACTTCGAAAATTTAATGATAAAAAGCGAAATTATTTATATTCGAACAAAACTGGAAACAAACAAAAGTAATGTAAATTAAAACTGCGACATTGTCACGGATAGAGTACCTAGACGTAAAAAGCTCGACGGATATGACAAAAAGTGATTTGCTTGATTACTTCTCTGATTTTAAAAAGAAGAGACAACATTGTTAAAAAATAACACGTTGTTGTATCCAAAGTTATAGTAGTTTCCTCTTCCCATCTGTTCTATTTTTGGAATTCGGGAGTAGGTTGGCTGTCTGTTATAGATTTTGAGAAGAGGATACAAATAAAAAAATATTGCAAATCTTTATCTCTAATAACAACCGAGAAAAAAAAGTCATTTAAAAATGGTGGAGGCGCCAAAACTCAAAAAGGAAAATTCGCCATCTGTTCTATTTTTGGAATTCTGGAATACGTTGGGTGTCGTTTATACATTTTGAGATGAGGATTCGAATAAAAAATATTGTGTTAGAAATCTCTAATTCTAATAACCGCGAAAATTGAAAATGTGTCGTTTAAAAATGGTGGAGGCGATAAAAATCAAAAAGAAAAATTCGCCATTGGTCAATTTTTGAAATTCGGTAGTAGGTTGACTCTCTCATATACGTTTTTACCAAAATTCGTTGCTGTATCTTAAATAATAGGCGAGATCGTGTGCAAACCTAATATGACTTGGACGGGCTTAAAATTCAAACAGTTCAAAACATTTTTCTCAAAAGCTAAAAGTATGTACTAAGTATAATTGTTTCGACTTAGATCTCAGAAGAAGCGTCTCAAAGAAAAGAATCCAGCGGTGCAAGAAGATTCATTGCCATAAAAGAGCCGAGAGAAGCCTAGATCAGATTGAGCCATTAAAAAATTCTTTGAGGGATTGATTGCGTTATGCAACACCTTATACACAATCGTACTATTGACAACATAACATTTGACATTTGTGGAGATCGTCACAGCAACGACTGCAACGAGTTTCACCCAAAACTTACGCTTTATTCATGATAGAAAGAAGGTTTATTGTACACTATTTGGCTTTAACGGGATTTTCGTTTATCAAAATGGGGTTTATTTAGTAGAGATAATATCTAAAAACCAACGAAATGACATGAGTGACCTTGTGACACTCAGGCAAGATTTTTTCCTTGTTCTAAGTTTATCGGTCAACATTTTATTCAATCACACTACGCAACTTCGATTTTGGAATGGGCATTACTTAAAATTCATATATCTTCTACCAGAATATCATTCATGTATAACTTTCACTTTACTATTTTAAATTGCGCGAAATATTTTCAGTCGAACGGTAAGTACCACTGCACTCTACACGAGCAGCGCGTCATATTGATTATAATAATTTATTGTTGTTTCCTTGCCGAAATTATTAAACACTCGATCAAGTTGGCGCCGTCGACAATCCCTCGCCAGATGTCGCGTCGATCGATCGGCGAGAAAAATGGCGTTGTGCGAGTGATGTGCGTGATGTGTTGACAATAATCGTGACTTGAAAATGTCCAACGCTCCATCGAGTCGTCGAAATGGTGCCCAAAAAATCCGATTGACGAGTAAGTACCAAGTGGCGGATTTCCGCAGTCGCAAAATCCGCGACAAACCCCACATTGTCCAACTGTCAAACAATATGGCCTCATCGGGGGACCTCCCAAGTTTATGAAATTGTGATGTAACAAAACAATAAAGTCTTGTCGTTTTCAGTTCTTTGCGCGAGGAATTTAGTCCGGAAGGATTTGTTCCGTAAGTTGTAACAGTTTTGGCGGCGGCGGCGTTATTTCGATCGTTTTTTTGACAGGACTTCCAGACCCGTTCGCGAAGATCTCCGTGGACGGAAGCGGACAATGCCATTCCACGGAGTTCGTCAAGAACACGCTGGAGCCCAAATGGAACTCGCACTACGATCTGTACATCGGCAGGAACGACACCATCACGATCTCGGTGTGGAACCATCGAAAGGTGATCAAGAAGCAAGGCAGCGGTTTCTTGGGCTGCGTCCGGATAGTCAACTCACATATCCAGCGCCTCAGAGATACGGGATGTGAGTAAATCAGCAAGAACTCGACAGATTTTTCGCACAATGGACCCACTCAAAGATACGCGATAAACTAGCAAATCTTGATAAAATTTTGCGAGATTTTCGGCGCCAATTTTTCCCAATTCGGCAGTGGCGCTCGTCTGATTGAAGCGCTCATCTCCTCGAACTCGACCGTTGTTAGCGTCCGTTCAGTTTTCACCCGAACATCTGTCGCGGCGACCCATTAAAGATAATTCGAGCCGGAGATCCTAAATTAAAATTTAATTGAAACTGTATTGTTGCAGCTTTTTTGCGTTTTCTTTCGATCCGCCTCGCGCGTCGATTTGTTAACCTTTCGGTTACGAATCAATCGGCGGCGATAAAAAATTCAAGGTAAATTGTTGTCCCTTTTAAAATATTAACGGCGATCGATCGTCGATGGGACGCTTGCGGCATGGCCGCGTCGCCTTTCCGCGAGACTTGTCGATTGTCGAACGGAAAAAGTCTCCAAGAGGCAAAAAGTCGGGTGCTCGTCGGGCCAGAACGCGACCAGCGTGACTCAACCTCGATCCAATAAAATCACAATGTCGCACCGACGGAAACAGGATTTTCATAAAAATAAATCGGTTTCGAATTGACGCGCGTTTGCGGCCCGCGGAACTGTGACCGCTTCCTCGTTTTCGGTAGAGCGAGCGCTCTTGACTTGCCAACTCTTGGAGAAGACGTGAAACGAGTGTCGCTCGCAGGAACTCGTCGATGACTTTTGTTTCTGTCCGGTTTGAATTATTTTCTTCTGTCGGCACTTCTCGTTAGAAAACTGTTACGTTATGGACGAAAGGAGGTTGTCCGAGTGATGTTTTATTTATTAAGACGGCGCATGTAGAATACGAGGCTTTGCATCTTGTCATCAACAGGAAGTGTGTAAATCGAGGCGATCGATCAATTCCAAATTCATATTCACTATTGTGCGGTGACGTACGCCAACATATACACGGTGGTTCGACGAATCGCTCGTCGAATAACAGCTGATCGAGTAGCGACTGTCGTATAAATACGGTGAAGGTTTTGTTGTGTTTATTAATTACCTAACAAGCGGAATCTGATAAAAGTTTACCTATCACATGACTAAAATAATGTTGGTAGACCACTTAAACGTGAAGAGCAAGAGTCTTTGACAGATTCGTGCGCACTTTAAATGTCAGTAGTCAAAATAAAAGTAAGTGGCGTCTGTTAACAATGTTTGGCTCGATGAAACTGTCTTCAATTGTCCGTGAGGAGTTTCGAATAAAATCTTGTGGTTTTTAAAATTTGAGGTTATGTCAATTGGCAGTTCCAAACGGTCTTTATTTCAATTAAACGAACAAAAGCAGCGTACAAGTGGACGGAATATTTTTATAAGAAAACAGATCTCAATAAAAAGAGTCGTTGCGATTGGTTTTTTCAAACCGCTGTAAATTCGTCAATTTTGGGAAATTTCTTATAGGATTTTGAGACACACATTTGTTCTACTTAAAGAAAAAGCTTAGGAAAAAAGAGTGGAATTCCGCTTAATTGAAAAAGCTTCAAGAAAAACAATTATTGACAGGTGTAACCTTATTTTGAAAATTGAAAGCCGTACGAATCGATCTAAGACTCGACTTTTATTTTTCATGGCCGACTTACTTACTGAATTGTCACTTATAATACCATGAGTAGGCAAAGTTATGTCGACTATTATTTTTGTGGTACTGTCACGAATGTCACCTACGCTTGAATTTGAATATCACGAGTGCGCAGCACGAGTGGTATTCTTAAGCGTAGGGGACATGAGTGAGAACACCACAAAAATAGTCTACTTAACTTTGGCTAAGAGTGGTATTCGAGGGACTATTCAACGAACAAAATTTATAATTAATTTTCCTGATAATCATCACTAGTAAAAATAACCGATAATTTTCACGTGATGAATAATCAGGAAGTTTCGTTCTGATTGGTCCAGAAATGACAAATCGTGCATTTTTATTGGAGTTTGAATAGTCTTATTTATTCGTTTTGATATATTAACGAAATTATCGATTAGTTATTGTCAATATATTGCCTGATATTTTCTACCATTCTAATCGTACATTTCGAAACAGCGAAAGTCGGTGGTATTTGAAGCTAATTCTCCGCTTTTGTGTTGTCACCTTTTTTATGATTTTTTCCGTCTTCTAAAAAAGTGAAAATGTTCATAATGAATTCTGTCTTGTAATGTGCTAATTGCGTGAACAGATTTAAGACGAAACTTGGTAGAAAGTATGAAGAGATAAGTTGTAGAGTGCCGAAATAACAATCGGCGCACTACAAGTAATGTAGGTGCTAAAAATAGCCGCTGATAAAAAATATGTCATCGTAATCGATGTAAATAAAAATTTATTCGATTGCAAAATTATCTAGTTTCATCGCTAACAAAGGACCATAATTATTATAATGTATGTGGCGCCACACAATAAGGGTAATTATTACTCAGTTAAAAAGTTTGGAATTTCCACTCTTTAACAACTAACTGACGCTAATGAAGCGATTGAGTGTTTTTTTTTTCTCATCATTTTAGCCAACTGGACTTTTTCCAAGTGTTTGTTTTATCGTTTTTTTAAATGACACGAATCTCTACCTGCAGTGCCCGTAATGATAAAATTGTAAATTCATGAAAAAAAGTATGACTTTCATAACTAGTTGTACAATATACTATTTCTTTTTTATCAATTCATTGCCCAACAGAAGTTTCATTAATAGTGCGTTGTTTAAATGACTTACTAAAATTATAATAATAAAGTCCACTTATTATCTGCATTGCGATGTTAAAAAAATATATACATTTAATACATGTATTTCCATTCCGGCAATGTTGACACCAACGTTGTTAACATTATACTCACGGTTTGTCCTGAATAACCAACTCTGCAAACAACTTTATCGAAAATGTCATTTGTCTAGCAATAAATTATAATATTCGCATATTATTACGCGCGAAAAAGCGTGACGTATCGACCGAAGGTACATCAATACAACGTAAATTCCAGAATTCAAACCAAAAACTCCAATTAATGAAACAAATGACTCAGAATTTGCACTCCTGCGTAAACAGATTGAAATGAATTTTTTCAGAACGCTGAATAGACCGAGCAAAAGCCGTCACGTGCACCACGTTTTACTTATTTACAAATGATTCAAGACTCGAGAGCAAACATTGCATTCGCAGCGATTAAAACAAATGTGTACTGAAAACGAGAACAATTCAAATTTTGCAAAAAAGTAATCTTGACAAACATTAAGGAACAATGGCGGAACAACGCCGCAACATGATCCCATGGTAGAATTTATGTGCACGAAAAGAAAATCGTTGAATATAGGGAATGGTTTTGTCAATTTGTCGGTCCACCCGGTATGATTTTTACGGTCAGAACCAAAAATAAACCAGTTGTAAATATTTTATGGGTCGTGTGGTTCATTCAAATTTTATTCTAATCCGCGGTATTCCCCGATTTAAATTCGAGGGTCGCCAGGTAGTATGTATGTATTTTAAATTGCAATGTTTTAAAAAAATTTTTTTTCGTGTGTTTACGTTCACGTTTCGTTTTCGAGTTTATTTTGGTTATCGCGATTTTTATTGTGTTTTACACAGCACTGCAGAGGTCGTCAGATGTGTGCAAGTCATTAAAGAAATAATAAACAGTAGTAAAGTGGTTTTATTGTCTTAAACGAGGGTCGAGGTAAAACGATTCGCGGCCTCCTATCCCATCCAAAATGACAAGTAAATTTCATCCGATTTGGAAAAAAAATTCAACGGTGGTCGTTCGGATTTTTGAAAAATGAAGAGCAGCGCAGGATTGCCGTCGTAACAGATGCAGCAAGCGAGCAAAAAAAATATATAATCCGTTTTTTGCCTTGAAGCGATAATGCAGATGGCGTTGCAGCTTGCCTCGCCCTGCAGATCTATTCGCTTTCGGTATTCGTATTCCGTGCAGCGAATCTAACGATTTCGTCGACTTTCTCTTGCCACATGACGATCACGGCTGCAGCGCACACGTCATTTTTATTACCCGGAACAGCGAACGAAAGCAACAATAAATGTTTGTCATCTCCAGATCAATGCCTGGACTTGGGTAAAGCGTCCCAAGAGGACAGCGAACCCGTCAAGGGTCAGATCATCGTGTCGCTGTTGTCCCGCGACGGTCCCTGCAGCGGCACCCCCCTGGCCGTGGTCGGACCTCAGGGGGAGCTCCGAGGCCCCTCCGATCACGACACCGCCGCCACCAACAACGAAGATCTGCCGCCCGGCTGGGAGGAGAGGAGGACGAGCAACGGGAGGCCCTACTACGTGAACCACATCACGAGGTCGACGCAATGGATCAAACCCCAAGCGACCAACAAGAACAGGAGGAGGACGTCGAATCAGGACAACAACAACACGAACAACGTGGACAACGGCCCCGGGGTAAAGATGGAATTTGAAGTAGGAATAGTTTAAGACAGCAGGCGAGCGCTCGTCCGCACATCTGTCATCTGTGATGATAATGCGTGAAGAAGACATAAAATCAATTAACAGTGAACGGTTGGATGTGATCCACGAGTTAGCACAAGCGAAACCCGTCTAGTTGCTAAATTTTTTCGGCAAACAGGTTCCTTAAAAATTTTGATCAAAATTTGTTTGCCCGGACGATTATTTTACGGACAATATTGACGCTCGAGTGTGTAGTGTTGTTGCATTAAAACAGTCAAGGTCGCTGTTTAATCGGTTAAAAATCTATACCGAGTGTAAAAAAGGTTGGCGTTGAGAGTTGAAGGCGACTCGTAGATTGACTCGTACGATCGTGCATTGTCACTTGTCACGGGTGCGTGTGAATCAAGCTGCGAGTCGTTCGTCATGGCAACTCGCTCCGAATTTTTTAATTAATCGTGAACACGAGTCCGGTAGCGTAACTGGTTTTGTTTTTTTGTTTTTTTTTTTTTTTTCGAAATTCGGTAGTTACGCCACTGGTGGAGTGCCGATCCGTGTGTATTTACGAGGTGTACGTTTCCAGGTGCAGGAAGAGATATTGAACAACAACACCGGCGAGACCTTGACCCCCAGCTCGAGCACGTCGCCGGTGTCGCCCGTCGTCAGCCCCCAGAAGGAGCTGCGTCCTTCGGCTAGCGTGCCGACGAGTCCCGCCTCGCCGCAAAACGACAACCGCAACAATTTCATAACGCTGTCGCCGACTTCGACGTCGGTCGTGCCGGCGCCGAACAATATCAGCTGCAACGTGCCGAACGGCGCCGCCAACAACATCCTGAACGCGAGGGGGGGCGGCGACGGCAGCCCGAACGTGGTGAGTCCGCAGCGGGCGCCAATGCGCGAACGGCGACAGAGGAGCGCCGAGGAGAGGGGCGGCGCCAGCAGCAGGAGGAGGTCGGGCAGGAACAACAGGAACGCGGGCGGGGGACAGCAGCCGCAGGGGAGCGCGCCGCAGCCGCCGCCGACGACGCAGACCAGCAAGCTGGACCTACCTCCCGGATACGGTGAGCGGATGCGGGCTCGCGATGCCGTCATTATTTCTCGATCGGGGACACGCACGCGAAAATGTTCACATGACTATTACGAGGATAATGGGGTTGGGGCGGAGAAGTTTAATGGCAACGCGGAGTTCTGGGAACGAGTCGCGGAGGATGTTACTCAGCGAAAAATTCCAAGAAGCAATGACGTTTGCTCTTGGCGTACTTGTGTCGAGGTTTTATTATCTGCGACGGGTGTCACGTGAATATTTCGAATGTTTTAGACGGAAGTCACCGTCGGGGTCAACCTAGAGTTTTATGTTGTCTTAAAAAGAGTCGGCTCAGTCGCAGCACAATTTTTGATGCGTCGTCCGTCTCGCGCAAGAATAATAAACCGACGATTTCAAAAGAGCGAAAACAAACAATTTTTAAAGATCATAACTTTTACAGAAGAATGTCTTTGATATTTGAGATTAACGTTTTCCGAACGAGAAATAATAAAACTGCGAAAAACTAAATTTGCGTTTGTTTATGACAAACAAAAATCGACTCGTAGATCGATTCATCGTGCGATGTCAATTACTACAGTCGTACGAATCAATCTGCGATTCACGTTTCGTTCGCGGCCAGCTGATTTTTTTGGTCCGGCAGAGTTGAGGACAACTCAACAGGGACAGGTTTACTTTTTCCACATCCCGACCGGCGTGTCGACGTGGCACGACCCCCGAATACCTAAAGATCTGGCCCCCCTGAGTCTAGCACTGGACCACTTGGGCCCCCTACCCCCCGGCTGGGAGATGAGACAGACTGCTTCCGGACGGGTATTCCCCGCGCCCCCGTCGACGATCCCCGATCTGATCAGACCTCTTCCGCAGATCTACTTCGTAGACCACAATAACAGGACGACCCAGTTCACCGACCCCCGCCTCAACACTCAAATACTCAACAACATCCTGCGCAGGGCGAGCACGACATCCGCGCCCACCGCCACCACCAACAAGACGACGACAACGACGACGACGGTGGTGGCGACGACGACGACCGCCACCAGCACCACGACGACCACCGCGACGACGACGACGACCACCCCGACTGTGGCGTTGACGAACGGACAGGCGGCCCCCCAGAATCCCGCCCCGCTGTCTCCGCGAACGAGACTGGGGGAGGAGCTGCCCCAGGGGTTGCTGAACGACTGCGAACACCTGCCCAAGTACAGGCGAGATCTCGTCGCGAAACTGAAAGCCCTCAGGGCGGAACTGACGGCGTTGCAGCCCCAGAGCGGTCACTGCAGGTTGGAGGTGTCCCGGAACGAGGTCTTCGAGGAGAGTTACAGGCTCATTATGAAGATGAGGCCGAAGGATATGCGCAAGCGGCTGATGGTCAAGTTCAAAGGGGAAGAGGGGTTGGATTACGGAGGGGTGGCGAGGGAGTGGCTGCATCTGTTGTCGAGGGAGATGCTTAACCCGCAGTACGGGTTGTTCCAGTACAGCAGGGACGACCACTACACGTTGCAGATCAATCCGGATTCGTCCGTCAATCCGGAGCATCTGTCCTATTTTCATTTCGTCGGGAGGGTTTTGGGGATAGCCGTTTTTCACAATCACCAGTTGGAGGGAGGGTTCACGTTGCCGTTTTACAAACAGTTGCTGAACAAGCCGATCACGCTGCAGGATATAGAGGGGGTGGATCCGGAGCTGCACAGAAGTTTGACCTGGATGCTGTAAGTAACGGACCGTTCGAAAAATATTTAAAAGCCAGATCGTTCATGCGGACCATTTAAACAAATTCAGGGTTACTATTTATATAAATGTTTCTGACATCGTAGTTGGTTGTGAAATTTGCCACTTACCATGGTGTAACTGTACTAAAAAAAAATCAAATTTGAGATGAATGTTCGTTGCGTAATAATAATGGTGTTTAAGATAACGTAATTTACATTGAAAAAGACTTGCTTTTTTAGCTAACTCAAAACACCTTGATAAAACAATAAAAACTGCAGTGACAAGTGTAAGCTGTCAAATTTGCAAATCCAGAAGAGGCGGCAAATGTATACTATACGATAATCATAGCCAACTACGATGTAAGAAACATTTACAATAACCGTGTATTTCAAGGTCGGATTATTTGTACCAACCGTTCAAGGATTCATGTAAAAGCACCGTTCAATTTTTTTTTTAAGTCGGGCTATTTCAAAAACCGAGGCATCTCCGTGCCATTTTGAAGGTCAATATCGTTTGCAGCGAGAACAACATCGACGGCGTCCTCGACACCACCTTCTCCGTCGAGAACAACAGTTTCGGCATCGTGAAAGTGCACGAGCTGAAGCCGGGTGGCGCCGCCACCGCCGTCACCGAGGACAACAAGCGCGAGTACGTGAAACTGTACGTGAACTACCGTTTCATGCGCGGCATCGAGCAGCAGTTCCTCGCCCTGCAGAAGGGCTTCACCGAGCTGATCCCGCCCGCCCTCTTGCGACCGTTCGACGAGCGCGAACTCGAGCTGGTGATCAGCGGAATCGGCTCGATAGACATCGCCGATTGGCGTTCGCACACCCGCCTCAAGCACTGCACCCCCGAGACCCAAGTCGTCCAGTGGTTCTGGCAGGTGGTGGAGTCGTACTCTGAGGAGATGAGGGCGAGACTGCTGCAGTTCGTGACGGGGTCGTCGAGGGTGCCGCTGCAGGGGTTTAAGGCGTTGCAAGGGAGCACGGGGGCGGCGGGACCCCGTCTTTTCACGATACACTGCATCGACTGTTCGCCCCAGAACCTGCCCAAAGCGCACACTTGCTTCAACAGGATAGACATACCGCCGTACGACAACTACCAAGTGTTGGTCGACAAGCTGACGCAGGCCGTCGAGGAGACGTGCGGCTTCGCCGTCGAATGATCATAGGTGACGCCTACTTAAATTTTCACATATCAGCGTTAGCGGTCTTCGCGGAAGACCGAGGAGTGCCTTCGCTGCATGTTAGCTCTCACGGTTACGGTTCACAAGTGCCTAAAGCTAGTCATTCACGCTCGTAGAGAGCTTTTCGAGCACCGGTTGAGGGAGTCGCGTCGACAATATCACCACAACGTATCTAGATTAGGGGAGGGAGGCGACGTACCAGTGAAGGAATGTTTTCTTCGCGTTTTCTTTCCGAGCTTCTACACTACTTAGCTGAGACTGTTGTTGTTGCCAGACAAGCTTTTGACGAGAATCACTGTATTTTTGAGATTGAAACACTTTTCAGATTCGCGTTGGAAAAACCACCCACGATGCCTAAACGAAATTTCGGTGATAGTTTAATGCCTGATCGTTTAATACCGACGGCCAACAAGTGCTTTAAATCAACAATAAATATATTTTGTTGTATCAATTGTTAGTTGATGATGATGATGTTTATCTTACGGTAAAAAGACAAAAATATATTTTTACATTGTTTCCTCGTCCGGGAACGGAACGTTCTCATCCAGGAAACGAAGTATTCGTTTTGTGATTGTTTTTCTGTAAATAGATCATTTCATTCTGTATAAATACGAACTGATTTATATGAGTTTTAATGAGAATTAGGTTAAAGAAACTTTTGATAAGCGGTATTGTGATTTTTTCCTAATAATTTATCGAGCTGTATATATTTTTATCTTTTTGCACTTTGTTATCTACTTTGTAATTTTTCTATTTTATAATAAGGATACACAAAGCAATATTGTAATGTTAAAATAGTGATAACGTTTCCTTTTTTTTTTTATCGCACGTTTTTATCACCTACGAAACATTTGCGTAATATTTCTAAGTTACGAGAGACTTACCTTGATGGCGTTTCGATATCACTAGAAAAATACTCTTCATGTACATAACGTTCTGTTTTTGGTTTCGTTCAGTTCACTTCCGACGACATTGTTTACTATTTTGTATTAGTGATAATTTAATTGTGGTGTTTATGTTAAGATTTATTTGTATATTATTGTATTCAGATGAATTATATTTTAAACTATTTTGTAATTCGTTGTTTCATACACACACCTGTTGCATATTTCCGAACGGTTGTATGGTGTGTCGCACAAGTTACCTTATCAACAATAATTTGAGATTATTTTATTCATCGTTACAACTGACAATCTAATAACTTTGGTAACCGGTAAAAAATATTATGTACAGTCTAATAACACAGATATATCTAAACTGCAATAACAATATGCTTATTAACAACACTACATAATTCTTAATTTGTATGTACACTCGCTCAAAGTGACGACAGCGGACGGACTCGCCGCGCGTGCGCTCTTCGAGCGTTACCCGATTCCAGACTTCCGAACTTGAAGCTCACGCCAAAACAACAAAAATACTTAAAATGAGAGTAACAAGACTAGTTAGGAGGACACAACCCGAGGATTGCGTGATCTTGACGCTGTCGTCGCCGGTCCTTTCGGAGGTCGTGTCGTGATCATGGTGTCCGTCGGATGTGGGTTCGGGCCGCGGCTGAGGCTCCGGGCTGGTGGGTTCCCTCGGGGACGAGTGTCCGCCGTGCAAGTCGTAATTGAAGTTGTCGTCGTACAAGTAGCTTTTCCCGCCCACGTACGACGTGATCAGCCGGAAGTTGTACTCGTCCAGGTTCATCTTGCCGAAGATGAACTTCGCGAGGCTGTTGGTCAGGACTGTGAGGTTGCCGGTCGGGTCGAAGGTGAAAGAGTTGGGCCACTCGAGGTACTTGAGGTCGCGCGCGATCAGTCTCTGGCCTGACGAGAAGGGCGTGCGGCTGTCCCAGCGGCCCACGGCGCTGTTGCCCAGCAGGCCGTAGTAGAGGATGCCCTGGTTGTCCATGACCATGCCGACCGTCTGCGACGGCTTGAGGCCGATGTCTTTGATGGAATTGTCGTAGTCGGGGGCGGCGCGGGCCCGGTTCTCGTCTCGCAGCACCGTGGTGTTGACGGAGTAGAGGTGTTGGCTGGACAGGGGGCAGAAGTAGACCTCTCGGTCCTCGTTCACGACCACTCTGTCGTTGCTGGTGCGGATCTCGGGGCCCAGGGCGATGCCGGCGATGTTGATGGGGGCAGAGATGGTGATCCCGTTGACGGCGAACTGGGTGGCTGACGGGTCGGCCATCATCGTTTTGGCGTTGCGGATTTTCCAAGAGCGGTTTTCCTTGACCGAGTAGACGATTATGCCTGCAACACGGTGACGCGATTCAATTAATCGGCTGTTTTTACAGGGAATTTTTATTTTTGCCAAACAAACCGATACTAATGAGCGCATAATTAAAAAAACAAAAACAAATTTATGATTCCTTGTCACTTGCCTTCGACCACTTCCTCGATGAAGAATTAATTTTGAGAATATGTCGTTTTCCATCAAAACACCAACAACTCAAGAATTTATTTAGGTATATTTAAAAGGTTCGCATAATTATATTGCAAAGAAGTTTTTTATAAGTTAAATTGCCATAGCCATAACATAAATTACTGACTTAATTTGACAAGGTTAAGTTCACAACTGTACCTTGTGTTTTTTCCTCGTTGGACAGTTTTTACAAATCATCAACACTAATAACGGCTGATTTAACTTACGAAATTATAGTCTACCTAATCTGAATTGGTTTTTTCCTAATATAATTTGATTTAAGAAGCTACAGGTGTCATTTTAAACTTAATTTTCACTGTTGGCAACGCTGAATTTTTTTACAATTGACACATGTCACAACGCAATGCAATTTTACATTTTAGGGAAAACAAATCAAGGCTTGATTTCGTTTTCATTCAGAATATTTACGTCAATACTTAGTAAATAGATTTATTGTTGGTCATATAATCGCCATTAGCATAAACAAGTAATAATTTAACAATAATTTATTATGGCTGGCACTGTACTTCTTGCTTATTTTTATTAACTGGTTTGGACATATTTTTAAACAGTAAAATAAGGTAAGGAAAAACCTGAAATGTAAAATTCAAAGCAATATTTCCTAATGAGAATCATCTTGGCAGTTCCCGAATAATCAACACACGAAATATCTGGTGATTTTTAATGATTGAAATTATTTTTGTTCCGTTGGTAACACATTAAGATTTTATGTTGGTGCACTTGACTGCCAAATTCAAATATGACAGTATAAAAGTCAAAACAAATCAAATTGTCAAAAATGGTTTAGAATCTTAACCTAGAAAGCGAATCAACAGACAACTCTTTGACACGTACCAATTATTAGGGAGTGTCAACTCACTAAATTTGTCTCAGTCATTAAAAGTCACCCGGTAGATAACATTTTTATTAAAGGAGCAGTTGGCAACAATGTTATGGTGTTTTGACGATAAACGGAGCATAGAAAATATAAATATTTTTGGTTGGTAATACTGAATTTCTTTAGACCGTCGTGTTTTTTGTTTTTGGTACCAACTTAATCAGTAATAACAAAAAACTTTCGCAAAAATAGAAAATCAAAGGATTTGTTGACTGAGAAAGTGTTTTTGTTGATTATAATTTCCATTAGTTATATGAGCGTTAATTTGTTCAAAGATTGGACACAACAATTCCCTAATGGGACAACCCTTCATGTACTAGGAAGACAGTTGGCAACAGTGTCGTGTAATTGTAACACCAGTTGAAACACAAAAATGTCAGTTTTCTCTTTTTGTCAAAGCTTGATGATTGAGAAGAACACACAAAGCATTTAGCTTTTTGATAAATATTTTCACGTACTTTTATAAATATCAAAGATTTGGATCGTTGCCTTGAGAAGCGCTTTCATTAGTTCTAATATCCAATCTATAATTAAATTGATATAAAACTTATTCCACTGTGGCCACGTTTATTGTTCTGGACTGTTCAATAATTGAAAAAATGACAAAAATTCTGACAGTTGGCAATAAAATTGTCGATACCGCAAGTTATAATCGTGTCAAAAATATTTTGGTAGGTAGTAAAAAGAAAAACAGTTGGCTGTACTGAATTTTTGACGTGTCTCAAACCCCCGCAAGTGTCAATTTAAAATGTGGAATTGTCAGTTTCGCACAGGACCTACCTGGATCTCGAGCGCTGTTATCCGTGATGTAGGCGTAGCCCCCGTCGGTATGATCCACCACGATGTCGTACAAGAAACTGCCATTCTTCGAGGCCACCTCCTCTGGGAAATTATGAACCGTCGTCACCCTCTCCGCTTTGATATCGTAGATGAGCAACTTGGGCGCGCACTTCACCACCGGCGTCATCAGCGTCTCGGTCCTGCCTCCGTCGATGATCCAAATCTGTCCGCGGGCGTCGATCTCCACGTTCTGCACGTTCTGCAGATTGTTGCAGTCATCCACCGAGTTCATCGCCCACGAGGGGAACGGCTCCAGGTTGGGGGACGCGTCGTGCGCGGGCCCCGCCTTGATCCTGGTCAGCGTCGCTGGCACCCCGCCCTTCATCCTGGGCAACGTGATGTAGAAATGGTCCTCGAAGTACTTCACTCCCGCGATCACATTGTTCTCGGGGATGTACGTCCCCTTGGCCGTGGCCGTCTTGAGGGTGTCCTCGTCGGGCCACGTGAAATTCACGTACTTCCACTGGCGGATCACGTAGAAGCGCACCGACTGGGGGGCTGCGCCGCACAATAGCGCCAACAGTGACAGGCAGGTGAGGGGCTTCATGTCGCCGCGAGTCAAGTTCAACTAAGCCTTTACCTTTGTACGCCGACGGTTTTATAGCCGAGGAGAGTTGTTGTTAATGATGCTAAACTGTGACTCAACCGATTTTTCGAGTGACGCATTTCGCGTACCTCGCAGGGGTGTGGGGGGCGAGGGGCCATTTTAAAGGGACGAATTGCGCGGGGTGCGGATGGGGCTCAAGTGTTGACACATTCTTGTCAGTTCGATTAAATGCGCTGGAAAAACATTCCACAACAAAATTAAATTACTATCATCATTATTATTGCTATATCATCAAAACAAAACTACAATAATTATTATTATTTTTATTTTTTATGATCTCATCTAACTCGTTAAATTCTTTAACTGGTTCTTGCCAAATATTGTTCATCTTTCTTTTTTATTTCTAATTATTTTTCTACTTTCCACTATCCAAAGAATTTTTCCTCGTTCCTTTTGATCTTCTATTTTCATTTTTCCTTGATATTTTCTAGAAGTTTTCACAATCTTTCAGAGATTTTTTGGAAACTACTTTTTCACTCTTCTTTCATAGTTATTTGATTTTCATTTTTTGTTACTGCCCTCACGTTACTTTCTCTCTAGATCTTTCCTTCATTTTATTTTATTTATGCTGTTTGAATAACATTCCCACTTGCTGGTTGTAATTTCAGAAATTTTCATTTAGTGGGTTAAACTTCACTTCCAGTGTTGGCAACACTGAAGCTTTTGACAACTGACACATGTCACAATGACAGCCAACACGAGAGAACACGTGTCTTAGTCCATGCAGTTTTACGTTTTAATCTCAATTTTATGTTAGAGAAAACAAATCAAAAACTCGATTTTGTTTACATTCACACTATTTACGTGATTATGTACTTTAATCGATAAATTTTTCACCGAACATAATTGCCATTAGCACTAACAAGAACTCGTTTTACGTTTTACAATAAATTATAGTTGGACTACTTCTTGCGTATTTTTAACTAATCTGGAGTTTTTTAAAGAGAAGTCAAGAGGGATTGATTTCTAGAAAAATCTAAAAAAAAAAAATGTAAAACCCAAAGCAACGTTCGTTAATGGCGGTTTTTTGATATTTTTTGATTTTGTGTAATAATATTTTGACGCTAGATGCAGCATTGGGAATTGAAATCTTTTTGGTTGGTAACACCGAATTTCTTGAGGCAACAAATCAAAATGAACGTGATTTTTAGTTTTTGGTCTAAATAATTTAATCAAAGATATAAAAAATAAAATTTAATTGTTTTGCAAAAAGAGGATTCGCGCCAGAAAAGCGAAAGTCGATGTAGCACATCTTCTACATTCTATTGGAACCACTTTTTTTTAAATAAAAACTATTACATATTATTATTGTTTTGTATGTTGTTTTTATGGATAAAATGCGACAGTTGGCAACAATCTGCGAACGTTAGGCACTTGTCACAATGGTCACGGCAAAATAACTGCACGCGTGATATTCTGCGTGACCATCGCACCATTAACACCTTTATGACACTCCAGTCGTTGGCTCGGCGTCATTTCTAAAAATAAGAACCTCACGACCGATTCTGCGATGACATCTTCGTCGTTTCGGCTCTGACAGACCCCGGCGCTTACACCTCCGCTTCTTCAGCGTTACGTCAGCGCTTGCCAACATCTCGTGTCGCAATCCGGCCGAAGAAGCAGATGGGTGTGTCCCCGCACGATCGGTATCGCACGTTTTCGATTTTTTCCGATCGCAAAATACCGTTTTATCGTCCTTCATTTTTTTTATTTCTATTCTCTGACTTCTTCTAGAGGTTCCTTGTCGATAGTTATGTTTGCCCCTATCACTAGGTTTGTTGTTATTTTTGTTTTCCGTTTGTTAGTGTCAAGTCCGACTTTTTTTTTGTCACTTGGCATAACTTATTTGTCATCTTCTACTTCCTTTAGGTTATCTGCTATGATGACAATGTCGCCGGAGAATCGGACATTGTTCAGTTTTCCGCAATCGATAGTTACGACTTTGTTCTAGTTGAATGCGTATTCCAACACTACTGTGAATAGTTTAGGTAATATGGTGTCTCCCTGTCTGACACCTCGTTCAACAACTTTTGTGAATTACATAATATCATTGCCGCAATTTTCCACCTTTTCCCTTTGAAGTAGAGATTAAAGAGATTTTTTAATTCTTCTATCGCGCGTTCAAATGAAATCCTGGGCTGAGTAGGCGTTGGAAAAATTAAAGCGTTTAGAACAGTGTAAAGTTTGAATTTCCCGCTGTTTGACAAGAATGACATTTGTTTATGTTTAATCGGGACATAATTGAACATGTTTGTTTTCAGCAAAAAAACATTGCAAAGAAAGAAAAAAAGAAAGATTTTTTGGTTCAAAATTTTATGTTAGCTGTCAACATGCTCCAAATAATCTACGCTTTAAAAAAGCACAACAATTGACGGTTTCCAACGCCTTCCCAGCCCAGGATTTCATTTGAACGCGCGATAGTAGAATGTCACCACCTAGCTTGATTCCCTCGATGACTATCTCATCTTCTCCTGTAGCTTCGTTGTATTTCTTCTATTGTTATGTCGGCCATGACCTTAGATCCTTGATTGATTACACCGCTTATCCTCTTCATTTCTTTGGGTTCACCTTATCTTTGTTGTCTGCTTCTGTGGAGTTCCCTATAAAATTCTTTCACTATCATTAATATTTCATAATTTCATTTTTCATCTTTCTTCTTGCTACGTTCATCTTCTTATTTTCTTCTCTTGTTTGTTTCATATTTTCGTGGTAATAGTTTCTATCTATTTATCTTTTCTGATGCTCTTGGATATGCTTTTGTTTATTTACCATCCCTCTTTTTCATCTCTTTTCTATCTTCCATTATATTGGCTCAGTTTCTTTTCTCTTTTTTGTTTTGGGCAGTGGAACTCTTGAGCTTTTCCTAAAGCATTCTGTCATCAATTTCATCTGTTACATCTATCTTGTATACGCTCTTTCAATTTTTTTAATTTCTCTTGGTTTCCTGTAACCTGTCATTTCTTTTTGGTTTTTCTTCTGATCATTTTATACCTCTGTAACCTGCGGACCATCCTCGACGGGTTTGTTGTTGTTTGTCACGCGCGAGCGACGGTTCAGGTGGGTCGCGGTGGAAAGTTTCGCCCGAATTCTGGAGGCTATTTTGCTCTCCATTGTGGCAAAAATGCTCCGCTATCGCCGTATCTGGCGTAAATCACGGCGGAGTTTATGATGGTACGACTTTCCATGGGTGAGAGTCGTACGCGGTCGAGAATCGCGACTGTTTTATGATGGCGGTAATTTATGGAGATTTTGTCGGTTTCCGGTGGAAAATTCGGACAAAAACGAAAGCATCTGGCACGCGTGACATTTTTTTTTTTTTGGAACTGGTGCACGGTGCATTGTTTTTAAATGGAGATTCCTTTCAAAATTTACTAAAATGGGACCGGAAACAGTCAAGATTTTGGAATAAAATAAACATTTGTATTTGATCTAGTACGTGAAGTAATTTTTAATGAATTATTGGATTTGTTTTTATCACAATTATTATGATTTTTCAATGTCAAAAAACAAAAACAAAATTTTTGATTGAAATTACAATTTACAAAGTACATAACTACAGCCGTATCGGCAAAATATATACATATGAAGTCAGCAACAAAAGAGGACAAAACAATTGGCGAAATAAAAAAGGACTAAATATTAATAAAGATGTAATTAACAATTTCATGTCAAAAGTTGGGAAAAATAAAAATACTGAAGATAAAAAATTGGACACACTGTAATTATCTGCATTGTTATTATTTTAATAATTGCTTACTGTAATTATGAGCATTCTTTTTTTTATGATTACTGGTATTATTTTCAATTAAGCAATTTTTTAGTTTAAAAATTGAATAAGTCTTTAATTCGGCACCAGAAAAAATCAAGGGACACCAAATCTGGACTATTGCTTCAATGTTTTTGTTGTTGTGGAAAACCTTCCTCACAAAATTCTAATTTTGTCAAGTTTTCTTTGAATAAACTAACAATATAATTAAATAATTGATAAATTTAAATTTTCCATACCAGTTCAAAAACAGTCGAGAGACATCTTGACACTTGGAAATAACTAGTTTAAATATTTTTTCATTGGAGCACTATGATGCGAAATTGCACCATTCTGTTGAAAAAAATCACACTTCTTGGGTAGTAAGTTTGGTTAATCAACTTCGTTTTGACTCTGGATGGATTCTTCGGATGGATGAAAATCGCCGTCAACAAACAGTAAACTATCTACAATATGTGACTGGTCAGTAGAGTCAAAATCTGGCGAATTTGGTGGCTTTGGGAAACGAGAAATTTTCACAATAATTTTTACTTTGCTTTTTACCCTATTATAATGCAAAATATTTCCAAATTTTTTTCCCAAATCTGTCAGAAATTCGATAATTATTGTTTTTTCATCTGACCCCAGAAAAATTTAAGGGACACTAAATCTGGTCTGTGGAAGACAAAACTTCTGAAAACGGGTGGAGTAACTTAAATCATACCAACAGCGCTGATGAAGGGAAGTTTTGTCCAAACTTCATCGGAAAACCATTTTTTAAATAACATTCAGGTAAATGTCAAAATTGACAAGTGACAGTTTATTGAGTTACGCTTCACGTCTTCAGAAATTGTGTTTTCCACAGCCAACCATTGTCTCTTTTTTGTTGATCACATTGTAATAAACATTTGAGCATTGGGGTGTTAATTGTGAAGTGAGCCATCTTGTTAAACCATCACTCGGTTAGCAGATCTGTACTTAGCACACAGAAATGTGTCATCTACTTCCAAGATTTTAGTTTTCAGTCAAGATCTGTATAGCTTGGTGTCACTGGAAAGGAACTGACAGCCAATATTTCCAGGCTTCAGGGTTCCTCACCATGAGCATTGTGCATGCTTGACAAAACAAAAGTTGATGCCGAAGCGGTGACGGTCAGTAAAGGTGCTCATAGATCAAAGTCACCCCTAAGCGAACAACGTTTGCAAAACAAAAACAGGCGTGTTATACAATTTCAGAATTATTGCTTTTACAAGAATAGTTTGGTAATAAAATATTTGAAATTAAACATTTATTAAGCTTTGTTTCTGTCATTTTATTACTTTTGCGACAAATCCCCAACCAGTCATAAAAACAATCGTTTTTCATAATATTTATATCCATGCGTGTTGTTATTTCACTATTTCTTTCTTGTTCGTCTCAGCACACTTCATTATTTTTTAATTAACACATCTAGAAGCCCCCACTACCAAGATCAACATTTAAAAAAACTCTAAAAAATCCTGTGGTCTTTTCCTTCGTGTTTCCAGCTAGAAACAATTGTCTCTTAATTCCAATTAAATTATAAATGTGTAGGTAATTACGTGAAACACCGTTGCTTTTGTCATCGCAAAAAATCAAACGAAAGCGTAAACCAGCAATTATTATCAGATCCAAATTCGAGCCGAGGCTATTTGCATAACACTCGTAACACTTGTTTCTAGGATAATCAACTCTGGTGCAAAACGCTCGTCCTTGCGTCACCTCGGCGGCGCCATCTTGTCGCACTCGCAATGACAATTATTTGATCCTTAAAAATATTGACAGTCGGGTGCTAATTGGCGACAAAATATTTTCGCCTAACGAAAACATCTTCGCATTCGCGATTCGAAGGAGCGGTGGTAATAAGGAAATTCCACTCGTTAACGTCCTCAGTTGGACCAGGAAGAGCGGACGCAACAGGATGTGGATGATTTTAAGTGCCGTTAGAAAATATGAAATGGCACTGTGATCGCCATTTTGATTTGATATTTTCGTTTGTGATTGGGAAGCGGAGCGAGACGAATTGCGGGACGACACCGATTTATGAACGATTCGTTTCAGGGCCGAATTCAAATAAACTTTTTCATGTGATTTTTTCCTGAATCTTGTTTGTGTCACGCGTCGCCCATTAAACCTGTTGACACGACCGTCCTCTCTCGCTTTTCATTTCTTCGGTGTACTTTTCTGTTACATAAGTGACAACACACGTGTCCTTGGCGTCTTGTCTGTTTTCCGTGCATATTAATTCCACCAGTCTTCATTGTTGTTGTTGTTGGGACAGTTGTTGAGGTTACGACTCGAGACCGAGCAAATTGCCGGTTTGGACTGGGCGAAGAGAGGAAATTTTGACAAATGTCAATTTTGTTTATAAATAAAAATGAGTCACGGCGAGATGGCGTCGTGTTAGGAATTAATTGCTTATTGCTGATTCAAATTAATATCGAATCATTCAAGGTGACAGGTTTTTGTTTTATGGTCGATGGCGCAATCGATGGTTTACCACGAGTCGGAGAGTGATCGGGAGGAATTATCCGACTTGAGTCGGTCTCCCCTACTTTGCTATACACGGGTGCTCAAAAAACAAAATAAACACGAGAACATTTAAGCATCAAATAAAAATCGTCAGCAACAAACATTGATCTTACACTGAGATTTAAATATTGACAACTGACAGATGACTAGTTCTGACACGTGACAAATAACGACTAGAACCTAATAACAGGCCACGTGTCATACTATTCATTTGTTTAGCAATAGATTGTATTCGTTTTAACATTTTCTTTTGGAGTTTTATACAGTGTGTCCTCGGATAAGTGAAACGACTCTTGTAAAAGATAAAACAATTTCGATTTAAATTTTAATTTTTTGGGGTTTAGCCCTGCTTGGTTAAAGACTAACTCTTAACGTAATTTTAGTTTTGAAAAGTCAAGTATGCCTTGGAAATTTTCAAAAAACCTATTTTTCTGTAGAGTAAAGTGCCTTTTATGTGGTAAATACGACAAAAAGTTATTAACAAAAGTTGTTTAGAATCCACATTTAAGCCCCTAGACAAAATTTCAAAATCATCGGCCAACTATGATTTTTTTTCCATTTACTCTTAAGGTTTTAATTTACTTTTATTTAATTATAACTTATTAGTATTAAGCTAGTAACTTGTAGTAATAATCTAAGTGTGAATTTTTTTTTACTCATAATAAGAGAAGTGTTAAAAATAAATTTCTTTGATTTGTGAAATGATCATTAAAAAAATGAAAATCCATAGTTAGCCGATTATTTTGAAATTTGGTATAGGGGCCTAGATATTGATTCTAAACAACTTTCTTGAATAACTTTTTGTCGTATTTGTCACATAAAAGGCACTTTACTCTACAGGAAAATAGGTTTTTTTGAAAATTTCCAAGGCATACTTGATTTTTCAAAACTAAAATTACGTTAGAAATTAGTCTTTAACCAAGCAGGGCTGAACTCCAGAAAATGAAAATTTAAATCTAGGATTTTTTATTTTTTACAAGAGTCGTTTCACCTATCCGGGGACACACTGTATAAAAAAAATCTTCGAAGTGTTAGCTTTTGTCATGAATCTGTAAAGTTTTCTGCGATTCAGAAACTCGTAAAAAATCTTGATTCAAGAGATTTATTAAAATTCTAAGGAAAAAGTTAAAATGCTTTAGAATTATTTTTCGCAAAAAAATCTACCAGCGAGATGTACGAATATGTGAAAGAAGAAAAATTCTAGAATTCGCCCAGTTGCAACCTCAACTTCGTCTCGGTCTTCAATCTCTGGGCTTAGCACAAAAAGACTCACTTCTACTCTTAATGATATTCTACTATTTTCACTTTCACGCAAATTTTCCCGTAATGAATATTTTCCAATATTTCTGCCCCCTAACCGTATCCTGCTTTCAGGACGTGTTCATTCCATTGGCCAAGATCTGAATAAGTCAAGACCGCTGAATCACCTTGTGTACACATGTGATTAATACGGTCGTGATGAGCTTCATAATTGTACTATTCCATCACTGTTTATGTAAAAGATTAATACCCACGACCGCAAAACCATCGCAACCAATAACTGAAAAAAAAAGATGTAAAACGAATTATCCTTGGCCGGCGAACGCTAATGCATCGCCAAACAAGCAAACAACGTCTCCGTTTGGATCGCTATTGTTGGTGAAAAACTGCCAACTGTGAGGAACAAGACTACAATAAACAATCGCAATTTATTGATCAATACATGCCACCAGTGTCATTTTTATTGGACGTGTGGAGGTGTTGTCAGATATGCCATTTGGAGAATTAGCAATTTTGGGCAGTTTGTCCCGGAGCGACCATCGATCATAGAGGGCGGACCATTACAACCGAGGTATTAAGATTCGAGTGTGGGTCGAACAATAAACTAATAGGTCAAATCGATTGACTGCAATGGCACAAAGACACTCACGTACGAGAGTGGACATTGAACTGCTGGCGGAAGGACTTCGTGGTCCAGTGAGTCACGCGGAAAATTCATCCACACGATTGTACGATTTTTTCGAACGAAATGGGCATGGGATGGGAAAATCTGTTCGAATGAATTTGCCGCAACTGTGTCAGACGCGTTTCCAGTTAGAATCGAACAGAATGTCGAAATTAACATCAAAAAGAATTAAGGAACATTACCAGTTGTGTCAGTTGAGGTCAGATAAAAATTATTTGAATGGAAAATTATTTTGAATAAATTTGGGTGGGTAGGCAACACATAATACATCGAGTGTAGCGCGCAATTGATTACGTATTCAACACGACCATAACACGACTAACATGAACGGGAATTCCCTCTTGTTGTCAAGTTATTTATTGTTAGTTTTAATAAATAAATAAATAAATAAATGTAGTTAATAGTGTTAGATAATAATTATAGATGATTTTACGCAGCAAGTAAACCACAATGGAAATACATACAGTACACTCTGCGTCACATTTGATGTTCCGCAAGAATTCGTTCTGGGACCTGTCTTATTTATTATTTACATTAATTGAGAGTGTGGATGCACTTGGACTTCCATTTGAAAATGGTCTCGAGATATTTAACAAATATGTAATGCAAATGTCGCGACTTTTAAGACTACGCAAATTTTTTTCTTCGTTGTCCTTTTGTCCATTATTGGGAAGCTAAGGTCTATGTGTGGTTAAAGTAAACTTTGCAGTGTTCGTTCACCCGAATTGGTGCAAAAATATCTTGGTATAAATGAAACTGAAACGAGTAGTTGAGTTGGCAAATGAATAAAGGAAAAAGCACGTGTTAAACTTCAAAGCTTAGTTCTGGACATGTCTTTTCGGTGCGCATAAAGGTTCGACTCTAGGGCTCGGTCTGTTTGATTTTTGACTGAAGTGTACTTTGATGTCGGGTGTGAAAATAGCTTTGTTAATATCAATCGATGTAAAATGTCACATAGAGATCAGTATATGTAGTTATTTTTGAACTCACTACTTTCAAAAGACATTTCGCGGTCGCAACAGTTAACGGCGAACGTAGATTTCGCGGATTAGTGCTTCAAAATCATCCAAAAAGTATTCGCCTTTTTGAACATTCTGGAAATAATTTGACTTGATAATAATTTGGATGTTGAAAATTTCGAAAGAGTGAAAATAAATCGCTATTAATTCGATTGACACTTTGAGGTCTGGTTGGACTTAATTTCTCAATTCATAGTAACCAACCTTAGGCATTCAAAATGACTTTTGACAATTCTAGTTACACACAACATGAAAAACGTTATTTCCCTAAAAGTTCGAATTCTAGGGAGTAATTTATTTTTAACACGATTATAGAAATCTCAATCAGTCCTAAGGACCTACACTAAAAATTGTATAGAATAAAATAATGCAAAAGTGTTGTAAGAATATGCTTGCATTTAATTGATTACTTCAAGAACACCGTAAACTGTGATCGTTTTTGTTTGTAATCATTAGATTGTTGATGTAGATATTTTCAAGTAAAAATAAAAATAATAATGAATGATAACCTATAAATAAATAATCGGATTAGTTTGGTGGATTAGTTGACCGCATGTGATTCTACTCAATTAATTTCTATTAATTCTATTAATTTCTTAAAATGTCGTTCAGCAAAGTTGTTTTTTTCGATCTTTGTAGAATCTTGCTGAAAAATATACAAAAAAAGATACAAGTTTCGTTTGAATTTTTATATCAGAAGATCTGCAGGAAAGAATGTAGAAGCCTTCCATAGAAGAAGGCTCTAATGGATATTCAGAAAGTCATAGAAATTTTTGATGTACGAGTAGTGTTAATTCAGGAGATTTCTGCCAAAAGTCCACATAATTTCATTAAAATGCTAAAAGCAAGGAGATGCTTATTATATCTAGATTCTGGAATATTTTCCATCTACGCGAGACTTCTTCAAAGAAATATATTCCTAGGATCTACAAGTTTGTCAAAGAAGAAACATTCTAGATACAATCCTATTATGTACAGTGAAAATAATGTTAGCAGTCCCGCGGCAAAAATGCGAACTAATGAATGTTTCTATGGTAATGAGCAAAAATTTTGAAAGTACATACAGGCTGTCCCAAAAATGGCGGACTAACTACTTACTACCGTATCCAGGATGTTTAAATGTACACGAAAAAAATATGGAAAAAATTTTTCAGACAAAAAAATAAATTATTATTATTTTTATTATTAACGGTAATACAATGTAAACAAAGATGTACTCGTACATCATTAGCTTCCAATGTTACCGTAGTGGATTTAAAATATTTTTTTCGATTTCCAAAGCTTCTAAATTCACTATTGTGCAGGATTAGTTATTGGTAGTGAGTAATCCTGTACTTTGTGACAATATGTACGATTAGAGGTAGCTGTCATGACAATTTAATACATATATTTCAAAATAATTTTCCTGTTAAGTGCCACTTTCAAGGACCGCCCAATCAGTAAATAAGTCCAATAGAATTTTTTAAACATTTTTCTGACGTTTACGGTAGTCTCTTCTACACCGTAGTGCACCGTTAGTCCGCTATTTTTGGGACACCCTGTATGTACATTTAAAACAATAAATCTTCGTTTAAGACGTTGTCATCCTTCGAACAATTCAATTCATTCAATTCAATTCAATTCAATTCAATTCAATTCAATTCAATTCATTTTTGCAGGTTATCGAAAACTGTAAGAAATGTATACATATGTTTAACATAGACATTATTTAATGTGCAAAAACTAAACACACAATTTACTATAAAATTAAAATTTTTGTTTTGAGTGTAGTTACAGAAATATTAATCTTCTTATAGTTGAGTCAAGTTGCAAAAAACCACTTGTCACTTGTAGACTACGTCCACTGATAGAATGCATTTTTTTAACTATCCTTAGATAACAAAATCCCCAAACCATAACATTAAAATATTAAGAAAGTATCATAGATTGTGTTGGTAATATCTTGAAGCATTCGCGCCACTGATTCTCATTGGTTGTTATGAAACCCACGCGAAAAATAAATTATATGATGTGATGAACCAAGTGGGTAATTCAAATTTCCCACCAAGCGTCCATCTCATTTTTTTTTTCTACCAACATACACAATGAAAAATAAAAACCGCGAAATTCAAAAAAAAAACTGGCCAAGAGCGCGTGATCGTACTTAGTTAATTTCCCTACGTTGTGTTTTTTTTTAAATACAAATTAAACATTACCAGATTCGTTCCAACAGGGTTTGTGGACCACACAGAAGAGTGCAAATAAAACAACACAATAATTAAAACCAGCTATTTATTCAAAGTTATCATTTTCGTTAACGCCGGGATTCATGAATAATAAAACGTCTCGGGAGAGGGCACCCAAGTCTCCTCAAATGTGAGAAGACTACTCATTTAGAACTCTAGGAAAATGGTGAGCTCTGGCCATCCTCCTAGACCCCCGAATGAGGCTCCGCTAAAAACCTCTCCTAAAAATACGAACAAGTCCGAAGTGACAACGTAGACGGGACAGTTAGTGAAAATTGAGCAAAACTGATTTCATAAACAACACAATTCAAATTCAAAAGAAAACAGGAGGGTCATGTACATTACAAACAAAACAGTTACTTCGGACCGTTCGAGCGGGAGCGAGAATTATATTTTCTTGTTAAATAAACAAGTTTTTAAAAAAGAACTTTATTTACAGACACAACGGCGGTACAACGACTAATAACAACTGATTACAACTGATTATCAATCTTGCTCTTACAGACATATATATAGGTTTTTCTTGTTTTGAAACTAATTGAAAACAGTGTTAATGTGACAGGGTTAAATATCTATAATTTGATAAGAATATGAATGATGGGCTCACAAATCTAGCTATGATATTTGGAAATAGTGGATAACATTGTATTCTTACTATAATTCGGTTAAAGAACTCTAACTGTAATGAGTAAGTGACATTATAATTGCTTAAATAGCGGGGTCAGATATCTAACTGAAATTATATTTTTACTATTTATGAAATAATGCGGTTAAAGAACTTATTCTGGAATAAACAAGTACATTATATAAAATTGGTGAGGTCAGATATCTAACTCGAGCACTAGACGAGAACCTTAGCATGTTTTCTCCTTTTCAAGTTAATTTACAATGTGCGGCAGATACGCTATAGAAGGAGCGAGTGGCCTTGGGTGGTCCGGTGGGTTGTGGCACCTATCCTTACGACTTTAACATTTCCCGCGTACCCGTGATTTAGTACTAAGGGAAAGGTCCTACCTGCTTTACGTAAGTCAACAAATTGAGGTACTCTAAGTTCATCGGTTGAAGTGAACATTACTTTTCCACAGCAAAAGAAAACACAACGCGCTTGTCAGGCTACACAGACTCAGGGAAAATAGACCTGATCACATTTCCGGAAGTGTGCCATGGAGCTCGAGTAAAACCCAGCATTCAACAAGTCCTGCCAAGCGTTAGGTTTTTGGGTCTCCCTTGGGGTGCAAATTTTATGAGGGCCGCGAGGTCGTGTTCAACGTTGGGAGGTTAGAGGAGAAACAAAACCCCTCAAACAGAGAGAGACCCTCGCGGTAAGGTCTAGAATTTACAGCTACAGCAACCTGGAAAAAAGCAAACAAAAGAAGAAACGCGACAAATATTTGTTGACAGAACTATCTAGAAACACTTTCAATTTGGGATGGAAAGGTGGTAACAACCATTAACACATACATAACAATAAAACAAAAAACACAGTCCAGTCGACCCTAGCCTATTAGAGCCGGATCATCGACAAGGGGGGGGGGGGCGCCCTGAATAATATGGAGGGCGCCCCGGGACTAAATGTAGTAGATCCCTAACTAAGGAACAACCCACGGAGACACCTGAAATATAAACATTTGGTTGCTACCGGGATGGAAAGTGGAAACTTTGCAATTTTGATTAAAGTGTTGAACAATAACTAGATGCTTGCCACACCAAAAGCGTCACTCGGAATAATTAGAAGGGGATCAAAAATGAGGGAGTGCGCTTATAAAAAGTAAAAGCCACAGACCCACGCTAAAACTTGGCGCCCTTTTCTTTTAGGAAAGTTAGTGAATTGTAAAACCAGATTTGACAACAAAAAAACGTGATCCGTGCAATTTTATAAAATTTACAAAACTAGAACCAGGCGGCCTTACTCTCCTTCACAAGCTTACAAATGTTAAAAGCGTGATACATGGGGATGGTCGAGATAATTGCGGATTTTATACAATATGGTGGGAACATCAACAACCCACGTGCGACCATCATGATAGTTAAAATACATTTCGCGCGAAACAGACATAATTTTAGTACCGCAAACATACCTAGTTCAAAACAGAAGCTGGACAACAACATTTAGCACAGTTCAATAAAAACACTAAAATCGCACAATTAGCACACAGAAAAAATACACGGTACTTCTGTACTACTCTGCGGTCCAGAAAAAGTGCCCTCCAAAAAAAACATGGCCGTTCATCCCCTGTCGACTTTCACTCACGCCCCCAAGCGGTCGCCGACGGTACCGAACGCCGGTAATTCTATAGCTTCATTGGCGGTTAGTTTTGAATTCAAAAGCGGTTATCTCAATGACATTTCAAATTTGAAATTGTCAGTTCTGTCAAGTGGTTTAAGCATTTAGATTTGCGATTTTTCATCTTTAGAGCTTTGTTTTGCGATTCTCTGGTTTTAAGAGTTATTCGTTTTGATCGTGTTGCTGTTTTGATCTGTTCCGTTGCGATTTTTTGTAGATTTTTTGTGAATTTGTGAATTTGTGAATTTGTGAGTGCGTGCCTCAAGAATCTAATTTCAAACATCGAAAATGATACAGAGGTAATTTTTGTTCATGCATTAAATAGGAGTACATACATATTAAATAATCTCTTGCTTGTGTTTAGCCATTTCCGAAAAAAGCTGGATATTTTAATTTCAGTAGCCAGCTTCTTCGAAAATTCGAAAATGTATTGTGGGTTTCATTTTTTATTCCGTCGGGCACATTATTACTCGTGAAATACCTGTATTAATAAAACCTAATATATTGCTCCTACTGTGCTGAAGTTTTCTTTCGTCTTTCCTAAGTGCAGAATAATAATAATAAAACATCACGTGTAAGTAAACCTGCTCTTTCCGTGGTTTAAAATTTCGCGCCGGATCTATTTGTTGTAGCGTAGAGTGAACATTTTTAGTAACATTTATGTCAAGCAATCTATGGATGGACAGAGTTTAACAGCATTTTTTCAATATTTTTGAACCAAATAAAGGCACAAAGGGACCATTAGAAAATCATAGTTTGGATTGAATATTTTCCATATAAGTACAGTTTTAAAGTACATAATTTCAAATGACTAATGCCATAAAAGTGCTGTTGCAAAAGCAAACTGTTTTTTTGCAACTTGAGCCAATTACAATGAATTGATTAAAAAATAATATTTTTACGAGAATTCTATTTCGTTAAATATTAAGATTATACAGGGTATTCTAAATGATTGTAGTCGAAGTAGGCGTGAAAACTCAATGTAGAATTTATGGTTGCCGCTCCACATAAAAAAAAACATCAAAATTATGTGAATAAGTGAGTACACACGGGAGTTAAATTGGGTGCAAAACAACTCAATATTTCTGGATTCAATCGTTAATTTAACAAAAATAAATAAAAACCCCATCATCGCACTTTTCACCTAAAAAATGACAGTGACAGCGACAAAACTGACAGTTCACATGAAAGCGGCAAAAATGTAATAACATGGGCATGGCCTACTTCGACTATACTCAATTTCATATAAATGTGCATCTAAGCAAGCCATGAAAATCTGATTTTCTGTTGGTACTAAACCTAAAGCTAGTGACTTTGACTTTCAAAGTTGCTTGCTCTGCGCGAACCCAATTTGACTAATTTTTCAGTTTTTGTCCATTTTAACATTGCTGATTTTAAAAGCAATGTTACGTCTTTTTACTGATTAAATTAAAGTAATTCTTATTTGTTTTTGTCTTTGTGTTTTTACCAAGTAAAGATTTATTGGACATGACCTTCATAAATGTGACTTTTGTAATGTAACTAAATTAAAGGTGCTTTTACAAATGCACAGCTCACTTGATGAACATTTATATGAAATCAATTATACAATCATTTAGAATAACCCTGTAGTATTGCCGTTATAACTTTTTATCTGCTCCGCCCACATAAATTGACCAATAAGAATCAAAGCCAGATTCAATTTGTTAAATGTTTCATCACATTTGCCACGTAAAAAAGTTAAGGTTAGAATTTTGCTGTCAAGTTCACAATTATTGTTTTAGGTTCTAAAAAATAAAATGTCGTTAAGACAATTCGAATGTCAGATTTTTTTTTCTGTGTAAATCAGATTATCTTAACAACCTATTTGATTGGTAACTAAGAAAATGTAGAAAATGTCCTTAGTATAGTACCGAAACTGTTAGACACAGAGAAAAAAGTCCAAGACAAATACGTGAAGACACAGAAAATGTAAAATTAAGAGATTTAATCAAATTTTCTTTGGAGCACTAACGACAGATTCTAACCTCATTTCTATTCATACAAAAATATTACATGATATGAAAAAATTGAATCACAACCAACTGAATTGAATCCTTCAAAAAATCTTCAAGTCACCGATATTGCGCCAAGAACGAAGATCACGAAAGTAGTGGAACCAAAACACAGCACTGAGGCACACCAGAACTAGAAATTTTGAAGATTTAGAATCTTCTTCACCAATCGACATATCAAGGGATAGGGAAACAATCGCAATACCTTCAAACAAATTAATTTTTAAATGAGAGTTCCTTTGCTAAACTAATGACATTTTCTGTCAATTGATTGTCCCAGAATTTCTTTCTTTCAGAAATTTATAAATATAGCTACTCCTCTGAATTAACCTTTTCAGACGAATACATTCGAAGATATTTTTAACAAACTCATTAACTTCTGCAATAAATGATCCACATCCACCAAATCATCATACTCAAGACTTTCACTAAAATGTTTATCCTTAGTCCTTAAACTTTAACTGGATTGCTTCTAGTTAGTTACTCATCTATCAAGGCCACGGCTGATACCTTGCATTGCAACTTTAAAATCATCTAAAAATGTGTAACCCAATTACAAGTTTCTTTTTTATACTTTGTCAATTGCTTTTTAATTCAAGCAATGGGACAAATTGAATCACAATCATCTAAACAATTTACTTGTCAAAAAATCTTCAAATCACCAATATAAATTGCGCCAACGTTACTAGAAAATAATACAACGAAAGCAGCCCCTCAGGGCATCAGAACTCATTTACCAAATGAGTCACAGCAAAAAAAAAACTGTTTGGATTTTTTCTATCGACTTCTACAAATCTATCTGAATCACACTTTAAAAGTGCACATCGTTATGTGTATTTTGCAAAACCTCCTAGTACGTCATCATCAGCACCAATTTGACATTCCGTATCATGATGAAACATCACATGTGCCACTTCTTGTCCAGACCTACCCGCATAATACTCGCACCATTGTAAAATTCCTTATCTCACCACCACATCACGTCCGCATTACAATCTGCAACAACCGAATCGTACTTTCGATATTACGCAACTGATAAACACGCAACGCGACCCCAGCAACTCCTGCGGCGCGTATAACTGGTTGCCTACGCACACCATCTTAAACCCGCAGGATTGAGCATCGCAGATCACCGGAATTGACAACAACTTCGTCTCGTCACCGTTATAAGAATCGATGAGGGCCGGCGAGCGTGGTTCCCGATGAGGCATCTTACCTGCAGCGCACCGTGGTGGTGGTGGTGATGGTTCGCGGTGACGTCACACTGTAATGCCGCGAAGCCGGTGGCTCCGTAGAGGTGGTCACCACGTTGCGCTCCTATACTTAGCATGGCAAATATTCGCCAGTTGCGACACGGACTCGTCGTGCTTTGGCGCTCTTTGGCGTTCGTCCAAGCTCCACTTGATTCGAGTGTTGGTGTCAAAATGATTTATTACAACCGATGGGTTTGTGTCAAGTACTCCAAGAAGGACCAGTGAGACCCGACTGCGACGGATTTTTCGGTGAGGACTAATTTTTTATTCGATTCCGGAAGCGGAAGGCCGGTCCTCGTTGACGTCTTTTATTGCCCTCGAATTAAAATCCGTCAAAACATTTACTCGCCAGCGAAATGGATTATTTATTTTTATTTTTATATTTATTTTCCAACCACCTTTGTACAAAAGCTCCCGCATTTCTATTTCGGCCAATCAGTTTTTCTTGGAACGATGTCGCAGGGCCGGACTGCCGCCTCGAACCATGAATGAACCTAAATTTAGGTTTATGGCGTTCAAAAATAGGTTTATTGTGTGTGTAATAAAACCCGATTAGGGTTTATGAGTGTCTTTCGTAATTTTGCGGAGGGACCGACTCCGGGCACCGGAGCCGCCCGGATCATCCCAGCCCGGGGAATTGTGTCCCGTGTAAAAATAGGAGGGTTAGTGGGGTAATTAGTGCACTCGTGCGCCAGATTTTATTTTTGCAACCGTCTCACCGAGCACTTTTTCAAAAAATAAACACAACCAAAGTGGCGACTCCACTTTTGGCGTGTCGGTTGTTAAACAGTTTTGGGTGTGCCGTAAATGGACAAAAATCGAAATTGTCTCATATGGAGTAGAAATGTTTTGCAAGTCGAATTTTAGAGACGATTTCCCGTTCCCTTGTTGTGACGTTTCCGATTTACTTTTCTTTCACTTTCTACGACAAAATGGAGAAAAACTCGTTCGGTTCGAGTGGAACCAGTTTCGGGACGTCTTTTATTGCATTAAAAAGCGCAAATGCGCTCGAAGGGTCGATCGAAGGAAAATGAAAAGAGCGAAAACGTGTTTGAAATATCTCTTGAAATGTTTATGTTTACTCAATAAACAACAACCAAATAAGGAACCAGTCTATTTCAATTGTTTTGAAATGAATCCTTGGAACTACATAACTGTCACGAGTCCACAAATGAACAAATTTTATAATTTAGCAAAGATTAAGAATTTTTTGTTCACTTCTTTGTTTCACCTTCGGATATTTCAAAAATGTGAAACGACTTGCTTAATAATATTTATTGTTATTGTTATTATTTTTTGTCGACAAGTTTAAAATAAATATTCGATTTGTGTGGAACAACTGTTACGTAAATATTGATATCGGTTGGACCCTTTACATTTATCAGTTGGTACAGTTATGTCAAAAACTTCCCAAAATAAAACACAAAATAAGAAATTTTGTATTTTTAGTCCAAAACTCAAAAAAGCAGATGAAGAAGGTTTACGACCTTGATGTAATAGATGATCACCCTGTATATCAACGATTCGAGACTCTAGAAATAGAATAAGATTTGAAATAGAATAAACAAAAACTTTTTTTCATATTTTAATGTTGAATGAATCATGTGCACCAAGTTTATTGCTAATTGCAGTTTCTTTGCTAAGATCACGTCTTCGCCACAAAACATACCAAAAGGAGATTTTATTGCCAACTTGATAAAGTCGGGAGATATTTCTTTGTTACTCATATGTAAATTTGACATCTGTCAAAGCATTATTGTCGACGTAATAGTTCTTAAAAGAAAAATGCTTTAAATGTTTCAAGAGAGTAACCCGACAGGCAAGAATCTAGTGATTTTTATTCAAAAAATAAATTAAAATACAGAGTACTGAAACGTTTGTTGCCAACTGGCAAGTGTGAGAATTTTAGTTTATCATGTTGACTACTATTTGGCAAATTGCATGTTTTGTTTTTTTAAACCACCGTGTAAATTTTAAATTAATGGATTTTATCACAACTTACAGTAAATATAGTCCAATTTTTACCCTTTTGAGGTGACGTTACGATTTCCTTCCTCGCTTTCTCTTTATTGAAACGACAGAAACAGAAAAAAACAAAAAAAAGGCACGTTTATTTATTGATGGTCACTTTGAGGTTATTTTATGCTCCTGTCAATCTGACAATTTTTAATTTCTTTCACTTATTACATTGATTACAAACATAACCTTTCGAAGCAATTGTCAACAAATTTGACAGATTTATAGTTATTTATGATCAATTCAAATTTGTTTCTGATCCTAGCTCAAACATACGTAAAGTTACTAGATAATGACGTCATCGCAAAAGGGTAAAAATTGGACTATACCCTCACTCTTAATAAATCATATAAAAAAAGCAATTAATCAAAGTTACATTTGACAGATAAGTCAGAATATAAACTAGGCAAAAATGAATAGGGAATTTTTCCTTTTTTGAATTTTTTATAAATACCGTTTAAAATTTTGTAATGAAATGTGTTACAAATATATGAATCTACACATTAAATGTAATGTTTCAAGTACTTGTAACATTTTAAATTTATCTTGTGTTTAAGAATACGTGGGAGGATTAGGGCAATTATTTTGCTTTCCAAGAAAAATTGTGGAATTCCTTATTCATTTTTGCCTAGTTTATTTTCAGTGCTATCAAAGAAGACACAAAAAGTAAAAAAAAACACTTCACATAATGTCCATTCAAAAATCAAAAAACCACTCGCGTTTTAAAATGGCCCACGCGTGCCAAAAAAGGCCCACTTTACACACAAACTCGTCAAATAAACTACTATTTAACATCTTTAATCGGGATAATGTCGTTGCCAACCTGCAAAAATCTAGGAATTTTTATTTTACATTTTGTCGTGTATTTAGTAAATTATATGATATTTTTTTAAATCACTGTTAATTAGTGCGAAATTGAAATTTATAATAATATTTTTTTACTTACCTACATACATATTGATAGCAGAGAATATGTATTTTCGATTTTCGTCACGGACTTGATAAAATCTGGGGATTTTTATTTGTTACGTTGACTGATATATGTTTACATGTTTAAATCTGACAGATCTGTCACAAAGCTCTTTTAGGCATTGCTATTGAATTAACATTCCTGAAAAAAATGATCATTATCAAAAAATTCTCTAAAAGTAATTTTGCCATGCGAAAGCCTATTGATTTTTATTTGACATGTTGTCTGGTTTTGGCAAATTATACTTTTTTAAATCATTTTGTTTAGTTATTTTAATTTGGAACATCTGTCAAAAGACTCACGCATCATCAAACAAAAGAAAAAAATCAAAATGGCATCTTGTTACCAACCAACCAAATCTAGAGGCTTCAATTGTCACTTTAAGACTTGCTAAATTACATCTCGTATTTTTTAAAGCCATGCATTATTTTTAAATGAATCGCAACTGCAATGGTACATTTTATATTACATTTTAAAATACATAGTTGTCGATGCAGTAGGCCCTGAAAATTCAAACTTAAGTTGGCAGTAATTTTAAAGTTTTTTTGGTTTACTGTTCAATTGTCAAAAAAACGTCAAGTCAAGAACATTTTAAGTTTTAACGAACCAAAAATCATCTGGCAAAATCAGAAGAGAACTTTGTGATTATTATAAACAATTGTTTATTTAGATTTTTATTGATATGTTCAGGTTGTTCTCCATGAATGAACTGATAGTTTTCCATCAACCAAACTAAAAACTAAAATGTATTCACTTTTATTAAGATGCTTGTTATTTCTTTTAATCATAACCTCAAACTGCCAAAATTCATATTTCGATACTTTTTGTAACTAAATCTAAAGGCTGGTGTGCATGCTCATGGCCAACTGCGTCGACAACCATTTTGAAATCTAATATACCTTGCACAATATTCTGAACACAATAATTATAATATATAAAAGCACAATTCTCGATTGGTCTGAGCGGGTCACAGCTAGTCAAATGTTTAAAAACTCCTTATACATCGTTAAAGAAACAAAAGTTGTCAAAAATCATTTGTGCAAACCGAACAAAAACAACATGTATTGTTATCATCTTGCAAAAATCTAGGGTTCTTATTTGCCACTCTGCTATTTAGTAATATTTTACGTTTGACATTTTCAACCGCTATGTAATTTTGAAGATTTTGAATTGAAAAAATTAAGACATCACTATCAGTGCCTACATAGTCATGCCGCGATAACACTTTCCATTATTTATTGTTATAACGTGCGTAATTCACCAAAACGGTGACAATTGTGACACTTATCTGTTGACATTTGCTAAAGGAGAAAACCGCAACTTGCTCTCTTAGCGATAACCTTTCTATTCTTATAATTTTTTACGCCATTTGACGCACACCACTATTTATTTTATATTTACGTTATCGCACTCCAAATAGTAAACATCGAACATTTTGCGACAGCTGCGACTCCTCCCCCTTTCGCGCTCCCGAAGACGCTCCAAAACGTCTTCGCAGGCTTCTCCAAACCCGTCTTTCCTTTTGCAGTTTGCAACCGCGGAAAACCGGCGCCCTCTTTCACTTCAACTCGATTCCTCGTCTGCTTTGTATCGATTATTAGCGCATTAAGTCGCCACTGCACCTGTATAATTTACGATCGTTCCTGCGAGGAATGCTACCTGAATCGTGTCGTGCGTCGCCGTTGTTGCAAGAAGTGCAATCGGCGGCGCCAAGTCACGCTAGCACAAAGTACACGTTGCCCTCAGCCGAACGCAAATTACAGTTTCCTGTAGTGACAGCTGTCACGTGTCGCACCGTCCGCATCAAGCAGAGACACAGCTCTGGTCAGCTCTGGTCGGATGCGGAATCTCGGTCGGGTTGCGATTTACTCGCAAATTGGTCCAGATTGTGATGGCGGCGTTTCCGGTTGTCGAAGAGCGACCATGCGTCAAGCGATATTAATTATGGCAATTTCCATTTCGACCGGAAGTTTTTGCTAAAAAAAAACTTCAAAGAGAGTCTTTAGGAAATGTCAGTAGGGAGACCCGCGAAACTGTTTGGTTATGCCGGTGGATCTGGTTTTGCTTTTCTTCAAGGTTGGCACACTTTCCAGAAAACAATTATTAACGGATTAAACGTTTCTGATTATTGTTTACGACTCTTACGTAAAGTCTCGACTGTTGATTGCTTTGTTGTGACTCAATTTTGATAATATGTACGTTTATTGCAATTTGGAAAAAATTCAGTTGTGGGATTGGTGCAACACAGTTGGGTCGAGTTGATTCCGTTGAATGCGTGGTTTGGCCGTCATGACACCGACACGTGACTGTAATTTAATGAGGATGTTAATTTAGATCCAGATCTCGCCACAAATCTAACCGAAACCGCAATCAGCTTGACAGAAGATATCAAGCGAATTCTACATTTACGCACTATAAATATATAAATTTAGATTAAAGGAAACAAATCCGTCTTGATTTTTGCCAAACGCAAAGAAACGTTTCGGTGGATTTTTTTTTTCTTTGAAAACAATCAAATTTTTTACTTGCGCAAAATCCAATCGATTCAGATAAATTTGTGGTCAATTCTCTCTTTTCTACACGTATTAGGCATTCACGATCTTTATGGAACCGAGTTGGCTATGACCACCTAGTGATTTTGTTGGCAGTACCTCGGTGATAACTAAATTCTCTAAAGGAAATTGACACTTTTTGTGTTAGGTTAGGTTGTTTTCAGTTTAAGGTTATATTTTCTGAATAGGTACATTGTTGCCGGATCTCTTAAATCTGGTCTGTTCTTTCTAAATTGGAAGTAGCATCGTTTAATGGAAATTTTTTGTCGTAACAAAATTATTTTGGCAATTTTACTATTCCTTTGACGGAAATTAAAATTATTTTTACACACTTAATAAATCATTTACCTTCTTATGAGTAATAAAATAATAAATCTGGCAATGCGGTGACAACAAAATGTCGAACAGACACTGCCAGAAAAAAAAGTTACATCCGTTGCATCACTGAATCAGTTGGTCCAACATGAAAAGAAAAAATCATAACCAACTTGGTCCCAAAAACATCGTGAATGCCTAATAGATCGTCATTTGGTTGACGAATCCTTCAGATCCATAACCTCATTTTTATTCGCTAAATAACAAATTGAAGTTTTCGGTTCCTTTTATACTATTTTCCTAACTTTTTCAGAGGATTCTGAAATTCTAGTCAATGGTCCACTTCACTCTTTCGTCTTACACTTCCTGTTTCGCGAAATGTTTGACAGCTGATGAAGCTACGTCATACGTTAACGGAAACAAAAGCAAGCTCGAGGCCACTTGATCACAAACCTTTTTTGAACGCTCGTTGATTTACGCTAATGCCATGTGACACAAAGCTGATGTGGTCAATGAGAATAAAAGCGTTTTTGAACAGGGAGGATACCTAAGCTAGAAAGAATTAGAAATAAGTTGGTAGAAATGCAGCCACGAATCGTCTTATGATAATAATGATGGTGATGATAATAATATGAAAGGACTATCGTCATTCGATCGGTGAAGTTAAGCAACGTGGAGCGTGAGCAGTGTTTGGATGGGTGGTCGCAGGGGGAACTGCGTTTCGTTGTAACATGTAACTTCAGTACTTCATAGCTTCACTACTTGATTTCAGAAGTATTTGTAATCTACTAATCTGCTATGAAGAACTTCGGTCGTGGATGTCTTGAAATAATGATTGTAGAGCAAGAATAAATGATAATATAAAAATAGTGGAATAATTTCAAACCTGATCACAATCATTCAGAATTTTGGGGCACCCAGTATATCACACAACATAGACGTTAAACATAAACATAGAGATTAGAAACAAAAATGAAATACATAATAAAAATTTAAAGGGAAATTCGAAACAAAAAGATTGAAAAATAAAATACAGAAAATTAATTGTACCTAAATACAGAAAAACGCTGAGTAAATGTAAAGGAAAACGTTTAGGAGTCTCATAAGTTGGAAAGAATAAGAGAAATGATTGGATCGTATGTAGATCATAAAAGAAAACACATTTCTAGAACAAAAGAATCTAAAACCTAGCTTTGTAAGAAAGTAATAAATAGTAAAGAAAAAAATTCACGTTGAGAAAAATGTACAGTCGCGGACAGAAAAAGTAGGACAATATTTTTTCGCTAATGGAAGTCTGTTTACTCTTTCTATGGTTACCATTAAAATATTTATTTATTTATTATAGTAAACCCGGTTTACTCAACTCAATTTTAGCTAAGTTTCTTAATAAGACTTGTCCTACTTTTTTTTGTCCGCGACTGTATGTAACAGAATAGATTACAAAGAGTAAGAAGATATAGAAAGGATTTCATTTCTAACTTTAAAGTGATGGAAGCAGTAAAATAAAGAAGATATTAACAATAAAAGTGACAAATAAAAAGTTCAGAGATGAACAATTCAAATAAGTCTACCAAATAAAAATCTTACTGCAGGTAAAGTTTGGACAATCCCAATCGAGCCACTGAAAAAATTAAAAAAAGTTTGTGACCTTTTTTCAGAAAGAGTGAAATTTTTATTCAACGAGTGCTTCCAAGGAACACCTAAATTTATTAAATTGAATTATGAAATCTGAAAAACTTGACATTGTGGTGCCCGTGTGGCGTGGCCGTAACTAACAACTTTCGGACACTGTCGAAAAAGTTTTGAAATGAGAGAGTGTAGACGGCAACCGATTAATACAAAACTGTCAAGCAACAATATAAATGTGACATTTAGAAAATTAGTTGACGAATTTTGTTTTTGCATAGACAAAACGATTTCTCAGCGCAAGAAAACAGAAAACAGAGCGAGTTAAATATTTTCGTACAATCCATCTCCTCATCACGATGATATTGTCAATTTTGTTGTTTCGATCTTTAAACGCTCAATCTCGTAAGCATTTTGAAATGTTTAACTTGGAAAGATTGAAAATAAACCAACATAGTGTACATTGGTGTGAACATGGTATGTTATATCTGGTATCCTTCAAGGGTCAGTGTTGGATCCACTCTTGTGCGATTCGTTGTGATTTTCTTAAGAATCTATGTACGTATTTTTTCTCATGGCATCTGCAACTATTCTGTACGTACGTTGGCACAAGAAAATCTTTACTTACTACATACTATCATTACGGATATTACACACCGACCAAAAAAAAAATGTATCAAAATTTCCCATGAACTAAGCGCCAAATTTACTCTAAAGCACCAGTTTGAAACACCACATTGTAAAATGGACCCTTGACGCTTGTTTCGTTCAAGCCATCAATATTAATTTATGACTCATAAAAATTGCTACTGAAACGCTCGTTTCGCACCGGTAGATTAAATAACCTGAATAAAAAAAATAAGTACACGTGTCGGCATTGCATTAGTACAATTTTTGCCCGACATTGTATAACCTCATTTTATCAATTTACGACCAGATTAGTTAAAAACACAACATCGAACAATTACGTAACAATTTGAACTGCTGGATCGCCCGAACTGTCTCCCGTTGGACATGTTTGGTGATTATTTTGGTGTCGTTTATTTCCTGTCCTAAAATTCTTATCGTTTGTTTGTTGTGTCAAATTGCTCAACGTTTTCCAAGTAGATACTATACATATTTTAACGGCAATCGGCCAACAAAGAGTTATAACTTGTACATTTTCATGTTTAACGTTATTCAACAATCCGTAGAAACGCAAACTATTGTTAGTGTTGGCAATACATGAGCAAAAACGACATAAAAAATCCAGTTGCGTGACCCGCTCCAACACCAGATCTGTCTCCCATTGAATACGCTTGGTGCTCGTTATATGCAATTTAATTTTTGTTCCTAGAATTATTATTTTCTTTTGTTAGTTGTAGATTTTTCCACCATTTTCCCAATAAAACAAGCAGTTATAAATTTTCCGATTAGCAACAACGCGCCTTGATTTTGAAGTGCCAAAATTTCAAAAATAAACCAACTTCTCATCGAACTTTCCTTCCGTCTACATTTTCTTCCGCTCTTTGCTTATTACCTTGCTAATGGTTTAATTACCCAAAACCAACCGCTTTTCGTAAAAACCTGTATTTTTAGTTCGCTCTGTATAAACTGGGTCAGTTATTATCGCACAAAGCGTCTTAAAGCAATCGCACCTTGTTCGAAATCCACGAAAACACTCGCTGCTAATGCTTTGTCCGTAAACAATTCGCTTTGTTTCTTTTTTTCCATTAACCTTAATTTTTCCTCGCGCAAACAGGAACCTCTTCCAGGACCTTGATTGCAAAACGGATGCAACCCCGCCCGATTTATTTTGAAATCGTCGACGCAACTTGCGCTCTTTTCATTTTTTCGCTAAAAATAAGCGACCAAAATTACACCAGCGCCTCCATCGGGGCAACTCCAAACTGCAACCGTTCGTGCTGGACGGTTGGCACAACTGTCAACATCTCTGAGTCATTCACCGACGAATTTCCTATTTTTGCGTCTGGCGTCACGTCTGCACAACCTAGGGCGCTCCCTTCACCCCTGGCACGGTAATGCGTCCTCGCGTTGCGGTTGCGAACGCGGTTCTGGCGCATTCTGCGGCTTGTGTGTCGAGTGTCAATAGCAAAGGCTCCGCAAACTGTTGAGATTTATTTACGAGTCGGCTCGTGATTTGTGGAGTTTAAAAAATTTCCCGGAAAACATCTGACGATTGCTGTTTGAGGACCTTGATCATCGAGACTGATTTCTCAAATCAGTAAGATTTATTTCGATTCGAGGAACGAAAGTTGACGTAAAAGTGAGACGCTCGCTAGCTTTTACGGCTTGGAAAAGTGAGCGGGATAAGGTGGCAGCTGTCAAAAAACACCAAAGCCTGCTGCGATTTCATTTGACGATCTGTTTTTGCAAAACGGAAGTGGAGTTAGACCGGAATGGCGATTGCGGTGATCGAAAGCTTTCTGGAAATGTCACGATTGTTCCGGACAAAGTACAATAATAATAATCATAATTAAATAAATTTAATATGTACTTACTTGTCAAGTTTGACTGCCACTAAACATTTTTAACTTTAAAGTTGGAATTTATTGACTTGACATTGATCTAATCAAATATCGAAAAAGAACAAGAACGATTGAGTTGTAGATTGAGATCTTTAATCCATTCGCATCATCGCGATCGCTGATTGCATTTAGATGCAATTCCTCAAAATGATTGATGAGTATACTAAGGCTTACCTATAGTAAATTTGTTGTCTCAAGACGTAAACAGTGGGATAATAGTATATTACACTATAAGTGATGAAAGTGCCTGATTTTTCAACGAGCAATACATGATATACTCACGAGCGCCAGCGAGTGAAAATAGTATTGCGAGTTGAAAAATCGCACTTTGATCACGAATTGTGTATACTATTTTTTCCAACATCGCTTATGAAAATGAGTCTCCATTTTAAATTTCTTTATAATTATTTTACTCCCCTATTTTTTTAATTTTCCGGATTTGGAGTTTCAATTAATGCAAATAACAGTGTTTTAAATTTTTATATTAATACCTAAGTAGGTAGTAGATTGTTAATGTAGTAGATTGTTAAATAAATTTTCCTCACTAGTGATGCAAACGCCTACTTTCCTCACTAAATTGAGTGATGAAAGTATCATTTTCATAATCGATGTTGGAAAAAAGTAATATGTAATAAATTTGTAATAATAAACCAAAAATAAAAATTTCACTTTTGGTAATGAGTTACAATAAAAGATTATTATCCGTCTAGACTGATAAATCATGAGTTTAAAAGATATGAACAGTGTTTGAACCCCCTATAAAGATACAGAAATACAAACTTCTAATTCTATCGGAGAAATTTTCAATGATTTATAATCCTGAGGAAAGCTGTTGGGCGAAAGCTAACACCAAAACTAGTACACGAGCCGCCACTGGTACAGTTTTTGAGGTTAGATAACCTCAATTTCGCAACTTAATGCAATAGCAAAAGTCCTGATTGCGGTTTGTTTGCGTGATAGATCCGGGCCTGAAATGGGTACGCTGTGTTTTAAACTCGCATATTTTTAAAATGACCCAACGGAAACTTATTTCCATAAAAAAATTCGTGAACTATGTATTAATAATCCAGATGATGAAAACGGTTTAACGAAACGTACTGATTCCATCAGTACCTAATTACCACATTATTTAGGGTACAATACAGATCACTTTTTAACAAGTTTGCTTTATTACTCACTGAAGTTGCCAAGTTGATAAGTACACGAGCCGCCATTGGTAAAATTTTTGAGGTTATGTTACTTCTTCTCAACTTATACTGCAATAGAAAATATTCTTTTTGTGGTTTATTTAGGCGGCGGCAGCGCTCCTGAAATAGACATACCGTGTGTTAAAAGCGAAAATCCGCCAATTTATTTTATGGGATGACTCTCGGAATGACCCAATACAAAATTTTATTTCCACAGAAAAAAATGTGCGTAAAAAATTATTTATAATCCTCATCGTCTGACAAAACGTAGTACCCACTACGCTTTATTATTACAAGAGGTTCAAATCACCTTAAAAATTTTCCTTTGGATTGTTGTTGACCGCAACTGGGACACGAGCCGCCATTGACGCCATTGAGTGTTTTTGAGGTTATGTTACCTCCACAGTCCATATCGCAATGTAAAAATGTTCTGCGGTGGGGCTACTCCTGAAATGGGCACACGACGTGTTAAACGCGAAAATTAGTATTTTTATTCTACAAAATGACCCAATACAAACTTTTACTTCTATCGGAAAAATGTGCGAATTATTTATAATTCTGGGGTGGAAATGATGTAATGTAACTATTACAAGATATTCACATCATTTTATACATTTTCCTTTGCACTATTGTTCTCAGAAACGGGGACACCGCCATTGACAACTTTGAGGTTATGTTACGCTCATTTTGCAACATAAAAATTCTTCTCGTGGATTATTTAGGTTGTGAAGCCAGTCTTGAAACGGATATATCGTGTGTTAAAGGCGAAAATTCGCATATTTACTGTGCAGGATACCCCAAAAAAAGTTACTTCCGTAGGAAAAATTCGCGAATTATTTATAATTCCAATGTGGAAACGCTTTGGGGACGTGTTGATTATATTAATAGTGGATTTCAGAATTGTACGATGCTCAGATCACTTTAAAATCTTTGCTTTGCCTTGTTTACCGAAATTGGAATATCGCCATTAACAATTTGTGAGGTTATGTCACCTCCATGTTGCATCGTAAAAATTCTTGTGGTTTGTTTACGTGGCGCCGGTCTTGAAATGGGCATTCCGCGTGTTAGAGGTGTTCCAAACGGCATTCCTGTCACCCACTCACCACCAACCATTCTTTCGTTTCAGGTACAAACTGCGAAAATGTTCCTGAAACCAAACCAAGTGTGATATTAGCCGATAGGAGCCCTAGTTTAAGCCAGCATTCACGATTTTACAAATCCGGACCAAAATGCAATGACGAACAACAACCAAGTGATGCTCGACGAGGTCAAAGTCGAAAATGACAACAAAGTCCGCTCCGAACAACTTGAGAAGCTCTTGGGCAACTCGAAGGTACCGATTGTCGTCCCGGCGCAGCTGCCCCTGCCCCGGACCGAACCCCGGAGGAAGTCCGAGACGAGCCTGCTGGGGTCCTTCAACAGGACGTTCCGGTTGTCGATCGGAGCAGGCTCGAAGGACGCCCCTAACGGCCACGTTTTCAGCAGGTAATGACCTAATTACTCGCTTTGGACCAACTCCAAAACGAATTGCTCCGGAGTTCCACTAAATATTTGTAAAACGCGACAACGACTCCATTTGGATTGGTGCCACTGCAAAAACAGGACCGGACTGGGCGACAGGTGTGCCAACCTGAGCGCCATGACGGCCCTCCTCAAGATCTCCCGCTTACGCTCCACTACGCTATTTTCCGTCGCCACATTTCAATGGGTTTTTCTCGAACGTTCTAACGATTTACGCGTTTTACCTAAGGTTATGCTGTATCTTTACAATGTTTCTGTCATGTTCGGCCTCCAAACTGTTTTGAGTGGTTTCTCACGTTGATTTAGAATAGGCGAAGAGGTCGCTCCGGGTTCCGGAATTGTCGTTGCTCAATGGGTTATTGGATAATTTATGCCGACGCACAAGTCCATTACGCGATGCGTGACGAAAGTGCGACACGTGCTGTGAAAAACTGGTACCTTGGATGAGGTAAAACTGCATGAAAAATAGGCTTTCGTTACGTGTAGGTCGTCACAGTGTCGCTGCAGTTGGTACGTAACAAATTTTAATCGACTTTGACTGTGAACTACGCAAGCTTGAAGTTTGTTCAAGTTCGTAAAGACATTTTTTAAAGGACACGTCTCGACATAATTTCATAAATATCGATGGGAATTGATGGGGGAAAATTTTCGAAAAAATCTAGAGCCAGCTGGATGTTTAATTACTGAAGGTTGAAGCAATTTATACAGAAGTCGAGCAAGATAACTATATTAATTTTATTTTGTGTCTTCTAATTTTTCATTTTATAAGATGTAAAGAGAGATTGTATTTAGAAGTAAATAAAAAAATAAGTTATAAGAAAAGAAAGACAAAGCAGAAACAAAATAAATAAAGACGTGGGAAAGATGCAAGAAAAAAGAAAATTAATGTACTAATGGAAATAAAGAAAGGAAAAAGAATAAAGCAAGGTAAGAATGGAAACAAGGTTGAATATGAGAGTAAATAAAACAATGAGCATAAGTAATGTAATAGAAAAACTGCCACAATTGTTAAAAAAATAGAAAATCGAGATATTATAATTTGCAAGAAGCTAAGAGTTTAGATCAAAAGAAAGAAAATATTTTTCGAAATTAAAAAAAAAAATGAATCGTGACAGGAAAAACACGAAAGGATGCTTTACAAAGAGCTAATTGCACAAAAAATCAAATGAAGAATGAGAGATATTAAAAAGAATTTAGAGGAGAAAAATTTGAAACAAATTATGGAGGTGAAAAAAAAATGCAATTATGTACTCGTAAAGGAAACTTTGATAAAATCTGAATGATGGTAGCAGAACGAATAAAGAGAATAAAATAAAGGGATATAAAATGTGGGAATAAAAAAATTAATAATCCAGGAACAAATTTTGGTATCAATTATACAGGGTGATTTTGAAAGTTGTGCAGATATTTTAACCAGTGGTAGAACTCCACAATAGGCTTATACAAATTGATATTTTTCGAGAAAAGGAGCTAAAAATTGTTCCAAAAAAAAACGAGCCCGTGAAGTTTATGAAAAAAATGGGTAAAAAAAATTATAGTAGACTTTTTTGTTGTCATTTACTTCAAAATTAAGTCACTTTGACAAGAACCTCAATCTTAACCTCAATTTAAATCACAAATGACTTTCACCAACCTGGGGGAAACCGAAATGGTTTTAATCCATGGCGAAGTCCGTGGACATTCAGAGCTAGCACGGCAAATTTATAGTGAAAACTGAAAAGTTTCCTCAAAGATACTTCCCAGTGCACGAACCTTTGTAAACGTTGTGAAGCATCTTCGCGATTTCGGGCGTTTCGAAATCAATACGCGCCATCTTGGCCGCCAACGAAAAGATCGCATTTTAGTTGCAGAAGAAGAAATTCTTCACAGAAGCATTCTGAATCGAGTTCGGTTGTGTTGGGCACGTCGTGATGAAGCTTGTGTTGCAAACAATGGCAGGCATTTTGAGCAACTTTTCTGATGTTTCATTTTATGCTTTTACTCACAATTACAGTCTTTTTACTTGTTGTTTAGCCTTTATTGTTTTCTGAATAAACTGCAGGCACTATTTTATCATCACTTTACAAATTTTATCAAAGATTCATGGATGAAACTCAAAAAAAATTAACGATAAAAATAAAACATAACCTCGAATGACAGAAAAACGACATTTTAGGTTGGTCATACGACTTATACGTCAAAACTGCCCGCCACGTTTGAAATTTTTCAGCGGTTCCCAAACAAACTGATACCTTTGATTATCTTGGAAACTATTAACATTTGTATAAAGCAAGTTGGGTTATTTTGCCTTCTTGTAACAAGTACTATCTCAGGTTAAAATATTTGCACAACTTTCAAAATCAGACTGTATAGATAAACATATTTTATTAAAAATATTTAGGAAAATCTGAATCAGAAGGTACCGCATAGATAATCAAGAAGTATTTCTTTCCCTTTTCGAATTGCCGTCTCTTCCGTATATAAAAATTTATGTCACTATTTTTTTTTCAACATTTCCCAAAAATAAATAACTATTTTTACTTCTCACTACATGTTGTTTTAACGTAATGTTACAACTCCACCGCCAGCCCGACATCACCCAACCTCCACTTCCTCGCTCAGCATCCCACGTCTCTCCGCCACGCGAACATCCACACTCCAAACCACCAACCCCTGGACCCGCGTCGATCCTTCATCACGCACCTTTCCCCACAATGCGAAAAAAGTATGAACGTCCGCGATGTCCCGCCGATAATAATCAAAATAGAATTTGCAGAGTGCGCCAAATCCCGTCGTCCCCGAATCGTGTCGTCGAACATTTAGTCGACCGGGTGCACCAGGTGGAGGCCGTTTCGTTGCATTTACCTCTGCGTGAACAACGCCGAAGAATGGTGTTGGCGGTCGGAGTGTTCCAGTGAAGTGTGCGAGTCGCAAGGTCCGGTGCTTGTTTACGTCGGTGCCGGTGATTAAAAAGAAATCAGCGGTGATGCAAATTGTTTACATAACGGAGACCTAGCCCCTGGCCCTAAATGATCCGAAGAAACTCGCTCGGATCGCGCTTTTTCTCCGCTCTTGGGAATTATCAAAACAGCGGATTTCACGTTTCTGCAATTAACCTCGATCGTTTCTCTGATGATTTTTTTTTGGATTTCTTCTCGCCCACTTATTTTTATCTCTGTTTACTACGCTTTTTATAGACTCGACTCCGACGTTATTATGTTAAGTGTCGATTATTTCGTCCGAAGATTTAGGAAGCAACGAGGAAGCGCGATAAAGTGTCGATTTTACGTTCTAGAGGGGAACAGTGTAAATGTGATGTCACAATCAGGTCTTTGATTAAACCGGCGACGAATGACGAGCGAATTGAACGTTTTCCAAAATTCACAAGAATTTTTATACTTTATAGTTTTGTTGAACTTGTGCAGATTACAAAATCTGACATTCAGGCTATTTACGACGCGTTAATTAAATAGTTATTTACATTACAAATGCGGTAGGCTACATTTTACAGCGCGAGGTTTTTGGATCAAATACCGCGCGATGTAAAATGCCTACCGCATTAGTAATGTATTAATCTTTTTGGCCGACAACTCGTTTTCTCAAATTTGAAATTTGTTGTAACCAATAATTTTGCAAAACCTGTCAAAGACTGACATTTGATTAATAAAATACCAGAGCAGAAAGTTATCTATTATACCGATAACTGATATGCTTACGATTTATACCACAAGATGGCGCCATCAGAATTCACAATTTTTCAGAAGAAAACATATTTTAAATTATGTTCATTTTCGAAAAGTGAACGGATCAATGGTAGCGGTATCTTGTCTTAGTATAAATGGACTTTATTTATGATAAGCTAACAGTTTTTTTGGAAGTCCCTGAATGCTTACAATTTTCGTGGTATTTTACACACTCCGTGCGGTAAAATGACAGATAGTTTTATTAGTGTGTAAAAATCAAGATACCGTAGCTGTTCAAAATGTGTAAACATGTCATTTAGAGTTGAGGAGGCCAAAAAATAAATTGTGGCGATGTACAAGAATTTTTAACACTGGTTTGCTAAGCTTACTGCCGTTTGTTCAATCGAAAATATATAATTCAAAATGGTTGTCGACGCAGCAGGCCATGAGCATGCACACCGATTTACTTTAGATCAGAGCTACAAAAATAATAAGAACAATAATTTTACTCGCACTCAGTTTTGATAATAATATCGGTAATGAGAAATTAATCCGGCCTGAATGCTGCGTCGCTGGATGCGTGGTAGGTCAGAACACAATGATAATCTCGGAGCTTTTTAAAGATTTCGATATTGCTATCATGTAGTTTTTGTAAATTGTTTTATTTGAGTCTTTGTCCTAATACCGATATAAATCTGACAACTGAGGGATTTTACTGATTAATAATATTTATCGCAGTTTAAAGCGAACAGAAACAAAAACGAAGGATTTTGAGTTTCGACATTGAGGGAAAATTTTATCCAACGACAAAGATGTTTGGATTCCAACGCAAAATGTTTTGTAAATATGGAGTTGTACGTGTCTGGATCGATTCCAAATTTTTCGTCATAATTTTTTTTTTGTAGCTATGACGCTGTGACCTTTCTGGGAGGTGCTTAAAGATTTCCTGCAATTCTTGAAATAATTATTTTCTTTTAAAATCTGCGCCGGAAAGAGGAATTACGGGTTTAATGTATTTAATGTATCGGGTGTTCAATTTCTCCTCAAAGTTGGCGTTGAAGAGTGTGTTGTGAACGCACCACTCATCCGTCTGCAGAGTAGAAACAGAAACAACGCAAGATTTAAACAGCTGATTCGTGATCTGTGTCCTTGGTGCGTTCACAATCGACTCTTCAACGCCAACTTTAAGGATAACTTTAAATGAACACGCGATACTTTTTTAATGTGGGACAAGTGGCAACAGTGAAAGAAATACGAGTTTGTAAAGATAAGAATTGGAAAACATCAAAAACGAATTAACACGTTGTAAATGGGAACGCTTGGAATATTTGTTGTAACTGAAGTTATTTTGAAGTTGTGCCAAAACGTGTCTTTGCCTTTTCTTTAAATAAAATGATTAATTTTTGTGTGTACCGCGTTTTCAGTCAATGAGTTTTAAAGTCATTTTTGTTTCGAGCAAATGTTACTAAAAATCTTTCAAAAATTAATTTGCTTGTTACAAAATCACTCCATTTTTTTCTCATCCAAAAATGTTCATTTAAACATTTTTTTATTTTTATCTATCAGTTTCTGCCAATCTTATCTTTCACTATTTATTTAAATATAAATTCTAACACCTAAATTAACCGTCCATCACTCCTATTTGTTCATCTATTGTTATACTTAAAGAATTAATTGCTCTTCATCTAGATAAATATTTAACAGACACTTATTAAACTTCATCGACTGCTACGAATTGTTAAGTTTGTTATTAAAACAAAATTTACGACATCTCGCTGTTAATTGATTAAATAATTTGAAAATAAATAATTGACTTGGCTGAAAAATATTTTTTTTAAATTTCAACATTCACGCATCCAAGGCAGTTATTTTGTAGTCGGTTTATTTTTTATTTAAATAATCAAATCGTTCGATGGTTTCCAAGATAAAATTTTCCTAACGGTTTATTTAGATGATGGCCATTCCTATAAACACCATTATTTAGTCCCTCATTTATCTTTTTTACTTTTTCTGTTTGTTATTATTTAAAATTTTATGTCTTTTCAATTATACAATTATTTCTATAATTTCGAGTATAAAAAATTGTACTTTCATAGGAATTATCATTATTTGATAGGATCAGTAATGATAAATAAATCCGGCCTCGATGCCGTACCCCTTTTTGATATTTTTTATAATAATAACCATTAATATAATTTTTATATGGTATTAATTTTTCAGTCTCCTTTAGATTCGCTTTTGATTTCTTTTCAATCTTTTACGATTGACAATATGACAGCAAATAAGTGAAAAAAAAGAGACTTTCATAGCGTGTTGTACACACCATTTTTTTTGCATATCGATGTAATTTGAGAAATTTGGACGATTTATAAGAAATTACAAAAAACAAATAGATATGTTTTGACAATCATCTCCAAGGAGATGGAATAAAATGATGCAAAAAGTACTACTTTCACTACGATTTTTCGTGTAAAAAAGTGCCACTACTGCCACTTTCATTACGATATTATTTTGAAATCTGAACCGAATTCCGCAACTGCGGACATGCAACTCGGCCAAATGTACGAATTGGCACTTCGCGTGACATCACGTAATGACCCCTTAATGTACATTTTTATTCTTTAAACATAATTTGAATAATTACGAGCGCCGAAGCAGATCAAAAAAATCGCCGAAAAACCTAACAACGTTTCAGATAAAGTGGAAAAAAATAAATGACGCACGAACGACCTTGCGGGGCGTTTCCTGCCGCAGCTATTAATTTTGGCGGCGAAGTGTCGTCTTCTGCGCCGCCACCGGAACTTTTTGCGTTTGTCGAATCGGTCCGCGCTCACCTTGGGAACAAGGAAACATGATTCGAGCCGTCGATCGTCACGATTCCAGTCCGTTGGAAATTCGGTGGATAAGATAAAAACGATTTGGCTGATCGGTGACGAATTTCGTCGGAACTGGATAAAAAGGATACGTCAGTGATAAGAATTTGAAATTTTTTATTTTCGGGTAGGGTTTATTTGTTTTTAGACGTTGGTGCAACTGTAAGTTGTGCTAATAGGGGGGCTTAAGGGGCCGTGATTATAATCCCGATTAAGTGCGGGGACACAGTTCTTGCGTTAAGCTTTGATCTGATCGGTTATAAAGGCTTACAAAAGATTAGTTGGACAAAATCGGGATTAAAATTAATGAAATGGTGTTGAATGTGGTAAATTACGTGGGGACTGGTCCCGTGAGGTGAATATTAAATGGAAATTATTTGCGTAATTTAGTTGATTCATTCATTCTTGGGAAACAAACTGGTTTTCCTGGGGAAGACAAATTGGATTTGAATTATTACTTTCAGTTCACTCACCTTTCTAACGGAATTAATATTAACGAATTGTCGTTGCTTTTTTAATTTTTTTCATTCTTTGTTCAGTACTTGTCGATTATGCCAAACCCGTCGGTGCTAGTTTTTGCCTCGTAGCTTAAACCACATAATTTAACCAATCGAAGAACACACAGAAAAATTTGTACGAATTTTTTAATCCTTCAAGATGATTTCATTCTCACCTATGGATGTAGCAGTTTTGCTCTTCGTTTTTTCTCTTAGTCACATTTTATTTATAGCGTTTCTTTTCTATTGTCGCTATTTATTCACGTGTCGTCGTTGCATGTTCTTGGCCAAATATCCACTCCAACAGTTTTTAAATGATCGTGGTGGTTATTTCCGAAATAATTTTTTTTTGTTTCCAGGATAATTTGTCGCGTATTTTTAAATTCACAAATTTAGATACATACATTTTTATTTGTGTTTGTTCATGATCGTCAGAAATTTATGCGCCGCCTACAATTCGTGTCGGGTTTGTCCGCGGCAATTCAATTGTATTCAAGTCTGGAGTTGCGGGGGGCAGCTCTGGGTTCCATACTTTAGACAGGCTTGAGACCAGAGACGTTCCTTTGACGCTAGTACATCACAAGAATGTGGTTTAATTTTTTTTTAATTTATCAAACGATATTGATAACGGAAAAAATGTTCAAACAGTTTTTAAAGTTTATTTTAATGAGCAAAGTACTATTTCGTTTTTCTTGTCAGTGTTTTTTTTTCTACTTTTTGTTTCGTCGTTTTCACATCGTTATCATTTGCAACTTGGTCTATTCTGTTTTATTTTATATGTATTTTTTTTTGTGTTATTAAATATTTCTCTGTTTTTTTAAGTTTCTGAGAAGAATTGATATATTTTGACAAGTCAATATTTAATATCTATTTCTATACAGGGTGTTATTGAAAGTTGTACAGATATTTTAACCACGAGCTACTGAATTCATGTAGAACTCGGAAAAAATATCTAAAAAATTTTGTGTCAAAAAATAAAATGACATTTATTTTTCGAGCTACAATTTTTTTTAATTGCTTTTAGTCTTCTACGTTGTCAAACAACCTCGTAGGTAAATATTTCGGCACATTTTAAAAATACACCGTGTATATCATATTTTATAAAACGTACACCAATGTGGTTTCCTTGTTTTAAAGCACATTTCCTATTGGTTACTTCGCATTGACCTACATTTTATAAAACATGATATACAGGGTGTATTTTTAAAATGTGCCGAAATTTTACCTACGAGGTTGTTTGACAACGTAGAAGACTAAAAGCAATTAAAAAAAATTGAAACTCAAAAAATAAATGTCATTTTATTTTTTGACAGAATCTTTTAGATATTTTTTCCGACTTGTACATGAAGCCAGTAGCTCGTGGTTAAAATATCTGTACAACTTTCAATAACACCCTTGTTCTTGTTTTATTTATTTATTCATATTAGTAATTACATACCAAATTAATTAATTATTTTTCTTCTGCAACCATCAAGAATCAGTAATAATTTCTACCGGAATTTTTTTGTCTTTTTTTAATGTTATCTTTCTTAGTTTCATCTACTTGACATCTGATTTTAGTGGCCTAAAAAAGCGTTGAAAGCTTCGAACAATCTCATTTTATAAAAATATGACAATCGTATATCACCTCTTTTGTAATGAGAAAAACAGATTAGTGAGAAGTGCAGGAAAGCGAGGATAAAGAAGAAATAAGAACTATAGAGATAACATTAGTAAATACATATTGCTTATCAAGTGTGTGCTATGATATTAGAAGATTAGTTGAAGGAGGAAATAGAGGTCAATTAGATATGTCGGAATGCTAGAATTTCGAAAGTCTGAATGGAGTAAATAGAGAGAAGTTTTGCAAGAAAAGATGTGAAGAAAGAAGAAAAGAATTAAAACGCGATAAGAAATTGTTACTGTTTCGAGTTGTAGAAATGATAATTTTCAAAAGAAATTGAACTAACGATTTGTGAAGATTTTGGCAATGCAGAATGTTCCAAACGTGCACCTGTTGTGTTTTATTGTTGTTAATTTTCCGCATCATCAGAGAAACAATTTCACTCAACAGTCAAACGTCTTGTTACGAAGAAAAATCGACAGTAAAACCTGCATTTCCAGCAGGAAATGATTCGTGCAGAGACGGATTTAGCTGGCGCAGAGCGCAAAGCATCTCGAAGCCGCCTCCCTTGGGCCCAAAAACAGCTACAGCGTGTCTCTAATCCCGATTTGCATCACCGCGTGACTCTACGTCGCACCAATTAATCAAAGCCCAACGTAAACAATTGCCACCTAGACTGATATCGATAATCCTCGACTCTCGGTCGATTAATAATTTTTAAATCCCCTTTTCGCAGAGTTCTCATTTGCAACACCTCGTGATAATATGACTTCAACGGCATCAATAAATAATCCATCGCATCAGGACGGTTTTTATCTAATCATCAGTGGAGTTGTATTAAATTGGTGGTGGTCGGATCCAATAAAGTTAATCTGATGTTGGCGTTAAGTTAATATAGAGTTAATAGTTGTGGTGGCGTTCTGTGCTAATTCCGGCTGCGGAGACGTCATGGGGAGCATGGCGGGGCTGAAGCGGTGCTTGTCGCAGGTCTCGATGATGGCGGTCAAGGCGTCCACCTCCGGGGAGGAAGCGTGGCTGCACGCGTGGCACAGGTGCACCACAGATTATTTTTTAAGAAAAGAGGGGTTTAGCATTCGAAGGGGGTATTTGCGATGAGCCGGTGGAACAATAGAACAATGGGGCTTATCTGTCGATGTTAAGAAAGAAAGCAACAGTGTCGCCGGTTTTGTTCATCCTGTCGTGGAGGTGTCGTGACTCAAACTTTTGAATAATTTTCAACAGTTTAGTTGTTGGGTGGTTTTTTGAAACAGTAAAAATTCAAATAAAAAACAAAAATGCTCTGTACGTGGAGCACTTGTGGAATTAGTAAATCATGTTTTACGTTGACTTTCAAACAATAATAGTGTTGCATTTCAAAAGCAGACAATTTTCAAAATTTTGTCAAATGACAAATCTACTCGACTTGTCAAAACATAAACGATACCTACAATTTGACAAGTCTGTCATCAGTTATTAAATAAGTAAGGTTATCATAACGTTTTTTATAAAAGAAATTTCCTTCAAGTTTTTTCTCACGTGAGGCTTGTTTAGAACTAATTTTGACTTTTCTATTCTTTTTTTGCGAAAGTGTAGTATTTTTTTGTTTTGTTTCACATAACCATGGCCTCCTAGATCGAAAGAGACAAAGTCTCTTATATGGCCCGCCGCATTGGCTAGTTTCAGTGTTTTCAAAAGGGCAGCACATTAAGGGGCTTGGAGGGTTGCCTATCCTCAGTAACATAACCTTAAAAAATGGACAGTGTAAGGTTAGAACAGCAAAAATATTAAATTTTGAGATTTCACTGTATGAATAAAAATTATGTTCATTTTTTTTATACATAGTTATAGAAAAGTCAATCAATAAAATGACAAATATTTTTTATTTCTCAAAATTATGCGCCTACTGTAAGCCTCCATGATTGAAAAATAGCGGGAACTACTACAGGAGATGTCATGGGATGTCCATTAGACATTTAAAAATAGACATTTCGACGAAGATAGGCAACCCTCCAAGCCCCTTGATGTGCTGCCCTCTTAAAAACACGAAAAAAAGCCTGAAACTAGCTAATTCGACTGGCCTTTTAAGAGACTTTGTCTCTTTTGATCTAGGAGGCCATACAAATAACAATTTCATTGATGAAAAACTACGGTGTCTTTGTAATTTTCTTCCATCTATCAGCAAACCAATATTACATACAACTTAAAATAATGTCAACAAGAAATTACTCCCTAAGATTCGAACTTTTAGGGAAATTACGTTTATCATGTTGTACGCAGGTAACTAGAATTTTCAAAAGTAATTTTGAATGCCTAAGGTTGGTTACCCATTGATGTTGACGGTTGACGTATTCTGTCAACTATCAATTGAGAGATTCTTTGCGCAAGTCCAACTAAATATGCCGTCAGAAACCAAAAGTGATTGTGAAACGGAAAAGCATCATCAGTTAACGAGAAATCAGCCATTTGCAACTGTTACAGAGAACCTAACCAAATTTATGGCAACCTAGTAACGAATATCCCTAAGTCCTAGGGAGTAATTTCTTGTTGACAAATCTATACTTAAAGAAAAATTTCCAAATTTATTTTTAGTGTTAACGACGAAATTCAAGTGTTTTTTAAGCTGAATTTCAATTTTCGAATATTTTCCATACAGTACAACCGCCGTTCCAGAAAACGTAAAAATCGTATTGAGAAACGAAAGTTGCTCATCTTCTGGCGAAACAAGACAGTTTCTTTTTGCTCACCTTATACTATTTTAAATCTGAAATCCGTTTTTGTCAACTATTCGTTCTACCAACAATGGACAACCCCACTTCAGACAATCAATTCCAAATTATTTTTTTTTACAGCAAACGAACTGGTAGGGGGTAAGTTACCGCAAACTTGATCACTCTGTAGATACTTTCACTGCACTCTACACAGTGTAGAAATAAACTCAGATCACGTTCCCGCCTCTCACTAAATACACTTTCAATTGTTTACTGAACTGTCATATCAATCGAGCAATTGCACTCACATTTTTTTGCTTATTACACTATTTAAAAACAAACAAATCATTTATACTTGGTGCGTGAGGTCGAGCTCCATCTTGTTAATTTCGCGGAAACTCCTGCCGGAGCTGTCAAAATAATTATTATCAAAAACAAGTCTGTTAAATATCGTTTTCGTGTGTTCGGGATCAAGGCAACGAACATTTATTTTCCTTCGCTGTGTTATTTCACTTAATTAATAATTTGGGAAGTTTCGAGCCTTGAACAGACCCGCCATCATAAATAATAATAATGATGAGTCGAAGGAAAATAAACGACTTGGCTCTACTCGAATAATAAATCAACTTTTACGTCTCTGCGCGAGGTGCTGATTCAATAGTGACATTTCATTTGCACAACTAACAGTTCTTGCAATTGTTGCAGCTTTGCCTTCGTCAAAACTATAAATTTTTACATCTCTGGACCGGACACTGATTACTGATTCAACGGTGACGCTCAATTTGCATTCGCAGTTGTTGCTTTCGCACCACTAGCAAATTTTACAGTTTTCACAAAGCCTTTGATCCTTTTGTCCTTCCCCGTCGCTTGTGCCTAAATCCTTTCATTCACAGATCCGCGCGGCATTCCAGGTGTTCGTTCTTTTCAAGCGAAATTCATTCAAAAACCCGTTTGTTCAACACGAGTGACGCAACCGACATCGTACTCGAAACTGCACCGTTGAATATTAATGAGGCACTTATTGTCCCGTCTGAATCATGGCCGCGTCGATAATTATCTAATTAATAACACGTGGGACGACTTGTTTCCGTTGCAAACGACTCCCAATGTCAAAATTTTCTCCGCACGTGGGACCACGAGCCTTCAATTGGACTCAGATCCGGCGAAACGGGGTCATTCTGTAGTACTTTTCTTGGAGGAGGCAGACGTAACTTATTGTGTTACGCCCCGCGAGTCTTCAACAGGACTCAGATCTGGTTAAATCGTGTTTGCGGACGCCGCGTCGACACGAACTGACCCTCTGTACTTTTCATGGAGATGTGATTTTTCGATTTCCGTAGGGCACCACGAGTTTTCGATCGCGTTTATTGACCCGCCCTGACCCTTTGTACTTTTCTCGGAGATGATTTGTTGTTTTACGTCAGGTACAAGCAGTCCCGCTTCAACGCGCGTCGTATCCGCAAGAGGGTGGTGTTCAAACATGGCGACTGCAACGTGGTGCAGGCGAACGTTGCCAAGCGGCGGCGCAAGTACCTCCAGGACATCTTCACGACGCTGGTGGACGCCCAGTGGCGCTGGACGCTGCTGGTGTTCGCGTTCAACTTCCTCGGCTCTTGGTTGGTGTTCGCGGTGGTGTGGTGGCTGATAGCCTACACCCACGGGGACCTCCTGGAGGAGCACCTGGTGAGCGGTGGCGTCTTGTTCGTCTCGAATTGACGGTTTTGTTTGCAGAACGGGACCGAGGCGTGGACCCCGTGCATCACCAACATCTACGGCTTCACCTCTTGCTTCCTTTTTAGCGTGGAGACGCAGCACACGATCGGCTACGGCGGTCGCACCACCACCGAGGAGTGTCCCGAGGCGATCTTCGTGATGTGTTTGCAGAGCATTGGCGGCGTCATGATCCAGGCGTTCATGGTGGGGGTGGTGTTCGCGAAGCTGTCGCGACCGAAGAAGCGCACTCAGACGTTGCTCTTCTCGAGGAACGCGGTCATCAGTCACAGGGACGGCGTGCCCTGTCTCATGTTAAGGGTGGGGGACATGCGCAAAAGCCACATTATAGAGGCCCACGTCAGGGCACAACTTATCAAACATAAAGTTACCAAAGAAGGCGAAAGTCTACCATTCTTCCAGACGGAATTGAAGGTATGGGTAAGCATCATTGACACGATTCTTTCTCTCCAAAGGCCACGAGATTCGAGTAGGTTGTCTTTGGTAGCGACCAAACACTGACTAGACTCTTGCAGGTCGGCGGCGACGGAGAAGAAGACAAGATCTTCTTCATCTGGCCCACCATGATCGTCCACAAGATCGACAAGAACTCGCCACTCTACAACATGTCGGCTACCGACCTCCTGCGGGAGCGCTTCGAGATCGTCGTCATATTGGGTAAGAGAACACCTCCAAAGCAGTACCCCCGTGACTAGCACCTTGCAGAGGGCGTGATCGAGTCGACGGGGATGACCACCCAGGCGCGCTCCAGCTACCTCCCGTCGGAGATCCTCTGGGGGCACCGCTTCCAGTCGCTGATCACGTTCAAAAAGGAGTCCGGTGAGTACGAGGTGGACTACGCCCTATTCAACAACACCGTCGAGGTGGACACCCCGCTCTGCAGCGCCAAGCAGCTCGACGAGTACCGCAACATGTCGAGCAACGAGTGCGTAGGTGAGTACCGACGATCGGTACGGCATCCAGATGGTGGGCCAGGCTTGCTTTCAGATCACATGAGAACGGGGCTGTTCCCGTCGGTGAGGACCCATTCCAGTGACACCTTGTGCAGTATGGACTCGCTGTCGATCGACGATCACATAGTGATGAAAGTACCGACGAGTCCGATTCCGGTGACGGTGACCGCCCCCGAAGAAACGAAAGAAACGACGCCGTTGCGGAACGGGTCGATACCCAAGGCCACCCTGCCGGTACCAGTTTAGCCAGTCTAATCTTAATCAACGATACGCTTATTTGTACATAAGTAGGGTACGATTGGTACGAAGAGTTGGCGCTTGTTTTGCCACAAAACAAACCCCAACTCTTCCACCGTCTTTTTTTTTGATCTCCCGTGTCGTGATTTCCAGCATCGTGTTATGTATGACGATACGTAAGTCGAGGTTCTACTGTCGCTTCTAGCAAATTTAGTTAGGTTAAGTTCTGTGTTTGGTGTAGAGTAATTCTGGTTTCATGCTTTTATTGCATAACTGGTAGCTTTTTAATTTTATAATTCGATCCAAGATTTGTGTTCACGAGACTTTCGTTTAATCCACTCAACTTTTCTATTATTTATTTTTATACAGAGTACTTAAGTAGTTGTGGTAGTACCTAATTGTCTGTCTAGATTTTAAGTCAGGTTAAGTTTTAAATGTAAATAGTCAGTGCCATACAGTCCTCTAAGGAAATTTTCTACAAAACTAAAGTCAATAAATTATTTTGAAACTTCTCAAATTCAATTTATTATCCAACTGTGGTAGTACCCCTGGTCTGTCCCGTACTCCCACTCCCACTCGCGGTGGTACTCTATACTCTCTTATAACTCTCGTAGGCCTATCCTTGGGGACACCTGTCGAGAACCGGGTACAGTACCTCCTTCACCTTCCTGTACTCCCCGCAAGTGTAGATGATCGAAGGATTCGCCTCTAGAGCCTCGTTCTGCCTATGTAATTGCAAAGTGGTACCGGATAGTCCCCTTCTTGACACTGCCCCCCGTCCAGCTTGACATTGCAAGCGCTAGTACCCGCACCGTAGCCGTACCCGTCACGTCCTCTGCCAAATTCCCATGTCCCATTGTTGCAAAAGAATGGGTTAGAAAGCTTCATTTTCGTACAAACGAAGTCTAAATCGGCGGTACCGCCACAGATCGGTTCTGGTGCCGTTGTACAAGTACCGTTGATGCACTCGTCGCTCTTGGAACACGTTCTGATCGCGTTCCTGATCCAAGAGTCGTCGTTGTTTTCGATACAGATGACCACGCTGGTACAATTTTCGCAGAATGGTTCTGGTCTCCTGGCTGGGTGCAGTTTCTGATGGGTCGGTTCAGATTGTGTGTGGCGTGGCCTCATCCCAGGATCTAGATTTGATCGGTCAGCAAAATCCAAAAATGAAGATTTGCCACGTCACCACCACGAACAAAAGCGGATATCTTCACTGTTTTAATTTTGATACTTATACATGAATCTTTAACTTGGTATAACAGTTGTTTTGGGATAATAGAATATGCAAAATATTTTTTCTCAGGTTTGTTTACAAAATGGTACAGCGAGAGTCGTTTGTTTTCAACGGAAAAATCTCGATCCAAGTCGATGTAGATTTGGTTGTCAAATAACAAACACTCATTGTTTGGCGAATGGCAAACATCATTTGGATTCTATTTGTTCTTTTACTTACGACAATAAAAATTAATTATGAAACAAATAAAAAATATTTTTTGTTTTTTGGGAAATTGTTGTCGAACATATTTCTGTCATTGCGCAATTCTTTATTAATCGTGTTGCTAAATGTGACTATTTTTCAACTTCAAATTGGGAAGCAGAGCAGCCACCACGTCGTCCAGATCTGCATCTCGTGGTGCGTCGAGAGCTCTCGAAACAAGTGCTCTTGAATCGCTACCAATTAACCTTGGTGTGGTGAGACACTGTTTGGTTAAAGTTTTATAATAACATTAGATAATCAAGATTGTGATAAGGTCATTGGCTCTGATTATACACCAAGGTTGCCAACTTCCCTTTTCCTCCATTCTTCCATGTCAACAGAGTAGAAATCACTACATCCGTTTAAACATCTCTCTTTATCCAGTAGTTCTTCTCTACATCAGTAAAGAAATTACTCTTCGTTGCGTGTTGATCAATTTTGCTGTTTTTTGTAAATAACTTCAAAAGAAAAAGAAATTATTAATACAATATTCTAAACGCTGTGCCAAAATCAAAAACCATTGTGGTGCAAATTTAACACACATTTTTCATGACATTTTCTATAACTTATCACCGTGACAGATAAGTCATTTGCACCACAATGGTTTTTTGATTTTGGCACAGCATTTATAAAGATTTGAAAATATAACGGGCCTTCAACTAAATTTATATTTAGAGCAACCTATGGAAATTCAATTGTTTGCAACATTTTTCCAGCGTAGAAAATGACATTTTAACGAAATAAAATTAGGTTAGAAAATATTTTTAATTTTTGTAGTGCATTCTCCCTATTCCCCTTCCACGGAATATGACAATATGAAATTGGGAGAAAGCTTACTATGTAACCTGTGTAACTCCGGAGAATAATTGGTTACCTACAAAAATTACTTTACACTGTTAACAGAATTAGAATGTCGCCTACGCCTACTCTAAATATATATTTATTTGAAGGCCCGATACCTACACAATGTCAGAAATTTCTGTTTTTATTGATTAACTGTTGGCAGTATTGCTTGAACCTTAAACTTATACTTGAAATTAAAAAACTATTCAAAACTAATAAAACCCTAATTTATTCAGTTGACCTATTAGGGCCGGTTGCACCAACGCCAGTTAAAGTTAACTGTAGGTTAAAATGCTTCGTTACTTTGGTTACCTATTGTTATAACAATGTTTTCATATATTTTAAACTGTAGTTAAATGTAACTCACGTTGGTGCAACCGGCCCTTAGTAAATTGCAAAAATGTTTTAATTTTATAAATACAACATTTGTCAAGACAAGTAAGGTTATGTTCTCCTCATAGCTAATTTCATTTTGTCTCCAACAAAACGAATTTTCTTTTTAAGTCTTTCTCTATTTGGAGTTCGTGATGAACAAATTTTAGTTTCTGTAAATTATGATCTTATCGTGACACCTCTAGGACCTGTCACTTTAATTATCTTCTGTATTCATCAGTAAAACAAGATTTTGCAAAAATTTTATTATATTTGATATTTCCTGATGACTTAACATAAATCAATACAGTATACTTAATACCAGATGAGCCATAAAGTGAAGATTTATATCATTTTGTCAGCACAAACATATCAAATTTGCTTCAAAACTAATATTACCAAACTGTTGCAAACTTGAAAGTAAATATTACCAAATTGCACCAGCAAATAATTCGTGTATTCTAATTTGACGTATCGTTCTTCAAAAATCCATCACAACTAACTTGTCAGTGCAGCCAACTCTCACACCGAAATTCCCTTACCCTTCACCATCCAGTTAATTTCATTTATGACAATATTTTATCGATTCCTGTTTCAATCTTCACTTTCGTGTTTCACAACAGTTTCTTGTGCAGTTGTGTACACTGGAAAAATCCAGTCCCGCCCAAAGACTTGTCAAAGTCAGTGTCGCCTTGCACCTGTTCTAAATAAAAATCACAAAATATACGAACGCTCGGTGCCAAATTAACACATCACCTGTTTAACCTAAACAAGATAACAAATCACGTTACTCGCTGTCTCTTATTCAGGAACATACTGTAATTTTAATTTACAATTAATTCGGCCGCCGTCCCTGATCGATTCGTACAACAATATTTTTGTTAATTTGGTTTGACTAATTCACGATGAAGAATTGAAGAAAGAGTGGCTAGTGTCGAGTTTCGAGATGATTCCGGACGGCCGCGAGAGAAAATCGCTGATTACCACCGGGCAACAGTCGCACGAGAACACTGGATTCGGCCCCGGACTCTTCAACTACCCCGGAATCCCGGAGCTTGGCAGGTAGGTTCTGTTTTGACAAGTCCGGTGCCGTAATAATCCCACCAGGAAACTTTTCCGGTTGGGAAAGCCCCGCAAGAATCGCGAACGCGCCATTTTTAAAAATGGCGACTGCAACATACACTACTCGAGGATTTCCAAGCTGGGGATCAGGTACCTGCACGATATCTTCACCTCGTTGGTGGACATCCAATGGCGCTGGACCTTGACCATCTTCGCTCTGGCGTACTTCGTCTCTTGGCTCTTCTTCGCGTTGATCTGGTGGTTGATCATGTTCACGCACGGGGACCTGGAGGACGAGCACCTCCCTCAGAACCAGGCCGAGAACAACTGGAACCCTTGCGTTCTCAACATCCACAACTTCACCTCTTGCTACCTCTTCAGTATAGAGACGCAGTACACCATCGGGTACGGGGTCAGGACCACCACCGAAGAGTGCCCCCAAGCGATCTTCATGATGTCGATGCAGGCCATCATCGGGATGACCATCGACGCGTTCTTCGTCGGAATAGTGTTCGCGAAGATGACGAGGCCCAAACTGCGCACCCAGACTTTGCTCTTCTCCAGGAACGCTGTGGTGGGGCGACTGGACGGGAACCTATGTCTCATGTTCAGAGTGGGTGACATGCGGAAGGCCCCCTTAATCGGGGCTAGCATTAGGGCGCAGCTGATCCAACCGAAACAGACCAAAGAAGGAGAAGTGATCAAGAACTACCGCACGGAACTCGACTTGTCCGTCGACGGTGGTGACAACAATGTCTTCTTCTTGTGGCCAGTTACCGTCGTCCACAAGATCGACGAAGACTCGCCCTTCTACAAGTACTCAGCTAGCGACCTCTTGCAAGAAAAATTCGAAATCGTGGTGGTACTCGAGGCTACGGTTGAAAGTACCGGACAGTCGATCCAAGCCAGGACCAGTTACGTCGCCGGTGAGATCCTCTGGGGGTACAAGTTTGAACCGGTGGTGGACCACCTGAAGCACGAACACGCCTACGACATCAACTACTCCAAATTCGACAGCGTGTACCCCGCTGACACTCCCTTGTGTTCGGCGGAGGAGTTGGACACGTTCAACAGGACGCAACAACCTCCAGGTGAGTACCGCGCAACAATACGTCCTACCAATTTGACAAATTGTGCGTTTAGAGTCGTTGAAGATGCCAGAAGCTGACCACGATTCTTTCGACGATGATGAAGAGGTGGTACGACCGCCGCCTCCAGCGGCGAGGACTAGGAGTATGCCGCAGCCTGGGCGACCCTACGACGGTTACGTCGACCGTTCGCTGCTTGAATTTACGTCAAGTTATGTGTAACAGTACCGGCAACTTATTTACTTGTTTTTAAGTTTACAATCAAGTTGTCATGTCTTACTGCATTTATGGTGTACTATAGAGGTCTGGTTCTTGATGGGTATCTGTCGGAAATCGATGTTTGTAAAGTGGATAATATTAATAAAAAATAATAAAACCGAATCTGATGCTTCATTTTGTTTCGAAATAGAGCATAGTCCTTTTTTGTCCAGCTCGCTTTTACGGAGCCGCCATCTTTTTTGTAGAGGGAGAGGAGAGGGGTGAACGAAACGAACACGTTTAGAGCGTGAACGAAAGTGGGAGGAATTTCGGCCGGCGTCACCTGTTTATTGGAAAGTTGGAACCAAACGAGACGCGTTGGCCGACCAATGAGCGGACAGAAAACCCTGGACCAAACCGAGACGCGAACGATGCCCCGGTGTCAGTGCACAAAAATAAAAGAGAAAATAAATCGAATCAAATCGTTCTTTTTACGTTTCACTTGAAGTCTTCCAATGTTGCCAACACAATTCGTGGCGGGAAAATTTAAATTTGAAATGATCCCAACTAAAATTGAAATTGTTTGAATTTATTTCTTTCGTGAAGAGTGACAGACAGATCACTTTAAAGTACTTAAATACAAATAATCACCAGCAAACAGTCTCAAGGTCACCACCCGCACCCCGCAGTTCTACTAACTGTCCCATTTTCAAATTAAAATTTTCTTTATACCCACATTTTCTCAGGAGTCTGTAGAATACACTGTACATGCAAGCTGACCCAGATAAAGTCCTACAACCTGTCCAAGGATAATTATTCCTTCGTCCCGATTTCTGAGCGCACCGCAATAAATTCGTCACACCCTCGTTTGGACATAGCGCCAACAATAAAATGTGAATAATTTACATAAATTAGTCAAACAAACACTTAAAATTTTATTGCCGGCAATAAAAATTCTATTAACCGGCAGTAAAATTAATTTGATGGACTTCTGTTTTAGCCGATTTGTAACGACGGTTCTGAAGCGGCGGCGATAAACTTCGCCCCCTGACCCGGAATGACGGAACTGTGGCCGCTTCCTTCACCAAATAAGATAATCACACATCTGCGCGTTTAACTCTAACAAACTGAAATTGCGCTTTCCGCTATTAGCCGAATTGGCTCGTCATTGGTTCGTCCTTTGGGGCGCAAAGGGCCCCAGGAGGCGCTGCCACAGATTCCCTCGTCATATATTTGATGAACAGGTGTGGACTTAGGCACCTAGGGGGAGTTTTGCAGCACAGCGCAAACACCCTCCGAGCAGAATTTCCGCGCTCTTAACCCTTCCATCTCTCCTTCCTCCGCGATTTAAACAAGATAATGAAGAAGACGCCGACCCCGCCGTATCTGCGCTCGCCATTTAGAAAGTGTGATCTGAAGCACAGGTGGCGCGTGATGTGTCGACCATGAATCTCTTAATCACGCCAAATTAACTAGACAAATAACGAGCTAGATGCCGCGATAAAAGCGAAAATTCAGCGCTAATTAACGTGACGCTATGCTGGTGGTAAATGGGTCGGTGAAAGCGACGGTGCTGCTCGAGTTCTGAAGAGTGGAGATGCCGCAGAAGCTCTTCTACAAGCCGGGGACCATCGAGGAGCTCGAGGAGGACGAGTCGAGGAAGTCGCCCAAGTTTCGCATCGGTGGCGACTCACCCCTACTGGTGAGGGACTCCAACGCCGGGATCTCCAGTCTGGCGAGGATCTCCACCTGCAACAGCTCCTTCACACACGTGCCGACCATCCTCAAGCAGGACAGCTCCAAGTAAGTGCCTAGATCTACCGAAAAGGTGGTCAAAAGTCAAAAATTAATTTTGCAACGAAATGTGTACCCCACACCTGACACTTTCTCAGCTTTTCTCTCAATATTCATATTCCATTGTCTTGTTTACAGTTGTGGTGAGACATAATATGTAAAGAGGTCGAGGTAAATGCCAACAAAACACATCTAGGTCTTGAACTGTAACAATCAACAATCAATTCTTTACTTTATCGTGTGTCAGTCTCAATGTTTTTCGAAATCGAATCAACTTAGATAGTCAACGAGCTCGCGAGATAACTCGCTGATTTACACTGTTTACCTCTTGATTTACATGTTTACGACCCACCTACAATAAATAACATTACCAAATTGTCTCTTTCGCGTAATTCACGCAAATTAATTGCGAGAAACTATAACACCACCATATTTACACCTGGAAAACATTTTTCGACGGTGTGACGACACCTTAAGGTTGAGGTCACTTCGGTGTGCGCCTCATGTGACCCAGTCATGTGCAGACTCCTGCTCCAGTTCCACCTGAATGAAGTTTTGCAAAGATAGTATCGTTATCGATGAAATTTCATTATGACACAGGTGACGCAAGGGGTACTTGACCTCCTTGCAAGTGTACGAAATAAACAAACAATTAAGCGTTTTGCGCAGTTTTGGGGTAATCGACAGCCCAAATACACAAAGCGGGTCTGGGAAAGGTGCAATTGCGTAAGGTGTATTGCTGGTTGCCTGTCCAAAACGCTCTAATCAGATTTTTTCGCCTGATTGTTCCCGACGATCGCCTATTTTGACGAAAACACGATTTACTAGGCGTATTGTAGGTTAGGTTTACGTCGATAGTTGAGAGGATGACAGCTGTCTCACGTCGGGGTGTCAAACTCGACAAACAAAAATGACACAACTTTTTGGTTATGTTTACCCTATTTACTATTCATAAATGTGCTTAATCTGTTTATCTGCACTCAAACAGGGAGTCACGGAGGATAAAACATTACAGAATTGCTAATTTGCATCAATTTCCTCGTTTGGGAGTCGCATTTTCGCGCTTGGAGGGTCATGTGACAAGGCTTGACACTTCTCGGGGGCAGCGTTATTGTTGTTTGTCGTCAATCACGGTTTCGGTAGAATTGCTCGACTTATCTTTATCAGTCGAGGTGTCGATAAAACAGTGCCAAATCTTGATTCATCTAGATAAACGAGTATACGTGGTGGCCCAAAAAAAAATAAGAAATGTGGATCGATGGGCGTGTCAGTTGGAGGACCGCGGTGCGATTGGTCGGGGGCGAAGTTTGGCGTGGAGGCGGCTGCACTAGTCGAGCACCGGGACGTGTGTGGAAGGCGAGATGTGATGATAGCAAATAATACATCACCTCCTTAACCTAAACAAGATAACAAATCACGTTACTCGTTGTCGTCTCTTACTTAGGGAGATACTCGGCTCTTAATTTACAATTAATTCGACTGCCGTCGCTAATCGATGATAGCAAATGCGTGTAAATTGCTAAAATATCGCACGAATACGATATTTGGCGTGCTGGTTAACACTTTGTCCGTTTATAATGGGATTACAAATATCTAAATAAGTCAGTTAAGTGGTAAGTGCTCTTTAACAATGGACTCGCCAAGGGACGGCAACGAGAAGAAGGCGCTCATCACCACCAGCCAGCCGTACGGCAACCCAGAGCTGACGCCGGGGATCTACTACTACCAGAAGACGCCGACGTCGCCGACGCCTAGCAGGTAGCAGTCCTTTCGATACTAGTTCCTCCGGATTTTGGGAAATTTTCGAAATTAAATCGCGCGCAAAGTGATTTTATCCAATTTGGAGGTTTTGCTCCGCAAACAGTGAGTCAAACCGTACAAACGAGCAACTCTCTTGGTTGGTCAAAAAAAATCCAATTTTTGCAAAATTCTGGCAACACCAACAAAATATTTTTTTCCTTTTTATCTATACCTATTTTCACGTCCATTCCTACTTATTGTGTTAATATTTACCGGTTTATCAGACCGAAGATTAGATTACAATGCGTCTTTTTATGTAAAAAATCAAAAGATTTTCCCGGCAGTTATCTTTCGTGATTTTTTCGTTGAAGCGGAATGTCGTGAACGTAAAGACAAGGGTGTCAAGACAATTTATAGTTTGTTTGGAGGCATCGATTTATGAGTGGCCTCTACCTGTGCTTGCACTATTTATGGGTGTAGAATGTGAGTTTTGCAAAATTTGTGTAAAAGTGATTGCTTAACCGCTCTATTTGTTGTCAAATATGTAACTAGAAATATTTTAGATGCGTTGTTTTTCACAAAGAAATATTTAAAATATGACGGTTTAAAAACATGTTCAAATATAGAAAATCTTGGCACTTTGGACTGTCATTATCGCTTTAACAACATTCGGACAAAGAGTAATTGTGTGTCAAATTTTTAGTTTATCTTAAAAAGTGCAAATCTTCCATCACAACGCAGCATGGTGTTCTGACAGATGTTACCGTGAAGGAAATTTCACTTTACACGCTACAAAAAAATTGTTTTTTTGTATTGTCGAGTTTAGTCTAGAAGTCTGCACGTTCTTGAAATTAGATTTTCCCAAAACAAATGACTTTGGATATATTGAGAAAATTGTTTATCAATACGTGCTAAAAAAAGTGAGGTTTGAGATTTTCAAAGAATTTTGATTTTGCTTTTTGGAAAAAATTAAACACGAGTTCTTCTCTAATGTTTATCATGTCAGACCATTTTCGACAAGAACATTTCGACATTTATGTAAACTACAAAAAAAAAGGAAAAGAGATTAAAATAAAAAAATAATAACATTTTCATTGAGTTATTAAGTTGCTGTATTAACTGTTCACAAAATAGCACAAATGTTACTTTCACCATAAAGCTTCACTTTTAATTTCTAACTGGAAATTACAAGATACATATCTGTATATTTCTACACTTTTTACAAAATTTTAAATTTCCGTGAAAAATTAAACAAAAGATATAAAAACATTACAGTTGCGTAAATGTTCTATTAAGCGAATTAGATAGTGAAAAATAATAATAATAAAAAAATTGCTTTTTACTTTTAAAAATTTTTATGTTGGTTAAATAATAAATATCCCTAGAGTCCTAGACAGTAACTGAAGCCAATACAATTGAAACGATATTTTAAATTTTGTGAAATTGATGCTTGTGCTTTAAGAAACTAAATTTACTATGACGGCCCAGAAAGAAAGAAATTTGATTTAAAAAATTATGTAAATGCCATAATACAGTGTGGAGAAAAATTTTAAAAGTTAACCTACCTTTTTATTTTCCCCTAAATCGAAATTCAACAGCGTTGCCACGTCTACTTTTAATGTAAATTGTGGTGTAGTGGATTTGCGCTGCGATTATTGATACTGTTAAAACTGGTAACAACTCTTTCTTTAAGGAAAAGCGCATATTCAAATATGTACTTTGATATCATTATTGATTCTTTTTAAATAAATCACATTCAATATGTCATTTTAACAATACAAATAAAAAAAAAACTAGTAATAAATCAACAGAATTGAAAACGCAACCCTCACTACAATTCCAAAGTTAACGTAGTTATTTTAAATATCACGTTGTTCTAAAATGAAATTATGAATCCATGATGGCTTTGCTTCCAATAATTTTATTTGTCACAACTGACATTTACGAAAAAGTTAAAATACGAGGATTAAAATGTATTCGAGCGATGAGAGAACAGAGATAATCCTGATTCATGGTGAATGTAATAAAAATGCTCCTGCCGTTACGCGTTTATGCAGACAATAAACATTTTCCTAAAAACTCTTCGTTTTTTTACAATTTCATTTAACCAAAACGAATGACGTTTATCTCAAAATGTACCAAACTGCACAGCTAACTATGTTTTGTTTTTTTTTTAAATAAAAAAAAACTTTGCAAATGTATTGTGGGTTGCATTTTCAATTCCGTCGGGCTCATTATCACTCGTGAAATACCCTGTAGATACCTAATGTAAAAACTCTGCAAGACTCACTAAGATCTCATTCGTTTTACAAAATTTAGTTACAATAAACTCAAAATATATATACAAATAAATCTCAAAAATTGAAAATTGTTTGATTAAATTTAGTAAATTATGTAAAAATTCGTTCATATTTCTCTTCATTTTGTTACGAATATCTATTGACAATTATTATAAATTAGAATTCTTACCGACCATCTTATAAACTCGAGACTAGCTATCGAGAAGTTTGACAACGTCGCGCTCACAGTCTAGACTCGCAAAAATCTATCATTTTGTTCTGTTGTTGGATTCATTTCTTGTTTTTACCACGTCACTATTTTTAATTTTGCAAATGTTTCATTCTGCCAAAACTTTTCACTTTTTGCATTCATTTCCCCAAACTCTACGGTTTGACCTTGTCAACAACTCGCAGTCGCGCAACGTTGCCACATCTATTTTATGTAAATGTCAGCTCTAGTCAAATCATTTATAAAAACACAAATTTTTAAGTTTTCATAGGTTAAACATTTATAAACTCAACAACGAATCATGCTATAGTGTGAGTAAATAAAAATAAGTATTTTGTACGATTCCTGTAATGTTTTTTTTTGTAATTAAATGTATTTTGATTCTGCCGCTGCTAAAATATGTCAAATTGCATAAAATGTTGTCTAAAACATGTCAATTTGCATGAAAAACAGGAAAAGGCTTAAAAATTGTCCAATAAATGTCGTCTAATTACATTTTAGTAGTTTCGGTGTCTGAGATAACTTTAAGTACTCCTTAACGTCTAGATAAATGTAATTCCTGTTGAATAATTGTCACAGTGGCAGCAATAATTTTTTTAGTCCATTTCGTCCCAAGAATAAAAAATTACGAAACTGGAGCACATATTGACATTTAGTTTTTGGAACGAAACGTAAAAATGTCAAAGCGAGCGTTAAAAACCCACAAAATAAATACATATTCTGAAGTTGACTGAGCAAATAAAAAAAAAATTAAAACAGGTTTGACTGTGCTCAAAATAATTGTGTAAAGGTCTTCTATTTCGGTCGCCTTTTTTTAGATTTGGTCAACAAACGTCACTCGAGATCCAATAATCACCAACAATAAAATTGACAAATTTTAGATTAATTGACACCTCCAATCTGGTGTGTCAATTTTATCGTCCATTGTCACAACAATACGTGACGTCACTTATTTTTTATCACAACACCTCGATAATCAATCAAATCACAAATTATTCAAATTAACATTAGAATTAACACTTCCACTGTAGCAAACAGCTGACGTTGTGTCAACCTCCACGTTTCAGGAAGTCCTTCCGCCCCGGTGCCGTCCGGAAGATCCGCCGAAGAGCAGTTTTCAAAAATGGCGACTGCAACATCCTCCAATCGCGAATCTCCAAGCGCGGGATTCGCTATTTGCAGGACATGTTCACCACTCTGGTCGACATCCAGTGGAGGTGGACCCTCATCATCTTCGCCTTGGCGTTCTTCGTTTCGTGGCTGGCTTTCGCGCTGATCTGGTGGCTGATCATGTTCACTCACGGGGACCTGGAGGACCAGCACCTCCCGCAGAACCAGGCGGAGAACAACTGGACCCCGTGCGTCCTCAACATCCACAGCTTCACCTCGTGCTACCTCTTCAGCATAGAGACGCAACACACCATCGGGTACGGCGTGCGGACCACCACCGAGGAGTGTCCCGAGGCGATCTTCATCATGTCGATGCAGAGCATCATCGGGATGATGATCCAGGCCTTCATGGTCGGGATCGTGTTTGCTAAAATGACAAGACCCAAGCTGCGGACCCAGACGCTGTTGTTCTCGAGGAACGCGGTGATCTGTCAGCGCGAGGGACATCTTTCTCTCATGTTCAGGGTAGGGGATATGAGGAAGAGTCACATCATAGGGGCGAGCATCAGGGCGCAGCTGATCCGCTCGAGGAAGACCAAGGAAGGGGAGGTCTTGAGCAACTTCCAGACGGAGCTGAACGTGTCTGCTGACGGCTGCGACAACAATCTGTTCTTCATCTGGCCCATGACGATTTGTCACAAAATCGACGAGGAGTCCCCTCTTTATCATCTCTCGGCGAGCGACATGCTCCAAGACAAGTTCGAAGTGGTGGTGATCCTCGAGGGTACCGTTGAGAGCACCGGACAGACGACCCAAGCCAGGTCCAGCTACCTAGCCAGCGAGGTCAGTACTCCCCGTCTAAACCGACAACAGAAAACAATCTGGTGGTACTTTCAGGTACTCTGGGGGCACCGATTCGAAGCCGTCGTCTGCTACAACAAAGACCGCCAAGGCTACGAAGTCAACTACTCGAAATTCGACAACACCTACCCCGTCGACACCCCCTTGTGCTCAGGAGCCGAACTAGCCGAATTCTACAAACTACAAGATGTACCTGGTGAGTACCACTCCCTCCTAGGTACTTCGCACCTGACTAACTCGACGTTCCAGATTCTCGAGAGATAGCGATCCCATCACCATGATAGAAAGCGTCCCGGTGTAGCTTTTGTGTCGACTTTTACTAATAAGATGATCGTTGTGTAGTTAGTGTTGTGTGTTATGCAATGACTTGTGATATTCCATTGTAGTACTTTTTACAGACCAAAAATAAATATGTATGGCGTTACGTGAGAATGCGATTCAAATTTGTGTTTGTAGAGCCAATCAAAATGCCGGAAAGGCGGTTGGAGGACGGCGTCTTGAGGCCGCCTCCCCCTATTATGCGGGACAGGAATCACAACCACCAGCAGAGGTCGCATTATGGGTACGATGGGTACGACGAAGATGCGATGGGAGAAGTGAATTCGAGTTACGTCTAGTTGGAGGCGATTTGTTGTTAACTTGTTGCCACAAGTTCTACCAAGTCGCCATGTTTTCCCTCCCTATTCTGATTTTTCCTAGTTTGTGGAAAAGGACACTAACTCTGGACGTGATAAACTGTAGAAGCGTCTGGACTACCAACAATAAAGAAATTATTCCATAGTAGTTTTACGTTGTTTGTGAAGTCGCATTTCTTGACAATATGGCGCCACTATTGTTAGTACAAGTTGCTGTCGCCAGATCGTTCACTTCATCATCTTGAGGCAGATGATATTTATTGATTATTCATGCTAGCATTATGGATTCTGCTCATGTCACAAGCTCTAATACATCACGTGACTCGCTTGAGAATTATTGTTAACATCCATTAAAAAGTATTAAAGATGTCTTTGTACTCGAGGTGAAAACACAATTAGCAGATATGTCTAAGTTGGCTGCGCTCTGTTAGAATCTATGGCGGTTCAAAATTATGAATTATTTTTTGAGTCATTTTATTGTATTTCGACGAATTAAAGACATTTCAAGAGTTTTGCTAAAGTTTGTAAACATAACCTACAAATATCTACGATTTTACTGATTTACAAAATATAAATAAAAAATTTCGATTTAAAACGATGTAATAATAGTAATGCTTTAATTAATAGAAATAAAAACACCAAATTCTGGGACATTGGAAAATAATAGTTATTTATTTAACCAGTTCGTGTGTAAATTGGGCTTTTTTTGGTATGAGCGGGCCAGATTAAAACTGAAACGAGCGTTTTAAAGGCCCACGAGTGTCAAAAAATGTCCAATTTACACAAGAACGAGTTGAATACCTACAACGTTTTTTTGTTCGACGACCCCCTTAAAGGCTCCAAATCGCTTAAAATCTTTAAAATTAACTTGACGTTTCGTTCATATAGGAGAAAATTCTCAAATTCTGACAGTGTCGAACAAAAAAAAAGATTTTTGAAAATCTTTGGTAATTTATATCTATGGTAGTTCAGCGACACTTTGCTATCTGTCATTTTTGTTTGGGAGTGAGGTTCAAACAATATTTGGATCTAAGTTTTTTTATTGCTGTTTAAAAATAAGAAACTTAAAAAATTAAATCTAAAAAAAAATATGTTATCCCATGGTTGCTCATCTATGCAACATTATGTCTATAAGATGTCAGTGACAAACCGCTGTCACTTTCTTCCAGAAGTAAGGTGTGGTTTTTTAAATAGCTCAGATCAGTTCTTTGAAATAATTAAGAACTGTAAGACTAGAGCTACGAGTTTATCCTACATTTTAATAAATATTTAGGAATAACTTTAAACTTCAGCACGCTTATGCTTGAATCCCACGATGGGAACGTCCTCAGATCAGGCGAGGGAATTATCCCGAATTATCCGATCCCATATTTTTTCTAACGTTTCAAAAATTCCGCATTCTCGATAACTTGTGATGTTTGCCATATGTAAATTTATGCGATGAGTCAATCACAGGGGATAATTTTTGTGATCAAATGTTCCATGGAAAAAATCGTGGTGAAAAAATTAAATAATTGACATCTGTCAAAAGTGAAAAATAATTGCTTTATAAAATCACATGAATTCTGAATTCCCTTGCTAAATACCAGCTGAACACGTCTCCCCTATTTTTTAGACGAAGGGATTGCTCTCTCGACTTCCAGAATGTGGAATTGTTTGTTTCAGGAGAAAAGTAGCGACCTTCATTCGATGAAAAAAGCTCGCTGAGTTGTGAAAATTCTTAGATTGAAACATATTACAGTTGGTTGCAAAAAAAATGGGAACTGTCAGAATCCAATTGACACATTTTTACAATTTTTCCATAGTGTGAAACCTTCTTACGAGAGATAGGTTAGAATTAACGTCAAAATTCAATGACATTTGAAAAAAATATTTGCTAAGTATTGTCAAGTAGACAATTAATTGACAAATGGACAAAACAAAATTTACATTAGGAAAATTTTCGTTTCCCGTTTTTTTTTTGCAACCAACTGTACGCTTGCTGTCAACAGAGAGTTCCACTACGTTAAGTTTAACAACGTGAAGTTTATTTTTTCAGTTTCAATTTTTAAACTGAACCTTGAAGGTTTTTCCTGAATCATCTGATTACTTCCTCAAGATATTCTATATTTCCCAGTGAATTTTTCCTTCCTTGCTGGTCTAGATTCTTCTAGAACCTCTTCAACATCTTGTAGCTTTATTTTGACCACATACTTCGTCATAGTTATAAATCACTGACCAAGTTCTTCTACAGAAGCCATCTGTAGATGCTTTTTAGTAGCACGTTAGACACTGATCGAATTCTAGGTGCTAGATACAGCTCTTTGTCGCTTTGTCTAAATATTGATTCTTGGGAAACTCTACTTCTAATAGACATAGAAGTAGAAAAGCTTGACCTGACTTGAGTTTTATTGAAGCAGAAAAACACGAAAAGCATCACCAAGATGTAGTCTGAGTGGCTCTCTTTCTTTAAAATCTAGACCAAAAGACTTTAAACGATTATAGAAGAGTAAGAAAGATAATTAAAGCTAGCATCTCATGGTTTGTATAGTTTCTATGTAATAGTGATCTGGAAGGCCTGGAATTTGTTCCAGTAAGGATTTGAGACTTTTTTTATTCAGAAGAATAAAATTTTCTAAATTATTTAGAAGAAATTGCAAACTTCTAAATGCGAGCTGAATGATCTAGTAGCTTAGAAAAAATCTTGGCTGAACAAAACAAGTTTCTACTAAGCTGGACAATCTCCACAAAGCTCAAGACAACTTTATCATGTATAATAAACCTAATTCGACCCAATGAAGTTATCTGGATAACTTAATTGCTCCTTTGGATTACAACAACTAATCCTGAAAGCCCCTTGTTTGTAAATCATAGCTTCCTCAGAAGCCTGATTTCTACAACGGTGATATAAAGGCTGATTTTTAACACCGCCCAACTGCTGAAAGAAGAAGAAGATGTTCAAATCTTTGTCACTTCTCTTAAATTTTGATGCTTTCTTAAACAATTGTTTAACACGTGAAAAAATATTTGTTTGTAGACTGACAGATACTTAATCACTACAAATTGAACAACCTTGTTTTCTGAGATTTTAATTCAAGATTAGCACGAGGATAATCAAAACTGTAAATCTAACAAATATCATTAACTAAGTTCGTGGCTTATCGCACTCACTTATCTGCAATTAATCTTCAAGTAAAAATAATTCATGGAAGATGTTGCAGTGATTTCTGTTGCAAATCTGGACACAATTAATTGATGCGTCTATTTTCTAAACTCGAGATTAAAGCATGAGAGGTTCGCTGACTCTCTCTGAGTATGTAAATAAGTCCAGCTCATTATCTAAATGATAAGTCGACTGTTTGCATAATAAAGGTGCAAAGTCTTTGTTACAATTTAGTATGGAGGAAAAAACCGAACTTAGACAACACCTGTTGAAGAACCACTCGTTTTGCCAGAGCTATGACCCCAAAGGATTCCAAAGGTGAGAGCAATCAACTCCTTTCACCGTCAACTCCTCCGAACTTTTAGAGTACCGTCACATTTCCGCAAGCCCCGCCACCGAATAGTTCTCAAGAACGGCAACTGCAACATCCACCGCCCCACCTCGCGCCGCCAACGCCTCACCTTCCTCCAGTTCACCAAACTGGTCGACTCGTCTTGGACCTTCACCATCTTCATCTTCCTCAACACTTTGCTGCTGTCGTGGCTCCTCTTCGCGGTGATTTGGTGGTTGATCTGCTACACCCATGGGGACTTCGAGCCGGACCATCTCCCACCGGTCCAGAAGCAGAACGGTTTTGTCCCGTGCGTCTACGACATCCACGGCTTCGCGTCCTGTTTGCTCTTCAGCATCGAGACGCAACACACGGTGGGCTACGGAATCAAAGCCACCACGGATGAGTGTCCGGAGGCCATCTTCGTCAACGCCCTCCAGTGCATCATCGGCTTCACCATGCAGGGAATCATGGCGGTCATCATCTTTTCCAAAATGACTCTACCCAGACTCAGGTCTCAGACTCTTCTCTTCTCGAAGAAAGCTGTGATCTATCCTAGGAACAACAAGTTGTGCTTCGCGTTCAGGATGGGGGACATGAGGAAGAATCACATCATAGATGCCAAAGTCAGAGCGTTCTACGTGAGGTCGACGCGCACCGTGGAGGGACGAGTACTGGACCACCACCAGGTGGAGCTGCCGTTGAAGGTAGACGGTTGCAAGACTGGACTCTTCTTCAACTGGCCGTTGGTAGTTTGGCACAAGATCGACCGCAACTCGCCTTTGTACTATTTGGTACCGAGCGACTTGCAACAGGACCGATTCGAGATCGTGGTACTGCTAGAAGGTACCAGTCAGAGCACCGGTCAGATGACCCAAGCCAAGACCAGCTACTTGCCGAGGGAAGTTTTGTGGGGGCACAAGTTCCAGAGCTTGCTCAATTTCAACTATGACAGGAGAGAGTTTGAAGCAGATTTTTCCAAATTCGACGAGGTACTCCCGATCAGTACTCCTCTCTGCTCGGCGGCTTACATCGACGAGTACACCCAAATGCAAGTCAAGTCAGGTAAGAGTGATCGAGTGTCTGCAAAACGAGAAGATTTTGTTTCTTTAGTTTCTAGTTCGAGGTCTTCTACTCTTCATCTCGATTTTACTCCGAGGCACAGTTTGGGGGAGATTAACGTGGCCAAGCTGAAAGAAAACATCATAAATATTTGTCATTCCAGTGGGAATGAGAGTGACAGTGATATTGAGAAAACTAGAGCATGGTTGAATCTCAAATGAGAGTTGTATCAACTCGTAATAAATATTTTCAATCGAGAGTTGTTTTTTTTGCAACAGTACCACCTTGAAGTTTTGCGTAAATATTTTGAACGGAGAGTACCCTCAACGTGTTGCAGTAAAGGACAACTTGAGTAAACAAATTCAACAGAGAAAGGTCAAAATTTTCCAAAATTTGAGTGGTACCGGAAACTTGTTTTTTTGATAGAACGGTTGAAGTGTTTATGACTCCCTACTCCAAAACTAAAACACCAAGTTCCGCTCGTTGAAAGCGCCTAATTGGCTGTCTCGACTGTGGTTTGAATGACGGACGAGTCAAAGATCAAACAATTAGAGAAAAACATTTTTGAGATTAGCTCTTTATCAAATTACAATGCAATGAGACACTTGATTCGTGGGTACTATCGAGTCTGAAATCTGCAAAGTCAATTAGAATTGCTGATAAAGAAAATAAGGTGTCTGATGTCAGACGTGCAATTGGAATGTGCGTGAAAATGTTGAAAAAAATGCTTTTGACGGTTTGGGATTGTGCTAGATACACGAGGCACAGTTTTATCTGATTGACAAAAAAAAAAAACTAAAAAGGTACAGTCATGTTCAGATAAATCTGGACAACTGTTGTAACGTAACTCTCAAATTCACTTGTTCATATAAATCTGGGACAACTTATTTTTTGGGTTTTAAAATGTGAGTTCAAGCAGTTATTTAATTTGCATTTTATTAAAAAAAATATTTTGGCTAAAATTAACAATACAGTGGTTGTTATTTTATTATTATTAGGCATTTTGCGGTAAAATTGCTTTGAAAAGGATAATCACTTGTCAACTTTGACAAATAAATGAAATCTGCTGTTTGTTCTGGCAGCAAAAAATCCATGGAAATTTTGTTCAATGTTCAGCGCACATTACCCTCGAAAAATAAAATTGTCACATGACTGTACTTATTTGACTTGGTCTGAGTATCTAAATATTAAAACACCACAATGTGAAGAATATTGTAAAGGTGTGTCTATGGTACAACAGTGGCACTTTACTGATGTCATTGTAGCTGTCATTTTTTCAGAAGTGAGATTAGGTTGGTGTTATTTTTTGCTACTGCTGTGCTTCAGTTATCTCTACGCTTGTATTGTAGCGTCTAGATACTTTCGATTAATCAACGCAGTTAGAGAGCAAGTAAGGAAGTCATGAGGAGGAAATGAAGAAAGTAAATGAAGGGACAAAAAGGAGTTTTCTTAGCAACTTCTAACAGTTGAAGAACTGAGAGAAGATCTAAAGCTTAGAGACTAAAGGAAATAGGAGAGAAATACAGGAAGATTAATAATTGTTATTGTTGGGTCCCCCAAAGTTAAATTAAAAATTGAAAATTACAAACGTTTTTGGAAATAATTTTGAACTTATATTTATGGTGGATCAGAGCGATAGCTGTCATTACATTACACTTGTCATATTCTTATAGAAGTGAGGTTAGTTTAGTGTGTTGCTATCTTTATGATCTCTACAAAACATTATTTTCTCTGAAATTTAAATTTAGCGGGTGGCTGCTAATGTGTGTTCAAAAGAAGACAATGAGAATAGCAATGAAAGAACAAGAAATTGTGTTAAGGACGATTTGGCAATGCAGGTTTAATAATTTTATAACCTCATTTGAAGATTGATTATTCTAAATGATTGTAGTTGAAGCAGGCCATGGCCATGTTATGAAATTTTTGCCGCTTTTATGTGAACTGTCAATTTTTGTCGCTGTCATTGTCATTTTTTAGGTGATGAGAATTTTATTTATTTTTTTAAAATTAACGATTTAATCCAAAAATGTTGCGTTTTGCAACGAATTATAAAAATATTGAGTTGTTTTGCACCCAATTTAACTCCTGTGTGTGAACGGTGTGTAATCACTTATTCACATCACTTGGATGTTTTTTATACGGAGCGGCAATCATAAATTTTACATTCAGTTTTTACGCCTACTTGGACTACAATCATTTAGAATAACCCTGTATAAGAGAAGAGTAAAGAAGCGAAACTTGGGAGAAATTCAAATTCTTAAAACATTTTTAGGGTTGTTAATCTATTATTATGTTGGAATGTCTATGACACACTAATAAACTAATGAGTGCAATTTTTTTTTCCAGAAGTGAGGTTAGTTGTTATTTTTGTTAGCACTCTGCTTGTTCTTTTTTTTTTCAAAATGTTTCATCGTGCGTGTATATGTGTATTGATTGATTAGTACAATTTAGCAGAGAATTGAGAGAATATATTGAGGAAGCTTCTTATAGGGTGAGTTTAATAATACAGGGTGACTTTGAAAGTTGTACAGTATTTTAACCAGTGGTAGAACTCTACAATAGGTAACAATTGGGCCAATAAGACCTTATACAAATGTTGATATTTTTCAAGAAAAGGGCTAAAAGTTTTTCAAAAAATGTTTGGGAGCCACTGAATTTTATGAAAAATGTGGAAGAAGAAATGAGAATGATTTCCTAAAACACTTCCTAAAAACCAACAATGCGACTTATCTAGTTGTTATTCTCTAGTTTGAATTTGTATTTTTACACATTTACGATGTTTACAATCCTTAAGATTTCTTTTTATTTTTGTATTGCATTGTTTTTTACTGTCACGTTTTGTGTTTTTGTTCGACTTTTCTGAATGTCTTATTTCTTTAGACACTTAAGTCTACAAGAAGACAAGAACAGAATCATTTGGTCTATTCGCCAAAAATAATAGTAATAATAACCCGTGCCACGGCAATTGTATCTCGCGTTCAAATGAAATCCTGGGTTGGGAAGGCGTTAGAAACCGTCAATTGTTTTCGTAGAGGGATAGTTTTGCTTTTTTAAAAGGTAAATTCATTGGAGCATGTTGAGAGCTAACCTAAAATTTAGAGCCAAAAAATCTTTCTTTTTTTTTTTTCTTTGCAATGTTTTACATTAAAAATAAAATAACTTAACGATTCCTAATCTCGAAGCAAATATCTAAGGGCACCCTTTGCTAAAAACGAACATGTTCAATTATGTATGTCCCGATTAAACATAAACAAATGTCATTCGTGTCAAACGGTGGGAAATTCAAACTTTACACTGTTCTAAAGGGTTTAATTTTTCCAACGCCTACTCAGCTCAGGATTTCATTTGAACGCGCGATACGTACATGAGTAGTTTGTCTAAATTGTTATTGTTCTTTAAGAGTATTTTATCTGGGCATCAGTTTTTTAGCAAAGCTACTCAGATAAGTAACAATTTTGTCCGAAAACAATGAAATTAGAATTACTCGAGTACTTACTAAACACGATATGACGTAAATAATCATAGTAATAAAAAAGACCTAATAATCTTCGTATTCCGTTTATAACAGGAGCGTTATTGTTTCCGTTTATTTTTATATTATTTACTTTGCCAATATTTGTTTCGTAACTCATTCCATTTATTTGTATCTTTCTTTGTTTTTTCCACAAAACATTAAATTATCTCCAAGTTGGACATTTAACACCCACGTTTCTTGCATCATTTACTTCTTCACAGGAAGTACATTACCTGAATAATAAAAGAATAGTATAATTATTATCATACGAGTTTTGTAAAGTCTTGATCGTGACACGAGTTGGTTGGGGCACGACGAACGCAGTGAGGAGTGTAACAGTGCCTCTTATAAAACAAGTGTAATATACTATTTTTTCTACTTCGGTCGCATTAATTTGATAAAAACTCAAAAATCTAATTATGTATGAAATAATCTAGGGACTTTTGTGTGGCATAAGTTATGGTGGCATTTCTGTGAAATTTATGTCAAATTTCAAATGTTTTAATTATTAACAAGCTCGCTAGAGATGCCGGACGCCAGCCAGCGTGCTATTACAGCAATACCAACGTAATACGTACCTATAAAAAAAACAAAAACAGTTTCACAAAAAAGATTTTTCGTGAAGAAAAATACACAAGGAAACACATTCATGGGAAGCATTGCGGCCTTTGAAGAATGCAGAATTAGAAGTACCCTAAAGTAATAAAATAATAGATTTGGATGAACACAGACGTTCTAAATAGAGGAGACCTGCGTGAAGACATATCAGAAGGGAGAGAGAACGGTAAAATGTAGATGCAGACATTTTTGAAACGAACAGCGAGACTGCTGCTTCTCAGGAAGGACCTCTCTGCAGAAATGATAACAAACAGGACAATGCGATAAGAGATTCCGTTTCAGCAAGATACTGTGCGTCTTTTCACGACGACACTTATAGCCTTTTGTCGAAGTTTCACTTTTGGAAACGATTTTTCTCTGTTTATTCACAGAATAGATTTTGTCCAAAATTGAAACCGCAACGATAACAATTTTTAACTCTCGAATTGGCGCGCTTCCATTGGCTCGCTTTCTATCTATATCACAATGAATCGTACAATCAAAACTAAATGTCACGAAATGTACTCAAAACGAACAAGTCAATAAGTTTGAGAAAGTTATCGGCACCTGTCGATCGGTCTAAATTGAAAACCACTACTAGAACATAAATAATTTTAATAATTTAAAAAGTATATCACACAAAAATATAAATAATATAATGTCCACTTAACTGTCAATTACGTAAACTTCAGTCTTTTGCTCTTTTTCCGAAATACCTAAAAAAAAGGATCGTCACGACATTTTTTACAAAGAAATGTTTACCGTACGTTTTTTGGCTTGTTGCTCCTCTGGGTCCTCGTTCCACTCCTGGGTCTTTCCTGACCCGAAAAACATGTAAAACAATCCACAAGCGATGTAGATCCCGGCGGCTAATCGGAAGACGTTCCACCAAAGAGTGGGATCTTTCTAAAATAACAGTAATGATAATAATAAACGAAAGAAACCGTCACAAGACTGTCAGTACCTTATCGTCGCCCAAGAATTCGACAGACAGGGGACCCAGAATGGAGAAGATTGTCGAAAAACAGTTGACTATTCCGGTGATGGTACCAGCGTGGTTCGGAGACAGATCTATGGGATTGACTAAGTAGCCGCATTGAGTGAAGGCGCTGGAACCAACAGCCATGACCAACAGTCCCGTGGCCACGTCCTTCTGGGTGCTGTCGATGAAGCCCAGAGAGATGAGCGCCACCGCCGGGACGAAGCACCCCAACGAGGTGAACACTTTCCTCGTGGTGTCAATGGTGAAGATTTCGTTGGTGATGAGCTTGTCAGCGATGGGGGCCCCGATGAGGCCAGCGAGAAGGAGAGCCACGTAGGGCAGAGCCGAGAGCTGGCTATTCTAGAAGCATCGGATGAGGAGCGCCCTGGCGGGGGTCAAATCGACTCACTTCGCTTATGTTGAAGTCCATGATGTTGTCCATGTAGCTGGGGATCTCGGTGAGGAGCGTGAAGGAGCCCCAGCTGGCTCCGCAGCTCGCCACGAAGATGGCCCACATGGGCAGCGACAAGAAGATGGACTTCCAAGGGGTGGGGATTTTCTGCGAACACACCAACCAGTAGTGCCGGTTCGCGACGGCACCACCGCCAACTCACCTTTGTGCAGTTTTTGTTGACGCAAGTGGAACTCTCGATGTAGAGTCGCTCCTCGGTGGAGACACACCGGTGGGTCGCCGGGGAGTCCGCCGCGAACACGGCGAAGATGGCGGTCCAGAGGACCCCCAGACCGCCGTAGAGGTAGCACGCGACGGGCCACCCCCACGTGGACCCGGCGATGGCGCCCGTCAAGGGCATGGATGTGACGATCCCCACCGACGCGCCCCCGTACACGAAACTTGACACTCGGGAGCGCTCGAACAACGGAGTCCACTTGCTGACGATGTTGAGGATGCAGGGGTAGAGAAATCCTTGTGCCAGACCCTGGACGACCCTACAAAGAATTACGCCGCCGGAACCCCAACAAGAAGCCAGGACGGGGATGAGCACGTTGAAGACGGAGCCCAAGAGCATGGTCCCGACCAGGAACCACTTGGCGCCGAAGTACTCGCTCAGCTGCCCGGCCACGATCTGCGTGACCAAATACCCCCAGAAGAACGATGACAAGATGGTGTCGGTGCCGGTCCACTCGGGGTACGTCTAAAGATCCGGATCAGGCGGAGACTCGCGGTGCCGTAGGGTACTTACGGGAATGTCGGGACTCGGCGGGTTCTCCTCGATCATGGCGATGATCCCGACTGACAGAGCGGTCCGCATCCCGAAGAATATGACCAGAGTGAAGGACATGAGGAAGAACTGTAGGTGTCGAGCCCCCAGGAGGCGGCCTGTAAAGTGCGGGTTAGACGAGCGGGGGCGGTGCGGAAGGGCTTACTAGGCTTGGGGGCCTCGTCGTCTTGGCAGATTGGCAGTTTGATGTCGGACATGGTGATCACCTTCAAATCTTAATTTGACTGAGACATCTTGTTTCGTTTTTCTATTATAAGTCACACCAGATATCATCTAATCACAGTCGAATCTACAAATTACCATTGAGAGTCAATTTTATCTAGGACACTCCAAGAACAAGACAGTTTGCGATCGTGATCACATGGGAAGCTTTCCTCTCAGGGAACAAATCAAAAGCGCGCTCTCTAATCACCTCACCGTCACAAAGTGTATCTCAGAATGCGTTAGAATTTTGGCAAAAGCTCTCTTGGTTGTCATTTGACAGTCCTCAGGTTTTGCCAACTCTCGACAATCTGTCCTGCCGGAGTTGACCACAATTCAATTTTGATAAACGTCAAAATTTTGCTTTGACAGAAGTGTACAAGAAATTGACAGTCAATCAGATTTGACAACTAAAGTCACTAGTTTTTTTCTGTTGTTGCTTGTCTACTTTAAGTGGGATTTTATTATCATCAGCGAGGTTAATACAAAACCTTGTCAATCTGTTTTAATGGTTAAAAATAAAATTCGAAATTGTTATGGTGATATCTAAGTTTATTGCGATTTTAAGAATGATAATTTTTATCTGTGTCAAAAGTCAGTCGAGCGTCGACTCGTCGAGCATCTCGTTCGGTGGAAAATTATCAAAAAGTATTAATTACACAATTTCACTTTGGGTTTTAGCTGCATTGTTCTTGTTAACGTCACGGAAGTTGTTGATTTAGTGAATTCCACAACAGTTGTTAAGAACCTCAAATATGTAGACGTTATTGTTTCTGCTATTACTCAATTCACATTTTTTCTACACACAAGATAAGAGTGGTTTTGGAGTGGTCCTAAAACTAGGTAGAATGGAGGTCAAAGAAAATCGAAAAAAAACGAAAAGCCTTTGTGGAATATTTTGAATTGCAATTTTTTGAAAATCAAAATATATATAATGTTTCGATTTATTACTAGCCAGGGTAATTTTTTGTTTGGAAATTTTTGCGATTTGATAAAATAAAAAATAATTTTCATTTGAGAGAAGGATGCAGTAAATATAAAGGTGTCCTCGAAATGCATGTCAAAAAAAAATCTGCAGTCGGTGACGATCAAAAGAAGTTAAATACACATATTTTTTGTAGTACAAGTCTTTTGTTTTTGAGGTATAAAGCATTGAAAATTTGCTCGAAATTTCCAGTATTCTACTGAATTGAAGTAATTGGGAAAAAAGATACTGAAAATTTCGAGTAAATTTTCAATGATTTATATCCCAAAAGCAAAAGGCTTTTACTAGAAAAAAAAATTGTATTGCATTTGTATTGACATGCATTTCCAGAACACTGTAGATATTTATAAAGAAAATATCAGAATTGTATAAAAAGAAAAAGGTATAAAAATTACAAAAATCAGAAACGAAATAAAAAAGAAAAGATTTATATCAAAAACAACAAACAAAATTTTTTAAATTACCTCTATAGATATAATATTCTTAAAAGAAATGGGTAATAATTAAGTTAATTGGAATGATATTTAATAAGCAGTGCAACAAAATAACAATAAATTGCATTAATTAAATATTAGGAGGTACCAATAATGAAGGATAAATGAAGAAAAGTGAACAAAAGAAAATAATGCAATATACAGGATGATTCATATAGTATCATATAAACTTTAACCGGTGGTAGATTCCAACCCCTAGATACTCTTACAAAAATGTCTAGGTTCTAAGGTTAAAATTGTTGAAGATAAAGCATGTTGAAGAGTGTACTACCACCTTTTAAGAACTGCAGATAAATGAAAATATTTTGCGTTGAAACAAATTGTCAGGCGTTGTTGTCAAAAAGCGAACTTTATAATACCAATATTTTCTCTATAGCAACAATTGTTTGCTTCTATTATGACATTCATGATATTTGTTATACATTGGACGTAAAGTGGAATAATTTAGAGAAGAATGGCATTTACTAATAGTGAAAAAACCGATCTGGTAATTTTTGCCAACTTTTGATGTGACTCAAAATTTTATTGTCAAGAGCCTTTTGAGACCGGAATCTGCCACTGGTTAAAATATTTATGAAACTATATGAATCACCCTGTATATAACAGGTGTATGGTAGATTATTATCAACGCAAAATTAGCGAAAAAACAATGATAAATCTAAAAACAGATCTCTTGAAACAAGGAAATAGTCGTTTAAATTTAAACTAAGAAAGATAAACAAAATGATGACAGTGAAGAAGTAAATGACCAAACTAAATGCCATTATTATTACATATTTTATTTTGCTAATATGAGAAACTACACCAAGTGGAAAAAGTTTCCGCAGAATAATTTAGTACCATCCCAAAATAGTTTCTTTGGAGCAAACAATTAAAATTGATTCAAAGAAAGAGGAATAAGTATTGGTATTCAAAATCTTGAAAATATCGGAGTGGGCGTCTGGTGCCTGCGTGGCGTGGTGCTAACTAACATCTTTTGGATATCATGGTACTCATTTTGGGGACGATGGAGCAGTAGTAAATGAGTGAGTGAAGCTACTCACAAAAAAACAAAATGAAGTGAAGACATTCGATATTCGATGGTATCAGTTATCAAAATAAAAATTTCAGTCCTTCTGACCGGGACTGTAAGGTGGCTGTTGTAATAATTTTCCTCTCGAGCACTTTGTTTGTCTCGCAAGATAAAACGATGCATTCAGGACATTACAAACTACAAATTTCACACTTTTTGGTTCAGATTTTGAGATTAAAAAAAACAGCACTTTGAATTCGAGATCTTAATCGCGTCTGCACAACAAAATCGTCCCTTTGTGAATTTTGTTGTGAAACATACTCGTATATCTCGTCGTTCTAAATAGTTGTGTTTTGTAAATATTATTATCAACCCCCCGATTGACTCACCTCCGACGCAGCGTCGACGACCGATACCCAAAACACCCCAACAATCCCAACAATTTTTTTTATTGTTCGACGCACTATTCACGAATACCAGATCAAACTATTCGACCAACATTAGTCAGACCATTTTTTTAATATCGTTTGTTTCAACGTTGTTCGTCAGCGCATTTAAATACTTGATAAACAAGTGAGAAACGAATGCACGATTATTGCATTTTTTATTGGCTCATTTTCGGTCCGTCACGATCTTTCGTTTCGTAATGTTCACGTAAATTCAGTGGGTGAGGGAACAGGACGTGGTGCACGTTGAGGTTTTCCCCAAAAAAAAAAGATACGAGTGGTTTGTAGTTTTTTATATGGAGATTGAGGTGTTCTGAGACGGTCTGCGTTAAAAATAGATCAATTCAAGATTGTTATAGTGCCAAGTCAAATAGCCAGATATAAAAGTGATAAGATAAGAGGTGTATCCGGTTGCAGTGAACAGATTAGATGATTTAGATGTTGTCCGATTCAAATTTACATTTTTACTAAAAATGGCATTGTGCAAGCGCACACCATTCTGTTGGAAACGTACTTTTTCATCTTTCATGTAATTATTGCACGAGCGCGGCGAGGATCAAAATATACCTTTTAGTTTATTATCATGTAATACAGAGTCTCCCAAAAGTACCGCCTTTCCTTGAGGGTGCGTCATCTAGAAGTGTTATGGAGTACTGAAAAATTGTTTAAAAAATTCAATATCTACTTCTACGGTGACTCCTGAAATGCTTGAGCGCGTTCACGGCAACATCGTTAAAAGAGCCAACGCATGTTTAGACGCAAATGGGCAAAATTTTGAAAATTTATTTTAATAAAATAATTTTTGTTGAAGTGTTTGGTTGTTGTGTTACCTCTCAAGCTCAAGCCTAGGTATTCAATAATACACTGCTATTACGTATTTCTGGGTAGAGGTAATTCTCAGGTTACAGCGTTGCCTTTTTTATATTTTAAAATTGCCTATATTTCCTAAATGGAGGGTCAGGATTTAAAAAAAATATTTTTCTAGCACTCCACTACATCCCTAAATGACGTACCTTCAAGAAAGGCGGTACTTTTGGGACACCTGTATAAGTAGTATTTGTCTGGCAGAATTTTTTTTTTTTGAAAATCGTTTTTGCTTCGTATTTTTTAAAATATTACTCGTAATTCACAAGATTAAAATTTTGTAAATTTTAAATTAGATAGATTTTAATAATAGTTATTTATGGTATAAGTGGGTTATTTAAGATATTACCCACGAGAGGTATTTGTAACCTACGAGGGCTTGCCCGAGTAGGTTATTACCTCGAGTGGGTAGTACTTAATAACCCACGTATGCCATACAACGTTTTATCCAATATTCCAAAATTTTTAGATAATGACATTATTGATGAAATTCTGCTCCCGATGGGTTATGAACGTTAATAACCCACGGTGCTAATGGCAACGTGGGTTATGTATGTTATAACCCACGGTGCAAATGGCAACGTGGGTTAAAACAACAGACTAGTTATAGCCCAGTTTACTCAATTAAAACTAACTAGTAAAACACGATATTACTATTGAATGTTGGATAAATAAATTTTATGATGGTTATTTAGCATAATAGTTATTTTTCGAATATTAATTAATTGAACTGGAACTTTTTTTTAATAAAAAAAAATGCTTCGATAAAGTGAAATGTTAAATGTTAGCATTTTGGATGAAACATTTGCATTACGAACGCCTAACAATTTAGACAATGTCATCTTTTTTGTCAAGTTCTGCTTCTAACAGGAACATAGATACATAAATAACCAGTAATAAAATAAATCCAAACAAAATTTGTGTTAAAGTAGCCTGTTATATAGGCAACCAATAATTGCCTAGGTGTATATTAAGTTGTTAGTGAGTTAGGCGCCTAGTAGTGTTAGTACTTAGTGGCGCAAGTATAAGAACTATTTTCTACTCTCTTTCTTTAAAGTGCCACACTGTGCACTCACAAAATATCTTTATTTCTACCTTCTAAGTAAATGACACTTTATAGGCATTTGTGGTAACTAAGTAAATGGGTAGTTACAGGCAGAGCCCTGTAATATTTAACAGGCACGTAGAAGAGACCTGTAAGGACTTTACAAGGCTCATCAAAAAATAATAATTAATCAAAACTAATTATGTAAATGATTTTTGAAAAAGTTTATTATAAACACAAATTTAACTAATTACATACGTTAATAATGCATTTTGATCCGTTTCGAAAGCCATTGTCATATCGCTCCTGGGATTGAATCAGTAGAGAACCGCACTTGCAGCGTTGGTAATTCCGTGGTTATTTTCTTGGATTTCAAGAAAATCGCCTTCAAAGTTTTCATCGAGCATTAAAGCCTTTCTTTCTTTTCTTCCTTTTTGCAACAAATTTCACAAAACTTCTGACAGTATTTTTGTTGTTTATTTCCACACAATGACGACGTAGGTAAAATTGCCTCACCGCCTTTCATTACAAAATTTTTATAAACATAAATAACAATTAAAAAACGAAATTTAAAGGCTGAAGGTGGAAATAAAAGTTTGTATGCAACTCGCTTAGCAATTAATCTTTACTGGGCTTACTGGCTTATGGAGACTCGTTCCTTACGTCACTCGTCCCACAAGTGCCAGCGCGCCCGTAAAGATTAATTTACTAAGCGCGTCACATAAATAACTATTATGGTCAGCATACTCCATGTTACGATCAACAATTAATCCCATAGACAACGTCGGAATAAGTAAATATCACAAACTGCGAGGAATTCCGTTTGCTTAAATTTTAAATTTTCAGTAGCCTGAAATTTCACCTGACATTTGTAACTTTGATATGTAATTGATTGTGCAATTGCTTAACCGCCAATGGAGGTCATTTTGAACATTTCATTTAATTTTTATCGAAGTAAAGAACCTTGTTATAACATAATAATGAATCTATCGTTTTTAAAGTAATGTTCAAACAATTTTTTGCAAATAACATTTTGATTGTAAATTGTCTATTACAACCATTTAGGTATTACAAAATGAAGTATATAAGTAGATAATATTATTGTTTAATCTAAAAACAACGCTAGGTTTTGTAATTTTCATAAAAATAAAAGTTAACAGGGGGTTGAAAAATTAGCATGTAAAACCCTATGTCCAGTCTTTAAAAAAACTCACTGTATAAATAAATGTACTTTTTTTCTTGAGTTGGGAACAGTTCTCAAAAATTACTTTGTGATAAACCCAGACGAAGGCGCGGGGGTGAAGCGGCGAAAGTGGGGGAATCTCCAACTCGAAAAAACTTTTGTTCGATACCTCCCTAGAAAATGGGTCTGTATCCATGGTTACCAGTGAGTGAAGGTTCCACTTTCGCTCACGCACTTTCGCTCACGTACTTTCGCTCACGCACTTTCGCTCACGCATAATTGAAATTCCATTTTATGAAAAAGAATTTGTATATTGAAAATAATTACATTACATACCAATAATAAATTTTGGCTCTGTAATTATGTTTTGTAAATAGTGACATGCAGCTAACCAACATAATGCGAATTTAGCAATGCTCAATCCATCGTGAACGGTATTTACCTGCATGTCACTGTTTGCTAAATTATTTGACCTTGAAATGTTCAATTCAACGTGAATAACGTATACAGTGCGTTTTTTTAAGACTGGCCAGACGGTTTTACATGCTAATTTTTCAACCTCCTGTTAACTTTGTATTTGTAATACCTAAATGGTTGTAATAGACAATTTACAAATAAAATGTTATTTGCAAAAAATAGTGTGAACATTAATATTTTACATTTTATAACGATAGATTCATTATTTATGTTATAACAAGTTTCTTTACTTTAGTAAAAATTAAATGAAATGTTCAAAATGGCCTCCAGAGGCAGTTAAGCAATCACATAATCAATTACATATCAAAATTACAAATGTCAGGTAAAATTTTAGCCTACTGAAAATGTAAAATTAGACCAAACGGAATTCAAAAAATGTCTTTTTGCTATAACTTATTCCTTGATTCTGGTTATTAAATTGAAATTGTTTCAATACATTATCATATCCCACAACTTTACTACAAAACTGGGTTGAATATTTTCATGAGGACAAAAGTTAACAGGGGGTCGAAAAATGTAGCTTGTAAAACCCTATGGCCAGTCTTAAAAAAAACTCACTGTATAACAATTCATCACTTTACATAATTAATCACGACGGCCACCGAATATGCCCATCATCATTACAACTTTCTGAAGGATCCACTCTTGGTCCGCCGCTTCCAGTAAAAACTTGCAAACATCGTTTCTTGAAGAAGTTGTAGCTTTTTTCGGCTGATAGTTTCTACATTTTGTTTTCAAAAAGGAGGTGAGACTGTTGAACCTGTACAATTTATTATATTAAAACAACTAATAGCTTATTAAAAAAACCTCTTACCTGGATACCTGGAGATATAAACGTTTTGAAATACAAACAGTGTACTCTTCAACATTGAATAACCGCGCTGATGCTGCTTTCGTCTTTTCCCTTGATCTCGGTCTGCCATTGTGTAAATATTTCCAATTCTTTCTGGTATCGTAATTTTGATTTCGTAGGCACCATTTGGTACTTCGCGGCACTTGCCTCTTCCAGGACGTCATCAGGAACACAGAATTCTTCGTCATCCATTTCCACAACGTGGTGTGCACAATCACTGTATTGACTTTGCAAAACTTTGTTTATTTTGTATTTTATTTTTTTCCATAGCAACAGATCTCTCCGAAAATGTGATTTATTTATTTTATTTTAATTTTATTTAAAATTTTGAATATAAAGTTACAGACTTAGGGGGTCATTCACGAAACTCGGTAAGGCTCGATAAGGCGTTGCAAATTCAAAACCATGACAACCGACATTGTTGAAGCATTGTATTTGCCGTTTCGTTAACGATTTGCAAATTTGCAAATTTGCAAAGTTTCGTGAATCTCCCCGAAAGAAGTTATGTCTGATATCGAACAAAATCAAATACAGCACTCGAAAGTAAGGCCGCTTTTGTTCACTTGAATTGCATCGACCACTCCGCTGCGCGTCGTGGCCGAACATGCAATTCGCGTGAACAAAAGCTTTACCTTCCTCTCTCGTAGTGTAAATAACTATTTTTCACTACCGGTTAGAAATGTAGGCTGTGGATACCTCATTTGAGGTGAGAAAATTCAACTTTCTCGCTAAGGTAAGAAAGTTAATCATGAAATGTTTATGGTAAAACTGTACCAAAATACAAATGTCAAAAGTGTCAAAAGTGAAATAAGTTATTGATAAATGAAAGCCAATTCAATAAAGCAAGTTGGTAGATCAATCATATAATCTGGAAAATAAACAGAAAACAGTAGGTAGATTACTTTACCCTGTTTATATCAAATTTTCGAACGAATGTCAAATCTTGAAATGCGATGACAAGTTAATTAAACAAATAACCCAGCCTACTATTCAATTCTCAAAATTTTCGTTTTATTCAGGAATATAACCATTTTTTTTTTGACTTTTTTCAACGAAGTTGTGCCGGTAGGGAAAAAAATAGTATTCAAACTATATATACTATTTTATTAATTAATTCATTAATAATTCCTAGTAACGCAAGCTTTTCAAACGTCTTTTGTGTTCGCACTTCGCAGCATCGAGTAATACATCCACAATGATGAGGGGCTACGTTTCTTTGACTACATAAACAAAAAGGTAACTATCACTACGAACACTTACCAGTTCATGAAAATACGCCAACATAACACTTTCATATTTACAGTCGTAACCTTATTTAGATCTTGCCATTGTTTGAATGTCTCGTGTGATTTCAGATACCTGCCTTTTGTTCTCCTTCATTTAAAACGTTTTGCCGTAAAACACTATCATCAGTCAAACTGACTTTGCAAAATGTCTATTTGTATAAACAACCAAATGTAACTATGACACCTGAATATATCATGCAAACCCAATTTCCAACTTGAAAAAACTCTGTGCTCAAGAAGGTTGAAAATGGTAGTAGGAGTTGGTTCTTGTAGTAAAATTAAAGTAGACAGCAATTTCCCCCCTGTTTTGAAGGTCACATGTGTAAAATTTCATCAAAATTGGAATAAAACTGTAGATTTGCATACCAAACAAACAAACAAACAGACATTGAGTTTTATATATCCTATATAGTTTTTGAACACGTTGTTTTTTAGGTATGGAAAAAAAATAATCAAGACAAGGTGAAAGTCCGGAAACTTTTGTTGAAATTCTTCAAAAACTCGAGATGTCGAATAGGACCATTTGCCGTTCTCAAGTCTTTCTTCATTTGTGAAGTAACACCGCACAATGAAAATTTTTTACTCTAAAGTAAACATAATAGCAAATTTTAATAGTCAATAATTAATAATGACAGTTACCATTGTAATGACATTTGATCTGATGACATTTGAATTAAATTTTTACGTGCTGCCAACTGAAACGAATTAATTACGGCCATCTCGATTTTTTTTATTTTCAATCGCACGGTACTTTATGCGATAAAGTTTAACAAGAAAATTCCATCGTTTTGACTGAAAAATTGCGAAAAAGGACTTTCGGTTTTGGTGAACATCTTTTATCTATATTATACAATGTAGTAAAATTGTACAAATATTCATTAATAAAAATGAATTGATGAATTATTTTTATGATTATTACGTGTGAGGCAACTATTGGGTGATTCAAAATGATTGTGGATAAATTTGGCAACTATGTACCATAATCTATGTAGCAACTGTATGGGTGGAGTAGAGTTGACATTTGTATAACATTTCATAGGCGTGTAGAGTGGAAACTCTTTAAGGAGAACATGTTGAGTCATCCAAATCTGTCACTGATGTTTTGTCCAGTGACGTGTCATTAGTGCTCTGAAATGGGGGGATGGTAAATACGCTTTTATTTGAATTATTATGATATATTCAGCCTTGCAAAAGAAGAAAAAAAACTGATTTTAATGTAATAGAAAACAATCCAGAAATTACGAAACACAGTGGAACGAGTTCTGCTGCAAATCACAAAAAAGCATCAACCTACGCCGCTGACGCACCATGGCCGGTTAACAGTTCATACCTTCCTACCTCTAATTTTGAAAAATGGACTCGACCAACGTATTCCGTCTACTGCGCAACTATATTGGTGTGTTCTCCTTCAAGTGTTTTCACTATATTTGATTTTTTTTTATATCGTTGCACATTGACTTGACAATTTTCAAAATTGGCAACTATGAACTGTCAAAGAAATGTCAACTCTATCCTACCCATACAGTTGCCACATACATTTTCGTACATAGTTGCCATATTTATCCACAACCATTTTGAATCTCCCAATAAATACATCAGTTAAAATACAACAACTACTACTTGTTAATAAACAATTTAGTAACGTGAACTACTGAACTGATCATTATATCGAACACGTGACAAACATTTATTCGATCGACTTGTCTGATAACTCAAATTTTCCATAATTACCTTTGTTTTTCCAAGTGTTGTTAATAAACAACTGATAATGCACAAAAAAAAATGTTATAACAAATAGTTCCAAATCTTTATTCGCTATAATAATCTCCATGTTAACAATTTTCTTTTTTCTTCTCTTCGTTTTGCGTGTCAATCTCCTCGGGGTCGTTCCACCACTGTACTTCCCCCGAAGAGAAAATCCCAAAAAAGAGACCACCACAAACGTATAACCCTGCAGCCAACCAAAACACTTTCCTCCATAAGATTGGATCTGTCTGGAACGGTCCCGTTGAGAGATTGAAAAATATCGATTTTTTTTACCTTATCGCTGCCGAAAAATTGCACACTCAGCGGTCCCAAAATCGAACAGACCGTCGAACTACCATTGGCTATTCCCAGCAATGTACCGGCGTGGTTCGGTGCCAAATCTATCAGATTTACTTGACTTCCAGAATATATCAGTCCAGTGGAAGCAACCGCTAGTACCAGCAGTGCCAGAGTCAGATCTTTCTGCGATCCGTCGGCGAAACCCAAAGCAAAGAGAGTCGCGGCTGGTATGAGAGTACCTATCAAGTTGAAAACTTTTCTGGTGGCACCAATAGTGAGGGTTTTATTCGAAATTAGTCTGTCAGCGACTGGAGCAGAAGCTATGGTTATCACAAGCAACACACAATAGGGAAGTGCCGACAGTTGGCTGTTCTGCAATTTTTTGAATTAGATTTTGACAGTGGCGAGAAGAGAGTCTTACCGAACTGATGTCGAAGTTCATAAGGTTGCTCATGTAGCTCGGTATCTCGGTGAGAAGAGTGAAACTCCCCCAGGCTTGACCGCAAGTGGTTATGACAACTGTCCATACTGGTAGCGAGGTGGCAATCGCCCTCCAAGGAGTCGGTACTTTCTGCAACCAGATTTGAACCAACTGGACCCAAGACTGTCCGACTTTACCTTTCTCTCGTGGCTTATCGAATTGCTACTCTCGATGTAACGTTTCTCTTCGGCAGATATTTTCTTATGATCAGAAGGCGAGTTTTCGGCAAAAATGACAAAAACAACGGCCCACACTATTCCGCATCCACCGTATATGTAGAAAGCGGAAGGCCACCCCAAACTGGAGCCACAGATGGCTCCAGTAGCGATCATCGAAACAACGATACCTAGAGTAGCTCCTGCGTACACAACACTGGACATTGTAGACCTCTCGTAGAGCGGCGTCCATTTGCTGAGAAGGGTGTGGACGGAAGGGAAGAGGAACCCCTGGGTGAGGCCTTGGATCACTCGACAAATTATCACTCCAGTGGGACCCAAACTTGCTGCCATCGTTGGTACCAAGATGTTGAAAATGCAACCGATTATCATGGTACCGAAGAGGAACCACTTGGGACCGAAGTGTTCTCCGAGTTGTCCAGCGCCGACTTGAGGGACAATGTACCCCCAAAAGAACGACGACAAGATCGTGTCGGTGTTGGTCCAGTTGGGATAAGTCTACAAGATAATGATAACATTTTGATTGTGGAGCTTTTGGGACTTACTGGAATGCTCGGATCTGGCGGAGTCTCAGCAGTCATGGCGATTATACCAACGGAGAGAATGATGCGATGACCATAGAATATAAGAAGTGTGACGAACATCAAGAAGATTTGAAAGTGTCTGACTCCGAGCTTTTCTAAAATTTTATCGTTAGTACTATAGGTACACAGTGAACTTTTTGCAAAACTACTTGGTCTAAACGTTTGGACATCTTCCGAGATCGGTACTTTTATATCGTCCATTTTGCGATTGTAGCGTGAGACACGACGACACGAAGTTGTCTTCCATTCTGGAAATGTTGTTTTATATGAATAGGTGATTGGTACTATCTAATCACTAACTCACACGATTTGCGCTGCTTTGAACAGAATTTGCGGTTCGATCACAATGAGTACTTCAGAATGGTAATCATCTGAGTAATCAGAATATTAGAGAGGTTATAACAAAAAAATTTGTAAACAATGAAAACTCATCGAAAGCGACAGATTCGAGTGCTAGTCCACGAGCGAAGAGGACATTTTTTTTTTTCAGCTAATAACGATTTTACTTCTGACACGTTAACTGATACTATATTTGATTACACAAGAAATGTCTTTCTGCATCTTTTACAATAAGAAAGATTGATCGGAACTAGAAGTTTGTGTTTTTAAGTGTAAATAAATAGTAGTTTATTTGACGAGTTTGTGTGTAAATTGGGCCTTTTTTGGCACGAGTGGGCCATTTTAAAACGCTTAAAACCTTTAAAATTAGCTTGACGTTTCGTTTTGACAAGTTGTGACATTTATCCGTTCACATAGGAGAAAATTCTCAAATTCTGACAGTGTCGAACAAAAAATAGCTATTCCTGTGTAAAATTTGTAACAGGAAGTTAACTTTCGTGCAGATATAGATACACGTAGAAATCCATTTATTTGGCCTTTCTATAGATGAGGAACTAAAGATATTTCTTCAGCCAACAAGACAACAATGTTATCGAGCTGATTTTAAGTACGTAAGGGAAAATGTGCTGACACGTGTTCCGCAACAAATCAACGGAAAACCTGCACTTTCAAAACCACAGCCGCTTATAAAGTGGGTCAAGTCAAGACATAAGCCATCCTACATCGTTTGCTTTGAACCGACATCACATTATTACAAGGTAAAGCAAAACACAGCTAATTATTTGGCCCCTTTTTACTGGCGATTTTCGCCGGCCACTGATAACGGTGCGTCGTGCGGTGCATGCAAAACGTGCCCGCTATAGGCAACCAACGATGCCGATTCCGATAACGCCAAAAAATGAATTCAACCCATAACATGGACAACCCCCAAACTGAGCAACCCCCAACAATGAGCAACACCAAATCTCCGAAAAAAGAACAAGCCATTATCTTAGCAGTAACCGCCGACCTGAAACTGGTAGACTATGTAAGGCCAATCGCAAACATCGTAGGAGCAAAACACATCATTTTCGCATCCCGAATATCGAATAACCGAATCTGCATATACCTAGACAGCGTCGAACTGGTAGACAGCTTAATTGCACAATACAAATCAGTCCAAATTAACGAATATGAGGTAAACATCAGGCGTCTTATCACTCCCTCGCAGCGCATTATTCTGTCAAATGTGTGCCCGTCGATACCGAACGAAGTACTCATAAATGAAATCAAACGCATCGGTTACACGACCCTCTCACCTATGACACATCTTCGAGCAGGAATTCGGGATGAAGAGCTCACCCACATTCTAAGCTTCAAGCGGCAGATATTTGTGCAGCCCAACGATACAATTACTCTACCATCTTCCCTAGTCATCAAAGTTCAGGGCCACATCGCCTCGCAATGTACTGCACCCCCGACACAGCAGGACAATGCACCAGAAATAAACCCAGACACCAACAAAGAAAACCAAGAAGACACCGTACAAAACAACATGGACTGCGAAGACAATGACACTCGCAAAGGAATAGAAAAGATGATAGGACAGAAAAGGGCGGCGACATCCTCTTCGGCTAGCGTGCCACACGACAGTACAGAAAATGACCTGGAGGAGACCACAGTGTTTAAGGGACCTCAGCAGCAGAAAAAGAGACTAAAAAAAGACGCTTACGCAGAACAAATGAAATCTAATGACGACAAGCTTCAGACAATACACACATTCATGAATAACCTGACAGAACCAACAAAGATTGAAGCAAGTAAAGTAGTTCACTTTTTCAGGAATGCATCAGGATGCAAAGACCCGCTGGCCCTTGTAGAAGAATTTACCGACGATATCGACCACTTCCTCGACTTACTGGCAAAACTGCACTCCCATTTCAAGGATAAGGGTATGAAACAGAGGTGCACAAAGTACAGAAATAGAATAGCTAAACAATGCATCCACAGGAAGCAACCACTAACAGAAGTCTCAGACACGGAGGAAAGCTGCACTGACAGTTCCCTCTCTAGTTTGAACTAACTTCTTCTACTTCTCTATCCTTTTCACTCCGCAACAAGCCCTCTCAACAATACTACAGTGGAACCTCAACGGCTACTTTTCACATCTAGTAAACCTTCAACTTCTTATTTCAAACCTTAGTCCGTTAGTTGTGTGCCTTCAAGAAACACACTTCACAAATCAGAAGGTGCATGTCTTAAGAACTTACCAAGCTTTCTACAAAAACAGAGCTATCAGGGAAAGAGCTTCGGGTGGAGTGGCGATTTATGTCAAAGACGACATTCTCTGTACAAAGATATCACTTGAAACAACTCTTGAAGCGATTGCAGTCTCGCTGTATTTACCAACACAAAAGCTTACGGTGTGCAATGTTTACTTACCACCCAATGCGACTATCACCGTACTAGAACTTAGTATGCTAATCGAACAACTACCCAGACCATTTGTTCTTCTAGGAGACTTTAACGCCCACAATGTGATCTGGGGATCGAACCGCACTGACACTCGTGGAGAGATATTAGAAGGCTTAATGGAAGATTACAATCTAGTTCTTCTCAATTCCGGAGCCAACACAAGACTCAACGCTGCAAATGGAACTTTTTCGGCTATAGACCTTACTCTCTGTAGTCCCACATTGGCGCCTAAAACTGCTTGGGAGGTAGAGCCATATTTGCACAGCAGTGACCACTATCCCATCAAGCTACACCTCCATGGATTACGTCATGCCCCAGACTCTCAACGTCAACCGAGATGGAATATGCAATATACAGACTTCCAAAAATTTGCCGAAGAAGTCGATAAACAGCTACCGCTACTAAATGAGGAAGAAGATATAGACAACATACTGAATCGTTTCAACAAAGTGATACTGGAAGCCGCCCACAAACACGTCAGAAAAGTAGGCTATCTCAGCCCGCAAAGACTTCGTACCGTACCTTGGTGGAACGCAAAGTGCGCAGAAACAGTAGCACAGTGCAAAAGAACCTTCCACAAAATGAAGAGAAACCCTACAATTGAAAACATAATCAACTTCAAGAAAGCTCGGGCGAAAAAACGCTTTACATTAAAACAAAGCAAAAAAGAATCCTGGCAAGCTTATGTCTCAACTATCACATCGTCCACCCCCATCCGGGACGTCTGGAGCAAAGTAGGGAAAATTAGGGGAGTGTCCCGCAACGCATTAATCAGGGTGACTAATGAAAACGGAGATGTAGCAAGCACAAATGAGGAGGCTGCGGAGCTCTTAGCCACACAATTTCAAAATTCATCAAGCAGCTCAAATTATGATGATCGCTTTCTCAGCATTAAGGTTGAATCAGAAACAGAACGCCTTCCAACCATCGAACTAATGTCAGATCATCCGGATAACAAATTATTTACCATGACTGAGTTGGACGATGCCCTTTTAACTTCCCGTACAACAAGTCCTGGCCCTGACGACATACCACTCAGGTTTATACAAAACCTGTCAAGTAAAGGAAAGGAGAGGCTATTGCAAATTTACAACCTGATCTGGACAACACATCGCTTTCCTCAAAGATGGACCCAAGCGATAGTGTTACCGTTCAAGAAACCCAACAAAACAGACAGCATGCCAAGCTCATATCGACCAATTTCTCTTACGTGTAATATGTGCAAGGTACTCGAAAAAATGGTAAATCGGAGGCTTCTTTGGCGCCTAGAATCTAATAACCTCCTCTCAAAAGCACAGAATGGCTTCCGAAAACATCGCTCCACATTAGACAATATAGTAAACTTGGAATCCACAATCCGTAAAGCATTTGCACAGAACCATAAAGTCCTTTGTGTATTTTTTGACTTGGAAAAGGCCTTCGACATGACGTGGCGACATAGTATACTCAAATCGCTAAACAAATGGGGAATTCAAGGTCACATGTTCTACTTCATCAGGAACTTTCTTACCGATAGAGGTTTCCGTGTCCAAGCAAATGGTGTTCTATCAAAGCAGAGAGAATTACAGAACGGCTGCCCGCAGGGATCAGTACTTAGTCCATCCCTATTTCTGATAGCCCTGAATGATATAGGGCAGCATATATCTTATCCACTTTGCCACGCGATATATGCGGATGACCTCATAATATACACGACAGGAAAGCACATCGATCTACTAGAGCGGGAGGTACAAAATGGAATTGACAGATTGGAATCCTGGACACATCAAACAGGGTACAGATTCTCAAGTGAAAAGACGAAATGCATACTCTTTAGCAAGAGAAGAGTAAACCAAACCTCCAAGCTGACACTCTATAGCCAGCCTTTAGCAGCTGTCCCATCTATCCGATTTCTAGGAATAATCTTCGATTCACGATTGAACTGGAAGGCTCATATCACCTCGCTACATGCAGCCTGTACTAAAGCTCTAGGACTACTACGTAGCTTGGCAAGTCAAAACTGGGGCGCAGATACTAAGACTCTACTCTCCATTTACCGGAGCCTAATTCGATCGAGGATCGAGTATGGACTAATAGCTTTCGGAGCATGTGCCAAAACAACGTTCAGGCAACTCGAAGTGATACAAAACGCAGCCTTACGAATTGCCTTAGGCGCCTTCCGCACCACCCCCACGGCTAGCATGCATGTCCTCTGTCAAGAGCCTCCTTTAACCCTAAGACTTGAACAACTAACTCTTATTTATGCCGCGAGAGTATCCGAAAGAGCTGACACTCACTCAAATTATGGGCTGTTATTTACTCCGCACACTACCACCTTATACTCGGAGTCTAACCAGATACCCCCTATATCGGAAAGAATTCGCCGTCTCCTAGAAACTTACTCAATGTCGTTGCCTTCCTTCTACATTACGGAGCATACATCCACCCCCCCATGGACCATAGTTCGACCGAGCATCTTCCTTGACCTGGCCAAATACAAGAAAGCAGATACGCCACCCAGTCTTCTTGTCAACGCGTTTCACCAACTCCAGAACAGATATCCCACTTCAAACTTTCTATACACAGATGGATCAAAGATCGGAAAAGATGTAGGGGCAGCGGTTTTCTCACACAGCCACACAGCGCAGCTACATCTGGCCTTCTACAGCAGCATATTTTGTGCAGAACTCGTTGCCCTACTAAAAGCGCTTCGTATGATAACCGAAAGCGAGAAGTCTGAATTTGTGGTGTGTACGGACTCTTGCAGTGCGCTACAGGCTCTCCAGCACCTCTACTCAAACAATCCTCTCGTGCGGGAAATATCCGAGATCCGTCAACGCATTCATTTGCAAGGGAAGGAGTTGCCGTTCATCTACTCGCCGTCACATATTGGAATACGTGGCAACGATGAAGCAGACACACTAGCCAAGATGGCCGCAGCTGACGTAGACTCTCCATTAGCTGTCTACAACTTGATGGCAGACTTCACAGGATACATTAAATCGAAAATATGGGAAAAGTGGCAAACAGCATGGAACCAAGTAGACAACCATCTCCATACAATTCAGCCGATCGTCAGGAAAAAAATACTTCTGCCAAATGACCGCAAGTCGCAGGTGGTGATCTCAAGACTCCGATCAGGGCATACCTCGCTTACCCACTCGTGGTTGCTGGACAAGAAAACCCGACCAACTTGCAGCTTTTGTCAACGGGAGGCCGCCACCGTACCACACTTGTTGCGCGACTGTCCAGCCCTTGTCGAACAACGGGGTAGATACAAGCTAGATACAAATGAAACATACACAAAGGTCTTCAACGACTGGCCCACACTCAGAAACTACCTGAAGGAAATAAACTGTCTGAGCAAAATATGATGAATGTAATACAAATTTTGTACATCACTAATGGCCATAGCAGCTGATGTGATGACTTTTCTTTTAAATAATAAAAAAAAAAACAATGTTATCAATCTGGTGGTATTATTTGGACTGGGTTTTGTACTTCCATCTCAGATAACATTTAGAGCAATATAGAAGTGAATTAAGTGGCCAAAAATCTTTTCTGAAACACTTTTTTCTCTTGCTTTCTACTTGTCTTTCCTTATTTGTTTTTTCCTTGTGTAATGTTCCAACTCTAGTAATTTTTCTGAAGAATTAGAAGCCGTTGCCATTATATTACTTCTGAAAAGTACAAAATTTTTACATCAGCTAGTTAATTCCGACAATAAACCATAGCGGCATCATTGCAGATGTCAAAATTGATATTGCTCAGACTGAGAAAATTCGCACACAAATTAAATTCTACTTGTTTTTATACCTAAAAGATTTCTCATGTCATTATCAAGATAACCTGATTGAAGTTAGACGTTGTCAATTTGTGTTGATAATGCTGATATTCTCCACCGCTCACATACTTCTGAACCCTTCTCAAATTTCAGAAGAGTTTATCAACGATTGATAATGCCGAAAGAATCCAATATGATAAATGTTTTAAAATCTTTAATCGTTATTACAGCCACGTTAACACTTTTCTTTTTCCTTCTCTTTCTCTTCTGTGACATTTTCCTTAGCGTCGTTCCACGGCTGTACCTCCCCCGAGGAAAAAATCGCAAAAAAGACACCACCACAAACGTAGAACGCTGCGGCCAACCAAAACACTTTCCTCCATAAAACTGGATCTGTCTGGAACGGTCTCGTTCAGAGATTGTTGGAAAAATATCGATTTTTTTACCTTATCGGTGCCGAAAAACTGCACAGTCAACGGTCCCAAAATCGAACAAATCGTCGAAGTACCGTTGGCTATTCCGAACAGTGTACCGGCGTGGTTCGGTGCCAAATCTATCAGATTTACTACACTTCCCGAACCGATTAGCCCAGTGGCACCAACCGCTAGTACCAGTAGTGCCAGAGTCAGATCTTGTTGCGTGCCGTCGACGAAACCCAGAGCAAAGAGGGTCACAGCTGGTATGAGATTACCAATTGAGTTGAAGAGTTTTCTGGTGGTACCAATAGCGAGAATTTTATTCGAAATTAGTCTGTCAGCGACTGGGGCGGCAACTACGGTCACCACAAGCAACATACAGTATGGAAGTGCCGACAGTTGGCTGTTCTGCAATTGTTTGAATGAGGTTTTGACAGTGGCGTGAAGAGAGTCTTACCGAACTGATGTCAAAGTTCATGATGCTGCTCATGTAGCTCGGTATCTCCGTGAGAAGAGTGAAACCCCCCCAGGCGTGGCCGCAAGTGGTTATGACAACTGACCACACTGGTAGCGAAGTTGCAATCTCCCTCCAAGGAGTCGGTACTTTCTGCAACCAGATTTGAACCAACTGGACCCAAAACTCGTTAACTTTACCTTTGTTTCTTGGTTTATAGAGTTGCTGCTCTCGATGTAGTGTTTCTCTTCGGCAGAGATTTTTTTATGACTAGATGGCGAGTTTTCGGCAAATATGGCGAACAAGATGGCCCACGCGATTCCGCACCCTCCGTACATGTAGAAAGCGGAGGGCCACCCCAAACTGGAACCACAGATGGCTCCGGTGACGATCATCGAAACGACGATACCTAAAGTCCCTCCTCCGTACACCACACTGGATGTCGTGGATCTCTCGTAGAGCGGAGTCCATCTGCTGAGAAGGCAGTGCATGGAAGGGTAGAGGAACCCCTGGTTGAGACCTTGCACCACTCGACAGATTATCACTCCGGTGGGACCCAAACTTGCTGCCATCGCCGGTACCAACATGTTGAAAATCGAGCCGATTGTCATGGTACCGACGAGGAACCATTTGGGACCGAAGTGTTCCCCAAGTTGTCCAGCGCCGACTTGAGGGACAATGTACCCCCAAAAGAACGACGACAAGATCGTGTCGGTGTTGGTCCAGTTGGGATAAGTCTACAAGAAAATGATGACATTTTGATTGTGGAGCTTTTGGGACTTACTGGAATGCTCGGATCTGGTGGACTCTCAGCAGTCATGGCGATAATCGCAACGGACAGAGTGATGCGATGACCATAGAATATCAGGAGTGTGAAGAACATCAAGACGAACTGGAAGTGTCTGACTCCGAGCTTTTCTAAAACTGTATCCTTAGTACCATTCGCAATTAACGTTTTGAAAAATTACTTGGTTCAAATTTGTGGACATCTTCCGGAATTGGTACTTTAACGTTGGACATTTTGCATTTGAAACGTGAGACACGAAGATACGAAGTGAAATTCAGCTGTAGAAGTGTTGTTTTATATGAATAAATAAATGATACGATCTAATCACTGACTCACATGATTTATTTGCATAGCCTGAATACAATTTGTTGTTCGATTACAATAAGTACTTCATAATGTTAATTATCTGATTGATGGAAATATTACAAAGTAGACAATAAAAAAAAACTTCTAAACAATGAGTGTTTTCTGGCGACGATGATAGTTACACACTTGCACCTTTGCACACTAGCACGAAGTAGATAAAGCAATGGAACTTTGTGGGATAGTCTACGTTTACTTTTTTTGCCTTTAATAATACCTAATAATGTATTGATTAAACAGGAAGCTAACTTCTGTGCATTTTAGATGAACAACTATACATTTTTTATAAGAAACTAGTAGAACTAGTCCAAACTCTTCTCTTTAAATTGTTAGATGTCATTCTTATAAAGATAGAAGTAGAAGCAATGATAAAATTTAAGCTGCTAATTTTCTATGTACAGCTTCTCTTGTTTTCAGTGAACAAACTGCTGCCAACTTGATGTTCTCCAAGTCGTGTAAGACATCTAGTACAGAAATCTAATCAGTACTTTACATACGTTTATAATTCACACATTTTTCCAAAACATCTCCTTGTAGCATAAATCACGGATGTAGTACCAAAGCGCCCCGTACTAACCCTTTCGAAGCGAGAATCTAATTGCTGGGCCCCTACCATCATCATCAGCTGCGCGCCGTCGGAGCGTGCCGCATCATCCCCAGCCAGGCTATAAAAGGGATGCACACATGGACAAATCAATCATTATTCATATCATCATTCGAACTCCCTCAAGAGTGCAAACCTTTATTAACTTTGTTTATCTTTATGTAAATAAATAATTTACAACACAAACACTGTTAAACCCTTCATTTCTAAAACTTGTCGATTTTTATTTTATCATTGGATTGGAAATGATGCCGTTTATATTTATTGAAGATTAGTACTGAGAGAGTGTCAAAGTACTAACAGTAAGGAGAAAAATACTGCCCCAAAAACTGTGTTAGAATTGTCTAAGAAAGGTGAGGAAGTTAGATTTGCAACTGGAACGAGTGGCGTGGAGGAAATTGTAGTACTGTTTGTGGTACTGATGTTTCCTTTCGACTCCCTAACGTTCTTTGCAACTAATAGATCTTGTAAAAAGTTTCCAAACAGAAAACAATGTTATCAATCTGTTGTTACTGTAGGACAAGATTTTGGACTACCATTTTAGATAGTATTTAGGTCTACGAAAGGGTCAATTAAATATGCACAGAATTGTCCTTAACCACAGTTTTTGTCGTTGCCTTTGCTTATTTTTTTTTATCCCAAGAACAACACAATTTAGAATTTATGTAAGACTTTCTATCATATCAGCAACAGATTAGTTTAGGCAAATCATAAGATCTAGTAGACTCAGTTATGCCAGATGTCTCATTTTTCGAACGAATAGATCTTGATTTTTATTATTCTGCAAGTGAAGTACTTATAGATTAAAAAACAATTGGAATGCAAATTAGACAAATTAATGATGATTAGATAATAGCCGTGATGCACGAGAATATCACGAGATTACTGAAATTTGACAGTTCTTGATAGAGATCTGAGCCAGCACATTGACAGATGTCAAAGTCGATGTTTCTGAGAGGATTTGTTCTTGTAATTAAAACTTCCTCAGGCCTTATCAATTTGTACTGATATTCTTCACCGTCTTTATATTTGTACTTTTGTGATTTTTCTCTTTGGAATCCGACCAAAATCACACTCTCACCTAATGGATTTACGTTGCATTTTTTTTTTTTAATTACTATTATTTATCCGGCACGTACGTCTGTCGAAGTACGTACTAGAGTTCCTCAAAACATTGAATTGATAATTACTTCAAGTACATAGTAAGTATTTTATCGATATAAATTCAATTTCCGATAATTAACGGTATTTATCAAAAATGTTTATAAACAACTGATAACGCGTAAAGAATTTTCCATGAATTTTAAAAATTGATGATATGTATAATAATAAATCAAGTTTCTTTTTTCTTCTGTTCCTCTTGTTTAACAGTGTGTTCAAGGTCGTTCTTCGGTAGTACTGTCTCCGAGGAGGAAATGCCAAAAATGGACCAGAAGCAGTGCTACCACACAAAACCCTTTCCTCAATAAAACCTAGGACAAGGATTTTCTCGATAGACTTGCCTGATAACTCAAATTTTTGATAATTACTATTATTAAAAAGCAGAAAAGAATCTTCATGACACATATTTCAAAATATTTATTCGCTATAATAACTGACACATTAACAGTCTTGTTTTTTCCTCCTTTCCTCTTCTGTGACACTCTCTTCGGGCTCATTCCACGACTGTACCTCCCCCGAGGAAAAAATCGCAAAAAAGAGACCACAACAAACGTATATCCCTGCGGCCAACCAAAACACTTTCCTCCATAAAACTGGATCTTTCTACAAAGATTTTGTCAAGAAGCTGTTGGAAAATGATCGCTTTGTACCTTATCGTTGCCGAAAAACTGCACACTCAACGGTCCTAAAATCGAACAGATCGTCGAAGAACCGTTTGATATTCCTTGCAGAGTGCCGGCATGGTTCGGTGCCAGATCTATCAGATTCACTACACTTCCCGAATTGCAGAATCCACCGGCGCCAACAGCGACCACCAGAAGTACCAAAGTCAGATCTTTCTGCGAACTGTCGACGAAACCCAGACCAAGGAGAGCCGCGGCTGGTAGGAGAGTACCCGCCAGGTTGAAGAGTTTTCTGGTGGTACCAATAGTGAGGGTTTTACTCGAGATTAGTCTGTCAGCGATTGGGGCTCCACCCACGGTTATTAAAAACAACACACAAAAGGGAAGTGCCGACAGTTGGCTGTTCTACGATTGTTTGAATGAGATTTTGATAGCGGCGAGAAAAGAGTCTTACTGAGTTGATGTCAAAGTTCATGATGCTACTCATGTAGCTTGGTATCTCCGTGAGAAGAGTGTAACCTCCCCAGGCTTGTGCACAAGTAGTTATGACAACTGACCACACGGGTAGCGAGGTGGCAATCGCCCTCCAAGGAGTCGGTACTTTCTGCAACCAGATTTGAACCAACTGGACCCAAGACTGTCTGACTTTACCTTTTTCATGTGGCTTATAGAGTTGCTGCTCTCGATGTCTCTTCAGCAGAGATTTTTTTATGACTAGAAGGCGAGTTTTCTGCTAATATGGCGAACAAGATGGCCCACGCGATTCCGCACCCTCCGTACATGTAGAAAGCGGCGGGCCACCCCAAACTGGAACCACAAATGGCTCCGGTGACGATCATAGAAACCACATTACCAAGATTTGCTCCTCCGTACACCACACTGGACATTGTGGATCTCTCGTAGAGCGGAGTCCATCTGCTGATGAGGGTGTGCATGGAGGGGAAGAGAAATCCCTGATTGAAGCCTTGCACCACTCGACAGATTATCACTCCAGTGGGACCTAAACCTGCCGCCATCGTTGGTACCAACATGTTGAAAATCGACCCGATTATCATGGTAGCGAAGAGGAACCACTTGGGACCGAAGTGTTCGCCTAGTTGAGCGGCGCCGACTTGAGGGACAAGGTACCCCCAAAAGAACGACGATAACATTGTGTCGGTGTTGGTCCAATTGGGATAAGTCTACAAAAAAATTAAACACTTTTGATTGTGGAGCTTTTGGGACTTACTGGAATGCTCGGATCTGGCGGAGTCTCAGCAGTCATGGCGATTATCGCCACGGAGAGCATGACGCGGTGGCCGTTGATTATGAGAAGTGTGAAGAACATCAACAGGATTTGAAAGTGTCTGACTCCTAGTTTTTCTAAAATTTCGTCATTACTAGGAGCTAGTGGAAAATTTTGAAAGATTACTCATTCGAAACGTTTGGACATTTTCCGGGATCGATACGTCGGACATTTTGCGTTTTAAATGTGAAACAGCACAACACGTTGTGGAATTCAATTGTTGAGATGCCCCATTATATTAATTATTGATACGATCTAATCACAAGCGCAAACAGCTTGTCGTGCTTTGAAGAGAATCGGGTTTGCAACAACGAGTACTTCAAAATTTCAAATATCTGTTTCGTCGAAATATTATCTAGCAAGGAACAAAACTAAATGTGATCAATGATAGGATGCGCTATGGGACAGATAAGAAATAAAAAATATTTTTATGGTAACTGGAAGGCTTTATTTGATGTATTACATTTTACTATAATTTGTCAGACATACTACAGAAGTCATTATTAATGACTGTCTAACTTTGCGAGGCTGCAGCACATCCAAAATTTGTGTGGGTTTTCAACGCCAACTACGATGGGACAATAATTTATAATGACCCTGTATTTAATAGTTATTTAATAAACTAGTTTGTTAATGAAGGCGATAAATAATCGAAACTGTTTAAAGCACGAACGAGTGTAGCGAGTGAGTGGCTTTAATAGTTGAGATTATTAATCGCCCATTAACAAAAGAGTTGATTACAAAATTTTTTCGTTGACCGCAATCTTTTTTTTGGTGACAAATTTTGAAATTAAAGCCAAATCAAAACCAATTGCATCTTTTTCCATAAAGATGAGACATTATAAATACCTTCATTCTGTTTTTGTCCTCAGAGTAGGCCATTTTAAAATTTTTCAACACTTTCTATTCACTTTTCCACAAAGAGTGTCAGAAGACGTCAACTCCATTCACATTCAATTTCACGTAAAAATCACGGTTGCTAAGAAAACCTAGTTACATTTGAAAAATATGACATGCGAATTATAACCAAAAATGTCGGTTTTTGAAAAAGTGAATTCGTAATTGTGCAGTTAAGGAGCTATAAAATATAGAAAACCCTGCTGCACTATCTGCTGCAGTGTTGGTGAGTGCAAACAATGCATGTTCGAGGTTGTTTATACATCAAAATTTAATCAAAACGTCAAAATCGCATAAATCGTTGATTAATGAAAAGTAGTGTATTAATGAGGTCCATTAATACACTATAATTTAGAAAAAATAATTCATTAATATTGAAATTAACAAGCGGTCAACGGAAAAATTATATAATGAATTTGTACGTATAAAATTTTTCTTTATCTCTATTTATCTAGTTGTTATTTTTGTAACTTGTTAACACTACTCTTTTTTTTTGATGGTTTGAAAGCCATTGGCAATACATACCGCGTATTTAGGACCGTTGAAAATCTATGTATTTAACACTGTTTATCATATTTTTTTGAACAATTTAATCTTGATTATTGTAAATGAAGTATTTTTTGATAAATTAAAAACCACATGTAATGCACACTAATTACGTAAATAATGATTAGATAATGACAATGATGTATAAGAATGTCAATAAACAATACACTCTTCCAGTTCTTCGATAGTGATCCAAACCAGCAACAAGACTGTAAGACATGGCAGATGTCAAAGTTGAAACGGCGCAGACCGAGAAAATTTCCAAACCCAGTAAACTCTGATTGTGGTGCTGCTTAAAATATTTCTCATGTCCACTTTTAGAGAAACTGATTGGGGTCAGACATTACCAGTTTGTGTTGATGTCCATTACTCTTTTCATAGCTTTCGGCATTCGCACCTCACTCTCTGTAGCGATTATATCGATGACGGAGGAAACTCCCCCAGATCCGAGCATTCCGGTGAGTACCAAACAAAACTCCGCATCAGATTGTCTCATCACGTCTCCGCAGACCTACCCAGAGTGGGACAACACAGACACGATCTTGTCGTCGTTGTTTTGGGGCTACATCATTCCTCAAGTTGCAGCGGGACAGTTGAGCGAATACTACGGTCCCAAATGGTTTCTAGTGGGGACGATGGTGATTGCTTCCGTTTTCCACATCGCCGTTCCTGGCATGGCTGCAGCTTTGGGGTCCACAGGTGTGATGATTTGTCGGATAATCCAAGGTCTAAACCAAGGCTTTCTCTTTCCTTGTATTCACAATATGATAAGCAAATGGAGTCCTCTCTATGAAAGATCTATGATTTCGAATTTAGTGTACGGAAGTCCAAATTTAGGAATCGCTGTCTGTATGCCAGTGATGGGGGCTATCTGCGCGTCAAAAGCAGGATGGCCGGTAGCATTCTACGTTTACGGAGCATTGGGAATAGTCTGGGCTATGGTGTTTGCAATCTTCGCCGAAAATTCACCCTCGATGCATAAGAGTATATCCGAAGAAGAGAAGGACTACATCGAGGGAAGCAACTCAGTTACGCATCACGCAACTAAGGTAAAAGTCTTCAGGTGTGGTTCTTCCTGAGTGAAGAGTTTGTGTAGAAGGAACCAACACCGTGGATCTCCATCCTTACGTCTTTACCAGTGTGGGCAATTCTAGTTACTGGTTGTGCCAGTTGCTGGGGAGGACACACTCTACTCACCGAGATACCAAGCTACATGAGTAACATGATGAAATTCGACCTCAACGAGGTACGTTGTTTGACTGTTCTTCGGTCAATAATCTTCCTTCTTGTAGAATAGCCAACTGTCGGCTCTACCTTACTTTGTCCAGTTTTTCTTGGGCGTTGTCACAGCACCTTTGATTGATCGAATGGTCGAAAAGAAGACTGTCAGTATTACCACTTCACGAAAAATTTGCAATTCTTTGGCTTCGTTCCTACCCGGCGCAGCTCTGATCTATCTTGCGTTCCTAGAAGACTTTAACCCAACTCTAGTGACGGTACTTTTTGTTGTCGCCGTCGCTACGTCAGTGTTCATGCAATCTGGCTACTTGATAAACGTGCTTGACGTCGCCCCGAACCACGCTGGGACTCTTCTAGGATTAATCAACGGCACTAACAATATATTTTCGATTTTGGGACCGCTTTCTGTTGGACTGCTAGGCAGTGATAAGGTGAAAATCGAGCAAACGAGGAAGTGAAGTTGATGCAGATTATTTCAGAAAGATCCGCTTTTGTGGAGGTCGGTGTTTCTGCTAACTGCTGGGATTTACATCGGAACTGGATTGTTTTATGTTCTGTTTACGTCAGCCGAAGTCCAATCTTGGAATGAGCCAAGAGTTCGGAAAAACGTGGTTGAAAAAGATATTTCCAATAAGGTACAGACTGAGAAAATGGAAAACACTAAACTTTCAAACTGTTAAACCTGTTATTAATAATTTGAAGAAATAAAATAAATTTTTTTAAAGTTTTTCTCATTTTTGAGATTGATGAAAATTGAGGACAAATAATTTTTTACTGATTTGTCTTGCAGTTGAAGTACCTACCTCTTAATTGTCACTTTTATCGGGATTCGATAAGGAAACAATGGATCGAAAAATATTAGGACATGATTTCTTTCTCGATTTTTGATTCTGATCTTGATATGTACCGAAACCTCAGAACATATCTTGCTGTTGCTGATACTCGCCATGTATAACAGTGTTCATGGGAAAAGAAACATTGCAAAATTTACTTGTTCGACAATTTGGGGAGTCCAGTTAAAATCAGGGGATAATTGAATTAATGAATTTGATGTTAGCAGGTTTCAAATTGAGAGAACCACCAAATCAATGTTCATTAGGTTAATTTATCTTTTTTAGCATTTTCAAATTTGTGGCATTTTTGTAATTAAAGGGCGAGAATTGCAAATTAGAAACAGAGCACTTTTTCGTGGAAAATAACTAGAATCGTTTGCACTTTTAGTTAGAAAAGTAACAAAGCAAAGTAGAAAGGGAGTCGGTAGAAAACAGGGACAACACGGTAACGGTAAAGCCAGGTAGTCGTAGAAATCAGAGGTGTGAGTGAGAGAGAGAGAGAGAGATTGAAAATTACGAATTAATTAGAACAGTTTTGGGAATCAAACCAATGTAGAACAATTTTTAGAAGTAGCAGATCAACGGAATTTAGTTGCATGACATGACACTTACGTAGCATCGTTTCAAGCCCAATTTAGGTTTCAAAATAATGTTAATTTGTTTCATTTTAGTTCTGTTTGTTTCATTTTAATTCTGTTTAATTTTTGGTGTTGATTTTTATTATTGTATAGAGTCAGTAATTTAGTGTTCTTTTTCAGAGTTAATTCAACAACAAATTATGTGCATTCGGTCTGGTCCTAACAAAAGTCTAAATTTAAACATTTAAAATAATGGTGGAAAACGGAAACTGTAATTTCAAAAGTTCTAGAGATATCGAAAAGGTGTCGCGATAGGCGTAAAGTAGAACCGAGCTGATTGGTCACTTTGGTCAAGTAGGGGTTGCGAAAGTGGGGTGCGCCAGAAATGATAAAACCGAATGCGGGACGGGAAACAGGGCTTTTTTGATTCACTCGGGCTTTGATCTCCAAAGTAGCCGGAGATACGTTCAGTACTTCCGGCAGCCATTTTGTGACCACGTGTTTAACATTTACAAGGTAAATTATTTCTCTAATTCTTGTACATTATTTGCAATCGCGATTTAATTAGTCAAACAGCATTTAGTTCCTTATCCTTCTAAAGTAAAGATTATATTATTTTCTTTGAGCATTTGACGACCACGTGACTCTTGAGAATCTTGAATTAAATTCTTTATCGCGAAGTATGTGATCTCCTTGCATTTACCGATTGGGGAAACGTGTTCTCTCCAAGGCGACCTATTACAACTTATTGTAAAATAGCTTCATTACTTGGGGGCCTTCACCGTCGGGGAAGCTACCGCCAGTGTCCGTCGCACTCAATTAGCTGTGGTCCAGCATAAGTGCACAAACAGCCGTGTCACCCGTAAACGGGACAGTGACCAAACTAGGCCAACTGACACGTGAAGAGAGGTACCCTATAAGTCTGTTAGAACCTTTTGCCCTTTTATTTTCAATCACCGGAGTAGACCAGGCTTTGACTGAAGGTTTCCAAGGCAGCGCGTCGGGTTCAATTTAATTGGGGTAATTTAAATCTACACCGGATCACATAGTTCCCATCTCAAACTCTTATTATAATGCTATTCGCGCCAGAAACTTCTGTATTTGCCCAGCTTAGTCATTTATTCATGAGTCAGATATCAATTCGTGGGCCGCGATTCAAATTTCATTGGGTAAAATTTCCACCAACTTCTGTTATTAAATTCATTTATTTATTTCTATAATTTGTTGGGGCCAAACACCACCACACTCGATTAGAACCTAATTAAACAAAATGAAAAATAAAACACAACGTAGGATCCATAAATATTTCTTTTCTCATTATTTTTGTTTCGTATTTTTCCGCAAAATTTTATCCAAGGGAATGCGGCAATCAACAATACACCAAATGAAGGAGAAAAAAAATCATCGAGGAAAAGTCAAGGAAGTCGAAACGTTTCAGTACTGATGTCAGTTTTCAACTATTATCATTATTATCATTTTTATCTTCTGAAACACAATATTTGCAAATGATAAAACTACTCAACTTTACAAGATAAAAATAATATCTTCCCTCCACCACCCGGCGGCACGGCAATTTTGCCGGAATACATACACTATTACGGATACTACTATCAAGTAATAGTGCAGTGCTAATGAACATAATTACCGGCGTCTCTCCTCCACATTTTGACTTTGTTATGTTTTTATATTATGTTCTGTGTCAATGTTAAGGAAGTTCCTCACGATATGACATGAGTATTGTTGGGGTGTAAAGCCACCCCCTCCTTTCAGAAGAAAGAGAACCACCCCTGCGTGGATGAATGACAGACATTGAGACGACAGTACCGAGATGACCTCAGAAGAGAACAATCATACAATTCCATCACCAAACATCTCGAGTACGGTCGTACGGTAGAACACAATACACATGTAAATAAACGTAAAATAATAGTAGTTTATTTGATGAGTTTGTGTGTAAATTGGGCCTTTTTTGGCATGAGTGGGCCAATTTACACACGAACGAGTTGAATACAACGTTTTTTTGTTCTACGATCCCCTTAAAGGCTCCAAATCGCTTAAAACCTTTAAAATTAGCGTGACGTTTCGTTTTGACAAGTTGTGACATTTATCAAAATCCGTTCACATAGGAGAAAATTCTCAAATTCTGACAGTGTGGAACAAAAAACGTTATAAAACATACAACAATACGGTGTGTCAATTCGAATTCACGCGCGCCTACATTCAAAACCAGTAAAGCCTCCATTAGCCCGAACAAACCCAGGAGCCCCCATTCGGTTCCACACAATCCCTGGAGCCCTCATTAGGTTCCGAACATTCCTGGAGCCCCCATTAGACCCCAAACAAGTATAATAATATACCTTTTTCAATTTCAACTACCAATGTGTTCCCTAAATCCAGAAATTTAAATTTTTTAAAAAGAGATTGCGGTACTATTCCCGTTGCTGAAATTATAAGTGGTAAAATCGAAATTTTTTCTAAACACCAAAGATTTCTCATAGCAACGGCTCTAAATATTTATTAATTTTTGTGTTATAACGGGTGACTCTTAAAATTTTCACTTAGGGTTGGCTTTGGATCATTCTCTGTTTTCCGTTGCACCTTAGACACTGACAAGTTTGACATTTCAATAAATGTTCTTCCTTTTAATTTGGTTATGTTTCAATTGTACAGTTGCGGCCAAATAAAACTGGGCAGCAATTTTTTCTATTGTAAATCGGAATTAAATATTAAATCACCTGAAAAATCATCTCCTAGGAGATAACATAAAAAACTATTTTTCAAATTGACATCATCCGTCACTCTTATGTTGTGCCACAAGTATGGGTATCTGGTTGCCAGAGAAACTTTCATTTTAAAAGCCTGAATTACCAAAATTTATAAAGATGACAAAAAATGTCAATTTAGTGGTCGCTTTTATTTGGCCGCAACTGTACATACTGACTGACATTTGTCGTTCGTTCTTGCGTGTGTCTAAAGTAACAGAAAAAATAAAAAGTCGTTCAAAGCCAAGTGAAAATTTTAATAGTCACCTGTTATGTCTGTGTTATTATATTGTATGAATTTGGAACAGCTATATCTAAAAGATATGCTTGCTTTTGTTGTTTATTTAAAATAATAATATCTGGTCTGTTATGCTTAATATGAATATCAGTTAAAACTCTTCGATCAAAATATAATTTGTAATTGTCATTTTCCAAACAACTTTCTGGTGTATAACTATAATGTGGTTGTGTTTTCTTTAATAAATTGAATTTAACAGCTAAATTCATGTGTATAATTTTAGCGAATGTATCATGACGTTTCTTACATTCGCTTTGAGCCAAAACGATACAAGAAGAAAGGATGTGTTCAATGGTTTCCCTTTCAGTTCCGCAAATCCTACATTTATCAATGATCGACTGCAAACCGCATATGTGTTTTTTATAACTTCTTGTATTTATAACACGATCTTGTATTGCAAATATAAAACCCACCGTCTCAGGATAAATATTTGATTTCTTAAGCCATGCATGAGAAGCCGGAATATTAATTTCTGGTTGTTCCAGTTCTTTAAAGTATCTCCCATGTAAAGACTTCTGTTTTATATTTGCTATAGTGCCTGGTATATTTGGCTCAACAATATCTGAAATTATATTATCACTTAAATTTAAAGGTGTGTAACCTTTATCGACTGAAACCAAACATTAAAAAAAATGTTATCACGAGCTCTATTGAGGAAATAATTTTTAGTGAAGCAATTTGATTGTGTTGCAGTATTTCTAGATTTGAAAAACCCCTACCACCGTTTTCGCGTGGTAAATTAAATCTTTCAATAGTAGATTTCGGATGATGTTAACTAAATTGGTAAAAAGAACTCTGGTTTTAATGCTTATATTCTGTAAATTAGTTTTGGACCATTTTATAACACCAAAAGAATAGGTCAGCAATGGAACAGCATAATATGTATTAACTGCTTTAATTAAATTACATATTATTATTTAATTAAATTCTTATTCTCCGCTTTCCTTTCAACACCCGGCGGCACGGCAATTTTGCCGGAGTACATACACTATTACGGATATTACTATCAAGTGCTAATCAACGTAATTACCGGCGTCTCGCCTCCACATTTTGACTTTGTTGTGTTTTATTATGTTCTGTGTCAATGTTAAGGAACTTCCTCTATTTATCTAGTTATTGTTTTTGTAACTTGTTAACTCTACTCCTTTTTTTGATGGTTTGAAAGCAATTGGCAGTACATACCGCGTATTTAGGACCGTTGAAAATCTATGTATTTAACACTGTTTATCATGTTTTTTTGAACAATTTAATCTTGATTATTATAAATGAAGTACTTTCGATAAATCAAAAACCACATGAAATGCACACTAGGAAATACGTAAATAATGATTAGATAATGACAATGATGTATAAGAATGTCAATAAACAATACACTCTTCCAGTTCTTCGATAGTGATCCAAACTAGCAACAAGATTGTAAAACATGGCAGATGTCAAAGTTGAAACAGCGCAGAGCGAGAAAATTCCCAAACCCAGTAAACTCTGATTGTGATGCTGTTTAAAATATTTCTCATGTCCACTTTTAGAGAAACTGATTGGGGTCAGACATTACCAGTTTGTGTTGATGTCCATTACTTTTTTCATGTCTTTCGGCATTCGCACCTCCCTCTCTGTAGCGATTATATCGATGACGGAGGAAATTCCCCCAGATCCAAGCATTCCGGTGAGTACCAAACAAAACTCCGCATCAGATTGTTCCATCACGTATTCGCAGACGTACCCAGAGTGGGACAACACAGACACGATCTTGTCGTCGTTCTTTTGGGGCTACATCATTCCTCAAGTCGCAGCGGGACAGTTGAGCGAATACTACGGTCCCAAATGGTTACTAGTGGGGACGATGGTGATTGCTTCCGCCTTCCACATCGCCGTTCCTGGCATGGCTGCAGCTTTGGGGTCCACAGGTGTAATGATTTGTCGGATAATCCAAGGTCTAAACCAAGGCTTTCTCTTCCCTTGTATTCACAATATGATAAGCAAATGGAGTCCTCTGTATGAAAGATCTATGATTTCGAATTTAGTGTACGGAAATCTAAATTTAGGAATCGCAGTTTGTATGCCAGTGATGGGGGCCATCTGTGCGTCAACAGCTGGATGGCCGGTAGCATTCTACGTTTACGGAGCATTGGGAATAGTCTGGGCTATGGTGTTTGCAATCTTCGCCGAAAATTCACCCTCGATGCATAAGAGTATATCCGAAGAAGAAAAGAACTACATCGAGGGAAGCAACTCAGTTACGCATCATGCAACTAAGGTAAAAGTCTTCAGGTGTGGTTCTTCCTGAGTGTAGAGTTTGTGTAGAAGGAACCAACACCGTGGATCTCCATCCTTACGTCTTTACCAGTCTGGGCTATTCTAGTTGCTGGTTGTGCCACTTGCTGGGGAGGACACACTCTACTCACCGAGATACCAAGCTACATGAGCAACATGATGAAATTCGACCTCAACGAGGTACGTTGATTGATTGTTCTTCCGCCAATAATCTTCCTTCTTGTAGAATAGCCAACTGTCGGCTGTACCTTACTTTGTCCAATTTTTCTTGGGCGTTGTCACAGCACCTCTGATTGATCGAATGGTCGAAAAGAAAACCGTCAGTATTACCACTTCACGAAAAATTTGCAATTCTTTGGCTTCGTTCCTACCGGGCGCAGCCCTCATCTATCTCGCGTTCCTCGAAGACCTTGACGCAACTCTAGTGACGGTACTTTTTGTTGTCGCCGTCGCTACGTCAGTGTTCATGCAATCTGGCTACTTGATAAACGTGCTTGACGTCGCCCCGAACCACGCTGGGACTCTTCTAGGAATTATCAACGGTGCTAACAATATATTTTCGATTTTGGGACCGCTTTCTGTTGGACTGCTAGGCAGTGATAAGGTGAAAATCGAGCAAACGAGGAAGTGAAGTTGATGCAGGTTATTTCAGAAAGATCCGCTTTTGTGGAGGTCGGTGTTTCTGCTAACTGCTGGGATTTACATCGGTACTGGATTGTTTTATGTTCTGTTTACGTCAGCCGAAGTCCAATCTTGGAATGAGCCAAGAGTTCGGAAAAACGTGGTTGAAAAAGATATTTCCAATAATGTACAGACTGAGAAAATGGAAAACACTAAACTTTCAAACTGTTAAACCTGTTATTAATAATTTGAAGAAATAAAATAAAAAAATTATAAGTTTTTCTCATTTTTGAGATTGATGAAAATTGAGGACAAATAATTTTTTACTGATTTATCTTGCAGTTGAAGTACCCATTAATTGTCACTTTTATCGGGATTCGATAAGGAAACAATGGATCGAAAAATATTAGGACATGATTTCTTTCTCGATTCTTGATTCTGATCTTGATATGTACCGAAACCTCAGAACATATCTTGCTGTTGCTGATACTCACCATATGTAACAGTGTTCATGGCAAAAGAAACATTGCAAAATTTACTTGTTCGACAATTTGGGGAGTCCAGTTAAAATCAGGGGATAATTGAATTAATGAATTTGATGTTAGCAGGTTTCAAATTGAGAGAACCACCAAATCAATGTTCATTATCATTAGGTTAATTTACCTTTTTTAGCATATTAAAATTTGTGGCATATTTGTAATTAAAGGGCGAGAATTGCAAATTAGAAACAGAGCACTTTTTCCTGTATGTAGTGACCCAGTTTAAAACTTAAATTTTTATTACCGGTACCGCCACGAGAGCGCTCCATAGTACTAGCGGCTAGACTCGGTACTAAGGGATGGGGACTCTGCGAGCGGAAATATAGCGGGGATGAAGCGGTCTCTCGCGCGCGGGGATGTAGGGGGGTAGGTCACTTTGTGTTGGGTTTTTCGAAACGAACACACCTTGCGAAGAGCGATCCAGTTTCTCAAATTTGTAAGTTAAATCTGAATCAATTTCACTACCGTCCCGAGTAGATATTTTGTGCCCCCGTGAGGAATTCGACGTTTTAATTCACCTGGGTAATTTATCCCACTTTCGTTGCCTTTTGTTTTTGTGTTTTGTTTTTGGGACCAGGACCACGTGGTAAGAGTATGTTGTAGATTTAATTTTGTTGCATGCTGTTTCTTTAAGAAGCGCCTATTTGTTAATTTTAAGCGTTATCTTTCTCCCGGGACGTTTATTTTTTTAGCAATCTGGTGATTTCGAAAATTCGGGGCCGTCGTCCGAACCGCGTGCGTCCATTTTGTTTTTTTTTTCTTTCACTAACATTTTCTAACGGCACTCGACCCGCCATTTTCTTTTTGTTTAACATTACCAGCGATTATTGGATTTGTGCCATTTAAAGCGTTTTATTTTATCGTTATTTAACTTTGCACTTTGTTCTCTTTTATTTGCTCATTGTTTAATGTTGCGTTTTGATTTGCTTATTTTATCGTTGTTGGATGTGGCGATCTGTTTTGCTGAATTTTCTCATCGTTTAATGTTACTCTTTGTTCGATTGAATTAAACTCGGTTTTTTTTTCTTTGTGTTGTTGCTAGATGTCGGAAAAGTTAAAGTTAAAATGTTGTAAGTGCGATCACATGGGGGCTAGGTGACATTCAGGAGGTCGGGGGGTTGTTTCGTCAAACTTCCGTGGGGGCGACGGTTATGTAGGACCGTATAACGGAGGTGGAACAAGTTCTGCTGTATGCGACTCTGAGAAGCTGACGTGAAGCCCCCGTCGCAGTTATAGGGACCTCGGGAGTTTGTCGGTAAACGGTTGGTTGGGGAAGGTGGAACAAGTTCTGCTCTACGCGACTCTGAGAAGCTCATCGTACAACCCCGAACGCTAATATCACTCGGAATTGGTCGGTACACAGTAGTCTGACACGCGATACCCCGAGTACCTATAAATGTCGCTGCTTTCAAGACGATTCAGATTTTCTGAGTCCCCTCGCAGCCGAAAGTTTGTTACCTCCGGCTCTAAGTTCCCGTTGGCGTACCTTGACCGCGTAGCTCCAAATTAAACATTGTTTTTGCCATTACTCGAATTGTAAAATATGAGTAATACCTGGGATACGGTTTTTGAAGAGGGTTTTTCATCCGTCCCTGTCTGTAATAACTGCACCATAATTTGTTCACTTGTTTTGCAAGCTTTAACCTGTCATTTTGTCTGTTATGTACCCGTTTTCTGTTATTTTAAATATTGTTGCATTCATCTTGTCGTTTATCTTTGTGATGTACTCAACTAGTTAATTTCTTGTACTTCGTTAAACTTAGTTTCTGTCTTTTTGGATTCGTTTCATTTTTTTTTTTTTCATCAAAGTTATTACAGGCATTTTTAATAAAAGGTATTTTGCGTCCCTCACATGTGTGTTTTATTTGCGGCACTCTTCCAACTGGAACCCTCACCGTTTGCATTCCGAACCTTTTTCCGCCAAAAGAAAATCACAACGTAGGGCTCCTCCGATTCGATGACGATCACGACCACATTTGTTACCGTTTTGCGCAGGTTCAAATATTTGGCGGAAAAAGTAATGTATTCAAATCATTACAATAACTAGAATCGTTTGCACTTTTAGTTAGAAAACAAACAAAGCAAAGTAGAAAGGGAGTCGGTAGAAAACAGGGAGAACACGGTAACGGTAAAGCCAGGTAGTCGTGGAAATCAGAGGTGTGAGTGAGAGAGAGAGAATGAAAATTACGAATTAATTAGAACAGTTTTGGGAATCAAACCAATGTAGAACAATTTTTAGAAGTAGCAGATCAACGGATTTTGTTGCATGACATGACACTTACGTAACAGCGTTTCAAACCCAATTTGTAATTTGTTTCATTTTAGTTCTGTTTGTTTCATTTTAATTCTGTTTGTTTCATTTTAATTCTGTTTGTTTCATTTTCATTCTGTTTAATTCTTGGTGATGATTTTTATTATTGTATAGAGTCAGTAATTCAGTGTTCGTGTTAATTCTGTTTGTTCCATTTGTTAGATTGTGTTTGTTTCTTGATGTTGAGGTTTATTATTGTATAGAGTCAGTAATTTAGTGTTCTTTTTCAAAGTTCTAATTGAACAACAAATTATGTACATTCGGTCTGGTCCTAACAAAAGTCTAAATTTAAACATTTAAAATAATGGTGGAAAACGGAAACTGTAATTTCAAAAGTTCTAGAGATATCGAAAAGGTGTCGCGATCGGTGTAAAGTAGAACCGAGCTGATTGGTCACTTTGGTCAAGTAGGGGTGCGAAAGTGGAGTGCGCCAGAAATGATCAAACCGAATGCGGGACGGGAAACAGGGCTTTTTTTTATTCACTCGGGGTTTGATCTCCAAAGTAGCCGTAGATACGTTCAGTACTTCAGTATTTACAAAGTAAATTATTTCTCTAATTCTTGTACATTATTTGTAATCGCGATTTAATTAGTCAAACAGCATTTAGTTCCTTATCCTTCTAAAGTAAAGATTATATTATTTTCTTTGAGCATTTGACGACCCCGTGACTCTTTAGAATCTTGAATTAAATTCTTTATCCTGAAGTATGTGATCTTGCATTTACCGATTGGGGAAACGTGTTCTCTCCAAGGCCTATTACAACTTATTATAAAATAGCTTCATTAATTATTCATTACTTGGGGGCCTTCGCCGTCGGGGAAGCTACCGCCAGTGTCCGTCGCACTCAATTAGCTGTGGTTCGGCATAAGTGCACAAACAGCCGTGTCACCCGTAAACGGGACAGTGACCAAACTAGGCCAACTGACTCGTGAAGAGAGGTACACTATAAGTCTGTTAGAACTTTTTCCATTTTATTTTCAATCACCGGAGTAGATCAGGCTTTGACTGAAGGTTTCCAGGGCAGCGCGTCGGGTTCAATTTAATTGGGGTAATTTAAATCTACACCGGATCACATAGTTCGCATCTCAAACTCTTATAATGCTATTCGCGCCAGAAACTTCTGTATTTGCCCAGCTTAGTCATTTATTCATGAGTCAGATCTCAATTCGTGGGCCGTGAGTCAAATTTCATTGGGTCAAATTTCCACCAACTTCTGTTATTAAATTCATTTATTTATTTCTATCATTTGTTGGGACCAAACACCACCACACTCGATTATTTGTTAAATAAAATTTAAGTGAAGTGTTCTCAATCGTTTTAATTCTATTTTTGAAAAACCTTCCGAAGGTACGGCCTCTCGTTAGAACCTAATTAAACAAAATGAAAAATAAAACACAACGTAGGATCCATAAATATTTCTTTTGTCATTATTTTTGTTTCGTATTTTTCCGCAAAATTTCATCCAAGGGAATGCGGCAATCAATAATACACCAAATGAAGGAGAAAAAAAAATCATCGAGAAAAAGTCAAGGAAGTCGAAACGTTTCAGTACTGATGTCAGTTTTCAACTATTATTATTATTATCATTTTTATCGTCTGAAACACAATATTTGCAAATGATAAAACTACTCAACTTTACAAGATAAAAATAATATCTTCCCTCCACCACCCGGCGGCACGGCAATTTTGCCGGAATACATACACTATTACGGATATTACTATCAAGTAATAGTGCAGTGCTAATGAACATAATTACCGGCGTCTCTCCTCCACATTTTGACTTTGTTGTGTTTTTATATTATGTCAATGTTAAGGAACTTCCTCACGATATGACATGAGTATTGTTGGGGCGTAAAGCCACCCCCTCCTTTCAGAAGAAAGAGAACCACCCTTGCGTGGGTGAATGACAGACATTGAGAAGACAGTACCGAGATGACCTCAGAAGAGAACAATCATACAATTCAGTCACCAAACATCTCGAGTACGGTCGTACGGTCCAACACAATACACATGTAAATAAACGTAAAATAGTAGTTTATTTAATGAGTTTGTGCCAAAAATGCCCAATTTACACACGAACGAGTTGAATACAACGTTTTTTTGTTCGACGAGCCCCTTAAAGGCTCCAAATCGCTTAAAACCTCTAAAATTAGCTTGATGTTTCGTTTTGACAAGTTGTGACATTTATCAAAATCCGTTCACATAGGAGAAAATTCTCAAATTCTGACACAATGGAACAAAAAACGTTATAATACATACAACAATACGCTGTGTCAATTCGAATTCACGCGCGCCTACATTCAAAACCAGTGAAGCCTCCATTAGCCCGAACAAACCCAGGAGCCCCCATTTGGTTCCGAACAACCCCTGGAGCTCCCATTAGGTTCCAAACATTCCTAGAGCCCCCATTAGACCCCAAACAAGTATAATAATATACCTTTTTCAATTTCAACTATCAATGTGTTCCCTAAATACAGAAATTTAAAATTTTTAAAAAGAGATTGCGGTACTATTCCCGTTGCTGAAATTATAAGTGGTAAAATCGATATTTTTTCTAATCACCAAAGATTTCTCATAGCAACGGCTTTAAATATTTATTAATTTTTGTGTTATAACGGGTGACTATTAAAATTTTCACTTAGGGTTGGCTATGGATCATTCTCTGTTTTCCGTTGCACCTTAGACACTGACAAGCTTGACATAATTTGGTTATGTTTCAATTGTACAGTTGCGGCCAAATAAAACTGGGCAGCAGTTTTTTCTATTGTAAATCAGAATTAAATATTAAATCAGCTGAAAAATCATCTCCTAGGAGATAACATAAAAAACTATTTTTCAAATTGACATCATCCGTCACTGTTATGTTATGCCACAGGTATGGGTATCTGGTTGCCAGAAAAACTTTCATTTTAAAAGCCTGAATTACCAAAATTTATAAAGATGACATAAAATGTCAATTTAGTGGTCGCTTTTATTTGGCCGCAACTGTACATACTGACTGACATTTGTCGTTCGTTCTTGCGTGTGTCTAAAGTAACAGAAAAAATAAAAAGTCGTTCAAAGCCAACTCCAAGTGAAAATTTTAATAGTCGCCTGTTATGTCTGTGTTTTGTGTTATATTATGTGAACAGCTACGAGTATATCTAAAAGATATGCTTGCTTTTGTTGTTTATTTAAAATAATAATGTCTGGTCTGTTATGCTTAATATGAATGTCAGTTAAAACTCTTCAAAATATAATTTGTAATTGTCATTTTCCAAACAACTTTCTGGTTTATAACTATAATGTGGTTGTGTATTCTTTAATAAATTGAATTTAACAGCTAAATTCATGTGTATAATTTTAGCGAATGTATCATGTCGTTTCTTATATTTGCTTTGAGCCAAAACGGTGCAAGAAGAAATTACATATGTGTTCAATGGTTTGTTTCCCTTTCAGTTCCGCAAATCCTACATTTATCAATGATCGACTGCAAACCGCATATGTGTTTTTTATAACTTCTTGTATTTATAACACGATCTTGTATTGCAAATATAAAACCCACCGTCTCAGGATGAATATTTGATTTCTTAGGCCATGCATGAGAAGCCGGAATATTAATTTCTGGTTGTTCCAGTTCTTTAAAGTATCTCCCATGTAAGGACTTCTGTTTTATATTTGCTATAGTGCCTGGTATATTTGGCTCAACAATATCTGAAATTATATTATCATATATTATACAACGAGAGGATTGAAAATTCTCGATTATACGAGACGTGTTTCCGGCAACACGTCGAGTAATCGAGAATTTTCCATCCTCGAGTTGTATACAGGTAGACTATATCATGAATAAAATAAATAAATAAACAAATAAACAGGTTCCCGAAACCGACTGGGCGCATTCAGTAGCAGAGCGATTTAATGTGACGTTAATGTGACGGTTAGCGCAAAGAATTTTGTAAGTTTAGGCGGCGAGCGAAAATACAAAGGTTGGTATATTCGAATATACAAAGGTTCGTATATTCGAAATCGCCCTGGTTACTACAATAACCGCTGTAATACATGGTAACTAAAGAAAATCAAAGATTCTTATTGGTTTATAAAGTAATGAATGATATAGTCACTTAAATTTGAAGGTGTGTAACCTTTATCGGCTGAAACCAAAGCATTAAAAAAGGTGTTATCACGAGCTCTGTTGAGGAAATAATTTTTTAGTGAAGCAATTTGATTGTGTTGCAGTATTTCTAGATTTGAAAAACCCCTACCACCGTTTTCGCGTCGTAAATTAAATCTTTCAATAGCAGATTTCGGATAACGTTTACTAAATTTGGTAAAAAGAAATCTGATTTTAATGCTTATATTCTGTAAATTAGTTTTGGACCATTTTATAACACCAAAAGAATAGGTCAGCAATGGGACCGCATATGTATTAACTGCTTTAATTAAATTACATATTATTATTTAATTAAAATATTTTTCTCCGCTTTCCCTCCACCACCCGGCGGCACGGCAATTTTGCCGGAGTACATACACTATTACGGATACTACTATCAAGTAATAGTGCAGTGCTAATCAACATAATTACCGGCGCCTCGCCTCCACATTTTGACTTTTTTGTGTTTTATTATGTTCTGTGTCAATATTAAGGAACTTCCTCTATTTATCTAGTTATTATTTTTGTAACTTGTTAACTCTACTCCTTTTTTTGATGGTTTGAAAGCCATTGGCAGTACATACCGCGTATTTAGGACCGTTGAAATTCCGCAATATACATATGTATTTAACACTGTTTATCATATTTTTTTGAACAATTTAATCTTGATTATTAATTGTAAATGAAGTACTTTTCGATAAATCAGAAACCACATGTAATTCACACTAATTACTTAAATAATGATTAGATAATGACAATGATGTATAAGAATGTCAATAAACAATACACTCTTCCAGTTCTTTGATAGTGATTCAAACCAGCAACAAGACTGTAAGACATGGCAGATGTCAAAGTTGAAACGGCGCAGAGCGAGAAAATTTCCAAACCCAGTAAACTCTGATTGTGGTGCTGTTTAAAATATTTCTCATGTCCACTTTTAGAGAAACTGATTGGGGTCAGACATTACCAGTTTGTGTTGATGTCCATTACTCTTTTCATAGCTTTCGGCATTCGCACCTCCCTCTCTGTAGCTATTATATCGATGACGGAGGAAATTCCCCCAGATCCGAGCATTCCGGTGAGTACCAAACAAAACTCCGCATCAGATTGTCTCATCACGTCTCCGCAGACCTACCCAGAGTGGGACAACACAGACACGATCTTGTCGTCGTTCTTTTGGGGCTACATCATTCCTCAAGTCGCAGCGGGACAGTTGAGCGAATACTACGGTCCCAAATGGTTTCTAGTGGGGACGATGGTGATTGCTTCCGTTTTCCACATCGCCGTTCCTGGCATGGCTGCAGCTTTGGGGTCCACAGGTGTGATGATTTGTCGGATAATACAAGGTTTAAACCAAGGCTTTCTCTTCCCTTGTATTCACAATATGATAAGCAAATGGAGTCCTCTGTATGAAAGATCTATGATTTCGAATTTAGTGTACGGAAGTCCAAATTTAGGAATCGCTGTTTGTATGCCAGTCATGGGGGCTATCTGTGCGTCAAAAGCAGGATGGCCGGTAGCATTCTACGTTTACGGAGCATTGGGAATAGTATGGGCTGTGGTGTTTGCAATCTTCGCCGAAAATTCACCCTCGATGCATAAGAGTATATCCGAAGAAGAAAAGGACTACATCGAGGGAAGCAACTCAGTTACGCATCACGCAACTAAGGTAAAAGTCTTCAGGTGTGGTTCTTCCTGAGTGTAGAGTTTGTGTAGAAGGAACCAACACCGTGGATCTCCATCCTTACGTCTTTACCAGTGTGGGCAATTCTAGTTGCTGGTTGTGCCAGTTGCTGGGGAGGACACACTCTACTCACCGAGATACCAAGCTACATGAGTAACATCATGAAATTCGACCTCAACGAGGTACGTTGTTTGATTGTTCTTCCGCCAATAATCTTCCTTCTTGTAGAATAGCCAACTGTCGGCTCTACCTTACTTTGTCCAGTTTTTCTTGGGCGTTGCAACAGCACCTCTGATTGATCGAATGATCGAAAAGAACACCGTCAGTATTACCACTTCACGAAAAATTTGCAATTCTTTGGCTTCGTTCCTACCGGGCGCAGCCCTCATCTATCTCGCGTTCCTCGAAGACTTTAACCCAACTCTAGTGACGGTACTTTTTGTTGTCGCCGTCGGTACGTCAGTGTTCGTGCAATCTGGCTTCTTGATAAACGTGCTTGACGTCGCCCCGAACCACGCTGGGACTCTTCTAGGACTGATCAACGGTACCAACAATATATTTTCGATTTTGGGACCGCTTTCTGTTGGACTGCTAGGCAGTGATAAGGTGAACATCGATCAAGTGAGGAAGTGAAGTTGATGCAGGTTATTTCAGAAAGATCCGCTTTTGTGGAGGACGGTGTTTCTGCTAACTGCTGGGATTTACATCGGTACTGGATTGTTTTATGTTCTGTTTACGTCAGCCGAAGTCCAATCTTGGAATGAGCCAAGAGATCGGAAGAACGTGGTTGAAAAAGATATTTCCAAGGAGGTACAGACTGAGAAAATGGAAAACACTAAACTTTCAAACTGTTAAGCCTGTTAGTAATACATAATTTGAAAAAATGAAGTAAAAAAAATATAAATTTTTATCATTTTTGAGATGGATAAAAATTGAAGACAAATACATAATTTTTTACTGATTATTTCCTTCATATGTTTAGCAACCAATTGCGTGACAAATATTGACCAATCAAAACGAGAAAACAAAAAATAACCCGATAAAATTGTTCTAAAATGCACACTGTGCAATAATCGGATAAAAAATGTCGGTACCTGATTTTTTTTTTAAATAAATTACATATTTTGAATAAAATGGATTGGAAATAATGCGTTTGTTTTGATTCTATTCAGGAAATAATCAGCCGTATACCTCTCGTACAAAATTTTAATATCGGCAAATTTTTTGTTAATGAATTATTCGGTCAGAAGAGAGACTTCGTCTCGTGCTCTTATTTGCTAATAATTGGTCTTCTGGCCTCATTTACGGATGTTTTCGTTCATTAGCAAAAAATTTTCCGATAAAAAATTTTGCACTTGGGATATAATATGTGATTAAAATATTCCCGCTTGACTCTTGCAGTTGAAGTACCCTTTAATTGTCACTTTTATCAGGATTCGATAAGGAAACAATGGATCGAAAATATTAGGACATGATTTTCTTTTTTCGATTCTTGATTCTGATCTTGATAAGTACCTAAACCTCAGAACATATCTTGCTGTTGTTGATACTGACCATATAGAGGAACGTGTTTTTACAGTAGAGAGTATCACAAGTTGTGCGCTAGGTACTTCCCGTTTGAAATTCAATAGTGCAACAAGTCGAAGGATGAAGAAAAAGTTAAGAAAATAAATGTCAAGTTGTCGACCCATTGAGACAATGAAGAAAATGACAAGACATATTTTTGAAGATATTTTTCAAAAATTAAATGAAAGATGTCTTTCAAAGCTTTGAAGAAAAATCGACAAGGTTCTCCTAAGGCCTGGCCCTTGATTCTTCAACGGAAGCTGTGTAGAGGCAAGATGAATGAATTCCCGTCGTTATCATTTCTTCTGGTTCTACCACTGTAGAAACATTTTAGCTGTTCTGACAATTTGTATTAAAAAAAAATATATCAATATGGACTTCCCGTTTTCTAGAGAAAACCTTTATATTTTTCTTGTGTTGAATAGAACTGAACTCTTTGTACTGGTGGTGGTACTAATGTCAGTTTTCAACTATTATCATTATTATCATTTTTATCGTCCGAAACAATATTTACAAATAACAATCCAACTCGAAAATTTTTAACCAATCAAATTGCAGCATTTTTCAAATTTGGACCAATCAAATTGATTTATAGTGAAAAAACACCGAGCAGTGTTTTTTGGCAGTGACAAATTCCCTCATGTTATGAAAACAGTTGATATTGACCCATAATGTGTCGAATATCGCGAAAAAATTTAGTCATGGTCAGAAAATGCGTCTTCCGCCGACAAAAATCTCCCTTCCGGTGAAAAACCACGTTGACAAGGCTTTTGTTTTTGTTGGAAACACAAATTAATGAACAAAATGTCAGAAAATTATTTTGACGTTTTCCGAAATGGATTTAAAAAATCGTTTTAGAAACGACTTCAGCAGTGATATTGACTACAGTGTGAAAACAATTTGGAATACAACAAGTAAATTGTTGCAGGAAAAGTGCCACGATGAATATAAACTAACCTTTAATTCGTTTTGTGATGTTGTTCCGAATGTTTGTTTGAATTGTTCATTCGGGAATTTGTCTAGACAAATATAACTCGACTTCCCATTTTTTTTCGGAAAATTTTGATTTTATTAGATTCAAAGTTTGTTTCTTTAGGCAAAACCACTCGACCCTAACGGGTCTCGTGGTTATTGCCAAGCAACAAACTTTTCGTCATAAAATCAAAATTTTCCGAAAAAATGGGAAGTCTTGTGATATTGTTTTTGACAATCCAACTCGAAAATTTTTAACCAATCGAATTGCAGCATTTTTCCAATTTGGACCAATCAAATTGATTTATAGTGAAAAAACACCGAGCAGAGTGAAAAAACAACCAGCTGAGTGAAAAAACCACTAGTGGTTTTTCAGCGATAATTTAATTCATGTAAAAAAATCCCATAAGCCGCGATGCATTTGTCACTTTGACATCGGATAAAGTTAGCCCTAACTTTGCATCTGGATAAAATGTGCTTAAACTTCCATGGCAAACTTTTTCCAACCTGATTATTGTTTGTTGTTATGATAACGAACCAACAATCTTAAACATTGACACAGCTTGTAATAAATTGACGTGCAAAAAGGCCAATTCAATTTTTCATAATTACCTACCTATCATTATTAATTAAATTATCTCATCGAATTACGCTCGAGGTTTTTTTCGTCCAGGATAAAATTTCATTTTTTAAACTCTAATTTGGTTTCTTTTTGGTAAATTGACTCCACAAACCACCAGATAAAAAAACTCGTCCTACGGACTCGTTTTTTTATCGGGTGGTTTGTGTCGTCAATTTACCAAATTATCGTAAAAAAATTCAATTTTATCCGGACAAAAAAAGACCTCTCGTGTAATTACAGTCGAAAAAATTTATGTCAAAATAAAACGTCAAATTTATTAGGTCAACTCGATAAAAATTTTCTCGGTGGATTGTCAAGTCGAATACAATTCGTGGTCTAATTTTTTCTGCAAAAGCTCCTCATGTCTTAAATGACAAAATTTGTTGGAAAAATTAGACCACTTATTGTATTATTGTTGATAAAACGACTCAACTTTACAAGATAAAAATAATGTTATTGATTTAATATTATTGTTTGGATACATAATATTTTGTACTTCCATTTCTACTTCTTTTCCATCATCAGTACATATCACGTCTCTAAGACTTTATCATCAGATGTGGTAGATCCAGTTTTGAAGGACCATTGGAGAACAATTGTAATCCACCCTAATGAATGTAATTAACGAATTATGATAATTGATAAGATAATGCCATGAAGTGAAAGAATATCGCTAACACACCATTTTGTCACTTTGTCTGTAATGATCCGAACTAGTACCTACCTAAATTGTACCTAAGACATGGCAGATGTCGCAGCTGATACTGCAAGAAATTCCGAGACAGTTCTCAAACCAAGTAAATCCCTTGTGGCTTTAAATCAAATGTTTGTCATGTCTACTTTTAGAACAACTGATCGGGGTTAGACATTACCAATTTGTATTGATGTCCACTACCCTTTTCATTTCTTTCGGCATTCGCACCTCCCTCTCTGTAGCGATTATATCGATGACCGAAGAAACTCCCCCAGATCCGAGCATTCCGGTGAGTACCAAACAACACTCCACTCACATTGCCCATCATGTCTCTGCAGACGTACCCAGAGTGGGACAACACAGACACGATTTTGTCGTCGTTCTTCTGGGGCTACATCCTCACCCAAGTCGGAGCGGGACAGTTGAGTGAATACTTCGGTCCCAAATGGTTTCTAGTGATGACGATGGTGATTGCTTCCGCTTTCCACATCGCCGTTCCTGGCATGGCTGCAGCTTTGGGGTCCACAGGTGTGATGATTTGTCGGATAATTCAAGGTCTAAATCAAGGCTTTCTCTTCCCTTGTATTCACAATATGATAAGCAAATGGAGTCCTCTGTATGAAAGGTCTATGATTTCGAATTTAGTATACGGAAGCCCAAATTTAGGAATCGCTGTTTGTATGCCAGTGATGGGGGCTATCTGCGCGTCAAAAGCAGGATGGCCGGTAGCATTCTACGTTTACGGAGGATTGGGACTTGTCTGGGCTATGGTGTTTGCAATCTTCGCCGAAGATTCACCCTCATTGCACAAGAGTATCTCCAAAGAAGAAAAGTACTACATCGAGAGTAGCAACTCAGTTACGCATCACGCAACTAAGGTAAAGGTCTTCAGGTGTGGTCCTTCCTGAGTGTAGAGTTTATGTAGAAGGTACCAACACCGTGGACCTCCATCCTTACGTCTTTACCAGTCTGGGCAATTGTAGTTGCTGGTTGTGCCAATTGCTGGGGTGGACACACTCTACTCACCGAGATACCAAGCTACATGAGTAACATCATGAACTTCGACCTCAACGACGTACGTTGGTTGATTGTTCTTCCGCCAATAATCTTCCTTCTTGTAGAATAGCCAACTGTCAGCTCTACCTTACCTCGCCCAGTATTTCTTGGGCATAGTCACAGGACCTCTGGTTGATCGAATGATCGAAAAGAAGACCTTCAATATCACCAGTTCACGAAAAATTTGCAATTCTTTGGCTTCGTTCTTACCAGGTGCAGCCCTCATCTATCTCGCGTTCCTCGAAGACTTTAACCCAACTCTAGTGACGGTACTTTTTGTTGTTGCCGTCGGCGCGTCAGCGTTGATTCAATCTGGATACTTGATAAACATGCTTGATCTCGCCCCGAACCATGCTGGGACTCTTCTGGGAATGATCAACAGTATTAACAATGTCTTTTCGATTTTGGGCCCGCTTTCTGTTGGACTGCTAGGCAGTGATAAGGTGAAAATCGACCAAGCGTTGAAGTGGAGTTGATGCAGGTTTTTTCAGAAAGATCCGATTTTGTGGAGGACGGTATTTCTGCTAGCTGCTGGGATTTACATCGGTTGTGGACTGTTTTATGTTCTGTTTACGTCAGCCGAAGTCCAGTCTTGGAATGAGCCAATAGATCGGAAGAACAAGGTTCAAAAAGAAATTTCTAATGGGGTGCAGACAGAGGACAGGAGAAACACTAAAAGTTCAAACTGTTAAATGTGTTATTGATAATTTGTAAAAATAAAATAAAAAACTCCTGCAATTGAAGAACCCCTTAATCGATTAATTAACTTTGATCAGGATTCGATAAAGAAGCAATAGATAAAAAATATTAGGACATGATTTTTTTTTCAATTCTTGATTCTGATCTTGATAAGTACTGAAACCTCAGAACATATTTTGTTGTTACTGATACTGACCATATGGAGCAATGTGTCTTTACAGTAGGAATTCTCACAAGTTGTGCTCTAGGTACTTCGCTTTTGCGTAAGCCGAAGTCCAATAGTGCAACAAGGCTAAGGAAAAAGAAAGTGAAGTTGTGGGCACATTGAAAATGACAAGAAAACACATTTTTGAAAATATTTTGCAAAAATTAAATGATCGATGCCTTTCAAAGCTTTGAAGAAAAATCAAATCGGCAATTTCCTAAGGCCCTTGATTGTTCAACAGGAACTGTGCAGATGCAAGATGAATGACTTCTATGGTGATCATTTCTTCAGGTTCTACCACTGTAAAAACATTTCAGCTGTTCTGACAATGTAAAATTTATGACAGTGACAGCGACAAAACTGACAGTTCACATGAAAGCGGCAAAAATGTAATAACATGGACATGGCCTACTTTGACTACAATCATTTCGAATAACCCTGTTGTACAGTGAGCGGCAAAAGTATGGAATAAATTCCTTAAAAATTAAGCAATTTTTTTTTTTTTTTAATATTTGGACAGGTCAATTTTAGTTTATAAATAGTATATTATGATACAAGTTTATAAGGAAGCCTTTAAAGCACGCGCAAGTGCTTTAAAGGCCCTTATAAACGTGTATCATACGCTATTTTTTATTATACCTGCACTAAAATCTGAAAATTATAACAAAAAAAGTAAATTGAAATACCTTTTCCGAAGTAATCTAGATCGTTGATATAGAAATGGTCAATTGTTGTTGTTTCGTTACTATCATAAATTGTGTATAAATGTCTATTTATCATTGTTCAAAATGTAGGTGAATTTGTTGCTACCTAAGCAACCTTTAAAGCTTTAGTGTTTTAAAGGCCCTTTTTCGCACGCATTTTGTTACGGGGGGACGTCCTCGTCGCCGGGGCGAGGCTCCTAGGGGGGCGAAGCGCCACGGGATGATGGAATCCTCTCGGGGCCACCGAGCGTCTAGGAGCGACGACGGTGGCGAGCTGGAGCGGTCAGACGAGGGGTGGCTAAACGATGGTGCCAGCGCAGGGACCCCTTGTTGACGGCGGCTGGTATGAGGGGTGGCTGGTCGATTGTGCCAGCACAGGGACCCCTCGGTTTGTCGAAGAAGACGATGTCAGGTTTTTATGCGAAGCGAGAGGTGGTTGGGCGATAGTGCCAACCCTAGGGACCTCTCGGTAATAAAAGCTCAAAATGGTTCAGAGTTTTTTTATTACGGCCTCCTTCACGGTCTGATCCGGAGTGAAGGTTCACAGGTTCAGGTTCAAATACATTTATTCAAATTTTTGTGTAATTACATGTCATTATTAATATTGTGTTAAGTGTGAGATAAGGGTGGAGCTGCCGCTGAGGGTGATGGCCTTTTCAGCAGAATGGAAAGAAGAATTTAAATATAATAAAAAAAAGATAAATAAAAAATATGAGTATAAAAATGAATCAAGTGTTATGCAAAAAAAAAAAAAAAAGTTCTATGTTGTGTGACTCTATATAATGCAAGGTATTAGGTGGCTCTATATAATTCTGGGTTTCTGTTCCTGGTCCTGGTCCTGGTCTGGGTCCTGGTCCTGGTCCTGGTCTGGTTCCTGTCCTGGTCCTGGTCCTGTCCTGGTTCTGGTCCTGGTCTGGGTCCTGGTCTGGGTCCTGGTCCTGGGCCTTGGTCGGTTTCGGCGGTGGCTGGGTTCCTCGTTGGTGTCCACTTGGTCTGCGGGGGCTTGGTGACCTGAAACAGATGTTAGTGGGGAAGGTTCACAAAATGAGCCCCATATTTATATGCGCCCGGCTGAGGGCCGAGGCACCAAGGGCGGCTCCTGATTGGTCCGGCCGGAAACTTTGGTGGCGCAGCCGAAAGAAAACCTGTGCCTATAAAGCCTGCGGAACAGCCGCGCGCGCGTACTATAGGACAGGTCTCCTCGTCGACAACACCTCGCCCCGGCCGGCTCACAACAGAAAAGAAACTTAACTATATTTACAAACTTAGCCTAACTTATCTAACTTAACTAACTTAACCTACGTGTTCTTTATTTACATTTATGTACAATATTTACAAAATCGGGACTAAATTCGCGAAGCGCGGTATCAATTTTAGTGTCAAAAACAGGGATTATGATTCAGGTATAATAAAAAATACATGTTTTAGTACCAAAGAAACTCCCAAGCAGTCATTTGTTTTCGAGTTATGACGTCATCGATAGTTTTTTTTAATGGAAACCCCCTATTTTTTTTCATGATTCTGATAGCCCCTTTAATTGTCTAAATGACAATAAAAATTTTGTTATCTTAAATAAGGAAATTTTTGAGAAAAAAAATAATAATGTTGGAAAAAATAAATTTTATAACGAACAAAAACAAGTCAAAAAACCAAGTAGGTAAATCAAACAGTCAAATGTTACTTTCAATTTCATTCGTATGTGTTACTTGTTTTACAGAACGTTTTCGAAAATGATTCATTTAACAGAAACACAACGTATAGACATTTTAATTTTGATTGGGTGCGGTGATAAAACTAGATAAAACTTGCTTATTGTCAACAAGCTAGGGGATGGCAATTCGAGCATTTAATTCCATAATTTTAAGTACTTACTAACACAGTTTTTGACTTGTTTTTGTTCGTTATACAGTTTATTTTTCCCAACTTTATTTTTTTTTCTCAAAAATTTCCTTATGTAAGGTAATAAAATTTTTATACTGTTGTTTAAGCTTGTTTGACACGATGCTAAATTTTGTAGAAAATTTGTTAGAAAATGAGAGAGACCCTCGATCAGGACCAATGAACGATCAGGATCATAGTCTGACTTTGTCAGATCCTGATCGTTCATTGGTCCTCTCTCATTTTCTAACAAAGGAGAACGCACACTTTATATGTAAATCTAAAGACCACTCAAATGGGGATATTACGATATCAATCGACGCGTCTTGAAATGACAAATATTTGATACCATTGCGCCAAAACGCTAACTCTATAAATAAAGCCGCAATCTATAATTGAAAATCAAAAACTTCCATTTACTTTGTATGAGTGTGAAAGAGAGCGGTAGATACGGTTTTCAGGTTAGTTTTGGGGACTCCATAAATAAAGATAGTTATTTACGGGGGCAATTGACTTCTTAAGAGGGTTCACAGTAGGATGTATAATTGCAAAGATGACACTGAACCAGTACAATGCCTTTAAAAGGGAATAGCCGAATCCGTAATCCCCCATAAACTACAAATGACAATTTTATGAAGTGTTCTGACAGAAATCAGTTGGAAAATATTTCAAGTTTTATCGATTTTGTCGCTTTAATCGCAATGATATCGTCATTCGTCATTTCAAGACGCGTGGATTGATATCAAAATATCCCCATTTGAGTGGTCTTTAGAATGACATATAAAGTGTGCGTTCTCCTTTTCTACAAAATTTAGCATCGTGTCATACAGCCTTTAGACAATTATAAGGGCTATCAGAATCAAGAAAAAAAATAGGGGGTTTCCATTTTAAAAAAACTATCGATGACGTCATAACTCGAAAGCAAATGATTGCTTGGAAATTTATTTTGTATTAAAATATGTAATTTTATAAACTAAAATTGACCTGTCCAAAGATTTTTTTGAAAAAAAATTTGTTTAATTTTTTATTAATTTATTCCATACTTTTACCGCTCACTGTATATGCAAATGAAAAACTACTCAACTTTACAAGATAAAAATAATGTTAACAATGTAATATTATGATAGAATTTTGTACTTCCATTTCTACTTCTTTTTTTGATACTCGAAAGCCATCATCAGTAGCTATAGCGTCTCTAAGACCTTACAAAAATATTTTTTTACACTTAACAGAAATCATCAGATGTGATATATCCAGTTTTGTCACTAGGCTAATTTAGATTAGACCTGGATTACTGCAACTCTGCAAAGATTACTGCAATGCTGCAAGGACCATTGGAAAACAATAGTAATCCACTGTAATGACTGTAATTATGACAATTGATAAGATAATGCCATGATGTGAAAGAATCTCACAAACACAACGGTTTGTCTGCAGTGATCCCAACTACCACCTAAGCTGTAAGACATGGCAGATGTTGCAAGAAATCCTGAGACAATTATCAAACCGAGTAAACTCCTTCTGTGTTTAAAAGAAATGTTTGTCATGTCTACTTTTAGAACAACTGGTCGGGGTCAGACATTACCAGTTTGTGTTGATGTCCATTACTTTGTTCATATCTTTCGGCATTCGATCCTCTCTCTCTGTCGCAATAATATCTATGACGGAGGAAACTCCCCCAGATCCGAGCATTCCGGTAAGTACCAAACAAAACTCCCCCTCAGATTGTCCCATCACGTCTCCACAGACTTACCCAGAATGGGATAACACAGACACGATCTTGTCTTCGTTTTTTTGGGGCTACATCCTCACCCAAGTCGGAGCGGGACAGTTGAGTGAATACTTTGGTCCCAAATGGTTTCTAGTAGTGACGATGGTACTAAGTTCCGCTGTTAACATAGCCGTTCCTGGAATGGCTGCAGCTTTGGGGTCCACAGGTGTGATGATTTGTCGCGTAGTCCAAGGTCTAAATCAAGGTTTTCTCTACCCTTCTATTCACAACATGATAAGCAAATGGACTCCTCTGTTTGAGAGATCTACGATTTCGAATTTTGTGTACGGAAGTTCATATTTAGGAATTGCGGTGTCTATGCCTGTGATTGGTGCTATCTGTGGGTCAAAAGTAGGATGGCCAGTAGCTTTCTACGTTTACGGAGGATTGGGAATAGTCTGGGCTATGGTGTTTGCAATTTTTGCCGAAAATTCGCCCCGGATGCACAAAACTATATCCGAAGAAGAAAAGTACTACATCGAAAGCACCAACTCAGTTACGCATCACACAACTAAGGTAAAAGTCTTCAGGTGTGGTTCTTTGTGAGTGTAGAGTTTGTGTAGAAGGTACCAACACCGTGGATCTCCATCCTTACGTCTTTACCAGTCTGGGCAATTGTAGTTACTGGTTGTGCCCAGCACTGGGGAGGATTCACTCTATTCACCGAGATACCAAGCTACATGAGCAGCATGATGAACTTCGACATCAACGACGTACGTTGTTTGATTGTTCTTCCGTCAATAATCTTCCTTCTTGTAGAACAGCCAACTCTCGGCTCTACCTTACCTCGTCCAGTTTTTCTTGGGCGTAGTCACAGCACCTCTGGTTGATCGAATGGTCGAAAAGAAGATCTTCAGTATTACCACCATACGAAAAATTTGCAATTCTTTGGCTTCGTTCCTACCAGGTGCAGCCCTCATCTATCTCGCTTTCCTCGAAGACCTTGACGCAACACTTGTGACAATACTTTTGGTTGTCGCCGTCGGCGCGTCAGCGTTCACTCAATCTGGATACGTGATAAACGTGCTTGATGTGGCCCCGAATCACGCTGGAACTCTTCTAGGAATGGTCAACTGTACAAACAATGTATTTTCGATTTTGGGACCGCTTTCTGTTGGACTGCTAGGCAGTGATAAGGTGAAAGTCAACGAATTAGGGATGTGGGATTCATGCGGATTGTTTTAGAAAGATCCGATATTGTGGAGGACGGTGTTTCTGCTAGCTGCTGGTATTTACATGGGCGGTGGATTGTTTTATGTTCTGTTTACGTCAGCGGAAGTCCAATCTTGGAACGAACCAAAACATAAGGAAAAACAAGTCGAAGAGAATTTATGAAGAAATAAAACAAAAAATAAAAAAGTGCAAATTATATTTCTGCAAGAGATGTCTGTCAAAACTTCACAAGTCAATACTGTTTATACTTGTTTAGCTAAAACATTTATCATTGGCTCTTTAACATATTCTGTGCCGAGGCCAGATGATTGACCTCCATTTTGTTCACTTCTTTTGGGTCAATTTTTATAAGTACAAATGTTACAGCTTCTGGGACAATTTATATACAAAAAAACAAAATAAAGACATAACTTAACAGAAATATTTTTATTTTTCATCTAAAAAATAGATGTATAAGTACATTTCATTTTTAACAAAATATAACTCAATAAATAAATTTGCTGGAAGGAGAATTTTTCCAAAATTTGAGATTTGGATTTTGCAGTTTGCTAGAACTTTTCATTATCTTCTTCCTTGGAACCCTCCACTTTTGTAACAATTTTAAATTAGTACTAAACCAAACTTTGAACAAGGTACTCACTTTTATCGGTTTCGTCGTTCCAAGACTGAACCTCACCAGAAGCATAAACCACATAGAATAAGTCCGTTACCACATAGATCCCTGCCGATATCCAAAAAACGTACCTCCACAAGAGCAGATCGGTCTAAAACAAACATTTTACTCTATGGTCTTGACCAGTGGGTTGGAAACAGTACTTGCTCGTATGGTATAACTTTTATTGCAAGTGGAGCGATTATCGAAACAACGTTAGAAAGACTGTTGGTGATTCCCATGAGAGGTCCAGCGTGATTCGGTGACAAATCGATGTGATTAACGTTATATCCGCTGTAAACTGCCGCATTGAATCCGACAGCGACAACCAAAAGACCAAGAGCAAGGTCCTTCTGGGAGGAATCGACGAATCCGAGACACACCAAAGCTATAGCAGGTATGATCAAACCTGTAACTCCTTGGTGAGTGTTTTTGTACTAAGCTGCAAAACAATTGTCTCTACCAATACTGTTGAAGATTTTCCTGACGTTTCCTATCGAAAGGTAGTGCCTGACGATAAGAAAGTCTGCCAAAGGACTGAAGAAGAAGCTCAGGATCCACAAGACGAAGTAGGGCAAGGCTGAGAGAAGACTGTTCTGTTGGATGGAGACAAGAATTGGTAAAACTGGACGGACACAGTCGCAGACTCACATCTTTGATGTCGTACTTCATGATGTCACTCATGTACGACGGAATCTCAGTCATCAGAGTCCAAAATCCCCAGTTTTGGCCACAGTGCGTGACGAAGATCGCGATGAAAGGCATAGAAGTAGCGATTGACAACCACGGAGTTGGTAACTCCTTTTTGTCTTCGTCGCTCGTATTTCCTCCGCCTTTTATGTATTCCCTTTCTTCATCCGAAATCCGTCCGTGTTTGGCTGGACTGTCAGCACCGAGCAACGCCCACAGCACTGACCACCCAATCCCAAGTCCTCCGTACAAATAGAACGCAGTGGGCCACCCAGTCGACGAATTCGCGATAACTCCAGTCACGGGAAGCGAAATCACAATTCCCAAAGGACCCCCAGTGTAGACAAAACTAACAACTTTAGATCTCTCAGGAAGCGGCGTCCACTTTCCGAGCAACGTGTGGACCGAAGGGAAGAGAAATCCTTGATTCAGCCCTTGGATGACGCGACAAGCGATCACTCCACCTTCTCCAGCACTGGAAGCCATCACCGGGATCAAGATGGTGAAGAGGGAGTTGATGAACATGGTCACTGCGAGGAACCATTTAGGACCGAATCTTTTTACAAGTTGTCCGGCGCCGATCTGGGGGATGACGTAGCCCCAAAAGAACGCCGAAAGAATCGTTTCTTTTTCTGTCCACTCGGGATAAGTCTAAAAGTGGGGGTGAGTTGCGTCCAGAGATGCGACAAGACTTACAGGAATGCTGGGATCGGGAGGGTCAGTTTCCATCATCGCAATGATCCCAACAGACATGTTGGTACGGATTCCGAACGCCACCACTGCTGATAAGAAGAGGAGGAGGAACTGGACGTGGCGCAGCCCCAACCATCTTCCTAAATTAAAAAAAAAATTAAATCTGACAGTACTGTGACAGTGGTGTACGTACTCGGTTTTGGTGGTTCTTCTGTTGGTCTTTCCACGTCCGAAACTGTCATAATGGAGATTTTACACGCGCTCTGGTACTGAAACTTTCAAGAGTCCTATAACAATCACGATAATCGATAAGTTAATCTGTGTCACTGTTATCTTTATTGTTTGATCGATGTCCTTGAACACAAATTAACCTTAGATAAAAATCGGTCACTAACTTTCTCACTAGTTGTCAGTACCTGCTAGTCGTACTAGTTTTTAGACATTTTGCAGAGACTTTACAAGGATTTGTATCATTCACTCCATAACGTGTTCTGACCGGTTTTGTCTAGTACTTGTCAAATTAAAACCACGGATTTTAAGTGTCGGGAATTATCAATTTTGCAAAATTAAAGTTACTCCGATATGGCAGGACTGGTGGCGGCAACTTAGTCAAAGGAAAGGATACATCTTTCATTCCCCCCCGAAGGGGGGGGCGGTCTGCTGAGGCTTTCCAGAGCCTTTTCCGTCACACTGACGGGAAGATTCGGGATGGCTACGGTGAGGATGGGTGCGGAAGGAAGGTGGTAGGTACTTAGAGATTGATACTGACCCAGCATTCGCCTTATCTGTGATATGAAATATACCACGATGTGATGGTGTGTCAAACCTCTGAAAAAAAAACCCACACCTGGTCGGGCGGCACCGGGGTTGGCACCCGGGACCTCCATAATGTAAAGTGGCGCGCTAAGCGCTTGGCCACAGTACTCGGTGACTTAGTCAAATAACGAGGATCTTATTATATTTCTCTGGTGGTGATGAAGCAAACTCTGAAGGTAGTTTTTTATTTATTTAACTTCTTTATTAAAAACCCTTGTATTCTTTTTTATTACTAAACACTCATAATGATCCAAGACAAAAATGAGGGAAAAAGGTCAGAGTCTCAAGTCATTTATAGTTCAGCATATACGTACACATTTTTTTGGCGCGAAAGCCTCAAAGCGATTTTTTAATAATTTCATGACACTGTCTTCAACAGAGTTGGCAGAGATCATTTCAAAAAGATTCGATATTGTGGAAGAAATTGTTTCTCTTTTCTACACAAGATCTACCCAGGTTTTTCGATATTTGAAAAGAAAGAATGGTATTTGTCAATGTTTTGCAAAAATATGATCAAAAAGAAAAGAGTACGGATTAGATTTCTAGATAGTCGGATGCCATCATAGAACAAAGGCAATGGAAAAAGAAGAATAAGAAGAAGAAGAAGAATAAGAAGAAGGATTAGATTTCTGCACGACAGATTGCCAAAGCCTTAGAAACTGTAGAAACAAAGTCGACAATTTTTAGATTTGTTTCAAGAGAATTTGTGCAAACTAAAAAGGAGTAACTTCTCTCTTGCTTGGTCTTGCGCATTTCTTCTGAATTTGCAGGTTCTGCAGGAACGTTTTATCTTCTCTGACAATTTATATTAAAAACACAAGACTGCCACTTATATACAAAATCCTTTTTATTTTTTTAATAAAACAATCGTATAGGTCAATGTCATTATTATTATAATTAGATATAACTCAATAAATAAATATGCTAGAAATATAATTTCTCCAAAAATTTGGATTTGGATTTTTCAGTCTAGTAGAATCTTTCATTATCCTCTTCTATGGAATTTTCCACTCCTATAATGACTTAGAATTAGTGCTAAATCTAAATTTGAACAAGGTACTCACTTTGTTCGCTTAAATCATTCCAAGGCTGAACCTCACCAGAAGCGTAAACCACATAGAATAAATCCGTTACCACATAGATTCCTGCAGCTATGCAAAAAACGTACCTCCACAAAATCGGATCGGTCTAAAACAAACATTTTACTCTATGGTCTTGACCAATAGGCAGAAACAGTACTTGTTCGTATGGTATAACTTTGATTGCAAGTGGAGCGAGTATCGAAACAACGTTGGAAAGACTGTTGGTGATTCCCATGAGGGGTCCGGCGTGGTTCGGTGACAAATCGATGTGATTAACGTTAAATCCACTGTAAACTGCCGCGTTGAATCCAACAGTGATGACCAGAAGTGCAAGAGCAAGGTCCTTCTGAGAGGAGTCCACGAAAGCTAGAGCCACCAAAGTTATGGCTGGTACCATCAGACCTGAAACAACATGGTGAGTGTTTTTGTATCAAAACTACAATACAATTGTCTCTACCGATGCTGTTGAAGATTTTTCTCACGTTTCCTATCGAAAGGTAGTGCCTGACGATAAGAAAGTCTGCCAAAGGACTGAAGAAGAAGCTCAGTATCCACAAGACGAAGTAGGGCAAAGCTGAGAGAAGACTGTTCTGTTGGGTGGAGACAAAAATGGATAAAACTGGACAGACACAGTCGCAGACTTACATCTTTGATGTCGTACTTCATGATGTCACTCATGTATGAGGGAATCTCAGTCATCAGAGTCCAAAATCCCCAGTTTTGGCCACAGTGCGTGACGAAGATAGCAATGAAAGGCATTGACGTAGCGATTGACAACCACGGAGTCGGTAACTCCTTTTGTTCTCCATCAGTCGTGTTCCCACCGCCTTTTATGTATTCTTTTTCTTCATCTGAAATCCGTCCGTGCTTGGCTGGACTGTCAGCACCGAGCAACGCCCACAGCACTGACCACCCTATGCCAAGCCCCCCGTACAAATAGAACGCAGTGGGCCACCCAATGGACGAATTCGCGATAACTCCAGTCACCGGAAGAGAAATCACAGTTCCCAAAGGACCTCCGGTGTAGACAAAACTAGCAACTTTAGATCTCTCAGGAAGCGGTGTCCACTTTCCGAGCAACGTGTGAACCGAAGGATAGAGAAATCCTTGATTCAGTCCTTGGATGACGCGACAAGCGATCACTCCACCTTCTCCAGCACTCGAAGCCATCACCGGGATCAAGAGAGTGAAGAGAGAGTTGATGAACATGGTGACGGCGAGGAACCACTTGGGTCCGAATTTTTTCACAAGTTGTCCAGCGCCGATCTGGGGGATGACGTAGCCCCAAAAGAACGCCGAAAGGATCGTTTCTTTTTCTGTCCAGTCGGGATAAGTCTAAAAGTGGTGGTGAGTTGGGTCCAGAGATGCGACAAGACTTACAGGAATGCTGGGATCAGGAGGGTCGGTTTCCATCATGGCTATAATCCCGACAGACATGTTGGTACGTATCCCGTAGGCGACAACGACTGACAAGAAGAGGAGGAAGAATTGGAGGTGGCGTACTCCCAACCATCTCCCTACATTGCAGTAAATCAATAAAATCTGGCAGTTCTGTGACAGTATTCTACTCACTCGGTTTTGCTGTGTCTTCGTTTGATTGTTCTACATCGAGGACTGTCATGGTGGAGGTTTTAGGCACACTCAGGTACTGAATGTTTTAAGTGTGTCACGTTTCATATAACAATCAAATTTGCGATAACTCAATCTGTATCTCAAAGTTGCATTTTTGTCTGATGCCCTTGAATAAGAATCCACTTCATGTAGAATATCAGTCATTAACTTATCCTGTTGACATCAGTACTATTAGTACTAAAGGGCCTTCAAGTAAATTTATATTTAGAACAACCTATGGAAATTCAATTGTTTGCAACATTTTTCCAGCGTAGAAAGTGACACAAGAAACGTCTGACATTTTAACGAAATAAAATTAGGTTAGAAAATATTTTTAATTTTTGTTGTGCATTCTCCCTATTCCCCCTCCATGGAATATGACAATATGAAATTGGGAAAAAGCTTACTATGTAACCTGTGTAACTCCGGAGAATAATTGGTTACCTACAAAAATTACTTTACACTGTTAACAGAATTAGAATGTCGCCTACGCCTACTCTAAATATGTATTTATTTGAAGGCCCGATAGCACCGTTTTGCTACAGGTTCACACATATTTTTATTATTGGTTCCATTGTTTGATCTAATCAATTTCGTTTACCACTTGTCACAACAAGGTCAAGGATTTTGAACACACTCGTTGAGAATTATCATTTTTGCAAAAATAAATCTTACCTAAATATTTTAGGACTGGTGGCAACGACATTTTAATCACAAAGTAAACCAGTACTAATTTTTGGACGATTTCGTAGCACTATGTGCAGATCATTTTTACATTAATTGATGTCCAAATGAGGAAAAAATAAAGTGATGAAGCGAAAGAAGAGGAAGAGTAATTTTAAATTATGACCAAACTGTAACAACTTGGAGACGCAGTTTTGAAAGTGGTGAATAGTGTTTCCGAATGTTTTCGAAAGATAAAATAAAACAAGGAAAAGTACTGATTTAGTTTCAAAACTTGAGAAATCAAGTTGACAGACTTTTTACTTAGATCATTTCTCATTGCTCCTTCTACAGAAGGTGTGCAGAGCGAGACAAATGACGATGAGCATTCCTTCTGGTTCTACATACAGAGTGTCCCAGAGTGGCGAAAAAGCTCCATAACTTGTTTGTTATTAAAGATATCAACTTTTACTTTTTTTCTAGATGATAGCTACGCTTCTACTGCATGTTCGGAAAATAATGCGCTATATATACAGAGTGTCCCAATATTATAAAAAACACTAAAGTTATGTTTTTTTAAACGGAACCTACCCAGTTTGATTTTATTTTTGAATTCTATGCTAAATTATGAATCAAATTTATACAGGTCGTTTTTACTTATCTGTCATCGTTTTTGATCAGTGGCTCTTTTTTTACCAGAATTTCGAATTGCAGGGGTCCCTTCGAAAATTCGTACCTTCAAAATCATTGCACATAAATTAAGATGACTGACGCTCTTTGATTTCTGAATGTTTGGCGCATCTGCTGAGTGTTTACTCAACAACCTGCTCAGTCGCATATGCCTACTGCGATTTTTTAGACATAACGAACTAAAAATGTCAAAAACTCATTTTTTTAAAATGGCAGTCCGTATTTATTATTTATTACACTGGTCGAAAGCTTTTTTGACAAACTTTTGAACAATATAAGGTTTGTATAGTCGAATCTGAAAATCTAGGGTGCTATCCTAAAATCGCTAAATTTGCTGCAATTTTTCCGTTAAAAAGACAATACAAAAATCTAGTAGGCCTAATAAAAGATAATCACACAATATGGTCACTCCATAAAGATGAATCAACTAACAAAACAGTGTTTAACAATTAAACATTTAATTATTTTAGTGATTTTTAATGATTTTAAGATAGCACCCTAGATTTTCACATTCGACTATCCAAACCTAATACCGTTGGAAAGCTTGTCAAAAAAGCTTTCGACCACTGTAATAATAAATGTGGGGTGCCATTTGAAAAAAATGAGTTTTTGACATTTTTAGTTTGTTATATTTAAAAAATCGCAGTAGGCATATGCGACTAAGCACGTTATTGAATAAACACTTAGCAGATGCGGCAAACATTCAGGAATCAAACAGCGTCATTTATTTTAATTTATGTGCAACTATTTGGAAGGTATGAATTTTCGAAGGGACCCCTGCAATTCGGAATTCTGGTAAAAAAAGCGCCACTGATTAAAAACTACATAGTTTGGCAGATAAGTAAAAACGACCTGTGTAGATTTGGTTCACAATTTAGCATAGAATCCAAAAATGAAATCAAACTGGGTAGGTTTCATTTAAAAAAACATAACTTTAGTGTTTTCATAATATTGGGACAGCCTGTATACAGGGCAAGTCACATAAGGCTTATTTCTTAATTTATTTTGTACGCAACCAAAAATACTAATGACGCTGACTACTTGATACCATTTATAATGTGATTTAATTTAGTAATCAACGTAGGTATGTAATTTGGCTAAAAATGTCACAATGACGTTTTCCTGTTCTAATTAATGAAATCAAAAATTAAATTCATCAACTGTCATTTTGACATTTTTAGCCAAATTACATACCTACGTGGATTACAAAATAAAATCAGATTATAAATGGTATCAAGTTGTCAGCGTAATTAGTATTCTTGGTTGCGTACAAAATAAATTCAGAAATAAACCTTATGTGACTTGCCCTGTATATACCGCAATATTTTCCGAATATGCAATAGAAGCGTAGTTATCATCTAGAAAAAAGAAAAAGTTGATATCTTTAATAACACACAAGTTGTGGAGCCTTTTTGCAACTCTGGGACATCCTGTATGTACCAACTTTCCACTTTCTCCTACCACTTGTAAAAAGATATATCAATTAAAAAACGATAGCTCTCTAGTTATTTATGAAAATCTTTTTTATTTTTCATCTCTAAAATAGATGTAGAAGTCAATATCATTTATAATGAAATATTAATAAATAAATATGTATGCAGGAAATAGAGTTTTTCCAAATTTGAGTTTTGGATTTTACATGCTAGTGATCCTTTCCTTCCCCTTCTTTGGAACTCTCCTCTTCTATGAAGACTTTGAATTAGTGCTAAATCAAAATTTGAACGAGGTACTTACTTTTACCAGTTTCGTCGTTCCAAGGCTGAACCTCACCAGAAGCGTAAATCACATAGAATAAATCCGTTACCACATAGATTCCTGCAGCTATGCAAAAAACGTACCTCCACAAAATCGGATCGGTCTAAAACAAACATTTTACTCTTTGGTCTTGACCAATTAATGGACGCAACAGTACCACTTCGTATGGTATGACTTTGATTACAAGCGGAGCAATAATAGAAAACACATTAGAAAGACTGTTTGTGATTCCCATGAGAGTTCCAGCGTGATTCGGTGACAAATCAATGTGATTGACGTTAAAACCACTGAAAATTGCCGCGTTGAATCCAACAGCGACGACCAGAAGACCAAGAGCTAGGTCCTTCTGAGAGGAATCGACGAAACCTAGACACACCAAAGCTATAGCTGGTATGATCAAACCTGAAACTCTACGGTGAGTATTTTTGTACTAGGTTGCACAACAATTGTCTCTACCGATGCTGTTGAACACCTTCCTCGTGTTTCCTATCGAGAGGTAGTGCCTGACGATAAGAAAGTCTGCCAAAGGGCTGAAGATGAAGCTCAGGATCCACAAGACGAAGTAGGGCAAGGCCGAGAGAAGACTGTTCTGTTGGGTGGAGACAAAAATCGGTACAACTGGACTGGCACATTCCCAGACTTACATCTTTGATGTCGTACTTCATTATGTCACTCATGTACGACGGAATCTCAGTCATCAGAGTCCAAAATCCCCAGTTTTGGCCACAGTGCGTGACGAAGATAGCAATGAAAGGCATTGACGTAGCGATTGACAACCACGGAGTCGGTAACTCCTTTTTCTCCTCACCGCTAGTGTTTCCACCTTCTATGTATTGTCTTTCTTCTTCTGAAATCCGTCCGTGTTTGGTTGGACTGTCAGCACCGAGCAACGCCCACAGCACTGACCAGCCTATCCCAAGTCCCCCGTACAAATAGAACGCAGTGGGCCACCCAATCGACGAATTCGCGATAACTCCAGTCACGGGAAGAGATATCACAGTTCCTAAAGGACCTCCGGTGTAGACAAAACTGGCAACTTGAGATCTCTCAGGAAGTGGCGTCCACTTTCCGAGCAACATGTGGATCGAAGGGAAGAGAAATCCTTGATTCAGTCCTTGGATGACGCGACAAGCGATCACTCCACCTTCTCCAGCACTCGAAGCCATCACCGGGATCAAGATGGTGAAGAGAGAGTTGATGAACATGGTGACGGTGAGAAACCATTTGGGACCGAATCTTTTTACAAGTTGTCCGGCGCCGATCTGGGGGATGACGTAGCCCCAAAAGAACGCCGAAAGGATCGTTTCTTTTTCTGTCCACTCGGGATAAGTCTAAAAGTGGTGGTGAGTTGCGTCCAGAGATGCGACAAGACTTACAGGAATGCTGGGATCAGGAGGGTCCGCTTCCATCATCGCTATAATCCCAACGGACATGTTGGTACGTATTCCGTACGCCACGATCGTCGACAAGAAGAGGAGGAAGAACTGGACGTGGCGCAGCCCCAACCATCTCTCTAAATTGCAACAGATTAATCAAAGTTGTATAAACTGTGACAGTGTTGTATTAACTAGGTTTTGTTGTCTCTTCTGTTGATCTTTCCACATCCAAAACTGTCATGGTGAAAGGTTTGGGCCCGCTCGAATACTGAAAGATTCCAAAGACTCACATTTTTTATAACGATCGAATTTTCGATAAGATAATCTGTGTAATAGAACTGCAATTTTGGTTGTTGTTCTCGAAGAATAATCCACTTCTGATAAAACAATCTCTCATTAGTTCATCCAGTTGTCGTCAGTACTATTCCTACTAGTAAGAATTTTTACCAGGATTCACAAATGTATTTGTCTTATTTACTCCATTGTTTGATCTAATCAATTTTCTTTGTCATTTGTCACATCAAAGCCACGGGCTTTAAACGTGTCGATGGGAATTATCAGATTTGAACGGAACTTACCCAGGTCAGGTAAGATTGCTGGCGTCGAGGTCTCAGCCGAACTAATTGAGACTCACATATTTTTTTCTTTTACGGTAGGTCTTGCTAAGTAGAGATGATGAATAGAAAAAACATTTACTTCAAGGTGATAAGTGATCATATCAATAACAACTTAAGCATTTACAATTTTTTTTATTATATTTAATTCCCTCATTATAAACTCTGCGACTTTAGCAGACGTGATAATGATCTAAATTTAAAAAAAAACTCTTAATTCGTTTATGACCCATGAGAAGTGTACTGACTTTTTAAGGAAGCGTTTTTCAAAAAGCAGTTTTTACAAAGCTTGCAACAATGTAATGGAAACAGTGACAGTGATCTACAGGTTCATTATAAATGATTGTCCCATCGCAGTGGGCGTTGACGGCGTAGTTGAATGTGCCGCAAGCCTCATAACATGGATGAGACTTGTGGCGGTAATAGAAATCTGCCTACTAGTTTGTCTGACGTTGTGAGGCTGCCGGCACATCCAAAATTTGCGATGGGACAATCATTTATAATGACCCTATATATATTGGTACCAGATGTAATATACAGTGCGTCCTAAAAAACGCCGCAAGCCATATCTCCATTATTTAAGGCTCGATTTAAATAAAACAAAAACTGTAATCAATTAATTTAAAAACACTATAAGCACAATATAGACTAATTATTTTTCAAAAAATCATTCAAGGTCAGATGAATGTCAACTTTGTTTTTTCAAATAGCTTAGTAATTTTTTTATTCCGATTTTGAAAGAGATAATTTTTCTGAATCCAACGATATGCCACATGATAGAATGCATTTAACAGTAGAGGTATTTTCATATTTAGTGGCGGAAACAAAAGACTGAGAAATGTCACAAAATTGTATTGTCAGTGTCAAATTTCTCATAAACGCCGTAAAAAGGAATGTCTCGGTAAATTTAAATTTTCGCTAAATAGATTGAAAAAATAAATTCTCAGGAAACCAATTTTTGTCAGTGGTTCAAAAGGAAAAGTTATTCTCATATAATCAAACGTATTACAAATTATGTCTCTAGTTCGACGATGAATAACTTTCTTATTGCCAATTTGCTGCATTTCTGTCGAAATCACGAACGTCTTTGAGAAATTTGACACTGACAATATAAATTTGTGACATTTCTCAGTCTTTTGTTTCCGCCATCAAATATGAAAATATCTCTAACCGCGAAAATAAATAAATAAAATAGCATTATTGGAAATTTTTTCTTCGAAAAAAATCAGATATACTATGAAAAACAATCCTAAACGCAATAACAATACTTTCTGACAATTAAAAAAAAAAATGACAGAACGTGTAATAAATATTGCGTTTAGGATTGTTTTCCATAGTATACTTGATTTTTTTCGAACAAAAAATTTCCAATAATGCTATTTTATTTATTTATTGTTTTCAACTGTCATAAATTCTCATTTTTCAACTTTGCAAACTGCCTCCTAACTGCTCTAAAGCAAAAAATAGCAGATAACTAACCGTTGCCCTAGACAACACATTCAAAGTGCCATTTCTTGAAAAATTTGTCAAAACTGTCAAAAGCAAATGCGAAATCATTTTTAAAAGATTTGGAAGCTTTAGGGACGTCGTTTCAAACAATAAAAGTTTGTATGCAACACGTTTCTGTGCAAATTGGGCTTTTCTAATTGCCCTCGAGGCCTTAAAATCCTCGCTACGCTCGTGTTTTAATCTTGTTCCTCGGGCAATTAGAAAAGCCCAATTTACACAGAAACTCGTTGCATAAATAACTATTAGTTGTTCTAACATGTGGCATATCGTTGGATTCAGAAAAATAATCTCTTTCAAAATCAGAATACAAAAATATACCAAGCCATTTGAAAAAACAAAGTTGAGTATCATCTGACCTTGAATGACTTTTTGAAAAAAAAAAACAATTATCTACATCGTGCCTATAGTGTTATAGTTAAAATGATTGATTCCAGTTTTTGTTTTATTTAAATCGAGCAATAAATAACGGAGATATGGCTTGCAGCGTTTTTTAGGACGCACTCTGTATACAGCGTGATCAAAAAGGACTGTTTGAATTGGCAGTACAGATTTTTGCTTTTACTTTTTACTTATTTTCGAATAATTCGATAATCAAATTATTGGTTCTGTATATTTGAAGTTGTTTCTTTGTACCGTTGGTTTTTATACATACCTACCTACATAACCTACAATTTTGTCGGTGTTGATTTCATGTCAAATATTTGTCAAAAGACGTATCCGGTTGTAGTATTGCAAACAGCTGAATAACAAAACGCTCTTAATTGTATTGCCAACTTAAACAGTCCTTTTTGATCACCCGGTATATTCTTTTTTTTTTATTCAGTTGTCAGTGTCAAATTTTTTGGAAGACAATAGTTTTTTGTAATAAACTACACTTGCAGTTTAAACAATGAAGAAAACGTTTATTAAAAAGAAAAACTGTCAATCATCGTCAGACTCTGACCAATCACCACGCAAATGACAGTTATGGGTAATGACAGCGCTGATGACCTTGAACGACTCGACGCATTGTGAAATGCATTATTTGCTACTTTCAATTCCTCATACCAACTTGACAACACTTTGACAGCTGATTTTAAAAAATCACTTTAGAAACATTTTCGTTACCCCTTCAATCACCTGATTTGTCTCCTATTGGAAACGTTTGGTTTTTTAATCGAGATTAAGAGGTCCAAATTATTTTAACACGATAATATATTGACGAAATTTTCCGTCTACTAAACGTGTATAGGGTCACTTGAAACACAGATAACTCAATAATTGGAACAATTAATTTGTAATTTCTTATCAGTTTTAATTATGAAATCATAACATTCATAATTAGAGTACAAACAGTACAGAGTGCTCAAATGCCACATCTATAACAATTTTTCTCTTTGTTGTCAAAATTTTGTGTTGTCAGATTTTGGAGTAACAACTCCAAATTAGATTCGACACCAAACACTTTATCTCTTTATTAATATTGTTATCATTACACTACTCGACATTAATCTGTTATCAAATTATCACAGTAAAATTGCAGTGTAAACGTATAATTGGCACAACAAACTCATTCTTGTTTACTCCCGTCGTCCTCCTTCCACGAGTACTTCGCGCTATTCTCCTGGGCAAGGTCGTCGTTCCAGTCTTGCACCTCTCCGGAGCCGCAAAAGATGAAGACGACATTGCTGACGACATAGATGACGGAAGCCACGCAGAAGACCATCTGCCACTGCGACGTGTCTTTCTGCAAGAAACAACAACTCCCTCGATGAAAACAAAAAGTCTGGGGGGGACCTACCTCGTCGGTGACGATCACTTGGACGAAGAGTGGCGCCAGCAGAGAGAAAATGTTCGAGACGCAGTTGGTGATGCCCATCAGGGTTCCCGAGTGGTTGGGCGAGATGTCCATGTGGTTGACGTTAAAACCGGAGTAGATGGCGGAGTTCATCCCGACGGCGACTACTAGAAGCGCGATTGCCAGATTTTGGTGTTCCTCGTCCATGAACCCTAAGAAAACTAACGCCACTGCTGGGATGACGAGGCCGATAGAGTTGAAGATTTTTCGGGTGGTACCGATGGAAGTGTAGCTTTTGATGATGAGGAAGTCGGCGATGGCGCTGAAGAGGAAGCTCAAGACCCAAAGGACGAAGTAAGGCAAAGCGCTCAAGTAGCTGTTCTAAAGAAAGGGGTTAGTTTGGGGTCGCGGAATTGTCAAGGGAGTTACCGATTTGATCTCGAAACTCATCACTTTGTCCATATATGTTGGGATTTCGGTCATCAAGGTCCAGAAGCCCCAGTTTTGGCCGCAGTGGGCCACGAGGATTGCCCAGACTGGACACGACGTCAGGATCTTGGCCCACGGAGTGGGCAACGGCTGGAAATCACTCGTCATTCTAGACCTGTCCGCATAAGAGTCGTACCTTTTTGTGTTCACTATGCCCTAGACTAGACTCGATGTAGATCCTTTCTTGTTCTGAGATCACTTTACTTTCTGACGGTTTGTCAGACCCTAGAAGCGCCATAACAATCGCCCATAGTACTCCCAGACCTCCATAGATGTAGAAGATCAAGGGCCACCCTTGCCAACTGGCTGAAATTATCCCGGAGACTATCATCGAAACAACAGTACCAAGAGGACCACCTAGAATTTTGTTTTGATGACATGCCCCTTCCGATTCTTGTTGTATTACCGGCATAGACGAAAGTCCCTAATCTGGATCTCTCAGATATCGGTACCCAATGACTCAACAAGTTGTGAATAGAAGGGAAGAAGAACCCTTGACAGAAGCCTTGCAACGCTCGACAGATCATCACCCCTTCAGAACCCAACGTCTGGGCCATGACCGGGAGCAACAAGCTGAAAAGCGAACAAATCGTCATGGTACCGACGAGGAACCACTTGGGTCCGAATCTCTTGGCCAGCTGGCCGGCGCCCACTTGAGGAATGATGTAGCCCCAGAAGAACGACGACAACATGATGCTCTTGTCGTGCCAATCGTAGATCTACAATCGATCGTGGTACCACTTAATTGTCGTAATTGGTGTACGTACCGGAATGTCGGGGTTATCGGTGGCGCGTGTGGTCATCGCGACGATGCCAACCGACAGGTTGACCCTGATTCCGTAAGCGATGAAGGTCAGGAAGAAATTTAGCAGTACTTGGATGTGGCGTACTCCAAACGGTGCACCTGGAAGGAGATGATGTGAGTTTGTTGCAAACGGACGCGGCCTTGGTTGCGTCGCGGTTTGTTATTAATTAATTCCAAGAAAGAGAATTAATACGGAATGTTATGTAAGGTGCTGGTTAGGTGGAAACGGTGGAGTACCACGATGGTACTATTTTAGAGGCGACCTTGGAGCAGTGAATACACCGTGCAATTTTAAAAGGTGAGGTGGAATTAAAAAGAGATTTTTGTTCCTTTTTTCTAAATGATGCAAGTAAGAAGATGATCATCATATCAATAAATGAAAAATAAAAATACAAATGAAAAAAAAAAGAGTTGAAAGAGTATATATAAAAGAAAGAAGAAGAAAAGGAACAAGAACAAATAAGAACACTGGAAATAAAGAAATACATATGCATACTGGGTGATTTTGAAAGTTGTGCAGATATTTTATTCACGAGCTACTGGCTTCATGTAGAACTCGGAAAAAATGTTTAAAAAATTCTATGTCAAAAAATAAAATGATACTTATATATTTTTCGAGCTACGATTTTTTTTAATTGCTTTTAGTCTTCTACGTTGTCAAACACCCTCGTAAGTAAACCTTCGGCACATTTTAAAAATACACCCTGTATATCATATTTTATAAAACGTACACCAATGCGGTTTCCTTGTTTTAAAGCATATTTCCTATAGGTTACTTCGCATTGGCGTACATGTTACATATATAAACATGATATACAGGGTGTATTTTTAAAATGTGCCGAAATTTTACCTGCGAGGTTGTAGGACAACGTAGAAAACTAAAAGCAATTTAAAAAAATTGTAGCTCAAAAAATTAATGTCATTTTATTTTTTGACATAGAATTTTTTAAATATTTTTTCCGAGTTCTACATGAAGCCAGTAGCTCGTAATTAAAATATCTGCACAACTTTCAAAATCACCCTGTATACATTCTAGAATGTCAATAGAATTAAAAATTGAAGAAATTAGAGTAGTGAATGAGGCGTTTTCAGAGAGTGAAGGGAACATGTGAAAAAATATAAACCGACAAATGAAGTAGGAAAAAAAGAATAAAGAAAATACACGAAAAAAAGAAATTGGAAACGAAATACCATCAAGTGAAAACGTAAAAAAAGAGTAAAGCATAGAGGAATGAGTTAAAAGAAAGGCAAAAAACAAGGAAGAAAGAATAAATAAATGTAAAAGTAAAAAACTAATGTAAATAACGAAAATTAAAAGCAAGTTAAAAAATGGGAAAGAAACGAACAAATTGTGGAAGAGTCTCGCCATAAAAGTTTTTCCATAAATATTTTATTATCGTTATTGGTATTGTGATTGTAAAATTTACTTTCAGATATTTTTATGTTAATTACTCGTGGTATCAGCTGATAATACAAAATGAAAATACAAAAATAAATCTTTTACGCAGAAAAGAAGAAATAAAAGGCAAATGAACAGAAAATCATAATTTTGAAGAGTTCAAGGCCTTGACACTTATTATCAAAGTTTTATCAAGATCGTGACTTTTTCGAGGCGAAACCTTTTTAACAAAATGAAACAATCTCGCATCAACTGTCAATTAATTTTGTTAAGGAGCAATATTAAAACAATACCACAAGACAATCGATTTGATTCGATGACGTTACTTTTTGGTGCTGCACATTCCAAAAGCAAAAACAATCATTGAGTGAAGTTGTTCGTGTTCCGACGCAATTTAAACAATTTTTTACCGAAAACGAAACTAGTTTGTAGTGACACACTTTGCTCAAGTTCGCCAAAAAAACAAACGTAAATTTTTAATTGGACGAGAGCGTTCGAGGGAATCCATGCAAGAGTTGATTTGTGCACGCAGGAAATTTCCCCGTCGAGAAAATCCCCAAGATCTTTAACCTCCGCTCACAACAACTTATCGAGGTGGAAAAGTTTCAGCAGTTCAACAGCACCGGACTCACCTGCACCCTCCACGTGCTTGGTTTCGCTCTCCGCGGGCTTCTCCAGGTCCCCCATCTCGATGGTTTCCTTCGACATGACGAAACTCCCGCACCACCGGCTCGATTGTCCGCACGACAGCTACTGTGGTCAAACCCGTCCGCGTTGCACACCACCACGCGACCTCTAACTCTTGCCCGACATATTTTTCGTTTTTGCGTCAGTTCCCCGACAAAAAACTCCTCGTCCTTTGCGCACCCGGAAGGAATTCGTTGCACTCGTTCGACTTTCGTTGGACCGGACCTTCGGTTTTTTTCTTCTTCCTCTTCGTCGCCTCCGGCTCGCCGACCCCAATTTCGTGCCGCGAGACGAGGCGCAAATGTCGCACCGCTGCTCCTGTGCAAGAATCTCGTACTTCTCCGTCGACGTTTTGCGATTGTCCTTTGATGCGAGCGGTGTTGAAGGTGACAGTGGAGGTTTGACAGCGCACACGTGTGCAGAAAACCGATGATGTGACGTGGTCTGTTTTGTCTTCGACTGATGTTCTGGGACTAGGGGGTTTACCTAGAAGGGGACTTTCAACGACGAAAATGGCGATAACAAACCAATAAATTAGTGATTGGTGATAAGGAGGCACCGAAACGACGAACAAATATTGTACGGCAATTAATGCAAATTGTGCAAATTGTGTGACAAAAAAAAAATCACTGCGCACACTAATGAGCGTTTGTCATTTTTGCGACACGATTATGAAATTAGTTTCTAAACGAGACTAATTTCCTATTGATTTAACTAACAGACCAGGTAGTGTTTTACGAGCTGCTAATTTAATTTGACATACAGTGTGAGCGCGAAAGTAACAAAATTACAATTGAAAATTACAAGCATTGCTACTATCTTGCTTAGAACTTGCTCAAGAGCAAATCCCATTTTGTATTTTCTTTATTTTCATTCTCTGGTGTTACAGTTTCTCTCCCCAACACTCTTTACTTTAAAAAACGAATAGCTGCAACCCTTGTCTTGACGATACCATCCACAAGATTTCAACCGGGTTCAAATCAGGCGATTCTGAAGGCCGAAACAACATCTCCTCTCTCCCGTCCAAGCTGGTAGCGCAAATTCCCTACCGAATCATTGTGATGATTTTATGATTACACATTTGCAATTGTAATTGTTTAAACAAATATTTACCAATGATTTAATTTGTTTGTTTCGCGTATTTGGTTCTATTTTTATTAAGTGAAATGTACCTACGCGAAAATAAATAAACACTGGAATTAATACAGGGTGAGCAACAATAACTGTTTCAGTTGGCAAAAAAAAAAATTTACATAAAATTTTCAAGACTGAATTGTACCTATTTCGGTTTGTTTTATTGACATTATTGACAGCTACATACATTTCAAATTTAAACGTCTTGGTTTTTGTAATCTTTTATTAATAAAATGGTTTTCTCGTTGGAACATGACATAAAAGTCACCAAAAATCACCAGAATTTATTGCCAACTCAATCAGTACTTGTTGCTCACACGGTAGTTATTTATGTATTAAGGGCGTAAGAAGGCTTTTATGGCCTGAGATGTGATTGTGAGCCCGAGTAATAACGAGGGCTTAAAACACGCTGAAGGCCATAAAAGCCAGTTCACCCCCGCAGTACATACACTATTTTATGCACGATTAAGACCTAAAACCCTAACATTTAACAAAAATTAATAAATAAATGTCTGCCCACACCACGGGATGTTTGCATCGCGTAGTGCTCCCGTCAAATTTTTAGTTTTGCGCGTAACCTTGAAAACAGTGAAAACACCCGTAGCCATTATGCCAATTGCAATTTTCGGTTATAAATTCATTAACGAAATGATAAACGAGGATGAGAAAGCGGCAGAAATGAGTGTCCAGTATCGAGTAATCCCCATTCGGGATTAGGTAATTTAAGTTAAGTGGCAATTTTTTTCCTAATTTCACCAAAAATGTTTTTGACTTTTATTTGACATATCTTTATGGCCCACGGGCATAAAGTGATCCGTGGGCCATAAAGAGACGTTTATGTCAAGAAAATTTGTGCATAATTGTCAAATTATAATATAATCGTGCATAAAATAATTATTGTCTTCCACGTTTGTTGTGTTTTGGTTTTTTGCACAGGAACAAAATTTAAAAAAATGGAGTTACGCTTGATTTCCGGTGTCTCTGTGGCAATTCAAAGCACCATGAAATAACAGTTTTGTTGTTATAAATAATAATAAACTTATGAAAAATACAGAATGTCAATGCCAGGTTTAATATGATTCCAACTACGTCACTAATTACTGCCTTGGCAAGTCAGACAAACAATTCGAGCCTGAATCGAAATCTTTTTGGTTTCGAACTTTTGAAGAACGTTCTGAAAGTGTTTGGTCCGAGTTGTCCCTCTTGTGGTAGCAGATTACTCAAGATAAACTAGATACATCCAGTTTTTCTTTTTTTTTTGATAAATCCCACAAAACATGAGCTTTTTGTAAAAATGTTTTCCTACAATCGCAGATCCTAATCAAGATAATGATAACGGAATTTAGCAATTTTGACTGATTGGGAGCACCGCACCAGGAACATTCTTTTAATACTTTAAAAGTAGAACTCATAAATCAATCTTACAATGGCGAATCGAATTCGACTAATCTGTGTATTAAGATACAAAATAAATAATGAATGACGAGTTGTATCAGAGCGGAAAGTTTAGTACCACCCCCGAAGTCCAGTCCGTTGACCTAACCAATCAATAATTAGGAAGAAATCAATCCGAAAAAAGTTTCCATATAACGGGTGACTATTAAAATTTTCACTTAGGGTTGGCTATGGATCATTCTTTGTTTTCCGTTGCACCTTAGACACTGACAAGTTTGACATTTCAAAACTATGATTCAATTGTCCTGACTGACATTTGTCGTTCGTTCTTGTGTGTGTCTAAAGTAACAGAAAAAATAAAAACTCGTTCAAAGCCAACTCCAAGTGAAAATTTTAATAGCCACCCGTTATTTATTTCTTACAAATTTTCTTAGACACATTACAATCATCATGCGACCAACAATGTCGATGTGTACGAGTACAATTGGTTGCCTACAATCCAGGTGCACAACTTTGTACTTGACATGACCATAATGTTTACCCACGCAACTTCTGTTTATCCTCACCAAAACGAGCAATAACTGTCAGTTTGCTTGTTTTTGCGTCGAGAGCAACAAACTATTGTTCACACGTCAATAATTAAATTTTCCAATTGAAAGAAACGAGTGGAAGTAATTGCGTCAAATTAATTGCCCTCGGTTACATTAACGAATTAAATAGGTCAAAGCCGTAAGAAACGTGAATAAATATTAATTACACGGTTCGTGTGTTGCGCTTTTTGTTCTTCCAGTGGTCCAGTACATACAGTGTGAACCAGTGAAAATTCAGTGCCCTCAAATACAGACAAGATAAGATAATTCGTCGGCGCAATTTCCTTGCATGGTTATTGACACGCTTTGCCCCTCTCCTGCTTAGTTTAAGTCGGCTTTTTCTCGATTAAGTGGGATCATCGCCTCGACGAAATCTGATGCGATAAGACGGTCTAGATCGGTGCATCGATTGTTGTCATCTGTGGTCGTTGTGTTGTCGAGATAGTGGGCGTGTCGGCGGCGTTCGGCTGACTTAAGTGACTCACATGTTGTCGACAATAACAGTTGAACAGAGCGAGCATGGCCGTGTTACTCGACAACATCACCAATTGCGTGTGGCAAGCCTTCGACGTCCTGCAACAAGACAAGTCGGGATACGTCCACAAGTCCAAGCTTAAGGTGAGTCGCTTCGAAGTGCTTAAGTGGCATGTGCGGTTTGACCGTATTTGGAAGCGCAGGTGCTCCAGTATGTCAAGGTTGGAGGCTTTAAACTTGCGCCGGTCGCGTTATCACCTTCGATGAATCACTCGTGCTATTTTTGTTTCGTTTGGTTTAGGTACTGACCGCGAATGTTGGTACTTTGCTCGATTTGTACGGCGTGGAGCGAGGGTTGGAGCACTTTCGCAGCACCCCCACCCTCAACTTCGACCAGTTCAAGTACTACTTGCAGAAGGAAGTCTTCTCGTCGCTCCCCAACAAGCTGCCCCTGCCGGAGCTGCGGAACTACGAGGCGAGGATCGCCGAAGTGTGCTGGTTGGTGTGCCGCAGGAAGTTCGTCTGCAGAGAGAACAAGATTTTCTCCGACGAGTCCGTCTTCCAGATCTTCCGGATCTTCTGCTTGTTGGGGGAGCTGATCCCGGACCCCCACACCGAAGACACCTACCAGGTGCTGCTCCACCCTTCCGAGGCGTACAACATCGCGCAGACCCTCGCCAACTCCTTGGGCTGTCCCTGGGACGATGAGGACTTCACCAACTTGAGCATCTCCATGGGTACTTTCCGCCTGACCCCGTTCATCGCGGTGCTGGAATCTCGTTCGCTGGTCGGGGTCAAAGACGGTTACGCCATCTCCGAAGCCGTGACCGACATCTACCAGACCCTCGTCGAAGACGTCATCAAGAAAGGCTACCTGACCAAGAAAGGCTACATCTTCCCCACGATGCGCGAGTACTGGTTCGTGCTCAGGCCGTCGGAACTGAGCTACTACAAAGGCCGCTCGGAGAAGGAGTGTTGCGGCTCGCTCCCCATCGAGCCCGGAAGCCGCGTCGAGGCCAAGTCCGGCTACAGGATAGTCCTCCACACGTCCGAACGCGCCTTCGAGCTGGGCACCACGGACCACATGACCCGCGTCCAGTGGATCTCTGCGCTGCAACTCGCCGCCGATCACTCGGGGGGTGGTCAGAGCTACCAGAGACTCCAAGTGGCGCGCAGGAAGATGCAAAGGGCCGGAAGAATCCAGGAGATGATCCGGGCGAGAGCGCAACTCCAACAGGAGCGTAGCGCGAGGCAGGCGGCCGAGGGTCAAGCGAAAGAGTTGGAGGCGGCGGTCAAAGAGGAGGCGCGGAAGCTCACCGATCTGGAGCAATTGAGGACCAAGCTGGAGAGGTTGTTGGAGGAAGAGACGCAAGCCAAGAGAGACGAGGAAATCGTGAGGGCGCTGCAAGCGCGGGTTCTGGCGGAGGAGTGGGAGAAGAGGGAGGAGCTGGAGCGGCTGCAGGAGGAGCAAAGGGCGCTGTTGGAGCAGGAGAGGGGAAAGCGGAAGGAGTTTGAGGAGTTGCAAACCGAGAAAGAGGACCAGTTGAGAGGTAAGTCGCAAAAAAAAAACAAACGAATATCGGAGAATCGTATTTCGTCTAGCTTTTGTCAAAAACACGCTTGAGGTGTTTCACTCGTTGTTTGGGGTTTCAGGGGCGGAGGTGCGTTTGGCCCAGCTGGAAAAAGAACGCCAGGCCTTGGACGAGCAGCTGAAACTCGCCCACAACAAAATCCGCCTGTCCGAAGACAGGAGAGAGCTCCTGGAGGCGCGACTGTACCAAGTGGCGCCGGCCTTCCGCGACGGCGACCGCGTCAGAAGGGCGCACTCGTTTATGCCGAGCACTAAAGAACGACCGGTGCTGCTGGAGGTCAGGCCCGCCACGCTGAGACGCCCCACCAAGAACTAACCCCCGAACTGATTCCGCAATGCTCAAGTCTCACTTACTACCATTCCAAGTCTAATTTATGATTTTTTTAAGTGCTTCACTAATTTTATAACATGTACCATAGCTTGTAATATAACGTTTCGAATTTTACTCGTCAGTTTTCCAAGTCGACCACCACGTCCCGCTGGGCGAAGGCCTCCTGCGACTTGATCTCCCCCATGATCTCCTTGTTGAATTTGGTGTCTAGGAGGGCGTTGGGGTCGGGGCCGCCTTTCACCGTCGTCGCCTCTTCTTGCTTCTTGTCTGGAAGCGGAAAGGGGTTAACTTAGGGGAACTGGATCAACACTGGCTACCTTTGCGGCCCTTCTTCTTATTTTTCTTGCTCTTGCCGCCTTTCTTACCTTTCTTGCTCCCTGCGCTGCCCCCTTTCTTGCCCCCGGCGCTTCCGCCCTTCTTCTTGGCTGTAACAGAACGTATCATGCGGGTTTACCTCGACGGGATCTGTTACATTTCTTGGCGCGTCTCCTCGCCAGCTTCCTCGCGCGGTACGCCCTCCACGCCCTTTGGATTCGTCTCGCCGCCCTGTTCTGCAGGAATATCCACGCCTTCTCCTCGTTGATGCGCTGTTCCTCCTCCTCCTTCTCCTTCATCAGGACCAGGTACTCCTCCTCCTGCTCGTCGAATCTCTCCTGCAAGGCCTCGTACTCCGCCTTCTCGTCGTTGTACCTGCATTTAGTGACAACTCGCTACCTTTCCTAATCTCAGATTGTAGATTTTATCATCAACAAGTACTCTTATATCACGGCAAATGATAATTACCGCTATAAATTACTCTTACACTCGGCCTTCAACTAATAAATCACATCTTTCTCCCTGACTTACGTCTTCTCCAACTCGTCGTACTCCGCCTGCTTCTCCCCTATGTCCGTGTCGTACTTGGTGATCCAGCTGGCCAGCTGCGTCTCCACTTTGAGCCTCTTCGCCCTCAGAGACTTCTCCTTGTGGAGGTGTTCTTCGAGCAAATTTTCGTATTGCTGCGTCGACTCCGTCGCATCTTGAGCCAGCTCCTCTTGCTTCTCGATGCTCTTGTTGTAATCCTTCATCATTAAAATCTCCGAGTCGTAGACGATCCGATTGATCTCTTTCTTCGACTTCTCCCTCAGCTTGCCGATCTTCTCGGCCAAATCCTGCAGGATTGCCTCCTTCCGGTCGTGCTCCTTACCCAGCTCTTGCCTCTGCTTCTCCAGTTGCTCTTCCAGCTCTTGGATGTTGTCGGAGAGCATCATGCTTGACCTGTACGCCGTCTTGAGGTCGTTCTCTCGCTTGATCTCTTCGCTGGCTGACATGTTGAGTCTCTCTTCGACGATTCTCTTCAGTTGGATCATCGACTCGATGAAGCTTGTCATGAGGGAATCCGGTGTTTCTTCCAGAGTTTCCATGTATTGGACTAGGGAGCGCGATTTGAACAAGATATCGACGGCGTAGCCGACGTGGGTGTCGTAATGGTCGGCGCCGTAGAAGCTTTTTCCTTTTTTCATCGATGCGCTACCCTGGGACAGCGTGGGTTCAATTGGTCCCAGATCTGTTGCAAACTTACCCTCTTTTCGTACATGTTGATTCGTTCCAGCATGTTGCAGATCAGGATCAAGTCCGAGCGGTTCTCCACCATGTTGCGAGAGAACGGTAAGTTTTCTTGGCACACCATTACGATGAAATCTGCTTCAGTTTTGTTCAGAAATTTTCGCAACATTTCACCATCGTTCTCCATCAGTAAGGGTAGATGGGTCTAGATAACGGGGAGAATTGATCATCGAAGCAATGATCTTTGAGGAGATTTATAAAAACACGTTGTTTTCACGATAAAAACCAATCCAAAAGAGAAAATCAAGAAAGGGTTCGTTTTATTACAAAAAAAAAGTAGGTACACGAACGTAACCTCATTTATTAGGAAACAAATATGTCCCTTGTAATTGGTAGAAATGTAATTTTTGAATAGAACATTAATCGAGTCAAGACATGTTCGAGAAACTCAGGAGTGAAGTCGTTTTGTTTCAGAAAAAAATAATAATTACGTGACGAACATAACCTCACTTATTACCAAAAAAAATCTGTATTTATAGTGTTATGAAACGTATTTTTTTAAATTTTATATCAATTACGTGATCAAGTTAAAAGGTATTTCAGAAATTCGGACGAGGAAGAGTAGTCGTTTTATTACCGAAAAATAAAATTATCTCTGCTATGTACATAACCTCATTACAACCAAACAAATCCGTCCACTTGTAATGATATTACTGAAGTGATTGCAGTAATCAACTTAAAATGTATTGAACAAAACTCAGGAAGGGATTCGTTTTATTAAAGAAAATGATTTGCGACATGAACATAACCTCACTTATCACCAGACAAACTTGTTCCTTTGTATTGTAAGGCTACGAAATGTTAATTTATAATAAATGCTGGACCACTCAAATTAAAACGTATCCATATTTATCGATAACAAATAAAATTAATCGTAATTTCACTAATTTTAAATAATTTTCGTGAACAAAATTCAAATTCGACAGATACTGCCACTTCTGTAAAAAATGTCTCTAACTACACTGTTTACATTTTTTTAAATGTCGTCTTATGGCTGTGGGGTCAGGCAAGTGTGGTTAGGTCAATCCAAAGTGAGTATTTTTGAAAAAGAGACAACGAAACAATGGGCAATTTATTCATAGTGGTCAAAAAATCTAGGGTTATATTTTTGTACGATTGGCAACACCAGTGATATTTTCGGGAGTGTCATTTTTCAAATGTTTATTTGAATTTGTTGAAAATGTAAGTTTTCTTTGTGTTTTCCCGATCAACTCTGCTGGGACACTTTTCTTTAGCTGTCCTTGAAGGAAACGCCTCAACAGCACGCATTTTCCGACATGCGTCGACATCACCGAGTAAGTTCCTTGATTAGATTCACATCGTGCACAAATGAATTTTTTTCTTGTACAAAACAGATTTTTTCAGGTTTTCTTTGATTTGTTCGCGATTACCGTGCAAAATTCCGCACTTTCGCAAATTTTTGTGAAAAATATGTCGACTAAGGACTCACCAGAAGTCTTAGCTTGTAGATGGCCTCATCTAATATATTACTTATCCTGTCTTTTTGCAGCTGGAACTCGGAGGTGAACGTCTCGATTTCCATCTGTTCCTCAACTCCGAACACATGGTCTTCCTTTTTATCCTTCATACTCTCAAATTTCAAGAATGACCGGACGCTCGCACCCGAATAAAAACACACCGTTCATGTCACGTAAAAAATCAATAAGATCGTAACACATCCATGGTTACCACAACACATCAGATTTCCTCGTCCGCATCAGTCGTTAGCGAGAGTGCAAGATGGGTGGCAAGAAGAAATCTCTGGCGAATCGCCTGGCCCGGATGAGCGATGAAGAACGGGCCAGATATCTTCAACACAAAGCGGACATCGAGGAAGAAGCGCGACGCCGCAAAGAGCAACTGATTGCCATCTTCATGAAGGTACGAGAGTCGCGAGGTTACCGATTGTACAACGATCTGTTGTAGAACAAAATCAAACGAGAAGATGGCTTCTCGAGGCTGAATCTGGCCAAGATCAACCAGCACTGGCACCAGATCTTGCGCCTGAACAAGTGCAAGGAAATGAGAGAGGACGTGGAGCACATGAAGAAGTACATCGATCGGGTCTTGGAGTACAAAAACCGCACCATCGACAAGCTTCTGGAGGAGTTGGAAATGGCGGAGGACCAGTACGGACACAACTTCCAGGCGCACGTGACTCACATCGACCAAATAATCGGTTGGTAGGAGTCCGCCATCTTGACGCACCTAGTGATTTGTTGTTTCAGCCTCTCACGTCAAGTACATGCAGCTGCTGGAGGAACAGTACCAGAAGGACTTGGAGCAGCTGTTGGAGACCGCCGGCAAAGAACAAGACGAACTCGCGGGGAAGAATCTAGAGCAGCACCAGCACCTCCAAACTGTCATCTTCGGCGAAGAGTCGCGGGCCAAAGCGGGCGCCAAAGCGGACCGCGAGCGCTACTTGAAGAAGAAAGAAGAAGTGACGAGCACGGTATGCAACAGATTTATTTCTAACTAGCTTTAATAACATCTAGTGGAGTGGTAAGTCGCCGATCGGCCAATCGGCACAATTTGTCTTGCCCCTCTCGGCCAGACACGTGACCAGTTTGACCGAGTACGTGCACGGGTCCATCGTGGCCTCCTTGTCCATCTCCTGGAAGCACTCGTCGGTGCTGTCCTGCAAAAAGTCCCGCAGCTCTCTCTTGGTGGCGTTCTTCAACAGTCCCTCCAGAATCTTGGTGCGCACGGGGTAGCCGGTGTTGTCCGTCATCTGCAAGTTCTCGAAGATGCACTGGATCATGCAGTTCTCGGTGACGGGTTCGGGGTTGTCGCTGTCGGTCTCGTTGGCGGCGTCCAGCTTCGCGCTGGACCTCTTCGTTCGAAAGCTCTGCATCATCTTCCCGTCTGGAACCAGAACTATCGATTTGGGGTCGAACTAGGGGACGCACTCACCGACTCGGGGCTCCTCTTCGGACGAACTCGACGAGTCGGACTCGGACGACATCGGCGTCATGTCCCACAAGTCGTCGAGGGTCTTGTTGCTGCTGATGCACTTGTTGATGGTCGCCTTGAGGGCCTCGTTGCTGGTCACGTGGATGCCGCAGTCGAGGGCCTGGAAAATGCAACAGTAGTGTGTCGGGACGGTCTCAAGGAGTAGGTACCTTGGCTGCGCAGAAGAAGAATGTTAACGCGACGATCGTTCTCATCTCGACGGGAATCGAACCGGCACTGGATCTGTGTTAAGGTCTTCTTTTATATAAATTGGATGGGTGATGTTTGCGTTGTTGTTAATTGCGGCAAAGGGATACATGCTGAATTAATGCGGATAATGAACAAAGAGTTGCATTGTTGCGATAGTCACAGAACCAATTTGTCAATCAGTTTTTGTTCGGTGTTCTTGAAAAATTCTATAATGTGTTTCCGTGGTTTTTGTTGGCAGGCTGCACGCGAAAGACATGCGAGCGTGGATAATTTTTGACGATAATAAACGTTTCGTTTTGGGAATTATATCTTGGGAAAATATCGATAAACACTCACGGAATCACGTCAATCGCGGCTTCTGACGCACAGATCGTAATCTTTGTTTATTTTTTAAAGTTCAAGAGGAAAATGCAAGGAGAGATGACGAGGATCCGTCCACCGATCAGGGAAAAAAAATGTTTTATTTTACGGTGAAGCAGAAGGGAAAACGGAACAATTGGTAGTTATACAGGGTGATTTATAACAGGTGTAAAAAACTTTGACATCGTGTTCAGGAAGTCATTTTAAGAAAAAAATATTATATAAGCATAGGTCCTATTTTGTTTATTTACAGAACTACATCAGATTTAAATTTTATTGAAATAATTGTTAAAGTACAACTTTCAAAAATGGATAACTAGAAAAATAAATGACAATGACGGAAGAATATTGCCTGATAAAAATTGTTCAAAATGTCCTTGAGCTCGAATGCAACAATTGATTGGTAAACATGCGCTATTGTTGTATCATCTTGACGAATTTCATTAAAGTTATTTGTTATTTGGTCAAGTTTCACGTGTTTTATCTCGATACTGTAAACCAGTTGCTTCAACTGGCCCCGTAGAAAAAAATCCAAGGGGTTTAAGTCGGCAGGTCTTGGGGGCCAAGCAATAAAACGTCTATCAGAAAATATTATCTAGACCATCACAATATCCACACAGATAAATAAACTAGGCAAAAATGAATAGGGAATTCCACAATTTTTCTTGGAAAGCAAAATAATTGCCCCAATCCTCCCACGTATTTTTAAACACAAGATAAATTTAAAATCTTACAAGTACTTGAAACATTACATTTAATGTGTAGATTAGATTAATTAATATATTTTTCTAATTTTGACATATAAAGAGACACTTTTCAAAATTAATTGACGTTGGGAAACGTCACACTTTTCGTAACTGGTTACGAAAAGTAAAATCTTTCCTAACTGGTTAGGAAAAATTTATTGTATCATCAATTTGACACTGTCATATTTTTTGTTTTTAAGTAAAATAACCGTGCCTACTTACCTACTTGATATTTTAACACAATAATAATTTATTATTAATGAAATTCATTACTTCGTTTAACGTTTGAAGAAACTTTTTTTTTGTCAAAATTAGAAAAAATCTTGTATGTAACACTTTAGGAAATGCAATTTTGTGTAACTCGTTACACAAAATAAGGCATTTCCTAACTGGTTACATAAATAGCTATTGTAACGCATTTCATTACAAATTTTAAACGTTATTTATAAAAAATTCAAAAAAGGAAAAATTCCCTATTCATTTTTGCCTAGTTTAATATCTGCATCTTCAACTACCTATACTAAACTCATTCATTTTGACAACTATCAACTAGTTACAATTGTTTCGGAAATTATGTTGTTTACTTCCATTGCACTTTAATAATTATTTCAATAAAATTTAAATCTGATGTAGTTCTGTAAATAAACAAAATAGGACCTATAAAAATGTTTTTTTTACACCTGTTATAAATCACCCTGTATTTGCAAGTACAGGACTAAAATTCAAAATATATTTTTTTCCTCGCCTTTCTGCAATGAACTGCTGCAAGCATAGACAAAATAAGAACATATAGAACGCAAACTCCCTATACATTTTTTGGGCACAAAGCGTTTACCGCCATCTCTTATCCTGGTGACGGTGCAAAATCACAGCCTACTGGATACGTTTACCTTTCCTTTGCTTTTTTATCATTGCAAATTTTCACAACAAATTAAAACGCCAACAATAGATACTTTCGATATTTTATTTTCAACCGTCTTTGATACAGTTCTGCTTTATTTTTATAAATATTGTTCCTAAATGCTATCGTTCTCGTATCCTACCATTTAAAATTAAATTTTACCCCTTAATGTAAGTGTGGTTAAATAAATTATTTTACCAATAATTTCATCTTCAATTTTATTTTTTTAAAAATTAATATTAGGTACTTATGTTTGAATTACCGTTGAAATTTTGCTTTTAATATTATCGGCCGAAGTTATGTTACCTACTCAATATAATTTTGAAAATATTATGAATCTTATTAACATTTTTTACAAACTCTAAAAAACCCATACTTGCCACTTTCTGCTAAATTTTCATTCAATTTTTTTTATGGACGAAAGAGCTGTTTTTTTAATCCAAAAAATTTTCCAAAGTAGGTACATATTGCGTAAGTGTAGGACTGCTTCCTGCCAAAATTGTGTGTGCCCCGGATTTTTGTAAACTCCACAAGCAAGAGGTTTCTCTCAACGTGGGCGAAATGTCCCTCCCTCCAGATTATTATCAAAGAGTTTGTCAAAAAAGTTCCCAATTCTTCATCATTTAGGTTTGTTCTACCTGTTAGTTAAAATGTATATTAGATTATTAACAACAATGTTATTAGAAATTAAGTACCACAGTTAACTAATAGCGTGATAGTTGAATTCATGATTATGACGACTCAAAACTTGAGTTGCATAGGACATCTTTTGGATCTTTTCTGCAAGTCCGTAATTTTGTGGAGGGCTCTTAATTCGTCCCACGCTGAATCATAAAGATAAACCTTCACTATATGGTCCAATTTCACACTTAAAATTTCTTCGTTTACTTCCCAAACCAAATCTTTTGTTATTCTATAATTTCTAATTCCTTTAATAAGATGAGGTGTATCAAATAATGGTGTAATCTCTTGGTCTTGAAGTATTATTTTTCTTTCCATTTGTTGATTGTTTTTTTTATAAATTTTGCTTGATTCTCTCAACAACAAATTTAGCAATCTTAGCAGCGGTACTACATTATTTGTGAACGTGACACAGCCTCATTTTAAATTACAAGATAGTGACATAAAGATTGACACTGCTTTGACTGATTTTTAGATTATTGAGATTACTTTGATTTTAAAGTTTTGACTTTTTAAAACATTTGCGCCCTCTTGCGGTGTGGTGAGGGTGCGCTAAACGATTTTCCAAAAATTTATTAGGGACTTTTCATTCTATAGTATTTTATTTTATCTATGGCTGCAAGACTCCCAAAATGAGGGAAATTTTGTGCAATTTAACAAAGTCAAGAAATTTGACTTCTGACGGGGTTGTCAACTGATGTTACAGTAAATTCAAAAAACTTCTGGACTGTCAAAATTAAATTTTAAATAAAATTCTTGTTTTGACCGTACTTGGATATAAAAATTTTTCGCTAGAGTGTACCGACATCAAAATCTAGTTACAAAATATATTTAGGTTATGTTTTCATTTTTAATCATTGAACTAAAATTTTTTTGACTCATTCATTGCTTCGAGCACTTGAAGTGAAATGCAGCAACTAAATGAATTAGAGCAATTTAATAAAATTTATAAAAAACACACGACAAACTTAAAACAGGTAACAAATTAAACGACAACCAAAATCATCCAAAATAAACTAATCTGTTTTATTTATTCAGAAGAAAATTATTTAACACTTGATTAACACTTAGGTATCTCTCCAAAATTTTGATTTGTGAATCACAAGAACGAACACCAATTCTTAGTTAAAAATACTGGAGCGGCTTTGGCACAAATTTGCAATTCCCGTTATTATCACTTTTTTGTTTGTTCCTCATAATAATTTCTTACGGCCCTCTTCTCTCGCGCCAATAGAACCACCCTAGTTCGTTTTGAACTTTCCATTTTAACCTTTTTACAAAATACACTTAAATAATTTTGCAATTTATTTGACAATGTCAATTTAAACAAATGAATAGTTTGAAAAATTAAAAAATCATAGGTAACAACTGGGCAATATGAAAATAACTAGTGATTTAACCAACCTAACAAGTGCAATTTAGATTTTGACAGTCCAGATGCTTATTGAATGGACTTTATTGTTGCTGAATGTCTTGAAGAGATTTTCTATACATTTTTGCAATAAACATTTTCATGATGCTGATTTTGTGTATTTGGTAAATTCTACGTCGGTCGACGCTTGCTTAAAAAAATATGTCGACAGCTTTGGAATGAAAAATAGCGAATGGGCTTTGGAGTATGCCACACATGACTTATTCTTGTGTAGTAACTGTGCCTGAGTGAGAAAGCTGTTTGCCAGATTATTTGTGTGGGTTATGCAACTCATAATACACGCGGACAAAGAAATCGTATAAAATCAGGAGATATTACAATACACAATTTGTTTTTTTGCAATTTTACATAAGCAACGAATTTTTTAAAACTTTTGGAATATCTTAGAACGGTGCCCGTTTTTGTAAAATTTAATCCTTTTGTTGTTTTAGTGTCACAACACTGAATAAAACCTCAACAAAGTGACATAAATGTTACACAACCTGGCTCAAAGTGTACAAACAGTAAACAATCACCACTTTAATTAGTTTATCGCTTCCGCTTCAAGTAAAACGGAAACAGGAACTTCATTACCAAAGTGCCCATCACCCATAAATTTGGTTTAATGACCGTACCGATCCTATTTATAATTTAGTGTGAAATTTTCTGAGATACAATCGGTAATTATTGCATTTGCAGTTCCGACTCCAACTGGACTCCTTCGTCAAGAAGCGCGAGAGCCGTTGCGGTGCCCTCTGGAGAGAAATAGCGACAGTAATAAAATCTCACGTGACCCAGACTGACGCGAGACGTCTACACCTTGCGGAACTGAAGCGGATAGACGCCGAGAGCGCTGCAGAGATCGCCACCAACCAGGAGCGCATAAACTGTCAAGAGGTAAACATTCGCGCGACTCGAAGTCGAGAACAATTGAAATCCTTTCCATATCCTTTCAGGAGGAAATCAGGACCTTGACTGTGCAGTTCGAACGTTTGACCGCGAAACGCACCGAAACCATCCGAAACTTGACCGAAAAGATCAAAACCGACACTCGCAAATTGTTCGCGATCCGCAAGAAGCACCGCAAGAGGGCGGAAAAGGACGAGAAGCGGATCGTCCTGTTGACCCACGCGTCCAACCGCAGCATCGACGTCCTCCACAATTTGAGACATGAAGGCGAGCAGATCGTCAAGCTGATGATGACTTGTCGCAAATTCGAAACGGCGCGCGAGCAGGTCACCAAGTGGCTGCCGCTGGGCCCCACCCCCGACGTCAGCGTCGACGAAGACGAGCTGCAAGAGATGAAGAAAAGGGGGAAGAGCGCGGAGTGCGAAGAGATGGTCAAGAAAGTGGTGATCAGCGCCAAGTCGCCCCAGGAGTCGACGTCGACCAGCCACTCCAAGGAGGAGGACATCGTCGACGCGGAGTTCGGCTTGCTGATGGACATGGAGCGCTTCTGGCTGGTCTATAACAAGGTGGACTTGGAGCTGAAGGAGCTGAAGCAGGAGAAGAGGTTGCTGGAAGGCCAGAACAAAGACTTCAGGGGGACGATCCGGGCGGTGCTGGAGGCGGCGGCTCTGGATCGGAGCACCCCCAACAGCAAGGTGCCCACGAGGGCGCCGTCGAAAAGGGGGGCGCAGTCGGCCCCTCTCAGACGAATTCTGATCTGATTTTGACGTTTGACAGTTCCAATAACCTTGACATTTGACAGTTCCAATGAACTTGACACTTGACAGTTCGTCTGATCTGGTCACCACTCACTTCCGTCTCAGATAAGAGACGAAAACAGCGTTGACCAGCACCGGTGTGGGGTCCATCCATCACAATGGTAAAATATGATCGATGGTAAATTATTCACCGATTTGAGTAAATTATATTATTGTGGGTGCGATAACGTGACACTTATTGGTAATTAGTGCGTTATCGGACATCCAACTAATTTATGCTCAGACTGTTTGTGTAGGAATTAGGAAAACAATAAACAATGATAAAATGTAACAATAATTTTATTCAAGTTATTGCTCATTACACGACCACAGTTGAAATAGATTACATCAAGTCCCTAACGTACACAGTTACAACAGTTGGTAAGTTCCAGTATGAGATTTCGAAGAAAGTTGGATCGATCAGAACGCGTCGTGATATTGTCTTAAGTAGATGGCGCAATCCTAAGCTAGTTTGGCACAATTTAAGTAAAACAATCGAACTAAGGCTTAATTAAGTAAGTTATGTACAAAAATAAACTTCTCAAATGATCACAATAAATAAACAGAATCGTGCGAGCGTCGCGATAATTCTCACTAAAGTCACTAGTAGGGTAGATTGTCCCTGAGGATGGCCTGTTTTACGTGCTTGTACTTCTGGCACTGTCCCCACCAGGAGCTCCGCACGCACACCTTCTTGGGCTTGATGACGAAGCACTTGGTCTGGACCACGTTGAAAAAGAGCTTCCCGACGAGATTGGCGTCGCTGGTGTCCACCATCTTGAGGCATGCCCGGAAACTGCAAGAGACAGAACAAGTGAGCGACTCGATAAAGCTGCGACATCCCCTTGGCACGTCTCGTGCTCGGTCAGCACGCGTGACTCTGATCGCCCCGTAAGTCACCCCCATAAAGACATCGCGGCCAGCGCATCGAGAGGCGATCGTCGCGGCTCGAGTGCCATCGCGCCTGCATTTTGCCGACAGTTAGTGCACCGGGGATTTATACCTGCATAATGTCATAATCTATTCCGGGCGGGTTCCTTCATCAATCATCCGGGTTTATAGGAGATGCATAATTTTATCAACAGATGTTACGGATCAGGCGGGGCCTGTTTATTCAGTTTTCCCGAAATAACGCGCCGATTTTTAAATAACGTCGAATTGTTGGAGATTGCTGGACACGGGGGCAGACCTTGGGGGTCTAAATTTGGGCGGCACGTGCCGACCATATCTCGGATTTCGGCACGTTCTGGAAAGCAAGGCGGCGGCGACGGCGGTTTCGCAGGCGAGGTCGCCGGATCCGATGCCAACTCGAGCGAACGAAGAAAACGAGGAAAAGTCCGGTTCTTGGTTGCACCACTGACTCATATTTTAGCACTTTCGTCGTCTGGTTCGAGGCTATCAAACATTTGAAATCTATTTGGCAAATTTACAAAATCATCGTGACCTGTTATAAAAATCAATTCCTGGGTTTCAGCTGGCAACCATAATTTTTTTTTCAAAAAAATATGTTTTGTTTTTTACGAGGAATCAAAGAATATACAGGGTGATTTTGAAATGCGTGTACAAATTTTAACCACGGGCTACTGGCTTCGTGTAGAACTCGGAAAAAATATTTAAAAAATTCTGTCAAAAAATAAAATGACATTTATTTTTTGAATTACAATTTTTTTAATTGCTTTTAGTCTTCTACGTTGTCAAACAACCTCGTAGGTAAAATTCGGCACATTTTAAAAATACACCGTGTTTATCATATGTTATAAAACGTACACCAATGCGGTTTCCTTGTTTGAAGCATATTTCCTAGAGGTTACTTCGCATTGGCATGCATACATTTTATAAAATATGATACAGGCTGTTTGATAAAAAACGCCTCAACCCATAACTTTTTTATTTATTATCCGATTTCAATGAATAAAAAAACCGAAGATATGGTTTTCCATGCACTACGAAGCAGCCATAAAATATTTTTTTTTTGCGTTATTTTCAGTAGCTAACGATAGTCAACTTTTTTTTTTTAAATGGACACATGTAGTTTTTTAGGCTCAGTCTGGTAAAGTTTTTTTTCTGAATCTAATAATGTATTAAAAGTTTTCGTTTGGTCCATAGCTGACTGAAAAAAAATAAAACAATTTTGAATTGTGGGTCAGTTTATTATGAAGTTTTCAAGTGTGCTGTGAAAAACAATTGGAATACAAATAGCAACAAATGTCAAGTGTAAGTTTGAAAATTTTAAGGTGCAATCTTGAAGAGTTTTATTATTATTTTCTTGGAAAGCATAAATAATAATCATAATTATTATTATTTTTTCTATTAACTTTTTGTTTTTGACTAATTGCAATTTTTAGTACACTCGAACATAAAATAATAGTCAAATGACTGCTATCTTGCATGACTGACAATGTTATTTTATACTTAAATAAAAAAAGCTTAAAAAAGCAGATGAAAACTTCTAAGCTGACGTTTAGATGACATTTATCGTACTTTGTATTCCGATTGTTTTTCACGGCACTCTTAAAAATTTTATAATAAGCTGAACAACAAAAAAATGTTTTATTTTTTTTCAGTTAGCTATGAACCAAATGATAACTTTCAATACATCATTAGATTCAGAAAAAAAAACCTTACCAGACCAAGCCAAAAAAAACTACATGTGTCCATTTAAAAAAAAAAGTTAACTATCGTTAGCTATTGAAGATAAACCCAAAAAAAATACATTTTATGGCAGTTTTGTAGCGCTTGAAAAACCATATCTTCGATTTTTTTGTTCATTGAAATCGAGTAATAAATAAAAAAGTTATGGGTTGAGGCGTTTTTCATCAAACAACCTGTATACAAGGGTGTATTTTTAAATACAAAATGTGCCGAAATTTTACTTACGAAGTTGTGGGACGAAGAAGACTAAAAGCAATTAAAAAAAATTGTACTTCAAAAAATAAATGTCATTTAATTTTTTGACAGAATTTTTTAAATATTTTTTTCGAGTTCTACATGAAGTCAGTAGCTCGTGGTTAAAATTTGTACACGCATTTCAAAATCACCCTGTATTGCACGAATGTGATTTTTCTGCAATTTTCGGAATTTTATGATTGATTTTTGTCCATCAAAATCTACATCTAGATACACTGGAAAATGTCTGATCTAGATTGTTTTACCAATAGTAGTTATAGTAAGAAATTAGAAGAAATCACGCAAATAATCGTACATTTAGGATTGCGATGTAAAGGAAACAAGAAAATGTGAGGTGTGCCCGAAAGTCGCTTAGATTATAATCGACGAAACAGAAGTGAGGCGTGCTCACTACACAACGATATGATACTCGCCACAGATTAATCGCTGCTACGCTACTTAGCGCTATTTAATATAATTTCTTTAAATCTTCCTTGTTGCATATTTTCTGCAGGTTTTCTTCTATTTCTATTGTTTTTTAATTCTTGTTCCAACTTTAGCACCCCTTTGCTTACTCTCGTTTCACATTTCCTAAACACTTTTACCTCCTTAGTTTCCTATTCCTTTGCACATGTTTATCAAGTCTTCTCTTCATTCCTACTCCTCCCTTACATTTCCAACGCAGAAAACCTTTCCACCTCGACAAACATTCGTTTCTCGTCCCTCCCTTCTCCTTTCTCCTTCGTTCTTCTTCCACTTTTCGAAAACTTTCGGTTGCCGGAAGCCGTCCCAATTCCGGGTCCATCCTCCTGCATTTCCAACATTTTACGGCGGTTTTACGATCAGCTCTGGTTAGCGATAGAATCGTTAATTTTCTCGTAAATACCTCGTAATTTATCTTCATTTGTACCTCACTTCTGCCGTTAGGATCGACCATCCTCTCACCCGTCCGAGTTTGACTTAAACGCCTCCAATTAACAATTAGAAATCCGTTGTTTGTTTTACGTTAAACCTCTTCCAGCCTGATCGAATTTTACCGTGAATGAAACGTTAGCGAACCCATGTGAAAACCGTATGGTAATTCGAACCAGATAGTTTCAATTAGATACGTCTTGTAAATATTTAAGTACTCGAGTGACGCTGCGTTGTAAGAGTAGATTTACTTACTTAGCAGTGAAATGGTCCTTTTTGGACGGTTCCCGGAAAGGCAATTATCGCGCGGGGACCGATCAATCAGTCCGGAAGGCTCTTATTTATTTGGTCCTCGGTGAAGAGTCGACTCTTCAGACGCATAAATTTTCAACACATAAAAGTTTATTATTAATATAAAAACGATGATTTACGGTGGTTTTAGTGCGGCGGCGAGGCCCGGATTGGCGCCCCCCAAAAAAATTCGGTGCGGCGACAGCTCGATTTGCAATGAGAAATTTATTATTTATCGTGTCGATCAAAGGGTGGTGATTTATGTATTATCGGAGAATGATTTGCGAGTGGATCGGTCGTGCAATAGTCACGCAAAATACCTCGCGTGCCGTGAGTTTGCTTTGGCGAGTGCCCGAAGCGATGTTAAAATGATGCAAGAGCGAGTACACGCAGCTCGGTTGGTTGGTACTTTTTTGGGTAAATAGTGACTCATTTGTACCAGTTCTAAATTTTTTTGACAAACACTCAAACAACGTCGACATTTTTCTTTCTTTCTTTTCTTTTTGTGTTCTTTTTCAAACATTATTCCATCCTGACACCTTACACAGGTACCGTTAGACTCTTCACCTCTTCACCAGTTTCTTTCAAGTGCGATGTTTTTTGTTTACTCACTTTCCTATTTCTGTTCTTCAATCCCGTCATTATTATTTTTCATTTTTTTCTGTTTATTTATTTATGTCCTTTGTTTCAACCCCTCCTCGTTTTTTTTTTAAATATGCCGTTTCTTCTAATTTCTTCTTTCTACCATTCCATCCCTTCATTTGTATACCATTCATTGTTTTCAAATCTTTCTTCAAATTTCTATTGACGATGTTTTTTCGATATTTCAACTCCTTCGTTTTCTTCCTAGATTTTATTTTTTTTTTTTCATTATATTTTCATTTTTTCATCCTCCTTAACCCTCCTACTAACCACCACTTTCCCTCTCACTCCCCCTTTCCCATCCCAGCATTAAAGTCTCCGCCGATCCGCGTTCCCTCCGATTCCTCCCTCACCCGTACCCGCCGCCCCTTCTTGGAGGCCACCCCATCCGCTCTACCGTCCCCCGACTTGTGTATTTTTTGCTTCCAAACGCGCGCCCAGCTCGGCCGCCAAAAGAACTCTTAATTGACAGAAAACAGCCACTTTGGACAGTCTCAAAACCGGAAGCGGTCCCACTAATGATCGACTTCGTTTAAACCGCGATCGGATTGGACTAATCGGCAAAAGCCGACACAAAAGCAATCGTTAGGAGTAAAGTCGGCAAGTAATTGACAGCGATCGTGGTAAGTCGACCGGAAACGACATAACAAGTGTCGCAATTTGGCTCCTTCTTTTCGGCGGCGGCGAAAAAATAAATACCCGACGTGTGAGAGAAACTTAACTTAAAGAGGGAAAATTAACAAGAGACTGTTGGTAAACAGTTACCACCACCATTAGTGTCCCGACTAGTTGCCATTAAAATTATTGTCGTCGTAATAAAACAAATAAACTTGTTGATCGTTAAAACGGATTATATTTCTTTCATCTGAGTGTTAAATAAAATCTGTCAAGTGGGGTCGTTAAGGTTTACGGCGGGCGCGCGGGGAAAGGGTTGCAGTGTGACAGGTGGGCACAAAGCAAACGAACAAGTCGAGACAATTAAACGAACAACAGAAATTAAACGTTTTGCCCAAACGACACTGTCAGAGTTGTCTATTTAATCGAGTTATGATAATTCGTTTGGCGGACTTAAATTAAAATGACAGCTGTCAAAAAAAAATCTCAAATATTTATGTTGGTAACATTTGTTATGAGGCAACTGTCGATGAGATTTAAACCAGTCCCCGTCAGTATCAATAAACTTGGGGTGTTGTAGGAAGACAATCGAACGTGAACGTGATAAAGAGATAGTGTAAATAAATCAAACAAGTGTCTAGCCTGAAATTTATTACAACTTGAAAAAATGAAGTGACAGTTGTGGGAGAGAGAGCGAGAGAACCTGATTGTTATGTTTTGTAGTTTGGTAAAAACTAGCGCAAACTAAATGACAGCTGTCAGTGCCAAGCTTCAAATCTTATCGAAATGGGTATTAAAGAGCGTAGTGATTTTGAATCAATCTGTAACTCTTAAAATGACATCTGTCAATTGTCAAAAATAGCTGTCAAATTGGTCTTTTTCAAGACCAGCAAACCCGAAATCTGCATGTCGTCGGTGACTCCTAACTCCCGTTAATTAAATTTTACAGGATACAATTTTTTTTGCATTGATATGTTTATTATTAATAAACCAGATGAAAGTAACAACCATTAAACATGTTTATTTTTAAAAAGATAACGTAAGTAATTGATAATAAACTGATTTTCAAATTTTGCTTTCTAGAGCAAAAGAGTAAAAGTGTAAAGATCTCATTTTTGGATTTTTTGGGAGTTACGAAGTTTGCTCGTGTCGCCGATGATGTATTGAAATTGATAACTAAATGGAAGTTAAAAGTGTAAACAAATTCTTTGCGTTTTTGCAACTCGTTTAAAAACAAAGCAAAATATATTTTTTAAATTAAACAGAAATAAATGAGGGTAGTCAAGAAGTCAACTTTGTTCACGTCAACACTGATTGTTCAGCAAATAATCCATAAGTTCTTTTTTTTTCCACATTGGCAGAAGTTTGACAGTTGTCAATAAAAATCGTTGATTGTTACCAACGTAAATATTAGAACGAACAGAACAGAATTCTAGTATTTACAAACACCGATTTATCAGTCTTAATCACGGTCTTAATTTAGAATGACAGGTGTCAAAAAAATTTCAAATATTTGTGTTGGTAGTATTTGTGATGATGCAAGTGTCGATAGATTTAAATAAATCTCGTCGAGTAATAATAAACTTTAAATTTTTAAAGACTTTTAAAAACGTCGAGAAATGTCAGTAGAAAATATGAGCCTTAAAATTTCACAGCACACGTTTTTCCGCATCGTCGGAGTAATTTATTGACGTTTAAGAATGTTGAGCGACAGCTGTCAACGAAAGTGTCGAATCGGCGTCAAGTTTGCTGTTTAAGGAAGCGCCTTTCAAATTTATGAACATTTATTAACTAGTCTGAATGACAGATGTCAACTTCATGTATTTATGTTGGTAGTATTTGATATGACGCAATCGTCAGATTTATGTCCATCTTTTCGATGTGAAAAAAAATACAAAGTTTCATTATCAAAAAATATGCCCCCCTGGCAAAGCAAATATCGAATTGGCTCAGATTTGCTGTCAAGAAAGCAACATTTGTGATTTTGTGAAGCTTTATTTACTGATCACAATGACGACTGTCAACTTCAAATACGTATTTATGTTGGTAGCGCTTTTTATCGGACAACTGTCAGTGAGATGTAAATAACTTTTTTCCAAGATAAATAAGCGTAAACTGTGGCAGCAGATAATGATAAATATGCAAAAGTACGAAAGACACGTATCTGAATAAAAGTAAAGGAAAAGGTGACAACTTAAGGAAAATTAATTTAATACAGAAACATGTTTTTGGTCTTTTGCCGCCCCTTCTGGGCCCCCACTCCACCACATTCATTCTGTCGAGCGACTTTTCTCAAAAAAATCCAAACTAATCGAATATTCGCATTGTCGCTTTATCACCTACTTCCGGTCCACCGCCGCCCGTCCCGTCTTGTTTACGACCACCACCCCATTTTCCAAAAATCGTGCAAAACCATTACCGCCAATAAAGACCTCACGCTCGACCGCCAACTCACCAAAATAAAAGCTCATTATTATCATTCGTTCGAACACAGCTGACAAGATTGTCCCCACCAGACAGGACCGTATTTAGACTTTTGCCCCGACATTACGGTGTCAAGAGTCGCACGAGCCAACCAATAGATTTAATTGATCGACGACGATAAAACCAAATCGTGTTGTTAGTCCACCGGACGGCGACGTATCTGTGGGGAATTTATCGTCGAATCCGCCCCTGGAAAAATATTAGGGTATCGCTAACCGCCGTGCGTGGCTCCTCTCGAGCAGAAACTACAAATGACTAACGGCCCCAGAGCCGGACTCCCTCTGACCGAATTTCGGGGGTCCCGTCGTCCCCCTTGGGCCACTCCGCTCGGTTGAAGCTTCATTTTTCCGTCGAGTTTTCATCCGAGGCGGCGGCGAAACAACAAACAGTCGGTGCGTGACGAGAGAAAAAAGAAACGTAATGCGGCCCTGGAGGCGGCTCCCGGCCCGCGTTGACACACAAGCGGGAGGCGGCAAAGAAATGACCCGTACGAGTATTATCTGATTGAGAAGTATCTTCACACTTGGCCGCCCCCTTTCTGCGCCTGTCAATTGTTAGACACGGCCTACTGTCTCATTGCCACCACCGCCGCCACCATCTCTCTATTTTACGATCGTTGGGGTTCCTTTGTCCCGGCGACTTCGAAACACGATTGTTATCGCGCGGATGAGGTTCGCTCGGGGGCGGCGCTGACCACACATTTAAAAAAATACCAATTATGGGAACCAAGGCGGCGGCGGCGCGATGCTCCAATTGAATCCGGTGCACTCTCGCGTCTTGGCAGTTTCAAGGGCTCTTGATTCAGATTAACTTGTATCGGGTGTTCATTTAAATTTACCCTCAAAGTAGGCGTTGAAGAGTCGATTGTGAACGCACCACGGATTACAGATCACGAATCAGCTCCAGCTGTTTAAATCTAACCTCACTTTTTGCGTTGTTTGTGGTCACAATCGACTCTTCAACGCCAACTCTGAGAATCAATTTAAATGAACACCCGATATTTTGGTTGGACATCTGTCAAGGAAGACCTAAAACCGTTGTCAGATAGCAAGATCCTTTTCGAGACCAAGCTATCTCGTCACTTTATAGGAATTAATGGAGAGTCGAAGTTAATATAGAAGATGCCCTTGCTGATTCATTTTAACGTCCACCAACAATAATAACAGTAACGAATAAAAATTTGAGTGCACTTTGTGGTCTGCACCGTCTGGTAATTCATTTACCGAGTTAAAAATTAAATGACCTGGGGACTAATCAAGCTGCCGCTTATCGGGAGCCCATGCCGGCGCGTCGACCGGACAATGGTCCGATTGAATTCCGTCTCGGCCGGGCGCGATCGCTCCGCTCTCGTCTTTTTCTGACAGCCGGCGAGCAATTGCGGAACACCGAGACGACTCTAATCGAGTCCTTGTTAGACATCTCTTAAAATATTCAAAGCTGCGAGCCGAAAACCATTTAATTATTGCGAAAGTGCTCCGGGGCGGTTTTAGCGTCTCCTTGCCTAACGCTCGATTTTTCCCTCGTCGATATTTGCATTCCGACAGGACAAATATTTGAACCCTTATCGTGGCGACATCTACGGAGAAAAACTACCTGGACCTGTGGGCTCAGATTACCACCCTTATCGGCCCGATCTGATACTTGTTAATATAATATTTGGGAATAATGCGGCCAATTAGGAAAGCCAGTCCGGAATGATTTCACTGTCAGGGGGGATTAAGTCGCTGCTCACTTTGTTGGAGGGTGCTTTGTTGGGGCGGCGGCGTTTCGGCACTTGGGGCGCCTTTGTTGGGAACGGCAGGGGGCCCTTCTGAAAATTCACAAAATTCTGTTCGGCCTGTCGTGACATCGAAACATTTGTCTAGGGGACAGGTGCGGACTGAATTATTGTCTCGGGGTGCAGTTCGTTTCACAATAGGACGCGCAACTGTTCCGACTGTAATTTGTGCGGTTCAATGACGTCAACAAATGAACATGGTGGTGACGTTTACAATTTATTCGAGCCTAGACCAACTAGATAATTACAGCGTAATCGAGTGTACCAGCAGTGATTCTTGGAATTTGGAATTCGTTCGTCTTCTGTGAATTCTATCCAATTGAGATTAATTTACTTGTTGATGTGTTTAGAAATTTGTAGACGAAGAGAAAGAGTTGCATAAAATCGAGATGACTTCCTTTGTTTTATTATTATTTGTGACCACACCGTAAATTTGCCACACCTGGTGTTGTGCATACAAAAAGTATTGTTCAGCAACAATCGATCTTTAAGCACTTACAACTACTTGAACTAATAAAATAAATTATTAACTGTGAAAGGGTGCGGCGCTGTTTGCACTGACACTACAAAAAAACGTTAGGTGTCATTTCAAATTTTAAAGTTGATGTCATTTCCGGTAGAAAATTATACTTTTGTTTACGACGGTGGCAGACACAATTGTAGTTTAATAAAAATTCAATAATAAAACAAATGTTTTCTTTTTGTAATAATAATAATATGTAATAGCCAAAGAGGGATTTGACACTTGACACAAAAAATAATTGTAAAAATTGAGCAAGCAACAAGTTATTGGTAAGAAGCAACAGAATAAATAATTTCTCTGCACAGTGAATTGGGCTTAAATCTGATAAATTCAGTGGCCATATTGCATATTTTAATGAATTTTCTGGAACTTTTTTTAAAAGGAAAATGAAATTGACTCTGGCAACGCTGCACAATGTTGCCAACGAGGCTGTCTTTCTCCCTTTCGCTTCGAATTGTACAGTTCAGTAGTATGCCTTTGACTTATTATAAAAAAGCGTACGGTAATGAAAATGCGTGCGGTAATAAGTTCTTATCTACGCGCGTGAGATAAATGACACTTATCCCATCCATTTTGCGTGAGATAAGAACTTATTATAAAAAAGCGTGCGGTAATGAAAATTCGTGTGGTAACGAAAATGTGTGCGGTAATGCAGTTCTTATTTCACCCAAAATAGATGGGATAAGGCTCTTGCGGGATGGAGCTTACGTTTTGATTTGGTTTTTGAGCAATTTTGACAAAATTGATTAAAATGTTTTTTTCTTTCGGTACGAACCGATTTTGTTTTGTTTTGGAAAAAAAGTAGTGACCACCGATGGTGCGTGGTGTGAAACGGCCCAGCACCAGAGTGTCTGAAACTGTGCTTTTCTCGAGGCCAAAGTGAAAGCGATAGATCGATCAGAGCGTCCTGAAATTTTATACACACAGAGAACAGTTTATTTCAAATAAATAAAATTAATTATTCATCAATAAATGATTTCTTTACCGGCGGCGAATTAAACTTTTATTTATAGGAACTAAACCATTTAATTGCATTACGTTTGCTATTGACCACAAACGCTTAATTACAAATTTGGAGTTTTGCTTATTTGGAGTCACTTAAATTTGTTTGTGAGAATTAAAACATTGCGAACAAATTTCGATAGTTTTATTAGCCTCCAGTTGGCTTTACTGCGCACAACAAATGTATATTTTAATTTTCTTACCTTCTTTATTTATAAGAAGTTACAATTTATTTCTAGAAACTGCAAGTTTATTAGCATGTACTCTAGCTTTACAGTTGCAGCAAAATGTGTGGATAGAACGTTCTATAGTTGTTTATTTCAGAGTATCAAAATAGTCTTCTGAAAAATTAATTATCGGCTGTTAGTTGTGAAGGATTTATTAATGGCAAATTTATTGTTTATTCCTGAAATTTACATATTTTATCTATAGGTGGTATGTAGGTACATATTTGGAAATTAAAAAAATATATTTTGCAAATATTTTTTTATTTAAGAAATACTTACGAACTGGTTTATGTATACATGGTAACATTGCAGTTCTAACTAAACTACTTAACTAACTATTCTAACTAGACTACTTAACTAAATTACGAACGGAAAAGCTTATAAAATTGCCGAAAAACCTTTACTGAATAATTTTTGCAATCATATGTGTTCCATCAATTCCTATATGAATGGATCGAGGAATAATTAAATGTTGTGGATTAAGTTTTATAATTCTTTTTCTATTTTGTTTAGTTGAAATCTCGATTTCAAATGCTGCCATGTGACTGTTAAAACCCACAGTGACACAACTGTCATAAACAATGTAAACGCTACCGCTCCAGTCTGTGACAACATTTCGAATTACACCAAAAATTGGTTCACTTACGTCATTTGTTTTATCGTGAAAAGCATAACCGATCTTATAGAATATTCCATTAATTTTAGCCCAACTAACTACATACAAGTCACTGATGCAGTCTGTAGGAAATGCATCGTTTAAGTTATAATTCTGTAAAGTACCAAGGAATTTGCCAGTTTCAAACGAATTTTCGATTCCCTTATTACTCAAAAGTCTATATGCCAATCGCAATTGTAACTTTAGTGATAACGTATATGGCAAATTTATTCTAGAGTTAACAATGTGGGCATTAACTTTCGACAATTTATGCATAGCCTCATAACGAATGGACGATAGATGTTTTAGAGGACCAACACATAGCATAGTTGAAGGATAGTGAACTAAAAAATGATACTTGGGTTTCAAGCCTTCTTGGAATAATTCTTGATAAAGACTGTTATGCTCGGCAATTAAACATTTTAAAAGGCTCAAATTAGAAGTTGTAATTGCAGGACTCGTAATTATGTCGACTATATCATATAACAACAAATATAGCCTCCAATGTTCGTCTCCTTCTGGTATTTTGTCACCTATTATTATTCCAAAGTAAGTTACAAGAGCAGCCATTTCTGAAGCCGACATTATTAAACAACCCTTAGTTAGATGATGGTCAGAAATGGCTGGTATAGGATTGCCTATGTCAACATTGCTGTTATATTGGAAGTATTTCAATCGGTGATTTAAGCAATTTAGTGAGATATATTTTTTTGATATAAGTTGTTTTATAATTTTCGCCATATCATATCTACAAATACCCTCATAAATGTCATGCATTAAGTCAAATGTGATATTTTCAACATTGTGATAGTTTTTTAAACTGTTAAAAATACAGGAACCTTGAACCCCAAATTCTTTGTTAACGACGTCAAGCTTATAATTTTGTTGATTCCTCAAAGTGGAATAATTTTCAAAAATGGCCACCTGAGTTTCAGCTTTGCTGCTTCGACATTTACGACAAAAATAATGGCTGCTAAAAGATTCAGTAAATCCGAGCAAAGAGTTAAGTCCCAGATTATCTCCTAATACAGCAAACAAACAAAAGTAAACTCGCAAATTACCTTCTGGAAGTTGTAAAGTAACACCATTCGATTCTAGAAACTGTAATTCCTCAAGTAATGAATTAAATGCCTTTCTATTTCCAAACATTGACCTATCAGAGCTGTACATTAATTGACAAAGAAAAATATTATTTAACGTTGAAGAAAAAGAAGGTGGAATGCCAGCAATTGTATAGTATAAGGCACCTATTTTATGTATACCAGCTTTAGAACCTAAAGGATTATTCGATTCAAAATCGTCATAGTACAGTAAAATCGGCAAAACAATTTTTTCACCAAAAGTGTGTTGTAGATTTTTCCACAAGCTCCCACAAAAAATGCTAGACAATTCCTGATCCTTATTTGATTCACTGACAATAAATGATTGAATGACGGTAAAAACGCCAGGAAGTTCCAAAAATTTTTTTAAGCATTTTCGCATAGGAATTACTTGCGCCTCACATTTTCTTGAGCTCATGATAATTGTATTTTCCGGATTTCTACGACTGTCCGGCATTTCACCAATAACAACAGACTTTGGCTGTATTAGGTATTTTTCAGATTCCATGTATTTAAAACGTTTATATTCTGTTTTAAAGTTTTCAAATACACTGAAGTTAAATATCGGCTGTATTATTCCATGAAGGTTGGAATCCAAGGCTTTTGTTAACTCAATCTTAATATAGTTTAGTATGTCATCAATTAATTCAGAACTATGCGAGATTATCTCCTGGACAAGATTTCTTGTTATGGAGGGATTACAATATAAGGATCCAATAAATTTTAAGAGACATCGAGTCAGATCTGTGTCTGTAAGTTGAACTGGTATATCTTTAGTGTTTATTTCATCAAAATCAGAAATGGCAGCATTATCATCTTTGTCATTTTGAGATACATTACTTCGATTACTTAAGTCACTGTCCACGCAAACGTTCCTTGTCTTAATATGGTTTGAGGCTACAACCAAATGATTACTGCTGTTCATATGTTTCTTCAAACTGAATACATTGGAAAATTTACGTAAACAATATTGATAACCACATAAATAATTTTGCTGCAAAGGATGTTGTACTTTCAGATGAAAAATAAAAATATTGCATTTCAAAAAGGTTTTTCGACATAAAGTGCAACGTAACATTGTGATCCTATACTGATTTTTGATTTTTAATTTGATTGTGGAGTTGGAAGATCTGGGGCAGTTTTTTATCACTTTTTAAATGAATATCGTAAATGATCCACTGGATAAGAAACCATATATGTTCAGCCTCCAACGGATATTGTAAGTCAAAAACTATAAAAGACTTGAAACATACGTCAACGGCTTTCAGCAGAGTTGGCACTGTATATAAAGTGTCATGGATGTAGAGATGAACAGTCTGGATGTCGTAAAATGTTGGGCCGACGATGATGATGTATGGTTGGACGGTCATCCCAAAGCTGGCCATTTTAGTCCTTTTCGCCTCAATGGCATCGTGAATGTTACTTGGAGCCTGCAATTGCTATTACTAATATACTTGTTTCAATATAAACAGAATGATATACCTTAACGTGAAGAATGAAACCCTCCTGAGATTCTGCCACCGTAGGTTTCCAATAAGTTTTTCCTCCTTTCTTTACCACTTTGCTAGCATTGTTCGAAACTGTTTCGAACAACACTAAAAACTTAATGACATCTTCGGAATCTACAGAAATCATATCGCACTTTATTTATATAGAACGCGCCAAGATAATTATGAATTACCCTTTTTAAGCTTTCCGCCATTCAGCAATTCAAACAGTATGCCGTTGGTCGGCTTCTTGTTTTTTGATACTTCTAACACGCTTTCAAATGTTGATGGCCAATGTTCGAAAAGCATGCAAACTTTGTCTTTATATAGTTCTTCGAAATCACTTTCTATCTGAAAAAAACAAGGGAACCTAATTATGAAAACGTGTGCAGGGGTGCCCCATAATTATTCGTTTAAAAAATTTCAACGTTAGGTTTTGTTGCGCAAACTTGTGAAATAATGGGTTCCCTACCAGTTATTTTATAATTTAAAGCATTACCAGTAAATATCCCGTGGATAATTTTAAAATAGGCCAGTCGTCATAAATCGATGATATCGTAATGGGGTCGTTATTGGAGTTAGGAGAAGAAAACTTTTTTCTTAGTTGGAATGATTTTTTCCAGTGCGCTAAAACACTTTCAAATGGCTCGCAATTGTTTTTGAGCCAATCTGCGCTTCTCATTACATCATCCAAATCTACAATGTAATTCGTTTTATAAATATACCTAGATAATGTTACCCCATTTCCACTCATTATGGTATAAGCCCCTTCCCCACGCGGAAATGGGGGTACCTAATATGCATAGGTCTACATACCAACATGAGATTCATCTCCACTTCCTCCATTATCGTCTTCAGAGGTATCCTTTTTGGATAGCATTTTGCATTTTCTTAAAAATTGTAACATGTTTCGATTTTTGTCTACCAGTTTACCTCTTGCTATGCCAGCTGTATTGGTTTTGGAGTACCTTTTAGGAACTGGAGCAGAAAAGTACACTTCTTTGCATTCTTTTGGAAATAAATCCACTATCGCATTGGCGACTTGTGACAATATGTCATTCGTGAGGCGGACGCTGGTGGAGAAAAATAATCATTGTAACACACCCACTGTTTACCACTTACGTAATTATAAGTACTAACTTTATATCGATATCAAAAAAGTTACAGATGACTATGTTCGTTAAATACCCTTGGCACTTAGGACTCAACCCTCTGTCATTGTATGACGCCATTATGGCTTGGCCAGTAACAGTTTTAGCAAGTAATTTCTTTAGGTCAAAATCCACCATGCACTGATGGAAAGTATTATCTCCAAGCTTCATTTTTTTAGGGAGAGGTTGATCTGATTGTTCATGTTCATTATTACTTTCTAGTATTAATATCTCAGCATTCAATATTGTGTTCGGGAGAGGTTGATTTGTTGCCGATTGAACATTTTCGGTATCGTTGTCAAATTCTATTTCAGCGTTCAATCTGTCATTGACATACTCGTAACTGTTTGCAGATAAATTTGATGTTGATGGTATGGTGATGGTGGAAACTTCTGAATCTGTAATGTCAGGTGTATCCTCTGACGGTCGCTGATAATCGCCCTGTTGAACAGGAACGTATTATTCTATGGTGCACGTGATCATGTGATTCACAAGAAAGATAAACACACAAAAATAGTAAGCATAATAAGTATACTCATTTAAACCAAAAAAATTAAACGAAATAAGCTTACATGTAACGGTTGTGCATTATGTATATTATGATGCCAATGTCTCTTTATTCTTAATCGTTCACCTATTGACGGTACAATTGTCGAAAATAATTCATCATTTCCTGTTAGTTGTTCCAACTCCTCTAGAGTAATTTGGTTTTCTACAATGAACATTTTTTATAATAATAAATTTTTCATTAATAATGCTACGAGGTATCTACATATTTTCACATTTACTTAGTTCCTATATACAGAACATTCACACAGAAAGTGCATAAGGATAGATAAAGAGAGAATGATTAGTTCTTTATATTGAAAGTAACAACTGTGCAAATAGACTCACTAATATACAATAACCATCAAAATTTTATAGAATATTATTGATGAGATAAAGAAGGAGAATTGATTATTCAATCCAGTATTTTTTTAATTCATAAATTTAGAAATTTAGAATGAGGTAATGTGTGTAATTAATACTTATTTATGTATGGTAAGATTACTCAATAATGGACCCAGTTATTTCAAAAAGTTTGCGACAATTAGTGGAAGTAACCAAGTGGATATTTAATTTTTGGCAGAAATTAACTCTAATAAAATAAAATCTCACATGCTTAGCTTGGGGTTAACCATGTTTTAAAAGAGTGTGGAAATTACCCAGTTTAGTGACATTATGGAACAATTAGATATTTTGTTTATTTATTCTTAAAAAATTTCAAAAACTTTTGAACATGCAATGACCATTATAAAAATTGGATAACTTAGTCCTCAGAAATTAATATCAACAATGCGCGCCAAATTACACCCTGAACCTACATTTTTAGATAACTTCTGTGGCGCGAACGCCATAGTGCACAGACTTAGAGCGAGGAACAAAAATATGAAATTCATCTGTAGGAACGGGATGGGTGAGAACTGATAAGTGATAACTCTATCAGGATCAGGTGGTTACAAGCTGCTGCCCATTACTAAAGCTAAAAACGTGAAAATATGATAAAAATACTAAAATCCATTAGCCTTTGTGATTTATTCTATTTTAATTTAGTACTGCCTTAGAAACAATCCTGCTGCAGGGTTCGATATGTAATGTTGCGCAATAATAGGTAAAAGTAGGTACTCACCTGTGAAGACTTGCACCAAATGTTCTAGGTTACACTTTTCAATAAGGAATCTAGCTAGGTCCCAATATTGCTTTTCCATTTTGATTATTTTTACTAAATTCCACAATTCACAAGAACACACACACATTAGACGTTGGCACAGTCGAAATGCCAATATGTTAAATGCATTGTCATCCTTACAAAAATTTACTACAAAAGCACGTTCGTCGATACCCGATATCGGAAGAACGTAATTCTATTCTTATGAATAAAATTTAATAATGGTAACTAAATTGTTCTTTCATTTATATCCTTTTTGATTTGTTTGAAACAAAATCATTCCTCAGCTCATTCCCATAAAAAAATGTTATTAAACGCAAACAAATGTCTTACAGCATTCAAACAAATCTTTTTGATTTTCTTCACACAAGGAAGTATTAGTTGTGTATAATAACGATATTGCAAATAAATGGTTTGGTTGCAGGAAATTGTCGTAATTTTTTCTCATTTCTTCTAAGGAGTAAAGCTGTGTTCCGTGTAAATTTTCTTAATATAGAGTAACAAATGGATGTGTGTGCAACTAAATCATACACCACAAGTAAAAACAGGAATGTTTATTAACGTAAAGCAGAAAATTTTTCTGTGTGTAGATTTGTCCATATTTGACGTTTCACCTCTTAACCAACCGTTTAACCGTGATAATTGGTGTTAAGAAGGCGCAGTAAAACTCGCCTTCTTGTTTACCCACTTAGCCCCCCTTCTGCTGCCCCTTTTCCCGACTGTCCCATTAGCTGGTTGCACAAGCCGCCTTTCAACACCTAACGCATATTTGATGATGATTACTGACCGTTCGTCGCAGCTGCAGTGCATGATCGTGTTAATTCTCCAGTTGAAGAGTCCGTACTTGGTCTCGAAAGCGCCGATCCAGAACCTGCACGAGAGGTCGTGCCTCCTGCAGCACTTGTCCGTCCTGGAGAAGCCCCCCAGGCGTGTGTACTTGTCGGCGGAGTAGCCCTTGCCGCACCATTTGGTCCCGGGCACCCGCAGCAGGTCGGACACGTCCCGCTTGGACCTGGGGGCACGACGGGGTGAGAAGGCGCCGCGTTTGCATTGTGTCCGTGGTGGCGGTTGCGGCTTTCGTGATGCTTTTTTGACGCGAAACGATCGATTTGCGCTAGAGGAATTTCAGGCGAAAAAATGGCGCCGAACGCGACATCACAGACGGAATTTTTAATGTGACGGGGGCGGCGAAGCGAAACACTGATTCGGAGGGCCAAAGGCCGCCGCACCGAAAGAACGAACCACACCGAAAAACAATCGCTCGGATGGTCCGCATCAGATACAAATTTTCTCAAACCTCCCACCCAAAACTGCACTTTTCCAAATTTTCACCAAAAAAAAAAATCCAAAAACATTTTTTTTCCTACCCACAGATAAAAACGCAACAACGAGGACAATCTCGTCTTGTCTCCACTAGACACATACGCTTTATCCGCTTGATCGTCAGATCTGAGTCCAATTGAAAAGTCGTAGTTTTGATAGAAAATTTTTTCTCTGGACCATCTGAGTCGGTTGTGAAAAGGGTGCCTACCTTGAGTCGCAGTAACAATGGGAGAGAGTGAATGGTGAATAGTTATGGTAGTGAAACTTGGTGGTGAAGCCTGGAATGTTCCGTTTGCAATGGTCGTGTCTTCGACAGCACTTATCAGTGTTCGACATGGCACCCAGCTGGGTGTATCGGTTCGCGTCATGGTCGTTGCCACACCACAAGGTACCCGGCACTATTAAAATCGATCGTTTTCGCCTGTCCTTCGACCTGATCACAAGAAGAAAGAGAAGATGAAGACGAAGAACACAAAAAGAAGCAACACAAGCCCCCACCAGACACAATACGTTTGACAGAAACGGCGACGTGGACGCTTTTTACCTATCGGTTTGGCGATTCTCCAGCGCCTGTTTCTTCATTTGGTGGTGGAGTTTGCGACAGGCGTTTCGCATTTTGGTGGTGTTGAACCACGTGGAGATGTCTTCGGGGAGTTGTTTGTTGTCTAGGGATTCTATTGTGACGTTTGAGGTAGCTATGAGATTGCTCAAGTCGCTTTTGAAGGAGTGCAGGAACTTTCGTACTTGGTCGCGGTGGTGGATGATTTCGCAGTCTTTCAGTTCTTCGCCGTCGTTGTAGATCAGTTGGATTAAGTGGTTCCTGTCTGCCAGTTGGCGAAATTTGATGTCAGTGGGAGACCTACGAAAAAAAAAGTTACAGTGAATAGAGGAAATCACAATTTTTTACTAAACAAAGCGGATAAAATACAATAAAACAACAAAGCGTTTAATCGAAGGAAAAATTACAAGAACTAGTTTTTTATCGGATAAATTTTTCAATTTTGCGAAAACTGTTTGTTTTGACAATTTTACGAGTTGAATTTGGGTATTTTTATTCTGGTTAGGCCTGAGAGCTTTAGGTCGAGGGTTTAACCTTCAAATAAAAATGCCCAAATATCAACGAGTAACATTGTCTAATGTATCTGTCACAATAGTGTTAATGGTAATGTTAATGTTAGTGTTAGCCAGAATGTTAATCTTCAGAACATTGGTGAAACGTTCAACCGTTCACAATAATGGTGATGGTGATGTTAATGTTAGAAACGATGTTAAGAGATCCAGAAAATGTCTGGTTCTTTAACATCTTCGTTAACATCTACCAATCACTATCGAGAATTTCACGCACGCGCAGGCGCAGTGACAGTTCACACCACGTTGACAGCTGTAAGAGTAACATTCCGTTAACATTATTGTGAACACTGGACTACTAACATCACCATTGCCATCTCCACTAACATTAACACTATTGTGACAGACCCATAAAGCAAAAATATTTAAGTGAAAATTGAGAAATTTATCAGATATAAAAAATTAAATCGTGTTATTTTTGGCAAGATTAATTCCAGAATACAAACTTTAACGTTAGGTAATTTTTTATTTATATGTAATACAGTTATTAAAAACAATTTGAGAATCTGACAGGAGTAGCATGCAATTTTAATCACTTTTGACAGATGACAGAGTAGTAGGACGTTTTTACCGGGATAAACATTTTTGATTGGATGAAAGCAAGCGCTCTGATTGGCTGAACACGCACGTTTGATGTACGTTTGACTTTATTTAATACCTAATATAAATAGTTGTCTGAAATCTCCGAGTTGTCTGTTCCAAGTCAAGTTTTTTCATCGGGCAAAGAAAGTTTTTTAAATGTTTCTTCTTTTGGCTCCTTGCTATTGTTCGTCTTCCATTTAATATTAGTCCCCATACTCGTGGACTTCATTTACATCTTTCTTCTTTTATCAGGATTGTTCTTCTTTTTAACTGCTACATCTTCAGTGCGATCTTCATTTTCCCTTTTTCTTATTGAAATATTTCTACACTTTCTACCAGATTGCTTCGTGATAATTCTTTTCAAGTGCTTTTTCAATTCCGTATCTTCTTAGGAAGCTCTTCCGTTATTATTTCTTCCTTTTACAATCAAAAATTCTTCCGATCCTCTTTAGACTTCATATGTATCTTCCTTTTTAATACCAAAACAGCGATCCATTCTTCTCTACCCAGATTTTGCCCGTCTTCCTTTTTTTAGTCAATTCTCCTTTTCCTTTTCTTCCCACATAATGGCCGGTTTTACCTTAATGTTTCTTGGTCCATATTTTTATTCGTCCAGTTTATTTATTACATATTTTCTACTGAACTTTCAAAAATTTTAATTTGTTTGTTTCATTCCTCATCTCTCCACCAATGTACTTTTACTATTCTTCCCTCAAAAATTGTTTCTTCATATTTTCCTCACTGATGCTTCATTTTTTTTTTAATTTCAAATGACGGACATACCGAGTGACTATAAATGATTGAAGGAAAATAGTGGATTGGCAACACTGATGCAGTTGGTAGTGCAAGTCTTCTCATGCATCATCTGTCAATCATTCCTATTTAGGTTAGGTTAAGTCACGAAGTACATTGTCGATTTAGATTTTTTTGACGTTTGTTTCAATTTTAAAAATTGCGTGTGTCATGCCAACGATGTTGCCAACTAAAGATTTCAAATGTGTTACCAACATAACAAAATAATTTTCAATCATTTATAGTCACTCGGTATAATTTAAATGTTTTCTTTCTTTCGTTCTTCAAATATTTCTTCTACCGTTTCTTTTTCAGTAGCCTTTTAAAATATGATGGTTTAATAAACACAACACTACATTATCTTAAAATCTTTCTTCTTTAATTTTTGTTCTCTCTCTCTCTCTCTTGCTTTTTGCTTTTTGCTTTTTTATTTCATCTTTTTCCCATACATGTACTGCATTTTTTCTATTTATCATCAAAAGTACTTTTCTATTTGACTTGGGTACTCTCGTTGCGGTCTTTTTCATCTTCTAAATTTTTTGGCCCTATTTCTTCATCGTATTTTTTGTTCTTCTTTTGCTTTAATCTTAATTGGTCCCAACTTTTTGTTTTCTTAACAACTTATTCACTCTTCTACGTTCTTTTTCACTCTTCCTTCTTACAATTTACAATTTACATTTCAATATACAGTGCGTTTGTAAAGTTCAGACAAAACTGTCAATATTAATTTTTGAAAAAAATCTTCGAAGAAGTCAACTTTGTTTTTAAAAAGTGCATATTCTTCAATACTTTACTTATGTTGACACCCTTTCTTTCATCTCTTAATTATGACGTCATAAATATATTTTTTTAAATGACAACACCCACTTTTTTCTTCTTTTTCTGATAGGCCTTCGTACTAGCTAAATGATGAATTAAAAAAATTGATACCTTACATAACAATTTTTTGAGAAAATGACAAATTTTACTTCAAAAATTTAATTTAATTTTTATTGTAAAAATTTTAATTGACCTCAAACAAAAGCAAACAAACATCTAAGGTTAACAATAAAGTTCAACGCAAATGTTGAAATTGCCTCCCGCCAACCATTTAGCACTCACCGACACTTTGTACACTGCGCTCAATAATGTCAGGGCTTATTTGTTCCATTTCAGCGCGAATTCTTTGCCGTAAATCTTCTAAATTGTTTGGTCTATTAAAAAATAATATATAAACCCACGATTTTAACTATTATTAACTAATTATTTTTTCATTTTTTCAAGATTTTGTCAGTTTTCTTCATTGCTTCAAGCAACAACTTTTTCTCTTGTTATTGTCACAAAATGTTGACAATTTGAACTGTACTACATTTTACTATTTTCTGATATTTCTTCATCTCTCTTTCATTCATTTCTTCCTTATTCCATTTTTTCTTCCGCTTGACAATTTGTTCTCTCTCACTTATTATGTCTCATCATGTAGCGTTCTATTTCTGTTACCACCCACCACGACCCTCGCCCTAATCCCTCTCAAGACAAAATAAAATTTTGCTTTCTCATGTCGATTCTCCAGTCCCTCTCGAGTCGGCATTCTTCTACTCAAAACCGCTCGGTCCGTCCCTGGTCGCACTCTCCGTTACTCCAATTATAGCAGCAGAAAAATCAAATTCCCGACAACTTATTTGTAATAAATTTTAATGAGCGTATGTGGAACGTACCGTTGTAACTCATTGGTGCATTATTATTCCGAGGTCGCTTCTTCATCCACTCGCGCCCCTCGCATCTCTCCTTTTGCCAGTTAACTTTACATACAATAATATACAAACATGAAAATTCCTTCCAGATGTACAAATACCCTTAAACGGAGGCTCTTAGCCGGAATTATGGAAATGGTGGGGCAGGTAGCGCACCCCGGCCGGGTAAATACGGCGCACATGGGAACAAATAACAATAAATAAAAATGATTTTGTGGCGATAAGTGAGGACGCGGCCGGAATTTTTTCCCTCGGTATTAATGGCCGCGTTTAGTTATCAAGCAAATCCGGGAACGGGCGTCGACCACAATGGGCCGTGAAGAGGCCAGGGAGAGGGCGAGTGCTTTCGACAACCCTCTCGATCTCGGCTTGAAGAATCGAGTCATCCGGTCTGGAGTGCAGACACGCAAGCCGAAATTACGCAACGGAAAAAGTCACCCGACACGAATATCCCATTCGGTAATCCACCACGATTCCACTGTTGTTGGCGAAGAAGTAATCCGAGGGCGCTATCGGAATCATCGGCCCGCTCTGATTGATCGACCCGGCTCTGGGATGCGAAGGGTGCCGCTCTAATTTCTACGTGTACGAGGCCCGGACCCGTCGTACCAGAAAATGGTACAACACTTTCGAAACAATTAACAAACGTTTTTTCCGGAGAGATTTAATCGCTGGGACCGACAAGACGGAGGTGTTCTTCGAGTGGTTTAATTGAGACGATTTTTAACTCTCGAGAAGACCCGAGCAGGCAGACCGAGATACGGAGAACAAAACGTTTTTCAAACTATTACTTTTTTTTTAAATTTAATTACTGGAGAACCGTTGGAAGAATGGATTGTTCGATTTTACCTCTAGATGCCACCACAATTGCTCCTTCTGAAGAAGAAAAGCATAGAACCAGATAGTGGACTGAAAAAAAAAACAAACTATCGATATCACACCACATCAATTCGATTGGAGTGAAATCGGGAGACCGTAGTGCTTTATTCGTACCATCTTTTTTGCTGTGATTCCAGAAACTTGTTCAAATGAAATCCTGGGCTGAGTAGGCGTTGCAAAAATTAAACCGTTTAGAACAGTGTAAAGTTTGAATTTCCCGCCATTTGACACGAATGACATTTGTTTGTGTATAATTAAACATATTTGTTTTTTGCTTAGATATTTGCTTCGAGAATAGGAATCGTTAAGTTATTTTACTTTTAATGTAAAACATTGCAAAGAAAGAAAAAAGGAAGATTTGTTTGGCTCTAAATTTTAGGTTAGCTGTCAACACGCTCCAATTAATCTACGCTTTAAAAAAGCACAACAGTTGACGGTTTCCAACGCCTCCCCAGCCCAGGATTTCATTTGAACTCGCGATATTGTGTCAATTTTTTTTTTTATAAAATACATAATTCAATAGAAACAAATTTCAGACCACGAATTTTTTAAATTCTTTTGCGCTTTTTTTTTGGCCCAACTATTTTTTATTTTCAAAAAAACTGAACGAGCCTTCATTGTCACCGTAGCTTGTCGCTGTGACGTAACGTAACACATTTTGTTAACATTTTACGTCACAACCGTACCACTAATTTTATTTTTTCTCTGTTTACGCTACGTTCTCTTGCGTAACTGCAACCGTTACACGCTTGTCTATTTCGGTCTCGCCGTTTACGTTATACATTTCTCCGCACATTTATCATATCTTTCCCGAATAATTCGCAAAAATCCGGCTCGACAAGTTTATTTACAAATCAATTACATCAAAGTCCGCCATTTTCACATCCCGGGTCCGCTTCCAACAAAAACAAACACTCCAAACTTCCCACCAAAAAACCAATCAAACACAAAATCCCCGAAATCTAATTTAATAAGAATGTTGTCACGTGACCACCACCTCACCTAAATCATCTCCGGGGGCTGTTCCGACCCCTCCCACTCGCATTCTCGATTTCTGCGTTTTAATTCGAATTTAATCCGGTTGGGGGGTGGGACGCAGACGGAAAAAATGTCTCGCTCAGGAATAATGTGTAAACGTCGTTTTAGTGGTGGTAGCCGAGAGTACTTGTCCACTTCTCGGCTGGAATTGATGGTCTTATTTTATTGCGCCATTTGAAACAATGCCGCTCGAGTGGAGCCATCAAAGGGGGCTGCACTCGCATCACTAAAAGGGGCAATAATGATCCGGCTCTGAGCCTACTGTTAACCCACATACGAGCAGTTTTTACCCCAGGAGAAGACGTCGAGGTGTGCTGGCGATGGCTTAGGGGGCAGGACCGGATCCGGCCGCGCGAAGGACCAGCGCCGCAGAGAAACTAAAAAGCCTGTACAATTTTAAAGAAATCAGAAAACTTTTTAAAATTATTACTATCGGGCCTTCAAATAAATATTTATTTAGAGTAGGCGTAGGAGACATTCTAATTCTTTTAACAGCGTAAAGTAATTTTTGTAGGTAACCAATTATTCTCCGGAGTTACACAGGTTACATAGTAAGCTTTTTCCCAATTTCATATTGTCATATTCCGTGGAGGGAGAATAGGAAGAATGCACTACAAAAATTAAAAATATTTTCTGACCTAATTTTATTTCGTTTCATTTTCTACGCTGGAAAAATGTTGCAAACAATTGAATTTCCATAGGTTGCTCTAAATATAAATTTATTTGAAGGCCCGCTATTATTATTATTTCGACCAAATTCACCAAAGAACAAATGCAGATTTGCTAAGTTCACTTAATCCAAATAATTACGTACAACACACCCGTTGATGCGGCATTCAGGCCGGCTTAATTGATCATTACGCATGTTATTATCGAATAGTGATAAATAAACAAAAATAAACAAGATATTTATTGTTATCATTATGGTACGAGTATTGTTATTATTTTAGTAGATGTCTTTATTTTATACGCCTGAAGGGTAAATTAGTTCTGACATCCTTTGCCCGCAGCCTCCCATGATTGATAATTACAACCCCAACCCTTCCGGCTCTTACAGCAGTATCACATGTCGGCTCCTCCCTCTAAAAAATTCCCAAAAAAAAAGAATCATAACTAATGTTCGATTGGGGTTGACGCAGGGGCGACAAGGTCCGCAGATCAAACCCAAGTGAGTCACTCTTGATTGAATTACTCCTGAAATGCGAACCGAATCGCGTCGGCATGCGCCGCCCCCGACCTGCACGTCGCGGGATGATAATAATGATAATAATTTACTTCGGGCAGCGAGCACGGGGCCCGTAGCACACACGAAGAGTACGACCTGGGTGTGCGTGAAATTTGAGAAAAAAAGAGAATCGGTGGGGCCGACCCATCGACGATGGGCGGATAAGACAATAATTACAAGTACGGACACATTTTACCGAATAAACAATGGCGCATATCAAGTACGGGATCAAGTAGGCGAAGTTACATATTTGTATTGAAACAAAAGAATGCGAGATGGCGGCTAGACAATGTTGCGGGTAACGAGCGTTGCGTGAGCCGGGGAGTCGAGGTTAGTGTCAATTTCGGCTGAACTTGTCGGCTTTGATTGGGCACGTGACGCAAGTGGAAACACGAGGACGGGGGAAATGTCAATTGCTAAGTTGCCAACGTGATTGTTGACAGCTGACGTTCAAGGCTAACTTATCTCAACCAACAGCAGATAGTTTCCACTTATCTTTTATGCATTAGATCTCAAGTTATCTTACACCGAATTGACTAATCGAAATAATAATAATAAGGAAAGCCGGTTAACTGCCGGGTCAGTGGTGGGAATTGATGATACATAATAATAATAATAATAATGGTGTTTAGATGCAAGTGTCACTCTTGGTGCACTTTCCATTTCAAAAATGTCTCATCGTGTTCCCAAACAAGAAATCTCAAAAATTTCTTTGGCATGTCGTAGAACACTTGATACTCCAGGACCAACTCCTACCGGACAAAATGAGAGAAGTTTTCCGTTCGATGAGTGTTTTGACATTTTAATAATGGGGGTCGGGGGTCAGATAATCTTCGATTTTTGCCGGGGAGCAATTAGTTGTCTAAAAATACACAAGTGATAAGTTTTTTGAGACACAATATTGTCACCATGACAAACAGTGCAATAAATCGCCAAACAGGATCTCGCGATAAGAGATACCGAGTAGTACCTACAACGTGTGGTGTGATCCTGACTGTCGAATTCTGGATGGAATTTGAACGTTTCTAGAAAGATCAAGATGAGAAAAATCTTATCAGATCGCCGATTGGTGCACAATCAGATAGAATAGGCCGTGAATCACCAGATCGGTGCGTAACTTGATTGGTCCGCTGCAGGTTTGACACGCCACCTGCCATAAACGGCATTTTACCATTATTATTACTGACATTAAAATTATTACCTATTATGAATGGGTGGACTTTGGAATTTGGTGGTGTGATGCGTAATTTTATCTAAAGTCATTCATCTTATCGTGATACTCTATCTACTCACGCGTTGATCGTTTCGACTCAATTATTTTGGGCGGGATTAAGAATTAAGAAGACACGAAACCAATGCCAACAGCAATTAGTACACAATTGCACAGCAGAGTGGAGTAGGTTTTAGAGAAGAATTTTTTTTGACGTGTCAGAAATGACAAATCACAAAAGTGCCAGTAACGGGACTGTTTTGAGCTGTCAAAGCAGGCCTTGACGGAATATGAATTGCGCATGCTAGGATTAGGTTGCCATAATTTATTGGAGAAATTGTTGCAATATTTTTAATCTCTAAAGCCGGTTAGATAGACGTTGCATTAATTGTAACACTAAAAAATATCTGGAGATGTAAGTCAAGGACATGTTTTTTTGAAAAACAATTTGAAAAATTGTGACGCGTTGACCTAGAGCGACACAAATGATTTATTTTGCCGTATCTGAAAGGTGAGAAAGCTGTTTGGTGTGTACAGGGCTACCACTTATCTGCAACGGTTGTCTTTTTAATGGAACACCCGTATATTTTTGTACCGGTACAAATCTGAGAGAATTGAAGATTTGTCTTGTTTTCTAGAAAAATAGTTAGAAACTACAGAAATGCATTCGAAAGAAACGTTAGTACATTGCATTATACAGAGTGGTCCATTAGACACCCGGTGTAATTAAAGCAAAGAAAAATCACCTCCAACTGGATATTTATTGGAAATTAGTTGAAATCTTTACAGTTTTCAAAAAAATCAGAAGTTCTAAATCTTCTTTTTGGTACAATTTGTCAACATTTTTTTTTTATAAGAATGTACCTAACGTACCTTTTCGCATTTTTAAATTAACTGAGTGTTTATTTGAAATTATTTTCCAAAAATTTTATTTAAACGAAAGCTATATTTAAAAATCTTCTCAATTTGACAATTAAAAGTTCAAAAATCCGAAAATATGTTTCATTACAAATCAGAAAAGTATTGTTCATTCGTTTCAGACTTTTCTTTCGTAATTGTGTTTCTTTATTATTTTTCTTTTAATTCTACAGCTCACTGTTTTGTTTCGTCATTTTGAAAAAATTCAAAAACCCCAAAAACACATTTCAAAATCTTCATTTTTATAGTTTCAGGTACTGCAGTGTGAAGAGTCTCCTTTTCCTACTATAAATTAGAAAACTATTTTTACTGCAATGCTATTTACAGTTTCATAAAATTTGACATTTGTAAAACTCACACTGTATAATTTTTTACATTTTTGGTGAATGACACGTGGAGTGTTCCTTTTAAAAAAGATGTCGCTGAAAAACACTAACGTTTTTGGATATTTTTGAATTTATTTAAATTTAATTTTCAATTACAATTTTTTTTTTCAAAATATGTCGCTTTGGACCTCTACATTTCTTTAAAAATATTTAAAAAAACGTCTAAAATCACAGACATCAACGTAAGTTAGTGTAAAATGAAAACCACGCAAATACTTGACAAAGCAAGCAAAATATGGAAAAATTGTCTGTAAACAAAATAAATAATGTAGGGATATTGACACAGTAGCATCGTTTGGCAAACAGCGATAGTGTATCTAACAAACGTTCAATGTTTAAATTGATTCATCAAGTATTTATCTACGCCTACAGAAATTTCCAAAATTTTCGGAAAACTTCAGGGTGAACCATTTTTTTAAACCAAAACTAAAAAGTTTGGTCGCACCGACAAGACATAAATTCTATTATTACTATTATTATTACAAATTGACAACTGTCACAGCGTGTACAACAATTTCCATTTGTCCACGAGAAGGGATGATTTTGGCAACATTTCGAAAAATAGTCGCCCTGTATATGGAATTTGTGTGCTATCTAGATCAAACAATCGATATCTGAACTGTCAATTAATCACGATCGAATCATAAAACTGGTGACGGAGAATTTAATGAGTTGCAACATTGTCGAAATGACACCCACGAAATGGTCGTTACCAATGGTACAACTGGAAAAATGCTCCGGATAGGAGATAAATTCTTGTAATCACCTGACACACACTGTAGATGTCAAAAGCGGCGAGATTTATTATCGCACTGTATAATCGACGTATTGGTCATCTCCCAACGATTCCCAGGTAATAAATTCTCGAGGAAGAATTTTGAAATCGCGCGGAATAGCAATCAGAGAGGAAGTCACAGTGACGGACACCTTCCCCGTAGGTCCTTACCCTCTGCCGACGGAGACCTCTTTGGCGCTCACCCCCTGGAACAGCACCCTGGTCTCGACCTCCCCGTCCGGCAGCTCGTTCACCGCCACCAACTGCTCGTTGCGGTCGCACCGCCCCAACGCCAACAGCCCCGCCACCAGCAGGAGGTGCACACACCCGCCACCGGTCTCTTTGAACCGCCACATTGACACCAGTCACATCCCCCGCACGACACTATTTCGCGATTGACTGCCGACAATCGAACTGCCGCTCTTATAAGTGGCGGCGATTAATTTGGCGGCGCGCGCGGATAATGAGCGTCTTGATCTTGGCGAGCGTGCGGTGATACTGCCGGCGAAGAACGAGCGCAGGTTGGAGTCCTGCTCCTTGCGGGGATTTCGACGAGAGGAGCGCCACTCGGGCTTCGCCAAAGCGCGACTCCTGGATGGAATCTTCTGGCCTTGCGGGGAATTAACGGGAATTAGGAGGTGGAGTTGCATAATGCGGAGGTGAGGGTGCTAAGTGTTGAGTTCATTTGAAATATTTGGCCGTCTTCGGGATGAGCATCGGCTCTAATGAACGGTAATTGGGTGTTGGGAGTGCATGTTTGTGTGATAACAAAGTGAATCATTGGTGGTGATAACACGTGGAGTTGCAGTTCGGAGAAATTTTTCGGGGAATGAAAAAGCAAAATGCGTAAAGATCAATACGACGAAATTCTAGATAACACACAAAAGTAAATAAATTTTGGGTAAATATGCAAAATAAAATAAATTGAAAGTGATAGGAAAATAGATTTCGGATGAAAAAGCACTTCTTGTTAAAATTAATAATAAAATAAATAAAACATGTTTTATTGAAGTAGGTATGTACGTAGCTATCTATTTTAGAAACGTGTAATGGTAAATAAAGCAGAAAAAAAGATGATAAGGATATAGGAAAAAGTTAAATTAAAATTAATTCTTAAACCGCACACGGAAGTGGTGTTGATTATAATATTGAGGAAGAGGAACAGGAAGTGTCCGAATTTTTAATCGGAAAATAATTCGAAAAAGCTTTCAAAAGGATGATTTTTTTTTAAAGCTTTTTTTATATTTTTCGAAAATTTTGTTAAGTAAGGTAACTTAACAACGTTAAAAATGAACACATCGAGTATTGAGAACTGTAAAGTAAAAAATCGACGAAACAGAAATAAATATAGCGAGCCCACTACACCGCAGATGCCCAAATTTATTATTACGGCGCTACTCCCTGATGCCATATCGTGATGAGACAATGTGCAGAGCACAAATACGAACTTTCTCTTTGTAACAAACTTTATTTGAAGAAAATCTGTCGGTTAGTTTTTGAGTTATGTAGAGAACCAGATACACAAAGATTCCAAAAACGAATAAATTGTCTTCTATGTCGCGTGAGTAACCGAAATATAAACAGACGGTCCAATGTTTTGTTTTCAAACTCTCATTTGCAAAAAAAAATAATTTTACAACAAAAGAAAAAAGGATATTTTGGATAATTGAAATTAATTTTTGTTACTACATACATATATGCAGAAAATTGTGGATGGCAAGAAAGGATAAAAAAAAATACAAAACTATAAATAAATTATGTTTAAAATGTTTTATTTCAATAAAAACTAAATATTTAAAATTAACAATAACAATTTAATTTTTTCAGTATTTTTCCTTATCTAGTATGTATATTAATGTCCCTCTTCGTACTTTCTCTCTTTTATCGTGTTTTAAAACTTATTTCTTAAATTTAGTTTAGTTAAAAAATAAATTTAAATAATGTCAAAACAAATTAATAAATAAGAAAAAACTCAATTTGAAATATAATTCTAACACAGCGGATGTGTTATTATTAACTTTTTACTGTCGTAGATCGATATGAAAAAAAATAGAGACTGATTCACATAACTTTCCGACCCTAATGAAATTTAAACGCAGCCAGTAATACGTTATTCAGTGATAACTTGATCCCTTTATTTATTATGAAATATGGACACTTGGTATTATTGACAATCACTTGACACTTTCTTTTTGTATAATTCTGTAATAATTTTTGCTAATTAAAATGTGCTCCAATGACGAAAGGATATGATGATATGATGTTGATAAAATTATGAGGAGTCAGTTTCTTAAGTTTAAAAAAAAATTGTCGATTACTGCCATTTTAAAATTTTTATAATTGAGACTTTTTTACGGGATGTCCAAAACATACAAAAGTTTAAAAAAAATCATGTTTTTGGATCAAGTTATAAATAAAAAACGTATTGCTGACTGTATTTAAATTTTATTTCATCCTGTGTCAAATTTCAATACTTTACGTCATCAGTTTGAATCCGGGAAAACGCAAAAAACGGCCGGACGCCGGTTAAGTGTTGCTACTGGAAACACAAAAGTAACAATCGCAATAACAATGATTCAGTTTTAAGAAATGTTTTATTCAAAACTACATCTAAATACAAATTAACAATTTTACTATTTCGGCCACAAAGAAGATGCACTTACTTTCTCAGACTAAAAACGGTAGTTCACAAATAAAATAATACAACCATTTAAACCAAATCTAAAAAATAGGCCAGCCAGCATAACCTCTTGCGTAATTTTCTTCACATTATTTTCTGATTTCCATTTACAAAAATGGCTGAATTGTTTTTGGTACCTTTCACCAGACTTGCTAGGTATTAATTCAGCACAGGCTTCTGCAGATTTTCTTACAATTTCTGGAGGATTTGCTTTAGAAGTCATTTTGACGCACAAAATTATTTCAACAAAATAAACAACTGCCAAACAGCCGTTGCTAATCATGTTCCTAAAATGTGACTAGATTTGGAGCTTTTGTTGAATATTTTGAAATTAATTTCAATGTTTCTTTCAAACGAAATTTGAGGCAGGATGAAATAAAATACATAACGACATTCGTCCGTGAACTCTTTTTACAGTACTCGTTTCGAGTTTCAAGACTCGGCTCCTTCGTCGCCTCGTCCTTAAACGTCTAACTCGTACTGTAAACTATGAGTTCCCGGACTTATAACGTTAATTACTATTGTTAAGGTCGGAAAGTTATGTGAATCAGTCTGTACAAGTCCAGAAATTAAAAAAAAATCTAATTTTATTTAAATAGAATTGGAATATGTATTTAAATTTAACAAAACACGTTTGACTGTTTTTAGTTTTTAAATTCTGAATTTTCACTGTTAATTGACACCAAAACTTTGCAGCAAAATTTTGCATCGAAGAATCTTAATTGGTGAAAATCAGCGAAGTGGCTGACCTCTGGTGGTAATTTTTGAACTAACGAAATAGGGAAAACAAATGTTTACGTATTGGCCGTAATACATTTCAATCGCCTAAAAATAGCCAAATTCGTTTATTTTTCATTATAAATTGTTCATGAAGTGATGACGAGTACCTCAAAGTGTTATTGTTCCGTGCCGCAGTGTGATACAGTGTGATATTTAGTGAGAAAAGACATTTCTTTGCACTATTTCCATGATGTTATTTCCCAATGAAAAACTCTAAAAAATACCAAGCAGGAAGTTTTAAAAATCGGAAAACCTATTAAAGAGCTTCTAGAAATAAGTGAGAATAGAGTCAATTGCTTTATTGGCCCCTAAGAGTTGGGTATCAATCCCTAATAATAAACTGTGTAAAACCCCTTGCAGCAGGTCAAGATGTTGCGATTTTTTGCAAGCAGACTCAGGGACAGGCTAAATTCGGAGATATTTTTATCGGGGGTTACAAAGCACTTTCTACCAACCGATTTTATACCTTTGGGCAAGTTTGTGAAGCTTTGATGATTATAGTTTTTAACACAACAAAAAAAGGTGTCAAGTGAGACAATTGAAACTCACAATTTACCAGTGGGTACCCACAATAAAACCGTAAAATGTCGACAAACTACTAACAGGTAACGCTTCTTAGGTACTATGATAACACATTTTATTGACCGAACTAGTGTTGTTTTTTTGTAGTTCGTGAATGTTAAATTTTGGTGTAAAAAAAGCAGGAAATGATCTGGGTGACGCTGCTGATGCTGACAAATTTTCTCCAACTGTTGAACTGAAGAAACAGCACAACAGACAAACATAAATGTTGGAGAGCCGGTTCAGAAAGTTGCAATGACAAAGGTCTTGGTAGACAAATCAACACAAACTGATGATCTTGGTTGTTCTTATAACTTACAATTTGTTTTAAACCATTTATTATAATGTAAAATGTAAAAAATTGTTACCGGCAAATTAAATCCAAATACAAATGAAATCAGCTGTTCTTTGTTTTCCCTATTTCGTTTAAGGTTCTCGATGATAAATAAGGTAGCGACAACTCATTGTTCATTTTTGAGACTCCAAATTAAAAGAGAGGACATTATCGACAAATGTCGTGAGTGTGACAAAGACAGAAGTATACACAATTTTACGGGGTGTTTGTATCGTGTCAAACAGATTAGAACTTGCATAGACTCCAAATTAAGTGAGATGGAAATATTGGCGCAACCGTTGTCGTTACCTTTTGTAATCGAGAACCTTAATTTCGTTCAATTTGCAGCGCCATCTTGCGGTTGCTGATTTTCTCCAATGGCGAACATATCTAATTTGACCGAGTAGAACAGACAAATCTTTCCATTTTTCACCGAAAACATTTTCTCTTCAAATCTAACGAAGTGCATAGTTCTTAAAACATCAATCTGATATTTCTCTACATTTTCCACCATTTCTTAATGCATCATTCCACACTGCTTGCATTTTATTCGATTTTTAAACTTTTAAATTAAAATTATTATAATTTGTCGGAATCGTCGCCGGCCATGTTCTGGAATCAGCTGCCAACAACGCGTAATTTTGGCAACGTCGAATTCAAAGACAAGATGCGAAAATACTTTACTTTCCGATAATTTTTTGTCCGATTCACTTACGTCACATTCCTCTTCGCTATGTTTGTTTTGCAATTCTTCCATCTGCCAAAATTGTTCCTTTCTTAAATCCATTTCTTCAAACACTTTTTACAATTTGACGTCAACAGCTCATCACTCGCAATGGCGCAGTGTTGCCACATCTATTTCACACAACTGTAGTCAAATCATTTACAATTTTTTATTTTCGATTACTCAAATATTTAAAAATCCAATCGTGGATTATACTGAGGCGTAGCTAAATGAAAATAAGTATTTTATATGCCCACGCGACATATGTTCATATAATATTTATTTTCTAACGTAAAAATATAGATGTATTTTGATTAATCAGGTGCTAGATGGTGGAAACACTTTTGCAGCAAGAAAAAACAATATTTTATTGGATAAAACATAAATTAGGAGACAGATTCTTAAAACACTTTTTTAAGACACTTTTCCACAATTTTCGAGGAGGATCATGAAACCACGCACGAGTCAGTGTTTATAAATAAAACCGAATTTCCAAGACTCAGGTCTCCATAAACGAAACCATTTTCAAAATAAATACGTTTCGAGAATCAAGAATGAAACTGCACTTTACGACTTAATAAAAATTCCACCGATTCAATCATTCAAAATATTTACAATCAAATTTTAGTACAATAAATTTTGCAATTTTTGGGAACATTACTCCAAACTTAGTTTGTAATAAACGCAAATTTTACGAGCCAATAAAATTTTCTAGGTTGACGAAGGCAAAGAGAATTATTTATAAACTAATATATTTAAGAATTTATTGGACGTAAAAACACAGACCCTAGAGTCGAAAAACTAGATCACACCTAACAGCCAGAAAAAAAATGAGCCAAGTTTGCAAGTCCGACGAGAAGAAATTTTACAAATTTGTGAAACTTTTTCTTTACATGACGACCGTTTATTGTTTACTCGACTCTTGAATGGGCCAGGAATAGAAGAATGGAAGGTCTGTAGCTGTCAAGAATCTTGAATGGTACTCTCCAACAGAAAGAAAGATGAAGAACTAACGATCTGGTGCCACCAAACAATATTTTTACTAGCAGACACCCAATAAAACAATTAACACACTAACAGAACACCTATTTCGATCCTTGCAGCTGCAGTGTTTTCTTTATTGTTAATTAAATTTAACGTCGCCGTAAAGCTGATATATCAATTCATCCAACTAACCCAATTATGCTTTCGTGAAAGAATCCAAGAGTTTCATTTTCGACAAGAACTTGCAAGACATTGCAAATTTTTCGGTGAACTGTTATGATACCAAACCCGTAATGATTCAGTGCAACACACCTGTGTTACACATTCTCTGCTGTACACCTAATAAATATGCAATTACAATTGGCAAATGAAAATGAGTATTTTTAGATTGTTACGAAAGCGGTGATGTGACATGATAGAGGCGGCGAAGGAGTAAAGGGTCAAAAGTGGCTCGAAGAATTCGTTGAGATTTATTCCCAGTGTTAAGAGCGTAATTGATATGTTATTTGTAAACAGGAGCAGTTACTGGTACAATGTACACCAGGCTCCTTCTTTAAATAACCGTTTCCTGGTAGGTATGTAAATAACTCCATTTTGAGTCTCTCACAAGTATCGGCACTCGACGTGAATACTTAGTGGTAACAATTACACAGTTCTTCCCAGGTAAGTGAAAAGACCCACGACAATGGAATCTCAGGGGCGGATCGACTGTCAAAGTCAACCCATCGGGCTCCTTTGTGGTCAAAATATATGGTGACGACGTACAAAAGACGTACGAAATAAAAAGGAAGCGTTCGGACGTTTTCAACGTCTAATTACCAGGGTTGGGCTCAGATTGGGACAATTCTCGTCGACATGCTTTACCCGTGTGTGTAAAACTGATTGGAAAGAGTTGCCGTGAGGTCTTGGATCTTGATAAACGGCCGTTTGTTACCCACAACGTCCATTCTCAGTCAGTACCATTCTGGCGCCCACGTGGACTCTCAAAACTCCACTTTACACAAATAACTCCCATTTTACATCAGAGACAAGGTCGATCTACCGATTAGCACCGTCCGTGTTTATTATCTCGAGTGATAAGTCGATTTGATGAAATTGCAACGCTCAAATATGAAATCGGCGTGAAAATAAACCGGAGTGGCTTCCCAACCCTCCGTTAAAATTAGTCGTGCGTTGACGCATTTATTCCAAATAGACGTCTCCTGGAAATATGATTATTTATTTATACGATTAACGTAAACAATCGGGAGATTAAAGGGACGCCTCCCGAAAAAGTTGTCAGTGTGGAGACTCGGAATGAGAGCGCAAGACGCGCAGCTACGCCTGATGCAAAGGCGGAGCGAAACGGGGAGCATCCCTTTGGTCCCATCCCTCGAAGACATCACCCCAGGATTCGGATCGGGAGCGCAGAGAGGCGCAGAAGTCGAGGGGTGGGTGCAACAGGTGGTGCGGAACGTGACCCCAATCGATAAAAACAGCTAAGCGGAGTGTTTTTGTACGGCTTGTCAGTGCAAATTAGTCGGGGGACGAGGGAGGTAACGGCAAAAGGGGTGTTCGTCGATTGAGGGTGGAAAGTTTGTCGCGTTATGCAACTTTCGATGCAGGGGTGTGCGCGTTGCCTAGTTTTGAAAGTTGCTGCGATTGATCGCCGCGGGGCGCTACTAGTCCAATAAAACAAAAATGACAGTAAAGTGACAGCTCCTGTCAAACTCGTCGCGTTGTTGTTGTTGTGTCGTCCGAATCGAGCCTTGTCGGGCTCGGTGCGCGCCCCGCGGCCCCCAACCGCCCGTCCCGACCTCTTGTCGAGTCTCGGGGGCGCCCCGCGTCGCCCCAATTTATAGGTTAACATGGACGCGGCCGAGTGACGAGAATGTGTGCGGCCGCCAATCTGACCACTTTCACGTACTGGCCCGCCGTCGAGCCCCACATCCCGGACAACTCCATCCAGAACTATCCCGCGACCAACTTTCTGCCCGACAGTTCGAAGAGCAAGTTCCTCAGACAGTCGATGTTCTTCTTCAACAACATCACCAAACAGGAGTTCTTCCCGGAGAAGGGCCGCGACAGCGACTCGAAGCACTTCCTGCCGCTCAATTCGGTGCACTTTCCCGGCGAGAACGCGCCGAAGAAGGAAGGCGAGGTCAAGATCAAGCGGGACGAGAAGGCGCGTCCCTACTTTTGTGACGAGTGCGGTAAGTCGTTCCTGCTGAAGCATCATCTGACGACGCACGCCAGGACGCACACCGGGATCAGGCCCCACGTGTGCAGCCACTGCGGCAAGACCTTCACCCACAAACATTGTCTCAACACGCATCTCCTGTTGCACTCGAGCGACAGGCCCTACCAGTGTCTCGAGTGCAAGAAGAGCTTCACGTTGAAGCACCACCTGATCACGCACAGCAAGGTAGGTGCCCCCGGTGCCTTTCCCGTTTGACTTTCAAATTACAGGTGCACAGTCGCGAGAAACCCTTCGTTTGTTCAGAGTGCGGACAAGCTTTTCCCGTCAAGCGCCACCTGACCACGCACAGTAAGTTCCACGCGGGGGAGCGGCCCTACGTGTGCGAGGAGTGCGGCGAGTCCTTCGCCCAGAAGGACCACCTGGTGAGCAACAGTGCGATCGTTTCCATTTTGACAGTTGACGTTTCGTTTTTAGGTTATGCACTCGCGCTTTCACGGCTCGCTCAATTCCTTCGTTTGTAGCGACTGTGGGGCGACTTTCACTCGAAAGTTCGAATTGGTCAACCACGGCCGCCTTCACGGCAAGCAGCCCCACAGCTGCGTCGTCTGCAACAAGGAATTTTTCCAGAAGCGCACCCTGGTGGCGCACATGCGCTGCCACACCGGGGACTTCCCCTACTCGTGCTCGAGTTGCGGCGAGTCGTTCCAGTCGAAGACGGACTTGAGCTCTCACGTCAAGACGCACCACTCGAATCAGACGCAGGTCAAGCAGATCTGTCAGGACTGCGGTTGCCTGTTCAACACCCCGGAGGCGCTGGCTCTGCACGTGAAACTCCACACGGGCGACTCCTCGCTCGTCAACGACTTGTGCGTCCTGACGTCAGGCCTGAACAATTCCAATTTCTCGTTGAACGTACAGACCACGAACAAATCAAAAAGTTACGTGTGCCAGCACTGCTCCAAGGGGTACAGTGCCAAGCACGGGCTGCAGCAGCACAACAAAAAGCACCCCGACGGGAGCTGTGCCTTAAGGTCCCACGTGTGCGAGGTGTGCAGCAAGGGGTTCTTCCAAAAGAACCACCTGCTGTTGCACCAGCGACAGCACATGGACCCCGCCGAGAGGAACCCAAAGCAGACTGACAAATCGTAAATTCTGTGATCGGCAAGTCCCAGTGCCACGGCGGACGCTTTACGACGCTTTCATTTGTCAATCTCATTTCGTAGCATCATAAATGAATTGTTAGCCTTTAGTCTTGTAACTTATTATTTATGTAAACTAGACTAGCAAGAGCGATACCTAATTTAAACACTAGACTAAATTGTTACGTCTTATCTATAAAATACACTTTAAACAGACACGTGTTTGTGTGCAGGGCCGGGGCTCCGTCACGTCCGACGATTCTCTAATTGAGCCTAAGAGTCGTGCCGGGGCTCATCGCACATTCCACAGCCGCTACGCCTACGTGTCAAGTTTAAGAATGGCGGTTCATTGATTAGCGACTTCACACGCGTGAAGACACCCGAGGACGGCTCAATGCCAGGAGGCTAAGCACGAAAACGAAGAAAGAACGAAGCAAGCGACTTGAGTCTGTACACGCGGCGACTGTGACGTTTAGAGATGAGCCGCATGTACGGATGAAGTGTCACGGGTGTGGACCTCGACGGAGGCTTCACCATCTCCACAAGATTCAAATTGTTGTCAGAAAAACACTCAAACCTGCCGCTCGATTCTTTGTTAGGCAACGCGTATCGGCAGTCATGTGTGCGATTGTATTTTTTGCGTTGAAATAAATAGGATTGCGTTCGAAGCGACGTTGACAGTTGGCAGACCAGGAAGCGCTTTGTTTGTAGAATTTGAGGAAGCGATAAAGTTACGAAACGTCGACGCAATTAATCGGCTCAATTGAGACAACTGCCAACGCCGCTCGTGATATATTTAAATGCAGGTCAGGTGAATGCAAAGGAGCGATTGTTTCGGGATGCTTGCATTTTTGTCATCACAAACCGGACAGATCTCCGTATTGCATAACAGAGTTGCGCAAGTGTGACATAAGAGGCGCACGTAAGGAAGTCTCAATTTTTATTTTTAGGTAACCGAAAGATGGGACAAGAAATCTGCATGACGACGTGACCGTAGATGAATGGGACAATGGCTTTTGTCCTGTCAATGCAAGCGACTGAAATGTCGCTTGCGGTAAGACTGAATAATGGGTGTTGCACGGGGCAAAGTTCGCTCTAATCAATCAACGTTTTTACTATGTTACTCGACCATTACTTTTATCAGTTTTTTAATGAGGCATAAAACTTTTAAGTTCGCAATCGTTCATTTTTTCAAAGGAATTTTTTAACGAAACCATCACCTAAGTGTAATGTCTGATGATGGTGGAATGCGACAATAAACCGGATTCCAACAGTAAACAGTTGTTTTGACGCACTAGTACAATCGTAAGGAAGTATTGTTTATTAATTAAAAAGTAAAGTGTCACGATTGGGGTGTTGAGGTTATAACAATAGTTTGACAGGTGTCAAATGCTGCAGTTGATCAATTTCATTATAAATTACTTTTGATTTGGTGGAAATAGTCAAATAGTGCAAGTTGTTGGTTTAGTTTTTTGGGGAGATGCATGTACTTGTGGGTCCAGATTTGTGCGGGGCCGGTCCTGCGCGCGACGATAAGCGCAAAAGCAGCTGATACAGATAACGAGATTAAAACAACATTAATAATCTGTCATTGTGTAAATTAGTGGCCACAATAATAAACAAACACGGCGCGTAAAAATAAATCCCGTTTGTTGTTTGGATTTGTTTATATTGCGCACCAGCGCTCGCAGCGCCCCCTTGTTATTAAACGGCCGTGCTCGAAACGATGCATCTAGTGTGCGCCTGTCAGTGTCCAGCAGTGACAGATCGAGAGTTCGAAAACGGCGACGTTGTATTTGGTGAATTATTGAGAAAAACTGGAAGTGATTCGCAGATCGTCGAGTGTCAACGCGTCCCCCGCAGCATTTCACACACGCATGATTTCAAAAGTAAGTCCCCATCCACGTCTTTCGACCGCTTCCGATGGTTTTCTTTGTTTGTGTGCAGCACGCAGGCTGCCATTTTACCCCATGCAGTTTATTTATTTTGGCCCGTGCAGGCGAGACCCCGCGGGATAGCGCTTTGTCCCCCCTTCCACCCTTCGCTCGGGCCCCGCGGCGCTCCGCCCGCGCTAGAGCCGCCTCGGGGGGCCCGCCGCCGCCCCCGAAGGGCGACTCGCGCCCCCGGGCCCCACGGGCCGCCGTGGAGCACCGATTGATCCGATCAAGCCAGATCCCGAAGACCCGAAGTCTTTGTTGTGGCAGTCAGCTGTTTGTTTTTCGCGCGAGGTACGCGCGACGTCGCTCGAAGGTCTCTGTCGGCCTCGCGGAGACCGGCGCGGACGTGCGTCGTTGATCGGTGCGGACAGCGGCAAGATCTGCGCATTTGAGTTGAACAACTCCGCCGAAGAGGTGCACGAAGAGAGAGGAGGTTCGAGAGGAGATTGTTGACCCCAGGCGGACGTGGTGGACTGGTGGACCGCCGGACCGGTCTCGGTGGCGGCCTCCACGGTCGGGGGCGAGCGCCCCTCGCGGACTCTTCTCTCGTCGCTCGCGATTCTGCTATTTTTACTGGCGCTGGTAAAACAAAAAGCAAACGATGCTTTCAAGGTCCTTCACTTGTCTTTCACTTGTTGGCGGTGCCTGTGATGTCTCTCGGTTTCTGCAGTTCGTCCATTCCTGGGTCGAGCTCCCGAGGGACTGGGCCCTTCTATTTTTAAGTTGTTTGCTAAGAGCCGGACTTATCGATTTGTTGCCCCCGATTAAAATTTGAAGCCTGTCCCGGTCCTTGCGTGCCTTCGGTGGTTTTCAACTCGAACGTCATTTAATGTTGTTTGTTTTGTGCGCCTCTTTTTTAAACTTGTGTAATCAACAACTTACGTCGTGTTTGTTGCTTCTATTTTTAATGAGGCAGGAATTCGTCGAAAGTCTTATTTTTTTCGACGAGTGCGGAAGGCCAACTTGAGAAATTTCCTTTTGATCGACCGCAAATAGCTTGACCACCGAACGATCGGACTATTTGCAATTGAAATTTTTGCGATAAGACAAAGGAGGGACGAGGAACTGACGCGGCAGAAATTACACACACATTACCAAGACTTGTTTATCTGTTGTTAACGTGCTTGCGCCAAAATTGACATCGAGTTTTTTTTCCCGGAACAATTTGTCACGTGTGAACGGGACTTTTCGTAAGTAGTCATTCAGAAAATTCAAATGAAAGGAATTGTACAAAGGAGGAAATTTGTACACACCGATGAGCCATATGCATTGTGTGTTTTTTTCTTTAATTAATACCTTACTTACTCATCGTAAACTTAAGTAATTTTGGAAGTTGAGTGAACTTTTACGTCGCATTGATTTTCCATTTTCTACTGTCGTTGGAAAAGTCAAGAAATATTTCTCAATATTTAATGAGGTGAAACATTTTTCTACAACCATTTTATCTTTTTTTTTATGGTCTCAGTAGGTCTATGGTGAGTCAAGGTAGAATTTGCACTTTTAACAATTTCGCAATATTTGTCAAGTGTGCGTTAAATTACACGTTTTGAAGTTTTTTTTCTTTGTGTTGTCAACGTGACTCTCCGGTCGTAGTTTTTCTTCTCTTTCTTCAGTTTCAGCCTCTTCCTTGCTCTCGTATCGTACAGATCTGGGCCCGATGAGCATCCCTGCGTCACTCCCTTATTGTTTTTAATCCTATAATATCTACTACATATTATCGCATACAATAAACATCCCATTCGTTTTTTAAAATTATTACCACATTATCTGTGTTTTATTTTGTTGCTTCTTCAATTCTATTGTGGTTCGTTCTTCTTTGTCTTTCCATCTGTCCACCTGTTTATGCAGCTTTCATAAATAATCTTTTTTTCAAGGTCATTCGAGAGATCCTGTCGGTGGTATTTAATTAAAAAAAAAATAGTTCTACGTAATGGTGTTTCAGCAACAATTTGACAAACATTTAATGGCGCTTAAGTTATCAAGTTCTTAACTTGTTTTTGTTTGTACTGATGCAGCGCTGCTTCATTGCTAGTCTTGAATCTTCAAATTCCTCGTTCCAGTCATATTTGCATTATTTTTATTCCTATTAGTGTTTTCCAATTTCCATTTTTTTTTTAAATATTTTTTTCTTGACTGAAATAGATCACATTGACATTGTACAAAAAAAATCCAAACAAACATTTGTGAGAAAAAAAACCCAACAGATCTCACGTTGTGTGGTGCACATTTTTTTTTTATGGTTGTTTAATTCAGGTTCTGGGAGAGGTAGCACCGTTGGAAGATTGAACACGCTTCACTTAAATTTTATTTAACAAGAAAACGTGTTTTGGAATTTAATAAATGGATTTTAGTGTAAATTTTCGTCTGAGGGAATTGTACGCATTGGCCAATAAATTGAAAATTGATTAATAAATGAACGAGTAAAATAAACAAATACATTTATGAAGGTGAAACAACCTTAAACGTGAAATGCGAATCATGTGATCCTACAAAGATTTGAATTGACCAACCTGTTAGATTTACCCCATTACGCAGGGTGGCACCAGTTTAATTTGACGATGGCTTTTTGTGCTCTATGTGATAGATCGCGACCGGCCTTGGGCAGTCCTCTTCGGACGACACGAGCGTCAAAGGAACAAATAATAAACACGAAGTTTATCTATTATCTATTAATATCTATTATCTTTGAAAGGTCGCCTTGGCGTTAATCACATTACACAATCACATGAACCTTTTACAATGATTCTATTTTGTTGTCGTGGCAACCGTACCAAATGCAAGCTTTCAATTGGAAGCTTATTGCAGGCGCGCGATTTTTAAATTTATTTCTGTATGTTTTATTAACAGAGAAAGATGTTTTTTTTTTTCATTTCTTGCTTGGTTTTCTTGTGAACGGACCCACTTCTTTCCTTTGCCAAATTTGCCTCTCCACCCTTTATTCGTCCACTCTCCTTGGATCTTCCTTCTTTCAATAATTTTCTCTTCACTACTTCAACAGAAATTTCTACATTTTTATAACTATCTTATTATCGTTCTTCCAATTCATTTTCAATACTTCCACGTTTTCCAGTTTCTTTCCAAAACCGCATCACGTCTTTCTAGAGCTTGTCTGCTAACTTTTTTCACCTAACCAATATCTGCCAACATCGCGCCTCTTCTGATCTTTCTTCTAAGATCATTTCGAAGAACTTGTAAGTTGTATTTACCCATTTCCAATTTCATTTTTATAATTTTCGTTTCTATGCCATCTCACTTTTCTCCGATATTGTCTTAATCCTGTTCTGTTTTTTTTCCTTCTGTGCCAAAAATGCTTTCACAATTTTCTAGTTCTTTCTTTAGGTTGCCCATTCCACTTGTTTCTCGCCCTTTTGCCAACACCTTAACTCCTCTAGTCTTTCGCCTCAGAATTCCTCCCTCCTTGAAACCTGACCTGACCTGACCTGACCTATCAGCTCTCAGCTCTTTCTTCCCACTTCTTCCTTCTTTTCCAGGGCTTTTTCGCGATTCCCATTTCTGGAATTCACTTGAACCGAATGTGCCAAAGCGAATCTATTTACGGGATCGTGTTGGGCCCAATCGATCCGATATTTTAACGAACAGAAGACGATTCGTGTCCAGGCGCCGATCCAGTTACGTTATTTCCGAATATTTTATTTTTAGTTTGTTTGTGTTTTATGAGGATTTTTGTGGAATTGTTGATTTTGGGGATATTTTCGGATGTAGAACCGATATTCCACGTGTTTGTTTCTGTAACGCCTCTCAAGCAGACGCTTTATTATCCTTCTCGCCGCCACCAAGAGAAAAAGAAACATTTTAAGCACCGCCTCGTTTACCTAAGCCGCTTTTCGAGTTGTTGCCAATCGCCATTTTACTCTCGTCGATATTTTAATTTTCCTATCGTCGATGTCGATGAAAATCCAGGAAAAATCGGAAGCTTCCGCGGAACGCACTGTGCGTGTCAAAATTTTCGGAAAGGCCTCCCAACTAATTGGAGGCGCTCTGTTCATGAAGGATTGATCGAAATTGATTAACTTTCCAGGAATGTCGAGTGTCTGATGGAAATTCGATAACCTGCGGGGATTTCGACGTCACACGATTCGATACGGGAGCACTAACGAATTTATTAAAATGTTTGGAAAATAAATAGGGAGGAGGATTTTCGACGTCGGAAAAATCCAACCAACGGGACGCTATTTTAATAGGATTTTTTGTAACATCACGAAACTTGTTAGCAGTCCCGGCGAAGTTTGCAGTAAACTTGTGCAACGTCTAAATCAATATTATTGCCAACATTAAATAAATTCCGGCGGTGTACCAGAGTCGGCGTTTAAAGTTCTAATTAAAAGTGTGGGGTCCTGACAAGTTCGAAGGATACGAAGGAATCTTTGGGGGATCGAGCGGGCGCAGTTCCGGTCGACCCGGTGGCCGTCAAGAGTTTTACGATTTGGCACTGGTCGAAAGATGAAATTTTCCACGTTCTGGTGTCGGGAGGAGGAAGTCTCATCATCCTGTTGGCGGTCTTATTAATCCGCAGTCCCGAGGGACTCCGCCACAAAATAGTTAATAAAGTCGTGACACGTGGATCAACCGTCCCATGCATATTCGATGGGATCTGGGCCCAAGAAAGACTCGATCGTTTGTTTCGTCGACGGCCTGGTGGACATTTGCAAATAAAAACGAAGCGTTACATAAGAGAATGGCGCGGCGCAATTAGACCAAGTTCTTTTGTGGCGTCGGAGAAGAGGACGAGGGAGGAGGAGTTCAGTCGGTCAAGATTCGGGATTTGTGTTTTTTTCGTCGAGGAAAGGCCACATTTTATGTTCGACGTTTCTGGCGTCGGTTTATTTACGAAGGTGTGTTGGACGGGGACCAAAGGCACACCGAAGGTCAGCAATCTTTGAAAGAAAACGTGTATATTAATAAAACGGAGAGGATAGTAGATTGGGCGAGTTAATCTGACGATTCGCTCAGTCAATGCAACATAAAAAGCAGATTAGTCGAGTGAAAAGAACGGGGCAATAAATCGGCTGATTATGCTCGAGTTGTAAATAATTAAAATGATGTTGAACTCGTCCGTTTTATCGCCCAACAAAGATACTAAAAATAGACAGACATCGCTCTCCGAACTGCATAAGTTAGAACATCTCGCAAAAATACCCAGAGACGATGACCTCCTCTCCGAGGAAAAATTGCGAAACTCGCTGAAGTATTTTCCCATCTCGCTCCCTCTCTCTCCGTGTTGTCCTGATAAAGCGATAAGAGAGCGTCGTCTGTTTGTTGTTTGAAGGCGGATTTTCGACGTGCCACGGCGCAGTACTCTGCGTTCCAGAAATAGCCGCCAAATCGTAAATTATATTTCAGGAGGATCGAACAGTTACGCGGATTCCGGGGCAGGCCGCAGCGAAAGTCGTCGACGGTGCAGGAATCGGGAGGCGCGGCAGGAATCGCGAGCGCAGCGGGAATCGCCCCCCGGCGCGACAGGAATCCGCAGGAATCGCACCGGAATTCGCAATTTTTCGCGAGCCTGCTTCCGGAGGCGGTGCAGTCCGTCTCCCGTTCGGATGCAATTGAGGTGATTGTGTCGATCTTTGGCGTTGTCGACCGTTTTGTTATTTTGATGGATAGGAGTCGCAATAAAACGCGATACGGCGCTTTATCAGCGAAATTAACGAGCGCCGCTGTAAAAACGTCAAAACGGCGAAAATGAGAGATAATGTGTCGAGTGGAAATTTACAATTTCTTTTTGTTCGCGTTGACACGATGGATTTCTTTTTGCGGATGACACTTTTGTTTTTCGAGATGGACGAACGTAACAAACGTACTTTTGTGTTGTCCGAATTGGACGTCGACAGTTTTTACGTTTTTTCTGTTGTCGTTTTGTTGCAGCAACTGCATCGTTTGTGTTGCCCAAGATTTAGAACGTAAAACCGATAATTTACAGAACCGAATGGCATAATTAGAAATTTACTCCTCGGTGTAAAAAAAAAATAACCAACAGTCACTTTTGAGATAATCTAGCTGTCACGTAATTACCAAGTGAATGAAGTTTTTGCATGCGAAGCCGTAAAGATATTCTATTGATTTACGCCACAAGCTGAGAAACACGGTTGCGAAGCCGTTTTATTCCGTTGCAAAACAGTTTGTGCAATGGATTTGAATGTCCGCCTTTTTTTTTCGGTGTTCCAATTTCCTGAAAGTGTGCTCGAATCGTCGAAGTGTAATCGTGTCGTCCGTTTTGTTGTTTGTTGCTTTTAAATTTGCATAATTGTAGTTAATAAAGTTGGCCGTGTTGCCTCGGTCAGTTGTGGGGGAATACCACAAGGTTAACGTTTAGAACAAGGTGTGTTTGTTGTATAAGTTTTATTCATTGGACGAGGGCGTCTAAGAAAATTTTTAACATTTTCAGACATTTTCTGCGGTCATTGATAATCACATTTTAAGCAGGAAGCAATTTTGGTCCAGAAAAAAATTAATTCAGAGTCAAGCATTCGTCTGAGCTTACAAAACCTTTTCAAAAGAAACTGGGAAGGCGTTTCGTTATTGTATTTTTACTGCATCATCTCTTTTAGAATTTTTTGGATGTAGTAGACTAGATGGGAGCAGTCTTCTGCACAACTTACCTGTTGTTCCCTTTTGGATTATTCAGATCATTGAAATATTTTATCGTGCAGCAGGAAAATGTACGTTCAGATTTTTTCATTTTATTGATTTCACTGTTACGAAGGCAAGGAACACCACAAGGTTAACGTTTGCCACTCCGTCTGTTCGCTGCTGTACTACAATTAGTTTATTCAATTTTCCAGATCCGTCGCAAATGGAAAACTGTTCGTTTTGTTTCTTTAGTTGCCGACAACGGAATATCTTGTTGCATCGGAGAAGAAGAAAAATCGTGCGGTAGAAATTCCTTTTGTTGGAGAGATTTTCCAGTATCAGGAACGTGATATCTTCTTCAGCTGGTTCGATTAGTCGGTCGCTAGAATTGGTGTTTTTTCTAGTTCGATAAGTTTGCGGGGGACGCCGCAAGGTTGGCGTTTAGTGCACCGTCTCTTCATAAAAATTCAAACAATGGGGGATTTATGTAATGGACGACGTAAAAAGTACACTTTCGGAGCACTCCATTCCTCGGGTGGCCCCATTCGAGTTTAATGCGTGACGGTATGTAACGTATAATGCCGTTTTAACACGAAATAATCCTCACCGTGCAGGTGTTAAATCACATTACCGGCACCATTACGCAGACATTAGACGGGTGAGATGTTGCAAAAGTTGAGGCGTGCGGTGGCGGCGCTTCCCAACCCCGCCGATGAATATTTCAGACTTAACGAGCCCGGTACTCGGATATTATTGGATTTCTGCGAGTTCGCGTTGGGTCCGGTGCCACCCCCGACGATTACGCTAGCCACCATCGATCGTGCGGCGGTACCTGTGCACTCTTGCAATTTGTTGGAGTTGTCATTTCACGTCTTCCGGTGGTGCTGGTGGTGGTTGATTGACGGTCGAGTCGGTCCTCGCAGGAGGGAACGTCGAGGATTTGGAATTTATCGGGAATTTTGCGATAAGCAAACAGAATGAAATTCCGAGTACGCTGGCAAAAATCCGGAGAATTGCGATAAGATAAAGATTTCAATCGACGTTTTTTTCCGAAGGATTTGAAGTGACTGGTCCTGATCGCAAAGCAACAATTTCCGACCTGACCAGTCGACGAAGAGGTGGATGGATGATTAATTATCCTTGGTGGCCGCAGGAGGTTTCGCTGACCCTCCCTCAATCGGAAAAAATATTCAAATCGGCGTCGGCCCGACCCTGACATTGAAACTGGCCACAATCGATTAATGATATTCATTCATGGAGTGTGCCGTTCATTGTTTCCGGATTTGGTCCGGCCCTGACCGACTCTCGGGGCGAAAGTGTCGAGTCGGGTCTCAACAAGATGGTGGCGCTCCAACACGACGCACGTCGGATTCGCGTTCGTCTCGATTCGCAGTTTTCGACTGTCCCGTGCGAAGTGGTTGACCCCCGCTAACGGTACCGGTAGGTAGGTCTGCGACCCAGGCCGATCCGCGCTCCGGACCGTCCGGAAAGTCTTCGTTGCGTCCGCCCCCGGAATCGCGACGCGTCGAATTTTTAATGCGGAAGTTTCGGTACAACAAAACTCCCGGCAGGGGAAAAATACAAACTCGGGGAGTTTCATCGTTCGTGGAGGGTGTGGGGATGAAACGCGTTAACGATTTATGTACTTACGCCCAGTGCGGGAAACTTTTGGCACGAGGTTCGCTAAAAGCGGGTCCACCAGGTCGGAGCTGCGACGACGGTCTAATGGCGATTTAATTCGCGTCGCGTCACATAATTAGAGGCAATTTGGTGTTGGTTATTTTTAGAAAGAACGGATTTTGACGGAAAGAATTGTTCCGGTTGGCGCTCCGGATGGATAACGGCGATTTTGAACCCCCTGAAGGGTGTCCTGTTTGGGAAAATGTCGCCCGAGCTAGTGTTGCAATACAGGGTGACACTCAAAACCATTCGAATTGGACGAAAGCGAATAGAAATGACCATATCAGTTGTGGCTAAATCGTTGCTAATTTATTCACGACCGGTTACTTTCCACCATATTTCACTTTTTATATTTTTCAAATTTACATAATTGGTCTACTTTTGATTTTTTTCTCTCACTTGTTCCACTTTCTTTGATCTGTTTTTCACCAGTTCATCTTTTCGATTCGTCCAGTTTTGGAGAAACGGCGAGAACCGCAAATTACAAGTTGTCCTTAAATACATCATAATCTGATATATATTAATAATGATAATAATAAAATGGATGTTGTATAATGTTTAATGTTAAAAAGTGGGCGTACAACAAAAATAAATGATAATAAAACAATTGTTCTTTCAAAGAAATTATCATTACTTGATAGAAGTATCCGTAATGATAGATAAATCCGGCCTCGACGCTGTGCCTCCTTTTTTTTTAATAATAACTTCGCACGGACGGGTAGTGCGAAGAGGCCTTTGAGAATGGATTGAAACATCTTGCAAAGGATGCAGCTAAAACAAAGGGAGAGCGAGAAAAAGAGAGAGAGAGAAAAAGAGAGAGAGAGAGATAGAGAGAAATAAGTACGTTTAGGGTTTTGCTTGTCTATTAATCCGTTATCAGACAAATTTAATGGTCGTGATTATAGATTTAGCATCAAAATTAACAAAGAAGTTGAATTCAAATTATCACATTTATTAAACCGTGCGATCTAAAAAAATTAATAAACCGTGTAAGCGAGGACTATCATCGTTTTAAATACGGAGCGACTTTTAATAATTGAATTTTTTTTTTTTGGTAGGCAACACATTTACGATTTTATGTTGGTACACTTGACTGTCAAATTGAGATACATATGACAGTTCAAAAGTCAAAATAACTAAAATTTCAACTAAATCTTAACTTTGAAAGGGAATCGGCAGACAACTCTTTGACAAATGATTAGGCGTACCAATTATTCGGGAGTGCCAACCCACCAAATTTGTCTCAATCATTAAAAGTCACCCGGTATTATTTAAAGTATTTGACAACCGTCAGTTTCTCTATTACAAATTAGAAGATTTAAAATGTTTATTTGACAAAAGCAATATTTAAACTAGTGCTGCCAACTAAACCATGATGGTCGTCATGGCTTACCAGATTAATTTTTCTTTCAACACACGGTACATGTGGATCATACAGGCTGATTCACGTAGTCCGTTCGTTAGAAACTTTCTGATTTTCCAAAATCGTATTAATATGAAAATTGGTAGCTAGCTATAATCGACTGCTTCAAGTTCAAATAAAATATTTTCAAAATGGCGACACTTTCGGAAATCGACATTTGTTTTTTTAAATGGAAAGGCCCCAATTTAACTCAATATTTCGATTCTACGTTAAATTTTGAGTTTAGAACGTCCTTTTGTCGATACTTATGTGTCATCATTTTTGACCTATGTTATCTTTTTCGTAAAAAAGCGGGGTTGCAGGGCCTCATCACAAAATTTATATCTCCTGAACCATTGGATAATTGATTTTTTAAAATTTAATTCCTAAAGGCTTGGCCGATCTGTTGCGCCATTAGTGATTTTTTATACAGGGTGTCCCAAAAATGGCGTACTAACGGTGCACTACGGTGTAGAAGAGACTACCGTAAACGTCAGAAAAATGTTTAAAAAATTCTATTGGACTTAATTGCTGATTTGGCGGTCCTTGAAAGTGGCACTTAACAGGAAAATTATTTTGAAATATATGTATTAAATTGTCATGACAGCTACCTCTAATCGTACATATTATCACAAAGTACAAGATTACTCACTACCAATATCTAATCCTGCACAATAGTGAATTTAGAAGCTTTGGAAATCTAAAAAAATATTTTAAATCCACTACGGTAACATTGCAAGGTAATGATGTACGAGTACATCTTTGTTTACATTGTATTACCGTTAATAATAAAAATAATAATAATTTATTTTTTTGTCTGAAAAATTTTTTCCATATTTTTTTCGTGTACATTTAAACATAACATAAGGTAGTAAGTAGATAGTACGCCATTTTTGGGACACCCTGTATTTCATACGCCTACTGCAATTTTTCAAAATTGGTAATCAAAAGATGTCGAAAACTTAATTTTTTTAAATGGCAACTACCATTTTTGACAATAGATGTAAATGTAAAATTTAACTTTAAGGCCACTTTTATTAACATTGTGTATTCACAGCCGTTTTGGCGTAATTTCTATTTTTTGAACAAAATATTCTTTTTTTTATCAAGCAATTGTTTTATTTGAATTTTTATTAAAAAATTACATGCAATAGACAGTAGATAACAAAATAATAAAAAATAAGCAAATTAACAAAAACATATTTCCAATGAAAACACATTTACACATTTACTTTGCTTGTTTTTTATTATTTTGTTGTTATCTACTATTTACTGCCATACTATTTTTGAATAAAAATTCAAATAAAAATTGCTTGATAAAAAAATATTTTATTCAAAAAATTGAAATTACGCCAAAACGGCTGGAAATAGGCATACACAATGTTAATAAAAGTGGCTTTAAAATTAAATTTTACACTTATATCTAGTATGAGAAATGGTAGTTGTCATTGAAAAAAATTAAGTTTTCATGATTTTTTTTTTTATTATCAATTTTGAAAAATTGCAGTAGGCGTATGAAACATAAATAAAACGTCGCTAATAGCGCAAAAAATTGGACAAATCTTTGGGAATCCACTAAAAAAAAATCTATTATTTATTTCCAATGGTTCAAGAATTATAAATTTTTTAATGAAACCCTGCTACCCCGCTTTTTTTTGAAAAAAATGGCATAGGTCGAAAATGATGACAGATAAGTGTTAACAGAAGGACGTTCTAAACTCAAAAATTAAGGAAGAACAAAGGTGGAGTCGCTTTCCGTTATTTCTGGAAGTGTCGCTGTTTTGAAAATATTTTATTTGAACTTATAACAGTCGACTATAATTGTCTACCAATTTTCATATATAATATACCAAGGGACAGATATATTGCCGGAAATTTTTTCGAGCAGTCCTGACAGACGAGTGTTTGCCGCAAGAAAATTACACGAGGGCTTCAGCCCGAGGGTAATTTTGAGCGACAAACACGAGTGTTGGACTGCAAGAAAAAATTTCTGGCGATATATATCTGTCCCGAGGTATATTCGGAAGAGAATCGCCCGAAAAAATTTTTCCCTAGGGCAATTATATCGGAAATTTTCCCTAGGGAAAATTTCCGCTTAATTAAATTGTGATTGGTTGCTATTCAAACAATTCGGAGTTGTGATTTGTCAATATAAATCATGTGACATTTGAGGGCGATTCTCGTATTAATACGATTTTGGGAAATCAGAAAGTTTCTAACGAACAGGCTACGTGAATCACCCTGTATTTATACTTCAACCAAAAATGACTTCTCTGTTGAAACTAGTCCTGTTACATCAAGTGTTCATTTAAATTTATCCTCAAAATAGGTGTTGCGCGTGAATCAAAGGCGAATAATTATTCTATGATTTATTGAGACACACACTAGATGTTTGCCGATCTCTCGCATACATGAATGAATTACACTTTACACTTGATCTACTGTCAAGCTTTGAATTATAAGTGTACAAAAATGACTTACGCTTGCTCTAATGTCAAGCTCTGAAATGCAAGTATGTATACAAAATTGACTTACGCTTGCTCTAATGTCAAGCTCTGAAATGCAAGTGAAAACTTATTCTAAAACTACCACTATTATATAACTACGAGCGTGGGGGGTAGGGTGGCAAATGGCCGACGCCTCAAGCCAAGTTCAGGTAAACTGAACATGGTCCCGCCGTTGAAATGCTCTGATTTCAAAACAATATGATTAATTGACTTAAATTAAATTGATATGTACAAAAATGATTGAAACTATGAACATAAAGAAATCCTTAATTAATTAACCTACAATACATATATACATATCCTTGAATCATTGAATCACAAATGACAACAACACTAGACCGGTAAAGGGCTCAGTTTGTGCACTGATCGTTTCACCACACCACTTTTTGTTCGGACCGACACAGTACGCACTTTTCCATCGCGTCCAGGTTGCACTGCTTCGATGCGACCGAGACTCCAACACAAGGGGGGTATGTTGTCCTCGTGGACGATGACGATGTCACCTACAGCTGCAGGGCGCGTTGATGTGGCCCATTTTGAGCGTTGTTGCAGTTCGACAATGTATTCACGAGACCACCTTTTCCAAAAATGTTGGCGTACTTGTTGGATTTTCTGCCACTGGTCCAGTCGATGGATGTTGATCTCGGTCACGTCAGATTCGGCCGGGGCGGTGAGTGCAGTTCCAATTAGGAAGTGGCCAGGTGTGAGTGGGGATAAATCATCGGGATTTGAGGACAGGGGAGTTATAGGCCGCGAGTTGAGGCATGCCTCAATTAATGTGAGACATGTGTACATCTCTTCATATGTAAACAATGACTGACCTATAATTCTCTTGAAATGAAATTTCATGGACTTAATACCTGCTTCCCAAATACCGCCCACATGCGGAGAACGAGGAGGTATAAAATGCCACTCAACATTGTTCTCAGCACAATTCGAAATGAAATTTTTGAAAAGTTCTGATTTTATGACTTCCTGATGAATGAATCTTAATTCGCGATCGCTTCCCTTGAAGGTCGTTGCGTTATCAGAGTACATTCTTGACGGTTTACCTCTGCGGGACATGAACCTTTTAAATGCTCCTATAAATGATGATGACGTACAGTCGGTAACCAACTCTAAATGAATTGCCTTGGTAGCCAAACATATGAATAAACAAACATATGCCTTTATAGACCTCTTTCCACGACCCTTTCCTTCTCTTATAGAAATAGGTCCGGCGTAGTCGACACCGCAATCGCGAAACGGTCTGATAAGATTTACTCTGGCGTCAGGTAAATTTCCCATAATTTCCTCATAAGTGATTGGGGATGCGCGTCTACAAAGTACACAATTATGTAGTATTCTTCGGATGGTATTGCGACCGCCTAAGAGCCAATAAGATTCTCTAATTGCCGCTAAGGTGGCTTGAGGTCCAGCGTGTAATTGACGCAGGTGTTCTCGTTCTACAATTAAATTTGTTATGTGATGTCTTTTTGGTATGACAATTGGAAATTTTTTGTTGTAAAAAATGTTTGCATTTACCAATCTGCCGCCTACTCGGATAATTGAGTCTGCATCCAAAAATGGGTTTAATTTTATTAGTGGACTAGATTTGGGCAGTGGTTTATTTTTTACGAGACAGTTGTATTCGTCGGGGAATGCTTCTTGTTGTACTAATTTTACAATAACATTATGACTAAACCTTATTTCCTTAACAGACAACGGTCCGGTTATTTTTTCACCTTTAATTTTGTTGTAAAATCGAAAGCATAGGGCAATGACGTTAATTAATTTTTTGAAAGATGAATATTTTAATAACAATTCGGATGATTCGTTGTTAATTACTGCTTTTGTGCATACAATTCGACGTCGTTCTTCTGTTTCGGAAGGATTAATGATATTTTTGATATTGTCCGAATGATCGGTTTCGTTTTGCCACAAAAATGTTGGTCCATTTAACCATAATTTATTGTCAATCAATTGTTTAGGAGTACAACCACGAGAAATAATGTCAGCTGTGAACGCGACATGTTCTCTAAAAGGTAAAAGAATGGAATACAAATGTGACTGAATTTTGGGACCAATTAACAAGAGGTCGTTTAGACTTTTTTGATTGGAGGTTTTCGCCGACGCATCAAATACCACACGCAATTGGGTGGTCGTACTCTCTTCCTTTGTTACCCCATGATGCGGTAAATAATAACAAGGATTGTCGAGTTCGTTTGCCGGTACCTGCTCAGCATGTCCCTGTCGGAAGTAATCTTCAATCACTTTCGCATAGACCGTTTTAAAACCTTTGTCCCTTCTAAATTTGCATTCTAGCGATTTGAAACGCTTTATGGCACCCGCTCTAGAAGTACCTAAATTACGTTTTTCCTGTTTAAATGGTAAAGGGACCAAGTATTTACCCGTCTTCGACCGTTTATGATGGTCAGCAAATATTTTCTCACAGAGAGCGTCGTCTTGGTTTATGATTGTTTCGTTTTTAAAAGAGTCCAGTTCCCAAAACTTATTAACCATCTGTTCGAGAGCGGGTTGTACAAAGTGGCATAAATTTCGAATTGCAATATCCTGTCCATTGTTGTAACAGGAATTTACAACAACCCAACCAAGTTTCGTTTCTTGCAGAAGAAAGTTTTGTGCCAAAGATTCGCGATTAGGCTTCAAGAGTTGGAAGAAAACTTGAGCACCAATTAATAAATCTATTGCTCCTTTCACATGAAATGTAGGATCTGCTAATTGGATGTGTTGTGGAAATTTTAAATTCGCGGTTGAAAATGAATTACATGGCAAAAATTCGGAAATTTGAGGAATGACTACGCACGACAAATTTGAATTGTAATCTTCATAATTCGACTGAATTTTGATATCTGTTACGTTTGACGCATTTGTTAGGGACTGATTGATGCCAGCGACTGACAGAACTACGGGTTGTAATTTTAGTTTTAACAACTTTGCTACTCGTTCTGACACAAAATTTAATTGAGAGCCGCTGTCTAAAAGAGCCCTAAATACGTGTGTTTTACCAAAATGATCATAAACTTGGACTTGTGCCGTGGGAAGTATTACGTTGCTAAAATACACTTGATGTGAATTTATCTTCAAAACAGTTGGTGGTTGTTGATTATTATTTGTCTGTGAAAGAGTTTCATGCAATAAAGTGTTGTGCGATTCCTTGCAAATTTTACATCGATATTCCGATTTACAAGTGGATGCTACATGATTATCGCGAAAACAATTGTTACATAAGCGTTTTGAATGAACGAGATTGATCCTGTCTTTTACCGTTAAATTGATAAATTGTGCGCAATGAAATAAGTTGTGATTTTGCGAACAACACGGACAAGTGAGGATTTTGTTGTTGTCGGAATTTGATTTTTTGCCTTTGTTAGTCGACACATTCGCGACTACTTTAGGGTTCACCTTTTTTGAATTATTGTCATGACTAACGGATTTGTCAGACATTAGATGTAATGTTTCTAATGTTTCGCATCGCTTTTCTAAAAATTCCTTTAGTTGATCCCATGTCGGTAGATTAGCCGTTAATTTAGACTGCCATTCTCTTTTAGACACGAAATCTATTTTTTCTGAAATTATTGCAACTAAAGTAACGTCGCGGAACTTTTGTGGGGTGATATCATGTACATTGAGAGCTTCTAAATGACTTGATACAGTATCTAATAACTTTCGCAATTCCTGATACGATGGTTTGTTTAAATTGTTGTGATTTAAAATGCCAAAAATATGCTCTTGAACAATTAATCTTTGATTGCTGTACCGATTTTGTAGAAGACTCCAGGCAATGTAATAATTTTCAGCCGTTACCTTTAGCGATTCAATTGTTTTAATTGCGTTACCCTTTAAGCACGACTTTAAATAGTGAAATTTGTGAATTTCTGAAAGTTGCGTGTTTTGATCGACTAGAGCTGAAAAAGTGTCGTAAAAAGAGGTCCAGTCAGAATATGAACCATTAAAGGACGGTAATGTTAATTCTGGTAATTTGACTGGAACTGATTTTTGATTTACTTCATTTGAATTTGAAATCGGATTTGAAATTGTTGTTTGTTGACTTTGTGGTTTATGTTGGGCTTCCAAAGTGCGTAATTTTGACAAAACACTGTGGTAGTCCTTATCAAAAGTCGTACCTTGATCTGCAGTGGAAGCTTGATTAAGAGAGATTTCTATATCTTCAATCTGCATTTGAATTTCAAAAAACTCATCATAAATAGGTCTTAATTTTGTTAACCGTTCTTGAATTTCCATTAAACATGATAAATCTGGCAAAGCATTTTGAGCCAATGTTAATTTGCGCTTTATAGCTCCTCGCTTTATGTTTAACGATGAAAGTGTTTCGGCAGTCATTGTTTACTTATGAATTGTAACGTCGATACCGAAAATTGATTGAAATTGGGAATGGAAAAATGGATTTGAACTGCACTTACTGGTGTGAAGTCTGATGTCCACGCTGCTGGGGTTGACTTGGACGTGAAGCTGCTCGTTGATGTCCACGCTGCTGAGGTTGACCTGGTCGTGAAGCTGCTCGTTGATGATGTTCACGCTGCCTAAGGACGTCCTCGTCGTGGGTTTTTTCTTTTTTGATGTTACGGTGTGGAAACACTTTGTTTTATGATGATAATGCGAGAAATCCGGCTCGAAGGACCAAAATGTTGCGCGTGAATCAAAGGCGAATAATTATTCTATGATTTATTGAGACACACACTAGATGTTTGCCGATCTCTCGCATACATGAATGAATTACACTTTACACTTGATCTACTGTCAAGCTTTGAATTATAAGTGTACAAAAATGACTTACGCTTGCTCTAATGTCAAGCTCTGAAATGCAAGTATGTATACAAAATTGACTTACGCTTGCTCTAATGTCAAGCTCTGAAATGCAAGTGAAAACTTATTCTAAAACTACCACTATTATATAACTACGAGCGTGGGGGGTAGGGTGGCAAATGGCCGACGCCTCAAGCCAAGTTCAGGTAAACTGAACAATAGGCGTGGAAGAGTTGATTGTGAACGTACCATGGATTGCAGATCACAGATCAGCTGTTCAAATCTAACCTCATTTTTTGCGTTTTTTGTGTTTTTACTATGCAGACTGACGAGTGGTGCGTTCACAATCGACTCTTCAACGCCAACTTTGAGGATAAATTTAAATGAACACCCGATAGTTATAGTGTTCTAAATCTTAAAGATGAAAGTACCACCATCGACATCGAAAAAATTCCACAAATAAAAGAGAAATTGTTATACTGTAGGTCCTTCGTTGAGCTTAATTAAACAAGCTGATGTTGACCGGAAGGCTTCACAGATGTGGCTCAAAAATGCAAATGTGCATCTTTAAATTCAGAGCAGAATCCAGAAATTGTCTTGGGAATATCGATCTCGAGAATCCAGTATCGAAGGACTTGTGACGAAATTTTCAAAATGTTATTGCACGTCAACACGGTGTTCTTAGAGTGCAGTTTGGGACATCGCGCTCTGGGAATTTTTTGACGAGCAAATTTGATGGCAGCGGAGTCAGAATGTGGCGAAGAGCGTCCGTCGTCAGCTGCTCTTTATCCGAGGACCTTGAACTTGAACCGCCACACATCAATACGAGGCCTCGCTTCGGAACAATGCTCCGTAATTTAGTAAAAAATGTTGATGCTCCCATTTACCGCCTCGATTAGTCCGGAGTGGTCAATTTTGAACGTTCGGTTGACCACGGCGGTCGTCAAGGTGTCCGTCGACGTCGACAAACTCCGACGGAAAAACAACAGCAAACGTGTTGCAACAGGAACTAGAACGATTCACCGGAGTCTCGTCATTTGACCGACACACAAAGGACACTATTTTCGGAATTGTGACGCGAGCTATTGTGGAGTTTTCCAAGAACGGGGGATCGATGGAACCGGTGGAAATCCAGTTTAATTATGTCAGATGATCGATTCGGAAAAGCACAAGTCGCGGGAATTTTCCAGCGACGATCGTTGCAATTTCCTAGACGTGCAGGTGCACCTGATGGGGTACCGTGTGCAGGAGTCCGCCCTCTTTTTAATCTTCTCCAGGACATTTTCCGGACAATCTGATATCTGATCCGAGCTAATGAGAAATTGGAAGCGGCAGACTGTTCAGACAATTTCCACAGAAGTCGAAACAACAAACCGAACGAACAGCTTGATGCCGAACGAGACGTCTTCGAAGATCACCTCCGCGATCAAAATCCTCCAGCCCCCACATTCGATCGCATTTTTAATTTCTCTCTTCTCTCTGCTTTTTTACGCCGATCCGAAAACAAACACTCCGACCGAAATAGAAAAAGTCAGAATGTTTGTAGTGCGCAAAACACACAAAGACGTTTGTTCTGTTAATACACTGGCAATTCTCACATTAATAAAAATAAAATTCTACGTTTGCGTTTCGTATTTTCGGGAATTTATTGACGTTTCCAATAACATCCGTGCTCTTTCTGTTGCTGGTGCTCTTTAGCCGGCGTTAATTTGTTGTGCGAACTTTTCGACAAGGCGGTGCGCCGGCTCACGCGACACAAATTCCAAAGTGGCGTTAACGTGACACCACTCGACATAATTCGCCAGAGAGCTTGAGAGCTTTTTTACATTTTTTGTAAATTTTTTTTGGTCCTCCCTCCAAGTCTGAAACACCCCAACCCTTTAAAACCACCCCTCCCACCTTAAATATTCCACATCCGGTGCGTCCAAAGCAACTTAATCAAACTTTTACGAAGTTGACTGCTCTAAAATTGCGTGTTTTTGTTTTTTTCGTCGGCACTTTCAATATTCCTGTCGTCGACGGAGACCCCCCAGGAGGTGTAAAAAACTTTGGGGATCATTTCGATGTGTTGGAACTAATTTTGTCGGAGAGTTCCGAAAGGATGCGCTCGACGAACGTCGTCGTGCAGATCCTGGTCCTCCCCCTCGCTGCAAAAAAGTCATTATCGCTTTCATTGCCGCCAGTCGGACACGTTGAAATCCTCATCAACATAAATCAATTGTAATGTTGGCTGCGGGGGCGGAGAGACACCAGTAGAAATTTTGTTTTTTATCGGGAACAGGACGAAACGGAAGAGGGCGATAATTGGTCCTTAATGAAATGGATTCGACGCCGGCGGCGGCGATTTTTCTACACATATTGGCCGGGAACGTCGATATTTTAGGGAAACCGGTCCCGTTGCCAAAAACGTTTTCGATTTTCCTTTTCGGGACGAGATCCTTCGAGCTTTTTTCTTTTTGGCAAAAGTTTGCCTGTTTCCGCAGTACCGAGACTACGACTATTTGTCCTGCCCCCTCTTCCGAGGTCACTCCTCTTGCAAGTCCACGTGAGCACAGAACTTCCACCTGGACTTGCCCACCACCGCCACCAGTCTCGTCTGGTGCGTCAGTCTAGACTCGAACTCCACCTCCGCCGGTCCTGAATGGGAAATCTGTAAGTGTCCGATGAGGTGGCGGTTACGCGGGGGTGGGTCGCGTCGGCGGTGATCGCGTCGCGATTGAAAAGCAATCGAAGAAAGGGACACCTGTGGCGTCTCCTTCTCGGCCGGCCGCAACACCTGCCGTCCCCGCTTCCTCGCTCCCCTTTTTTATCGGCGTGCCGCCTCGCGATATGAAAGTCGCGTGTTTTACATATCCCGTGCGTCGGGGAACTTTTCAATATTACAACCGTTGTATTTATTTCCCGGCGCCTCCGCCATCTCTGAGTCGAGTGGGGTGACGTTTTTCTTGGTACGCAAGTTTTTGTGTTGTGGGGCGGCGTGAAGCGGTGGAATTTGTGTAAAGTGACGACGACTGGCCCCTCCGTATGTATTACACCCATCTGCCATTTTTTAATCCGGTTTTTAATGATTTTCGCTTAGGGGAGGGACCGGAGAATAAACGAGGGTTGTTTCGAGAATGTTTGATTTATGGCTTTAATTTTCATATCGCTTTCTTAAGAGAATTAAGACGCGTTTACGCCCCCCAAGTCTCACGGCGTATCTCGAGATTTGCTTTTAAAAAATTTGTTTAGATCAAATCTGCTCCGCAGATCTCGGCAATTTATTTTTAGGGTTGCATTCGTATTAATAGGAATGATTTCGTGTGGGCTTTGGCACATATTATACACCTGCTCCAAACATTTTTTTTTGTGTTTTCAAAAAATTAAATAATCTGGAATGTGTTGTTTTCCCGCTTTCCCGTTGTCTGGTTCCACAGATAGGGAATCGTGCACGCCACGCTGTACGTCGCGGCCATCACGTGGTTCACTGACCTTCGATCAATCTACGACGTACAATTTGTCCGCCTTGGAGAATTTCACGATCGCTTTGTTTCACTTTAAAACCGATAAGATAAACGCGTCTCGTGGAAATTTCTCGCAGTGAAATGTTGATCCGTCCGTATTTGTCTCGTCAGTGGTAAAAGTGGATTTCGACAGCGGTCCTGTTAATTCCATTGAAATTTCTCCCGTTTGGTAATGTCTGCCGTGAAAAGATTATTATCGCTCAGACCTTGTAATTTATGACGAGAGATTATACCGAATTCGAGGAAATAAACAACAATGATGCGATTAGGGAAGGTAAGGGATGGGATAGCTATCATCATCTTTATCACTTGGATAAAACAAAGAAAAATGAATCGCAATTTATTTATGAATTTATTCTTTCAATTAATCTGTGACGGTACTATCGTGTGTTCCACAAAAAACTCACTCGCAGCAAGCCATGACAAAAGTGAAGTATGTCTTAGTACCAGATGTGAAATGAACTACTAAAGTAAATTTATAGGTTATCTGTCACAACTCAGAATATGATGAAAATTTGTAAGTAACAAATGAACTACTTCCAATGATCCTAAAATCGACATGACCAGTCTATCTATCTCTATAGTCATGGCTTACTGCGAGTGAGTTTTTATTGGAACACACGATATCGAAAAATTAGACTTTTGGAGTGCCTCCGATGATATTAGACTCGATTCCGCAATGGTTTGACCCTCTCAGAATCTTGAAAAACCCATCCAAATCGCCCCATTGGGCCTCCTACGAGTTGGCAACAAGCCAGTAAGGAGTACCATCTTCTGTACCTCATCCCAAAATTTTGACAGCGTGTCTGCCAGCGTACGTTCCATTCGCGTGTTGATAAACACCTGGAATAAAACTTGTTGAGAGGGAAGAGTCGTAGCTGTAAAAGTCTCCGTTGACTATATATTGGGCTTCGATGGGTCCTTTGGTGAGGATTTCGGTCTGAATTTCTTGAACATCTTCGGCGATGGAGTACTGGTCGGTACCGAAGTGTTTATCTTGTTGATGTGGTTGACGAAAGCTGATCGGGTGTAGGTTTGGCAACCCTACAAGGATGTTTCAATATTTATGCTACCGTTTCGAGAGGGACTTACTTGTTGGGACTTGTAGTCGCCCCCCGAGACGATGTCCCAGTTCTTCCAGTAGATCCAAGCGTCCAAGGGGTAATCGCCGTCGCAGCCGTCCCCACAGTCGGTGCCACAGGACAAGACGTCCTCAGCGGAGAACTGGAATTTGAACGCCTAAATCGAGTGTTAGTACCGGTGCGAATGTTTCAGTTTGTCTTACCCAACAAGAACCACAGTTGCCTTGATCTCGGATGTCCTTTAAGGATTCGCACTGCGACCAGTACGTTCTCCCGTCGAAAGCGTCGGGGATTACAGGGACGTTTACTCTGAGTACTTTCTGTTTCGACTGGCCACCCTGGTCGTCCGTTTCTGGTTGATGGATGATGAATTCGTCAGACAGAATTTCGGTTTTTGTCCAACAGTACGATAGAGTACTGATCGTGGCAACCACCAAAATAACTATTTTCATTTTTTGAGCTGGTTTGAGTACAGTCGAGGAGTCTCGACTGGAAACTGATGGGTTTCTGCATGTCTCATCTTTATATAGGCGAAAAGGCAAGTTTCTTGTTTTCGAAGTTTGATTGCAGTTAAGCAATTTATGTTTTCATTTGATTACGATCTTTGTTTTTGTTCAATTGAAAATTGGCACAGATAATCTCGGCCATATTGTCAAGTCGACATTTTACTTTCCGAATTTTTGTTGCATCACATGTGGTAATACATTTTGGGAAAACAGATCGATCGAGGCCAGAATCCATTAGTGCTTTAGATCCGGTGTTTCCGCCATTTCGCTTTCGTTTTGTCATTGAAGCTTCTTCCGGTGGATTTTTAAGATTTCGTTGTGTACCGAATTCGATGAAAATAAACAACAGTGACGTTATACCCCGGGAAAGATAAGAAACAAGGTTGCACTCGGAGTTTGTCTCGAACTGTTGTCGTAATTTAATATCAATTCGTTTTATTTATTAGGTTTTTCGATTAATTTGTGATAGTACTATCGAAAGATTAGAGTTTTGGGGTCCCTCCGAGGATATTCGACTCGATGCCTAAATGATCTGCACCTCTCAGAATCTTGAAAAATCCATCAAAACCGCCCCCCACGAGTTGACCACCAGCCAATAGGGAGTACCATTTTCGGTACCCCATCCCAGGATTTTGACAGCGTGATTTCCAGCGTAATTTCCATCCACGTGTTGATAAACACCTAGAATAAAACTCGTTGAGAGGGAAAAGTCGTAATTATCGAAGTACCTGAGTCGGTCTGGATCTTCTGCCATGGAGTAGTGGTCGACACCGAAGTGTTTGTCTTGCTGCAGTTAACTGGCGTTGAGGCAAGTGTTGGCGCATTCTGGCGTGGTGTTGTCAACGAAAGCCGATTTGATGTATGGTTGGCAGCCCTGTAAGGAGGTTTCAATATTTTTGGTACCATTTCGAAAGGGACTTACTTGTTGGGACTGGTAGTCGCCCCCCGAGACGATACCAGAGTTGATCCAGTAGGTCCAAGTACTGTAGGGGTAACCGCCGTCGCAGCCGTCTCCACAGTCCGTACAACAGGACAAAACGTCCTCAGCAGAGAACTGGAATTTAACTTTGCCTCCGGTGGCGATGCAGAGTCTGTCGGTTATGGCTTCAACGCCACCAAACACCTAAATCAATTGTTAGTACTGGTGCGACAGTCTCAGTTTGTCTTACCCAACAAGAACCGCAGTTCCCCTGGTCTCGGATGTCCTTCAAGGATTCGCACTGCGACCAGTACGTTCGTCCGTCGAAAGTGTCCGGGATTGCAGAGACGTTCACTCTGTGCACTTTCAGTTTGACTTGGTACTTGTGACGGGGGTCGTCTAGGGCTCCATTTAAGCGTTTCAGCTGTTCGATGGGTGTGTCTTCGGGGAAGTTTCGACGGGCCATCCAGGTGGTCCGTTTCTGGTTGATGGACTCGATGAATTTGTCAGACAGGATTTCTGTTTTTGTCCAACAGTACGGCAGGGTACTGATCGTGGCCACCACCAACAAACCAATTTTCATTTTTGGTCTAGTTTGAGTACCGTCGAGGAGGCTCCATTGAAAACTAATAGGTTTAATAATATTACATCTTTATATACGACAACGAAAACGTATGTTTTTTTTTGATTATGATCTTTGCTTTTGTCGACTGAAGTTTTTTTATAGATAGTCTTGACGATTGTGACGATTTTATTTTTTTTGAACGGTTGTTGCTTCTTACTTGGTGATAAATTTAAGTATTACGGAGCGACCGAGAGGCCAGATTACATTAGTCCTTCAGATCCGGGGTTTGCATAATTTCGCCATTGCCTTTTGATTTGGTTTGACATTGAAGCTTTCTCCGTTGTATTTTCAAGTTGAAAACAAACAACAACGATTAGATTACGAAAGATAAAGAACAAGATTGCGCGCATTATTATCTCCACTAAATGAAAAATAGCAGAAAAATGGCCAAGTTATTACATATTTATTTATTTATTTTGTCGATTAATCATTGGCAATATTTACTATAGAAAGATTAAACTTTTGGAGTGCCTGCCTGGATATTAGACTCGATTCCACATTCATTTGATCCTCTCAGAATCTTGAAAAATCCATCCAAACTGCTCCAGTCGGCCCCCCACGAGTTAGCCACCAGCCAGTAAGGAGTACCATTTTCGGTACCCCATCCCAAGATTTTGATAGCATGACTGCCAGATTCGTCCCCACTTAAATGCTGATAAACACCTGAAAGAAAACTTGTTGAAAGCGGAAAGCCTCAATTGTCGAAGTACCTGAGTCGTAGTTGTAAAAGTCTTCGTAGACGGTGTAACTGGCCGAAACGGGTCCATTGTTGATGATTTCTGTCTGGATCTGTTGGACATTTTGGGCAATGCGGTAGTGTTGGGTACCGAAGTGTTTGTCTTGCTGGTAGGATGTCTTGTAACCAGTGTTGAGGCAAGTGGTGGCACATTTTGGAGTGATGTAGTCATCGAAAGCTGATTTGGCATAGGGTTGGCAGCCCTGCAAGCAGGTTTCAGTGCTTTTGATACCATTTCGGGAGAGACTTACTTGTTGGGACTGGTAGTCGCCTCCCGAGACGATACCCGAACTCATCCAATAATCAAAAGACTTGGAAGGCCAGCCGCCGTCGCAACCGTCTCCACACGCGGTGCAACACGTCATCAAATCTTCGGGGGAGAACATGAATTCGACTTTGCCGTTTGTGGCGATGCAGAGTCTGTCGGTCATGACCTCAGTCGCAGCAAACGCCTGCATTTAGTGTTAGTACCGGCACTATTGTTTCACTTTCACTTACCCAACAAGAACCACAGTTCCCTTGGTTTCGGATGTTCTTCAAGGATTCGCACTGTGACCAGTGCGTTCTTCCGTCGAAAGTGTCTGGGATTGCAGACACGTCCACTTTGTGTACCTTCAGTTTGACCTGGCTCTTGTAGTTGGGGTCCTCGCGGGCTCCGTTTAGACGTCTCAGCTGTTCGATCGGTGTGTCTTCAGGGAAGTTTCGACGGGCCACCCACGTCGACCCTTTCTGGTTGATGGACTCGATGAATTTGTCAGACAGGATTTCGGTTTTTGCCCAACAGTACGACAGGGTACTGATGGCAATCACCACCAAAATAGTAATTTTCATTTTTTCTGCAGTTTGGTCTAGGCTCGATTGCAAACTGATGCGTTTCAAAATTATTCGTCTTTATATAGGCGACAATTCAAATATCGTTGTCGTTGATGAATCAGATATTCTTTTGATTAGGATCTTGCGTTTGTTTAATGGCTCATGTGTCAACGCTGATACAATCTCAAAAAAAATCAGACGTAATCTCTACGTTTGTATGAAGTGGACGTAGTGTTTTTTGAACGTTGGTTGCTTCTTATTTGGTGATAAATTTGGGCATTACGGAGTGACCCAGACCAGATTACATTAGTCCTTCAGATCCGGGGTCTGCGCCATTTCTCCATTGACGCTTTGACTTTATTCGACATTGAAACTTCCTCCAGTGGATTTTCAAGTTGAAAACAAAGATCAACGATTCGATTACAAAAGATAAAGAACAAGATTGCGCGCAATATCTTCATTAAATGAAAAACAGCAGAAAAATGACCAAGTTACTATTTACATATTTATTTATTTTGTCGATTAATCATTGACAGTATCTACTATAGAAAGATTAAACTTTTGGAGTGCCTGCCTGGATATTAGACTCGATTCCACATTCATTTGACCCTCTCAGAATCTTGAAAAATCCATCCAAACTGCCCCAGTCGGCCCCCCACGAGTTAGCCACCAGCCAGTAAGGAGTACCATTTTCGGTACCCCATCCCAAGATTTTGATAGCATGAGCGCCAGCTACGTCCCCACTTACATGCTGATAAACACCTGGAAGCAAACTTATTGAAAGCGAAAAGCCCCAATTGGCAAAGTACCTGAGCCGTAGTTGTAAAAATCGTCGTAGACGGTGTAACTAGCCGAGACGGGTCCATTGTTGAGGATTTCTGTCTGGATCTGTTCGACATTTTGGGCGATTTGGTAGTGTTCGGTAGCGGAGTGTTTGTCTTGCTGGTAGGGTGTCTTGTAGTCGGTGTTGCGGCAAGTGGTGGCGCATTCTGGAGTGACGCCGTTAACGAAAGTTGATTCGAGATAGGGTTGGCAACCCTGCAAGAAGGTGTTAATATTTTCGGTACCATTTCGAGAGGAACTTACTTCTTGGGACTGGGACTGGTAGTCGCCCCCCGAGACGATACCCGAGTTCATCCAGTAGGCCCAAGCAGTGGCGGATGAGCCGCCGTCGCAACCATCTCCACACTCTTTGCAACACGATAACAAATCTTCGGGGGAAAACTGGAATTTGACTTTGCCGTCTGTGGCGATGCAGAGTCTGTCGGTCATGGCTTCGGTCGAACCAAATGCCTGAATCTAGTGTTAGTACCGATACTACTGTTTCAGCTTAGCTTACCCAACAAGAACCACACTGTCCTTGGTTTCGGATATTCTTCAAGGATTCGCACTGCGGCCAGTGCGTCCTTCCGTCGAACGTGTCTGGGATTGCAGACACGTCCACTTTGTGTACCTTCAGTTTGATCTGACTCTTGTAGTGGGGGTCCTCGATGGCTCCATTTAGACGTCTCAGCTGTTCAATCGGTGTGTCTTCAGGGAAGTTTCGACGAGCCACCCACGTCGACCGTTTCTGGTTGATGGACTCGATGAATTTGTTAGACAGGATTTCGGTTTTTGCCCAACAGTACGACAGGGTACTGATGGCAATCACCACCAAAATAGTAATTTTCATTTTTTTCTGCAGTTTCGTCTAGGCTCGATTGCCAACTGACGCGGTTCAAAATAGTTTGTCTTTTTATAGGCGACAAGACAAATGATAGTTGTGGTTGACAAATCTGTTATTCTTTTGATTACGATCTTGCGGTTTGTTCAATTGTTCATGTGTCAACGCCGATAGAATCTTAAAAAAATTGAGACAATCTACGATTATCTCAAGTGGATGTTGTGTTTTTTGAACGATTGTTTCCTCTTACTTGATAAATTTAGTGATTACGGAGCAACCGATTGATTAGTCTTTCAGATTCGGTGCACCATTTCGCAAATGGCGTTCGATTTTATTTGACATTGAAGATTCCTCCGGTTGATTTTTAAATTTAAGTTGAAAGTAAACAACAATGATGCGATTACGACAGATTAGAAACAGTATTGCGCTCATTATCTTCATTACATGAATTAAGAATTTATTTTGTCGATTAATCATTGATGGTATCTACTATCGAAAAATTAGTCTTTTGGAGTGCCTCCGAAGACATTAGTCTCGATTATACACTCATCTGACGTTCTCAGAATCTTGAAAAATCCACCCAAACCACCCCAGTTGGCTCTCCAGGGGTTGGCCGCCAGCCAATAAGGAGTATCATCTTCCGTACCCCATATCCCAAAATTTTGACACCATGATTGCCAGATCTGTTCCCACTTAAATTTTGATAAACACCTGGAAGAAAACTTATTGAGAGCGAAAAGTCCTAATTGTCGAAGTCCACAGGATTTAGGTTTTTGCCCAACGGTACGACAATGTACTGAGAGCAACCACCACCAAAACAGTAATTTTCATTTTTTCTGCAATTTAGTCTTGATTGCAAACTGACGCCTTTCAAAATATTTCGTCTTTGTACAGAGTGACTTCGAAGGTTGTGCAGATATTTTAACCTGTGGTAGAACCCCACAAAAGGTAACGATTGAGCCATCGATGCCTTATACAAATGTTGATATTTTTCGGGAAAAAGGGGCCCAAAGTTAAAAAAAAATTGGGAGCCACTGAATTTTATGGAAAATTGGGTCAAAAATAAATCATAGTAGACTTGTGTTCATTTAATTCAAAATTAAGTCATTTTGACAAGAACATCAATCTTAACCTCAATTTAAATCACAAATGTCTTTCACCAACCTAGAGAAAACCGATGTAGTTTTTGATCTATGGCGAACATTCAGAGCTAAAGTCCATGTAATACCCCAAGGCAGTAAAATATCCTTGTCTAACGTAAGAATTTTGGATGAAACGGAAAACTACTAAAAAAATACGTGTCACTGCTAGATTAATTTAATCGTGTTGTTTTATGTATATTATGCATAACATACGATCATGTACATGAATTTTATAATTAAAAATATATGCTATAATTCTACTGACTTGGGGTATTACATGGACTTTAGCGCGGCAAATCTACAATGGAAAGTTGCCTCAAAGGATACTTTACAATGCACGAACCTTTGCCAACGTTGCACAGCATCTTCGCGATTTCGGGCGTTTCAAAATGAATAAGCGTCATCTTGGCCGCCAACGAGAAGATCGCGTTTTAGTTACAGAAGAAGACATTCCTCACGAAATCCAAGAGCGTCACTTCCAGCAGTCATTTTAATTAACGTGTGGTTTGGGATTGTTGAAAGTCACCTTGTGGATCATTACATTCGAAACGCCGCTCAGAAAACTCGTGGAAACAAAGGTATTCTGAATCGAGTTCGGTTTTCTTGGACACGTCGTACTGAACCTCGCATTGCAAACGATGGCAGGCATTTTGAGTAACTTCTTTAATGTTTCATTTTATATTTTTATACGCAATTACAGTTCTTTCACTTTATTGTTTAAGCCTTTGTTCTTTTGTGAATAAGTTGGTGGCACTATTTTATTATCCTTCATCATTTTACAAATTTTATCCAAAATTGACCAAACCAAACATAACCTCGAATGGAAGAAAAACTTGATATTTTAGTTTGGTCGTACGTTAAAACTGCCCGCCAAATTTGAAATTTTTCAGCGTTTCCCAAACAAAGTGATCTCGTCGATTTTCTTGTAAACCATTAACGTTTGTATAAGGCAAGTTGGGTTATTTTGCCTTGTTTTAACCTCTGGTTAAAATATCTGCACAACCTTCAAAAATCATTCTGTATAGGCAACGAGGCAAATGATAGTTGTGGTGTTGTGGTTGAGAAATAGTTATACTTTTGATTATGATTATTATTTTGGTGATAAATTTAGGGATGACGGAGCGACCAAGACCAGATTGCGTTAGTCTTTCAGACCCGGTGTCTGCGCAATTTTGGATTTTTAAGTTTAAGTTAAACAACAATGATGCGATTACGATAAGTAAGATAAGGATTGTGCTCATTGACATCACTCATCATTCATGAATTAAGAAAAATGGCCAAGTTATTATTTATTAATTTTTTCGATTAATCTGTGATAATATCTACAATCGAAAGATTACACTTTTGGAGTTCCTCCCATGACATTTAACTCGATTCCTGCGGAATTTTTCCCTCTCAGAATCTTGAAGAATCCACCCAAACCGGCCCAGTTGGTCCCCCAGGAGTTGGCCACCAGCCAGTAAGGAGTACCATCTTCCGTACCCCATCCCAAGATTTTGACACCATGATTACCAGATCTGTTCCCACTTAAATGTTGATAAACACCTGGAAGAAAAGTTATTAAGAACGAAAAGCTCCAATTGGCGAAGTACCTGAGTAGTAGTTGTAAAAGTCGTCGTAGACGCCGAACATGGCTGAGACGGGTCCGTTGGTGAGGATTTCTGTCTGGATCTGCAGGACATCTTTCTTGGCGATGGCATAGTGGTCGATACCGAAGTGTTTGTCTTGCTGGTAGGGTGTCTTGTAGTCGGTGTTGAGGCAAGTGTTGGCGCATGCTGGAGTTTTGCCGTCAATGAAAGCTGATTTGGCATAGGGTTGGCAGCCCTACAAGAAGTTTTTTTACATATTTTCGGTACCATTTCAAGCGGAACTTACTTGTTGGGACTGGTAGTCGCCCCCCGAAGCGATGCCCGAGCTCTTCCAGTAGGCCCAAGCCTTGGAGGGGGCGCCGCCCTGGCAACCCTTTCCACAATCGGTGCAACACGACAACAAATCTTCGGCAGAGAACTCGAATTTGACTGTGCCGTTTGTGGCGATGCAGAGTCTGTCGGTCATGGGTTCGACCGTACTGAACGCCTGAATCTAGTGTTAGTATCGTTATCACCGTTGGAGCTTGTCTTACCCAGCAAGAACCGCACCCTCCTTGGTTGCGGATGGTCTTCAAGGATTCGCACTGCGGCCAGTACGTTCTTCCGTCGAAAGTGTCGGGGATTTCAGAGGCGTTTACTTTGTGTACCTTCAGTTTGAGCTGGCTCTTGTAGTGGGGGTCCTCGATGGCTCCATTTAGACGTCTCAGCTCTTCGATCGGTGTGTCTTCAGGGAAGTTTCGACGGGCCACCCACGTCGACCGTTTCTGGTTGATGGACTCGATGAATTCGTCAGACAGGATTTCGGTTTTTGCCCAACAGTACGACAAGGTACTGACGGCAACCACCACCAAAATAGTAATTTTCATTTTTTCTGCGATTTAGTCTAGGCTTGATTGCAAACTGACGCCCTTCAAAATATTTCTCCTTTATATAGGCGAGGAGGCAAATGTCGTTGTGGTCCAGACATGAGCTGTTCTTTTGATTACGATCTTGCCTTTTGTTTTGTTAATTAATTAATTGTCCACGTGTGAGCGCAGATAGAATCTCAAATAATTCCAAAGATACATAATCTCTACTACTCTAATTAATTTTTGTTGCTAAGTAATTGGCTGTAAATTATAAATTTTGGGATAAGTGCCGACCGAGTCCAGACGCCATTAGTCCGTCAGACCCGGCGTCTCCGCCACTTCCGCCAGACTTGCCCAACACAATTTCAGCTTCTTTTATTTTCTATTTCATTTATTCAGGTAAAACGATCAGTTAGTGCCTTGAATAATAAATGCATTTGAAAATTGAGATCGATAGAGGTGGTCGATCACGCGAGCTGTTTTACTCCATAATGCAGTTCTTCCGCTCCGAAGGACGCTTCTCCTCCACCCCCGACGATTCGCTTTTGTCCGTCGCGTCGTTTCTCCAAGATGTCCTCGTTAAATCGTCGAAGTTTATCTCGGGAGCGTTACTCCCTCGTGCTTCGACGGCATTTCGCGTTTTTCCTCCTGCCCTTTCCATCTTGTTTAATTGTTTGCCTTGTAAAACGCTTAGCGTTAATTCAGTGTTGGCGTAATCGAGCGCGAACGGTAGTCAATGTACTACTACGCAATACTCCGAAATCAATTAGTCGTCCTAGGAAATTGCTAATTAGGTAAATGTGTGCATAAAGTGTAAATTAATTCGTCGTCCCGACTGGAAGTGGATTTCGACGAGACGAGACGCTCGATTCGATCCGGACGCGAAAGAATTCACGATTCGCCTTTTCTATCCTGCAAACTTGAAAAACAAAAGCCACGTCGTGGATTGACTCGTACAGTACAAAAGTGTCACGAGACGGATCGACTTGTAACTTGTCCAGTCAAGGTTCTTACATAAATTCGTTTTTTAACGTGTTTTCGTGTTGACAGGTCTGATCTACTTTTAATTTGACAATAGCAACCGTACGCATCAATCTACGAATCAACTTTCGTTTCTCACCGACTGCCAAATTGTTTCCATAATTCCACACTCACAAGTATCTATTTATTTGTTGCTCTAAGCTCAGCGCATTTTCTTTCTCTACGGTTTATCGTATTGAAAATGCGTCGCTTTAATACGCATTACAATAATGTCGCCCCAATTAATTCTCTCTTTTCTTCATTAAAATCACTTGTCAAATCCACCACCCCTGGCTTCGCGTCAAATTGCTTCTCAGCGATGAATTTTTCTCTTTGTGACACAGAACACACCACCTCCAGTTCTCTTTCGTCGCTTTTACCGCGCTTTTAGCCAGGCTCCCTTCTTTCCTCTTAAAGGATGTCACTCGCTTCTGGAAGTGAATAATTCTTCGCACATGGTTTGTTTTTGTCTGTCTGCAATTATTTTCAAGCGACGTCCGAACATTTGATTTTTTAACCAAAAAGAGCAGATCACAGAGTTTCCGATTCAAAGCAAATAAGTTCTTCTGCGGGCAAAATAGATAAAAGTCTCTCGTTGCTACATCATTATCGATTATTAAAGTGTTGTCGTCGAGTATTGGCCAACAATATTTTTTCCTTGTTGGCGATTAAAAAAAAAATATTGTTCACTGCTGAAAACGTAACGTTTTATCAAGGTTGAGAGCCTTGAACTCCAGGTTGTTATCGATCTCTTGTTTTATAGTCTTTTGAATTAAGCAACTTCACTCGCTATTTCTGTCACTTGCACTACGTCCCCTTTTTTGTTTACTCTAGACCCGGCGCCTCCGCCAATTTTTAATTTGTTTATTTTTACCCGCCCAACAATTCACCACAACAGACTAGCACAGAAAAATTGTCTCCTCTTAATTCGCACATAATTCAGTTCTCCTCCAATGCTTCAATTCTCTTCCCGAAGCAACCTGAATCCCAACAACCAATAATAATAATCAACCTGTGGTGTACTTCCTTCGTCATTCAGTCGAAATCAATTATCCGAAACGGGAAATTGCCAATTAAGCAAATGTGTGCGTTACAAATAAACTGGGACATTTATTTGCGCTTTGTTTTTGACCGTACTCATTAAATGTTTACAAAACTGATGCACCAGCACTTTTCCAGTTGTTTTGACATTCGCGTGCATCCGGTTTTTCTCCCAAAACTGTCGGTTGATTTTTTTCGCGTACACGCCGACGCGATCGGCACCGAATCCGGTCGGTATCGCGTCCGCTGGTTGCACTTTTGCAGGGTAATAAAACCGCGACGGTGCAATGGTGCCAGGTCGCCACCGCTCGGTGATTTTCCTCTGCGTGAAAGAGCGTTCGCGGTCGTAAATTTTTTTTCTTCGTCCGCGGAGGCGACGACATCGGTCTGGTCTTCGGCCATTAAATGTTCGAATCGAGCGCGACGGTTTCAGCCTGTCGGGATTACATCGCGTCTGGCTCCTGACAAAAAGCCGACGGTTTCCCTTTTTTCCCCGAACGCGGTGTCTGGCCCCGGAACTCTTCCCAGACATTAAATTACGGAGTCTCGACTGCGACCGACGATCGATATTATATAAACAGACACTAGTTGCGTCCCGACATGTATCCGTGTGTTGCGGACCTGGAAGCCCCCCGAAACCGTCAGCGTTTCCGATTAGTTCGGCGGCTTCTTCGCCGGGAGAAGGTCGGAGGTCGTGCCGCCAGGATCGAAGCCTAGGAACGAGTGGGCGACGGGGAAAGTTTTTCCTAGAGAACTGTTGTTTACGGTGCTGAATCATAGTTTTATTCGGTTTTCCGATTCTGTCCTAGAAACGACGACCTTCCAGGTTGTTTCTGTTATCGTCGAGTTGGCCAATTTTTCGTCTCTTTTCTGTCCCCAAACGTACAAAAATAAATATACAAATGAATATCGTGATCCTTGTTCGTTCTTGCTGTCGAATTGAACCTCTTCTCTTATCTCTCTCTTACCTCTCAATCATTTTTTTCCACCCTCGAGACACCTGATAACACGGCATTCAGGCCGAATTAATTGGTGATTACCAGTCTTAGGAGAGAATAGTCCCGGACAAGTCGACCAGTACAACTTTGCGTAATACCCCGTTCACATATAAACACGATTCAGCTGGTTCGCTTTAAATAACAAGCAAACCAGCTGAATCGTGTTTATGTGCCAGCGAGGGATTACGCAAAGTTGTACTGGTCGACTGTCCGGTACTATTTTGTCCTAACACTGAGTGTCATTACCGACATGATTATCGAGAACTGGTTATAAATACTGGCGCACGAGTCCCAGATGTAGAAAACGAGCCGTAGGGGAGTTTTCTATGGGACGAGTGCGCCAATACCCTTATAAAACGAGTTTTTTATGTTCTTTTTTAAATAAAAAAATTAAATTTTCAAATTCTAGGGAATTTTGTATTAATTGGTAATTTAAGGTAACGGATCTGCAACAGATGTTAAGAAGTCGAGTTTTAACGTTAATATTGGAAGTTTTTTGGTGTAAATGACAATAATACACTGAAATATTGATAAAATTTTCTTTGGGATCCATTAAACCACGAGTGCTTTAATAGATAGTCATAAACGACTCCAACTTGAATACAATAATGGACCTATTAGAGACGCAAATTCGAAAAAATACTCTTAAAATATTCGTTATTATTATTATTCTATTTTTCGTTTTAATTTATCCCGTTTTGATTTAATTTTTTGTGCCGTGCGTGTTCTCTGAGATGTCGACGAAACAGTTTAAATACATATTTGCATTCAATATGTTTTTTTCAAATTATTCCACAATTTACAGTGTACGATGGTAATTGGTGTGGAGAACGACCCGGCCACATTAAAAATTTATATTTATTAGTTACTATTTTTAACGTCGTTGAATTTTTCCACGGCGTTATTTAAATTGAACGTATCTTTTTATGAAAGTGGAATAATTAAATTTTTATAGTTTAAGCGTTGCTTGACGTACAAATGTTTTACGCAAATATACACATACATATTAAATTTTTCGTACTTGGTAATTCCCCTTTTAAGGTCTTGTTATTTAAGACCTGTCGTCACATGCTCAGTTTGCATTGGGGTGGATTCCAAAATAGTAGATTTATCATTAAGAGTAGAAGTGAGTCTTTTTGTGCTAAGCCCAGAGATTGAAGACCAAGGTGAAGTCGAGGTCGCCAACTGGACGAACCACAAAAAGACCTATTCTGAATGATATACAGGCTGTGTCAAAAGTCGCGGATACGCTCCTTGGAACTTGGAAGTATTCACTTTCGAGTATCCACTACTGTTGTTAATTTTATTTTATCTAAATTTTTTTCGTATCCCACCTCCACCCGGCGGCACAGCAATTTTGCCGTAGTACATACACTATTACGGATAATACTATCAAGTAATAGTGCAGTTATATCCACTACTGTTGTTAATTTTATTTTATCTAAATTATTATTATTATTATTATTATTTTTAAACATTTCTCAGAAAACTGATTTCTTTTAGATTTCAAAATTTTAATATTTGACACAATTTACAAAAATATACCTACATTCTTTTTTTACATTTACATGAAAAATATCCAATTTAAAATCGAATCGAACCGAGAATTGAAACTTGTCGGCGCAGAACAACAGCGAATTAAGTCCAATGAATTGAACGCCATTTGAAGATCAATTGTTGGAACGCTGCTCATTTATCTTCGCAATTACCAGATCTCGCAACGCCGCCCATCACAACTCAAAAACCTTCGACCAAGTCGTGAATTTTCGCAATCCCCCGGAATTCCGTCGCAACAGAAACGGGTTGATGGAAGCCGAGACAAGAACACGACACGACCCTCGGCATTGGGTTACAGTTAGAACACAACGGAACGTCTTTCCGGGGGCGGCGCACACTAATATCTATTCTTATCGTCGTCCTTGGACGCGCGTCCTCGCGTGACGCCAATTGATGAGACTCCGGTGTCGGATCTCGCACGGCCTTGAACTTCCGTTTCCGTCAATTTGCCGGAACGTGTGAACGACCCCGAATAATATAAATTATTATTTTGTCGGTTTGACGACCCCAATTTTTCGTGACCGCGGGGTCGCCCCCTTTTCGTCGTTGTCTTGAACCGGTCACGGTTTTCGGTGCGTCGTGAATAAGTTATCCGGGAGGGTGATTATGTCGGCGGTTTTTTTTTACCGTCGTGGGGGTGGTCGGGGAGAGCTGTGACAGGACGGCAGGATCCGGTGCAAGGACGAAGCGAGGACACGCGCAAATCGGAGCGTTTACGCGCAGCGACGACCGTAAATGATGTTCAATGGTTCTGTGACGACTTGACCAATTGTTGTGTCGTGACAGCTGTTTGATCAGGGGGCAGGGACGGCTCAGGACGAAAAGTGAGTCCGAGAAATTGTGAATTGGTTGGACTAGATTGAGACCGAAAAGTTTTTGCAATTTGTTCAAATTCAAAAAATTAAAAAAATCTGATTGATATTTTTTAAAAAATTTACGCTAGTGCCGAACCGGTCCTGGCCCCAAACCTATATGTACCAGCGCAAGACGATGATCGTCACCTCCACCGCACCCCCAAACGGTGTCGATCGCCAACTCCCGAAGGATCAACCCCCCCGAGACGTTTTCCACCCGATTGCTTTGTTTGAATGCGCTTACCTGGTTTATTTTGTTGTTTTCGATCACCGTTTCTGTTTTGGTTTTGCTTCACCCAATTGCCCACACTATTTGATGACTGTGCGTTCTAACCTTAAAATATTGCAGGTTGTTTTGGGCCTAGCATCATGCGGTAATGTTTGTAAAGGGTAGGTAGAATCTTTGACTATTTTCATTTTCTGTATTGATTGTAAAGTGTCCATTTGGCAAACATGTGAATCGCGTCGGAACGTTTCGAAATCAATCGCATTTAAACTTAGAACTGGCTCCACTGCTTCCGGAAAATTTAAATGTTTTGCTCCGCATTCACGCGTTTCGATCGGTGGAAAAATCGAAATTGGAATCGGAATTTATTTGCTCCAGATTTTTTCCCCATCGATTTTGGAAAGGATCGTTTCTTACACAATAAAACGCTTGGACGTCACAGTTGCGTGTTTTTAAATTCGAGATAAATTTTTCCAGTCCAGACAAGCGCGGGATCCTCCAGGACGCTATTCCAGAGAGAGGTGCCATTTTTCTCCTTCTTGCACGACGGTGCTTCTAAATGGGCCTAAAGAAAATAAAACGAGGCTCCGTTGAAAATATCGCAGTCTCTCCTAGTCGAGTTACAATTTTTCAGGTCGGAATTTTTTTCCTGCAGGATCCACGTCCCAGACATGATATTCTGCGGAGTCTGGCCAAGACAAATCGACTTCCGTTCGGGCAAAATTCCGATTGTTATTCAAAAGATCACCTCGTACCGACGCATGTCACGACAGTCGTCGCGTACCAATTTTCCTGGAGGAAAACGGACGAATTAATAAATTTTCATGTGTCGGGTCTAGTCGGCCGTGACTATTGAATATTTTGCTTGAAGGGGAGGAAGGATCGCCGTAAAGGATTTACGGCTCCGGGGATGGACAGATACGTCCGCAAAACCGCCATAAAAATGAGCGTCCGGGTTTGAAGCATCACCGGATGAAACGGGAGGTGGTGCGGTTGTAGTGATTTTATTTTTTGGAGTTGGCGGGACCGAGCGGAGTCGGAATTCGAGGTCGACCGACTTCATTCCAAGTGTCTTAACGTTGCGACTAAACGAGTCGCGACTGGGAATTGGAGATTACGATCGGGAAGATTCGGGAGATGTGGTTGGTGGAGTTCGAGGGGCGTTCATTGGTGGAGGAATGTGTAAACAAAGAATTGGGGTTAATTGTTGGGATGCTACAAACTGTATAAGAAATGGTAGATTGAGGAGGGATATGGCAGAGTAGTTTGTGTTGTTCTCTCAAGAGTGTTAGAAGGAATTGAAAAATGTAAAGTTAAATGGAGAGAAGTACAGGGTCATTATAAATGATTGTCCCATCGCAGCTGGCGTTGAAAACCCACACAAATTTTGGATGTGCCGCCAGCCTCGCAACGTTAGACAAACTAGTAGACAGATTTTCACTACCGCCGGTAGCGCCACCTATCGCCGATACTAGTCTTGCTCATGTTATGAGGTTTGCGGCACATTCAACTACGCCTACTGTGATGGGACAATTATTTATAATGACCCTGTGGAGAAAAAAGAAATCAAATATGGAAGTAAAAAAGGAAATGAGCGGAAAATGTGAGAGATACGGAAAGAAGCGAAAATGAAACAGGAGGCAGTTGTTTATTTCAACGCCGTTTTGAAATTGGAAGAAACACCAAAAAATTGAAGATGATGAAAATGAAAAATTACTACGGACAGGGAAATAAATAATAGACAAACAAATATTTATTTAGAAAAAAAAATACAACGCGAATTACAGTTGTTTTTGGTAATCACTTTGGAATAAAACAAAATACATATACAAAGCTTTTTTACCATATCTTCCATCTAGTCTCATTCTCACAAGGGTCAGTCCTGGGTGAAGATTTTCTTCGGGAAAACTCGTTTGGAATTTCTTTATCGTTGTTGAAACCGACAAGAGTGATCTTGATGGAAATCGAGATCGTCAGAAGAAACATAACCTAGATCCAGAAAACCCAATAAAATTTTAAAGCTTACGTCAAGTTCGAAAAACAAAACAGGATCATATCTGGAAGAATTGGTCTTCCTTTGAGACTGAAACGAATGGTGGGAAGGAAGAAACGCTTAAATTTGATGTTCTTGCTTTCTTCGCACGAAGATTTTGTTAATGCGATGAGAGAAATGTTTTCAACACCAAAGATAATATTATCTGTGTGTGCTGTAGTTTTTGAACCAGAATAAAAACTGCACCAAAGTCTACCTATTTGTTGTTCACAAGAACAGAACCAAAATTTGGGTTTTATAATAGTTATTTTTGTAATTTGCCTCCATTTTGATTCTCTAATAGACATATTAACGAACGCGACGTCATCATCTCCGATGTCATTATAGCCATTAATTCACGGAACATTTTACGAAAATTTTTAGGTTGGCAAAGCTTGATACGGAATTATTTTGTCATGCATGTCAGTTTAAATTAGAAAATGTGTCAAGAATAGGAAGGGTCCACTGGAAAAATTTGACCGTATTTTTAGCAATTTCACGTATTTCAAGGAGCGTACATGCAAGATTATCTTGATTATCTTCCATATTCGTGTTTTGTGACAGATCAAATGTTTACTTTTAAAATTAAGACATTACCAGCCGCCATAAAGATCTCTAAATCGACTAAAGTAAACATTTGTATTTAAAAACGGCTTGAAAAGGACAAATTACAAAAAATACATAGTATTAAAAAATTCGTTTCATAAGACCTTGAAGCACTCATTCTTTAAAATAACTTGTGGCTACGACACTCGTTTTTTAAACTTGAATTCGTGCTTCAAGACTGGTCTTATGAAACTTGTTTTTTAATATACTATTGTGTATCAAGGCCGCGAAATCATTCTTTAATGTACCGAGAAAAATTGTCGCCGAGGCCGCTTGCGGCCGAGGCAAGACAATCTCGAGGATGTTAAAGGATTTAGCGGTCAAGGTGTACACAACATTTTTTGTGCCTGTTTTTGGGACACGTAGTGCTCGTTTCGCGTACGGTTCCACAAAAAGAGTCAGACTCCGGTGATATCAGTCCAAAAATTTTGTCGATTTTCAGCTTTCAGTAAAGATGTAAAAATCGTCACAATTACAATGCCTGAAATGTAAATTGTAGAAAGACGTTTCGTTGCTCTCAAGTTCAGCCTCCGATTGTTGGTTTGTCCAGATTTCAAAAATTTTGCATTGTCATAAATTGAGGTTTTTTTTTGTTGGGGAGACTGCAAAACGATTTATTCTTAATTTAGATTTCTGAATGGAAGTTCTAAAATTCTAAAACTGCGTCCAGTGATAAGTCGCAAATTTAATTAAATTCTGGCTCGGGATCTTATGTCGCTCGATTCCACCGCGACACTTTGTTCCGCGCCTGTTGTTTAGACTTCATCAACGAACAAAGCACATTAACGCTCTTAATGGGTTAATCAGCGTGACTCTTCTCCTTGACACTTCAACCCGAGCTGCACCAGCCCCGGTCACGACCTCTTCCAGCCAGAGATGCACCGTCTGGTTCCCTCCAACGAACAACAAAGCCCATCCAGAACAAACGTTCACACACTCGGTCTGGCACGGCGACCGCTCTATCGACGTTTCCTCGTGCTACACCCAAAACACTCTCGTTCGCACCCTTCCCCCAAGACAACGACCGCTTCCGGTGCCAGATAGCGAGCAACGTCCACCGATTTTTGTCGCCCAACCTTGAGGCGCGACCGCAACGGGAAAAGTCGCGGTCGTCGTGCCCGGACGGGTTGGCGGTGCACGAAAAGGAAAATTTTCCGCGCTGCATTTCGTTAATTGAAGGGGCGGCGGGGCGGGATGCGCTCGCACTAATTAAATTCGATCGGGGGTTGACGTTTTTCGACCGTCATCGAGTGGCGACGTTCCGCTTGGAAAACGGAATGAATCGATGGTGGACGAGCACAGGTGCCAGTCGTTGGCGGTGGATCTCGATGGACGGAGTCGCGGCCCGCCCCAGGGACCGCCACCGGGACCCCTGCTGTTCCTCGTTCCTCACGGCCAACTGGTAAATCGGGATGTCGTGATCGCGTCGCGTGCTCCCGGGGACGGATTCGATGCTAGAATTAGCGTTGCGGCCTTCAGTCCAGCCGCCCCTCTAATCGATTGCTTTTTTTCTGTTGACGTCGTAGGTGTGACAGCTCCGCATGGCCTGCCGTCGCAGCCAGCAGCAGCACCAGCAGCACCACCGCCGCCACAAGCAGCAGCAACAGCACCATGGTGAAGACGTTCCAGGCCTACCTGCCACAATGCCACCGCACCTACTCGTGCATACACTGCCGGGCCCATCTCGCCAACCACGACGAGCTTATCTCAAAGGTGAATGTCGTAACGTGTCCGTTGTGTCCTTTCCTCGTTTTCTTCTCCTCTCCGCAACTGTTCTGTGTTTGTTTTATCTTTTGCGTCTCTTCTCCGGTACGGAAATAATGGCGAATGTGACGATGTGAGAAAGAGCTAAATGGAACAAGAGTAGTTGCGTAAAAAACATCGAAAGATATTTGGACTAGGCATCACTTTGCACCGCACTGTTGCACTTGGGTACTCACATGAAGGTATCTTTCGCCAAAACATTCCCAAAAATATTCCCATTTGACAGCGAACATTTTTGCAAGACTCATTTTCACACTTCGACAGTCCCATATTGTCTCATTTCTATTTGGACTTCATTCCGTTTCCATTTTCTATTTTGTGTTCCAATTCTGTCCGAACTTCTTATACTTCTTTTAAATATTTACGGTCACCAGGACCACACCGAATATCAGCTAGTTATTTTTTTTTGTTTGTCCTCGATGATTCCCACTAAAACGTCTCGCAAAGTTATTTAAGTTTCTTGTAATTATCTCTTTTTCCCCAGAAAGAACAAACAAGATTCATTGACCCCCTCGTGCTCATTTAATTAATTTAATTTTCTAATCAAACACTAGACGCGAAAGTTTGGTCTTTGGAAGTTATGAGTATGACAGCAGTTGCTCTGTTAACTTCTGATTCGAGCTACCAGCGTGATACTACACATCTGGTTGCAGTAAGTTTGTCCAAGTGTGTTTGATACTGGTTTTGGAAAAAAATTGACTGGCAGACAGTTGTTGGTCGGTTTTGCGCACTAAGATTTGGAGGGAAGTATCAAGCATGCTTGGAATGACTTACCACAAGAGAAAAATTATTAGCCTGAATACTTATGCTTGGTTTGTGGAAATAATGTGTAATGGCATCTTGCCTTGATCCAAGACTCAATAAACAACTCTGGTCTTTTATTTTAGAATATTTATGTATTTTTGTCAGGCTCGGCGTCCACTCCACGCAACAACAAAACAGACAAATTAAATTTTTTTCTGATGATGCTCTTCTCACGTTTTTCCGTCCTGTGTTGGTTTCTTCTTAGCACCTGTCAAATTTTTTAACATCCGTCGCAAAAACTCGCCAGCCTCAAGGTTCGAGAGTACGCTGAACCGCACACAAATTCTTTGGTTTAATACGAGAACAAAAAAAAATTAATAGAGGTGGATGTGAGTCAGCAGCCAAAAATCTGCTTCGAATCTTAATATTGTTCCTTAAATTCGCTGAATAATTGTGGTCACGAACAACACTGGTGGGAATCGAATCGAGAACGTCTTTTTAAGCAGAGGTCTGATTGATCGATTTCACAACGCCTCATTTTCCTCCGATCTGGAAAGGTAATCGTGTTTTATAAACAGATTTTTCTCAGGCGAGTCATCCCGATTTGAGTGTTTTTGGCTCAGGTCCAGGTGTACCGCGAATCACTGCAGCGACAGATGTTTGTGGATTTCTTCAAAGTGTCGCAGATGCGACGGTTCGATGCTTTGTTTCGTCTCTTCACACTCATCGGGAAGTTTACTTTACTATTTTCTCCACACAAACAACTATTCGAGGAAAGACCAGTCGCTTGAGCTGACTCTTGGGGTCCGTACGAGTCACGTGAAATAGATGTAGGAGAAAAAGTGTCGACGCTGGAATTGTCTCCGGATGCGTGAATTTCAAGGTTCGGTATCAGATGAAGTTGCAGAGTTGCGCGAAATTACTAGGCGAAGTGTTGTCCCAGTCCTTGGGTGTTTCGTCGAGACGATTGACGCGAACCGCAGACTGAACGTCGTCGCTCGAGTGACGTTTGGTGCGAAACGAAAAGTACCCAGATGTCGAGAGGGGGTAAAGTGAGGTGTGAAGGGTGGGCGATTAAAAAAAATTTCAACGTTTATTAAGAGAGATATGTCGGCGGCGGAGTATTAAATGGTGCAAACTCGACAACGGCGGCGTCGGTGTTCTCGACGAGATAAAAAGATTGATTAAAAGGGCGACGTTTAAATAAGCAAACAGGGATCGTTTATAAACCCTCGTAACGAAGAAAATCGAGTTTGTACACAAAGGATAATTCGGTCGGCAACAAGAGAAAATTTTGACGAGGATGAAAGGGGGTTGCATTTCGAGACAAGGGTGTTGCGAGGAGGTGAAGGGTGGTGGGTGGAGGGGCAGGGTGGTGAAAAGGAAGAAAAAAATTCTTCGAGGTGGGAGTAAGAGGTGGAATTGTTTTTTGTGGTGGAAACAGTATTAGCAACACTAGTACATATTTAAAAAAAGAAAAATTGCACTGAACAGGTGACTGTCTAGTTCTTAAGAGGCACCAATCAAATCTCACATACGTTCTGTCAATAAATAAACTATTTGTCTTCTGTCAATTAACGCTCTCCAGGGACAATAAACGGTGAACCACCCTCGTACATTTAAGAAGAATATAAAAAAGCTTACAATGAAGTGGCTTTGTGTTATTTTTGGCAAACATTTGCATTTTATGGTGCCGATAATTTACGATTATAATCAAAGGGCTGATCTTTATTCATTATAGGGTGACATTTTCACTTGGAAATTGTTCATTCATCCGTGTTTTAATCGTGACGTGATATTTTTCCCCACATTTTCCAAAAGAGTAAGCTCCATTTTTACATCGTTTTTAAACTGAACGAATCTCTTTTAATTTCTTGAGGTGCAGAGGAAAAATGCACAATTCTATAGAACGTACTGCAGCCAGCCAAAAACACTTTCCTACATTTATTACTCTGTCAGAAGAATTTTTTGGTGAACGTCGATTGAATAATAAGCCCACGGTGGCAGCTCTAACGCTCTCACAAGTGAAGATACCCTTTCAGATAATTTAAATTGAGAACCGACCCTTGATCATTTTGTGATCCAAAAAATACAACCTTCTGGAGTATTTGTGTCGAAAGTTGCAATTTATTAGGTGCGCGGGACACTTCTTGAAATAAAAAATCCAGTTCCGAAAGCTCCGAAATCATTAATCAACAAGAAGAGTCTCACTCGGCATTATTTTCACTCCGCATTTTTCTACTCCACCCTCCTAATTGAATTATCCCGTTGAACGCACTCTTTAATTCGGAATTAACCCGGTTTTGCTCGTGCACACTCCGGTATTCACCGGAAGTGGCGCCTCCAATCGATCAAACAACTCTTTTACTCCCGACTAACACGACGATTTGTTTCTTTTCAGTCATTCCAGGGCAGCCAAGGCCGGGCGTATTTGTTCAACTCAGTGTAAGTACATTCGATATTCAATCGAACTAACGATTTTCCGTCGTGTTTACGTGGAGCGACATCGACCTCGGCGGGGCGAGGGTGTCGCCCGTTCGGTGGCGCGAACCAGAAGCCCCTTTGACAAACTACCTCTTCGTTTCTTCAGTGTTGAAGTGTAAAAGAATTAATTGGCTCAGTACATTTTGGAAAGCCGACGATTTGTCCAACAGAAAATGTCTTTTCATCCATCGTGGAATTATTGCCCTCGCCCCTAAAACCCGCATACTACAATGTGCGCAATTTTTTTGTGCTGTCAGACTTAATACGAACGAAATTTGAGTTTGTCGCCCAATCGGGGGCGCGAACCAGAAGCTGCATTGACAAAATGCGTCTCCATTTCTTCAGTGTTAAAGTGTAAAAGAATTAATTTCTTCAATTTATTGAAGAAAGTCAGCGAAAGAAAGTGTCTTTTCATCTCGCGTGTAATTATTGGCCTCGTCGCATACCAGATAAAATGCAATTATTTGCCAGTTGAAGTGATTATTTGGCGACGGCGGAAAAATCCGGTTGCTGATCCCGGAGTTGTGTGCGGCGCCGAAAACGATCCCGCCTTCAACGATCGCTTATTGGTTTCGAATGACTGGTGAAATTAAATCCGAAAATGACTGTTTTGCAGGAAGGCGTCGTTTATCTTCGTTAAATTGTGCGGCATCGGGTGGCGGTGCGCGCCGCCACCAGATGCACCGTTCTCGTTCGCGATTTTCCCATAAATATCAATAGGTGCGGAAGCGGGATGTGTGTGTATGTGTTTTCTTTTTTGGGAGCATTCTTGAGCACAATTTTGATTTAATGGTATGCGATATCAGGAGACATTGCTCGAGGGAACAGTAAGGACGAGGAGAACGGGGCAATAACTGTAATGGGTCAGGTTCGGGAATGGGAAAATGTCGAAAGAGGGGATTTTATCTGCACGGAGTGGAATAAAAATTATGGGGAATTGTCGCGGAAAAATAATAATTATAAACTAATTGCGTGTGTATAAATTGAGAAAAAATGGCACCGTTAGATAAAAAAAAATCTGTTCGGAGAAACATAAAGAAGTTCTACGTTGCAAAATATTTTTTTTGATGTAAAACAAATCGAAAATGATTGTGTGTTGGAAAGAAAAAAACAACAGAGTGATCAAAGATGACTTAACAAAATGTCACCAAATGCAGTTCAGTCTTTGTTGAAAAAAAAAACATTTTCCAACGTAAACTTGATAGAATTAAATTTCAAAATTGTTTTACTTTGACAGTGTCAGATTTGTTGACGTTTGAACGATGAGTAAAAACTCGACAACACAAAATAGACTTTAGCAGAAGAAAATATGTGTACAGGGTGTATCTGAAATACGTGTGTTAATTTTAACCAGTGGAAGAAGTCGCCAATTTATGAACCTGTACTCTGTAACATTTTGCAAAATTCGCAAAAGTTTTCCAAGATTTTTTGCCCTCCCATTTTTATCAAACGAACCGTTTTGTGTAATTTAGTAGTCTCTTTCTATTACAGCAGAAAATTTTCGCCCTTACCCATAGGCGGGTCTACTTTTTGATAGCTAATTTACTCAATTTTTCGTAAAAAATTCAAATAGAAAAAACGTTTCATTTAATAAGCTCTGCTCCGTGTCAAAATCAACTCACGCATTTTAGATACACCCTGTATATTTTTTTAAAATAATTTTTCTTCCCTGTTTGTCAAAGTTTTAACATAATTTTTGACACTTTCATTCTTGTTTTTCTATTTTTTTTGCTTCTTGTCGTATTTCTACTTGCGAGTCTTGCGACCCCTGTGTAATTTCTATTCAGCTGTTGTTTCATATTTCTCCTTTTTCTTTCTTTCTTGTCACTGTTTCTATTCTCACGTTTTTTGAAAAAATTCATTAACCTTGGAAAACTATATTATCAAGTACGAGACAGGAAAAAAAATCAAAGTGTGACAAGAAAACGAATTACATACTATTACGATCATAAAATTTTGGACATCAAACTTCTCACATTAAAAAAATTACTCTAAATCATGCTTTATTGAAACTGTCATATGAAAGATGAAATTGTTGTCAATTTGACACCTGTTTAAAAATTTTTTTTTTTAATATGCGAGTACATTTGGGTCTTTGTTTTATATTTTTTATTAATTAAAACCTCGTTCTATTCCATTTGTCTGATTTTTACAACTTTTTGAATATTTTCTCGGTAAATCTGACATTCACATTTTCAAAATTGACACAATCAAAATTGAGGTTATTAATACATAAGGGTTTTTTTGATCGCAATAGTACGTCGCCGTCGTAAAGAAATAAATATGAAATTGGAGGAAACGGCGATAAAACGATTAAAAATATCATCATTTACCAAAATAAACTTCCAAGAATGAAATCCTCATTGATTTTATTTTGCTTATTAGCAAATTATTTGACACTTAAGCGATAAGTAAAGATTTTATTTCCGTTTGATAAAAACAACACGAACTACGAGCAGACTAGAAACAAAAAAAATTATCTCGTTATTATTTTTTTCCATTTGTCAAAGTGTTTGCATATTTCCTTATAATCCTTTTATTTTTGCTGTTTCTATATTTTCTTTTTTTTATATTCTAATTTACCCACTCCACAACCATCTAATTCTTTACATAGCTCTTTTTCAATTGTTTTCTTATATTTTCTCCTCATTATTATTTTCTGCAAGATTTTTTTTTGTCATTTTGTGCTTTATCATTTTTTTAAATTGATAATCTATAACTAAAGACAACTTCCCTTTTGCTAAAAAAAAACACAGCACAAACTAAACTTTAGAAGAAGACATGTTTTTTCTGATGAGGCTTGGTTTCACCTTTCCGATTCAACATACTTGGTCGGTATACAGGGTGATTCTGAAATAAGTTTGGAAAAAATGTAAAGTATCCTTGACACAAAATAATTCTGCGTAAATGACTTTTAGATGTAAAATCAAAAGGATGGAAATTACCTTATATCCTTGTATTTTCGACGCCTATGAATAGGGAAAATTTGTCCGAATTTGTTCACTTCATTAGCAACCATTGTTACATGAACACAATAACGTTCTATAAACCATTCACGATTATTTCAAATTCGGACTATCTATGAAAATCTGACATTTTAGTTGGCAGTATTGTGATTTGTTTTAATAAATCTATTTTAGGTTATAATTCAACCGAACACTGCTCCCAAGTTGTTACATTTTTTAAATAATTGAACGCATTAGGAACAATAATCGTAAAATTGTAATTGAAATGAAACATACATATTTGTAGGGCAGTTCTGGGTAAATTCTTATTAACTAAATTAATGACGGAATTGACAACAATGCGAATATTTAAAAACGAAACGTCATATGACAGGACCTGACGCCAATCTAACAAAAAAATATCGCGGCCTCCTGCGTGTTTAAAATAATCGTGAACGGCATATAGGTGCAAACGCACTGCTTTGTAAATGTTTCTATGGAAATGATTGATAATGTCATATAATCTGTTTCAAAATCAAAAATCCACCACCTGTTGAATTATGTTGGCAGAAACAAAGAAATCCCTAGAATAAATTTCATTTTTTGGGTTGGCTCAACGTCCCGCCAAACTTTGACATCGAACTGTTGAGTTTATTACGTAGCACAAAATAATTATTATGTACTAAAAGGTAGTAGCTACTATATTTTACCTTTTGAGTGAAATAATAAAATGAGAATTAAAAAAACACGATGAACTACGACCAAAACGACTGTCAACAGTTTTCTTTCATAACCCCTCTTTTTCCGACACTTGCAAACACAATAAAAACAAAAATTGGCGACGTTGTCGGTTGTATTTTTGCAGTGTTGGTGGATTTTTGATTTTGAAACAGATTATAGGTAAATATTAAAGTTTGTGACTGACGGGCACCTTTTACCTTTGATTGTTATTGTTGCTTAACTACCAAGATAATCAGGTAGGTAATCACCTTTCACTCAGCAGCGTACTAGCGATTTTTACCAAATTTTCAATCATTTGTATCTCGAAAACGGAAAAACTTTTAAAAGAAATTTTTTTTTGTCTATAACCTCTCATCATCACCAATTACCAGGTTTTTTCCAAACTTATTTCAGAATCATCCTGTATAATCCCCACAATATTATCAAGGTGCCACTGCATCCAATTAAAATTGGTGTTGACGTTGCTAGGTCCCGAAGACGAATTATTGTCTCAATCTTCTTTAATGAAACTATTATCCCCCAAAAGTATCAAAGACTTCCTCTCGAATCATTCATAAATCAACTGAAGCATGTAGAACTAACAAATGGCTATTTCCAACAAAATTTGGCTACTGCTCATACGACAGGAACAATAAAGAATTATTCAGAAGAACTTTTCTCGAACCGATTGATGAGTGTAGCATTGTGGCCAAGCCAATCACCTGATTTGACACCTCTTGATTTCTTTTGTTCCCCCATTGGAAAAACGCAGTGGTTTGAAAGCCGACTGACAATTTGCAAGAACTACAACGAGCAATTGAAGATTTAAAATCTACATTGTTTTCTTTTTTCAATTAATTCGTATTTTTCACCCCCCCCCCCCTCTAAGCGCGTACGCCTCTGCCTGTTTTCAAATACGCAATTGTCATCAGAATGACCAACTTTTTCTCATAAAAAAACGTTTTCTTTAATTAATAAAACAATAAAATGTATTGTTGTAAATGTGTCAATAACTAAATCCATTAAAACAGTCTTTGCACAATCTTGAAGGTTTCACATTTGATTTTTATCAGAACTATCCTTCCTAGGATCGTATTCGTAAGTTATTTGAAGCCGATCGCATTTGTTTATTGTTTTCGATCGGTATCAGTACATATTGATTCTGCGTTAAAGTTCAATAAGTGTTGTTTGTACATAATTATAAAGGTAGACTCCATTATTAAACCGTGACTGGTACAGTGAGCCAAAGATAAATATGGTTGATGTCGGTGAGCTTCATGTTTTCCTAATTTGAATCTTCCTTGAATTTAAAATGAGTTTATCCTTTCAACGTAAATTTGAACAACTCGAAAGAAAACAAACGAACATATTTCCTTGAGGAACAGGTGAAGTGTTGACCAGTGCATTTTAAAACAATCAGTGCATGCAGGCCTCGTTTGCTAAAATAATTCGAGATGGGAGGTTGGGATAAAAAAAATTACAAATTTTTGCCTCCACCCCCAAACGAGTCGAATTAACGAAGGGATCGAGAGCGAATCTGGCAAATTTTCGGGCTCATTGTGTCCCCCTCAGTCAATCGCAATTGCAAAAGACGGAATTCATAAGGAACCTTCGATCCGTCGCAGTGTTTCGCGCGATTGGCTCTTCGAACTCGGGCACGATTTCCATTATCGATTTAAAATTTAAATAAATCCTTACCCCGTTCGATTCCACCCTTGAACCCGACCAAAACAATTCCGAACGTTAATAGATGCAGACCTCGAGATACTTCCTTGGCCCATTCCGAAATTAGCTCGTTGCGAATTAATAAAGAGAAATATCGCGAACAGGACCGCCGAAGCCCGACCGCCACCACACGTCAAATATTTACGGCACCCTCGAGAAATTTCGGGGACGAAACTGAAATTCATTATGGAATAGTTCAATAAAAGAAGTCGTCCGAATTCCGTCCGGCGGGAAATTCGCGAAGACGGCGACCCGACACCCATTAAACAATTTTTTTTTCGGGGGTGTTGTGATTTTTCCCCGATGCAAAGTGGAAGGTGGAACTTGGGGGGTGGCTTAATTGCGTTTTGTCTAAAGAACGAAGCGCCAGCTGAAATAGGCGATGGGAAGGCCAACGGATTCGATATTTATTGTATGATAATTCAATGAATAATTATTATTGGTAAGTGGTTTGTGCAATACAAGGGCTGGTTTAAATGAAGGAAGTTGTGTAGTTTCTCAAGATTTCAATTGATAAAAACTCGTCACAATAACAGTTTTGAAGTGAGCATTTCGTTGATGTTATCTCAAAATCAAAATTACTAAATTAGTTGGTTCGCAGTTGATTCTGAATTAAAATCAATTAATTATCTTATCTGGATCTAAACACACTTCACCAAACTCTTGAGACGTTTTGATTCGCCAAAATCTCACATTGTGAAAAAAAAATCGTTACGAAACCAGGCCTCATCGGCAAAAAACACTCGTTACGAAACCAAGCCTCATCCGTATAAAACACAATTCTATAATATTGTCATCGTTGTGTTGGGCGTTTGAGAACCAGTCACGAAAGAGACAATACGTACACAATACATCACGTCTTGTTACGGAAGGCCAAAAATTTTTTTGTTTTGTCGGCTCACCGCAAAAATTTTTTTTGCGTGTTAATTGATAATTTGGGGTTCCCCTTGCAGAGTAAACGTGGGCTGCGGCCCCGCCGAGGAGAGGGTCCTGTTGACGGGTCTGCACGCCGTCGCGGACATCTACTGTGAATGCTGCAAGACGACCCTCGGCTGGAAATATGTAAGTGTTGTTGGCGGGTCGTTCGCCGCCCCCACGTGTTCGTTATTTTCGGCCTCTCATTTTGGATTTTTCTCTGTTGAAGGAACACGCTTTCGAGTCCAGCCAGAAATACAAAGAAGGCAAATTCATCATCGAACTAGCACATATGATCAAAGAAAACGGATGGGACTGACCCTTCTGAAGCAGCGGACCCGACTCAAAATGAACGTTACGCAAACAAACAAAGGACTGTCACGAAATAATTTCTGTTTCCTCGACTGGACCTAGATTTGTTGTTTCTGTGTTTATTCCGGACGATTTTTATACAAAAAAAAACCTAAACAAACAAAAATGTAACTGACAAGTCTTGATTTGTAAGAATCGCGCGTCTCTTGGTTTACTCTATCCACCACGCCTTTGCGCCAAACAAAACAATGTTAATCGAAGAGAGAAGGTTTTCGTATCGCCGGAGGAGTAGCTTAATCGATGTCAATTCTGGGTGTGAATGAATGGGCGGGATGGCAGACGAGGATGCACCGGGCACTCGAACAAACCTCACGCTGATTTCTGCTGGACCTCGAGAGAGGAGCGCTAAACCTACCTTAACCTTCTTCTTCACGCGACAATTCAGCTCTTTGAAAGCATTCTGTGGTAGATGAACTGTGTCTGTGGTAATGAATCTGTGGTAACGAATGATGATGTGCTCCAACGCGGCACCGTGCACTGCTGTCATTCATCTGGGACTTTCTCGGCACGGCGGTCTCGTATTTCTTCGCCGGTTTCTACGAAAGACGACCGATAGCCAGTGCATATTTAGAAGTAATTTATTTATATAATTCGTGTATCACATGGTTTTCCGACCGTAACTAGAGTTAAGGCGTGTTCGTTCATCATTTGTCCTCTACGTTGTTCGACTTTCCCGAGCAGGCGACAAACTTGTAGGCACCAAATTCGATTGCTTGGATGATGATGTTCCTGTTTCTCGAGACGATGCTCATTGAAGTTGATCTCAATAACGTAACGCGACCTACAATTTTGGTTAAACTGCTCATTCTAAATCTACGATAACCACAATAGACAACAAAAATAGAAATTAGTTTGTAATACAATGTAATACTACACATATTTTTCTATTCATAATATTTACCCATGTAACCATCAAGTTTTACGTTTGCCCAAACAGACACACTTGACTTGTACACGAGGAACTTTCAAAGATCCTCGAATGATCTTTGAACGCTCCAGTCATTATCGATTATTTGTGATAGTTTCTTTGTGATATATTTTTTTCATGTTGGAGAACTGCCCCCTTTAGTTTGTTTTTTTCTTATTCTATTCTACCCTATTGTATCCCCTTTCATTTTCTTCTGAGGCAAATCTCCACCATTTTCTTAAGTTTAGTGTGACTCTAGTTACTTTTTAATCGAAAACCAAATAGTTGTAAGGTCACGCGGCAATCTCACGTTTCATTCATACTGCCAGTAGCATTAGTGGTGTCATTTATGTCATATATTTATGGTAAACATAATCTTTTGTATTGTTTTTAGATTAGTTATACATTTTTTTAAGTTAATAAGCCATCATTTTACTGTGGGCTCTATTTATTTAACTGGGTTATGAAAGATTGTTTTTTTTTTTGTGACTCATGCGAAATTTACATAAATAAACGTAAATAACCATCGTTGGTTCTTTTCCGCCCCCGAAACCACCCCCAAGCTCCCAATTCCACAAAATCAGACTTGGGGGAATTCGGGTCGCTCGATTGGCACGGCCAAATTCCCCAAATTCAATCTGTCATTTACTAAGTCCCGTTTGAAATGTACAAAGTAATTTTTAAGTTAATATGTAGCACAAACATTCGCAAACCAGTTGTTTTTAATTAGTCTTTTTATTTTTACACGAGCATGTTTTTCGACCAGAGCGGAGTGAGTGGTTTGCGATTTTGAGGTTATGTGGTCACGGCGATGTTTCAGCTTGCGGTGGCGGCGCCGCCCCCCGACGTCCCCGAACTGATGGGCATGCAGTCCGAGTACGTGCAGACGCAATGCATTCTGGCAGACGGGGGCGACAGGTTCAGCGTGAGCGCGCTCGCCTTCGACCGATACGAGGAGCTGCTCTGGATGGGCAACCAAGGCGTAAGTGGACACCGGTGCGACGCCCTTTTTACAGTCCACCCGTTCTAGGGCCACGTCACGTCGTACTACACTGGCGCCATGCAGAAGTACACCTCGTTCCAGATACACGCCAACGAGGACGTCAGACAGGTACTTACGATAAACGAGGGGATCTTGGGACTGACGGCCAGTAGTTTAAGATACCAAATCAGGAGAGGCATCCCGGTGTTCACGCACACGTAAGTAGCCGAGTCGTGTGAGGCGTCGCTCAAATTTTATTCTAGCTCTGCCAACATGTATGAGATGCAGTGTATGCTGCAAGTGGGGGCCACGAGGCTTCTCATGGGGGGGCATCACGGGAAACTGATCGATTTCAACGTCGATTTGTGCAAAGAGATGCAAGTCGTGAGTGAGAACGCATAAAAGTTGGGCGGGGGAAGCATAACCTCACAAAATTTTAGCTCGATGTGGGGGAGCCAGGCTGCGTGATGTTGAGACCTCACAGCAGGTTCGTCTGCGCGGGGAATCCCTTAGGAAGGATTGACTTGAGGGATCCCAACAGTTTGAACACCGAACACACACTGGAGACGCACAGCGGCAGCTTGAGCGATTTTGACGTCCAGGGGAATCTTCTCGTCACTTGCGGCTTCAGCAACAGGTAAAGTACCCGATCGGTGCGACGAATTTCGCCACGAACGCACAACATATTTTTTCCTGATTTTTCTTCAACACAACTAGCAAGTGAACCACCATCTCTCTAATTGTACAAAAAGTAAAAGAAAAGCAACGGTTTTCTACGGTTTATTTTAAAATTCACCCGTCGAGAGAGGTTATGTTGATGGAATTGCAGGTTATGTTTGACAACATGCAGTTCAGTATTTTGCCACCAGAGGTACTCCTGATCTGTCACTTTTCCAAAATCTAGCTTAAATATGAACACCAAAAGAGATTTTTATTTCGTTTCCGGATTATCTCCTTTGAATTGCATCGATGAAGACATTCCAGGCACGGCAACTTGACCGTCGACCGCTTCTTGATGGTGTACGACTTGCGGATGATGAGAGCCGTGACTCCCATCCAGACAGTCCTGGACCCCCTCTACCTGCGATTCCTTCCGTCGGTCTCGTCCAGACTGGCGGTGGTGTCGGCTCTCGGCCACGCTCAAATCCTTGACACCGTCGCCTTCGTCGAGCCGAGACTGTGCCTGATGCAGATGGACAGTCCTGGTGGGTGGTCGTCGTCGCCGTCGACCCTTGACCGCGTAGATTTCTTGCAGCGATGTGTCTGACGTTCGACATCAGCGCCACCAGCCAGGCTCTAGCCTTCGGGGACAGCAACGGGTCCATCCACCTCTTCTCGTCGACACCGCAGCCGCTGTTCAACACTTACTCGAGGATGACGGAGCACGGGGACCCCCTGGTGACTTACCCGAGCTTCGCGATCGACGACTACGACACTCCGCTCTCGGTGATTCCCATGGCGATCAACCACGACGGACTATCGTCGGAGTGGCCGGAGCACCTCGCCAAGAAGTGCTACAGGTGAGGGCGTCACGAATGGTCGGCGCCGCGGGTGTCTGACTTGTGTGCGTTTGCAGACGTCCGGTGGGCGTCGACTCCGAAGTGGTGCGCACCATGAAGATGAAGGGCCCCATCGGCTACGCCCCCAACCCGCGCACCTCCAGGAGAAACCAAGTGAGGCCCGATAAGTTACCGACAGTTTATTTTTATTGAACCGAATTTTATTTATTCTCTAGTCAGCGTAACGACTCGATTACTGGCACAGAATCTGCCTGTTTATTTCTTGTGTTATATATTTCCGGCGAGAGTCCGTTTGTTTTGTGATATTTGAAGCTAAGCAATAAACCTTTAAGTTTGTCAGAGGAGGTTTTCATTAGTCCCTCCCTTCGACGAGACTCTGCGCCGCAGAAATGCAGTTTTTCTCTTCGCAGGTGATGTACGAGATCGACAACAACAAAGTGCGCAGCCAGACGAAGCACGACGGTCGCAACTCGAAGCTCGACGAGTCCGACGGCTTCATAGCCATCCCGAAGAGGTACAGGAAGATCGACGTCAAGTACAACAAGCTTGGCACTGACGAGTGCCAGTTCGACCAGTTCAACAAGACGGTGCACACGGGGTTGGAGGCCACGCTGCCCAACGCCTACTGCAACGCCATGATACAAGTATGTCGCCTCTCCGCCGTCCTCTCCCCGAATAAAATTCTTTCCCGAGGTGCTGTACTACATCGAGCCCGTCAGAGCCACTCTGCTGTCGCACCTGTGCAACAAAGAGTTCTGCTTGTCGTGCGAGTTGGGCTTCCTCTTCCACATGCTGAAGACGTCGTCGAACAACTCGCCCTGCCAACCGGCGAACTTCTTGCGGGCGTTCCGGACCATCCCCGAAGCTTCCGCTCTCAGCCTGGTGTACAGCGATCTTCCATCCGATCAGAAGGCGAAGGTCAACTTGGGCGCCCTCATTCAGGTACTAGAGTCGTCTCGACCGGCGAACAGTCGCAACGGTCGCTCCCCACGACAACCCGGAAGCTCGGCTGGCTTCCGGGAGGTGTCGGACGTTGCCAACTGTCGCCGGTGGATGTTGCACTGAAGCATCGTACTAGTCGATTTGTCCAGTCTTGGAACAGGTTCATAATACACCAGCTGCACGTGGAGCTCGCCGAGGCCAAGAAGAAGAACGCCGAGAGGAAGAGCAACAAGACGCCGTTCTCCTACAACGTGACCGACTTTCCGGCCATCGACGATCGCAAGAAGTGTTCAGGTGAGTTATGCAACCAGTTATACAATGCGAGTGACCTTGTGCGGAATAATAAATTCGTCTCGGGAGGTTTTTGTTGAGGCCGTGCTGAACAGAAGCCAGTCGATATTATTTTTATAAGCGAAGGACGCGCTCAAGTCTGGTGGAGCGTGTTGGTGATGTGATTTAATGGTATTTATCGGTCGGTGATTGTCAGTTGTGGTTGTATTGAGGGTTGCCATCTTACGAAAACATTTTTTGTTGTCAGCCTCGGAGGTGAACGCGAACATCGACCAAGAGAAGAAAGACAGCGAGAGCGAGATCATCCAGTTGGTGGGCGCGAAGCAGATGCAGAAGCACTCCTGCCTGAAGTGCAAGCTGGAGGTGAAGAAAGAGTCGATCCTCCTCGTGTGCAACTTGATCTACCCGACGAACGAGCCGGAGCGCGACGAGTGGAGCTTCTGCGACATCCTGGCCCGCTCGTTGCGCTCCCAGCAGACCACCCCCGCGTGGTGCGAGGAGTGCAAGAAGTTCTCGCCGACGCAGCAGACCAGGATCCTCCAGGTGAGTCGCGAAACAGGGAAAGCTTGACGGGGAGCATCGCCGCATGTTTCAGTCGTTGCCCAAGTTGCTGGCGATCAACACGGGCCTGCACAGCCCCCAGCACAAGCAGTTCTGGCAGAGCCAGATGGACAAGATCGTGGCGAAAGTGACGAACTCGGAGGCGGCGACGGTGGCGAGCGCGGTCCACGCGAACAGTCTCAGCTCGTCGAAGCCGTGCCGCTACGGCGACCACTGCTCGAGGCCGGGCTGCCGCTTCAGGCACAGCTTCGACAACGTGCCGCCCCCCGCCCCCGTGAACAACCCGTACTGCAGCAACAACTGGCTGCCCCACTCGATCTCGATAGCGCTGAACGACGGCGAGCTGGTCATCGAGAAGGTGCAAGGGGGCGGCGACGGGGCGTCGGAAGGCAGCGACAAGTCGGAGGATTACTGCAAGAAAATGTACGACCTGACGGCCGTGGTGTGCTACATCAACGACCCCTCTTCAAGCGAGAAGCGTAACGTGGTGGCTTTGATCAACGTACCTGATTCTTACGTGTCGGACGCGCAACGCGCGGACCACAGATGGTATCTTTTTAATGATTTTAGCATAGCGCCGGTGTCGGCGCAGGAGGCGGTCTGGTTCAGCCTTGACTGGAAGGTCCCCTGCATCCTGTACTACTCCACCAGGGAGATAGTGGAGTCGCAGTCGGGGATATCCCCGCCGATAACGAAGGTAAGCTCGCAGCGCCATCTGGCAGCACTCACTCGCGTCGTCCCCCAGGAGGTGTTCACCGAGGACGCGTGCATAGCGCGCAGCTGGGGCACTGGGGGCATCACGTTCACGCCGCTCACGGACAACGAGTTCCCGAAGAAGGCGGACCTGGTGGCGATGGACGCCGAGTTCGTCACGCTCAACCAAGAGGAAGCGGAGCTGCGCAGCGACGGCAAGATGTCGATGATCAAGCCGTCGCAGATGTCGGTGGCGCGCATAACGTGCATCCGGGGGTCGGGCCCTATGGAAGGGGTGCCCTTCATCGACGACTACATCTCCACCCAGGAGCAGGTCGTCGACTACCTGACCAAGTTCTCGGGGATCAAGCCGGGAGACTTGGACGCCAACTTCAGCTCCAAGCACCTGACCACGCTCAAGTCGACGTACACCAAGTTGCGCTTTCTGCAGGACAGTGGGGTCATCTTCGTGGGGCACGGCTTGAAGAACGACTTCAGGTGGGTGGGTTCGCGGGCGAGGCGAGGCGAGGCGAACTGAAGGGGTTGCTTTCAGGGTGATCAATCTGGTGGTGCCCCCCGAGCAAGTCGCCGACACCGTCCACCTGTTCCATCTGCCCCATCACAGGATGGTGTCGCTCAGATTCTTGGCGTGGCACTTCTTGGGTAGGTGGGCGTGCGGTGGGTGCGCGCACTAGTACTAACGATATTTTCAGGTGTCAAGATACAGTCGGAGACTCACGATTCCGTCGAAGACGCCAGAGCGGCGCTGCACTTGTACAAAAAGTACAAACAGTTGGAAGCTCAAAACAAAGTGGGCGAGGCCTTGGCCGAGCTGTACGACAGAGGGAAGCTCCTCAACTGGAAGGTCCCCGAGGACACGTAGTAATAACGCGACAGCCTTACAAAACCGATCATGATTTGTTGTAATTTTTTTATAAAGCCTTTATCATATGTCTATTTACAATTTTTAATGTGTTTCTTGTCTGATCCGTTTACGTCTTAATGAACCATTCCAAACTATCATTTATGCGCAAGGTGAAACGATACAGTGTAAATTATTTTTTCAAAATAAATTAATTTTATATGGGATGCTCGTTTCGTTCCCTTTAATAACAACCATAAAGCTTACAATAAAATATATGACATTGTAAACATTCCGTTACATAAATAAATTGTGCACGTGTGGTACGTTTTGATTATTTGCGACGAAGCGGCTCAGTGTCGGTGGACGAGTCGAGACCAGTGGCGGCGCTCCGGGGACTCGTTATCGATCGACACTCGCCGCGCGTCGATCGAGGCTTTCCTGGAGTCGACAGACATCGAACTCCTTCTGCTGTCGATGATGGAGAGTCGCCGACAATCGACGGAGGTGCGGCGAGAGTCTTGCAAGTAAGAGTTGCCGCAAAACTCGCTCGGGCCCGCCGGGAAGGAACATCGGCGGTACAGAGGGGGCGGTCTAAAACCTGTCGGAAAGCGTTATTCACACATGGGGGCGGTTAGAGACGCTCAAAGCGGGAGGGTGCGTGCGGAGACGAAGACGATGGCTTATAAGTGGGCTTCGGCGGGGGTTGTATCCAGATGGGGCGCCAAGAGGGCGCGCTTCCGGATCCGACTAAGACGAAGTGGAAAGGCAGAAAATGCCAAGAAGTAAACCATCGGCGCCCTAAATCACACAAATAACGAAGGAAAAGGGATGGATTGCGGCGTTATTTAATAATTCAACCGAGCGGAGAGGTTATGTTGAGCTGTCACCTGTCAAAATCTAACCTAAATTTGAAATCGAGTAAAGCTGTTGCGTCGAGTTTCGGAGATGAGGCGATTGAAATTAAAGCAAACTGTCTCAATTTTTTATTAACAGAAAATAAACGTTTTGTAGTAACTAACAGCTAACCTAGGTTAGTAACTAAAAAGATAATTTAACGTGTTAGTAGAGTACAGTGGGGAGCACGGAATTTCGCACACCAATTTGTATGTCATTAAAAAAAACTATCTAGTCTAAGCTTTATGGTCATTATAATCAATCATGATTGATATATATATCATGGATATATGTTATCATGACTGATGTTTCACCTAAACTGTCACGAAACTGCCGCCAGTATCTCATTTTAATAAAATTATGTCAGTGAAATGTCCAATGTGTGCGAAATTCCGTGCTCGCCACTGTACATTACTTTTCAAACAGATGGACAACTGGTAGCTCTATGGCACTATAGTTGCTTCCAACTACGCTGTGATATCCTTTTCGGAGTCTATACGTTGATCATAAATGAGAATAATCCAGAATTAGATGATTTTGAACGTGGAAAATGGCGTGTGAATTGTTGATAGCAAAATGCACAGTTGGCCACACTTGACAATCATAGTGAATTAGTCAAGTCTACAACAAATTTTCTTTTTTAACCGTTCGTCCCTGAGCTGATATGTATTCGTGGTAATTACTGCTAATGTGTCGTGTAAAGATAGTGGTTTGCGGCTTTAAGTGAAATAATTTTTTCTTTGCAAAATTGCGACATCGATAAAAATGTAGGTATTACTGGAACATATTTTTTGTGACATTTCTGCTTATCTCGGACATGAATTAGGTACCCAAACGTTCGTTTTTACGTATTCTGGAAGTGCTGGCACTTTGTACCATTTTTAGCACCCCGTTTCTCGTACTTTTATAATTTGTGGTGGCAGAACTGTTCAAATGATCAAAATTTATTGTGCAAATGGCCTACTACAAAAACACTGAAAAATGTGTCCACGCAATTCATTGTTTTGTCGTTGGGGGTGCTTTTGTACTGTCAAAATGACAGGATCTGTCAAAGCTGCCAAAGTGTCAAGTTGTGTTTAGAAAGACAATTTTTTTGGTGTGGTGAGATTTTGACAGTACGAGCTACCCAGATTGGGAAGTGTCGGGGCAGAAGAGACCTCGAGAGATTCGTTGAAAATATAACAAAACAAGTGCCGCCTCTAAGAACCCCCAAAACATTAACACTAAGGGGATGGTAAACACAACACAGACACCACCAAGTGCGCTACCTTAATCTAAACGCAAAGGTGGTCTCGACACCTTCCTACCCAGTTGTTTAATGGAGCCCCCGGTCTCCGGAATCTCCATGATGGACTCCCTCCGCACCAGCTCCTTCCGGTTGTGCTTGAGAACCGTGAGATCCGCCAGCGAACATTTGCGGCTCATGGGCGGCTTGGTCGTCTTCACCGTGGTCTGGCTCTTGGCCCTGTACAGCTCGACGAACGCCGCCCCAAGCGAGGTGAGCAGCAGCCCGGCCGCCACGCACCCCACGATGGTCCCCCTCGGCTCCCCCTTCGTGTCGTTCCTGGTCTGGGGCCGGGGCAGCTTGTGCTTCTCCAGGTCGTGGAAGTCCTCCGGGGTGCACTGCTCGCGGCGGACGACGAGGTCTTCGCACAGCTCCCGCAGGATCCCTCGGGGTTGGAACGGAGGGCACGACGGCTGTTCCACCGACGGCGCTCTTCTCCTCGCGGGGGCGGGCGGCTCGGGGACGGGCGGATCCGTGTAGTTCGCCGTCTGCGGGGCCGGCTCGCCGCCCCCTGACTTCAGCAGGGTGTAGTGGAGCAGGGGGTACACGAACACCAGCACGATGATGATCTTGAAGAACATCACTAGGTTGGCGGTCACATCGCTCTCTTCACTCATTTTCATCGCATTTCAGCTGTTCGTGATAAATAAACAGACGACAATCGATAGTCGGGGGCGGCGATCCTGCTCGCTCGTCGAGATTATTCCCGGAACTTTCAGATGGATTACTCAGTTCGGCGACTGGGGCGGCGCGCACGCGTCGCTTCGGCCCCCAAAACGCCGCGGATTAATCGAGCCCCTCGACGGTTAATCCGATCGGCGGCGGCGGCAGCGACGACTGTGCCGCCGACGGCGGACGCCGCCGTTTTGTATGGAGCGACTGCGAGCGGAGGTACGTAAATGGTGACCTTTACGCTTATGACACATTGATATCAAGCGTAACCGTTGATAAGGTGTGACCCCAGATAAGAAACGTGTTTCCTTCTTACCTGCAGTTTAACAAAGCGGTCGCGATAAACCGGCGCGTTTTAACAACTTTATTAGAATATCATTCGCGCAGTGCTGTTTCTCGCAGTGTCCAACTTCCAAACTCCGGTTCTCCGTTTGTAAGTATTTTGCGATGCGGAATTGACGTTTCGACGAAAAACGCCGACGAAATCCACCCAGATCGACTGAAAAACCTTCGCGACGACCCCGCGAAAATAAAGGAAGCCAGGAAAAGTTCCAAAAAAATACGGAAAAACTCATGCAATCTGGTTGCTGAGAGCAGGAATGGAAAATGTTTTTGGCGAGTGTGAAGTGCGATTTTACGGAAAATTTCATTTTGTGAATGCACCGTGAAATGTACCGTAGGATGCATTCGTCGTTCCGAGAATAGAGATTATTATTTCGCTGAATTTAAATAGACTACGGTGCAGTTTCAGTTTTAAGAGGCGATCTTATTTCGTCAATTCCAAATTGGCGTAGAAAATCCATTTTCTTCGTTGTCCTTTCCCCTGTGTTCGCATTTTCTTTCGCGAAGGTTCGCTTTCGCCGTTATCATGTTTGACATTATGTGAAATGTAAAAAGAAGGTTGTGACTCAATGTTGACGAAACTGGCAAACACTGTAAATTTGTATGTTGCTGTTTGTTGGTTTTGCTAAGAAAGGCCAGAGAGTGGTACTCTGCTTGTCCAGAATGCAGAGACCGGGGTCGCTTTTCACAATTTTTTCGACTGACTTGGAAGAAATCGAAATAAAATGATTTTAAAGTTTTAGAAAGGAAAAACACGTCCCGTAAAGAGGTTGTGCCAAAAGTGTACAATCTAACGAAACTTTTTTTTTTTTTCTATAGCAGATGTTAAAACGTATGCTTTTATCTATTCAAATCAAAAGGTCAAGTAGTATTTTACCTGCAAGGGTAGATAAAGTGCTACTTTAACAGCAAGGGTAGATAAAGTAATTAATTTTTTTTATTACCCTAACAAAGCTCGTATTACCGAGATTTTAAAATATAATTTATTTTTTTGTTCGACACTGTCAGAATTTGAGAAATTTCTCCTGTGTGAGTGGATTTTGGTAAATGTCATAATTTGTCAGAAAGAAACGTCAAGCTAATTTTAAAGATTTTAAGCGATTTCGAGCCTTCAAAGGGCTGGTCGAACAAAAAAACGTTGTATTCAACTCGTTCTTGTGTAAATTGGGCCTTTTTTGGCACTCGTGGGCCTTTAAAACGCTCGTTTCACTCGCGTTTTAAACTGGCCCACTCATGCCAAAAAAGCCCAATTTACACACGAACTCGTTAAATAAACTACTAATTTATTATACCTGAATCAGAATCCCTGTTTTTGACACTAAAATGCGTGCGAAAAAGGGCCCTTAAAACACTAAAGCTTTAAGGTCGCTTAGGTAACAACAAATTCACCTACATTTTGAACAATGATAAATAGACATTTTACACAATTTATGATAGCAACGAAACAACAATTAATGACACAGATTACTTCGGAAAATGTATTTCAATTTGCTTTTTTTTTGTTATAATTTTCAGATTTTAATGCAGGTATAATAAAAAATAGCGTATGACACACGTTTATAAGGGCCTTTAAAGCACTTGCGACGTTAAAAGCACTCCGCTACGCGGAGATAAAATATAATTTTATAGTCTTGTATAATAAATAACTATAATTTTGACTTTCATGCTTCGCGAAAATAATTTTTACTGCGGAACTTTTCTAAAAGTGTATTGTCCTTGTCGTTCTAAGCTATCTCCCCTTCAGGATCCCATATACTACAGTTTTCCAAGTGATTTTTATCATTTTGTAGGCAAGCTATGATCTTCTGTCGCTCTGCTTTTTTTCGTTTTCCAGAGCTGGTTTGTTTACAGGTCGAGGTAAAAAATTAGAATAACGTACTTACTATCGAATTCATGAAAAACTAGTAGGTACAGCAAAATTTGGCTGGAGTAAATTAGGCTACACGAAAATGTCAAATATAAACGTCTGTCATTATGACAGTTCGAATTTAGCAATGCTCAATCCAACGTCAAACGTATTTAGGCTATCTACTTGACATGTTGGACATTAGTAACTATTTAACATAAAGCACGTAGAAACGTTACACTACCACATTTTTAAAGAGTTGACAAAACAATGACGTTTGGCTGTAGAGCTTGTGCCAACTGTCATGATCGATGACCTTGACAAAAGCTGCGCGAAGGCGGAGCCCAATTTTGATAAGTGAAACGTAAAAACATTGGTCGTTTGGTTAGAATTTTCAGGGTGGCGGCAAATTTGCATTTTACACTGTCAAAAGACTTGGATTAGATTCCCCGACATTATCTAGGGACCTGTCGCTAACTAAATATCAACACAAAATTAGGTCACAACACAAATCTGTAAAGTAGAGTTAAGCCGGCCTGAGATATGTCATTTGGTGGGGGAAATTTGCGCGGACAAATCACTTAAATTACTCAAAAAACAGCTAAATGGAAACTTTTACTCGTTCACCGGTCACTGAAAAAATCAGCTGATTTTTAATCTGTTGAACACCCCTATTTTACGAAAGATGAACTCGTCCGACTGTTTTCCGTCTTCGCACACCCCCACCAAATGACATATCCCAGGCCGGCGTAACTCTATGACAAAATACAAAATGGTACCAATGTTTTTAATTCGAATAGTACAGCCGCTTCGGTACGCATTTTGGTTTCTGCGTCATCGATCATGAGCACGAGCTCTACTAGTTTTTCATGAATTCGATAGTACAAAACAGTAGCTAAATCACTGACTCTCTAAATAATACAAAAAAAAAAGGGAAAATGGAAGTTACGTGCAGATTATTTCGTTATTCATAGGTGTAGACAGGTTATGTTGACAACTAGAGAGGTTATCTTTATGACGGTAGGTGGTTCAGTGTTTTGCCACTAGAGGTGGACTTGATCTGTCACTTACTTCACTTGTCACACAAAGTCTAACCTAAATTTGGGTAAAATTTTTAAAAAGCTGCTATGTCCAAAATATGTAGTAAGTATGTAAATTGTGAAATTCTGCTTTTTCCGACTGTTTTTGACAGATACTTGGGAATATAATATAACTTTTCTTACGAAGGTTTCAAAAAGCGCCTTGTTGTGGTGTTCCAAAACTATCTTACTTTTAAGACGACTATAGTTTTCGATGTCCTTTTTGTTGTACGATAATAAGTTACGATCTTCTATCATTCTTTTATATTTTTAGAGGAAACAGGAAAATAGTCTTTCTTCCAGATCTGGTTTCTCTAGAGTGAACAAGTGACAGTGAAGTGTCAAAGTAAAGGGTGGAAAATGTAAGAGCACTAGCGCTTCTCTAAACAACATAAAAAATAAATGGAAACATTAAAAAATGTATGTACTATGGCGGACAATAAATTTAGGCCGGCAAATTTCTGACATTTCAAAAAAGTCAATGCAAGCGACCATTTATTGTCATTATGACTGATGTGTCAGTTTGTCAAACTGGAGGTTTTCAAGCTGTTTGGCGTTTCCTTTGCCCTTTTCGTAACTTACAGATCATGACCCACTAGCATAATTGATTTGTAGTAGTACTTCTCTCTGGTGCACGCTTCTTTTCCCAATTTTAACTTTGATTATTGCTGTCACGATGACAAGAATGACAAAAATCGAAAATAGGGTTAGTTGAACATAATGCCAGCTTCACATTTTGATGTCAATCCAATGACAGGCCGGCCTAAATTTATTGTCCGCCATAGTACATATAGTCTATTTTTTAATCAAAGAACCACAACACCGCAATTTACACCCAAAATAGAGCTGACAACATTGTACACTTTTGACATAGGGTGAAAAATCTCATCATATAAAAATTGAGGTTATTAGAGATATTAGGATCGCAGCATGTTAATAAAGTTAATAACAACTAATTTGAGAGTTTAATAAATATCTTACTTTGCGAGGCATTTTTAATAACACGTTCAAATTTTAGCTGCGAGTTTGCGTACTTTCAAGGACATTAAAAATGACAGACGTTGGCTGGTATAGCCAATAGATATCATTAAATTCTCTAAATTTAGTAAAATTTTATATTTACAAACCTAAATCAACAGGTCGTGGTTCTTTAATTAAAAAATAGACTTTATCTGTTTGGAGGGGTTATGTAGTTATGTTGACAAGCGTACAGGTTATGTTTAATTGTTTATGGTTGGTTTAGTGTTTTGCCACTAGAGGTATATTGAACACCAAGTTTAACCCGAATTTGGTAAATTCTAAAAAAGGTACGGTTGACTTCAAAAAAAACGGGAACTGTCAGAAAAAGTTCTGTCAAATTTTATTAAATTTTTATAGTTTGAAACGACCTTTTAGAATTTAGGTAAAAAAACTGCACTTATGTGTCAGAAATACTACTGTCAAACAGACACAAATTGACAAATTAAATTTCCAATTCACATTAGGTCAAATTTCATTTCCCGTTTTTTTTGAAGCCAACTGTAGTTGTGCTCAACATGTCGAAATTTTTGCAAATAATGAAGCTCTCCATGTAAATTGTGTAATTCTGGTTCTTCCGACAGTTGGAGGTTGGACACGAAAGAAAAATGCAACTTCCTGTTGGTTTTCGTTTACAACTTTCAGATGAAAGAAAAACATTGACACATTACGTGTAAATTATGCAATTCTGCTTCTTCTGACTCTTGAACAGCTTGTCCAGAATATATGCGTGAAGTGGCTGTTCTAGAATTCTAATAATTTTTCTCCGAACATTTCAAAATATGTACCATCGCGGTCAAAGAAAAGTGCAAGAGTATGTTATTGTAGACACTTCCAAAATTCAATTAAAAAAACCGGACTTGAAACATTTCAAATCCAAAGAGTTGAAATGTCACAGGGCGGTTCGACCGAGTCTTTTGAAGCATTTCTTACGATTTATTTATCAATAATTACTCGAAATATTTAAAAATTAAATTATCCCTATTAAAAGAAATATCTAAAAAAGCAAAATTACGAAATTATTACTCAATATTTAACCAGTGCCGCTGTGGTGTAACACGAGTCGCCCAGGTGCACGGATGACAGATATCAAAATCAAAAATAGCAAGATGGCCGTTCAACGTTAAAACGTAAACTTTATATTTTAGTAGACTTCCCAAATATTATTGAACCTTCAAGTAGGTATACACCGTACTCTGATAGATTGTACGTTTTTTGACAGAAGACAGACCCAGAGAGTAGTGTGGCGGGAATTAATCTGCAGGGATATACAACGGTTTTCTACGTAACGTGAATCCATTGAGATGGAGAGTTTAGTATTTTTCACTGCTTTATGTTTTGGAACTAGAATTAAAAACGTACAATCTATCACCGTACGGAGTTTAGGTACTAATAATAATGCAACAAGAGAACTAGCAATTAAGTACTCTTACTTAACTTCAGCAAAAAAAAAAATGAGTTCATGTCCGTTTTTTTTTGTGATCCGCTTGAAGATAAAATATTATATTATATCATTCAGAGTAGAAGGTCTTTTTGTGCTTCGCCCTGTTGCCGACTTCGACTTCGTCTCGGCCTTCAATCTCTGGGCTTAGCACAAAAAGACTTATTTCTACTCTTAATGATATAATCATATTGTCTTGGTCCCAAGCTGTAAATTATAATTTTAAATACAAGTAAGTTTCATGATCCTAGGTATCTAAAAAAAAAAAAAAATAGGTTACGATCTTCTGTCATTCTTCAACGCAGAAATTACTCACCATTCACATAAACCGTCTTCAAGTCAAACTCCTCCAAGCTTGTTGTAAACAGTGTTTTTCGAAGATGCTTTATTTTCAAAAGTAACCCGAACTCTTGGGATACCATACTCTCCAGATTTATGGCTCACAGAAGAACTTTGCAATTCTGGCGTGCAAGTTAAACAGTGATACGAAGAAAAAATCCAACTTCCTGTTTGTTTTCGTTTACAATTTTCCGATTAAATAAGAACATTTGAGACTTTTTTATATTTCCACCGTCCAAGCAAAATGCGATGTGTACGTCCTGTTGACATGACATGTTCAAATTGGTTTTTTCTATAGCAGATGTTAAAGTGTGCTTTTATGTATTCAGATAAAAAGGTCAAGTAGCATTTTACCCGCAAGGGTAGATAAAGTGCTACTTTAACAACAAGGGTAGATAAAGTAATTTTTTTTTATTACAACGCTCCTACTATCTAGATTTTAAAATGTAATTTATTTTTTCTTATTACCTAACCCTAACAGCGCTCATTCTAACGAGATTTTAAAACCTGACAGGATTAGTAATGATTAAAAAAAATGTTTTAAGAATAAAATACAAATGCTATATAAAAAAATAGAATATTATACACGACGATAAAATTTAATTATCTTCTCGAGCGTAATTAGCGTCTAAAACGCTCTGGAAGATAATAGTTTATTTGACGAGTTTGTGCATAAATTGGGCCTTTTTTGGCACGAGTGGGCCAAAAAAGGCCCAATTTACACCCGAACGAGTTGAATACAACGTTTTTTTGTTCGACGAGCCCTTTAAAGGCTCCAAATCGCTTAAAATCTTTAAAATTAGCTTGACGTTTCGTTTTGACAAGTTGTGACATTTATCAAAATCCGTTCACATATAATCTGTCTCAATTCTAAATTTCCACCACCTGTTGAATTATGTTGGCAAAATAAAAATATTTCTAAATTGGAGATTATTATAACTATAGTTGGCAACATAATTAATTTAAAGTAAAGTGTTTCGAAGACATAAAAAGGTTGGCACCCGAGTTAAGTAATAGACAAATTGATGAAAAAGTAGGAAATATTTTTTCGGCAAGTACAAAATTCTAATATTCGTTAGAATCTTGAGTTGTAAAAACGGAAATTGTCAGACAGAGATTGATAACCTCACAAATACAACCTGACGCATTTTCCACCAAGCAGTGTTGCCGGTTGTATTTTTAACGTAGAATGCAGTGGAAATTTAGAATTGAGACAGACTATAGGAGAAAATTCTCAAATTCTGACAGTGTCAAACAAAAAAATACAATTTTATCGTCTTGTATAATAAATAACTATTTTTGGAGAATGAAGCTATCAATTCCTTACATAATCTGTATAACACGATGATAGTTCATCACTTATTGTTGTTCAGTAAGACGATGCTGGAGTGCTTTGATTGCCATAGAAAAATTTTTCGTTTGTGTCTTCGTCACCGCTCCATCATCCGGTCAAGTTCTTCCTTTTGTCTTTTTGGCTTTTGCGTCACTTTTTCACCTTCATTTTTCCATCAACAAATAATCTGCTAAACAAAACGAAAACATTCTTCTAATCCAGAGCTCAATACAGCTTCCAGATCTAGTAGGAGTTGGAGATGAGCGATCCGGTGATTTTTCAAGAACGTCGTTCCTAGTGGCCGTGATTTCTCAGTCACCGTGATTTCAAACAGTTACCGTGATCACTAATTTTTACAGGAAATCACTTAATACACATATTTGATGCAGTTATTTTAGGCTGTTTGTAATCAATAATTTAAAAGATAATTATTAATGTATTATTATTACATTCTGGCTTATCATGAACAGAAGAGGTACGTTAGCAAAAATTGCTACCTTTCAATGAGATAGCTTTTGTTTTGTAATAGTGCCAGATGGTAGGAAAAATCGCAAAATGCTAAAATTACAATTTCTATTTTGTTGTGTGTCGGGTAACGACAAACAAGTAACTGCATAATAACCAGCGATTTAAGAAAATATTTAGTGAAATCACTAATCACGGTTACTTCTACAGGGTGAGCAACAATAACTGATTCAGTTGGCAAAAAAAAATTTTACATAAAATTTTCCAGACTGAATTGTACTTATTTCGGTTTGTTTTATTGACATTATTGACAGCTGGTATACATTTCAAATTTAAAACACTTGGTTTTTGTAATGGTTTATTAATAAAAAGGTTTTCTCGTTAGAACATGACATAAAAGTCACCAAAAATCACCAGAATTTATTGCCAACTCAATCAGTACTTGTTGCTCACACGGTAGTATTTGATCACGGTGGTTACTCGTAATTTCCGAGTCACGGTGATAAAATCACCGGTAGTGAAATATCGCTAGTAGGAGTAGGTACTACGATATTTTGTTAAGTCATTTTTTATTCGATTGTTTCTAGATTATTGTAATTTTACAGTTGAATTTTATTTTGTGTTTCCTCTTTCCAAGACATAAGGCTTGTAGTTCGTAGTTTTTGACAAAATAAAATGTCATCTAAATCTGTCCAAGCTTTACTCATGATCTCTTAACGTAAAACACATCTGATCAGTGCTAACAGGAGTAAAATTGCATCCACACTTCCGCCGTGTTAGTCTCAATCCAGCTTAATACCAATTCGTTTATAAACTTATCAAAAACGCGATAAATCCGTACCGAACTGGATTTGTAAATCCCGATCCGGAAAATCCTCTTATCTCCCCAATATTGCTCCAATTCCTGAAAACGATAAATAAAATCGTGAACAAACACGAACCACATTCTGACCCAATTTGTCTCCACAGTTATTAATTCAGACAAATTAGTATCAAATCTCTCTAATCTCCCCATTTCATATTTATCATTTACAAAATCGCAAAAATATGATAATAAAAATGGTGTGGCGCGATCAAAAAATGCCGAATTATCAACTGACTAAGACAATTAAGATAAGCAACCGATTTACATGTCTGATCGCTCGAAACTTATCACCTCATTTAAGTAATTTTTAAGCACGTCATCTGAGCCTCGGCTATCAAAAATCGAAGATCGCCAGCGATAACCCCACGAAGGCACTCTCGAACAGTCGTTGGTGCTAACGTAAGCCCTAAAACAAATTTACATTACTCGAGTCGGTATTACGGTATTTACCGACGTGTGAAGACACCGGCGATAAGACTATTAGTTATTTGCTAAATCAGTGAAAATTTCCTAACAGCCCGTTGCGACATCGCTTAATCTGTGACCTAATTTTTCCTGATCGCCGTTCAGACAAATCTGTGAGTCTGTGACGAATCCACTCGATCTTCGCACCTGATCCCTCCAAAACAAACAACACAGCCAAGTTCAAAGTTTCCCCACGACGAGGTGGTCGTCTACAGCGACAAACCTTATCAACGCTATCAGTGCTTTGTGTGCAGTCATTTGACAAACAATTAGCTCAGACGGTGGGCGAGTCGCATCACGGCAAGCCCCGATAAGAGTTATCACGGTTGTGCCCCCGGTGTGCAGGCAACACACTATACGCGTGCTGCTGAAACTCGCGCGTTCTATTTTCAGCGGCGGGATTTATGTCGGTTTCCACTGAAAGGTGTCGGCTATTTCGAAGTGCACATTTTTAGAGTGAGGGGTCACGCCAGGTCACCATCTTAACTTTAACCTGTCGAGTCAAAGTTTCAGCGAAAAGTTCGTCCGGTTCCGTTTCAGGTCGGCGCGATCTCGTTCTATTTAAAACGTCCGATAAATATTTACGTTATGGCCGAATTTTGAAAGTAGTCCCGTTTCAGGTCCGACTCGTGCGGAACGGGACGATGGTCCGAAGATGATGAGGAACGGGGAGTTGTTGTGCGACGAGAGGTACATAGTGCAGAGGATCGAGGACAACTGCAGGAGGAGGACCGGCCTGACCAACATCATCGACAGTCTGAGGAGCCAGAGGTGTCTTCAGAGCGGTGAGTCCGCGCCGAAAGGTGTACTTTATGGGGGCGATAAGATCTGCTCCGAAATGGTGGAATTAAGTTGTAGGGTGTGTTGCCATCTAGGCGTAGTGGCCTATCTGAAAGCCATAAAGTTTACGGTCGGTACCAGAGAGTTGTAAACTCGTAGACTCACCTCTCGACGCTCTTTCTCATCTTCGGCGAGGACATTTGCAACAATCACCGCGACATCCTCGCGTCGAGTGTGCCGCGACGAATGACACCGTTGACAGTTGTGACAGCTGTCACTTGTCAACCGTTGATGTTTCGTACTTCTGTGGGGAATCCGCCCGCGGCTGTCCCATAACTCTGTCCCAGGGCCCCAACGAAGCAATCCGTCGGGCTTACGTGATCGCGTCGGCGCCCAAATTAAAAGTGATTTATCGGCGACGGCGAGGATGCGAGCGTGGACAGGAAGCGCCCGAGATGGACATGTCGAGGTTACGGTTATCATGTTCACGGTGCATGAATGACGGTCGGCACGCGACGACCGGAAGTCTCGACCGGAAGCGTGCACTATGCCTTTTCAAGCTCTTTGTTCGAAGAGGCTCGACCAGGAAGGGTGAGCGCCCCACGAGCAGGGGCGAAGCCCCGAGACGAGTGTGAGACGTGATTTTATCTGCGGTGGAGGAATTGGAAACATGTTGGGAGCGAACAAGGTAAAAGTGCGATGAGAGGAACTGTTCTTATCGAAAATCGGCAGAAATGGTAAATCTTAATTAAATTTGTGTTTAAACAAAAATGTTATCTTTGATCTCTGAGATCAAACGTCATCAAATTGTCTCTGTGTCGTTAAGTTATTAGAGATTTAGTAAATTGTTAAGCAAAGAATCTAAAGAAATATATCTAAATCTAAATATATTTATCCAGTTTCTCCACAATTTTTGTTTTTCGTCGGTGGCCCCGCCTCTAACCTTAAAATGATACGCTTTTGCTCAAAATTGGTTTATTTCATGTTGTTTATTATAAATTCCACGGAAAATACAAATTAATTATTGTTATAGCATATTTTAAGACTGGACAACACGGTTGGCAACCATAACAAAACAAAACACTATACTTGGGCCAACCAATAGATATAGTAATAAAACCGCCCCCTAGTGCCCGCGTATTTTAAATAGCGGCTTCCAATTGGCTTATTCAAAACGTGCGCAAATTTTCCACAAAAATTACTTGACGGCATCCGGCATCTCAATCGTTTTAACCTCGCTTCGGGAGTTTGACCACGTGTTTATGTTTGTTTGTTTTCCTTGGCATTTTTCGATTTGTATTACAAAATAGTTTTTATTCAAGACTTTTGGTTCTCTGCTTCATTGTGAAACAGGCTTCGGCGTATATCGTTCTACGCAACTAGGCCACATCCCTTTTTTTATTACTATATCTGTTGGTTGGCCCAAGTATACAGGGTGTTATTGAAAGTTGTACAGATATTTTAACCACGACCTACTGGCTTCATGTAGAACTCGGAAAAAATATTTTAAAAATTCTATGTCAAAAAATAAAATGACATTTATTTTTTGAGCTACAATTTTTTTAAATTGTTTTTAGTCTTCTACGTTGTCCTACAACCTCGTAGGTAAAATTTCGGCACATTTTATATACAGAGTGTTCTAAAAACATGTAAAATATTATTTGGAAATTATTCATTATTCATTTCCATTTGAAAATTTAGTCTGTATTTTTTTAATGGAATAAATGTCAAGCTCTTGTGTGGAGATTCTTCCAAAAATATGTTTCAGGCTATAAATCAGCTGATCTCCATTGAATTTTTTGATTTAAGCTCAAGTGTCATTATTTTTAAATCAGATTTATCTAATCACAACTATTCTGTCTTTCTGAGCACTCGAACAAAATTATTTGTTTATTTTTAAAACGTTTAACCTTCAACGTTTCGATAATTTATTTATTGAAAATGAAAAAGAAATTTGTTTCAAAAAATCAATCAAACTGATAATCTTTGGACGAGGAAAAAATGAAGCGATTTAGGTTTTGTCAAGTTTTTTCCGGAAAACGTGGAAAATCAGCATCATCGCAAATTGGGCAGTACCGAATTATCTGCCGCACCATAAAACTACCAATTCGGTACGCTCCGTTCTGGGAATTTACACCCAAGAATGCGGAAAAGATCCATATTTGATGGTTCCTTCGGTACTGACGGTACTCCAAATTCAGTTTCCGTCGAAAATCTCCTCAACAATATTTTTTTGAAGTGTCCCGTTTTGGTGTGGTACCTCGGGTACCAAAATTCCCGCGGCCCGATTCGCTTGAGAAAAATCTCTGTTTCGATTTGTCGGGAACCTTCCGGGAACCCCCCGGCGTTGGCAACAGTGTTGCCTCGAATTCGCCTAATAAATAAAACATAATATTCAGTTGACGGATGATTTAGCGTGACCGTCTTCTGCGGCAGCCGAGCGGCTATTGTGGCGCGGCGCATAACCGGTGGTACCGGCGAGGTACCCGCTGCATGTGGAACCAAAGCCATCTCAAAGGTACCGCCTACCTGTTCTTGATTTATTCAACGCAGATGCGCCGCTGCGAGCTTCCACTCTCCCCGGATCATTGTTCTCGGTGACAGGAGCCGAGTTATTCCCTCGAAATCCGAATAAATTCGTGGAGGGGCGACGCGATCCGCGGGGACGGCGCTCGACGCCGCCCCACGACACTCGCCGCTTCCACTCGCCGTCGTCAATTATTTTTAAATGTGACGCACCCGATTTGAATCTAATTTAAAAGCTTGTTCGCCGCGCCATAAACAATTCGCCCGGCCGGGTCCTTCCTCATTTGTCAGAACAGTACCATGAGAAGATTTTTTTACTCGACCGCTCAGATACATTTATCAAAGACTTTTTACGGGAAAGACGTTAATTAATTTTATCTATACGCATCTCGGAAATTATTCCACCAAATACCATCTGGACTTCCAATTTCGTTATGTAACATGGTTTACGATTGACAACTATGCGTGCCAACGTCATTTCTCAAATCTCACTAGAAACAATAACTCCACGACCAATCGAAAAGATTCTTTCTCAACTCTTAAATCACTTGTTTCGACTTCTTCTTATCACTTTCGGGAAATCAAAATCTATTTGTTTGGATAAGACTCGAGTACTTACTCATGTGGTGAAGTACCAAACAAAATTCTATCTTCCTGGCTGAGTGGATGTGTAATTATTTACTGTGAGTTGTGTCTGCTTCTCTTATCTTCAAATCTTATCAAATTGTTGACACAAATTGCGTATTAAAAATTGAAAAAATGACTTAATTAAAATTTTTGTCGAGGTAGATTTCTCTTTTTGTCAAGGTTGTACCGTTTTCAAAGATTTTACAATTGTGGTACCAAGATCAGGTGGAATAGATGAACGGACTGAAGTAGAACTTGGAAGAATACGTTGGACTAGACAAAAAAGGAAAAAGAGTAGAGTAGAAGCGTTCTAGATCTGGAAGAAATAGAAGACGTAAATCTGAAGCGGTGATTTGTTGACACGTGAGACGTAGATGAAGTAAATTAGAGGTTAGGTCAGAAGAGAAGAAAGACTTGTTGGACTAGAGATTATTCTGTGTGGGAAATTTAGGGAAGATCTAGGATATCGGAAGAGATTACAAAGAGATTCATATAGATGGAGGAAGAAGAGATATTCTTCAGAAGAGATCTTTGGTTTCCAAGATTGTTAATGGTGAATCATTCGAAGATTAGACTAGATTAGAATGGAAGACGCTACAATAAATTGTGTTTTAGCTTTGTTTAACAATTAGTAGGATTTATTAGAGTAGAAGAAGAAATTTCTGAGCTGTTGTTGAAATATTTTTGGAAAAAGTACCACCCACTTCTCAGAAGTAAATTGTTCGGTGCCAACAACCGCGCGCCACTCCAGCGACCTTTGATGAATCGTCTATTAGTACCTATTACGAAAGATATTCCAACAGATATGGTACTGAACTGTGTCCGGACAAAAGAACCCTGAAGCCCTGTTGCAAGAGACGACACATAATTGTATTATTGTCCATATAAAGCGTTTTACTGCACTTCGAAACCGTCTCTCCGCTTCTTCAGACGTGAAATGCTAGAAACTACCATAAACAAATGACTAATGAGAAGTTGGAACAATGATAATGGATTCATGACTTACCACCGCGCTCATAATGGATAACACAAATATCGCAGATAAAGCTGCGAAAATGTGGAAAAAGTACTCGAACAAGTACCAAGAGGAGAGCCGATATGCAAATGTGGCTGTATTCTAAATGACGTTTCCTTCCAAGTTTACAACGTGTCGAAAGCTGCGCGCTGACAAATTGCTAACTTAACGAAATTAATGTTCTTCCCGGTACCACCGTCAATTAATTGTCGCTAATTAATCGAAGGTACTCGTGTCGCAACCGCCGTTGAAAAAGTGCACAGCGTGAATCGGGGTTGCAGTACCGGAGAGTACCACTTCCCTGCGGGCATGGGTCTCTCGGACCCATCTCTACACTCATTACCAGAAATGATTCGGCAGATTCCCGGCAGGTAGCGTCGGGGTCAGTGTGACCTCCGCCGGTGGAAGCGGCAGCCGCTTCTTTCAGCTCGATAATGATTATGATGACCAACTGTTGTGATTGCCGCATGATGAATTGGGATTTGAATACGACCACTATGTTCGATTCATTCCGCGGAGATGTAGCCGCGCCATTGTTGTTAGTACCTTCGGTTGGGTTTTGTTGTGGTGGTACCGCATTGTGCCCGTCGATGGAAAAACGCGAGGAATCTTATTGAACGGGGGTTGGCACAATCGAACGGACGCCGCCGGTACCGCGGTACTTCATAACTAAAAATAATTGCCGTATTAGCATACGCCGTTGTTGGTATTGTCCGCTTTGGGACAGCATAAAGACGGCGAAAACAAATAGCCCAGCGTGGTGTGCGGAAAGCGACACAATGGCACACTCGAAAAGCCACAGACGTTACTCAGAACGAGTACCGACTTGGGGCGCACAACCAAAGCGGTTCGATGGGCGCGGGTGCCGCTTTTGGAGGTCTCTGGTTCAAACAGATTTGGTACGACCGATGCAACAGTCGTACCAAAAGCAGTACTGCTCGTCTAATTATAACATTTTGGCGGCTAGATTGCGACAGTGGGACGTGGGACTCAAGAAGCATTAGTACCAACAACTCGAGTACCAGTAGTACCGATCCAAAACTGTCCCTCTTGGATTGTTTGGACGAGATTTACTCAGGAAAGCAATTTGAACTTGACTATTTGGCTTCTAAACAGAAGAAAATACAAAGGATCGTACGAAAAACAGTACTGCACATCTAAAAGCAGTACTGCTCGTTTAATTATCACATTTCGGCGACAAATTTGCGACAGTGAGATGTGGGGACTCAAGATGCGTTCGTACCAACAGGTCGAGTACCAGTAGTACCGGTCCAAAACAGTCCCTCTCGTATTGTTTGGAGTAGATTTATGGCGAAAATAATCGTCGAAGATTTTTTGGGCCGAGACCAGAAGAAAAGCTTTCAGCTACTGCTATTAAACATCATTTACAACTCCACTCACGAAAGGAATTTGAACTTTACTACTTGGCCTCTGGTCCCGTCCGGCGAAATCTTGAATGGACCGCGATAATTTTTATCTGGTTGGTCGCCCATTAAACGAAAATTATTGCGCCATAAACCTTTGTGCGATACAATTCATTTGTGGACGCACCAAATTTCGGGTCCTTGAAGGATAAATTAGACTGTAGAGGCGTGCACGGGCGTCAGGCCGGGTGCCAAAGCACCACACTCGATTGTTTCCCAACCTGAAAATATTTATAGTCGCGCCATTGACCGTTCGGAAGCGGCGTCACGCTTATTCAGGAAACGTCCGCGGGAATCGCCGGATTCGCATCCCGTTGAATCGGCGTGGGGGCGTCTGGAGAGGTGGCGTTTCTTCGCTTCCTGTTTCCATTGACGGCATCATACATATTATGCGTGCGGATGTGTTACGGCGTGGACCGGTGACCTGTGACCGGGGGTCAGGCGCAACCGTTCCGCCACGCGCCCACCTCCATTTGCAATTGTAATCCGGATTGTGGTAATTGCGACCCCTAATTGGAGCAGCACGCGCTCTCCTCGTCGTTCTTCAATTAATGGAACGAGGAGTGCGCGACGATAAACTCCGAGAGGCCTTTATCCGGTCGTTATCTTTACGGTATCTAGATTCGGTAATGGTGGGTGCCAGATTTCACTAGGACGGTGAGCGTTTAGAGCTAACGAGTTTTTGAGTTATTAGCGGCAGGGACGTTTCCGGTCTTGCCGCAATAAAAATGTTAATTTTATAATAAATAAATTCGCTACGTGCAATCGTAAATCATAGATCACGGCGGTGTGAATGGGAAAGCCGCGGGCTGTGGATTTTTTTCGACGGGTGCTAACCAGTTTCGTCCATTCAGGCGTTTCGTGGAGGCGAGGAGAGCGGGGGCGGGAGGGGAGTAGTATTGGAGAAAGTGGGTTTGAAGGATTTTTGGTTTTGTTTGGGGACATTTTTCAATTTGGGCCAGGTTTGAGATTTTGTGTTCCAAGTTTTGGACGAAATTGGAGGAATTGTAACATTTGGAAGGTGATTTTCGAATTTGCTTTTCAAGATTTTCAGTTTGTGATCTAGACAATTTTGTTTCTGTTTTCAAATTGGGGATTTGGGAGAAATTTGACTTTTTATTTTCAAAATTTTGGAAACCGAATTGAAGTGAATGGACTTTTGGACGTGTTTTATTCCAAATTTGGAGTTTCGGTTGAGAAATTATCAAAAAGAAAAGTGAAATTATGTTTTTTGGCGATGAAATTTTGACAGCAAAGGTGAGAACTGAGATTTTGGAAATGCGTTGGTCCAAATGTGAAGTTTTCAAATTTAATCAACAAATTTCTAGTTACAGTTGGAACACAAAGGGAACTTCTTGATTTTCAGTTTTCAATTTGGTCAAAATCGGAGTCTGGTTTCATAATTTCTTTGCTTTTGCTTGACCACTTTAAGAATACACATACCTTGGAACAGTTTCTATTTTATTTTTGAGAATTTGAGTATAGAATTAGATTTGATTTGGTTTTCCATAATTTTGAAAATAAAGTTGAAAATAATGAGATTTGCATATAACGCAGTCCAAATTTGAAAGTTTGCTTCTAAATCTGTCAAAATTACTTGGTCTAGATTATATTTTTAAGTCTTAAATTTTGAAAATGAATTACAAAATTCTAATTGATTTAGTAAAATAATGAAAATAAAACCTCTTGTTTAGTTTCTAAATTAAACAACAAATTTATGGGTTTTCTGTTCAAAACTCAGAATAGAAGAAATTTTTGATTTTCATGTGGAGGAGTTTGATTTGAGTTTTTGGTTTTCAAATTTGAAAAATTAAAGAAGGAATTTAGAAATTTTGGAAATGTACTACAAAATCTCAAATTTGAGTTGATGACTTGAAATTTTAAAAATCAAATGTGTAACAGTTTCCAAAATTTACTTCTGGTTAAAATTCGATTTTTTTCTGGTCATCAGTTTTGAAAATTAATTCTGCCATTGTAAAATTTCGAATTTCTTTTCTAATATGTATCTATTAAAAAAATAAAAGTTCCGGTGTTTAATTTCCAAATTAAATTATACAGTTTAGTTTTGTATATTCAAAAATTGTAGAATACGCGAAAATTTCAATTTTCATGCAGAACTGTTTTGCTTTCAAATTTGAAAAATGAAAGAGTAAAATATAAGTTTTTGGAAATGTACTCAGATTTCAATTTTTCTAAATTCCCGTTTCGGTTTAGATTTGATATTTGTTCCCAAATTTGGAAATAAACTGGACATGATAACAGTAGTTCCAATTTGTTTCTCAAACAAAAGTTTATTTTTAACTTCATCGTTTTGCAGTTTCATTTATCTAAAAACATACATATTTTCAAATAATTTTATTCCATAGAAATTTCTTCTACTGCAAACAAAAATCCATCATCCACCGGTCCCACTTTGCTTCACTTTCGCCCTCTCCATTTCCATCACCCACGACTCCTTTTTACCCGAAAGCTTCACAATAGAAGAAATTTTCGATTTTCCTGCTTAGTTTGATTTGATTCTGGTTTTTGGTTTCCAAATGAAAGAGGGAACAAAGAAATTGTGGACATTTACTACAAAATCAAATTTTAATTCTTGACTTGAAACTTTAAAACTAAAAATTTGGAGGCTTCGATTTTATTTTTCAAAATTTTGTTCGTTGAAATTTAATTTTGTTCCAGTTGAAATTTAATTTTGTTCTTTCGTAATTTGAAAAGAAAATAGAGACAATGAACCTTTGTAGATAAACTAGTCCATATTTGAAATTTTGGTTTTAGTCTAGTCCTTCAGTAAAATAACCAATATGAAAATATCTCTGTTCAATTTTCAGTTTTATACTCAAAGCTACAGAACAAATGACAATTTTCAGTTTCATGTAGGAATTTGGTTTGAATTTTGGTTTACAAATTCTAAAAATAAGAGAGAACTAAGCAATTTTAGAAATGACCTAGTTGAAATTAGTTTTTTTTTGAAGCTTTAAAAATGAAAATCGAATCAGTTTTAGGTTATGTATTTTATTTTTAAAAATCCTCTTTTTGACTAAAATTTAATTTTGTTCTTTCGTAATCTTGAAACCAGGGAAGCAAACTTTTAGAGATACGAGACATTAACGATGTGGTAAAAACTGTTTTTTAAAATTTTTGAAAATAAAATTTACAACTCCGGTTCAAATTCGAATTTTGTTTTTTTTAAATTACAACAAAGAAGGTTTCTACATTTCCTTTCTAAATTTTATCACGAAATTTATGTGTTGCATCCACAACATAAAGCAAAAGAAGATTTAATTTTCTAATTTTCAATTTTCGTCTAAAATGCATTCACGTTGTTTTGTCTGTTGAATTAGGTTATGTTTTTCTAAGTTTGAGGTTATAAAGAGCGCCAATGTCTAGTCTAGTTTTACTAGTTTGCAATAGAAGAATACTCAGACATCGCAGGAAATTCAGCAACATGTTATGTTCATTTTGATGGGTCCGCATTTTAACAGCACTTTAGTGAATCAAGCAGTGTGTCCAACGTTAGAAAATAAATCATGGCCTCCCATTGTGCCAGAACAACGTGAAAATATTAAAAATAGGAAATGTCACACTTGCGATTTTTGATTTGAAAATTCAGACATTTTTTTTTTATTATAGTCTGTATTTTCATAGCCAGCGGCATTTTTGAAAATTAACTAAGTGTGACTTTATCTAAATTTTGAATCTCCACATTTTCATTTCACACATTTCACGTGGCATTACTGAAAGAATAGTATTTTGTATTTTGCATTTGTGAAAAATTTTCCCTCGAATCTCGAGACAATCCTTCCTCGGCCGACACCCACGGCGCACTTCGCCTTGTCCGGTGCTAATTTAATCTGTGCTAATCACCAACAAAAACTGTTAGAACAATGTACTCTTTGTGCAGTCGAGGGTCACCAGCGGGAGCGCCTCCGTGCCAACGTCTAATCACTGAACGGCCACTTTGTTCCCGTATTGTATTAATAAGAGCCAACTAATCTCACCATCGCCATCTCTCCACATGTCCATCCGCGTCCACTTCCTCCCTTTGCTCTTATTATAGACCTGCACGTCTTGCTACTTCGCTTGGGTTGCTCCGTCGGCCGGCCTTACGACCTCCGGCGTTTCGCATTGTTACTTTTAAGGATGTCTGTGTTTGCTTTTTTTCCCGATGGGGCAGAGCCGACTCTGGATTTTTCTGCAATTATAATAACCTCCGAGAGAGAGGTCCTCTCTCTCTCTCTCTTCCTTCCCCTCAACATTTTTTCCTAATCTCTCTACCACTCACATAAACACCGACGTAATCCGGATAATCTCGCTTGCGTCGTTAAATTATTCCGTGTTTACGTTACTGTTATGTCCGCAGATTCTCGATTGGTTTTACGATCTTACATCAAATTGCTCCACGCTGGAAGCCAAATCGCTCAAGAAAATTTTTCACGACTCTCTACCACAAGTCTTGAACAAAATGTGTACCCCAAAGATCAATCCGAGGACCTCTCTTATTTTCCGTTCGTGTGCTGTAGATCATTTCTAGGTATAAAAAAAAAAATATTGTCAATATTTCAAGACCACTCCTCCACGACAGATTGCAAACGTGCAACGATTTTTCCTCAACTGCTTCAGTTCTTTTTCGCTGCTTCACCTGGCGCACCCGATGCGGTGTCTCTTCGCCGCTTCTTCACTGTCCCATGTCCGATTCGTCCGGTCGTGATTTTTCCCATAGAATCGTCGGAAACGGACATTTATGCGCATATCGCACACTTTAATGGACGGTCATTTGGACAGATTATGAAGATGAGAATGGTCATTTCGTGGCATGATGTGACCGGTTCGTTCGGACGCGTTGCTTCGTTAGCGGCGCGGAAGAACCGGCTCCTCGTTATTCTTGATGTAATTCCGCCGATAATTGATTTGGTTTTGCGAATCGGAGTCGAGTTTTTCCGTGCGAACGTTCGAAAGTTGCTAAAAAATAGGCAAGAACGAAGAAAAGAAAATTTAATTTGCGCAAATAGATTTCCACGTGATCGTGCACTCCCAGTCTTCAGTTTTGTTTGTTTTCAGTTTTATTGTTCTGTTTTCTACGCGTTCTTCTTATTGTTTTCTTAATTAGTTGCTGCTTTCTTAATTTGAGTACGTTTGTGCATTCGATGACGAAACTCTGTTTCTTCATTTTTGCTTTGGTTCACTTTCGCCGGCGTCAACTCACCTTTGAACGTTTTTATTTCCATCCATTCATTTTATCGCTTCACAATTTAATGACATTTCAATTTTTGGACAAGCAATATTTCATCAATTTTTTACGGAATAATTATCGATTTTATGGCGTCACTCTATATGTTAATGTGATTTTTTTAATAACATTTTTTATGAAAACGAAAGTTTCTGTCTGATTGTCAAATTTAATCAACACGTTTTTTGTTTTATGATCACATTTTCGAGTCAGTCTACGAGATTTTGGATATGACCTGGTTCCAATTTCGATCTTTGGCTGAAGATGAGACAGTTTTGTTTATATTTTCAAAAAGTCTCAAATTGTTACAGAAAATCGGAGTTTTAGTTTAAATTTGATTTTTTCTTTCGTTATTTTGAGAGCCAAGGGGAGTTAATGAACTTTTGGACATGTTCCAAATTTGAAGTTTCAGTTTCGAAATTATCAAAGCAAAAATTCTAATTATACAGGCTGCCCCAAAATAACTTAGCAGTATGTACTTTGATCAAAGCTGCGCCTTTCGAGCCCCCATATCTTCAAATATAAAAGATGTAGAATTTATTTATTATTTTTCTCATAATACTCTAACATGAATTAACATTGCCCCATTTAGTTGTTCCGTGAATTTTGGGACACCCTGTATATATTTTTTGAAATATGAGTTTTAAATGAGTCGGAAATTAAAATTTTCAAAATTAATCACTAACATCCCAGTTCTTGGTTTCATGTTTTTGCAAATTTTGAAAATTTTGGAAAAAGAGAAATTGAAGAACTGTAATTTTGAAAAATAAAATAGAATTTGTTCAAACTTACATTTCAAAAATTCAAATTTGAATTCCTCGAGTTAAGATTATGAAAATGAAAGTTTCTACATTTTAATTTCCAAATTTAATCTCCAGATTTTTGGTTTTTATTGAAAAGTAGAAGCGATTTTTGATTTTTACTTCAGTGGAGCACTTAGATTTAGGTTTCAAAATATAAACATGAAAGATAGAACTGGAAAAAAACCGAATTCTTCTCAATTGGATCAAAATAGGTCAGTCTTTGGTTTCGTAATTTTGAAAATGAAATAGCAACTGAGATTTTGAAGATGATCTTGTTGAAATTTGAATTTTTGAAATGTAAGTTTGAACAAATTGTATTTTATTTTTCAAAATTACAGTTCTTCAATTTCTCTTTTTACAAAATTTTTAAAACCGAATTCTTCGTATTCTGGGTTAATTGGGTCAAAATCGGTCAGTCTTTGGTTTCGTAATTTTGAAAATGAAGTAAAAATTGAGATTTTGAAGATAATCTTGTTCAAATTTGAATTTTTGAAATGTGACTTGGAAGAATTTTTATTTTATTTTTCAAAATTTCCGTTTTGAATTACGAGTATAATTTATTTGGTCGTTTCATAATTTTTAAAACAAAGTAGGGCTACGAAATTTGAAATTTTGGTTTTAGCTAAAATTGGCAAATGAAATTCTTTTGTGAAATTTTAGCGATTGGTCTAGATTTAATTTTTTTGGGTCTTAAATTTTGAAAATTGTGCAAATGCTACATTTCTAATTGATTCTGTAAAATAAGGAAAATAAAAGCTCTTTTCCATTAATTTGGAAATTAAACAACTATTTTTTTTTTATTTAAAGGTCAGAATAGAAGAATTTTTTCATTTTCATACGGAGTTTGATTCGAGTTTTTGGTTTCAAATTTGAAGGATGAAAGAGGAACCTAAAAATTTTTCGAAATGTACTGCACATCTCAAATTTGAATTATTGACCAGAAACTTTAAAAATCAAATGTGGTTTCGATTTTATTTTTCAAAATTTAGTTCTAGTTGATATTTGATTTTGTTCTTTCGTAATTTGAAAAGAAAATAGAGATAATGAACTTTTGCATATAAACAAGTCCACATTTCAAATTTTGGTTTTTAGTCAAGATGTAAAGTTTTTTATTTCTCAAATTTTGAAAATAAAATTTGAAATTGCGAAATGAATGCAGGAATTTTATTTGAGTTTTGGTTTTCAAATTTGAAAAATGAAAAAGAGAATTAAGAGATTTTGGAAATTTACTACACATTCCAAATTTGAATTTGGGGCAGTTTTGATTTTATTTTTCAAAATTTACTTCTGATTTTATTTTTCAAAATTTAGTTCCTATTGAAATTTGATTTTTTTTAAATACATTGCAAATTTAAAAGATGAAAGAGTAAAATAAAAGTTTTGGAAATGTACTAATTCTGATTTGAATTTTTCAAGATGTGTTTTTTCTTTTGTAATATTGGATTTTTGTTCCAAATTCCTGTTTCGGCTTAGATTTGATATTTGTTCCAAAAAATAAACTGGACATGATAATAAATAGTTCCAATTTGAGTATTGTTTCCCTTTTTCCTAACTTCATCGTTTTGCAATCTCATTTACCAAATAAAAGATATATTTACAAGAATTTATACCACAGAAATTTCTTCTGATCCAAACTTTGCTTTGCTTTGCTCACTTTCGCCTTCTCCATTTCCATCACCCACGACTCCTTTCGTTTTATCACCTTTTATTTAATGACATTTCAATTTTTGGACATCCATATTTCGTCGATTTGTTACGGGATAATCACGTATTTTACGGCGTCACTTAATATGTTAATGCGATTTTTAATAGTTTTTCCATAATTTTACGAATATCCCGCAATTTGCGCTATCGCCCATCAAACGATGATAAAATTTAAATTGCCTTCACCGGAAAATAAAACTTAACGACGAAACGGAGGACAGACGGAGAGGTGTGGACGTTAAAATTTGATTTCTAATAATCGACCGAGCTGCTGTTGTGCGTGCTAATTAAGAATTTTATTGTTTTATCCGCATCCATATTCATAATGTTCGAATTTTATTTAATGTTGTTGAGGAGAAATTAGTGTCGCCGTGAATTTTCGCACAACTGTTGCGCACACATTTGCTTTTCTGTTTGCTGCAGCGCGAAGTCATGTGCGGGTACAGTTCGTTGCACGGTGCTCGGGGCGGCGCTTGATTTGTCTCGTCTGTGCACGCTCACGGTACACTCAACTCGCACCAGAGGAAATTGTTCCAACGATTTCGAAAAATTGTTACATTTGGTGTGTATCGAAGACCGCTACAGATGGAACAAAATTGTATAGAGCACAAGATATTTTTACAAAATTTGCGAATCCTCGTAGTGTGGCTGTTTGGGTTAGATGTTTAGATGTAGAGATGTTCAAAAGGGCATCACGAAACACTTCAATTTTGACTTACAGATATGAGTTGGTAATGATTGATTGAAAGAAAATCTTTGTAGTTTTAGAATAAGTGCGAGCCGAATTTAACTAGGCTATCGTAGAGATGTGCCAAGTCGAATTATAAAATTTTGAAAAATTTCTAGGCGTACAAAAATAAAAAAAAAATTTGGCCCTTTCACTTTGACTCTTTTCTTTATTAACAAGTATATATTTCATTTTTTCTATTTGCCACCTCTGTTTTCTTTTTGATATTTTCTTCTTGTTTCCTCCATTTACAAAATTCCCTTCCCTTCTCATTTCTGGTCCTCTTGCACAGATTTTTTAACCCCATTTTACGTAAATTTCCAAAAACTGACTAATTCTTCTTGGCATGGTTCAAATTTTGGAAAATCTCGCTTCCGCAATTCCAAATCTGGATCTTTTGATAGTTTCGCGATTTTGTATATACAGTGCGTTCGTAAAGTTCGGAATAAATTCGATATATGTAATTGTAAGTATTAATTTCTGAGAAAAATCCTCGAAGAGGTCAACTTTGTTTTTAAAAAGTGCATGTTGTACAGTACGTTATTTAAGTTGACAGCTTGTCTCCTAATAATGACGTCATCAATAATTTTTTTAAATGACAGACTTCACTTTTTTCCATCTTTTTCTGGTAGACCTTCTTGGTACTTAAACGAATAATGAAAAAAATGTATACCTTACATAACAATTTTTTTGAGAAAATGACAAATTTTACTTAAAAAATTTAATTTAACTTTTAATGTCAACATCTCAGGTTAACAATAAAATTTAACGCAAATGTTGAAATTGCCTCCCGCCAACTATTTGGCACTCACCGACACTTTGTACACTGCGCTCAATAATGTCAGGACTTATTTGTTCCGTTTCAGTGCGAATTCTCTACCGCATATCGTTCTAAATTGTTTGGTCTATTAAAATAAACCTTCCATTGTAACTAAATCTATTGAAAAACAATTTAAGTTAAAAATTAAATTAAATTTTTTGAAGTAAAATTTGTCATTTTCTCGAAAAAATTGTTATGTAAGGTGTCAATTTTTTTCATTGATTGTTTAGCTAATACGAAGGCGTACCAGAAAAATAAGAAAAAAATGGGGGTTGTCATTAAAAAAAAATATTGATGACGTCATTACTAAGAGATGACAAGCTGTCAATATAAGCAAAGTTCTGAACAATATGTACTTTTTAAAAACAAAGTTGACCTGTTCAACGATTTTTCTCAGAAATTAATACTTTTATCGAATTTATTCCGAACTTTACGAGTGCACTGTATGTAAGTACTTACATAACTAAAAAAATGTCTTAGCTCCTTTCTTTATTTTCCTTCAATTTTACTTCTTTATTTATCAGAAAGTATTTTATTTTTTTTTGTATCCCACCTCTGTGTTCCTTTTGTATTTCTTTCCCTTTTCGTTGCTTTATCCATTTCCAACATTTCTTTCCTCACTTCTGCTTTTTTTCAAATTGTTTTTAATCTCATTTTACATTAATTTCCGAAAACTGACCTCTCTTTAAAGACGCTCCAAATTTTAGAAAGTCTCACTTTTACAATTCCAAATGTGAACATTTTGGGTAATTTCAGGTTCTCAAAATGGTCGATTTTAGATATACAAGATCCAAAAAAAAAATGCAATTGTCTTTCTTTTTTTATTTTCATTGCGACTCGTCCATTTTTATTAGTAAGTAGGTACATATTTTATAATATTCTTTATTTCCCACTTGTGTTCTTTTTAAATTTTTCTACTTTTTGTTGTTTCATTCATTTCCAATATTCCTTCTTCTACTTCTTTTTCCATTCCTCTTGCACAGTCTTTTTAATCATATTTTAGGACGTTCAATTTCCTAAAATTTAATTCTTCTTGAGACGATGGAAATTTTGGAAAAATCTCACTACTACAACTACAAAACTGTAGACCTTTTCGTAATTTCACGTTCTGCAAATGACCGATTTTAGACAGAAAAGATTTTTTTTTAATTCTTAATTCCTTTTTTCGTTCTTCCTTTACTTTGACTCCTTTATTTATTGGCAAGTGATTATTTTTTTTTTATTTCCTAGCTCCATTTTCTTTTTTGATCTTTTTGTTCTTACATTCTTTCTTCATTTAATTTTATTTTGGCTCCTTCCTTTATCAGTAAGTAGGTACTTCATTTTTTTATTTATCACCTCTTTTGTTTTTTTATTTAATCTTTGTTTTGTTGCTTCACTTCTGCTTCTTTTTCAAATTGGTTTAAATCTCATTTTACATAAATTTCCAAAAACTGATCTCTCTTTTGAGACGCTCCAAATATTAGAAAGTCTCACATGTACATCTCCAAATCTGGACCTTTTGGTTAATTTCATGTTCTCCAAATGTTCGATTTTATACACACAAGATTTTTAAAAAATTTAATTTCCTTTTTTTTGTTCTTTTTTTCTTTCTTGCTTTCCTTCTTTCTTTACTTTTACTTCGACTCCTTTATTTATTAGCAAGTGTTTTTTTTTTTAATTTCCCAGCTCCATTTTTTTTATTGTTTTGTTCTTAGATTCTTTCTTTCTTTGTTTAATTTTATTTTGGCTCATTCTTTTATCAGTAAATAGGTGTTTTATTTTTTTTATTTCTTACCTCTTTTTTTATTTGTTTTTTTTTGTTTTGTTGCTTTATTTTTTACCATCCTCTCACTGCTTCTTGTTTAAAGTGTACTCGTATTTAATCATATCTTAAGTAAATTTCCAAAAATTGATTCCTTCTTTTTGTCATGATTCAAATTTTGGAAGATTTCGCTTCGGCAACTCCAAATCTAGACCTTTTGCTAATTTCGCCATTCATTTCCAACATTCCTTTCCCTCCTCTGCATCTTTTGTTGGTATTGCGTTTTCCAAGCAGTCAATTTTAGACATGCAAGATTTAAAAAAGAATCTTAACTTCTTTCTTTCTCTATTTACTTTCATTTCGGCTTTTACATTTATCAATAAGTATTTTTTTATTTTTTCTTCTTTTCATTGCCTCATCCATTTCTAGCATTCCTTTCTCTCCTCACTTCTGCTGGTGTTTCAGTGTTTTTTATCTTATTGTGTGTCAACTTCCAAAAACTAACTTCTTCTTGGCACTGATAAAATTTTGGAAAATCTGGTTTCTGCAACTTCAAATCTGGATCTTGTGGTACTTTCGCCTTCTCCAAATGCTCAATTTTCTTTGACTCTTCTATTTATCACTAAGTATTTAATTAGTTTCATTTCCCACCTCTGTCTTCTTTTTTGATTTTTTCCTCTTTTCGTCATCTCATCTCTTTCCAACATTCCTTCTTCTTTCACACTTTCTTAAATCCCATTTGACACAACTTCCCAAAAACCGACCCCTTCCTCTTGGCACGCTCCAAATCCCTCTTCCCCAACTCCAAATCTCCACTGTAGTGTTCGTTTCGCCTCCTCCAAACCGTCGATCTCTTTTTTCTCGTGCGTGTCATTACCATTAGCATCCCGTGGACGCCTTCATCCCATAACGACCTGAGCCCGATCCGAAATGGATTCGTGCCGGTCTCGAGCCGAACAATACAATTTAATATTCAAGGTGAATAATAACGCTCACACAAAAAAAGAGGGTAGGGTGTAGTGAGTGGCGTGAGACGACCCCTGCCTCCAGAAATGGAATTGTGCTGTCTTAAGGTCGGAGTTCACCGAAACGTGGGCGTGGCGAGATGATTGTTTGTGGGCGAATCCTCGCCACGACGCAGCCTTGTATCGGATTATTGCAATAACTACATCCTGATTCACTCCGTCTATTAATCTCTTCACTAAGGTGCTAACAAGGTCAATGCAACCAGCGCGTTACCTTTTTACCACGCTTTTGTTGCTCCGATGTTTGTTATTGCAGCCGCGGAAGTGGTGGACCCCCGGGGGCCACTAATTTTCAACGACACCCCGTAGATGAACGCCCCAGTACAGCGATACAGGGTGGGTGTGTTTTATGTGGTGGACAGCTCATTTGAATTCTTTCGGGTCTCGAGTTACGCAATAGATTACGAGTTGTGGCAAGATTCTTTGTTGTCCTCTCCGGTTTTTATGTCTTTATCTTTTTCCTGTCAGGTGCTCCTCAGAGACATTACGGTTGTAAATTTGGACGTAATCTGGGTACGGCGCGAGGTGATGCTTTAACTTCTGGCGTGCTTGTATCGTGTGATCGAGAAAATTTGTCAACCTCCAAGGTGAAACCGGACGTCTTCTCTCATTGGTGCACTTAACTGCGGTAGCTAAAGTTATGCCAGTTACAATTGATTTTAGTCGCTAAAAATTAGATAGACTTGATGGTTTAATGGTAATGGAAATTGCTCGAGAGATTCTTATCAGGTATTTTGTTGTGACTGGAACACGACTGCACACATGTTTACACGAAACGGCAACAAGCAACTTCCTAACCTTACTTTCTTCGGTTCCGGTTTTCACAAAATAAATGTCCTTTCGTTTCTTTAAAAATTCACATATTTCAACAGTACTATTGTCACTCTAAACTGAATTGTTTTTTGTCTTGTTTTTTTTTTCAATTCGATAATTTATTTAAATTTTCATAATTACATCTTTCGCCTTAGTCGTAATTCCTACTTCCTGAAACAAACTCTCCAATCGGCAAAATCTGTCCTTGTCTTTTTCGCCGCACTCATTTGTTATTATAATCACGATCGCAACCTTTGTTCCACAAAAAAAAAAATCTCCTCCAGACAATGATATCACCTCGATCACGTCTCCAAAATTTGGTGACACCTCTCCACCAGTCTCCCTCCAGTCGCCTCCGATTCGTGTTTGTTTAGCTCGACGAGCTGTTGAACTCCTTCACCGATGGCACTCGAAGCATTCCGGAGGCAAAGATCAATCCCCCGATAAAACAAAACAATCCAAAAATAGCCGAATCGCTAACGACAACAAATTAAAACCCAATTAGAACGTCCAAGTTTCAGATGTAAATTTGTTGGTTTCGCAAGTCCTCAAACGGGACTCAGTTATGTCAACAAGCGGTCGAAGGACGTAACCTCTTTACGTAACGTCCTTCGGTACTCCCACGTGGTCGCGAAAGGTGGTACCCGGAGCCGGTCCGGTCCTGGCGAGACCCTAAAAGTTGATAGTGAGGCACGATTTCGATATTTCAGGCCAGCGGGGGCAGAGGTACGGCCTGTTACCTCTGAACCCCGAAAGGTCGTACCGATTATGTTGCGGCATCAACAACACGACTTGTTTTCGAAGATTGCACCACTTTTTTTGAGCGAAATGTCGCTCGGTACCACCGGTGCCTTCTAGATTCGTCTCCGAGCCTCGACGATTCATCTTCTCGGGTGAAGCTGCAGGACCAAGAGAGCCGCGGTACCACCGTTCGTCTGTGGAATTCCTTTCGGCGCCCATTGTCTAATCTCCGTCGACTCATTGATTAAAAACTGAACCACCAGCATCAGTGTAATCGCTGCCCATCTATAATTAAATCAGTTCTGGTACTGTCGGCGTACCCGTTGCGTTTTTTCTCGCCGCCGCTCCACTCTCCTTTCGGTTTTATGTAACAGGCGAGAGTCTGTTCGTGCTGACCCGTGGCCAGACCTTCGGGTCAGAGGTGGCAGTTCAAGGAGTACTCGCACATTCAGAGTCGTGCTTTTTAACCTGCTTACGCTTAACCCACCGCACGGTTCAGCAATGTCAACGCCGTCAATGCACTTTGCATTGTGATCGACGAAAAACGACGACGATTCGGAATTAGCCAGTGGCGCCCGCATTCGCACCGGGAGGCAGTACTACCTCTTCGGAACGACCATTTCTAATATTTATGCTAATGGGTGTACGTGTTAGTCTGCATTAAATAACGCGCTGGCCGTTATCTCGTTTGTTGCGTTGTGTGCAAGTGCAACGGCGTTGCGATTTTTCGCTAAATTAATTGAATGCAACGCAAACAGAACGGAGTGCACTGATCTTTTATCGAAACGACGGCGGCTTTCCTGCCCCGCAGCTGGCAAAAACGCAACAACGCCGCCACCGAAGAAAAATTAAAAGGAAAGAGGAATCAAAAGAAACGAATAAAAACTAAGAAAATACAAACACCAAAAAAAAGCTTTATTTGTACATTTTGGAGAAGTACAAAAAGCACATACCACAAATTTTCTGTGGGATCCAGGTCTGGGATCCTTAGTGTTAACTTTTTTTTTATCCACCCCTTTAAAGAAAACTATAATTTTACGTAATCACAAACGGACGAAAAGTAACTCTTTTTCGGACGCTGACCGTGGCGCCATCTGTTGGTTTGTTTAGAATCAAGAGTTCCTTTCGAGAATTTGCCAACGCTCTTGCGGCTCGTTAAAACAATTACAAATTATCCGTTGGCATTTAAGCCTCCATCGAGGTAGTGCTCGCGACGTTTCGTCATCATGACTCACTCACTCCTCCTCCAGCGAGACAAATTTTTCGTAAAATCCCCCTGCCCGGGGCCACCCTCGCCGAGGGCCCAAAAACAAGAGAGTGCACACAAGTCATACGCGGTCGAGGTTATAGGTCCCCGGCCCGGCCCTGACCTACGACCCGCTGAGCCCGCTTTTGTACCAACGTTTGCTTACTCACACTTTGCGCTCGTTCTCCGCCGACGTTTCGACTGCTTGAGCGCGCCGCGACCCATCTGGTACCATCGGTGACGGTGACAGTGAGAGTGGTGCGCGAATTCGGTACCACGGCGGTACCATGGTGAAGTGATCGAACGCAGAATGATCAAGAGCGAGAACTGCCAACTCCTGTTCGGACTGTGTAAGTATGGACGGGAGCTTTTTGCGCTTTCGACGTAATCGCGATGATTACGGCGAGCAGGAAGTCGGGATTAATAACGAACGATAAATCCTTGCGAAGGGACCTTGGAGTAATTACAGGTGTTATTCAATATTGCAAAAAATGTACATGTTTGTGTGGTAATGTCAAAGTGCGGAAACAACGAACTTGACTCGACGTAACTCTTGATCTTTGCGTTTTTTGTTTGGGTTTTTTTTTTGTAACGCAATTCGTTTTGATTTGTTGATTTGCTAACTAACGACGGCTCCGAGAGTGAATTAGTTGCTGATTTGGGTTTTTAATCGCAGCCGCTTTTTTTTTTCCTTTCCAATTCTTCTGTCCGGTGGACTTATTTGGTATTTTGACAATTCTGGTCAAGGTCGATCTTGTGTTAATTCATTTTGGGGAAAAAAATTATGACTAGCAAGAATACAAGTCTACGCTCGCCGTGATTGAAAAAAAATTAAAGAAAAAGTCTTTACTCACCGTAATTAAATTTCAAATGATAATAGCAATAATGATGGGATATTTTGAATATTTCCCATTTTAAGAATTTTTTAAAATGATTCTTAATATTTAATTGTTAATTTCAAATTCACCGTAATTAAATTCGAAATAATAATATGTAAATGATGATGATGGTATTGATTGTAAAATGAAAATTTTGTCGGGTGGAGACTTTTTAAATTTGCCGCAAAAGGAAAAAAATGATAAATAAATTGAGCGTAGGAGAAATTTATGTTTGTGTAAATTTCGTCAAATTTCAGATTAGGAATATTTTTTGCAATAAATGACATTTTCGGAATCCCATTCTTTTGTTATCTCATTCATCATAAAAAATACGAAAGGTTGCGTTACGTTGTCCAACTTACGCAACGGTTGACGACAGAACCCTCATTAGTGCACAAATAATAATCGAAAGGGGTCATCAGATGAAATGACTAAAGTTTCTACTTGTAAAATCAAGGAGAGGAAGAGAAAAAATTCCGGTGTAAATTTTGAATTAAGAAAAGATTTCAACGTTTCGTGTCTGACAACTTCATTTTTTTATGTACAAGAAATATTTTTCCTTCGCTTCCACAAGGCGAAAATCGCGTAAACACGACGATATCGCAAATTAAACATTTTAACTATCTCGACCACGTTCCAAAACCCTTACTTCTCCCAAAAATTAAACGAAACACTGTGTATATATTGTGTATATGTATTCTAAATCTGAATGATTTTCTGGTGCGTTCAAAATACATTTCTTTTAGACCGAGGTTACATTGTATCTTTTTCTGGTGGCTCAAAATAGGAACATATAACGAAGAAAAACAAAATTGTCAAAAAAAAATTTTTTGCAAAAATAAAACTGCTAATTGATCATTTTTAGGATCACTAATGCTTTTGAACATAATTTATGGCACGCTGGGTTTGAAAGAAAAATAAAAAATCTCTGAAGCTTGGATTTTTTCAAAAAAGATTGATATACAGGGTGTTCCATAAAAAAACAAATAAATAGAAAAAGAGATTTTGGGGCACCCTTGTAGAACAGAAGAGCAAGAAATTTGAATAATTCCCTTTTTCATAAAATTTTTCCTTTTTAATAAAAAATTTTCTTTTTATTTATCTTTCTTTCAAAATGCTTATTCACGTTTGACAACATTTTTATTATTTTATTTTTCGGAAACTCTCACTTTCTTCCTAATTTTATCTTCGTGCCCTGTTTTTTTGTTTTCTGTTCTGTACATTTATTCACTGTGTAGATGTATATTCCTCAACAGTTTCGTCTTTTTTCTTTTTCATGATTTTTAAAAAATATTGTTCATTATTTAATTATTTGTGTTTTTTTAAGACATGCAATTCTTGTTCATTTTTCCAAATTTTTGATTATGTACTTTATTTTTCAAAAGCATTATTTATTTTCTGCTTTTTTCTCTTAAATTAAGTATTCTACCTACTACTATCCCACCTCCACCCGGCGGCACGGCAATTTTGCCGGAGTACATACACTATTACGGATATTACTATCAAGTAATAGTGCAGTGCTTATCAACATAATTACCGGCGTCTTGCCTCCGCATGATATGGCTTTCACATTTTTTCTTTTTCTTTATTTGTTTTATTTTTTCAATTGGATCTTAAAAAATATCATTATTATTATCTACTAACAATGTTATTCAGTTATAAATGAACTAGTTGGCTGAAAAATCTAGCAAACATCAAATTTTGTTGTAGGTATTTATTCGCATCATATTTTGGATTAATATACAGGGTGTCGTAACAAACTGATTTAGCTTTCAGGCATTTAATTTATCCAAACTTACAACTTATATGTATTCATCAACACATTTTTTGCAATTCGTTTTGGCATTTCTTAAATTTACAAAATTCTTCCGAATCTTCATTGGCTTTGATTTTTCCTAGTCTTTCACCTCAATTGCTCACTTCTTGCATCTCAAAACTACAAACGCACGTCCCGGCCAGTGGTTAACGTTTAGTGTCACTTCCGGCAAATCCAAAAGTGCCAGCAACGAGGAAATCTTGCGAAAACGTTTTGGTCTGGGCTAGATGCGCGGCCACAGTATCTCGCCTCTCCACAGAACAGAATAAATCATGATCACTATTAACATTATTATTATCGTGGAACACTTCCAGGTCTTTGTGTGAAATCGTAAACAGATTTTTCAAAATTTATGGACCATAAAATCTGAGTGTGGATTGGCGGGAGCAAAAAACCGGCAAAAAACTTTCTGAAACGACAACTTCGAGACAAATTAAAACCTCCGATGATCCAGGACAGGTCTCGACAAACGAGAACGACTTCCACGAACACATAAAAAATCTATTTATTTATCGGCGCGCACTCATATTAAGTATGAATATTAATCATCTCTTTTGCGGCACATCCTCCGAGAAAAATGACTTATGCCTTTCTCGGCTAATAGATATTTTTTTGGTGTGTTTGCACCAGCGTGAATAATAATCGAGATGAGCGAAACGCGAAGGCGACGGTTTTTGTCGCTGTTTGTTCAGGCTTATGCAATGGCCACCAAATAATCCGACAAATTGCACCCGTGCCTGTAAGTTATAGGGCCGCTGGCCTCGCGAGCAGGGGTCCAAGTAGTCTCCACCCGGGACAGCCGCCGCCTGTGCGTTGCTGGCGGCGGTGATGGATCGCGTCCGAAATTGTTGTTAATTTTTATTGGTAATTAAAGGAATATATTTAATTCTGTTTTATTTATGGGAAAAGAGCGAACTCGGCTGGACGTTACGTAAGGTTTTAAAACGACGGCCATTTAAAGTTTGGACAGTAAATCATCCTGAAATATGAATATTGCCGAGTGGCAGTAGTTAAAGTAACAAGAAAATCGTGAAATTTACATTAATTCCGAATATTTCACTTAGGCCCGATGAGGTGATCAGATTGGAGGAATCGTCGAATGGGAGACGAGCCAGCTTCCTTAATTAATTTACATGTTAATCAAAGAGCGGACAGTTTGAAATTTCAGATGCACCACAGGTGTGGTGATGGAGATCGAGGCGATAACGAGGCCGCGGGGAGGCCCCCGAAAAATTATAAACGATCGAAATGTGGGAAACGCGATTTGGATTTGAGAGGTTGGGACCTGGGGGACATCACACACGTGAACGAAATTAAAATTAATTTTTTTGGTTGGGACAAGTTTTTTGGAAATCTGGTCCCCAAAATGTGACGTTCGTGTCGTTTAGAAGGATTGGACCAAAATGTGATTGTCATCTCGTCGTGTTTGTTTTATTTGGGGCCTGTGGAAGATGTTTAGAAATTTTGCGAAATTTTGGGTCCCGTTGAAATTTACTTCGTTCATACTGTAAATGTTTGAATATTCAAAGTTGGTGCACAGAGGAAGGGAACTGTGATCGAGAGGATGTAGCAAAGGTGCATAAAACGACGAGAATTGTTTTGACAAGTTTTTCGAAATCTGGCACCGTTTTGAAATTTGGCTCCCAAAATATGACGTTTAGTCCTTTAGTATTAGATAAAATGTAATTTTTATCTTGCTGTGTTTCTGTTGTAAAATTACACATTTTGGGATCATCAAAGATATTTCAGACATTTTGCAAAAATTTTGACATTCTTTAAATATTTATTCAAAAATAAAAGGTTTCGATATTCAAAATGTTTGCAGAGGACAAAACGAATGTAAAGGTCTTTAACTGTCTCTATTTCTTGCGTCGTTATGTTTTTCTTGTCTCTAAACATCATAATGAACAAGAAATTTCGAAAAATTGTGAAATTTTTTGGCCCTCCTAGATATAGACTACTCTTCATAATATAATTTTAAATTATCATAGCTTACTTAAAAAGTGACTCGAAGATTTTTTCATTGTTTTCAACTACTCGCGGTTCTTTACTTGTTCTCAAAAATTTGGAAAAATTAATCAAATTGAAGTCCACTTCGATGTAGATATTTTCTGTGTAAGATACCTACTTGGATATCCATAATTGTCATGAAAAAGAAGTTTTTATCGTATCAACTTAGTTCATATGAACTAAGGAAGGGTGGATGCGTTCCTGGAAATAAAGAAAAAAAAAAGGAAAAGAACAGGGAGAGGCAAAAAAGGAAGACAAGAAGTGGAGGAGAGGAGGTATTTCGTACAGGCAAGAAAACAGCAAGATCACCTGAAGTAGAGGAGTAAAAAGGCAAGGAAATTGAAAAGTTACTAGAAAAGCTGGAGGAAATGAAAATGGAAATAAAAAAGGAAATAAAGGAGATGCGTAAAGAGAACCGAGAAGTCAAGAGAGAAATCGAACGACTAAAGGAAGAATTTAAGAATAAAGAAAAGAAATGGGAAGAAGAGAAAAAAAACAGCATGTCTGAGAAAGTAACACGGCTGGAAAGGAAAATGGAAAATGAAGAAAGCAGAAGAAGAAAAATAACATAGTGATAACAGGATGGAGAGGTGAAGGAAAGAGCAAGCAGCAGATCAAAGAGGACATAGAAAATCTTGTAAAAGAAAACATAGAGGAAGCTAAAGTCAAAGACTGCTACAACATAAATAAGGATCAAGTACTAGTGGAAATGGAAGAATGGAATGCGAAAGAAAAAATAATGAAACGAAAGGGAAAACTGAGAGAAAAGAAGGAAACAGAGAAGATATTCATAGACAATGACCTTACAAAACAAGAACGAGAGGTACAGAAGAAACTAAGAACCATCGCGAAAGAATAAAAAAGGGAAGGGAAAGAAGTAACAGTGTGATATTGTAAAATAACAATCGAAGGGGTACAGTGTAGATGGAATGAAAAAAGCGGGAGACTAGAGGTTTTTTAGTAAGGGGAGGAATATGGAATCGAGAAAACAGATGCAACGGAAGTGGAAAAAGGACAAAGAAAAAGGTAGATGGATAAAGAAAGTGGAATCCGGAAAAGAAACACAACGGGAAACACAAGAGAAAAAAATACGAATGGGAAGGCACAAGCAAAAAAGATAAGAAGACAACAAAAGTGGGTGTATTATATTGGAACGTAGAGGGTTTAAGAAAAAAAAGAAGAAGAATTTTGGGACCACGTGAGACAATTTGAGATAGTGGGACTGGTAGAAAAATGGGTAGAGCAACGGAGCTGGGAAAAAATAAAACAGTTGTTATCTAAAGAATACAAATGGGAATGTCAAGGGGCAAAACGTGGAAAGAAGAAAGAAAGAAAGGCGGAACGGAATTTTGGAAATTTTTGGAATTGATAGGTTATATTTATGTGGATATGTTTATGCTGTAAGGAATCCGGCAAAATAAAATTAATTCAAATCTTCTCAACTTTTTTTAAAATTATGTATTATTAATTTCAAAAATTTTATATCTTTCTTCTGCTTCTTTCATGGCCAAAAGTTTAACCGTCCGTGAAGAATGAAGCACAGACGTGATTTTTTCATTATCATTGTTTTTTAGTCGTATGCATGTTTTAAAATGCGATGCAAAATGCTAAAACAGGATAATTAAATAATTTAATTTGGGCAAATCAAAAATATTTTGGAAATTAAATTTTTTTTTCGTAACATAATATACAAGGTGTAATCGAAATACACGGAATAATTTTAACTACGAGCTACTGGCTTCATGTGGAACTCGGAAAAAATATTTAAAAAATTCTATGTCAAAAAATAAAGTGACATTTAATTTTTGAGGTACAATTTTTTATAGTTGCTTTTAGTCTTCTACGTTGTCCGACAACGTAGGTAAAATTTCGGCACATTTTTAAGATACACCCTTGTACCTATATCGTATTTTATAAAATGTACGCCAATGCGACGTAACCTCTAGGAAATATGCTTCAAAACAAGGAAACCGCATTGGTGAGTTCTACATGAAGCCAGTAGCTCGTGGTTAAAATTAATCCGTGTATTTCGATTACACCCGGTATATTTAAATGTCCTGCAAAGAGTAAAATATAAATGGAAATTATTAAACTTTTTTTTTCTTTTTTTGAAGATTTGCAAAATTATGACAATCTCATTGTGTCTATTTTAAGATGAACATTCGTATCTGACCAGATAAGAATCTTAAATAGTTATAAACGCCGAGTAAAAAATTATCTACTTCTTGCATCTTTGTTTTTTCTTTCCTATATTTTTTTTTTACATTTTTTGTTGCCCTCCTATGAATAGAATAGTCTTCAAAAGGTGGTACATTTCCTTAAAACGCAACTAATTAATTATTTTTTCCATTATTGCTTTTATCAACCTAAACTAGACCTCAATTAAATTTTTTTCTCCAGATGAATTCTATTTGTTTTTAAAAATTTTGAACACTGTAGGTATAGTCCATTTCCAAACAGACTTCTAGAAAGGACAACCTACCAGATGTACAAGTGCTCCCAACCACCCTCTCCTGGATCCGAATCGGGCCGTCCTGCTGGTCACACACGCGACATTTGTGCACCTCAGTGCAATGTCGCCTTTTATAATCTCTTCACTCGCCTGTACCGAACTGACATCTGCGTAACGGGAGCTTCACCAGCCAGTACATATGCATGAAAAATTATCCAACAAACACTCTGCGCTAACTCTACTTTGATCAGACTTTTATATTGACTTAATCGCGAATTCGGCCGCAAAAACTGAATTGGGTCCAAGTCGGGACGTCGCGCTGGATCTCACATCTTTCTCACCACTTCTCACCAATCTGCGCCAATTATTTCATTCTTCGCATCAAATCCTGCGAACAACATTGGTCCCCGTACTGATCCCTGCGGTAATCCCAGTCAAACTAGTTCCAACTGGCCCCAAAACCGTCAGTTTCGCGATTACCCAACCGGATTACGTAAAGCCAGGCCAGGAATCCGAATACATTAATAAAATTTCTCTACACCTGCACGTTTCGCAGTAGTGATAGTGTTTTTGGTGGCGACAAATTTTGCTATGATTGATGCGGCCATAAACACGTGGGTGTCTCGTTTTCACGTGTTTGACTTTCTTCGCAATAAAACGGACACGGTTTTGCTTGTAGGTTCTGACGGCGACCCCCTTACTGTCCAGACCTGGGCCCTGCGGCTCGAAACGAGTCGTCGCGTTTAAAATTTATTTGATTTAGTTGTTGGTCCCCTTGACTTTTCGCACTTGGACTCCTGTCAGACCATCCTTGGTCCGATTTCCGTTTGGGATTTTTTCACCGGACTAACGGAGCTTTCTCTTCTTGTTGCAGACGGAGCAGCCGGCGCGGAAGCTCTGGGCAAATATGGTGAGCATCCTGTTTTCTTAATTGAGCCTAATTAAGAAAAACCGTCGCCACACTGAGAATCATCGATGGTCGATAATTGCAACACCGAATCTCCCTCAATACCTCCATCACCACGATCTTTTGTGCCGTCTGATTGGTAACGCTGCGCTCTTATCTGTCTAATTATCTCGCGATTAAAATTGCTGCAGCGCTCGCAACCTGATGCCTACAAGAACTAGTCGGGATTTGCTGTTTGTTTTGGACGAGGAGCGAAATGATCGCGGCGAATACCGCCGATGCATCATTGTTCGGAGGGGATTTTTGACGCGGCCGACCTTGGCGCGATTTTTTACGCGGTCCCGTTAGAAATGCCATACGTTTATGTAAAATTAATATCGTTAGCCTCGAAACGATTTGTACGGTTTATTTATGGGAGGATCGCCGGTATACAGGTGTCTCGGCGATTTGCATCGTCTAAAAATATTTTCGGACATAAATAAGTGGAAATGGTGGCAGAGGAAACGGATCGGACGGTTTATTTGCATGGGATTTTGGCTTAATTGCTGATTAAATTCGACTCGTTGAGTTATCTATTTCCAAAGGTGAAATGCCAACACTCGTCAAGACGCCCGGCTGTATTTTCCTGGGTTTATTTTCTAGTTTTTTAATTAACGAAGCGACCTGGAAGGGGAAACGCGGAACAGGTGTGGGCCAAGGTGGTCCATTAGGATCGGCGCTCTGCGCCAACAAAATATAACTTCGTTGGAGAGCACAGAGAGCTTGCCAAACGCGTGGTCTTGAATGAAATTAATCAATCAAAGAAAATGAAATGATCTTGGACACCAAGGACAGGAAGGAAGGATGATCATTTGATCAAGATGGAAGAGCGGTGAAGACGAGAAATGAAGTGAAGAAGATAAAGAAACCAGGCTTGACAACTATTTTTTCTTTGTTTTTGGATTCTACAAAAATATTTTTTGGGTTTTGAACAACTTCAACGTGAGAATTGCAAAGGCGAGAGGATTTCGTCCTGTGATTGAATTTTTTTTTATACAGGGTGTCTCAAAATTTGTGAATTCTGAATTCAGAGCGTTGTAGGGGATCACTTCAGTAGTCCAAATATGGAAATAAAAAAAAATCGGCACTCCCCCCACAAAGATACATTGGTCTGAAGGTGCACTCTTTGAATTCGGAATTCGCGAATTTTGAGACACGCTGTATGTCGCTCTCAAAATGGAAATATTTTGGAGCCACTAAGTTTCTTCTAAAACTTGCATTTTACTCAAAAATAACAAAAGAAAATAGTTTTTTTTTTTTTAAATTTTCTAATTTTGAACGCTGCTCCATTCTCTGTCATTATTTCTTGTCGTTTCGTTCGTCCCTCCGGTTCCCACGCCTCGAATAAATCAAAAATTATATATTTAGACTTTTTCTTTGTCGCAGCTTCCTAAACCTGGCCACCAAATCCTTCTCTCCTTAAACGTTTTCATTTAAAAGCAAGAGTAACCGAACCTCGGTCCATAAATAAATTTCAAGCCGTAACTCATCTCGCCGTAATATATCAGCAGTGACATTTTTACCAGCAGTGGCTTTTTTGTTTCAGTTTTCACTCGAGTATTGCATAATAATTACCAATATTTATTGCTTGTTCTCCACCTTCTTACAACACAAGACCAATAACTCAAGCGCGTGTCTCGGACGCCGCACTCGTTCGCCCAAATAACCTCGTTTGAGATATTTTTTGACCGGTAAAATTTTTATCGACAGCCGCCGCTTATCTTCCTTTTTATCGCGTCGGGGGCCGATCGCACCGAGGAATGCCGTAAAAATGCTCGCAGGAAAATAATTACGAATGAAAAAGAAGCGAAAAAAACGCACAGAGAGGGGCTTATCGGGCGCGCTGTCGCCGCCGCCAAACCGCTCAATTTATTTTAAAACGCGAAATGGTCCCGGCCGGGTCATCTTTTAATGGATCTCCATTAAAAGTCGGAGAGCGTTGTAAAGTACAGAGGTTATTTCGGAGGCCATCGAGTCTCATCGAACTGTTCTGGTCCAGATTCTTGATAATATAACAGGTTGGGCCGCCAATTAGGAGATGTCCCCGGGTCACAGACTCCGGACCCCTCGGCCCCCGGTGCCCACACAGGAAGCACGAGCAGGGCCGGGCCTCCAAAATATTACGCCGGCGGAAATCGCTCGCACGAACAACAACGGAATTTATTTTACGACCGAGCGCAGCTTTTGGGAGATGACGTCCGGTGTGATTTACAAGAGAGGAAGATTAGACGAAGATGAGATCGAGAAATGATAAATTGAAGAAGAAAATTGCGTGCACGGAATGGACGACGTTTAATGAAGAGAGTTGTTACACCTGGTGAAGATTGCAACAGTAGGAGAAGAAAACGAGAATCAAGAAATTGAGAACGAAGGGAAAAATAAAATAATGAGGAGAAAAATGAAAATATTTCAGAAGATACGATAATAAAAAGAATATATAGAAAAGTAGATGTTTCCTTGACTGAGACTGAGAAATACAATTAGCGGATCAGAATTCAGGTCTAAGGTGTTAGACATACGTTAAACTTCCAGGTCCGTACTCGCAACCAGAGATTAGCTTAATGAGAACTTGTTTCCGTGGAAACTACTTAAAATAGTCAAACAATAATAATTGGGGTTCAGATAGAACGATTAATTCTCTCTGAACGCAACAAAATGTCTGGCAGTGGTTGCAAATATCATATTATTGAGTCAATTATTAAAAAAACAGTCTTGCTACTAGTATAACGGGATTTGGATAATTTTTCTGTTTGATAACTTTAGGAGTAGGCCCTCGCGCTACGTTCTGATACACTGTTGCCAGACCGTCACTTGTGATTCTTAGCTCTACCATAACGATACGAATTATAAAATTGTCGTGGTGAAATGATGCGACAAAAATGTTCGCTGACCGTAACTAATGGGGGAAAGCTCAAAAACGGTGTGATTAAAAACTAACACCTTGTCAGATCGATGTTATGTATAGATAAACATAAAAAAAAATTGCTCAAAGATTGTCGCGTGCAAAAGGGCGTTATTCAAAATTTTCGAGTTGCGCAATGTATCAGATATAGCCGGAGTCCAAATCTTTCTTCTGATAAAAATTATATAACTGGCCGTTGGGTTTTTAAAAAATAAAATATTTTCGAAAAAGCATTGCGTCTTATGTGGGTGGAACTCAGACTTCAAGGGGTCGTATTTCTAAAAAAAATAAATAAATAATCGTATACCTTCTGGCTAAGGCCAAGCGCTAGAAGTTTTCAGTTCAGGTCGCGCAAGTGCCTCTAACATGACCTAACGACCACTACTAAGTAAGTAGCCAGGATCGACAGCTTTACATCTCCTCCGAAAGATGGTAGTGATTTGAAAAAAACCTGATGTTTTAACCGGGAATCGAACCCGGGCGGTAACGGTGATAAGCCAGTATCTAGCCCCTGAGTCATGACCACTATTTCTGTTCAACGTTCTCTAAAAATGTATTCATTTTGGGGTGCTTTTACGTTTTTCACTCCATTACTTGAAAACTAAGCTTCAAATAAAAAAAATGTATTCTTGAAAAACTGAAGGCGGAAGACCTATATTTTCTGGTTATAACGGTATACCTTTGTATAATTTTGGTGAAATAATAACGGAGTTATGATTAATAGTAGTTTATTTAATGAGTTCGTGTGTAAATTGGCCCGTTTTTCTCACAAGTGGGCCATATTTAAACGCGAGTGAAACGAGCGTTTTAAAGGCCCACGAGTGCCAAAAAAGGCCCAATTGACACACGAACGAGTTGAATACAAGGTTTTTTTGTTCGACCAGCCCCTTAAAGGCTCCAAATCGCTTAAAATCTTTAAAATTAGCTTGACGTTTCGTTTTGACAAGTTGTGACATTTATCAAAACCCGTTCACACAGGAGAAAATTCCCAAATTCTGACAAAGTCGAACGAAAAAAAAAATCTAAATCAAGGACAAAATCTACAAGCCCTTCGGGTTGCAAACCTCGATCACCCTTCCGCATCGCACTAGGTATTCCCCGCGCTCGGTTGTTGCCCAAGGTCTATTGAGAATTCTTACACAAATAACAATTATTAAATTTTTCTTTTAATACACTGACCGGCACAAAAAACGACTCACTTTGAATTTTAAGTAATTCATTGTCTTAGAAAAATTTTTTGGTATCATGTTGTATCAATAAGTGTTATTTAAGTTATTCTTTGCCAAAGAATATTCGACAAACAAAAGATTAGACACAGCAAATAAGATTTTAATGAAAAATGATAAAAGCAATTTTTTAGACAAATTTTATGTTATAAAAAATTGCCAAAATTTGAACAGTACATATTTTGAATTATTATCTCGCATTGTCAAATTAAATCTTTTAACACGTAAGACAACCGACAAAAACACAACATGGAAGTAGGGCAAACTTTTCTAATAATTTATTTAAACAAAACAATTCGGTTGCCATGGTTGCCGATCATTGAAAATATTCCAATTTATCTATTATAAAAAAAAATAAGCACAAATATAATTTTAAGATCATTTATTGAAAAAAATCATAATATGTCGCTTTTTGTGCCGGTCAGTGTATTAATAATGAAATAAACCCTGAATGGAGTAAAGTCTCGAAATGTAAAAATGCTTTTTTTTTTAATAAAATTATGCCAGGACTTCATCTTCAATAGAGATATTTTCTTCAACAATGTTTTTATTATTATTAAATTTCAATGATTATTATTAAGTGCAAAGATCATCGGAGAAAAAGAATATCTAAAATACAAGGATTATTATAGATAAAATTATTATTAGTGAAAATTCAACATAAATAAATTGAGATCACAGAAATCTTGGGCTAAAGAAGGAAAAAGGGATCTGAAAACAAATTCAGGCTCAGGAAATTCTTCAAAGGTTGCAACAAAAGCGGTGGGAGGAGAGCTATATTCATGTAATGTACCTATACCTACTTCTGTCTTAACAATGGAGTTAATGCATTAACTAATCTAATAACAAACGACAATAAATTAACAAATTTTCTGTCATTACAACCAAGTGAATTATTTCAAAGACAAACATTTCAATTTGTGACAGTAACAACATATTAGACGTCATGGAATTGAGAAGCAATTTTAAATTCATGTAAGTAGAGAGGAACAAGAAAGCTGACAACAATAAATGTATCTTTTACTTTAAAAATACTGATTTATTTTGATACTATTTTACAAAATTGTAGGTCAGCCAGTGAAGGTAGAAAAATAGTATTAAAATTCTTCGGACAATTTATGCAAACAACCATTTTATTGACACTAACCAAAAAAATTAACTGCAATTCTGTGTTTGTTAACTTTGACATTTAGAAGTTTCAGGAGTGTGGAGTTGATGAAAAAAAATTAATAAAAATCATTAGCAAATTCTTGTCCTCGTCTTAGTTGTACATAAAATAAGTTCGTCAGCGTTTCAGATGGTTTAATTATTGTAAAATTTAAACACCCTGTCACAACTAATAGGTAATTGTAACTACACGAGAGCAGCAACTCACCGTCTTATTGCCATTCGCACAATCACACGGATAGGGCTAAATAATGGCCGTGCAGCTGTTAATGTGTGATTGATGTCCAATATAGTGCTGACATGTTTTCTATTTGTGTCACGAATGGACCTTCATATACAATAATTTATAATAATATCAGAGATAAGCTTTCCCGTCATGGGATATTGTTAAACGTCATTTATTGAAAGAAATATGTTTGTTAACTGTAACTTTAGGAATATTTTCTATATTTAAAACTACCCTTGTTCCAAATCGTTCCGCGGATTCAAAAAGGTACCACAGTTGATTATTATTATACCTAATTTTTACAGCTAACTCATATTTATGAGTGATCCACTTGCAAAAAAAAACAATTACTGGTATAGAATCTTGTGATTTTGCACGAGTCAAAAATCTTCAAATGTCTCCTCGAAAAAAAAAAATGTGGAAAATATTTATATAGAAGAAGAAAGCAGTGAAGACTTAGAATAATCTTCTTTCAAATTATTTATTAATTATAATGATTATAATGTAATTTAATGGATTCTCTACGAGTTTATTTGAGTTTTATGAGAGTAATTGTAAAATAAACGTCGCTCCAAGCAGCGTTTTATTTTATAATATTAAAAAAAGGGTGATTCACTGTTGTGAAATTATTGTGTAAAAAATGCGAGTAGAACAAAAACGTAACTTGTTTTGGTAGATCTTAGCCAAAGGGGAAGGGAATAGTGTGGTGCGGAAGGGTGATACAGATTGGCATTTCTAATCGCTACAAGATTTTGCAGTTGCGTTAGTTTTTCAATAAAGGATAAATAAATACCGCCTAGATGCTGTGCCCATTTTCATTTGTATTTGAAAAAAATTAGCAGTACAAAACGGGGGAAAAAACTAAAAGAAAGAATATTTAAAGAGAAGAAAATCTGAAGAAATAAACGGCAATTGTGATGGATAGAATTGGACAAATATTGTTTTATAAAAGTACAGGATCGGCGTTGAAGGAATCAAAAATGTGTTAAAGAAGAATAATATGTATATATAGAAAGTCTTTTACAAGGAGAAGGTTGTAAAAAAATTTTTGGAATCTTCTGTAAAAAGTCTTTTTCTACAAGCATCAAGCTTGGAAACAGACCAATATCTCTAAGAAAAAGGAAGAAACCTCGAATAAGTTTTGATTTTTCTCTTAATCTCTTATTTTTCCGAAGATATGTGCGGAAGATAGGTACCTATAAATCCGATAAGGACAATAAATTGTAGTTAAATTTTGACGTCCAATACCATTCCTTTCCGAGAAGAAGCGATCGGGAGATTTCAATTTACGACCTCGTCCAATAGTGAATCCACTTTACGACTAATTAAACGCAAAGAAGAGCAACAATCTGACAAAATCCACAAGAATCGAAAGCGAGAGTATCTCTGGCAGCACCTGCAATTGGTAAAGTGCTTCGGTATTGTTGTTGCTTCGATCAAATTCGTCTCGCTTCCGAACGAATCAATTCCGTTAATGAAACACAAGATTTAATTGGCATCGCAGGATCCTGCTCCGGACCCGGAATATTCCCATCACCAGGACCGCCAATAAATTAAACGTCGTCCGTATTTCACTCGACAATAATAACATCACGACAAGTCCGACTTGACAAGAATTCGTTTCTCGGATCGTGGAAATCCTATCCGCTCATCAATTCTAACGGAGGCGATAAAAAACAGTAATATTCAAATAAACGAAACGGCTCTCGGGAGGAATCGTCAAAATTCACACGAGTGCAGGTGCGTCGCACTAATTTCCAAAAAATCTACAGACATAGTAGTTCGAGGGACCACCCGGTAGCAGAGATGGCCGCGTCGTAGATAATTACAACAATAGCCGCGGCTCCAGTTTTAATGGAACGAAACGCAGAGATTTACGGAAGCCGATTAAATTATTCCCATTGGAATTAAACACCCAGTAGATTCGTATCGATCGGAGCCAACTTAATGGTTTTCGATCGCATTAAAGCATCTCGAGGACTAAATCACGACGCACAAATGCACAAATTTATATAGATGAAATTCTAGCGTGCAGCTGGTTTCGGAACGCGCTGTATATAATTAAAAAATATACATATTTCTTCAAATGATTTTCGATCTCATTGAGACACCTCGAGGATCAATCACGACGTGGGAAAAGGTTGCACAAATGTAGATATGTGTATAGATTCTAGGGGGCAGCTCTTTCGGAACAGATTGTACATAATTTTTCAAAAAAAAATTCCATGGCGTCGCACTTGATTTTTGTTTTTGATCGCACTAAAAATTTAAATTCTAAAGTGAAGCTACATATTTTCGGAACGTACTGTACATAATTTTTCCAAAAAAATTTAAATTTTCATCAGCTCGAACTCCACAGGTATCGATCTATTTTTGTTTTTTGACCAAAATTAAAGAAAAAAGAACAAACATGAAACATTCATTTACCTTTTAGCGACAAAGAATTTGTGTTCTTCAAAAAAAATCTCCAAATTTCTGTTCGTAATTTGGGCAGCTCTGTATACATCCAGCCGACCTCCGTTATTCGACTGTCACTTTTTGAATTGGTCTTCCACGTGACCCGATCTCACCCGTCGTAAATTTCCCTCTCCGCGGTCCAATTAGATGTTTGACTAAATAATTTTCGCGGCAACGCCATAAACTATCTAATTTACTAATATTATTAATCTTGTGATCTCTTGACCCGAACTCTTCGTCGTCTTCATACGGCGTCCGATTCGGAATTTTAGCTATTCCGCGTGACATTCGTGGGAAAAAATCGTCCCTCGACGTTTCGAATCCGAATCAATTTGTTAATTAATCGATAGATCCGACGGATTAACAGTTATCGCCTGAATCTTCGATCGAGAGGCGAGATTAGGAGAGCCACCGCACTCCACACTTGCATCTTCGTCTTCGTTGTGGAATACGAACAACCGACGAGAACAATGACGATTTTTTCAGGATCTGGATCAGATTATTGTGTACTGAGACATTTCTGTATTTCTGGTTCGAGAGGCAGTTTTGTGAAGCGAAGAATTAACAAGAAAATTGAAGATTTTTTCTGAAAACTATCTTCAGATTGTTATGTATAGTGCGTTCCAACTAATGAGGCACTCGGCTTCGCCTCGAGCCTGAAACCTAGTTTTCGCGCTGTAAAATACCCCTACCGTACTCTAATGTAAATAACTAATTTATTATTAATGTTCTGAAACTAGAGCTAACATAGTTTATCGAGTACAAACGTTCTAAAGATGTAGCGGACAGTATCGTTCCAAATTTGAATCCTTGGGATACACCTGTCAGAGTGTGAATTTGTGAAGCTGTCAAAAGAATTTCCCTGACAAGGTAATTCCAGTCGATGGGACATTTCTACTGATTTGCATCGAAACGGCGTCGTAAATTTGTGTGATTTCGAGCATCGTCGACCAAGAATCGACCTCTCGCCTCTCCTCCGTCCCAGAAGCCGACAAGGCCACCGCCAATTACCGAAAGAGAACAAGAGTAGAAGAGAATCCCCCCGTTCGATTTTCGTGTCGGTGTGTGCGTCGTCGACCGCGTCATAACTCTTGCAGTGCAAGAACCCAGTTGATGACCTTCCTGTTGAGAGCACGTAAGTAATTAGTGGTTGGTCGAGTGTCTTCGACCATCCGTTGCAGAAGAGTGTCCGGCCAGCATCAGCATCCTGTAAAAAGAAGCGAGGCCGCACACCGGTTGTCGGTTGACCAGAGGCGGTGTTCGCAGCAGTCGCAGTCCTCGACGGTGGGCAGCGTGACCGCGCTAGATAATGCCCCGCTTCCGGTGACCTGCGTAACTAACAGCAACGCCGACTCTTTTGCTCTTATTAAACGGCTATAGGTAATACTCGATGATAACAGGCTCGCCGCCTCTCACGCCATCCACTGCGCTAATTACGTCTTCGAGGGCCCCCGGGGATCCTAGATGCTCCCGATAACGCGAAAATGTTATTGGAACGGATTTCCGCGGGTGTGGCGCGGTCCAGAGCGCTCCTTCCATAAGTGGTACCTTCCAGATGGTACTAGATTTTCGCCGATGTTACGAGATCCAGAGCACTTCTTCCAGAAGTGGTACCTTCCACATGATAAAGTATTTTTTCGGGGGTATGGCGCGATCCAGAGCGCCTATTCCAGATGTGGTACCTTCCAGATGATAAAGGATTTTCGCGGGTGTGGCGCAATCCAGAGCGCCTCTTCCAAATGTGGTACTTTTTAGATGGATGATTTCCGCGGTTGTGGCGCGATCCAGAGAACTTCTTCCAGTCTTAGTACCTTCCAGATGGTATGCCAGTATGGGGCGATCCAGAGTGTTTCCTCCAGAAACGGAACCTTCCAAATGAAATCGGGTTTCTGCCGTTGTGATTGCCCCTTTGCCCATTTCAGATTGTGACAGATTTCTGTCGTTGCGGTGCCAGAAGTGGTACCTGCTAGATGGTACTTTCCACCAAGCGACATCTCCGGTTTTGGTCGAGTCGAACCTGACCACACCGACGTACCAAAACTGGTTTGGCCCTCCAGTACTAGTACTAGTGGTACTGGAGGCAATCGGTGTTTTGACCACCTACGCTCGTGTTTACCTTCGATCTGGTTTTCGATAGCTCGGGCATGAATTAGGCGTCATTAGGGAGTGCCCCCGCATTAAAAACCAATCGTTTACCGATCTGGAGTAAATCGCGGAATCGTGACGATTTTTTCGGCTTCGATTAGAATCTCTCGGAAAAAATGATGAACAGTTAGAGGTGATGAAGAACGCACGAAAAACACTCGCGGTACGTCCGAGGAGCGCACTTGCGAGTCTGCGTGTTTGTTCCAGCTTGGGGAAAAATTTTTGAACACCTGGACGACTCCATTGACATCTCAATCCGGCGAAATTTATGGCGATTCTCGAATTACGCCGATTCCCAATTGATCAAAAACGGATAAGTGTGCGACTTTCTCGTCGAGACCAGCCTCGATACATCATCCGCTAACGGCATCGCTGGAAATGTAACAGGAGGCGAAGACGCAACAACTTTTACTGCTATTTGAAATATTTTATTGGTGATATAATTCGGAAAGCGTATTTATAGAAGTGTTGTCAAAAATTAAGCGAATATTTCAGTGTCAAGTGGGAATTTGGAATCTGGAGTGTAGTGACCGCGAGACGACCGCTCCGACGTCTCATTAACAGAAATCGTTTAATGTGTGGCGAAGATTTTTTTTTTTTTTTTGGTTTGTGGGGCGATCAACCGTTCTTCGATCGGTTTAATTGGGAGCGAGATTTGATCGATCAATCCGACCCGACAGGTGGATTTGACCCGTAATGGATGAGGAAATGAAGAGAGGAGATCGCGTCGCGAGGAATTCGGCAACGCAGCTGTAAAAGATGAAATATGGACAGTTTGTAAACAAATTTTTACGATAAATAAGAAAATGTGGATTAGGACCTGGGGAATTAGCGAAATGACACGAGAAATGTTAATTTAGGGAATTGGTCGGAGGTTCTGCCGGAATTTTTCTGAACTGATTTAAAGTCGAAATGTTTCTGGTCGGTTCTTTCCTCAATAAATCTGTTGCAGAAATTTCCATTTGGTTTTTTTTTCTGCATACTAATGGTGCTAAGAAACTTTGTGGCAAAAATTTTACCAATCGAAAAATCGCAGCTCTGAAAAATCTTTGTATTTTGAAGATCATTCTATCTCTACTTTCACGTTCTTCTTTGTTTATTAACAGTTTGGTTTTGCTTGACAATCGATTTAAGAAAAAATTGCTTTGCACTTTGCATTTGAAAGTTTTCGTTGTGCAAAACAGAGATGCAAATTAATCAATATTCTGTTTGGTAGTTGAAATTTCCACCCAAACCAAGAGTGTTACTAATTTTACTACAATGAATAAATTATTATTATCAGTCTCATTATTATTATTACAGGAAATTTTCTAGAAAACTCATGATATTCGGTAATCCAGGACACTGATGTTAAATAGTGATACAAGCATTATATGAATATACAGGGTGACAGTTATAAAAATCCAAGAGAATCTCTCTTTGATATTTATTCTTCTTTTAGACTTTCAGTGAGATAAATTCAGCAAAAATTTTGTCTTTTGTGCATATTGTTTTTGCATACATATTTTTTTGAAAATTTTTGACATTTCACCATTTATAGTAACAACATTTTTAAACGTTTTCTTTTAAATTCCCCGTTTGGGCATTTCATATGTCACTCATTTCCGTATTTTCCTTCTTTTTTACAGTTTTGAAAAAAACATTTTTGGAAAAGTGTTATTGGATCATTTGTTCATATGTTTGTTTTATTTATAATTATTTTGGATTCACTTGGCAGGAATATCCTAAAAATGATATTTCAAAAATTTTGGCTTACTACATATCGGGTGTTCATTTAATAAATGTATCCTCAAAGTTGGTATTGAAGAGTCGATTGTGAACGCACCACTCATCAGTCTGCACAGTAAAAACAAAAACAACGCAAAAAGTGAGGTTAGATTTAAACAGCTGATCCGTGATCTGTAATCCGTGGTGCGTTCACAATCGACTCTTCAACGCCTACTCTGAAGATGAATTTAAATGAACACCCGATATAAGAAATTTTTGAAACATTTTTGTATTATGTTTTATTCATCATTTTCACATTCTTGTTCATTTATTAACAGTTTGATTTTGCTTGACAATCAATTTCCAAGAACATATTTTTTTTTTTTGTCCGAAACTTTCCGAAAGTTTCTTCTTTTATTCTTATTTTCCTTTATTTTTAGTTTCCAAAAAGAAATACACAATTTTGAATTTTGGATCTACGCCTACATTTTGCTCTTCTCCTTTTCTCCCTTTTTTTCTAGCTGTCCAAATTCTCGCCTTCTCCTTACCTCTTCGCCCACCTCTCTCGTTGGTCGAACTCTTGTGCCACGACCGCGCCATTTTTCAACCGCCATCGGTCAATTGCTCCACTTTCGACATTTCTCAAATGAAAGTGTTCGAACGAGCCGTTCCACCTGCTCGCCTTTGCGTCGAACGGGCCACGAAATCCTAAAAGGTGTCGCGACCCCGCGTTTCCAAAACTCTTTAAAAGTCACAGATCCGATCGGAGTTTGCATAAGCCTAATTTATTCCGAATGTCTGCCGAAGAAAGTTGGCGTACCTCTCGCACCTCTTAAAACGTTTTTCTGGTAACGTTTTGATTCACGACCGGGCCGCGCTCCATCGAGATTGGACGGAGATGCCGCGGATGCCTGAGCGACACCCGAGCTGAGGCCGCTCGATTTCGCGTGGTCGCGAAAAGCCGATTTTTCACGCTGTCGAAACGCGACTGACGGAGGAGGAACACCTGGAACGGTGAATTTATTTCGTTTCGAGTTTTCCCATAGGAAAAGCGAGATCCGAGGAGAGATTAGGTTTTTATAGTTAAGAATCTCGTTTGTGTCATCGAGCGCTTGTAAATTATTACGATACTTAGCGAGGTGAAATTGCAGATAAGATCTGTCCGAAAGTATGTACAGAATCCCGGGAGCCTCCAAAAGGTACCGGGAGAGTGCCGGCCCCGCCGCTTTCTTACAAACAAACCATAAACCAAATCGGGTGTTATAAATCAAGAAAATGTGCTCGAGGTGCTATTATTCTACTGCCTTGTCGTGGCTATTGACCGAACACATTATTATTAAACATGGCAACCAGGCGAAATAATACTTTTTTGATTTATTACGAGTAATTTGGTTTATGACTCGTTTGTCAAACGACAATACTCCCACCGACTGGCTTCTTTTACTGTTCAAGCTCCTTCTAACTCGCCTCGTGTCGAAAACAAGCTCTACTGGGATTTTGGGAATTTCATCCAGGCTCCAAATAATTCCAAAATTCTTGTTGATCTGAGCTTTCTCTCTTTTAAACGTGTCGCAAGTAATTCCCGTCGTGATGTGTTGCTAAACTTCCAAAACAAATTGTCCAAAGGTTGTCGTGTGCGAAGCAGTTTGCAGGTGCTGCCCGAGGTACTCTCGCTTTCGATTCTTGTGGATTTTGTCAGATTGTTGCTCTTCTTTGCGTTTAATTAGTCGTAAAGTGGCTTCACTATTGGACGAGGTCGTAAATTGAAATCTCCCGATCGCTTCTTCTCGGAAAGGATTGGTCTCGGATGTCAAAATTTGACTGACATTTATTGACCTTATCGGTCAATGTTTTCGGAAAAATAAGAGATTAAGAAAAACATTAAAACTTATTCAAGGTTTCTTCCTTTTTGTTGGAGCTTTTTTATTGAAGATTCTGTATACAGAAGTTTCCCAAAAAATGTTTGCAACCTTTTCCTAGTTAACTGTTCTTTATTGAAGGCATGGCTTTATAATACAAGGTGATTTTGAAGGTTGTGCAGATATTTTAACCAATGATAGAACCCCACAAAAGGTAACGATTGAGCCGATAATGCCTTATACAAATGTTGATATTTCTCTAGTCTATTCCATTTAAGTATGCAGTATAGAATAGCACAGGGACTATTATCCCGTCGTTGATTGGTCAAAATGAGATCAAAGTTTATATCAAGGCGATGTTCGATTTTTGATAACTAATGTCAAATTTTGATATTTGATCGATTTTTTCGTTATTAGTGTCAAACTTATCAAGTTTTTGTATCAAACGCATCATTAACTACAATTTTGTTATTAGAATACCAGTACCGTAAGTTCCTTTATGATTTTTTTTTTTGGTAACTTGCTTGGAATATATTTTCAAATTTGCCGCGTTTGTCAGTGTGAAACGTTCTCCATTCGAAGCGACATCTACTGCATTCTTAAATGGAATGGACTGTAGTTCGTTTTGAACTTTCAAAATATGTATACTTAAACGATTTTGCAATATTTTGAAAAATCAAAAAATCATAGATACTAACCGGGCAATTAGAAAATAACTAGTGATTTAACCAACCTAACAACTGCAATTTAATTTTGACAATCCAGATGTTTTTTGAATGTACCCACAGTCGGGGACTCGGAATTTCGGGCACCACTGTCACTGTCAAGCTATAAAGTAGTCCTCATATCATTAACCTCACTTTTACTCTTGTTTCCAAGATTTAGATGTTATTTGTCATTTTGACACTTCAAGATAATAAGTGCAAAAATTATGTTCTAGGGTCCAAGATACAAGAAACACGTAACAAGAATAGCAAAAAAACAAAATATTCTGGTTAAATTTAAATGAAAATGTACTAAATTTCCAAATTTGATTTTTCAATATGGCATGTTGACAAGAAAGTGTGATTTACACCGCAAATTTTTGAAGTGACAGAAGAATGATGCCCGAAATTCCGAGTCCCCAACTGTACTTTACTTGTAAAATAGATTTTACTCCAATCAGCGTTTAATTTATTATTAATATTAAAGGAGGGGTTTAATTGTTATTGGCGTAAGAATTGTAAATTGCATCAGCCGAGTGGGGAGTGCGGTGGGGCATGGTAATCGAGGATTTAATCATATTCCATTATTATGTATTTCACCAAAAATATACGAAGAGATACCGTCGCAAGCAGAAGACATAGGTCTTCAGGTTTTGAAAAATACATTTTTTTGATTTGGGGCTTAGTTTCCCAGTATTGGAGTGAGAAACATAAAAGTACCTCTTGAAGTTTTCGCCGTAAAACGAAATGCTTTTTCGAAAAAATTAAATTTTTTAAGAGCCATACGGATACAGAGATTGTTATAGAATTTTTACCAGAAGAAAAATTTGGACTTCTGCTCTCTGATTGATACACTGCGAAAAACGTGACAATCTGTAGCCATCTCAGCTATACCTGAGTTATCGATTTGGCAAGGGGTTAGTTTTTGGTTTTTAAATTCCTACAGAATCGTTTTTAAGCGACTTCCGGACACGTGAGCGCTCTACTGTAATAAACAAGGAAAATCTAAACTTCTAAATGCTTTCCCTTTATTGCAATATGAGATTTTGCATCATCCTACACAAACCGTTAATTAAAATTCCACCTTACGTGCCAAGAATCTCGAAGAGTTTTGATTTAATATGTAATTAATTTTAAAATAACGTAATAGTGGAAAGAATAATAAAAGGAAGATAGTTCAAATAATTACAGTAGATCAGGTGACACGTTTTTAAAAAAATGTAAACAAAAGTTGTTAATATGAGTCTACATGGGATTCATAATTTTCCAAAGGCGAATGTTGTTTGAGAATCACCTCGTATACAGGGTTCTTAAAAAATGACGAATCAACACTATACCAGACTATTCAGGGACACCCCCAGAGTACTAGAACAATGTTATTAAAAAAAATTTCAACTAAAATAAACAAGTCAAAGTAAATTCATAGGTAGGAAACTAAATGCAATTACTTACCTAATTAATAGCTTGGTTGCCAAATCAGTTTTATGATTCTTGTGCAAAACATGAAAAATAAAACTTGATATGAAGGTAGATGATTTTAAATAAAAATTATTGTTGAACATTATTTAAAAAAAATATGTCTTTCACTACAAAAGTTGTTGAAATACATATTAAGGATTGGTTAATAATAACAATTTTAGATACAGATTTTATAGCCTCCATATCTTAAAAGAAGCACGAAATTGAATTTTTTAAACATTTTTCCCATGCTCAGAGGGTGTCTCTGAATAGTGCACAATGGCGTTGTTTCTCCATTTTTTAAGCACCCTGTATGTATAAAATGTGTCAACAATATTTTGAAAATTTACCATTTTCTGAAAATGACAATTTTTTGTTGTCGATAATGAGTATAATAATAATAATAATAATAATACATTTAACTATGTATTTGTGTTGGAGATGTTACATCGTTAAGGCGGCCTTACACCAAGGCAACAATTGGCAACATTGCAGGCATCATGTTGCCAATTGTTGCCTTGGTGTAAGACCACCTTTAGACACGTCAAAATGAAAAGCATGCAGACAACCTTTTTTGTTACTGCAAGTGGCATTACTTCAGTTATCTATTTTATTATCTATTCTTAACTAAATAATTATCGCTTTAGATAGTAGTAGCGAAAAAAAGGTTCCAAATAAAATTACTTAACTTGTTATATTTCCCGGATGTGAAGATTTTCTTTATTTTCCACCCTTTTTAATTTCTGATGCATTTCTGCAAAACAGAGCTGAGTAGGTACAAATTCTACAGCAATGAATAAACTATAATTACTGCCAGTATTATTATTATTATTACTGAAAACTTTGCAGAAACCTCGTGTTATTCGTTAAAACAAACTGATTTTAACAAATGCTAAATTATGATATTAAGCATCATATGCATGTACGGGGTGTTGCACTGAACCGACAGACACAAAAATAAGAAGAAAATCACGTCTTGATATCTATTCATTTTTTATAATTTCAGTGAAACGAATTCAGACAAAAATTTTGTCTTTTTTGGATGCTTGCATATTTTTTGGAAAATTTTTGACATTTGATAATTTTCATTATAGCAAAATTTTCAATTTTCCATTATATCCCTTTAGTCATTTCATATTTTTTCAATTCCTTGTTTCTCAAGCACTCCGGAACCCCTTTTCTTTCATTGTTTCGGTCTAAACACTCAAATTATTTTATCAAGTATCACTCACATATTCACGTCCTCGTCTTGTTTTGTTTTTCACGAAAAAATTACAATCCCAATCAATAATGTATTCTCCTCTTAATATAGAATGATACACATAACAAACAAACTTGACGTCACCTGCTGTAAGTAGGAAAATCCCCATTTAATAACTTTATGTAACAATGTAAAACACCAGTTCATTGTTGACTGATATATCCTAAAACTTTCATAACACTGAAAGCTAACATTCCCTATAATAAAATTTTTGAAAAAAATCAACTGTCACGACTGCGATTCTTTCCACTAAATCTATGACGCGACAACTGTCACTTTTACCATGAATTATGCGACAGTAAATTAAATAGATTTCAACGTGTCCTGTCATTTTGAAATTTTTACGATCACACCGTATCGGTCTTGGAAACAATTTTTTTGTTTCCCAAATTCGAAAAGTAAAAAGTGTGTCGGACACGTTTCGTTGTTTGCAGAGGTCAGACAATATGTTTACAAAAAATTTGACCGATTTGCAGATTCAATGCCATCAGGTCTGGCCAGAGTAAAACGAAAAATTGAGAAAAATTCCAAATGTCATTACAAAAACTAGTTCTTCGCAAAATCGTCTCTTTAACTGGTTCAAGTGTTACATGGTTACAGGTTTAAAGTTTAAACTTCGATTTAATCGGCATTTTATTTTAATTTCGTCGGTTCGGAATGCAGATTGGTCGATGATAGTCGCTGATAAGACTAACTCCAAATTGATATTGAGAAACGTTCGTACACCAGCCCTTACCAGCTCTCCTCGGTGGTCCCTCTGTTGTCGCAACCCGGAAGAGTACCGTTACATGAAATTAGAAACAAAGCCAGTACCTGCTGCGTCCCATTCGACTCTTGACCTTAATCCCAATGGTACTAATTAGTTGGGTGAATGTCAGGGCTGGGTAGCACAATGGTAGACCATGACTGTTGGAAAAAACTGTGACGAGGGGTGGACCGTTATCGTCGGAACGGCTCTATTTGTGTCGGTGGTACCCGAATCTGTGTCGCAATTGGAATTTGTTTTTCTGTGGAACCATCCGAGTAATTCTGTGAATCGCCACGACCACGTCGGAACGTAATCGACCAATAAATAATTCGTTGTGTGTCGAATAGTTTACATATTCCGCATACGTAGCTCTGAAATATCTCTATAACTGCCGAAAAGTGAAATTGATTGGGGTACGGATCGTACCGCTCCGCACTAATTAGCTCTGGAGTGGTGAGGTCGCGCACCCGTGGGGCCCCTTCTGTCTTTCTCTACGGGTCGGTCCGTTCGCGGGTCGTACGTCTTAGCTCGGGTCGTACCGAAAACCGCCCGTCGTCTTCTATCGTCACTTCGCCTAACTTATGCCTTCTGCCTCTTTTTATCTCCTTGTGCACTAGTTTTTTCTCTTTTTAACTTCCATGTACCTGTTTTGTTGACCAATAAGCTACTGTCGCCGTCCGTCTCGCTCTCCGCTGTTTGTTTTCCTCTCTAAGGTCGTACCGGGGTTGTCGATGGGGACCATCAGGCGCAAATCGGTTAATCGGTTGGCGGTTTCGGGAGCCGATCCGGTGGTGGGAGGATTCGGGTGTTGTCACCTCGCCGATGCCGCCTCCTACTGGTCTCTATGGTGAATGACAGCGCGGTGAGTGGTGGCGACCGATTCCAAAGCAGAGCACTCAGTGTGCCTTGCCGACCTGCCGAGGCCGTCCATGGCCAACTATCTCACCTGACTTGCACCTGCCGTGGTCACAAGATCGGTCGCCGCGCAGTGATACATAGTGACCCCAGTGATTCGCACCGCGACAACTCGGTACCGCCGCGGTGGTGACAGTGACATGTGACACCGTCACGACCCCGCTCATCGGAAGGGTTCGTTCGGTGGTGCTACAAAGTGACATGTGCCTCTGAGGACCTCGCCGCAAGGATGGATACCGAGAGTCCCGTCATCTGGCCCTCTTGGTGCTACTCAGGTCAGAGTACTTCCAAAAAAAAAAAAAAAACAACACTTCTGATCGATCGATTCGAACCTCCCCATTCACTCGACTCTTTAAACATCTCCATCGCTTCGCGACCATTTCTGATTGGTACCATTTTTTCGAAATCATCACCCAAAACGCGGCTCAAGTTTTTTCGATGACAGTCACTGGTCGGTACCACCAACAGCAAAAAATACTGACCGCTCGCGCTGATCAAACGATGTGGAATTTGCTGCTTTCGGGTCGTAAAATACAAATTTTTCGATTTTAGAGTGAACGTGAGTGGTGTGTTTTTGTAAAAGGCGGCGTCGTTGGGGTTCCGTTTCTGTTATGGTTACGTCAGGTACGAAAACAAACTGGGGGGTCAAGCTTTTCTGGAAATTTTACAATAAAGATGGAGCTTTATTGGGGGTCGTAAAGTGTGACCTTACCTGAAAGGCAAAATTTCGTTTATTGCCCTTCTTTGTGACCGTTCGTAAATATTGGTTTCTTGTGGTTCTAAAAGGTAACAATTTCTCAAAAATCAAGTCATTTCCTAAATAAAAAAGCATGGACAGGTTATGGTTAGTTTTTTAATAGTTCATTTTTAAATTTTATATTCTCATGTTTTGTCGTTTCTTCTTTATTTTAAAATTTTATACGGTTTATTTTTCTTGAATTGAATTTTTAAATTTAAGTATCATTTTGCATTTTTAAAGCTTATTTTGTTCATCTTAATTTCTTGTGCTGTTAATGGGTTTTATTCCCGTTGGACATTGTATCAAATAATAATAATATTTTCCCTCTTCTTAATTTTTTCGTTTATCATTTCTAAATTTTTATTTTTGCGTTTTGTTTTAAAATAGCATTGTATTTGTCTTCTAAACAATTTTTTCCTTTTGTTTTTTGTTAGTGAATTTTATTAAAAACAAGTCAAAATTCCAAATTTAAAATATTACGTTTTTTATTTTGTCACTATTTTTTTTTTTAATTTAAATTTTGTTATGTATTTTTAAAGTTTATTTTGTTTATTTTCCTTCGATTTTATTTTCTTTATAATGTAGTATGAAAAAATAGTTTTTATTTTATTAAATACATTTTTCAATTTTCTTTTATTAGATAGGTACATATTACTTTTAGTTATACATATGGTATATTTTTTTATATTTGGATTCCTTTCTCTACTTTAAAAATGTCATTTTTTTAATTTATAATGTGACTTTCTGTGTGCGTTTTCCCAACGCAAATTAAATATTAATGTAAAGAACAAAAGTAATTTTTTTTAATCGTTAAAACGACATTTTATTGTGTTACTTGTTTCTTACTACATATTATTATTATTATTATGTTTTTTGGATTCATTTTCTTTTTTGTAATTAAATATGTATTCGTCATTAAATATACCTACCCTTCAAGTTTTATTTTCAAAATTATGTTTTTTGAACTTATTTATTAATTTTTTCTTATTGAGTTTTTGTTTTATATATTTTTTTTTCTTTCAAATTAATTTGGAAAACCTCGAAAACTTATTTTACATTTTTTTTAAAGAAAACTAACCAAAATTGTTTTAACTTATTTTGTCTTGATCCACTAAGCAATAAGTATAAAACACATGATGCAAGAATCACCCCGTATATTTTTCTCTAAGAAAGTAAACATAGCCCAGTATGAACGTCTGCATTTATATTTTTTTAATGTTTTATTTAATTTAAGTAAATGACAATCACATTTTCGCTCAGCATTAGCTAAAGTGACAATCATTTAATCAAACAGTCACTTAAAGTAACATTACTTGAAGGGAAAAAATATAGAGATGACTCAGACCCATAACAAACCAATTTTGGAAAAAATATAACTTTCAAATTATTTTTTTCACATTTATACCTACAGGTATCTTAAAATTATCATATTCCGAGTTCGGGACCAAGTAAAAATGTTAAAAAAAAATAGCTGTCACTTTGAAAAATATATCAAAGTTGCCAATATTTGTTCAACAGTATTAATATTCTAGCTATGTTGTACTTCCCTTTTGAACAAAAATTGGAAAAATAAAACTTTTATTTTTTCGAGATAAAGCTATTTTTTCAAAAATGTCTTTTCATTTATATTTTAATATTTTACATAATCGTCCTCACCATATTTCTGAATGTCAACCATTTATATTTTTTATTTGAAGAAAACATGATGAAAAGTTTGAACCTTCAGACCCATATATCTTTGTAAAGACCCCCCCTATATTTTTTATTTTATTTTTTCGAGATTCCTGAAATTTTTCCCTACAAGACCCCCGACTTGGAATACGTTAATTTTGCGACATCCTGTATACATAGGGATGCCCAAACCAAAATACATCACGTGACCCGTTTTTATTTTATCTCCATCATTATTTCTTCTTATTTCTATTCTTATTCTTTTTATTTGGTAACAACGATTTTAAACTTATTTGTGTAATAGACAACTGACAATAATAATAGTCATGAGAAATGAATCCGGCCTCGATGCCGTGCCTCTTTTCAACGACAATAATCGTACTATTCTTGTTTTCCGCTTTTAAATGTAGATTTCTGCATCGCCTGTCATCTCAGTACCGGTCGTACCTCTGATTTTTCCTCCCCTTTTTCCGTTTTTCTCCCGCGTCTGTCTCTTCTGCACACGCAATCGCAGAATTATGACTCAATTAGCAGCTTTATCACTGTGTTGGTGTCGTGATTGGCTGAAATTTGCGTGTAATGGGCGTTACGATCGGTTATTAATAGTAAAAGCGAAATAATCACCGTAGTACCGCAGTCGGAAAAACTGCAAGCCTCATTATATCACTGTCGTGGCCGTTTCGTCCTCGATAAGATGATGGAAGCACGCGATCTCGGCGGCGGTGACGCCATCGCCAGGTAGTACCCTGACGGAGGAGTGGAAAGCGCCGACTTGACACCACTTAGGCAATCCCGTCGAGATTATTTTGAGCAAATTAATTAGACAAACGTCGCCTTCACCTCGATTGAGCAGTACCGGCGGTACTCTTACTCGGTGCAATCGCACAAATAATAGTCGATTCTCGAAGGCCGCAATCGTTCTTCGTCCGTTTCCAGGACGGGTCGTTCTGGGTAGCATCTTTCGCGATTTCGTGGGAATTTTTCGGTTTTGTTGTGCGATATTGGCGGACCGTGATGAGGCGGAATTCGCGCTGAAAAAACGCATTCAGAAGCACACATCTTCACCGTCCGTGACAGTTTCGAATAAACGTCGTTGCGGTACGGCTTTCAGGATAAATCGACACGGCCGACGCGATTATTGTACCGTGCGACAAAATGGCGCCGGTTCGATTCGCGTTTATGGCCCCCATAAAAATCGACCGGATTAAATGAGTTGTCAGTCGATTTTCGGAGGACAAGAAACGAATCTCGACTCTCGAATCGGAGCTCTGATGCAGCGCTGGCATTGTCCCCCGCGCGATGACTTCCTCGTGCAAACAAACAATTGACAGATGGACGGCGACGGAACACCTCGAGCCCTTGCGCCAAACGACAAAGTCAACGATCACTCGCTCTGACCACCAAATGGCGGAGGAATTTGATGGTAATGGCATGCCGACACGATCCAACAGTCATGGCTTCTTGTCCATGTTTATTAATCACGTTTTATCGGTGTTTAATTGTTTGGGAATGGCGTGACGTGACAACGTACAAAGGAGTTGGGTACTTTCTAGCTCCCGGTCGCTCCAAAAATTAAAAACTTACCAGATGAGGATTCAATCATGCCCATGATTGCAGCGCGACCATAAAGATGCGACATTCGTTTGACATTTGAAGTAGACAGTCGTTTCCGGCCGAACTCGAAGAGATACGAACTGTTACGGATCGTCAAAATGTCACTATTTATTTCAGCATCGACCCTACCAAATTTCATCTTTCTAGTCCAACAAATACGCGATTATTATTATCAACATTATTATTATTGCTGCTGGAAGTTTTCAGAAAAACTTATAGAAACTCGTGATTTTCGAAAAAATGTTGAAATAAAATGACTTTGCCGGGATTATAAGAGTCGAGTTTTATACAAACTTGATATACTGAGTGTCATGAAACGCGCACATCTTAGTCAATTTATTTAAGTATTTGGCGGTCTTCTTAATTTTTACACTTCAAAGGAAACGTCAGCTTTCGCTGATGGCACTTGACAGATGACTGCTGAAAAATTTATTGGAGAAAGTTTTAAATCTTGTGTCAACAGAAATTTGACAGCTGTGACAACTCGACAATGTCAGGTGACGTCCGCAACTGTTGCAGTAATCTGTCATTTGTCACTGCCAACAAATCTGTCTCGGAAGTAGAAAGTTAAGTAATAAAACTTGTATTCTACACGTTTAACGCCTATTTATATTCCTTTTACATTTTTATATTACATCTTTCTTTTTGCTTTTTTATTTTTTGTTCTCTTAAAACATTCTTTTTCCTTTTTGCATTTTCTCAATTTTTCCAACAGTCATTTCTCATTCTCCCTTGATATTCATTACAAACAAAACGGGACACAGTATTGAACCCGGATTTATTTATCATTACGAATATTTCTATCAATTTCTTCGAAAGCGTTATTATTTGTATCGGGTGTTCATTTAAATTTCTTCGAAAAGTGGGCGTTGAAGATTTAAATGAACACCTGATATTATCAATTTTTCAATGCATTCAGATCAAAATCCATTCATACGATATTACGGATTCAAATTGGTACATAATAGTTATTATTATTATCAAATAAATTAAAATCATCAGTAATAATTATTTTGTCGGAATAAAAAAGTGAAATTTCAAACAGTCGCTACATTATTATTATTAGTGAAAAAATATTATGTACATTAATTATTAATATTATTACATAAAACAAATGAAAAATCAACAAACAAAATCAAAATTTGTTAAAACACATTCAAAACTGTTACTTAAAGTCCATTCAAAAATCAAAAAACCACCAACGTCGCATTTTCCTAGATAATTACTATCGGCAACGCTGTCTAGTGTAAAATTTGGTGCGACTCGTATAATTTTGAGGTTAAATGTTTATTGAGTGTCTTGTTTTTCTGGACATGTTTAAGTAAAAATAATAAGAATGAATCAAGAAATAAATAAAACGTGCTGATAATAAAACAAAATGAAGGAAATTCAAAGCAATTGAATTTTATTTTGAATCAAATAAATGTCATAATTTATAGTTACCAACATAGTATGAAAAAATATCTACCTAGGGTTTTTTAAATTTTACCAACCTAAAGCAACAAGTGGTGGTTTTTTTATTTTTGAATGGACTTCAGTCATCGATTATTATTATTGTTAATAGAAACGAGCAGCATCATTCTAAGCGATCGCTGCCGTCGCAAAACTGAAACAATCGAACGTCGCGCTCTCGCTCAGCTGTCACGGCAAATCTGTCACTCCCTCGCCTATTTAAAAGAAAAACATCGAACGCCCTGCACACCACAAGTGATCCAATTTGCATTAACCCACGGTTCAGAAAAAGAAATTCCTCAGAATGAACCGCAAACAATGGCGCGTTTCAGACTTGTATTATTTTTCATCACACGAAAAAACGCTGAAAGAGTCTTTGTGAAATGTCGAGATCGCTCGGGGTCATGGGTCATGTGAACCTTCCCCCAAGCACCAACATTCGGTATCTGATAGAGGTGAACCGGTGAAGAGCGCAGTCGAGGACCTCGACGAGTGTCCGACGAAAATCCGGACTGTTTATACAAGAAGAAAGAAGAAATCTCGAATCGGAAGAAAAAGAGCGTCTCAGTGATGTATTGTTATTGAACGGGCACGGCAAGGTCCAGAGCTGAGTCCAATCGAATCGTGGTGGAGAAGAAACCTATTAGATTTGTTATAAATAGGTTGAGGTGTGTGATCTGAACACCTGTCTCTAGTAAATTCGGGAGTAAAAGAGGCTCTGGTGCGTGTGTTGTTTGAAGAGGCACCGCAACGTCCAGATCTGAGTCCGATTGAATCGTCACGGAGATTTGTTAGACGTCAAAATGTGTGGCTAGTAGATTCGGTAGGACAAGAGTATTTCTTTTGAACGGACACTGCAACGTCCAGATCTGAGTCCGCTCGAATCGTGATGGAGAAGAATCCTTCGCGAATTGTTTTAAGCCGAAGCGTGTGTTCCAAACACAGTTTTCTGGTAAATTCGGAAGGAGATTTTTTGTGAAGAGCCAGTGAAGAGTCCAGATCCGAGTCCGCTCGAGCCTCCGTGTAGAGGAAACGTATTAGGTGTGTTAGAGGTCGAGCCGTGGTGATTTATTCGTGCCGGGTCGCATTGTTTACATTCAGGAGAACGCGTCGATTGTTATGCAGGCGAGGTGTCCATCGACAGACGGACAGGATGGTGTTGTTGTCGACGGTAGCGCAGCACAACCGCACCACCATCCAGCACTTCCTCGCCGGTCATCCGCCGTCTTTATCAGTCAGGACGGAGACGTCGATGGAAGACGTGCGTCACATACATGACCGATACCTGATGAATATTCGCGGTGTGTACGTCGAAGACGAGACCTGACGGAATCCGACGGGGACGATTTTTATTGGGGGAATTTGTCGACGAGAGGAAGACATGTGTGCCGACATCTGCAAGAATGTTACAAAAGCCATCAAGTTCACACCTTACCAGCACACAATGGGTAGTTACGGATGCATTACAGCGACTCGTTCGCGTTCGGTTTTATCTAAGCGTTAACATCTTCGCAGAAATGACAGTAAAATCGGAACGGGCGAGGCGGGGGCGGCGCTTCCGATATGTCTTTTCGACGAAGGCTCCGAACGCGAGGTTTACAAATTAAGACAAAACGGAGCAATTCACAGAGAGCTTTTTACAGGGTGCAATGAAGAAATTACGTTTTGCAGAAAGATTTCACATTTTTTCGTCGCTTGACAAATGCCATGAACAGAAAATTGTCAAAAGTAAAAATGTATTGCGGACAAATATTGTTTTTTACGATTTGACGAATAATGTCAAAACTGATGGGTTCAAATGACCAACGTCAAGATTTCAACTGTTAAAAGTTGGAAATTCATAACTGTCAAATGTGTCAAGTGAAATTAATTTTTGTAAAAATGTTTTAGAGACAATACTTGTCACAGTTAAAACATTTTTTTTGAGTTTACGCAAAGAATTTTCCAGTATTTGTTAGGTTTCCTATTTATTTCTTCAGTGTCAAACTCACGAAATCCATATTGTCAAAAACAAACATTTATTTCTGAAAAATGAACGTTGCTTTTTGTAGAGAAATTCGAGAAAAAGATCGTTTTGAAAATTTGTATGTATCATAAATTCGAAATTGTCACGAAAATCCATATTGTTAAAAACAAAATTTTATTTCTGAAAAATAAACGTTGCTTTTTATAGAAAAAGATCGTTTTGAAAATTTACTAAATGTCAAATATCATAAATTCAAAATTGTCACGAAAATCCATATTGTCAAAAACAAAATTTTATTTCTGAAAAATAAACGTTGCTTTTTGTAGAGAAATACGAGAAAAAAATCGTTTTGAAAATTTGCTAAATGTCAAATATCATAAATTCGAAATTGTCAAAACAAAATTAAAACTTTTTTCTGTTGAAATTCCTTTGTCATTTAGAACAAAAATATTGGTTTTAGTATATTGAAATTATTTTTAATTTTCAGACGTAAAAGCGTTTGTTGACAAACATTCCTCATTGATAAATAAAGAAATTTGAGGGAAAGCTTTTTGAAATGAACGAATTCAAACTCTTTCCAATTTGTTATCAAATATCATAAATACTTACATCTATTTTTGTAAGTTTCTAAAATTAAGTAACATAAATTTCTGCACAGAAATCTGTACAATTTTAAATGTTATTTTGGTTGAAATGTAGATTGCCAAATAAATAAATTCCAAACTGACAGAAGTGAAAACTTTTTGATAAATATTACTTCTACACGGAAATTTGACGGGAAAAATGTTTTCACAATCCAAATATGTAGTATTAAAATTCCAATAAATCAAATTTATTTCTAGATTCGGATGTTATAAATTGAAAGTTGTTAGAAGTGCAACAATGCAGCTGATAAATGACAAATGTGTCAAATGACAAAGTCAAAATTGCGTTCTACAACAGTTTTCACATCTCAAACTGCAAATATGTCAAATGTCATAAATTCTTAACTGTCAAAAGTAGAATCATTGTGACGAAATCTGTTGTCTTTTACAGAAGAAAGTGTTTTTGAATTGATAAATTCTTTGAAATTGTCAAATATCAAATGTGAATTCAAAAATGACTTACTTACATTAAATGATAAATTTATTTATTTCTATTCATGTGTCCATCAGAATCTTATAATAGTATTCGCATCTTCAACTGTCACTACAACCGTCAAATGTCATCAATTCAAATTTGCCAGCAATAAAAGCGTATTGTGGAGAAAATTTTGTTTTTTACAGAAAACTATAAAATGCTTTACGTTGTTTTGGGATAATGGGAGGCCATGGAAGTAAAGCTGTCTGTTGAATTAAGTTATGTTTTCTAAGTTTGAGGTTATAAATAGCGCCAATGTCTAGTGCATTGTTGTCAGTTTTACTAGTTTCCAATAGAAGAATACTCAGATATCGCGGGAAATTCAGTAACATGTTATGTTACAGTGTGTCCAACATGAAAAAAATAAATTATGGCCTCCCATTATGCCAAAACAACGTCAATGGTGTTTAGAAAAACAAATGTACATTTGTTAAGACTGGAAATTTACGAACGTTCAAAATTCAAAACTATCAAGCTTTTACGGAGATTATTTCCTTCATGTGTTTAGCAACCAATTGCGTGACAAATATTGACCAATCAAAACGAGAAAACAAAAAATAACCCGATAAAATTTCTCTAAAATGCACATGTGCAATAATCTGATAAAAAATGTCGGTACCTGATTTTATTTTATTTTTTAAATTATTTTCAATTAAAAGGATTGGAAATAATGCGTTTGGTTTCATTCTATTCAGGAAATAATCAGCCGTATACCCCTCGTGCAAAATTTTAATATCGGCAATTTTTTTGCTAATGAACTAAAACATCCATAAATGAGGTCAGAAGACCAATTATTAGCAAATAAGAGCACGAGGCGAAGTCGAGGGCTTTTATTTGATAATAATTGGCCTTCTGACCGAATAATTTATGGATTTCCGATAAAAAATTGTGCACTTGGGATATAATATGTGAAAACATCTTTTTTAAAGTTTCTCAAAATTGAATAATTCAAATAATCCAAATAAATTTCCAAAGTTGAAATATTACTTTTAAGGGAAGAAAAATTTGTCTCGACCTGTTGCAAAAATTCTCCGACCACCTGTACTTCCACCTCAAGCTCTTCCTTGTATTCATCAATAGTGATTACACCTGTCACTTCCAGAAGTCGTAAATCCTTTGACGCTAAACCCCGCCATAAACCACCCCGACGCAATTCCCCGAAAACCCATCCCTTCGCAAATCCCTCGTTCACCTTTTTCGTGGAAAAACTTATTTTGGAAAAGCCGCGCTCCGTTGCCATCTCGCGCCTTTCCCTTGCCCCAATAAAAATGTCGTCGCCGTCTCGATTAAGTCGTAACGTTTCTGATCACACCGTTCGCGTTGATTTTAATAAATTTAATATGCGAGAACAATGTCCGCTGTCCAAATTTGGTCGTCCGAAGCGGTCCCGCAGCGGCCTTAATAGGTGTTAAGCGTCAAACACAGGAGACTCGCCGAATTAATATTTATAAAGGTGGGGTCACGTGAGCGCGGCTTTATCGCCTCCGTGACAGCGTTCGAATTGTCAAAGTGCGAAAGGGATCACGCCACGATTAATCAATCTGATGGGTCAATATCGACCCATCGCGGTTTATCTCCCCATTTATTACCGTGTAAACAAGCCCGAATAAATTCCGATTCCCACACGAAAATTTCGACGGGACAAACGGCTTTAATAGAGTCCTCTTCCATATTTTATTGGGCGTTATATAAATAATTTCAAGTTATTGGGCAATAAAACCTCGAGAATAGTGTCGTTTTCTCGCTCGGGGTTGAGGTCACCTACCTGCCTCAGCTGGCATTCCACCGCCTCCTTTTCTCTGAGCTCGTGGGTGGAATGCGCCCAGAAGGGTTGCGACGACCGCACGACCCTTCTCCATTCACACACCTTGACTCGTTCTTTGTCGCACACGACCGTGGAAGTGGGACAAAGGTCGCCTCCGCACCGGTCATGTTTGCCAACTTCGTCTCTTAATTAGGTGCGAAAATCGATTTGGTCATTTCGCGGCAAACAAAAATTCGTCGCGTAGATCAACACCAGTAATGGTAATGGGAATGTCCAGTTATGGTGACAAACGTAAGAATTGTTTGAATCTCGAATTTGGGAAATTTTTCGGGGCCGTTGCGTCGCGCCGGTGAACGCAGTATACGTAGCCGTCACTCCGCGTCACTCATCCCTGCTGGCGTCTGATTGGGGGAAAATTTGTAAAAACTTGGCGGTAATTCCGCGGCGGTAGTAAACAAAGTGGGAAAAAAATTAATTTGCACAAGGCGAGAGCGAGACGGAAGAAGTCTAGAATTCGGAGTTCGTCTCTCGATTTTGATTTATTTGGCGAATTAATTGGACGAGATCGCCGAGAAGATAAATATTTTTAGAGGAAATTCCCGGAGCAAGAATGTTTGTTATGTAAATTACGTACGAAGAGAGAGAAGTGAAGGAAATGTGTTCGAGTACAGTAAACAAAGAAAAAACTGTTGCGGAATCATAAACAAGATTGGATCTATTGTAAGTTATAAACTCGATTAATTCTTTTATAATGGGACGAGGTTCGTCGTAAACGGCCAACAAAAAGCACAAAAAAGAAGAAGAAGATGCGGTGCGATTGTGTTGCATCAGGAGAATGAAGAAAATGAAACATGAGAGTGGAGGAGAGATGATGAAGGCGAGAAATACGATTCAAAATTTTCGGCTTATCAGCAACACTGATACCTCTAAATGTTATATTATTTTTTATCTTTATGTGATCTGGTACGTTCTGAATATTAAATGAGAAAATTTCTATGCTTATGGTAGTGCTGAAACACGATAACTGTAGACGATGTTTGTTTAAGTATGTCGAACGAACCATTATTTATGGAATTTGGTGGATCATCACGCAAAAACAAAACGATATCTCTAATAAAATAAATTATAATGAGGAAGTCCCAGATTTGGGACGGCAGAGCAAAAAGTCGAAGGTGTGGATTGCGTTTCAGGATGACGTCAAATTGACAATTTTTTGCTTGGGGCACGACCGACAGATCTAGCGGATCCGGCTCGAGGGACCAAGAATCTGAGTTTGAATTCGGAAGTGGCGTTTTTGGGAAAAATTTGAAGTATCAGGACCATAAATGTGTCCATCTGGTCGATAGTTTTTGTTTTGAGAAAATGTACAAATTAAGTCCGGCTCGAAGGACCGCAAACTGTCTCCGTTTGTCATCCTCGTCGATGCACTCCACCTGCCTCGAAAGCTTCCAAATCGCGTGTTTTTCAATTTTGTTTTGATTAATTTAATTGTTAATAGTCACTCTCTCTAATTAGTGTTGTGAACAACAATCGGTTGCGTCAAAGAGAAATCACAAAGTCGAATTGTCATCGCACAAGTTAAACGAAATTAGCAATTACACTTTTTCCGCTGGACGTAATTAGACAATTAACTTGTTCCAAGTCGACGGGTGTCAGTTCTGTCCCAATTCCCGGGCCGCAGCCCCCGACCCGTGAATCATTTCGGCCCTGATGATGTCAGTCAGTTACCGCCGAAACCGGTTCCACCCGGGATCTCGTTCCAACGGTCCGAAAGGAGTACCGTCCCGACGATCACACTCGGATTAATTAATCCATAACTGTCTCCGCAAACGAGGTTAATTATTTTTAACGCTCCCATTACCCATACAAACACCGAAACGCATTAGTCGACAGTCAGCCACCGCGTTCCGACCTCGTGACAAATTACGACGTTTTTTCTACTCGAGTACCACACGATAACATGAAAGAGAACCGGAGCGAGGGATTCAATTCGGAAGCTGACACGAAATAAGTCGAGAGGGGGACGAATCGGAGCGGAGGTGTCGGAGTCACGTGGGTGGTGCGCCCCCCAAGTGAACGAACTATAGATTTTTGAGAGTTGCTGTTGAGTAGCAGCTTCTCTTTTTTTTTTCAAAAGTAGTGGATGAAGAGAAAGAGAGTTTGATGAAATGATGGAAAAGATTTTTGGTTGTTTGATTTTGTAAGAGCGTAGTAGAATATTTGAGGGAGTTTGTGTGCGTTTCTGCAGTGAACGGGGTATAGATTAGCGTTGGGTCCGAGCTGGGAGCCGGCGTCCTTGATCCTTCCGATCGATCATAATTACGAGCTCGCGCCAATCAAGCGGTTCTACCGCGACGCCCATTTTATCTTCTGGTGTTGCTTCCAGGCGAGTCCGCTACGGAAGCCCTCGACGGCGCCCCCCAACTGCAAGCGACCAAGTTGGTGCGAAAGCGCAGGATGGAGCGCGCCCTCACCAACAACAACGGCCCGGACTACGCCCTCCACAACAACAACAACCACGTGAAGAACGAGCGCTTGAGTCCGGGAACTCCGGACGTGTCGAGCCGGTCGCGCTCGGTCACGCCCTCGTCCCACCCCAACACGCCGCCCGCCCCGGACTCGCACCCCCTGGCTCCGGTGTCGGGCCGCAACTACAGCGACTTCATGCGGAGTCTCGCCGCCAAGTACAACAACACCAACCCCAACGAGTGAGTCTTAGAATGGGAAGAGAAAGTGGAAATGTGTCGTAGCTATTTCAGCGCCGCCCGGAACGGCTTCCCGCCGCCGCTCGACCCCAGATTCAAGCCGAGCAACTTCCCCATGCTGCCGCTCCCGAAGGAGGGCGAGCCCTCGGTGAAGAAGAGCGACTTCACGTCGCTGCTCAACCCCTTCGCGAACGCGTCGATGTTCCCGCCGCTGATCGACATGTCCACCACGCAGACGCTGCTGGCGATGGTGCGGACGGCCAAGGAGGCGGAGCTGCAGGGCCTCCTGAAGAGCGTGAAACGGCAGGACGCGTCGTCGCCGCTCGACCTGTCCGCCGCGGCGCCGCCGCCCAAGAGGCCGCGCGTCAAAACCTCCTCCTCCAGCAGCCCCAGCACCGCGTCCAAGAGGGCCCAGTCGGAGAGTCCGCGGCTGCACGACGACGTCTCCAGCTGGACCGTCGACGACGTCTGCAACTTCGTCTCGTCCATCGACATCTGCGCCGAGTACGCACAGGTGAGTACCTTCGGAAGCTGCACACGAATTATCATAACTGCGTACTTTACGAGGTACGGTACGTCGATGATTATAGCATTTCGCTGGCGCGCTGCAGTGAAAGGAGACTTAATTTAATGATTCGGACGAAGGTGCTAGTTAAAACGTATAAATAATAATGAATCACGGATAGAGCCTCCGGGCTCGACCGTTTTAATTTGCGGCTTCCTATCGATGGGATTCAGGGAACGAATCGTTCGGAGACTTCGACGGGAGAACAGACCGGAAACCCGGATTTCTTTCGCACACAAATCACCAGCCGACAAGAGTAATAGCCGCAGACCTGGACCCCGACCTCCAAAAGCTCGTACCTTAATTATCGACCACCTAAAAATTAGATAAAGACAAAACAACCACCCTGAAAGCTTCCAATGTGGAACGGTCGTGGAGACTTTAACGATGGATCAGGACGAAAACGCAGATATTTGGAAATACGGACAACAGGAGACTGTCCGTAATAGCTCCCTGTCCATAAAGGGAGATTCTCAGCGGTGAGTGGAGACTTCAACGATAGGGCAGGATAAATATACTGAAATTTGGAAATTCGAACAAAAAAATAATAAGCGACTATATGTGGAGATTTCGATGATAGAGCAGAACAAATACACAAACAGAACAGAAACTGCCCATCATAGCATAATAGCTGACCGTCCGTAATAGGTAACTGTGCGTAATTGGAGATTGTCCGTAGTAGGTGACTGTCCGTGCAGACTTCAACAACAGGGCTGGACAAATACAGAGTTATTTAGAAATTGCCTTAAAAGGAGACTGTTTGTAATAGCTGACTGTCCGTAATAGTGATTGTCCGTGGAGATTTCAATGATACAGCAGGACAAAAATACAGATGTTTCGAGTTTCGGACAATAGGAGACTGTCCATTATAGCTCACCGTCCGTAATAGAAGACTGTCCGTAATAGAAAATTGTCCGTAATGAGAGACTCTCCGCAGTAAGTAACTAACTGTTCGTGGAGATTTCAACAATAGATCAGGATAAATACACAAGTATTTGGAAATTTGAACAATAGGAGATTGTCCGTAAAACCGCTGATTGTCCGCAATAGGAAACTGGCTTGTGTGTCGATAGTTGAATAACAGAGGAAGATAAATAGAGATATATTTTGAAATTCAATGAAAAGGAGAATTGATAAAAATTTCGTTGCTTATCACAACGAGCATGAGAAACCAATCACCAAATTTCCAAAAAAAAAAATTGAATTTTGGTTTGTAGCAGATTTTTAAAGTGGGTTCAAGTCGAGAAGTACAGGGGTGGTCCAACGATTTGCGCGACCACCAAACGAGGTGGACACCACGTGACGTGTCCTTTCGTCTCGAGCTGATCCCACTCACGTCGCACGTCTGGAATTCGACGGGCACCGAATCCGTCTCCTCCGCCGTCGTTCACACGATCCGCCGTTCCCACAACTGACAGTGCGGGCAAAAAAACCTCTCATCGACTCCCATTACCGCCGCCACCATAAAAACCCAATCAAAGTGAGCGGGCAACGGACGCGGCCTACTGGACCGGACCGACACTGGACGGTCATACAATTGAATTTCAACCACAACGCCGTTCCGGTCACGGGTTGCTAGATGTAGCGATAGTCCGCCTTATCTCGGCCTTTATTGCGATCAAGTCGAGCGTGCGCGCCTCCGACGACTTAAGTCGGGATCTGACTTAATTCGCCTTAATTAATTACGCAACTCAAATGTGCACTGGTAGTGCGAGGAGCGGGTGGAACGGGGTCGTGTGCGGCGCCTTCGTTTTGGCGGCGCGAAAGTCGTTCAGCGTTAATTAATTTCTTGGGAAATGGTAAAAGTGAAAGAGTGGAGAGTGGAGAGGAGCAATGGGGAGGGAGGCGGTCGGGACGTGACCAAAATTCACAAATTCGAAAGGTTTCGCTTTCGGCTCAGAGGAATTGAAGAATCCGAAGAGAAGTTCAAAGAAGAAATCCCTACAACTGTTCTTCTTTATTTCTTGCAAGAAGAAGAATCGTCACGCGAACAGTCCGCTACTACGGACACCTTATTACGGACAGTCTCCCATTACGGACAAGACGATTTTAAGAACACACCATCGACCAAAACATTTTTTAAATCACTGTCTTTGACATTTAAAACAAACACTCGCGTCTGCGACTCGTGCTTATTTCCACAACAGCAAAGCTAATTATTGAGCTCTAAAAAAATTTCGGAAATGATTCACGCAAGCCTTTTCATTCTTTTTTTATGTGAAATTAGTTATTTTTGTCGTTTAAAAAAAAAAACTGATGTCAATACCAACGAAACAAATCAGAACAAGTTTTAGATTAGCTTCCTCGTAGCTCCCTATTTTTTTTTTTTTTGTAATTAAAATACAAACAAACTCCTAAAAATCTGTGATGGTGGAGCCTGAAGAAGGAGCGAGTCCTCTGAAACCGAAACGTTTCGTCCTTGTTTGCACACGAACGAATCACTCGAACCATCAATCACCGGTCGCATTCATTACCTTAATTTAAAACCATATAATTCACTCTTCCACTATCCGTTTCGACCTCTTTCGCAACACCATCAGTACCGATCCGGCGATCTCTCTCGATTTTGAAACAACTCCGAATTAGTGTGAATTCGGTCCAATTAGAATCTCCCGGTGTGGAAACGAGCTCGCGAAATTAAATTAACGCTTCACTTTACCTAATTGAATAATAATTTAGAGAATCTGACGCGCCAATATAATCTCGTCGAATTATTAAAACTAATTTAATTTACGACGGAGGTGCGGAATAAATTAGCGCTAACAGCATTCTCGGCTAGAATTTTAATTCTGGTCCCGTTCAGATCCGATTCAGATATCGAAGACGGTCCCGTGCACCTGGTGGACTCGTCACTCAAACTCTTCACATCTCAACTCCCGAAAAATGTTAAAAGCCAGTCGTGCATCGACAACCCGGAAAATGTCTTCGGCCGCGCTCCGGACGAGAGGAAATGCAAATGCACCGAAAGCAGATGCGCTTCTTCTTTGTCTGCGCGCAAATTATACCCCCGCGGAGTCCTTGAAGTCTGGCCCCGGAGTCCATCTGTCCGTCAGAGGACGCGAATTAGCAACAACTCTTCGGAGGTAATTATAAAAGTATGCTGCAGTCGAGGAGGTGGTTGCACGCGAGGCCCGCCAGCCTCGGGGCACACCGGCACCGTGTTATTATGGGGGCCCCCGGGCACGCGCCGGCTACCTCCACCGACCTCTGACACGCGGCAGAGACGCTTTCTTGCCCAAGCGAACCTCCGGTCTTCGTGCAGCTACACCCGAACGGATCCTCCGACACCAAAATCAACTCCCGGTGAGTTGCACGACTCACGGGAGTTTTGACCAGTCAGGAGGCGACGGGGTTACTGCCTCTGGGGGTTGTCAGTCCGGAATGGGACTCGCTGCGGTCGTGCGTGTAAACCTCCCACGTACACAAAATACCTATACTTATTATTTAGTCTCTTCGGACGCACCTAAAGCGAAACCTCACCAGCACGTGCTTCATTTTTGATCGGCAATTAGACCGAATCGCAAGACATGGAAGGCTACGTTGACCCCGTCGTCATTAAGCAACGTGATTTTTCGAGCGAAAACAGGAAAAAATCTCTAATTCGAGCCTTTTACAAATTCTTGTATAGTGTTAGTGTTGGGCAACTCGCTCCGTTTGGAATAATTGAACGAAACGCTCGTTCTGCCACCGTGGCGATCTCGATCATTAATGAAAATCATCGATTGATCGCATCTCTTCGATGTTATCCGTCGGTGGGTCTTGATTTTTCTCGGCTCGTGATGACGGAGAGAACGTTCGCCCTGGCCTGGATCCGTCAATCAGCGAACTTGTCGTTAATTGTGTCGTTCTGTATTTGGTCGTGACATATAGCGATGCAAGTCGCATTGGTCGATCATGTCGGCTTCGCAATCGGAGGTTAATCAGAAGAACAACCTTGTAGGTGCACCGGTGGGTCGGGGCCGGAGCGACAAAGCGGAGGAGCTCGGTGGGCGTCGGATCTGGAAGTTTTCGCTTTTGGGAAATTTTACAAAATATTTTTGGCACGGGTGTGTTGTCGCGAAACGTCCAACGAACGTGCGTGCACGGTTCGGAGAAGAAACGGTGACGTTGACCTTCACAGTCTCCGGATTTGAATCCAACAGAAATCGTGTGGGACCGCAGTGTGGTCGATAGATGATCGAAAGTGGGGCAATTTAGATCAGCACGTAAATAATCTTGTCAAGAATTTTTCGTTGATCTGCTTCAACGATCGCACCGCAACATACCAGAAGCTACGCGGTGTCAATGGTGCAATTTTACACGTCTACAAAAAAAAAAACAACACAAAATTGTATTATAAGAGCTCTCTTCCTGCAAAAATCTTGTCATATATTCTTTGATCTACATTTTAGACTCTTTGCACACGCGTGCGATAATGACGTCTATATCCCACTCGTAGCGTAAACAACTAGTACAGCACACGCTTGGTAATAATGTCCGTAGGGATTATCAATCCGGCCTGAATGCCACGTGACTGGGTGTGTCACGGGTCAGACTCAATAATAATAGTACTATTTGATAATGACGAAGTTCAGATTGAACGGCGGTTAACAGCGTGGTAATGATGGTAATAATAATAATAATAATGTTGTTTTTTATTTTTTGTTTGTAATTTCCCAGCTTTCCCAAGGCAATCGTGCGTTTTTCCTGCGCGACCGGTTCGTCCAGTTTATCTCGGTCGTAACAGGCGCAGGACGCGAGCAAGGACGACGCCGTCCCAAATGTGACATCGACGACATTCACCTGTTCGATTTTCCAAACGGAGGAAGGAGTGTCCGCCGCCGCGTCGAAGAAGCGAAAAAAATTGTGGGCAATGAAAAGCGCGACCGGGTCCATTAGTTGCGTAATTTATGGCCGCCGCCTTTGTATTAAACTTCCTTGACAACTATTTCAGGCTTTAATCGCGTACAAATTGGCCGACATAATGAACACGTTTTAGATAATTTCCCGACGTCGTCGTAAAAAGGCGAACCGTACTCGCGGGGGCCCTACATACGGGGGCCTCTGCCCATAAATTATCGCACATGTACCGGCCGTAAACCGATCTGATAATCTCCTAGTTGATTTTAAGTGCCCCATAAACCTGCCGCACGTTTAATCATGCTCCACCGACGGACCCCTCAAAAATAATAATAATAATATCGAGTGGGACGCTGTCACACTCGGACATAAACCTTCACGAGGAGAGAAGAAAGTGAAGATTTTGGTGGAGAAAACTTGTCGGTGATGAATGAATGGCGTAGACAGCCACAAAGAGATCATTCTCGTGACGAAGAAAACCTTCACGGGAAGAGAAGAAAGTGAAGATTTTGGAAGATGAGACTTGTCGGTGATGAATAAACGAGAAAACCTTCACGAGAAGAGAAGAAGGTTATAAAGAGTCAATTCATGAGACGGAGAAACCTTTAGGAGAAGAGAAAATAGTGAAGTGTTTGGAAGAAGAAACTTGTTGCTGATATGTATATGAATGGTGCACAATGCCATAAAGACACAATTCATGGGACGGAGAAGACCTTCACGAAAAGAAAAGAAAGTGAAGATTTTGGTAGAAAAAATTCGTCGATAATGAATGAACGGACACAAAGAGATCATTCTTGTGACTAAAAAAATCTTCACGGGAAGAAGAGAAAGTAAAGATTTTGCAAGAGGAAACTTGTCGGTCACGAATGAATGTCGTAGACGAGCACAACGAGACCATTTGTGGGAAAAAGAAAACCTTCACAAGAAGAGAAGAAAGTAAAGATTTTGGAAGAGGAAACTCGATAATGAATGAATGGCGTAGACAGGCACAAAGACCATTCATGGAAAGAACTAAACCTTCACAAGAAAAGAAGAAAATAAAGATTTTGGCGGTGATGAATAAACGGTGCCGACGGGCACCAAGAAACCATTCGTGAGACGGAGAGAACCTTCATGAGAAGAGAACAATGTGAAGATTTTGGAACTTGTTGATTAATAAAAAGTGCAGATGGGCAGAGAGAGACCATTCACATAACAAAAAAAAAACTTTCACGAGAAGAAAAGAAAGTGAAGAATTCTGGAGGAGAAAACTCGTCGATAATGAATGAACGATGCAGACGGACAAAAAGAGATCATTCTCTTGACGAAGAAAATCTTCATGGAAAGAAAAGAAAGTAAAGATATGGGAACATGGAACATGTCGGTGATGGAGCGGAGAAAACCTTCACGGGAAGAGAAGAAGGTTATAAATAGTCAATTCATGACACGGAGAAATCTTTACGAGAAGAGAAGAAGGTTATAAAGAGACAATTCATGGAACGGGGAAAACCTTCACGAGAAGAGGAGATAGTGAAGACAACTTGGAAGAGGAAACTTGTCGGTGATGAATGAATGGCCTAGTAACGGTGCAAATAGACTATTCATGGGAAGGAGAAGAAAACAAATGAAATAATTTGCAGAAGGAAACTTATCAGTGATGAATGAACGATACAGACGGGCACAAAAACATCATTCTCGTGACGAAGAAAACCTTCAGGAGAACAGAAGAAGGTTATAAATAGAAAACTTTTCGGTGATGAGTGAATGGCGACAATGGCGTAGATAAGCACAAAGAGGCCATTTGTGGGAAGGAGAAAACAGAAAACCTTGGTAAGAAGAGAAGAAAGTAAAAATTTTGGAAGAGGAAACTTATGGCTAATGAATGAACGTTGTAGACAGGCCAAAGGGGGAAGGACAAGAAAAGAACAAGTAAATATTTTGGTAATGATGAATAAACGGTGCAGACGGACACCAAGAAACGATTCATGGGACGGAGAAAACCTTCACTAGAAAAGAACAAACTAAGGAATTTGGAACTTGCTGATAAATGAATAAATGGTTCAGATGAGCACAAAGAGACTATTCACGTGACAGAGCAAAAAAGATCATTTTCCTGACGAAGAAAACCTTCACGAGAAGATAACAAAGTGAAGATTTTGAAAGAGGAAACTTGTCAGTGGTAAATGAGCACAAAGAGACCATTCGTGGGAAGAACAAAACACTCTTAAGAAGAAAAGAAGGAAAAGATTTTGGCAGTGATGAGTAAACGGTGCCGACGAGCACCAAGGTATCATCTATGGGACGAAAAAAACCTTCACGAGAAGAGAACAAAGTGAAGATTTTGGAAGATGAGACTTGTCGGTGATGAATAAACGAGAAAACCTTCATGAGAAGAGAAGAAGGTTATAAAAGAGTCAATTCATGAGACGGAGAAACCTTTACGAGAAGAGAAAATAGTGAAGTGTTTGAGACGAAGAAAATCTTCACGGGAAGAAAAGAAAGTAAGGATTTTGGAAGAGAAAACTTGTCGGTGACGAATGAATGTCGTAGACGAGCACAACGAGACCATGTGTGGGAAGAAGAAAACCTTCACAAGAAGAGAAGAAAGTAAAGATTTTGGAAGAGGACTCTCGCTAATGAATGAATGGCGTAGTCAGGCACAAAGAGACCATTCCTGGAAAATACTAAAGCTTCACAAGAAAAGAAGAAAATAAAGATTTTGGAACTTGTTGATGAATAAAAAGTGCAGATGGGCACAGAGAGACCATTAACATAACAGAAAAAACTTTCACGAGAAGAAAAGAAAGTGAAGAATTCTGGAAGAGAAAACTCGTCGATAATGAATGAACGGTGCAGACGGGCACAAAGAGATCATTCTCGTGACGAAGAAAATCTTCACGGGAAGAAAAGAAAGTAAAGATTTTGGAACATGAAACGTGTCGGTGATGAATTAACGGTGCAGACGGCGATAAAGAGATAATTCATGGGGCGGAGAAAACCTTCACGAGCAGGGGAGATAGTGAAGAGAATCTGGAAGAGGAGTCTTTTCGCTGATGAATGAATGATAATGAATGAATAAATGGTGCAGATCACGAGAAGATAAAAAAGTGAAGATTTTGGAAGAGGAAACTTGTCAGTGACAAATGATTGGAGCAGACGAGCACGGATGAAACCTTCTTAAGAAGAGAAGAAGGTAAAGATTTTGGCAGTGATGAGTAAACGGTGCCGACGAGCACCAAGGTATCATCCATGGGACGAAAAAAACCTTCACGAGAAGAGAGCAAAGTGAAGATTTTGGAGGAGGAAAGTCGTCGATAATGAATGAACGGTGCAGACGGACACAAAGACTAGTCCGGCCGCCTCTTCCTCTGCAGAACTAGATGCCTGGAATGGGAAGACCGAGTCGAGGGTTCATGGCCCGCTAGATGTCGCGGGTCACGTGACCGGTTATCAATCACGGTGCGTGGTGAGAGGAGGCGCGGCCCCACGAATCTTTAGCGCCAGAGCGCCGGAAACGGCAAAATGTATCGAAACGTGCGCGTCGCATCCACCGGAAGCTGAAGGTTTTCGCGGGGATAGGATCGGGGCCGTAATGAAGTCGTCCCGCGGACCGGTAGCCAGGCAGGAATGCGGCGGCCGTGGTGCATGAGCCCGTTCACCGGTGGTCAATACAAGACAGGACAGGTTATTTAGCCGATCTGATCTGGTTCAGCCGGCGAGTGACCTCGCGAGCGCGGGGCGCGGCCCTGCCGACCGGCTGCGGGTCACATGCCGCGCCCTGAACTCCCGGTGCCCCCCGATGTCGCCGCTCCCTCGAGAGTGCGTGCGCGCGGCCTCGCAAGGGCGTCCGCAGGAGAACTTTCGCCGCCCGCCCGAAAACGACTCCTCGGTGCTGCTTCCTGCCGCCGCCATCATCTTCATCATCATCGTCGTTGGAAAAGGCGATCGCAGAACCGGACGCGATTTATTTCGTTCCCATTATATGTATGGCCGCCGATAGCTACACTGGTTTTTATCTGTGCGCTGTTACAGAAGAAGGTCATTCACTCTGCGCTGACGGCCGCCGGTGCGGCCCTGTTTTCGGCCCCCAACGCGCGATTTTTTCCGGGACCGTCGCCGCCCCCACGTCGCGCGGATCGGCCACACTCCATGGTCTGGATTAAAATAGCGAACGAGACCGTGATGGATTCACCACGGATGCCGTGATTCCACGAAATTACCACCGGCCCACCGCAGGTGTCCCATCCAAATTGTCCCATCGCGATCGGATTCTGGCACGTCCGCCACGCACGTCCCCATTACGTGATCCAGATTCCTGTCGAATGCGCCATTTTGCGATTGTTCCGCCATTTTTTCACCCGAATTCCGGCGACATCTGACGGACGCGCGAGAACTAATCGGCCGGGGCGTGATTTCTGAATTAACCGGACTTTCCTCTCGTTCGTCAAACGGAGACTCTTGTCCACGCATTCCTGCACATCTCTTTTTTTTTCCTCCGGACGAACAATTAGTCGGCAAGATTTTGCGTGAAAAATGACAGAAGGGGTGCGTTCGGCGAAATATCGCCGGTGGCGCCGCCTCGCGGCCCACGCATTCATCGAGAGCAACTCGCCTGCAAGTATAAAATACCTTTGTAATGCATTAACTACCGGACAAGTTGCGGTCGTTAATAAATAATCCGGTGAGCTATAAAGGCTCCACGTATTACTCTCTTGGGTCATTTCCGGCATCGAGAGATATTATTATATTTAAAAAAGCCACGGCCGGCAGCTGTTTAAATCAACGTGCTCGCGTATCCGTCGGCCATTTTATTTTTCTTTCTAATGGTCGAGCATCGATTAGAAACCGGAGGAAAAAGTACAGTGGTGTGATTTTTTGACCCGACACTGTCGGTTGGGTAATTGTTCGGTTTCATGTCGGCACGAGCCTTTTACTTACTGTACATTTTAATAGGACTTTTTCGTTTGTTTGGTTGGGAAGGTTTGCGAACAGGTTGTAAAATCAACGGATCGTAAAACGGAAAACTGTAACCTCCTGTTGGCTATAAATCCAATATAGAGTACAGGTGTCCGGTTTGTTTGTACACTTTCGTCATTAAAATTAATGGTGGCGATGTTGGTGCGCGCCGCCTCACAAAATCACCGTCGCGGATAATGGGGTCGGCGGATGTTCGATGGAATTTTATCGGAACGCGTTCACATTAACAATAATTAATAACAACACAGATTTGTACCGATATTTTGTGTTTCAACAAGGCGATACAAGTTTAGCGACGAAGAAAAACTTTTGGTCTAGTGTCAGAAGACTGTAAAAGGAGTTGTGAGTTTTTTTGGAGTGGTTGGTAATACTTTTGAAATATCGCTTGACAAAGGTGACGTTTCAATCAAGGCATTGGCGTGCGCACAATTCATTTTGACGTTTATTGTTAATTAATTTTCTAAAATAATAAACGCTTTTAAAAATCGATTTCATTGTTGAGTACAACGTGTTTATTATCATGACCTATTTCCGAAGCGGTTTTAATTGTGAAAATCGTTATTGGTTATTGGGAATATTAATATTGCCAGTTTCTTGCTTCGTATCCAGAAGAAGTGGATTGTCGTGTTTTCTCACAGCATTGTGGAAGAGTGGTCGGTTTTTAAATACTGGTACTGTAGCCATGGGCAGGGCTACTGGACGTGTTACATTATCTATACTAGATGTTGCGGAAAGTGTTAACCAAATGTCTTTTGTTCCAACCAATAGAAGTAGATCTGGATTAACAAGAAACCTGTTTTCTTCCCTCTCCAAAATTAATTCTCTTCATTTTAGGATTCTCCTCAAGAAAAATTCTTAAGAAAAGCGTACATCTACACCCTTACAAATATTTCTCTATTCAGTCTATTCAACAAGTCCTACCTCCTGCTTTTTTCTCACCAATAAACTTAATAATGATATAGAAGTCATTTCTTCTTTTCTGATGAGGCATGGTTTCACCTTCGTGGTTTCGTCAACTCTCAAAATTATACAACTTGCTCGACATGTCATCCCCATAATGTTATTGAGGTGCTATTGGATTCTGTTAAAATTGGTGTTTGATTTGCAAATCTTGAAAGGGAATTATTGTTCCAATATTCTTTAATAAAATTACATATTAACGGTCAAAGACACCAAAGATTCTTTCTCGAACCGTCCATAAATTAATTGGACGATGTGGAACTAACAGATGGTTAATTCCAACAAGATTCGGCTACTGCTCACGCGACACTCACAACGATGAATTATTTAGAGGAGTTCTTTCGGAGTTGCTGAAAAGTGCATCATCATTGGAGCCACACCGATCGCCCGATTTGACCCCTCTTGATTTCTTTTTGACCCTCATGTAATAAACGCAGTGTTTAGAAATCCTATTTGCTAGAACTGCAACGAGCAATTGAAAATGCCACATCGAGTGTAGAACCCGAAATGTTTTTATTAATAGAAGAGTTCGATGTTGTTTGCAGCAAGGTGGACATCATTCCAAACATTTTCGCAAACCACTTACTTTTTATGTTTGTTAAAATATCCAGTTTTTTCTTTTTTCAATTAATTTAATGAATTCAAGTTTTTAACGCCCCCTTCCAAGCGCGTACGCCTATGTTGCCTGTCAAACGCAGAACTTCAGAACTGTCACCAGAACGACCAACATTTGTATTGCCAACTTTCGAAAAAATGCCACAACTTTTTATTATCAGGAAGCCAGGACTATCACAAAACATAGAAAAATTTTGGAAAACAGAAAGACCATTTCACCAATTACTCGGTTGCTGTGAAGGTCGTCGTTTGTTAAATCAGATTCAGAAATTCTTTTTTTTTTGTCCGATTGACACTTGACACTTCAGTCTTCCTCGTCCAATTACCACAACGATTTGTGTAACGGTGCGCCAATAAATACGTACGGACAAAAAATTAATCGGGAAGCCTTCTTCGTGGGTATCTGGGTGTCGATCAGTCGTGGGCAGCTTTCAGTGGGTCATTGTGTGGAAAAAACGTCACCGTCGCTCGCGTGAACCTCGCAACGGTTGGATTTATCGATAAGACGAAAAATTTCACGGTGATACCATCTCCCCGGCCGTAAATCATCCCAAAAGAGCCGGAGACGACACCAATTAATTTAAAAAATTCCACGCGTGCCGCCACTTTGCGGAAACAAGCGCAGTTCGGGCGGTGGTCGTCGGCGCTGTCCTCGCCCCTTATCACCCTCCCTCGAGTTGCAAATTTGCTCAACAAGACAAACATCTCGCTCCCGTTCGTTTCGCCAGTCGAGAGTGTTTACCTACGCAATTAGAGAGAAAGGAATTTTATAACAATTATTTAACAAGTCGATTGTAAAAAGTCTTTCACAAGAACAGTTATCCGCTCCTTGCAGCACAAGGAAAACAAAGTGTGAAACAGAATCGACAGTTCGACGGCGAACAGGTGTTAGCAGAGTAAATAAAGCGACCTAACACGTGTTAGTCTGTCCGGATCGGAAGAAAAATAATAAACAAATGTCGGATTGATGATGACACTTGACATTTGGGCACGAATGACATTTCACAATGAGGTTATAATCGATTAGTCGCACAAAATGTCAAAATCTTATCTCTTGGCGGTTGGAATTATTAATTGGTAAAGTGTAAATTCTTTTGGTTTTTCTTCGTTTTTAACATTATTTCATTTGCTACAAAAATGAGAAAATACGAAATGCTAACTCAAAGCACCTTATTGAATCATTTGAAAAATAATAAACAATGAAAACTGCAAAGAAACAAATGTCAGCTGTCAAATGTCAAATTTACAAATCCAGAAGGCGGCAAATCTATACGTATATCATAAACAGCCAACTACGATGTAAGAATCATTTATAATAATCTGCATACAGGGTGTCTCAGCTAAGACTTTCGAGCCTAATAACTCAGTTATTTTCCAGCCGATTTTTGTGAAATTTAAAATGCAGATATTTTAGACGGTGAAGATTAAATTCCTATTAATGCAATCACCCAAGTCTTAAAAACGTAATTTTTACATGCCTTTTTAAAATGTTGAATCAATTAAGATTTACATAAAAAATTGATCGTCAATAAAAAATGCTGTAGGGAAAAACTCGTCCTTGAAAGACGTCTGGTTTGCAAGAAAAAAGCAAAAAACTGTGTTGAACGTGGCTGCAAATGAAAAAACGTAGACGCGTTGCAAAAAACGCGCAATTTTGCAGAATTTTGGTCATCCCTTTTCGCAGAAGCGCAGATGACATATTTGACGTTTATCTTGCTAACCTTACAAACACTTACAAAGTTAAAGACAACATTTGGACGTAATTTATTATACTGGATGCTTTAATTCTTCCATAAAGGACTAAAACACGATCGGAATAATTTAGTTCACGTACGCTTCCTGTGTCTTCAAATAAATTGACGACTCTCTTAACCTTACATTTTGTAAACCCTACATTTGGATAGTGTTCCACGAGAAAACGAACTGTGTCATTGAAGTTCTTACGGCACTCTCCATAGGCAAATTTTTTTTCCTTTTTCAACAATATTGAAATTTCTGCCGCTGTAGTCTATTTTTAAAGTATTTTCAATAAATTTTCACAATTTGACGTTTCTAATAAAGCGCGCCCAATTTTGACAGACTTTAAAGAGTTTACAAAATGTTGCTTGGCAATTAATCATCAATTGTTTCAAAATGTAACTGGTCAAATACCTTCAAATTTTACATTAAATTTTTAACGACAAAATCTAATCTTTCCGTTGAATCAGACAAGTGATTTACTTAATTGTTTGTGTAGACCCCTATTTTTTAATGTTTAACAATCTAATAATAATCGCGCATAAATTTCGACAAAGGAAACATGTGTTAAAATTACATTTTTTAACTTGAAGTAATTTTATTATTACTAATTGAACCTTCACGGTCTAAAATATCTGCATTTTAAATTTCATAAAAATCTGTTGGCAAATAACACAGATATTAGGCTCGAAAGTCTTAGCTGAGACACTGTATAATTTTTTAGGCAATTGCTGCGTTCCTGCGTGTACGCTTCCCACTCGTAAAAAATAATTTTATTTATTTACTGTGGTCAGTAAATCCATTTCCAGTTAGGTGTAGGGTTGAAATATAATACAATAAAAAATGTATGTCATTTCTTCAATTGTTATTGGGTCCGGGTAGTTTTCATGTTCGTTCTCTTCTTTGATGGATAGTAATTCTTCCTGTTCTCCGTTTATACAGGGCAAGTCACATAAGGGTTATTTCCGAATTTATTTTGTACGCAACCAAAAATACTAATGACGCTGACTACTTGATACCATTTATAATGTGATTTAATTTAGTAATCAACGTAGGTCACAATGACGTTTTCCTGTTCTGATTAATGAAATCAAAAATTAAATTCATCAACTGTCATTTTGACATTTTTAGCCAAATTACATACCTACGTGGATTACTAAATAAAATCACATTATAAATGGTATCAAGTGGTCAGCGTAATTAGTATTCTTGGTTGCGTACAAAATAAATTCAGAAATAAACCTTATGTGACTTGCCCTGTATCTGTCAATTGTTCTAAATACTACTTTTTCTTTTTTTGAAATAATGTTTCAAATACAAATTTTCTGTGTATTAAAAACTTGTTAATTGGAGTGACAGTTGAAGTTTTGTAGAGCGTGTCAAAAATGTAGTCTCGTGACTTGGAGACTCGATGAATTTAGCTGTGAGCGATGAAACAGCATAAGAAAGCGTTCTGCGAACGCACCGTACTGTTCGACAATAATTCTAATGTGTAGATACGCCGACGATATAACATAAAGTGGGCAGAAGATTAGATGTTAAGTAGTACGGTGTGTGGAAATGTGTGCGGTGGCCCGAGAACAACACGAAGCCCGGCACGGGCCTTCTAATAGTTCGCGTGTTCGTCTTGCACGCACCTACCAGAGCAGCACACGCCGTTCACCAACCGTTCGTTCCACTTGCCCGCACTACCACATTCAGAAATCAGGCTGTGCCGCTCGGGCGTCGGGTGACCCGGACGGCGGCGACGTCACAGTCGCGAGACCGCCACCGGCGCGCCCTCTGTGGTCGTCGTGCGAGCGTCCTTCTGATGCGCGTCTCTCTGTTGCAGAACTTCCGCGAGCAGAGGATAGATGGCTCGGGCCTGCCGTTGCTCACCGAGGACCATCTCACCTCCACCATGAGCATGAAGCTGGGGCCGGCTCTCAAGCTGCGCTCGGTCCTGGCCAAGAAGCTGGGCTCGTGCAGCGTCTGCCTCCACTGCACCCACTGCCACAACGGCACCGGCTCGCCGGAGCCGCCCACCACCGCCGGCAACACGTCGGACTCCGGGGGCGCCTCCTGATCCCCCCGGCGCTTTCACCGGATCAGTACAAAAGGAGTGCGCTGGCGATAAGACTCGTAACGTAGTTGTATAGTTCCTAATGTTATGATTCTTCCCTTCTACAACGATTAGTGGTATTTGCTCAATCATTTATGTCGGTATGTGCGAAATCTGTAAATTGTACTATACTTAAGTCTAGTGTTACAACTACTATAACTAGTTAAGCTGCATTTTGTACAGTATTTTGTTAATGTCGTGTTTATAAGTACCTTCCTTGTTCTGTCGACGATTTCAGATAATTTTATATAAACGATACAATCTGAGGCTCGTCTGTGGTTTCTTTCCGTTCGGTTATTTTTTTTATTATTATTTTTCAGTTACGAACGAATAAAACGCGCTCTTAATTTTGCAATTATGTACGCGAAATTGCTCAAGAAATTAATTTCCTCTGACAAATTGATTGAGACGTGACTTTCATGCCGAACGTCCTTCGCCAGACCACTGCAGAAATATGAACGTAGCCGTAATCATTTTTTGTTTAATTTACTAATTAAAGATACGGACGGTGGAAAGGCTAGATTGACACTGATTGGGTATTTAAGCTGCGAGGAAAACAGGTGGAACCAAGCGGTTTAATCGACAATTAAATTTGTTTCGCATTTCGACGAGCTCAGATTTGTTTGTCTGGTCGTGGAGACGTAATACAAAATTTGAGATGATAAAAATAAAGCAAAGGAAATGGAGTAAAGAAAGCGATGAAAGAGAAAAGTAAAAAAGGGGAAATATAAGAGATAGAATGAATATGTGGAATGAAGAGAATAAAGAAATGAAGACGCTGAAGCTAGAAGACATAACAAAAACAAAACAATATTATGTAAGCAAAAAGTGAAGTTGGGTGATTAAAGAAACCAAGAAAGAAAAAAAATGACAAAAAGTTAGCAAAAAAAAGTAATAGGAAATTAATAACAATATTAGGTATAATGTTCCAGAAATTGGGAATAAAAACCAAATTTAAAAGTTTTTTTTTTTATAAAGTAGGTGGTATGTACTCGTACATGAATGATAAAAAAGAGGTAAGTTAGAGAAGAGAATGTAGACACATAGAGACAACCGAAAAAAGTTGAGTCAGAGATATTTTGATATTTAATAACTAAGGGAAATGCTCAAAGTGCTCCCTATTTTACTCTAATGCTCTAAGCATAAATTAACTCTTCTTTTTAGTCTTTCGAGCAGATTCACCAGCATGTTTAATTTAACTTGAAATGTCAAAGTTTTTGAGTGTTAAATTTTATTAGATTATGCAGGTAAGTATGCACACGTGTATTGAGGGTTGCCTACATCAAGTAATAAAAATGAATGCAAAATTAATACAGCATTGTTATAAATGTTTGAAACACTGTTGTGCACCATGGAAGTATACCCACCTACAATACATAGTGTGTCTACACTAACGTAATGTGGTTAACTGGTTGCATAAAACAATAAGCTTAAGCTTCTAGAAAATAAAAATGTTGTTAAACGTAGGTAATAAGTACCTAATGTCCTGGTCAAGGTTATCTTGAAAAAAACCTTTTAGGTCTGAATTAAGTCCTAGATTACACTTTGAAAGCTGCAAACTGTCAAATGTCAAATTTACAAATCGAGAAGAGACGACACATCTACACGTGCACCCTGTTCATACATGAAAAATCCGTCAACCCCGCAATTTACATCGCAAGTGCATGAGAAAATGTCTTGATTTTCACGGTATTATGTTAAACCTAAATTTGTCCAAAGCGCTTGTGTCGATTTTTATATAAAATTATCAAAGCTATCTATGAAAAACAAAAGTTAGTGTCTTAGCTAAATTCTTATTTGAAATGTCATTCGTGTCAATTTTCACAAGATACCTAGTTTTTACTTTAGATAAAAAAAAAAATGGTTGGATTTCACATTGTGCTGACAATAACAATTGGTTAGATAAAACATAAAAAACACAAATTTGGCTGCTGCGGTTTGTTTTTGACATTTTTCTTCATATGGTACTATGGCGGCCAAAAAATTTTGGCCGTCACTTTCTTGACATTCAAGTAAAGTGTAAATAACCCTTTAGGAATCGTAACCCCACTTTCGATTCTTGTCATTTTGACAACCAATTTAAACTGTTTAAAGCTCAGATATTCCAAAAATTCCACATGAATAATAGTTATTTATGTATTAAGGGCGTAAGGGGGCTTTTATGGCCTGAGGTGTGATTTTGAGCCCGAGTGATAACGAGGGCTAAAAACACGCTGAAGGCCATAAAAGCCAGTTCACGCCCGCAGTACATACACTATTTTATGCACGATTAAGACCTAAAACCCTAACATTTAACAAAAATTAATAAATAAATGTCTGCCCACACCACGGGATATTTGCATCGCGTGCTCCCGTCAAATTTTTAGTTTTGCGCGTAACCTTGGGAACAGTGAAAACACCCGTAGCCATTATGCCAATTGCAATTTTCGGTTATAAATTCATTAACGAAATGATAAACGAGGGTGAGAAAGCGGCAGAAATGAGTGTCCAGTATCGAGTAATCCCCATTTGGGATTAGGTAATTTAAGTTAAGTGGCATTTTTTTTCCTAATTTCACCAAAAATGTTTTTGACTTTTATTTGACATATCTTTATGGCCCACGGGCATAAAGTGATCCGTGGGCCATAAAGAGACGTTTATGTCAAGAAAATTTGTGCATAATTGTCAAATTATAATATAATCGTGCATAAACAAAATTAGACCTTACCTGACCTGACCTGACCTCAGGTAAACGTTTTATGTAGTAGAAATGACTAAGTAATTTTGAGTTTTGAAATTTACCACCCAAAAAATAACGTTCATAATCAAGACGGTAATCATTATGAAAATAAAGTACGGATTAAGTACAATTTTTTTTTTTTTTGAATTGACAGACAATGACGGCCAAAATTTTTTGGCCGGCATAGTACCTACAAGTAATAACCCACTACAATGTTGAAATCGTTTTACAACATAAGAACATAACACATAATATCTATAAACTTCGTAACATATTTATTTCTTGTTAACACTGAAAAGTAATAACATCTTTATTATAAAGTATTAAAAGTTGAATCCGTGTCAACAGCTTTACGCACTTCAAATCAATTCGAAGAAACTTCCACATATTGTAGATAGAACTGCCTACGAAAATCGCATTCTAAAGAAAATCTCCCACACTGACTTTGCGGTGTTTATTTTTCTTTACAAGGACCCCCGGACGCCGCTTTCCAAGTTTCGGTGATAAACACCGACGACGAAGAGCAAGATGGAGTTAAGTCGCCCGCAAAAAGTCCACCCACGTCGCTTGCATACTATTCAATTTAAGCTAGGCAACTTTACTGCGGTCTTAAAAACAAACCAAATTACGGAACATAAAGGGCAGAGTAAATGCGTCGAAGACGGCAAATCAGGAAGCAGGAGTCGAGTGGGTGTAGCGCTATTTGTAAATTCATGACACGTAGTGAAGTTTGTGAGGGGTATAATGACCTACGAGTTGTGTCGCAGAATAGGCTGAAAGTTGCAGAAACTTTACGAAAATTAAACGTGAGACAGACGAAAAAGAAGAAACAAAGAAAAAAGTTATTATTCAGTTTGGGGGTAGGAAATGTCATTCTTAATTAGTTTGGGTAGAATAGAATTTCTTTGTTTGCAAAGTAATAATAATCCCTTCCTTGTCTTTTGGATCCGTCTTGTGTTTCCAATTAGCTTGGATTATGATGTGGAGGGTGTCTTATCATTTTTGTCGTGTGATGAAGGCACGATATATTAATTTGCACATTAGATCACTCTCTAAACATGATATTCCCTAAGAGAATGTTCTTTTGATGCTCGTGAAAGCAACTACCGTCTTCGAAATAATTTAATTCGCTTTTTCACAGTTAAAATTTCGCAGATAATTAATTCTTTATTGGGAAGGTCCCGATCGTATAAAACTGATCAGTGATCACAAATTAAAGAGAACACGAGTGTTGTTTATTTTCTTTATTCCGTTATGAAAGATTAACTGTTTCTTTTTACTTAAAAAAAAATGACAGGAAAGTGATACCAGAGGATCGACAAAGAACGCTCATTCTGGAACTTTCAATTTCCTTCGATGGGACAGTCCTGATTAGGCAATTTCCTCGTTTTGTCTCAAGTTTGTCTTTCTTGTGTTACTTCTTTAATGGTACTATTGGGAGCACGGAATTTCAGGCAGACTTGAAATTTGACTGATATAAAATGTGAAATAGGCTTTAGATGCTAGACGTATTAATAACCTCATTTTAATATCAACTATTGTCTCATATCATTTTGCAAATTGCATTCATCAATTCTGAAAAGCTGCAAGTGCTTAGATGTAATTTTCTGAGAACTAAACCGTCTTTTTTAGTAAACTTTGGAAATCAATAACTAAAATGTAAAATAATTGTGCATAATTGTGACAGTTTATTTTGAAGTTCCGTCAAAATTAATTATTATGACAGTTATGACAATAAAGCTTTGACTACATTGGGTTTTTTAAATGACATGTAAATTGCTGCCCGAAATTCCATGCTCGCCATAGTACCTTTTTTAAAGAAAAACAACTTCCAATAAACGCTTTCGCACACAATTTTTGTTGTACTCTTAATTCTTTTCTACAAAGTGACTAAAAAATTGTGGCGTTTTTTCTTATGTTGGCAATGCAAATGTTGGTCATTCTGATGACAATTCCGTGTTTAACAATAGACATAGACGTACGTGCTTAGAAGGGAGTGGGCGTGAAAAACATCGCTTCGAAAATACGCCATTGCAATAAATATGCTTGGTTCTTTACTATTTGTTTTTTTTTTAATAGTTTTTAAGTTGGTAGTAATAAGTACTGAATTTTAGTTTTAAATGGCACAACTCGAGTAACTTCAGGTTGTTGACTTGACATTGAAAATAAATTATTGTTCTGTATCTCAAGTTTAATTTTTTTTTACCATAAATTATTGTTCTGTATCTAAAGTTTAATTTCTTTTTACCGTTAATTTTTACTGTCATAACCTATCAGCTGTTACGTCAGCTATCTGTCAAATAAACGAACAAAACATATCCGGTTGCAGTGTTGTAAATAGCCGAACAAAACATGTTCTTAATTGTATTGCCAACTTAAACAGTCCTTCTGTAATTTAGAGTACGCTGTGATTTTTAAATTATATTGGCAACATTGACTGTGATTGTGGAGACTGCAGATCCTGTCAAATGACTCGCTGTGTAAATTAGAGGTTATGTAAGCATGTTGACGTTTTTTTTTTTTTAAATTCTTTACTATCTCTTATATTTTTGTTGTAAATGTCCACTTATATACCGAGTGACTATCAATGATTGAAAATTATTTTGTTATGTTGGTGACACATTTGAAATCTTTAGTTGGCAACATCGTTGGCATGACACACGCAATTTTCAAAATTGAAACAAACAAACAAAACAATGTACTTCGTGACTTAACTTAACCTAAATAGAAATGATTGACAGATGATGCACGAGAAGATTTGCACTACCAACTGCATCAGTGTTGCCAATCCATTATTTTGCTTCAATCATTTATAGTCACTCGACCTCTCTGCAAATATTCCACCCTTCACCTAATCCTTCCCTCTATCTCTTCCCCAATTTTTTTCCACCCTGTCCCATCTTTACGTTCTCGTCACGCATTCAAAGCAATTGTTCCCAAATCGAGTGAAAATAAACCCCGTGTCTGTGACACCTCGAAAGCTTCTCTATGGCAACAATCTAATTAAGACGATTCACTCCGCTGTGCACTTCGGAGGCGATCCAGCCACCCTTTAGGGCCCATCAAGCTGTCTCCCTCCCTCAGCGTCGTCCGCATCCGATCGCGAAACGCACCCTAATAAAACGAAAAGAATGAAAATTTTTCGACGACTTTATTTGTCTACGGGCTACGTCACGTAATTTAGTCCAGATCAAAAATATGCAACATTTAAACACTTTTTATACCATCATTTTTATATTACATGATACAGCGAGATTTATTTATTTCCAAATGAACAGACGTCGGGCTGGTGCTGGAGTCGTTCACTTTCTGAAGCAGCTGATGGGGTTGAAGTAGCATTGACGGTAGCGGCTCTGGCGCTTGGACTCGGGGCTGCGGATCGACTTGTCCCACCCGTAGTCTCCCCCTGTTTGGCTGATCTCGGACAGCCGCTGCGCCAGCATCTCCAGCTGCCAGGGCTTCAGCCCCGAATCCAACAAGTTGTTGGCGTCGCCCTCTGCCACCACCTGAAAGTCAACGCACGTCTGAGGGGCGCTTCCGGGATTATCGACTTAAATGCGCTTCGAATGCAGTTTGCTGCGCCGGCGATGACCATAAAGCTTTGCATAAAGATCGCGAGGGGATCCGGGGCCCGAAGGGGCGAGTGCGTCAGCGACGCTCTTATCAAATTGTCGCGCGGTCCAAGGGCGAATGTGCGACGGGATGGTTTCTTATCCGGGACGGATCTGGAGGAAATTTGTTTGCCGGGTTCGAGATGTTGCTCCGTCTTTTGAAAGTTTGATGAATAGCAGGAAGATAATAAAAATAAATGGGAAAACGGGAGGATAATAATAAAAGGAGAACGTTGACAAAATGGACAAAGTGAAAGCACTACAGCGTGAAGGGATCGAGTGTAAAGAAAGATTTCGAAAGAAAAAAAAATGAAATAAAATATAAAAAAAAAACATACAACATTTGACAATATAAATAAAGTAAAAAAAAAGATTAAAATAAATACAGGGTGTCTTAAAATTATCGTATTCCGAGTTATTTTTTCGAGATAAAGCTGTTTTTTCAAGAAATGTCTTCATTTCTATTTTAATATTTTACATAATCATCCTCACCATATTTCGTAATGAATGTCAACCATTTATATTTTTTATTTGAAGAAAACATGATGAAAAGTTTGAACCTTCAGACCCATATATCTTTGTAAAGACCCCCCCCCCTATATTTTTTATTTTATTTTTTCTAGATTCCTAAGATTTTTCCCTACAAGACCCCCGACTTGAAATACGTTAATTTTGCGACACCCTGTATATGCTATCAATAAGTTTAAAATAAGAATGATTTTGGAGGGAGCGTGGTAATGTTATAAAGATCATTTTTGTTGATTAACAAAAACGCAAAAGAAAATAAAACGTCGAGAAGAAGAAAATTAGATACAACAGAAAAAATGTGTTAGTAACGAGCGTTCAAAAAGTTGTGGGCAAGTCGCCTGGTGTTTGGTTTTGTTTCTATTAACGTATGGCGTAGCTTCGCCAGCTGTCAAACCATAGACGTCAAACGTCATTTATTCAACAAACGAATACCGGTATGAATTATTTCTTTTTTATTTTGAAGATCTAATTTAAAATAAAATGATGATCAAAACTGTCAAGTAAATGTCAAGAGATACCAACTAAAGAGACGATTTGCGTTTGTAATAGAGAGAGAGAGAGAGAGGAAACGACTGCCTGCTTAACGACACATATTTTCTGAACGCTCGTTACAACGGTAATAAAATAAAGAACGTAAAAAATGAGTAATAAAAGAACTGAAAAGACAAGCAAAATTTTAGAAACCAAAAAATGAAACGTCATTTAGCACGCAGCGCGTCTTTTCACCTAAATACTCCCAAACTCTCGCCTCTAACTCCTTTCGTAAACATTTCAAGGACTCCATCCGCACCGACTCCCCAAACAACTCACTCTCGCACGCCGACTTCCAAAAACAAACAATTCTTCTACGATATCGTCCCCGACGTCTGAAACTCCCCTAGGGGAAATTGCACTCCCAACGGTAACATTGCATTTCCCCATATCATCCACGACAATTTAGACAAATTCCGAATGAAATTCCGGACGGAGGCAGGACCAAACCGTCAGCTACAATAATTCCATTACGAAACATCTCCCCCGGACCTAATCCCGGACTCGCAATTTGCATCGCCGTCAGCTCGCCCGTCCACTTCTGCATATTACTTTTACGACGTTACCGTCAAATTCAATACAACTACAAGAGTTTAAGGCGGCCGTGACTCGACGCACGTGACGTCATCGTCCTTCGAGGTGGACCGTACCTGGTTGGGGTCCCCGAAGTGGTTGGGTCTGGCGCTGGACACGGCCAAGGTGGCGACGAAGAGGACCAGCAAGGTCCTGAACAGGTAGTGAGGTACTTGCGCAGACATTTTTGATATGTTGACAGCTGCAAAAATAATCGCACTAAGAGAAGGGAAAGAGATAGAGCGCGGCACGTAACGTAACATAAAGTAAAAGCTCCATTGGGGTATTTTAGCTCACAAGTTGGCAACACAAACACATGACAGAACGTAACATAAAGTAAAAGCTCCACTGGGGTATTAAACTTTAAACGTTGGCAACACAAATACACATAACAGAACATAACATCAACTAAAAGCTTCATTGGGATATTTAATTCTACACGTTGGCAACACAAACACACATAACTGAATGTAACATAAAGTAAAACCTTCTTTGGGGTATTTAAGTTTAGATGTTGGTAACATAAACGTCAACGCACAACTTCGAGAGCAAGTTTTCTTGCGCCATGATTGTGTGAACGTGCTGAAGACGTTACGCAAGTCGCTTTATGAAATTTTTTACCGAAAAGCTTGCAATTAGATTTTATGTGAGATCTGGTCGTGGAGCTTTCGCACCTGCTGCCGGCGTAAAACCGCAAGCGTGAAAGCTTTCCGGCGATAAACTTATTTTGTTCCAGGAAGGAATTTATTGGAGAATAATAATAAAAGTCGAATCGGAGCAATTGAGCACTCAGCTTTTATAACTGGCTGCAATTAGGACGATCAGCAAGGATGGGAGCGTCGCACTTTTGGACGTAAAAGCGCCAAGGTGGGCCAGAAAATTAGAAGATGGGGTGAAAAGCTCCCGGATTAATCCGGCGCAACGATTACATTATCGAAAGGGAGTTACGGCTAGAGCCCCCCCAATTAACGGCGATTCTCGATGAATTTTTCCCCCTCGCTTAATCAAAGAGAAATTAATGCCGCCCCCCGAAATTGAATTTTCACCTGAAAATCTTGATTCGAGCTCGTTTACTCCTGAATTCTGTATTAATTAGGTAAACTGATGACTGGAGAAGGATTAGGAGAGCTTTGAGCTTTCGCACGTGCACCACTCGCAAAACTGAGACAAAAAGGCGGGATTATCGCCTCCGGGCGTAATCCCGTTTGTGCATCGCTGAAGGGAAGGGTTTACGAGTGTCGAGCTTTTTTGCGGCGGAAGGATAATTCGCTCGCCGACTACATTTTTTATGAGGCAGCTTTATCACATTTATAAATGTTTCAACCGAACGGATGAAGCTGCAGTTTGACTGGACCCGAGCTTTCGATTAAAAGCTCTCACAGGAAAATTCATCGATCACGATCTGACACCTCCGAAAATTCCCGAATAGTTCAAGAAAAATGCGGGCTTTCAGGCAAAAGAAAAACAAAGCTGTCGAACGTCTGACACCACTTGATCCTGATTGTTTCACTTTTCGCTCACCAATAGAAATTTTGACAAGAAACCCTAGAAGCTTTTTATGGAGAGCTTTCGTAATTAGATCGGCTTAAATATTTACAACAGTGTAATTAAATGCAGCCTCAGAACTGAGTACTTGTCTTGAGAGAGTAAAAAAAATAAATTCTGGAACGGGGCGAGAGTGGAGCTTTCGATTAAGCTCGCCGATTGTGGTCCTAAAATCGAAGGAGTAAAATTTATCGGGGGCCATTTTGGGGACGGACCCCACTTAACGACAAACGAAAATTAATTATTCGGTTAACAGCGCCCCACAAATAACAATCAATGGGCCGCCGACAGGGGGCGGCGGGCTGAGAAACGAGAGGCATTAAATTCAATTATATTAATGGACGTTTTGTGAAAAAGCCACTTAAGAAAGTAATGAAAAAGCGTTGCAATTTCCTACTCGCTGCAAAGTTCATAAATATCCCTTCAAGAATTTATCCGGGAGTTAATTCGGAGAAAATGGAACGGGCGGGGGCGGCGTACAACAACATCTTCACATGCCTCTAAAAAACCCACTTCAAAGGACGGCGAGCGAGCTTTTCCCAATCAAAATTACAAAACAACACCGGCTTCGGGGGCGGCGGCGCCGACAAGCCACCGCGAAAAGCGATTGCATTTAACCGACCGAAATTGTGTCAACTTCTCCAACTCTCCAACTATTTTTGTCGGAACCAATTCGTGCGATACGTTTGGAAATTCTCCGACGAGTTTTCATCTTAATAATGGACGAGTTAATGACGTCGCAGAAGTTGACGCACGTGCGATTTTTCCATCACAAGTTTTTCCACACTTTTCCAACGAAAAACGAAGTGCAGATGTTTCGCAATCAATTTCAGGTGAGGCGAGGGGGTGCTTGTTGAAAGTGGGCATTACCGGTGCGATTAGAGCTTAAGCTGGGAGTTTGCGACACGTGGAGTTTTTTCAGTTTCGAAAGCCGGGGAAGCTCGAGCTTTCAATGGAGGTGGGTCGCGTTTCCCAGTCTTGGGGCTTTGTCAAGAGGCGAAACTAAATAGATCTAGGGAGGTGTTGACGAATTTTGACAGATTTACAGATAACAAACAAATTAATACCGAAAAGTTCTTTTTTTTTAAGAAAAAACGCTCGTAAGAACGATTTATGTTTAAATAAAAAAATTTAAAGTAAGAAAATATCTATTTTGGGGAGTTTGCTAGAGTTAAACTAAAAGAAATTAAAAAATTGTGTCAATGATGATGTATGTGTACAATCGGCTCAACTCCAAATGTCACTGCATTCAAATTGCCGACATAGGACGTCAAACATATTATAATGATTATAAATAAATTCAGTCTTGTTTAAAAAATAAAAATAAAAAAGAAGTGCAACTTTTTTTATTGAATTAAAACCGTGAAAATCTGGAGTTTGAATCTACACTTTATAATACGTAACAATGATATATAAAAAAAATAATCAAAAGAATGAAATAAATTCAGTTCAAATAAAAAATCTAATTATGTCATTTGAAATATGATATCTACACTCGGCTCAACTTCCAATTTGTGTTGGATTGTCATTCTGTAATACTTGTTTGGAAGTATGCTTTTTAAATTATAGATCCTGTGATGATCTGAACGTAACGAATGTAATTGCTTGTGAAACAACAAAAACATTATATTACAGAAACTTGATACATAATGAACTAACAAGAACTAAATCGAAAAAAATTTAATCTTTTTCAGAGATATTGGATTGTTAAGCTACCCCCACATCTGACATTGTATGCTTTTTATTGTCGAAAGCATCATGTCAAAAGCTCATTTTTGTCCTTTCGTCATGAGATAAAACTTTCTTAGAACTTGATCTTGCAGACAACAGATTATTGTGCACTAATAGTTATTTATGCAACAAGTGCAAAAAGTGAATGATTATTGCACGCGACGTGAAAATTGTCCCAAGAGCCGCAGGCGAGTGGGACAACACGTCAAGTGCAATAACACTTTTTGCACGTGTTGCATACAACATTTTTTCTACGATCGAACAAAAAAAAAACGAGAAAAAACAACGACAAACAACAGGTCAGTCCTGTGCGTCGTGTGTGAAAAATGCAATAAACACTCACTTTTTGCACGATCGTAGACAGATGTGTGCAATAAAGACTTTATTGCACTACAGCAATTAAGAGGCACTTTTTCCACTAAAAACAATACAATGAACAGTCAATTTTTGCACGATCGTAGAAAAATAGTAGGTACGGTCGGTGGACAAATAAAACTGGGACACTTAAAATTTAATCTGTGTAAATCAGACCATTCAATTGTCAATATATTTGTCAGTGTCTATATAATATGTCATACCAAAGTTAACCTATTTGTGACAAAGCCGTAATTAAACGATGCAAATTTGTAAATTTTGACTTATGTGATTGTCATTTTTGTCCCAGTTTTATTTGTCCACCGACTGTACATAGTTTATTTAACGAGTCCGTGTGTAATTTGGCCTTTTTTGGCATGAGTGGGCCAGTTTAAAACTCGAGTGAAACGAGAGTTTTAAAGGTCCACGAGTGCCAAAAAAAGTCCAAATTACACAAGAACGAGTTGAATACAAGGTTTTTTTGTTCGACGAGCCCCCCAAAGGCTCCAAATCGCTGAAAATCGTTAAAATTAGCTTGACGTTTAGTTTTGACAAGTTGTCAAATTTATCAAAATCCGTTCACACAGGAGAAAATTCTCAAATTTTGACAGTGTCGAACAAAAAAAATATTTTAAGCGTACAAAAGTGTGTAAATAAATTTCCAAAAAGATTTCCCTCGGCTTTGTACACAATCGAATCCGGTGACGTTGACGATTGAGCCGAGTGTACCGATTTCCGAGCCGTTGCTTCCACGTCCTTGATTTTTTAACACTCTACAATGGCAAATCTGCCGTACGCAACCTGTTAACGACACAAACAACTTCCTATTACCGTTTTATTATTATTATCATTGTGAGTCGAAATGAAGTTGTTGGTGAGGACGGGCGCGTAACGCAATCAACGCTTTCTGGAAACTTCCCCGCGGAAGTTCCCCACTTTCGGAGCAATTAATTCATTACAATTTTCCTAGACTCCATTGTGGTGTGATCCTTAAGGTGTCGAGTCCCAATTTTCAGAGCAAACGCAGTGCACAATTACGATTTATTCTCTTTTCGTCGAGGATAATTGCGAAGTTGTCCTGACGTGTGCGAAACTCCCAACAAATTACAACTTTTCCCATTCGAGAAGCCGTGAATATGAGGCGATAATTCCGTTTAGCCGTTTAGATTAATTAGTTTCCGAAATTAAATCTGCCACCGGCAACAAGTCCGCCGCCGATTCGCATCAATTCCGGTAATTGTTATTTCTTGGGAGCGGAGAAAACTGTTCGCCTTTGTAGTCGACACCGCCGAATCGGATTAGCTGAAACGCATCCGTCCCCCGGCGGCGAGCGCCCCCGCCGATACAACGATATTTGTGCAAAATTCCGCGGTATTTCCCCCGAGCTTCGGCGCATCCCGGAGACAAATAAGCTAAGAAAAAGCAAACAGGAGCGATTGGAAATAAATTATGTTTATTTAAGTAGGCGAAAAAGGTTGAAACAAGGCAAGGCAAGGAGTTTCACGGGGGGCATCAAAATCAGGTTGACCTGCCGGTGGGGGCGGGAAAAAATTGAGAAACGTAGCGTGGGGCGGCGGGACGAAATTAAAAAATTTAAATTCACTAGAAACGAGGGTGGGTCTGCGGAAGCCGCCTGGGATGGAAATTTTTCAATTAATTATGAATCATCTTCGGGTTTAATCAAAGACATTTTGGAAACGCGAATTGGGGGTGGCGTTTTTCAGAAAAAAAAGGAAAACTGCAGGAGTGCAGTAAAGACGAAAGCTGTAAAAGCTGACACGTACAGTGTAAAGTAGGTACGAGTATGTCGGAAATAAAAATTATTTTACTAGACGACTGGATGGACGTTGTCAACATTTTTATTGCCACATATAGACAATGTCTAGTTTGTACTAAAACAAATTTTTATCTGCGTACGTTGTAAGTAAGAAATATTGTCGTAGACCGTCAGCAAAAAATGTTGTAAATGAGGACATAACCTCAGAATAAAGTAATGACGGTTTCACATGTTTGCAAAATTTTTTGATATAACATAAAGCTCGCTTTAGAGAATCAACACCTACCGCGATGCCACTTATTCTGAATTATACTATAGTAATAATTTATTTCTACCGATGGAAAAGAAAAAAATTTTGACAGAATTTAAAACAATTTGCAGTTCTCTTCGTTTCGCCGGAAATGATAGTCGACGTCATCTTGAAAATGAAATATTTATTATAGTTTTGCAGTGGTGAAGAAACGAGTAAAATACAGCGAAAAATAAGAACTCAAAGGAAATACATACAGGGTGTCTCAAATTTCGCGAATTCCAAATTCAGAGCGTTGTAGGAAATCACTTCAGTAGTCCAAATATGGAAATTAAAAAAAAATCTCCCCCCGCAAAGATACATTGGTCTGAAGGTGCACTCTTTGAAGTGCGTTTTCTTCAAATACAGCCTGAAAAGTTCAGTGTTTATTGTTATTTATGATGTAAATGATTGTGGAAAATAATAATATAAAACAATTTTTTGAAGAATAGCTTTACTTTGGAGTAAAAAAAATCTTAAATATTTGTAATTTTTCTTAAAAATGGAACGGCAACGTAGTTAGAACAGTATTTTGTCACTGTGGAATGGAGGCTGTTATGTATTGAAAAAATTTAAAGTGCTTATATCTTCTTCAGGAAAAGCGATTTTTTTTTCTAAGTATTTTTCGAGCTCCACTGGGGCCTTCCCTACCACGCTCTGAATTCGGAATTCGCGAATTTTGAGACACCCTGTATAATCGGTTTGATGCGACACCCTGTATATCAAGTTTCTTATTTCTCTGTTTTTTCAGCTCCAACTGGTTCATTTATTGTTGAATAATATAAATTTAGTGAAGATTTTGTATTTATTGTAATAATAATAATAATAAATGTTTCTATAATACCCTCAGTAGGTATGTTTATTATTGAAAGGAGATAAAAGAGAAAGAAGAAATGAAAAATAAAAACATGCAAAGAAAAGAAACAATGGTAAATTTGAAGAGAAGAAAGAGAGAATAATAAAGTAAGTAAAGGTTGTTGAAGAATAATGTAATAACAAGAAATAGAAACTATTTAAAGAAAAAAGAACGGATATGAGAAAATGCAAAAGAAGACATAACTGAATAAGTGTTTTCTAAAATATTCAGAAATGTGTCAAAAGTGGACAAGGACTATTGAAAGAAAAACATAAATGAAGACAACAAAAATGTAAAACGGAGAAGAAATGTACTAAAGACGTAATAACATTTATTGAAATGAATGACTATTGAACCAAAACTGCTTTACTCAAAAATAATATGAACAATTTGAGCAAATTACATTTAACTTGTAAGAAAATACAAATAACCAAATGAAATAAATAATTTTTCTGCATTTTTTTCAAATTATTATTTACTTTTGAGCAAGAATGGATTAAATTTGCAAAAGCAAAAATTTAAAAGTTCTCGAAAGTTAATAGATACGTAGCTACGTACAGTTAGGGACACGGAATTTCCGGCATCACTTTGCTGTCACTTCAAAAAATTGCGATGTAAATCACTCTTTATTGTCAACGTGACATTCAAAAGTCAAATTTTGAAACTTATTTTCTATCACCTCAATCGCATGTCAATCAAAATCGTCGCAAACGCTAAAATTGAAGTTAATAATGTAAAGCCTATTTTACATTTTTTGATAGTAAATTGACAGTGATGCCCGAAATTCCGTGTCTGGAACTGTACCTATTATGACAATAAAAATCGCATTTAAAAAAAAGTTAAATAATCCAGAATCGTTTAATTAACTCATTAATTTTAGTTCTTTCATTAATTGTTTCTTTTACTTTTCTATAGATTTTCAAAATCATAAATGAAAATAACTAAAGATTTTTTACCTCTAACATCGGGTGTTCATTTAAATTTCTCCTCAAAGTAGGCGTTGAAGAGTCGATTGTGAACGCATCATTCGTCAGTCTACACATTAAAAACAAACAACGCAAAAAGTGAGGTTAGATTTAAACCGCTGAACCGTAATCTGTAATCCGTAGTGCGTTCCCTCTTCAACGCCAACTTTGAGGAGAAATTTAAATGAACACCCGATACTTAATGTATCCACTTTTCATACTAAACACTGTTTGCTTAATACCTACTCTTTTATGGAACAGCCTATATATCTTTAATTTTGAATTTTGAAAAAATTCTGAACTTCAAACCTAAAGATTTCTTTCAAACTCATAAAATAACTTAACACTAAAAATGACCACTCAGTAATTTTTTCTTTAAAACAATAGTCTTGAAAAACTTTGCTCCTGTTTATTACCAAATATTATTTTTTAAATTGATATACAATATTATCGATAGACGGTACTATTCCGGACACGGAATCTTGGCCACAACTGACCAATTAGTGTGAACTGGCCTTTATTGAATATAACCCAACTTTTGACTGGATAATGCCATTTCCCTGCTTTTTTGATGTCACAAGAAAAACTTCAAAGTGATTTTTAATAATTGTCATTCATTTATGACACCAATGATTGGTTTACATCATTTTTTTTTGAAATGTCTAAAAAATGTTGGCCAAGATTCCGTGTCCGAAACAGTACAATGTCACTCCAGAGTTCAGGTGTTTCATATAAATTTTAGCAAAGGTGCTGGATAGTCATCAAGATCGTTAGAAAGTGTTAATTCGCCGCCATATTATCGTCTTTACAAAACCACTTTTTGTGACAGATGAAAAATGAGAAATTGCTTGAGTCACCCAGTATATTAAGAAAATTTTACTCATGTGATGAGAGCTACAACCATCACTCAGAGACGAAATGTCGAAAAATCATTTTGTATTAATAATTTAATCAGAAATATAAAATTTTTTCCTAGGTTTCGTGACAATAAATTTTCAGTAAATTTAAATCGCGATTCATTTGACCCTGAATATTTTTGATGATTTCCCAAAAACATATTTATACTAAGTACCGGGTGACTTTTTTTCATAAATTATTTTGGCAAACTTGATACACATTGGCGTACGTAGGTCATTTTGACATTTTATGTATTAACAAATTGTGTCAAATAGGCGAGGACGCCTATGTTTATGTCAACTATCACATTAAAAAGCAGAATAACCAACAATAATATTACCAACCTATGAAAAAAAGTCACATTCATTTAAAATCATCCGGCATAACCAAAACGGTAATTTAAAAAATATTTAAAATACAAATCATATTTTGTAGTGTATGTGGTAGTTTTGGTTAAAAAATACGCGAGCAGTAGTAGTTTGCAAATAATTAAAAAATTTTTGGCAGCTGGACACGAAACACTGCTACTGTCTGAAAAAATATTTGTCTCGTTTTCGACAACAATTCAAACAATATTTTTGCACAAAACGACACGAGAAAAGTCGATCAAACGATTAGCGTGAGCGCCCTAAATCACGATTAACTGCGCCGCCCCCCGCCGACATTTCATCGCACAACAAAGCCAAAACGATAAATCGAAACGCGCAAACAAAACTATCCATCCCATCCCAAAAAAAAAAAAAAACACCCCAAGAACCTGTCCGGGGAACCACCACAGCTGTCAGCGGCCGCTCGCCGCCCCACACGCTCTTACCTTCGAGCTTCAGGAAACACGAGGGATGCACGTACTACAATGAGGCGAGTGTGATGTGATTTCAGTTTTATATGAACGTCGCGGCGCTCGCCTTCCCACCAACCATACGCCGGAACCAAAATGGTAGTCACGTTTCGACCAATCAATAGAGAGCAACAGATTAAAATGTTTCGAGTTCTTGTGTTCCATCACCACCGGGCCCGCACCGCCGAAGCTTGACCCGTGCGGCTCCGGGTGATCGGGCGCTGGGGCGGCCGCTGCGGGGGCCGCGGCCCCCGGACGCTAATCGAATCGGGAGCTCCGGCTTTCGGCAATTACGACGAGAAAGGGCGCCTCCTTGGAGGTGGCGAGGCACCAGGTCGGCTCTTAATGCGATCAATTAAGACGTCGTCACGGTGGATTTTAAATGGGGGCGATAATTCGATAGGTGCACTGCGCCAGAGTTGAAACGAAGCTTTCTCGGTTTTTCTGCTTATTTTCTAATCAATTGGATGTGACGGGGCTTTCACAGTTAATTATGTCAGGGTCGCCGTCGCCGTCATGGTTTAATGTGTGACTTGCACCCGGTTTCAGGGAAATGGAGACGGTGGCGGCGCCGCCGACAAAGGCTCTTCGTTCGAGGGGACCGCTGAATAAAACGAATTTCGATAATTGGCTGACGACGAATTCGACAAATACGACACCCAAGGAAGTTGTTTTTACTAATCAGGAAGGATAACAGAAGCCAAAGCAAATAAAACCGAACAGTTTCTTTTAATTCTCGTTTCGCGACCCTAACCAAATAAAACCCAAGTTTCCTTCACTTTTCATTTTTTTCTAATTCTCTTGTCGTACATAACAAATAAAGAGAATTAAAGTGGGAAGGGTAAAACGGCCAGACTTGCAGTTTAAATCATCGTCTCAAAATCTCCTTTCTCTTGTTCCATTTTTTTATTATCCTCTTTCTTGAAAAATTAATGAGAAACTTTGCTGAATATCTAATGATTTGTTTTTTAGTTGTTTTCAACTGAACAAATTTCGATGTTGATTTTAAGTTATCTCAGCCCGAAAAACACATTTTCTTTGCTATAAATAATGTTAAATAAATTAGTACCTTTTCGTTTCGGTCTGCAGCGGAACTTGTTCTTGCGCAACTTTCTTAAAAAAAAAAAATTAAATCGGCAGATCTTCCTGGCCACCCATCAGCCATCACTCTTTCGGCAATATCGAAGAATGTTTTTATTATTTTAGGGCAAATACAACATTTGTTAATAACCCATTTATGAAGAAATTCAAGTTAAATCCTTCAGCCATTCGTTAAAATAAAATAAAATTATTTGTTGATTTTTAAAAAATATTTAGAATGTTTTATGCGTTAGACTAATTTTGATTTCAATTTTGAAGTTTCCAGGAGGGAGCAATTAAAACGGGAGATCTTGTTGGCGACGCTTTTAACACTATAAAAATTGTTTCTTTTTTATTTTAGTCATTGCAAGATTTTCTTATGACACATTTCGAAAGAAATAAAGGTTAAATGCCCAAGTCAATTCCTTTCAAGGAAGTTTAAAATTAAATTAAGTATATCTTTTACTTTCTACTTTAAACATTTTTTTAATATTTAGATTTGTTTAGAAGTTAATGTGGTTGTTCGAGGCACCACTTTAAAACCAAATCCACCCAAATGCAAAAACAAAGATAATTAAATATGTAATTCCTTTTCGTTTTTCTGTACTTATTTTCGCGTAACTTGTTACAGGTGTTGGATTTTCTCATGGGCTATGAGTCATATCTGCGCAAACGACGAATATCGGTTTCAAGTAGTCGCTACAAACCGACCGGAAAACATCGTCATTCGTTACATTAGTGTCGTCTATTTGCATGTAAAGTAGTCGACGTTTTCAGTTTTCATTTGCAGATTTGTCATTGGTCTGTCGCCTTCCCGCAGATATTTCCAAGGTCGCAGCCCATGAGAGAATCCAACACTTCTAAAGCTCTCAAAAGATATCCAATAAACTATATCCGTTAATCATTGCCACAAGAAAGAAGAATTAAATCGGGAGATCTTGCTGGCCATCCGTGGCTTTCTGCAATTTGTCGCTGTTACATCATCAAAAATTGTTTTTTTCTTTCCTGAAAATAAATCGAAACAAAAGTTTCTTTGTAACAACTTTAATAATAAATATTTAACACTGCAACAGCTCTTGTTGTTTTTCATTTGCGTCTAATAAACTGCAAGTCATTACCGCAACAAGATTAAAAGAACTAAATCGGGAAATCTCGCTGGCTGGCTTTTTTAAATAATATTTATTATTACTTTGTGCTAAATGGGATCCTCTTATAACATATTTAAAAGGTAATTAAAGTTAAATACTTCAGCTACTGTGAAGAAAAAATTAAAAACAAAATTATGGAACTTTGCTAAATATCTCATTTGTATTTAATTAGGTAATCAAAATTATTTTTTTCTATAATTGCTTCAAAAAAATGAATATTCACGCACAGTTATCTACTCATATGAGTGAAGTGGGTCATTTTCTTACATATAATTTTTTTGAGGTTTGTACTATTGGGGACACGGAAAACTGGGCAGATGTGTCATTCAGTTGTCAAAATTTCTAAACCATACCTTAGCTACTCATAACCAAGCTTAAGTTAATTTGACAGTTTTTTTGAAAATATCAATCATAATGACGGTAAAGGTGCATTTAAATTGACACTTTTTGAAATGACAATAACAGACTGCCCAGGATTCCATGTCCCTTATTGTACAATATTTTCTGAAACGAACATTAGCATTTTAAAATTATTTCCAATAGTTTCTTTCCAATTTAGTGAATAGATGGCGCTTGCCCAAGTGTCAATCTAATTAATAGCGATTTATTTTCATTCTTTCGAAATTTTTAACATCCAAATTGGAGAAATGACGTTTTGTAAAGCAGATTTTATTATTATCAAGTCAAATTATTTTCAGAATGCTCAAAAAGGCTAATGTTTTAACTGTTGCGTTTGCGAAATGTCATTTTGAAGTTAGTGAGTTCAAAAATAACTATTTCATTAGGTCTAATAAAAATTTTATTTGTAAGTTAGTGTATTATTCGGAATTCCCTTTTTTAATAATAATCAGTATCATAAAATCTGTTCAACACATGAAGAACAATGGTTGGTTATCGGATTTTTTGTCTTCATAAAATGTCAATATTAATATACATACTGTTCTTAAATTATAAAAATGAAATCATAAATTTCCCAACATAATCATATTTTGATTTATGAAAAAAAAAAACCTATGAAAATCCTTCCCCATCAAATTAGTTGCAAACTTGATTTTTTTTCGAGATATAATTTTTTTACTGAACTCAAATCGACAAACAGAAAACCGAAAATAAATAGACTTAATTTTTTTAACTCAATTCTCCACCTAGAATTTGTTTCTTTTCAAAATTGTCAAAGACCTTTAATAAACTGCACCTGTCAGTCATCGCCCCAAGACAACTCCAGGAATGAAATCAGGAGATCTTGCTGGCCATCCGTGACCCTTCAGCAATTTGTCATTGTTTAAACCACAGACAATTAAACTATAGTAAGACTGTCAAGTGGGATTACATTTTCGTGGACGCGCTCAAGTGGCCCTGCCCGAGCGTTAGTTCAAACTAATGTATAACAAGTTGACTAGTTTCTGTATACCTAGTTGCCTATTTTTTTTTTTCAATTTGATTTAAATTGATACTTATTAAAAAAAAATAAAAACGACTAATTAAGCATTAAACATTTTAATACAAATTCTAACATATACAACAAATTAGTAGTTTATTAAACGAGTTTGTGTGTAAATTGGGATTTTTTGGGCATGAGTGGGCTAGTTTAAAAGGCGAGTGAAACTGAATTGAAGGGTAGAATTAGTTCAATATGTAATTTGATTTTGCGTTAACTTTTAAAATTTCTGGAGATAATTTTAGAATCATGCAAAAGATTTTTTAATTTTAAAATTGTTTTTCGCTGATATCGGTCCATATAATAAATGTTTCTACCTTTTGAAGTAAGACTACTAACTTTCTTGCATTCAAGTACTTGCAACACACTGGAAGATTTTGTTGGGTGTCTATTTTGGGCCTTGGGCATAACAAGAAGGATTAGATTCTCTACAGTGGGATTTTCAGTAATCGTAGATTTTTCAATTTGTTCAGCTGATCTAACATTGTTTATGGAAGTTTGTTTGTCTTCATGAAGAAAAATCGACGGCAGAACGTATTTATGGAGTTTTGCTTTTTGAGTAAAGAAATTGTTGCTAAAATGTTTCCCGCAAATAAAAGCATTATCTGTTTTGAAGGGTGATGCAAAATTTACCTAAAACTTCTATCCATCGTTTCCTTTGTTCTTCTAATTTTTGAAATTTAAAATGTTTATTTTTTATCGCCGATCTTGTTTACAAAGCATTTATGTTTAATTTTTCCCATATCCAAATAAATAAAATAAAAATTGCGATCTGAAAAACCATATTTCGTACTTTTTCAAAAAGAAAAAGATAACTTACCAAATAAAAAGATAACGAAAAATTATCTCAAGATACTGGTTTGGAGTAACTTATTTTGTAGAACAATTTATAAAATTTATTGACTAAACCTTGACAGAAATTAGAAAATTCAAAATTACTGATGACATTATTAATTAATATTCAAATCAACCTTCTTTTTAAACGGAACTTCCCGATCGGATTAACGAGTAAATTCGGTAATTTAGTTTGGCCTAACGCTAGAGCAGCGCTAGTGTTGTCAGTGTCTCCCATGTTTTATACGGGTTTTGAAAGTCTTAATTCTGTTGATGGTCTGTGGTTTAAACACTATCAAAAATTGTTTTTTCCTTCTTGTCTATATTTCAAACAATCTTGCTTCAATTAACTTTTTAATTAAGGATGAACTGGAGTAACATTGAAAAATGGCGAAATTTGCTTAAAATTGGTACAATAGTCCTTTCATCCATTCTAAAGTACTGTGCCAATTTTAAAAAAATTTGGTCGAGTTATTACCTTTTAAAGTTTCGGGATATTTTACACGTGTTCTTATGAGAAATGGAGCAATGGTCGCATAAAAATTGATAAAAAACATATTTCAAAAAGGCCAATTTTTCTTAAATTTTTCACACATAAAGTATCGATATCGTAGAATTTTCTAATGAATTTACAAAAAAAGTTGGTCGAGGATTTTCCTTGTAATCGCTAATTACATGTGGAAAAACACGGTTTTTGAGGTTATGTATCTGTTTTAATTTCAATAAAAGTGAACAAAATGCATATAATTGACGTCGGTATGCAACATTACACTCATATCGCACGTTTTACTGCAGTTACGTTAAGAACTTTAACAAAAATCAATGAAAATTGAAATTCAGTGTGCTTTTGTTTACTTTCACGTACAGTCTTAGTCAAAAGATCACATGTAAGTAATTATCTAAATATCAAGAAAATAAACACAAAATTTTCTTGCAACTCATTACAATTCGTTTCCAAAAATTAAAAACTATTTTTTCAAATATTGATTTCTCGTAATAAACGTTTCATAGCATTATAAGAATTCCGCAACTTTTTGCTGAGATTGTTACTCCAGTTCATCCTTAATCACAAACAGCAAAAAAATTAATTGTTTCAAATAAAATTTTCCACGGATGCGTCGATATCTCCTGCAAATAAATCGTAACAAAAGCATCATTATAACATCATTTATTAATATCTGTTGTAATAGCTGTTTTTTATCTCTTCCCTATTTTTATGGTGCCTGATATGGATAATGTGAGCACTTTTTTCCGATCAATTCAAATTTTATTATTGTAATATTCAATTAACATTATTAACAACACTGCAAATTGAATCCGCACCAAACGAATATATTTTATTATGAAATTACCGGTTTGTGCGTTGCATATTTAATTTCTTGCAATCCAATACTGGTTTCACAATTCTCGTAAAACAATAACAATAATTTTTAAATTCGCAAAAATTAAAACAAAATTGGGACAATGGTGATTCGGACGTTCTGTTTATTTTTGACGTTAGCAGTTGAGCCGCGTGTACCTACTCGATCCCAAACAGTGCGTCAAGAATTTCAGTTGCAGTTTAGAATAAGCAAAAATATTTTGCGACAAAAAACTTCAGTTAAAGATTTTTCCTTTTAACAATTTCATTTTGAAATCGGAGAGTTTGCTGGCGGGATTCCCCCAGCTAACATTTGACGTTTTACGCCGATTTAATCTAAAAATTTAGTGTTAGCAAATAATTTCATAACACCGTAAAAGCTTCATTTTCTGCTTTAACTCAACATTTAGGCATTTACCGGAACATCAGCAGCGACATTTAAAAATCATATCTGACGTCCTTGGGAAAAAATTGAACATTTCAATCCCCTCTCGGTACCCTTCCACCCTAAGAAACAATCTCGCAACGTTACATTAAAAATGTCTCTTGTTTGTTTCCCTCCGGTTTCGTTAAATTTTTCCAATTTGGTTAATTCCGCCATAATTAACAATTATTTGCTTTTATTTAGGAGCACTCGCGTTTCACATGTCGACCAATTAATTGCATTTAAAACAAACAACATTTCAATCGTACCAACGTCACCATTCGATACGTAAACAGATCGAATCCGACATGATATTCATAAATTCTTCGTCCCTCTTGCATTTTGCGCCGCCAACTCCGGTGCGTTTCGCCGCCGCCCCCGACTAAATATTCTCACAATTACAATTCCCTCGTCCAGATTAGAGCAAACAAATTACGCATCCATCTCCCGAAAGGCAATAAAGCTGAGTGTATCCATCACAAATTGACATTTTAAGCAGTGGGGCATATTCGGCGGGACAAACTGTAATTTCGCATTGCATGTTAGGTGTAAATTACCTGACGGATTTGTTTGTTGTTAGCGACCAATGACGCAACGTTTTCCCCTTTAATTTTAATCGCCTCACCGAATTATGCAGCAACTCCGTTGAGCTGCAAGTTTGTTCATTGTGCGCTTTTCAACAGCGACAACTTCACAATGAAACTCTTTTTCAAAATGGAAAGCTTTGGCCCAGACTTTAATAATTCGTTTTGTTTGTTTCGAAAACATTGCGGAAAAGTCGTCGTTGTCATCGAGCTGGCGCTTTTTAATTCGGCTTAATCCAGAAACGTGAACCAACAGAGCTTGAGCTTTGCGTTTTGGCAAAACCACAACAACAATTAAATTAGATCTTGATGACATTTCAAAATTTCAAAAAAATCTTGCCGAAGAGAAATCAAGGCAGTTCTTTGATCCATCAGTGTCAATTTACATTTCAAAACAGGGCAAGCGCCACTCGAGGCTTAATTCCTCTTTGTCTTGTAACCAGATTTTCTATTGTTTTGCGTTTTCGAAATTAAAGCTACAGACAATGCAGTCACTGTTCTGTTTTTATGAGAATTATGAAACATGCACCGAAGAATTAAATGTTCAAAACACAAATATGTATTTTGTAACAAAATAAATTCCCCTGATGCAGGTACAGTTTGCTGTGTTGTTAATTACATTAATTTTTTATTAATACAATAAAATTTTAATTGAGCGGAAGTCTCTATACACTATAAAAGCAGGATAAAGATAATAAAAATGACAAGTGAAAAACAGAGGTGTTGGATTCTCTCATGGACTGTGACCTTGGAAATATCCGCGCGAAAGCGGAGCAATAAACCAGTGAAAAATCTGTAAATGACAACTGAAAGACTCACGAAATAGTATCCAATATAATTAAATAGAACAACATACACTATAATTATAAACATTTTAAAAAAAATTTAAGTAAAATTGCGAAAGAAAACTTTCAATTTACATTTCATAACCGGACAAGCTTCACTCGAGGCTTAATTCCTCTTTATTCTGTAATTATATTTTCCATTGTTTTAAGTTTGCCTTTTCAAAATTAAGCCTACATACAATGGCCGCCATTGTACTCCGTCAAACACGCTTTCAGCTGTTTCTCTCGTTGACTTACGCTAAATATCTTCACCTTTTATATTTTCTTTGGCCCATTCACTGCCGGCAGTGGCCCTTTATATCATTTTTTACTGCACCGAGCAACGATCCTAACCATTCATTTCCAAATGACATTTAAATGTATCTGGTTTAAAAAAAAGTAAATTGTTTTTTGCTTTACACATTTTTTAGGTGCTAGTAAAGATCAGTTTGAGGAATCCTGCTAGTTGGCGGAAGTAACAGTAGTAATGAATAAATCCGGCCTAGATGCCGTACCCCCTTAATAATACATATCGCGCGTTCAAATGAAATCCTGGGCTGGGAAGGCGTTGGAAACCGTCAATTGTTGTGCTTTTTTAAAGTGTAGATTAATTGGAGCATGTTGACAGGTAACCTAAAATTTAGAGCCAAAAATTTTTTCTTTTTTTTTCTTTCTTTGCAATGTTTTACATCAAAAATAGAATAACGTAACGATTCCTATTCTCGAAGCAAATATCTAATGGCATCCTTTGCTGAAAACAAACATGTTCAATTATGTCCTGATTAAACATAAACAAATGTCATTCGTGTCACACGGCGGGAAATTCAAACTTTACACTGTTCTAAACGGTTTAATTTTTCCAACGCCTACTCAGTCCAGGATTTCATTTGAACGCCCGGTAGTAATATTCCTAATGATAAACCAATCCGGCCTGAATGCCGTGTCACCGTGGCCGGACAATCACCATAACAATAACGATAATGAGACGCCTATGGAGATTGTCCTTTTGTTAGGACGCGAAACAACTTTTGACGTGCCAAACCAAAAATCTGGAGCTTAAAGCTTTGTAATTCTTCTTTGCGGCCGAGTTTTTCCACTAATTATGGAAATCCGCTTGGAACTTCAACATTTCAAATAATATTCCGCAGATTACAAAAACACCGACCAAATAATCCTGCCGTTATCATTATTCATGTTCAGGAAAGTTTCTTAGCGTTCATAAAAAATTCAAATGTTTTTCACACGTGCCCGCATTTCGCCTCGGTTTAGACAACTGCGAGCGGTAACAGCGAAAGACGAAACATGAAGATTTATGAGACCACACGTTATGGTCCTGATTATTAACTACGAATTTATTTACACAGGGCAATAGAGAATTCTAAACGACAACCGATTGGCAGTTGATGGGAAAAGACATGAAGGAAAGGCGACGTTTCGAGCGTCCCACGAGAATTCCGAGGGGGTCAGATCTGGACGTTTCCGAAATCAAGAGAGATGCGGATTTGTATGCATTTTTTTGGCTAGGATCTCATCGGAATCGGTTTATGACGAGCTGTTTGGTTTGAAGATTTTGCATTCAAATCGTTGGAAAAAAGAAGTGTCAATATTATCGAAGAGTTAGTAACAGTATAAACCTAACCTCATTTTATGATGATGCCTATAAGTTTCAGAAAAAGTTGTTCCAACACATACTAATTGACAGAACAAACACAAAATTTGTTTTTTTTTTAAATTTACAATTCAAAGTTTGAAAGAGTGAAACAAGATGCGGAACAAGCGGAGGGGGCAAATCAAAGAAATAAAAACAAAAATAAAATGAGTGGATAAAAGTGCAAGGAACTGCTACAACCGATGTGATATTGTATCGGATTTCTAAGAAAATTCATTGAAGCATTTGTGTAGATCGAGCTAGTTCCAATAATGCGCGAGATTCAAAAATTTCTGAGCGTCTCCGTTTTAAATCGGCTTGAATTAAAAGTTTTCTACGTAATTGAACTTGACGAAAGGCCTCTAAACGATGGTTTGGGGTCATTTTGGGAAAAGTTGTAGGTGAAGAAATTTCTTCGTTTGTGTTTTTTGCAAGTTTTTCGAAAACCAAGTGTGTTGGCCTAGACTTTTTAGGCAGAGGAGAAATTGTTTAAAATGGGAAAGCAGAAAGTGCAAGATTCATGGATATGCTTGGTTTAATGAAACCGTCTAAAATTTTGATAATTTACAACCAATAGATTTTTTGACAAAAATTTTGAATGAATTTACTCCAATGTGAATCAGTCCAAACGTAAAAGTAGTCTACTGTCTGATAGAACTTGACGAAAGAATCCCATAGAAGTTTTGGGCGAAAAAAAAAAGTTTTTGGAGCTTTTTTGAATTTTTTTCAAAAACTGAACAATCAAGTTTGAATTATTTAGGTTGAGAAGAAGCTATATAAAAAGGGGAATGAAACGGTGCAAGACTTACCGCCATGTGTTTCTTTATAAAGAAGGTATGACCGTTTGAATGAAAAAAAAGGAAGATGTGGATTTTTGCCTAGAATCTCACCCGAATCGGTTTAAAATCAATGACGAATTGTTTGGTATGAGGATCTCGCATTCAAATAATTGGAAAAAAGAAGTGTTAACATTACCGAAGAGTTTGTTACGCTATAAACCTAACCTCACTTCCTCAGTAATAAGCTGACAAGTAATTGTATAACGGTAAAATACGTATCTTTCTTATGTAATTTCCATAAAACATTAGAGGAAGTTGTTCCAACACAAACTAATCGACAGAACAGACACAAAATTGACATTTTGCAAAATGTGAAACAATGACATTTAGGGGAAAATGTTATGTGTTGCCAACTCTAGAAAAATTAAGTCCTAGATGTTTTACAATTTCTAATCCGCCAATGAATTCATTCATTTTTAAAAAAATTCTCCAAGAAACTTTATTTTATGTGGAGATTAGGACTTTTCGAAGACATTCTTCAACGTTTTATTTTTGTAATGTTTTCAAACATTGAAAAAATCAGAACTAACACAACCTCACCGAATCCACTGCAGTTTAATTTTCTATCTAAAAGTAAAAAACAAAGACATCTGTAGTAATTTATTTTATACATTATACAAAGTGATCAAGATGGGCTGTTTGAGTTGGTATAACTGGAGTAACTTCCGTTCGCGGACGGAATTTTCACTCTCATAACCCACCATTTAATTTATTTATTGTTTTCAACTGTCATAAATTCTCATTTTTCACCTTTGTAAACTACCTCTTAACTGCCCTAAAGCAAAATGAGCAGATAACGAACCGTTATCCTAAACCACATACTCAACGTTACTCGTACATTTCTGACAGGTCTTGCAAAATTTGTCAAAACTGTCAAAAGCAAATGCGAAACCATTTTTAAAAGATTTGGAAGCTTCAGGGACGTCGTTTCAAACAATAAAATTTTGTATGCAACTCGTTTCTGGGTAAATTGGGCTTTTCTAATTGCCCTGGAGGCCTTAAAAGTTAAAACCCCCGCTACGCTCGTCTTTTAATCTTGTCCCTCCCGCAATTAGAAAAGCCCAATTTACACAGAAACTCGTTGCATAAATCACTATTAATGTTACCTCAGTTATCTGTCAAATAAACCAACAAAACATATACGGTTGCAGTGTTACAAATAGTCGAATAAAAAATGTTCTTGATTGCATTGCTAACTAAACAGTCCTTCTCGATCACCTTGTACCGGATGACTATAAATGAATGTGTTTTTTTCTTGAATTGGGAACATTTTTCAAAAATTACTTTGGCAAACCTGACATCTTATTTAACATATTGGCGTAAAAAATATCATTTTGACATTTTATGTACCGTGAAATCGAAAAAAATAAATAAACTAGAGTTGACTGTGTCCAAAAATTTCAGTTGGCAATTTATTAAGATTTCAATTATCAGATGTCAGTCTTAAAAGTTAGGTTAGTGATTTTGAGAATGTTGAAATCTTGATTTTCATAAAGGTGTGAATTATGTGTGACCTGTCGGTTGTAAAAGAATTTCCTCACCTAGTGTAATGAAGATTTAAAACTCCCGGGCCTTTATTCAACGGTGAGCGCGCAACTTGTTTATAAATCGAAACTAGCGAATTCCAGATCCAACGATCAATTTTCAAATGACCTTCGCAAAGTCGGGACATCAATTAAATTGCAGTTATTAAAAATTACTTGCATTAATTCGGGAAGTGTGCCAGGCCTGTTTTTGAACACAGGTAGGGAAAAACAAAATAATCAAGGCAAGTAAGTGCCTTGAAAGTCCGAAAACTTTTGTTGAAATTCCTCAAAAACTCGAAGTGTCGAATAGGACTTTTTGAACTCACTAACTTCAAAATGACATTTCGCAAACGCAACAGTTAACCGCGAACGTAGATTTCGCGCACTAGTGCTTCAAAATCATCCAAGAAGCATTGGCCTTTTTGAGTTTGAGAATGATTTGACTTGATAGTAATAAAATCTGGTTTACAAAACGTCATTTCTCCAATTTGTTGAATATTTCGGAAGAATGAAAATAAATCACTATTAATTTGATTGACACTTGGGCAAGCGCCATCTATTCACTAAATTGGGAACTATTGGGTAATAATTTTAAAATGCTAATGTTCGTTTCAAAAAATATTGTACCAACCTCGATGTGAGAAGACGTATTCGGCACATTCGCGCAAATGCGCTCATGTGCGAAAACTGTCTTCTCGCACTAGGTTCGTAAATAACTAATTCGTCGTTCTCAAGTCTGCACTGCACAATGAAAATTTTTTACACTAAAGTAAACATATTGTAATAGTCAATAATTAATAATGACAGTTACTGTTGTAATGACATCTGATGACATTTGAATTAAATTTTTACGTGCTGCCAACTGAAACGTATTAATCACGGCCATCTAGATTTTTTTAATTTTCGATCGTACGGTATTAATACTCGTAAATTGTGCCAAATAGGCGAGTACGCCTATGTTTATGTCAACAATCAAATTAAAAAAGAATTGACAGCAGAACAATAGTATTACCAACCCATGAAAAAAAGGCACATTTATTTATAGTCACCCGGTATTATTATATTATATTTTTAAGCGATTGGCAACATCGATTAAACTGTTATCATTTAAAATTTGTTTAAGACAACGAACGTTTATTTTTTTGCCCCTGCTTATTGATAAATTCCAAATTTTGGAACCAAATAAGTGAAACACCACCTCCAGGCGGAGGAAAAGCGCCCGGGATGAGATGAAATATGTATGTCGGGGGCGGCGCCGTATAACAGATTTGACGGATATTACCGTGCTCTCCTAACACAGGTCATTATTTATGTGTATAATAGTAAAAAACGCAGAAACAATTTTATTATGTTCGCTCCGTGCTCCCGTAATTGAGTGGTAATCCCCGGGATGAGAAATAATAAACCTGGAATAAAAGTGTTTTAGGAAGGACCGCTCCAGGATTCCTGCGAACAGGACCCGATCAAAATAGCGCTTGCCCCTGACGGAATAATAAATGGGAAACGTGTTGTTAATTGATTTTATTCTGATGTCGTCTGACATGTTTACGTCGCGCACAAAATAGAATTGTTATCACCGACAGGCGACACTAAATATTAGAGATGAGACCTGTTGCTGACACTTCGAATCGAAGTGTCCGACATTATTTAAACAAACAAGTCGGACCAGACGCGTGAAAACATTCGTAATAGGGGACGGCGGAGGCGGCGAACGAATATTCACATCGGCGGAGGCGGCGAACGCATATTCACGTCGGCGGCGGCGAAAACGGTTTCCCGAATTTTCCCGTCGATCTGTTGTTGCATTGCGCTTCGTTTTTAATTTGTCCCGACCGTAAATTGTCATGATTTACGGCGAAAAGTGACACGGACCGGTCGTAAATCGTGGAGGTGGGGGCGGCGATTCGTCCTCGGGCAAAAAAATTCTCCTTATATTGTTATGCTTTTATGTTGCATTAAAAGAAAATAAAAACGCACATTCTAGCTGCATTATTGTAAAAATTTTATTTTGTGTTCTATAATAGAGGAATAATCGTTAACGCGGCCGCGGGGCGCTCGTAAACTATCGCAGGACCGGACTGGGCCGCCCTTCGTGTTAATTTTTGCGCCGGCACGTCCCGACAAATTCCCACCCCCAAAACAACCCCCACCCACTCCAACTCTGTTGCAATTTTAAACTTCCCTTTTAATAATTGATCGGGCGTCCGATGATCGTCTCGTGTTCGAAGGAGTCGAAATAATTTTGTTGATTCCGAGTTTCCCTTCTGCGAACTCGCTTAGGGCAACAAAAGGGCAAATCTTCGATGCAAATGAGTCGACAAACGAATTACAACTAACACAATTAAAAGCCAGTTTGTTTCGTTTAGCCTCCCAATTTAGTCCAGTCAATCTACGGCATCCCAGTAATCACTTGCATTCACTCTAAAAGTACAAAAAAAAAAAATACAGATCGCTTCGTTAAGCCCTATTCTAGATCCGCACCGAAGGAAATACTCGTGCGACTGTTCAGACTATTTGTATAAATTAATTAATCGATAGGTGAAACCAAGCCTCATCACTACAAAACGCCTCGGCTGGACTACCTAATTGGCCAACGTACAAATTTATCTTGACTTTTTTCCACGACGCGTTTATCGATAACAACCGTAACAGTTTTCGCCGTAATCTCCACGGGAAATCTCGCACTCGGTGGCGGAGGTAAATAGGAGGCGGCTTTATCCGGGGATTAAGCGTCAGTCACGTCGATCGTTGACGTTAAACGGCGATTTGTTATTAAACCGTCGTTTTTATTCGACGATCGAGTTTAACGAACGACGTCATAAATACGTTAATTGCCAATTAGGGGTTAATATGTGGCTGGAGAAGACGCGTCCCACGACGCCCGACTGTTATTTACATCAAAGGACATCGGCAGGAGGAGACGTGACAGTGACGTGGACAGGAGGAATGAGACGGGAGAGAGTAGCACATCAAAAGCGTAATTTCACGGGGTGCTGCCGCACGTACGTAAATAAATGCGCTTTTTACCGGATAAATGGAAAAATGGTGATTGCACCCTCAACGTAATTGGGGCGAGGGTTTCGTCGAAAAAATTTTGTTTTGATTTGCAAATTGAAGGCATTAAAAAGAAATGCATGTTTCAGTAGAAAGAAGTGGTCCACGCCTATCTTCAAATAATTTCAACCTAGAGATGCTTGCACTTCCATTTTTTTTTCAAATTACGTTCACATTAATTCCTATAGATGTTTTAAATCCAAAAAGAAAAAAATCTGTTGGGCCGTTTTTGAAAGATTAAAGGTCTTTGATTTTTAACAATGTAATAACAAATCTCTTGATGGTAAATACTGATTCGTAAGATTTATGGTCCTGTTTTTCAGTCGTTCATTCCCTCTAGTAGTTTATAAACAATTATTGTTACAATACTGGTAGCAATGGCTGTTACTTTCTGATTAACGTTAATCATCTGCACTGCTAAAATATGTACCTACATAAAACACTGATCCTTTCAAACTATGCATTAAATTTAATTAATCAATCAGATACGTAGTAAATACGAAGTCTGTTGTACTCGCAAACTGCTCGCAGTAGCCTTGAAGAGTAGTTGGAATGGTCCTCTACTCACTTTGTATTTTTTCCACACAGAATTAAAGTCAAAATGCACAGATTCCATTGCATGTTCACTGAAAAACATCAAACCTTGCTGCGTTTTGTTGCAAAACTCCACAATATAAAAAAAAACACAGCATGAAGTTTGGAAGTTACACTAATTTTCAAAGATAGATAACTCTCTTTGAATGAATCTATGTATATAATATCCGAAATTGAGATCCAGGTCTTGACCAAAGCATGATTGAACAACTGCTCTGAAATCTTGGAAATCTTTGACAAACTTTAAACATCCCAGACTGGAATTTCTACGTAAAACATCAACAAGAGTTTTACTAGCGTTCCCTTTGAAACCTGTACCACCATGGGTTACTTCGCGCTGAACATTACAAGATTTTGCCCCTGTTAGTGCTTCTTTTTCAAAATTAGCCATAATATGTATGAAGAGTGTACCTATTTACAACACCTAACATTAAATGCAGTTCAGGTGGAGTAATTATCCAGAAAAGGCTTACGAACAGTGCTTCTAGCAAACGGTGGATGGATACAATTTTTAAAGCACTTGGACTAGCTTTTTACGGCCTCTGCTTGCAACCATTTTGTAAAATTTTCCTCACAATTACTAATGGTTCTCAAAGCACCCCATTTGTCAAGTTTATCCTTCATTGCATAACACCATGTGCAAGGAAAAAGGCTGCTGTGCCACATGATACCTGTTAAAATATTTACAATTTTAAAATGGGTTGTGATTGTTCCATGAAAATCGTTAACGTTTATTACCGTGGTGCGTGGTCTTTTGGCATTTTATGTAATAGAAATCAAACATAGAATCAATCACAATTAATATTTTGGACTTAAAAGTAAATTGACAGAACTGGTACTTCTAAAAAAATAATTTGACAGGACCTTAAATTCAAAGCTTACTAAATATACATAACTTGAAATATAAATTTGCAATAATAATTCATTTTACAAAAACGGCTCTACCGATTTTTTTCTTTTTGAGTCTAAAATATTTGTGGGAATTCAAGTGAATATATTTTGCAGAAAAACCGGAAGTGCAGGCATCTCTAGGTTGAAATTATTTGAAGATAGGCGTGGGTCTGTATCTTAATAGTATATTATTATACGAGTTTAATAAGACGCTTTATTATCAGGTGAGTGTGTTTAAAGCACGACGAGCGTAGCGAGAAGTACTTTAGTGAAACGAATGTGATAACAAAGAGTGTAATATACTATTTTATTTACTTTACTTTACTAATTCCTGAAATTTCAGCTGTTCAAGTTTTCATATTAAACTAGGGACTTTCGCGTGGGTTGGTAACAGATATTTTTCACAAAAATGTAAGGTTATATTTACTAAATTTACTTCATAGCTTCACTCGTTACCTTGGCGCCTGACGTCAAACGGCTGATGTTGCCAATATAACAAAAACTAAAAGTTACCAAAAACAGTTTAATAATATAATTCATTATTAAACTGTTTTCGATATAATAATGAGCCCATTTGTAACGCAAAGTAGATAAAAATATTTGAGGCAATAGAGATGATGATAGAAAAGATGCAAAGGGAATCCCTTCACGAAAGCTCTAACGAGGCAAAAGCTTTGAGTTATTTACGTAATCAGTGGACGAAAGCACACTGAGATCTATGTTATGAATTGTTAAAGACAAGGAGATGTCATCCGATCCAGTTTTAAATAGAAAGGTGATATCTAGAAAAGGAAACACGTGATAATGATGGTATTAGACAGCGCTGCATTATTATTGTTATTATTATTATACTTCTATTCCGGAAAAGGAATCCAGTTACGGTATAAAAGGCGAGGAAAAAGAAAATGTCGTACAAATATCACTGAAAATGTCGAATCCGATCTGATTGATGTTGCATTGTAATTTTTTTACATTTTGTGTCGTGTGGGAAAAGACTTCTGAATGTCAGCATGCGTATGTGGAGTGGACAGACAAAAAGAAAATAAGGAAAAAATTAAAATTAATGGGTAAAAATGCAAGGAACTGTTAGAGGTGTTGGATTCTCTCATGGGCTGTGACCTTGGTAATGTCTGCGTGAGGGCGGAGCAATAGACCAGTGAAAAATCTGCAAATGAAAACTGAAAACGTCGACTACTTTCCAATAGACGAGAGAGAGAGACGAAACTAATGTAACGAATAACGATGTTTTCCGGTTGGTTTGTAGCGCCTACTTGAGACCGATACAGATATCGAGTGTTCAAATGAAATCCTGGGCTGAGTAGGCGTTGGAAAAAGTAAACCGTTTAGAACAGTGTAAAGTTTGAATTTCCCGCCGTTTGACACAAATGACATTTGTTTATTGTTAATTGGGACAGAATTGAACATGTTTGTTTTCAACAAAGGGTGCCCTTAGATATTTGCTTCGAGAATAAGAATCTATTTTTCTATTCTATTTTTAATTTAAAGCATTGCAAAGAAAGAAAAAAAGAAATATTTCTTCGGCTCTAAATTTTAGGTTAGCTGTCAACATGCTCCAATTAATCCACGCTGTAAAAAAGCACAACAATTGACGGTTTCCAACGCCTTCCCAGTCCAGGATTTCATTTGAACGCGCGATATGACTCATAGCCCATGAGAAAATCCAACACCTCTACAATCTATGCCATGTTGTATAATTAAACTTGACGGAAGCATTCGACGAGGAAGAATTGTTGGTTTGGGATAATTTTGGAAAAAGCTGTTTGTGAAGAAATTTCTTCCTTTGTGTTTTGTGCAAGTTTTTCGAAAACCAAGTCTGCCGGTCTAGATTTTGTAGGTGGAGGAGAAGTTGTTTAAAAAGAGAACGCCGAAGGTGCGAGATTCATGGACATGGTTGGTTTAATAAAACCGTCTGAAATTTTGAAAAATCACGATATTTTTTGACAACATTTTTGACTGGAATCTCGTCCGAGCCGGCTTAAAACTAACATTTTTGGACAAGGTGAATTCGGCGGAAGTAAGAGTTTTCACTTTTAACTTCCAATTGGTTGGCTTGGAGGAGAAATTGGGGTGGTTCAAGATGATCAGATTTGAGAGTCGATAGCTCGGCTAATTATAAGTTACAACCGATTTTCAAGTTAGTTGCACCAAATTTGTCGAGAAGATGAGACCAATCCAATAAACTCAAAATCATCTCCGTGGCTCCAATAATAACCGAGACGATCTGTAAAATGAAACTGACTTGGACAAATTTCAAAATTCAAAATTTTCAAATCATCTACAGTGTGAATCAGTCCAAACGAAAAGTGATCAGCGTGATGTTGCCCGTTCAAATAAATTCCTAGGCTGGGAAGGCGTTGGAAACCGTCAATTGTTGTGCCTTCTTAAAAGCGTAGATTAGCATGATGGAACATGTTGACAGCTAACCTAAAATTTAGAGCCAAACAATCTTCCTTTATTTTCTTTCTTTGCAATGTATTAATTACGAGGGTCATCCAGAAAGTAAGGTTACAACATTTATGTAGGATCGAGAAATGCTTGTATTCAATTGAAATTCACAGAATACTGCACAAATATATTAAACTATTTTTCAACGTAATCGCCGTCGAGATCGAGACATTTCTGCAGTCGGGGCACCAGCTTTTGTATGCCAGTGTCATAGACCTCCACCGCCAGCTCTTTCAGCCACTTCCTTGACCTCCTGATTGTTGGAAAAACGTTTCCCACCCATAAACTCCTTTAGTTTAGTGAAAAAGTGATAGTCCGAAGGCGCCAAGTCGTGTGAATACGGGGGTGGGTGACAATATCCCATCCAAACGATGTCAGCAGCTCCTGTGAAACTGGCGCGGTATGGGGCCTGGCGTTGTCATGCAGGAGGCTGACTCCCCGGGTCAGCATTCCCCTTCTGCGGTTCTGAATGGCTCTTCTGAGTTTTTTTTAGGGTATTGCAGTAAGCCTCTGCATTTTTAGGCATAAAATCCACCAAAAAGAACCCCTTACGGTCCCAAAAACAGATGACATGACTTTTCCGGCTGAATGGCTCGTCTTGAACATTCTGGTGGCTGGGCAAAATGAATGACGCCACTAAAGGATTGTCTTTTGGATTCTGGGGTGTAGTGACACACCGACGTCTCATTCCCCCGTCACGTTAGAATCCAGAAAAACTTCTCCTTCCTGTGCAAAACGGAGGTGGCGGGAGCGCGCGACGACCTCTCCATCCGAAAAATTTATTGTGACTGAACAAAATGGCCGACAAACACGCAGGACCAAACAAACTGACCACTAAGATCCCCCCTACATGCCAGGTGTGCCAACTTCGAAACAAAAAATTTCCCCCGGCCTCAGGAGCCCTTGTAACCTTACTTTCTGGATGACCCTCGTACATAGAATAACTTAACGATTCCTATTCGCGAAGCAAATATCGAAAGGCACCCTTTGCTGAAAACAAACATGTTCAATTATGTCCCGATTAAACATAAACAAATGTCATTCGTGTCAAACGGCGGGAAATTCAACTTTACACTGTTCTAAACAATCTAATTTTTCCAACGCCTACACAGCCCATGATTTTATTTGAACGTGCGATAGAACTTGACGAAAGGATGCAGACGCCACAGAAGCAAAAATCATTGCTCTATGGTCAGTTTGAAAGAAGTTGTGCGCGAAAAAATCAGTTTTTGAGATTTTTTCGAAAACTAAACCATCAAGTTTGGATTGAGAGGAAGTTATGTAAACAAAGGAATACAACAGTGCAAGATTTATCGTCACATCTTTCTTAATAAGGGAGATACAGCCGTTTGAAATGTTGAAAAACGAGAAAAGAAAAACCAAAGGAAAAATGTGGCTTTGGGTGAAATTTTTTTGACTGGAATCTTATCCGAATCGGTTTAAAACCGAAGACGTGTTGTGTAGTTTGAGGATCTTGCCTTCAAATTACTGGAAAAAAGAAGTGCCAACATTACCGAAGAGTTGGTAACACAATAAACCTAACCTCGTTTACTCAGTAATAACCTGACGTGTAATTGCGTAACGGTAAAATACGTACCTTTTTAATCTCCATCAGACATTAAAGGAAGTTGTTCCAACACAAACTAATCAACAGAACAGACACACGATTTTGCAAAACGTTAAACAATGACACTTAGGGGAAAATGTCATGTGTTACCAACTCTAGAAATACTTGAATTCTAGATTTCTTACAACTTCCAATTTGCCAATTAACTTATTTATTTGAGTCTTCACGTTTACAAAAATTCCCCGAGAAACTTTTTCATGACTTTTTGCAGACATTCCTTAACATTTTTCAAACATTGAAGAAACTGGAGCTATCGAAATCTGACCTGACTCGACCTCACCTAACCCACTGGAGTTTAATTTTTTTGTTAAAACTAAAAAAGTTAGACATCTGTAGTAATTTGCATTAATAGAGATATCGCCATATTTTTAAGCTATTGACAAGATCGAGTTAACTAACTGTTGACATTTAAAAATTGTCTAAATTAATGACGATTTATTTGGTTGCGAACAAATTATTAATAAACTGCAAATATTTGCCACAAATAAGTGAAACATCAAAGTGAAAAGTCTGTCCATTAATCGCTATTACATATTCAATTTTTTTTTTTTTTTGAAAACTATTGGCAACATTGTTTGGATTGTTATTGTTGCACTTGTTTGTTGACTTTTTAAAAACTGCAACAGTGAAAGTTTACTTATCGATCCCGAAATTACCAATACAATGCAAATTGTTTAATCAAACCAGTGAAAGATTAAAAAATAACGCATTGTAAACGATTCAAGAAAAAATCCTGAGTTAATTTGGTAAGTAAGGTTATGTTTACTCTTTGTTTGTTTGTTCTTGAATGGCACACCGGCTCACCGGCACCCGGCACCCTCGACTGTTTCAGTTGTTTCGTTGTTTGTTGACATTTAAAAAATAATTAATGTTTATTTGTTTACCATCAGTTACAAATAAATTACAAATCTCTGAATCAAACAAGTGAGATTTTTGAAAAACTGTAAACGTAAAACAGTCCAACAAAGGGAAAAATTCGTCATTGTGGTTAGTGAGGTTATGTTCATTCACAATTTGATTTTTTCCAATAATAACGCAAATTGTGACCCACATTTCAAATTAAATTAAAGTGGACGCTAAAACTGTATTCGTCATTTGGTAAGCGAGTTTTATGTTCCCCCATGAATAATTTTTTCCCCAACAAAATTAATCGTTCTCCAAGTTTTTCTTATAGACTCGTGTTTGAGCATAAAATAACATACTCATGCAAATGTTCATAAAGATAAACGTCTAGAATTGGAGAATACGCCAAATGGAAAATTTATTCAATTTGGTGAGTTGTGCAGCTGCAGAGGTAATGTCTCCTCGAATGATTTATATTAAAGAATAATATTGACAAACACACCACGTGTTTATTATGAATTATGGTAATTTCTCCAATAATAAAATATGTTTCGTTTGCAACAGGACGAACAAAGCCACCCCGCTTATCCCGTTATTAACGGACAGGCCATGCAAATCGAGCCCACCGCTGTTAAGATATTAGGTTGCCAAAGGTCAGTTCCAGAGGACCACCGACCGACATAATCCTCTAATTTAGAGTGGAACCTATCGCATTGCCTCCTCTTAATAACGGTAATTGTGGGGCACAAAGCCCCAATTAGCACCGACGAATATTCAGCGCAATCCGGAATCGCCCCCAAACGAGCGCGGACAGTACGACTAGAAGTTCGAAGGTCTCCAAGTGGCGCTAGACGCATTAACAGAAATTAATTTGTTCCGGCATTCACGGTCCGGCCCGGACTAAATTCACCCGGAGCGAAGTTTCGTAACTACTTGCGAATTAAGCGCCGGCTGACGCGCAATGCACTCTCCAGATTAATCGACGGCGAAACAATGAACCGCGAAATATCACAGAAAGGGCGCTAATTGGACCCGCAAAGTCCGCACAAATATTTGGACGCGAATAAACCTGTCAAGCGAGATTTATTTGATGGATATCCAGAGCTCATTTCGCCTTTCATAAAGTCGTAATGACGATAAAAACGAGATTATGTTGTTAGGGACGTGCGATTAGCGGGCGCCGTTTCCGGGCCCGGAACATTCCGGATTGTTGGCGAGTCAAAGTGCATCCAGATTAAATTCCCGTCAAGGATTCGCGCCGACCGCACATCTGCAAAGGAAAAATTTAATAGGGAACAGTGTACGATTTCAGGAATTCGCACCGTTCAACTTTCATATTAGGGGCTCGAGTGGCGGCCTAATGATGATCGTGTATGCGAGAAGACGACACCCTTCACCTGGGGGTGTACGCTGGCGGAATTAATTGGAAACGGTTACACTAACGCGGATTAATTTGAATCTTTCGCTTTCGAGGGGTGGCATCTGGCGGCAGCTAGACGAAGCCGGTATCGTTAAACCCGAGAGGTTTCAGGGATTTCACTAATCGGGAGCTTCTCCGCTGATAATTGGAGATAAATTGGCGGCGGGGGGTTGAAACTGGACTGGCGATCGGGGTTGCAGTTTGTCTTGTACTCGTAACTTTTCACTTTGGACATTTTCATTTGTTGCTTGCTAAAAGTTTGCGTGCATGTTTAAAATAATTCGTTGGACGAGAGTGTTTTAGCATTTTCGATGTTTGTCAAAAGCAGCGGCACGATTTCATGGGTTTAGTTTAAAAATAATTTAATTATCTGGGGAGGTTTTCTTATTATTGTAAAATAAGCAGACGTGGAGAAAATCGTCCAGAATTACTTATTCAAGCCAAAACTAGTTTTTTTTTTTAGTTTCAGGTATAAAAAAATAGAGATTTTTTTTGTCTAAAATAATAACCGAGGAAATCGTTTGTTCAAGCAAAAAGTAGCGTTTTCTTACCTTCAGATATTTTTCTAAAATAATAATCGAGTTTTTCATGTGAAATATTTTTGCTTTTGAATGATTAACTGAGTAGAAACAATCTGGACATTGAAAAATTGTAAAAAAAAATGTTATTTATTGCCCAAGTAAAGAAACTGAAGTGCAGAAATAAGTATCGAAGTGTTGTTTCTAGAGCACAAGTATGTACGAGGTTCATTTGAAAAGTTATCGGCTGATAAAGAAAAATTGTATGAATTTTCTTTTGAAACAAAATACTTTAAGATTTAATGTGATTTCATCACTTTTCTGTATTTTAGTTTTTAAATTAGTTTTAAATCATCTCAAAAATTTTCGTTAACAAATTTTTAATGAAAAAAATAAATATCGACTGACTTAAAACATTCCTTGAAACCGTTTTTCAACACAAACCAATTATGTATTTACATTTATGAAAGGAGAAATAAAGGGCCTTCAAATAAATTTATATTTAGAGCAACCTGTGGAAATTCAATTGTCTTCAACATTTTTCCAGCGTAGAAAATGACACAAGAAACGTCTGGCATTTTAACGAAATAAAATTAGGTTAGAAAATATGTTTAATTTTTGTAGTGCATACTCCCTATTCCCCCTCCGCGGAATATGGCAATATGAAATTGGGAAGAAGCTTACTATGTAACCTGTGTAACTCCGGAGAATAATTGGTTACCTACAAAAATTACTTTAACCTGTTAACAGAATTAGAATGTCGCCTACGCCTACTCTAAATATATATTTATTTGAAGGCCCGATAGATAAAAGAGGGAAGCGTTTTGTTGAAAATTTTAGGTGGGTTCATTTTTAGGGTATTTGAAGAAACAAAAAAAAATCACTCTTGCAATGGTACAGTGTTAAAGCTTCAATTTAGCATAAAAATGGTTATTTATTATATCGAGTATTCATTTAAATTTCTCCTCAAAGCTGGCGTTGAAGAGTCAATTGTGAACGTACTACAGATAACGGATCAGCTGTTTAAATGTAACCTCACTTTTTGCGTTGTTTGTGTTTTTATTCTGCAAACTGAGGAGTGGTGCGTTCACAATCGACTCTTCAGCGCCACTTTGATGAGAAATTTAAATGAACACCCGATAAAGTGGAAAAGTTACAGATTTTAGCAAAAAGGTGTGAGCTTTGTGTCACAAAGCGTCAAAAGTGACATTTTCCCTCTGTATTATACAGTATCTTTTCTACAGCCGTTATAAAATCTTAAAAAAAACTTAATAAAATCGGACAAAAAGCAAAATGAATTTTAGAATATACAACGTGTAACAGAAATAAGTACATTAATTTTAACTGGTACTTAATAGTAATTCCAAAAAAAAAAATTGGAGAGATTTTTCACTAAAATAACCCTACGCCGCTAAATACTGCAATGGCTAATTGAGATCAGCGCTAATATGAAAAAAACATCCATGTTTATCCAGAAAACGTGTTTTAACGCCGAAATCGAAATTCAAATAAATCTACCCGTATAGAAAAAAATCCACTTCGTAAGAATCTGGTTGTTTCACGTTTTTAGGTAGCTTAGTTTTGGAGATATGAACGGTTTTAGGAAAATCTTTCCTATTTTTTTAAGCCACTACGCAACGTTTTTCGCCAAAATGGCAGAGAGAAAAGTTGTTCCTTTTGATGAGTTCTATTACCAGTTAAAATTAATGTACTTATTTCAGAAACAACCTGTATAGTACATTATGGTAGGAGGATTTGACAACTGTGGCGTAGGTAACGAATTACTTCTCCGGGGGAGGATACCATAACCCCAAGGGACAAATAAATGGTAAAGAAATTTTTTTTGTTCGACACTGTCAGAATTTGAGAATTTTCTCCTGTGTGAACGGATTTTGATAAATTCAATTCATTTCGACTCACAATGATAATAATAATAAAACGGTAATAGGAAGTTGTTTGTGTTGTTAACAGGTTGCGTACGGCAGATTTGCCATTATAGAGTGTTAAAAAATCAAGGACGTGGAAGCAACGGCTCGGAAATCGGTACACTCGGCTCAATCGTCAACGTCACCCGATTCGATTGTGTACAAAGCCGAGGGAAATCTTTTTGAAAATTTATTTACACACTTTTGTACGCTTAAAATATCTTTTTTGTTCGACACTGTCAAAATTTGAGAATTTTCTCCTGTGTGAACGGATTTTGATAAATTTGACAACTTGTCAAAACGAAACGTCAAGCTAATTTTAAAGATTTTTAGCGATTTGGAGCCTTTAAGGGGCTCGTCGAACAAAAAAACGTTGTATTCTACTCGTTCTTGTGTAATTTGGGCTTTTTTTGGCACTCGTGGACCTTATATTATTTATTATTATTTATTTATTTTTTTTTTACTGCAAAGTATACAAAACAAGAATGCTACGTGAGAGAATAGTTAGAAATTCACTCAAAAATTTCCGTAATTTTTCAGAAAATAATTAAATTTTTTTACGTACTTACATGCCAAAACATTTTTTTTATCAGTCGAACATTGCAGATTTCTCATTTAAAATAAATACATCTCTTCAAGTAAATATTTGGTGTTAGTGTGCGATTTTCTTGTAGAATCACGTGCATCTGAATCAGTTTCGTCTGCGACTCGTGCTTATTTCCTGCACTGGGGAGACCCAATTGGAAAGTAAAACTGAACAAATTTCTGTTTAGAAAAATGATTTAAAAGGGTTATTTATTTATTGTCATAAGTAAGTATGTAGTCTTAAAAATAATCACTCCATATTTGACGTATTCTTCAAAACATCAAACAGCGTCTCTTAATGGATATGGTCCAAAAAGACAGTTTCAGACATCGACTTACCAACTGTATTCTCCAGATCTATCTCCTATCGAGCCAGCGTGGTGTGACGTTCTAGTCTCGTCACATTTCCGACATGTCAAGTCTGAATGTTTTTTAACAGTAATTAACCGTCAGGCAATCAAGATGGTGTTTTATTTTTTGACAGCTACGCGTGTATAATTTAAAATTTACATCTCCATCATCCGAGAATCCCTGACCGCCTCCCACGCACTTACATTATTACATTTCTGTCGCAAAAAGAATGCAAATGAAAGTCTCCCGAGCCTCGAACTTTTCCAAACCATGAATAATTCGCTTCTTTCTGTCATTTACAAGTTAAATGCTGGTAATTTAGAAGTTTGATTCGTCCCAACTGTTGCGTACACGCCACAAAACCCCACCAATAAATAAAAAATGTGACATCTACGTGGCTCGCATCCGATATTAAATCTCCTCGGTAAAGTTTCACAAATTGGAGCACGGGACGAAATCAGGACGACCACTTGTTTGGATTTGCTTTATTTTTACATCGAGTACAATTACACATATAAGTTGACATTATCTATGATGTATCAAGTCAGTACTTATTTACAAATTATTAATACTATGTTCCTTTAAATGTCGAGAGCCACTGGATACAAAAATAAGTTGTACAACAAACAAATCGTGGTTTCGGTGTCGCAAGCGTATTGATTCCGACACCCCTCGTCCCAACAACAGATTTTTTAACCGCCACGACAGGTGCATCGGATCTAACGTAAAAAAGAAAAAGTGGCGCTAGAGCGGTAAATGAATTATTGTGCACTCTAGACCGGAGCTATTGGACTCCCTGTTAACCAAACTCCATAAAAAATTCTCTTGTTGGACCGGGATCAGGATTAGAAACAAGTGACGGCGTTGAAGTAGCATCTCCAGTAGACTCGTCCTTTCTGCTGGCCGGACATGCTCCCGTGACCTCTCCTCTGCAAGTCCATCTGGAAACATCACAAACACCACAATTAAGAGGAAACCAGACAAGTGGAAACTGAAAGTTTTCCTGCAGGAAATGCAAATAATTGTCTGCGCCGACAGATAAAACGTGAATGGAGCATCGCACAAAAGATTCCAGTCGCGGTTGCAGGTGCGGAAACATGACGGAATCAATGCAACTACAGAAAAATCCCGTCACGTGTCCAATTAGAAAGATGTAAGAACAAGGAATTAAGTGTGAGTCCCGGCAGGACTAGCGTTGATCCTTGTTTGTTGCGGGGTCCAACAGGTGAACGGGAGGGAAGCGCGGTCAGGTTCAGGACCACGGAGGCCCGGAACAACATGTTCCAACATGTCGTCTCGAAAATGGCGGAAGCGAGAGCTAATCGTCCGGCAAATCGGTGGAACGAGGATTCTATTTCCTGCACGTAGGTGGAGTCAATAAAAATCAACAGGAGGTGTGAGTTTCAATACCGATTTGGCGATCCTTAAATAGCGCCGGGGTCCTTGAACCTGGGGAAAAATTGGGGAAAAGTTGGAAGTACGGAGTGTTCACGCCTGAGAGGGCAGTCGTGGATAATGTTTGGAAAGATTGGAGGGATCGGGGAGGGTGCGACAGCGTTGGAGGATTATTCGGAGTAATTACGGTAATGTTTCGAGGAGTTGATTAGTTTTTGACACACTTTCAACGAACGAACTGGCCGCAGCATCGAATTGTTTGATACACTCGGAGGTGGCAGCTTTATAATGAATTTCCTTGAACAAAAGAAACTATTCACTTCTTGTTTGTTTTTGTTATATTCGTTATTCATTTATGTTTTTTTAATAAAGATTTATAAATCACGTGGTATATACGATTATCCATTTTTATAACGAACATAGTATACATTCACTTTATGTGTATTACAGAATAAACGAATTTTTTCTAAGATTATCGAAGCACTTCACATGTTAAAAATAAAATTGTCCTAGTCCTTTGCAAGAACTCCTCTCGATTCACATAAAAAAAATCCCAAAAAGTACTCCGGATTTGGTAGTCATTAGTAGCGTCTAGACCTAAATCCCGTTGATTTTTTTAAAACTGTTTCTGTTTTTTTTGTCCGACTTTTTCAAATCCGATCGTTAAAATTTCGCTATTTGAATAGTTCCATTTTCTCGGAGAGGCAATTACGCCCTCGGTCACTTCACACCTCGTCCCCGCGCCGCCCCCGTCAAGTCGTCAGCCCTGCCCCCGCACCCTTTCATTATTCCACACTATCTGCGATCTAATTGTGAATTTTTCCCGAATTCGAGAAGACGCACCGAGACAAAGCTCCAAGTTCTGCGTCGCAAAACGCCTTAACAACGACGTATCTATTTTTGCTTTTGAATAACAGCAGATAGCGTGATGACAATAATAATTATTTTGCGATATCGTTCGCCGATAACGTCGACGCTGTCGTGCCGAGGAAGTTCGCGGTTTCGGCGCGATAACGAGGACGACGCGGGGGCGGCGTCGACCCGCCGATGTAATTACTCGACGAGTGCACTTGATTATTGGTGCAAACAAAACGTCGCCGCGAAATAAACATCACCCGGAAGATTTTTTCCGGGAGGTGGAAGTTGTTAGTCGGTCGAGAGGAGTTTGCAACTTTCAAAGTATCTTGATTCGGCTTTGAGCGTTTAAATTAGTAAGCTTGTTTAAACTGTAGCTTTTTTATACGACGGAACAAATGGTTTTTTGATCAAAGTGTTTTTTTTTCCGAGCGCTGGAGGTGAGACATTTATTATCCACCTTCCGAAAGGCATTTTTATTCGACCAATTCTAAGAAGTTAACGTAGGAAGTTGCCTCGTTTCTGAGATCAATGCAGTTTTTCCCATTTGTTTTCATCAAGATTTTAATTGGCAGTTTATGATCCTTTCCTTTGTAGAAAGTGTTATAAATAACTTTCCTGAATTCATTTGTAGCAGTGCAGTTTGTTAACGATGACAAATAATGAACGGAGAATTTTTGTTAAAAAAAAACTTTGAATGCTTGGACTTTTTGAGACGTTCTTATTTGCAAATGATCGCGATAACATTTTTAATGGAGAAATTTCACACAAAGCATATTGATTTTGATAAAATAGGAATTCTTTTGTAGACTTTTCAATTTTTTAAATTTTCAAATGATCGCAGAAACAATTTTTGTGCAACTGTACGCGAAATGAGCACTTCGCGTACCTAAAACAGGCCGCGAAATCCTTTATTAACATCGTCGAGATTGTGCAGCCTCGGCCGCAAGCGCCCTCGGCGACAATTTTTCTCTCGGTACGTTAAAGAGTGATTTCGCGGCCTTAATACACAAATATCTATTAATGGCTTAACAAAAAATATTTTTATAATTAAAAAAATCGTAGTAGTATTACATATGATTGTTTTTTTTTTTAATATTATTAAGCAGTACAAAAAAACTATTGTTTTTGCTAATGAAATCTGTCAAAATATTTTCAATCGGAACTAAAACTCGTTTAAAATCTGTTTGAGCTGCCACCCACGTCCTCCTCTTCATTTTACCATATCAGTTTGCACAATTTAACAATCTCCTCTGTTCCGTTCAGTCTGGTTCCATCAATAACCGAAATGAGGATTAGCCAATTACGAGTCTGATTGACATTGGATTGCGACATATTTTTTGTGGCCTTCAAACGATTCAGAATGGAATGTTTTGAATGAAAACGTCCAGCTCGTCTTGGAACGAGGCGAGCGCAAAGAAAACAAAACCGATTTGCGTCGTTTTGGAATTATTTTCGTTTACTTAATTTTCATCCGAGCGGCGTAATAAACATTCCGTCAAATCCGCTTTAACTTTTGGAAATCCTATCTGTTCCGCGTGTCGCACCATAATGACACTTAATCTGATAAAATTAAAACAAAACGACCACATCAGGGAGGAAGGCGCGACTGGAACGAAAGTCGGATTACTGAAACGGGACATTTTTAAAAAGCTCGTTGTAGGTAGGCAAATTGTTCCGGAATGAGTCAAGCGGCGAATTTAATTTATTTCCCAACGGTGAGCAACCGCCAAGGTAAACCGGAGTTTTGGAGGCTCCGGGATGAAATTAAACACTTTCTCCCACGTTCAACCTAAAACGACACGTGTTGTTGGACTAATTGCTCCAAAAAACAAAACTTCTACTGTCCCACCCTCGCACTTTTAGTTTTTTATAGTTCCATTTCGATGTTGTAAAACTGGGTCGTGTGTGAAACACTAGTAGCTTGCGCATAATTGGAAATGTGATCGCCACCTCCGCCTTATTAATTTTTCGATTAGCGTGACGAAATTGAAAGAATCGCTATACCTTCCGGACTTCTTCCGGGCTGAGAGAGAACGAGTCGGTCAGGGGCGGTCCGTCTACCCTATTTGCTGCTTCTTCCTCTTCTATCGCTTGTTGTAGAGCAACCATCAATCTGTCGACCAGGAGGGCCGTCCTCTTTTTCGGCACGATCATCTATAAAGGTCAGAAAAATTATTAGCTTTATAGAGACAACACATGAAACTGGTTGATGGATGCGACGTGAAAATTGGTATTAATTGGCGGGGATAATAAAATTAATGAAATTGTCGAAGTGGAGAAGTTAATTGAGGAGCAGTTGTGTTTTAGAAGTTGCTAATGGGTGGGAAAAATACTTATTGTTGTATAAGGCAGAAAAAATGACTTGTTGGTGGTAATTCTGGTGCAAAAACCGTACGACTTTAGCTACAGAAGGAGTTGAGAAGTTGTTAAAATAAAAATCGCGATTTTCTCGTTACTGTTTGAACGAAATTTAATTACAGGCAAAAAACCGCGTGATTGTATCTATAAATGTAACTTTAAAAATACATTCAGTATGTTGCAAAAATGGTGGAGGCGCTGGGATATATTTTTACTAAAAATTGCATTTTCGCTATTAGCTTCTGAGTTAAATTAAATTTAAGAAGGATATTTTATAGATCGAATTGTGACAAATGCAATGCAAAATATCGCGTTATTTTATTTTCAGCCATAGAAAAAAAATCGTGTTGCAAATATGGTGGAGGAGCCAGGATATTATTTATGACATTAAGAAGAACGGTTTTTTGGTTTCTGTTTGAGTCTGAAGACGGCGTTTTGTAAATAAAATTGTGACGAATCATATGCAAAAAAATCACGTGATTCTATCGGGTGTTCATTTAAATTTATCTTTAAAGTTGGCGTTGAAGAGTCGATTGTGAACGCACCACGGATTACAGGTTACGGATCAACTGTTTAAATCTACCCTTCATTTTTTGCGTTGTTTGTGTTCTTACAGTGCAGACGGACAAGTGGTGCGTTCACAATCGACTCTTCGACGCCAACTTTGAGGATACATTTAAATGAACACCCGATATCTACAGTACAAGGTTATTATGTTTCTAACATGGTAGTTGGTGTAGAAACCCACAGGATTTTTAGATGTGCCGCTAGCCTCGTAACATGAGACAGACTAGTATCGCAGATAGGTGGCGGTATTGACGGTAGTTCTAGTTTTTACCGTCAACCGTCGTATAGGAATGTATACAGGGTATTTTACGAGTGATAATGAGCCCGGGGAATAGAAAATGCAACTTACAATACAACTTGCAATGTATTGTGGGTTGCATTTTCTATTCCGCCGGGCTCATTATCACTCGTGAAATACCTGTATTTATAAAACGGCACACCTAAAATAATTCATCTGCGATGCTAGAAACATTTATAATAACCCTGTAGTATTTGAGAAAATTGAAAACATATATGTATTTGCAATAATGGTGGAACCGTTGGGATGTTACCTCATTAAAAATAATAATATCGAGCGATCAAATTAATTTGTAATCGAGTCATCCATGGATTTGAATCCGTATGTCTTTTGCGATTGATATGTCGAGACCTAACCTGTGTTTCAAGCCATGTTTATTGGAGCGTGGAGTTCAAGTAACGACATACGATTTCGGATTCATGGATAACTCGATTACAAATTAATTTCATCGCTCTTTATCTCTGTTTCTGCTTGGGCTAAATCAAATGTAAAAAATAATTACTTTAATAAAATCACACATTCTCCGCTATGGTTCAAACCACTGTGATGAATTCAATGCAAAAAATCACACAACTCTGTTTACAGTGAAGATCGAGAAAGCATTTTGATTAAATGGTATACGCGCCGTCAAAATTTTTGTAAAAAAATTGTGATTTTCCTGTTACTATTTGAGCTAGATTCAATCTAAATATTATTTCACAGACTAAACTGTGTCGACTTGAATTTAAAAACTGCTTCATTCTATCTTTATCGATACTTGAGAAGACTGTAAAATATCGTTGAAAAAATTGTGGATTTGGGGATATTTTTTATTAAAAATTGCGTTTCCGCTGTTAGCTTCAGATTAAATTTAGAAACTGTATTTTATAGATAGATCGACTGTGATGAATTGAATACCAAAAATCGTGTCATTCTGTCGCTGATAGTAGTTGGGAAAAATTGCAAGAATATAATGTGCCAAAAATGGCGGAGGTGTCGGGATATTCTCGCATTAAAAATTTAAAAATAACAATATCTTTGTTTTTGTTTGAACTAGATCAAATCTAAGAACAGTATTTTATACATCCGACTCTGACAAATCTAATGCAAATACGGTGTTATTGTTTTTGTAGCTGTGGCTGAGAAAAATGCAAAATAGTATATTGCAAAATGGTGGAGGCGCCGGGATATTATCTCGTTAAAGATAGCAATATCTCGGTTTCTTTCTGAGTTAGAACAGTTATAACAACAGCACTTTTTAGATCTACTTATTAGCAATCGAATACAAAAAACCACGTGATTTTATCTATAACAGTAACAGAGGAAATTGCAAAAATGGTGGAGGTGCCGGAATATTTTTATCGTTATTTCTCAATATATCTAATTCAAATCAAAAACTGTATTTTCTAGATTACAGTGTGAAGAATCGATGACAAGAGTAACAGTTGAAAGAACCCACAAAAATATTTATATTTTGCCAAAATGGTGGAGATGTCAGAATATTTTTCACAAGCACTAGTGCCCTGAATCATTCATAATGTAACAAAAAAAGGTAGTAATTGGCGGAGATCATATAATCCACTCACAGTTAGTGGCTTCTACTCACTCGGATGAATTACGTTACTCACCTTCGGCTCGTGACACAAAATTACCCTCATGAGTAATAGTCATCATTACCCGCTCGTTGAATAATATACTTTTTCTACGATTACGAAATAAGTTTCCTAATAATGAAACACACTGAAACTAACGTTTTGTCTTCATAAACTAGTTGCTATGATATTTGCAATGCGTGTTGAAATTATTATGCAACGGGCCGTGGGTAATGAACACTGTTGTCTTATAGAAAACACTTTAATAATTACAGTATTACATCGGGTGTTCATTTCCCGTCAATGTTGGCGTTGAAGAGTCGATTGTGAACGGATCACGGATCAGGTGTTTAAATCTAACCTCATTTTCTGGGTTGTTTGTGTTTTTACTCTTCAGACTGACGAGTGGTGCGTTCACAATCGACGCCAACTTTAACGGGGAATTTAAATGAACACCCGTCATAATAGGAGTTGAAAAATAAGATTTAATAGCGATGAAGAATCAAAATGTTCACTTTATGATTTAAAAAAAAAATTAAATTATTAAAAAATATAAAAAAAGCACCCCGGAAATCCCCAAAGGACTTTAGAGTCAACAGAAAGTGATTAGAATTAAACCAAAATGATTGTAACATTCTGATCATAATTATTAGACAAATGGTGGAAGCGTCTGTAATATTTGAGTATAAAATATTCTGTATGTGTCGCGCGTTCAAATGAAATCCTGGCTTGGGAAGGCGTTTTAAAGTGTAGATTAATTGGAAGCATGTTCACAGCTAACCTAAAATTTAGAAACAAAAAAATGTTTCTTTTTTTCTTTGCAATGTTTTACATTTAAAATAGAGTAACTTAACGATTCCTATTCTTGAAACAAATATCTAAGGGCACGCTCTGCTGAAAACAAACATGTTCAATTATGTCCCTATTAAACATAAACAAATGTCATTCCTGTCAAACGGCGGGAAATTCAAACTTTACACTGTTCCAAACGTTTTTTTCTATTTTGCGTCTAAACGATTCTAAAATCAGTCTATTCTAGCACCCAAATGACGTCATTTGAGTGCTTTAATAGGTTGTTGGCGTGTTAGAATAGACTAGTAAAATTTACTGTATTGATGTTGGTAGCGTGAAGTGTCAACTGACAGACGTCAAAAAATAAATCTCGCATAGAACAAAGCAAATTAATAAATAACAATGAACAAAACATTTAATTTTCATTCCGGCAATAAATTTTCTAACGTCTTTTATGCAATTTACCTAATTTGCGGCGGCGTTAGTGATAAACTTTCTTCAGCATTAATTTTCAAACATCAAATGCGAAAGTTATGCCACATAAAAAATGTCACCAACCACCGCAAAATTCCCTACATTTAAAATTTTTATTTTTTTATTTATAAAATGGTATAAAGCGGCAAAATAGCAAAAATAGTATAAAAGATTCGTTGCAGAAGGTCCTTCAAGCACTCATTTATTCCTCAACTCGCCAACACCCGGCTCCTTTCGAAATTTCAAATTTGTGCTCGAATAGATGCCTTCTGCAACTTATATTTTAATATACTATACTTTTTCCAACGCCTACTCAGCCCCGGATTTCATTTGAACGCGCGATATTTATGAAGTTCTGACTGTAGCTCATCACTTATTGTTCTTGACTGACAAGTTATAACCTACGTGATATATGGCAGAGCAACTTTTAAAACGAACAAAACAGGTTTCCTTTATAACCCAAAAATGCAAAATACAAGGTGGAAAAAAAATCAAAAACGGAAATAAGTTTAATATGTTTAAATCAAACATTTAAGCTTCATTTAGTTGCGATTAATTTTATAAATACTTTTGAGAACTAAACCTTTTGGAAAAACAACAACGTCTTCAAACGTTGATAATTGCAAAGCAAATTGAATACAGTCAAGTCAAGTGAAATTTTATTACCGACATTCTATCCAGAAGCTGTGTTAATTAATATAATTACTAAAAATAAACAATTATTATTTATTACGTGAAATGTTAACGACGCATTTTAGATGTAGCGAGGCATCATTTTACAATTAAAAAAATATGTAAAAGAATTTTTCTAATTATCTAGATACTCGATAAGAAATTCAACAATAAAAATCTTTGATCATGATGATACAGTTAATTCGTCCGATCCCATCGATTTTCGGTCGTCCATTCAGCTCGTCACACGTCACAACAAATAAAATAAAACCACCCCTTGCCGGATAAAAATTAACTGATAATTATTTATCCCTCCGTGACATCCTCTGTTGTCATTTGTCCCACCGACTGACACCCTTCAACCACCTACCCCGACTTTAAATTATCTTCCCGACGACACCCAACGTAATTATCCTGATGGTTCGATTGTCGAAAGAAAACAGCGGAAACCTGCACACCCCCACGGCCGCCAACGAAACCACCCCGCCGTCAAAATCCCCCAAAATCGATTGACGATCGTCCGGCCAGCCCGAAATTGGTCCGGGCAGAGCTTTTATGGCCAGTTCGCGCTTAATTAATTCATAGACAAGACAATCGAGTCTGACGGGGACAATTTCGATAATGCCGCCCCCAGCGGAACCAGAATGCGCCGTCCGGGGGGCAAATGCGCCGCCCAGCACGACTCGTGTTCGGCTTTTAACTCAACCGGTGCACTAAGCGGTTTCGCGGGCGACTTACAAGATTCCGCGCTAGAGCCGCCGTCGGGGGGCGGCTGACCTCAAAATCGCGTCGGCCGGAGATAACTGACCTTATCGACCGGAAGCTGCCGCCTTTGATCTACGTTTTGCAACAATTAACTCGGATTTTAATTGGGCCGAAGTCAACGAACGCAATCAATTAAGATTTGTAATTATTGGCGAAAATAATTATTGGACGGACGTCATCGACGCCGATCGCGCGATTTCCTAGAGGAGCGGGACCGTCCCTCGTTAAGGGTGGCGACGCACGCTGTCACACGAGAACTCCAAGAAGTGTGACATCCCTAAGTGAGTTTATTCGACGAAACAACGAACGAAACTCGATCCCGATGTGAGAAGGGACGGAAAAATTACTGCGTGTGAGGGAATTTCCTTGACTTTAAGACGCAAGGGAATGATCAAATAGTACTGATGAAGAGCAAACACGATCGAGACGCGTTTGATGGGACAAGGACCAAACGAGGTGCGAGAGGATGAAGGTGATGCTTGGCGGAAGACATCGTCCTAATTTAGAGACTGCATGTTTAGCAAACATTGACGGAATTAACGCTATTGTCAACAGGGGTAGCGAATGTTGTCTCGATGCGAGGGGGAAGTTGTACCCGGAAATGGATGCGTTTGGGGAGGGATGATAACAGAAAGAAGAATTAGACGCAACAATTACACAGATTATTGAAGAAGAGTAGATTAAATTTCGTACATAAAAATAATTGAAGAGCGCTTAATAAATCCGATAACTAATTAGGTATCTATTATTGTCAAAACTCACAAGTGCGCTTCTATAGTTTCCAGTTAAAATGCATTCACGTTGTTTTTGCATAAGGGAGGCCATGGACATTTTGCATTTAATTTGGTAGTAAAGTTATCTGTTGAATTAGGTTATGTTTTTCTAAGTTTGAGGTTATAAATAGCGTCAATTTCTAGTGCACTGTTGTCAGTTCGCAATAGAAGAATACTCAAACATCGGGGGAAATTCAACAAGATGTTATGTTCATTTTGATAGGTCCGCATGTCAGGCACTTTAGTGACGGAAATCAAACAGTGTGTCCAACGTTAAAAAAATAAATCGTTACCTCCCATTATGCCAAAACAACGTGAACGGTGTTTATGAATCTATTTTTAGTAGATTTACAGATGTAATCACGTTAATTTTTTTATCGTCAACATTTACAAGACTTGTGAACTGAAGAATTAAAATAAAATTGATTTATTTACATTTATGAAAGATCAATCTGTTACAAAAGAGCCGGAAAGACGTTTCTAACAAAACTGTTGTCTCAAGGTAAAATGTGTAAGTTGAATGTGGTAATAACGTTCTCGTTTACAAAGAAAAAATCGTAATCTGTTAACAAAATTTAAAAGTTTTTGTAAAGAAGAACTTAAAGCTTGATACATTTTTAAATAAATATAAGATACTGCAAATAATATTGATCAAAATGTGAGTCAGAAAACTCAAAATTCTTCACATTTATTATTTAATTTTTCATTTTTGTTTTGTCAATTTTTTGGAAAATTTTCTAGGTTCATTTTGGAAATTGTTCAGCAAACTGTGAACCAACTCAAATCCTCAAATTTATAATTTCATTTCTGACTTTTTTTTTCAAATCAAAATACATACACTGTTTTTCTTTTGGTTTTCCTTTTTTGTCAATTGCATTTCACTATTTCTCAGCTATTTCCTCTCTATTAATGTCAAAGTGACGTAAATATGAAATAGTTTTGAGAAATAGTGAAATACAATTGACAAAAGAGGAAAACCAAAAGAAAAACACTGTAAATCATAAAATAATTTAGAACTTGGCACATTGTTTTTATTTTTCAACTTATTTAACAATTTAAAAACCAACAAATCTTGTGAAATTAGGCAACTGTGGAGAGCTTTTTAAAATAAATATTTTTAAAAGTTCGTTTTGAAATTTGCCTTTTCGAGCCAAAATTCTTTATTTATTCTCTTTTCTCGAACAAACATGAAACAAAAAGTGGTTAAAACTATCATATTTTTGATAAAATGATCGAGTCCTCTTCGTCAAAAGTCAATAAACTTTTTGTGCTAAGATAAAATTAAAAATGTAAATAATTTGACATTGGTAACCTTTTTACTATTGGGTTGGTAGCACCTTCCGCGCTGATTACTGAATTATTAAAATTTAAAGCGTCGGTGGCTTCTACCGAGTGACTATCAATGATTTAAAATTATTTTGTTGTGTTGGTAACACATTGGAAATCTTTTGTTGGCAGCATCGTTGGCATGACACACGAAATTTTCAAAATTGAAACAAACAAACAAACAAAACAATGTACTTCGTGACTTAACCTAACCTAAATAGAAATTATTGACAGATGATGCACGAGAAGATTTGCACTACCAACTGCATCAGTGTTGCCAATCCACTAATTTGCTTCAATCATTTATAGTCACTCGGTACTACGATCACACAACATATTGAACAAATTCTTGCTTTTCACTTGAAAAACAACAATAATTATTTTCAGGGCCCTGTTATTTAAATTTTTGAATTGTATTTTCATTTGTTTTATAATAAAATTACTTATTTATTGTGTTGATGAAAATTAATTTTGCAATTGCAAATGTAACGAAACATCTATTTTGTTTAAAGTGAATTGACGTTTCCGTCTGTCTACGTCATTAAATACCAACCTTTCAACGCAATTTCCCCTAGTTTCTGCTGCAAAGTAAAAAACACCACGTGCGGGAAATCGTTGTTCAGGCACTTCGAGAACAACCGGGAAATACCGATTTTGAGTCTATGAGTAGAAAAAATCCTTTGCGAAAATTTGTTTTTGTCTAAATTCTTTTTTTTTAGCAATATTTACAAGAACCGTTAATAATGGTACACAGATCAAGAGTTAAACCTTCTCAAAAAGGGAATAAATACAGTGAGCGGCAAAAGTATGGAATAAATTCATTAAAAATTAAACAAATTTTTTTTCAAAAAAATCATTGGACAGGTCAATTTTAGTTTATAAAAATACATATTTTAATGCAAAATAAAATTCGAAACAGTCATTTGTTTTCGAGTTACGACGTCATCGATAGTTTTTTTTAAATGGAAACCCCCTATTTTTTTTCTTGATTCTGATAGTCCTTTTAATTGTCTAAACGCCAGTATAAAATTTTTGTTATCTTACATAAGGAAATTTTTGAGAAAAAAAATATAAATTTAGAAAAAATAAATTTTATAACGAACAAAAACAAGTCAAAAACTGTGTTAGTAAGTATTTAAAATTATGGAATTAAATGTTCGATTTGCCATCCCCCAGCTTGTTGACAATAAGCAAGTTTATGAAGAAATTCTCCCTGTTTTAGTTTTATCTAGTTTTATCCCCGCACCCAATCAAAATTAAAATTTCTATACGTTGTGTTTCTGTTAAATGAGTCATTTTCGAAAACGTTTTGTAAAACAAATAACACATACGAATCAAATTGACAATAACATTTGACTGTTTGATTTACCTACTTGATTTTTTGACTTGTTTTTGTTCGTTATAAAATTTATTTTTACCAACTTCAGTATTTTTTTTCTCAAAAATTTTCTTATGTAAGATAACAAAATTTTTATACTGTCATTTAGACAATTAAAAGGGCTATCGGAATCAAGAAAAAAAATAGGGGGTTTCCATTTAAAAAAACTATCGATGACATGATAACTCGAAAACAAATGACTGCTTGGAATTTTCTTAGATACTAAAACATGTATTTTTATAAACTAAAATTGACCTGTTCAAAGATTTTTTTGAAAAAAATTTTGTTTAAGTTTTAATGAATTTATTCCATACTTTTGCCGCTCACTGTATGTATTATAATAATAAAAATAAATTTGACATGAATTTTTGATCTTTTTATAAAAGTGGGTTTTTATTTCTTTTAAAAATTTTCACATTACAGTGGATTTATTCTTTAATTGCAAAAATTTGCAAATGTGGTTCTAAGTTTTTCTTTGTAATGTTTAAAAAAAAAAATCTTAAATTCTCACAACCTTGTTAAAATATCATTATCGAAATTAGGTAAAAGAAAATCAATGCAGATAATTATTATTCTTAGTTTCTCAGTACAAGTAAATTTTACGTTTCAAAGAAATTCTGACTTTATTTTCTAAATTGTTCAAGTTTATTCTTTCGTTGTGAAAATGTCCAAATTGTTAATTTTGTCTCGTCTTTTTAAACGACAAATTTATTCAATGTTAATGGCAAAAAAATATTCAATTTCATTTCTTTTTCGTCCAAAATAATTAGTAAACAATCAGTTTGTGCAAACAGAGATGAAACATCTGTACAAACACGATTCCACAACTGTTATTGTTTGCTTCTCAAGTTTCGTTCCTTGAGCTCCCAAAACTCCTAAACCTCCAAAGTTAATCAATTTCCGGTCGGACAAAAGGTGTCATGTGATCTAGGCCTGGTCATTGATACTATGACACTTTGCACTGATTAGACACATCAAACACTTGGACCTCCTCTAAGAGCTGTAACAACGACACCGAAACTCTCTTCGTTACAGCTCCTGAATTAAAAGCTCCAACAATTCCGACGACAATAACGAACTTGGATAGATTTTATTAGGTAATAAGTTTCTTCGCAAACACTTTTAAGCGGCTTTGCGTCCACCAAAGCCGATTTGAATAGAAAAATCCGTCTTGACGGCGCATCCGTAATTGCGTTTTCACGAACGCACCTGTCGAGCATTTCAAGCTTTATCGTGTCCGAAATTTTTCCAAATCCTCCGGATCGGCGCCGAGTCGGCCGTGCAACAGGTGCACCGCGATGCAACTCCGATCCGAATTAAAAATAATCCGGGAAGCTTGCACCAGCGAGCTATCGCCGCCGGACAGCTCGAGAAGACGCGAAAGCTGAGTTCCAGCTTAATCGCGTTAAGCTGCGACAAGCCGGCAATCTGCGCTTTTCAGGTGCTAATTGCGCTTTTAAGCGAAACGGGTCAGGGACGCACCGGAGCTTTTGCACTTGGACGAAATAAGAAAAGAAGAGTTCTTACCGGATATTCGTCGTACTTGACGCCCAGTTGGTAGTCCGGGTAGTCGTCGGAGTTCCTTTCGGATGCTGCACTGCGTCTGTCGACGACGAAGGCGTCGGTGCCGCTCCCGAAGAGGACGGCGACCAGAAAGGACTCCAGGACGAGCATCAGAATTCGATTCATGTCGGCGGCGACTCGTTCCTTATCAGTTGATTATCACCGGCGACTTAAAACATTATATTCCGTGTTGGCGTCGAAGTTCCGCAAGTCGTGCGATGGAGGGAAGCTTTGGCTGTGGCGGTTTGGGGTGATTTCGGCCCGAATCGAATTTGTTTGTTGTTGATTTTTTGAAAGGTGGCGGCGCGCGGAGGCGGCGAGCGTGCAAGAGTTGCGTTCTTGTTTGGGGTGGTAATACGATTGTGTACTGTACTGAGTTGGGCGCCACCATTGCTTTTAAACCCCCTCTATCTAATACGCAATCGCATTCCCGACAAATAATGTTGTTTTGTGTCGTTTATGTTTTATGGATTTCCGACTATTATGTTTTAACGTCTTAAGTGTCGACACTTTAAGGACATTTTACCAATAAATTCGCCACATCGCCCAAAGGGGTAATTGACGCACCCCGCAGGGGCAGCGGTAACGCGCAGCGTTGCGCTTTTTGCACCCCCACCCCCCAAATGAGTAATTAGCTAATTAACATTTTAGTTGTTTCATATTTAATTATCAAGCGTGGGATTTGGAAACAAGTGGAACGCAGTTGTTACAACGAACTGGGGGGAAAAGAATTTTTTAAGTGACCCCTTGAGGGAGAATTAACTTGACACGTTAGGCGTTTGTCGAAGGACACAAAAAACATATCTGGATATGTCAAAATCAAATCTCACTGATTACGTAATACCAGGCAACTTCCAATTATTAACTTTGGATTTTAACATTGACAAGTTTTAATAGTTTCAATTAGTTGTTGGTGTGAATTAATTTCCGGCAAAATTGCGCCATAAAGCCTAATTGAATATTTTCTGCTTGCTATACGGAGTGTCCCAAAACTGAATGGAGCAATGTCAAATGGAGATAAAATAATGTAAGTGAAAACATTTCTTTTTCTTTACATATTTTCGAAGACTGTGGTTTTTTGTGAAAGTATCGGGTGTTCATTTAAATTTATCTTCAAAGTAAGCGTTATTGTTGTCGCAGCACGGATTACAGATCACGGGTCAACTGTTTAAAACTAACCTCACTTTTTGTGTTGTTTGTGTTTTTACTCTGCAGACTGACGTATGGTGCATTCACAATCGACTCTTCAACGCCAACTTTGAGGATAAATTTAAATGAACACCCCATATATTTGGCAACGTAATGAAATAATCTCGATGATGCGTAAGCGCTTGATTTTTTTTTATATGAAGCACAATTATTATCTTAATGTTAATGATGATGCAGGAGTGTTAAAATTTTGGTTTAAGGAATCTATAGCAAAGAAAATGCATGTAGGCGTAAGAGTCGATTGTGAACGCACTATACAGGTTAGGGATCACGGATCAGCTGTTTAAATCTTACGTTTTACAGAGTGGTGTGTTCACAATGTATTCTTCAACGCCTACTACGAGCCGAAATTTAAAAAAAACACCCGATACGTTTTAATAACTTAACTGTTAAAGTTTTGAAAATTATTGAAAATTGTAGAAAATTTTATTTTCCACAGTCATCTTGTAGCTTCAGCTAAAAGCGCACCGGGAAATTTTACAATTCCGTGTGACTTACAATTGACTGAAGAAATACAAAAAAATTATTCTCCATTAAAAGTTATTTTCAGTTATTTTCGATTTTTAACACCGAAAAACATATGATTTCCATTTTTTATTACTAAACTTTGAATGTATCGAAAAATTATAACATTCTCTTTTCAAACTGTAGATAATTTTATTCTTTAATGAAACATTTTGTCAATTTTTAATTTATTTGTGTTTGTACTTACAATTATGGCACATGCTAAATAAAAGATTTGGTCAGCTGAAAAGTCTAATACAAATTAATGTCGTACGGTAGGTATTTTACAGCTCGACTTCGCCTCGTGCCCGAAACCTAGTTTTCTCGCTGTAAAATACCCCTACCGTACCTAATGTAAATAACTATTTACGCATTCTAGGCATAGTTATTATCGAAATTTAAATTATTTATTTAAAGATTTTTTTTCTAATTTATTCGAAGAAATCAGTTTCAGATTTTTCGCTCTTTTCCATCTTCACTTTTAAAATAAATACATTTTTATAAACAATTTTGTGGGAGCGTTATACTTTTTTTTTGCATATCGTAATGAAAGTGGCACTTTTTTAAACGAAAAATCGTAATGAACGTAGTGCTTTTTTGCAATCATCTTCTTTTAGGCCAAATTTCTCAACTTACAGCGATATGCAAAAAATAGCGTCTACAACACGTTATGAAAGTCTTTTTTTTTCACTCATCTGCTTGATTAACTCGGGCTACGCCTTCGTTAATCAAACTGCAAATTGATGAAAAAAATATGACTTTCAAAACTAGTTAAATACAAATAACTATTTCTAAATGAAATAGCGAACGAACATTTAAAAAAAGAAGCTTTTTGTTTATGTTTTCCCTTCATTTTAATTCATTTTGATAGTTTATGAAATTTTAAAACCGAAACAGAAATTACGGCAATACGAGAAAAATGTTTTGTTCATCAAATTTAAGAAAGTGGCGTTTCCAAATTTTCTACATTTTCTCTCCATAAGAAAATTAAAAAAAAAATTAACCATTCTGTTTAATCAGTTTAAAGAAAACGTTCTAAATATTTTTGCACTTTTCAAATCTTTTAGTTCTTAGTAAGCACAATATCAGGCGTTTCAAAAATGTGTTTTTTTCGAAATACATATAATAAAGAGCGATCAAATTAATTTGTCCATGAATCCGAAATCGTATGTCGTTACTTGAACTCCACGCTCCAATAAACGTATACATGGCTTGAAACACAGGTTAGATCTCTACATATCAATCGCAAAAGACATACGGATTCAAATTCATTCAAATTCATTTGAACGCTCGATATTTAGTTACACAATTCGTTGATTTTTTTTGTATTCTATTTATTTATTTTTTTAATGTAAATTTTAAAGTAGGTATAGTCCAATTTTTACCCTTTTGCGATGACGTCATTATCTAGTAACTTTACGTATGTTTGAGCTAAGATCAGAAACAAAATTGAATTGATCATAAATAACTATAAATGTGTCAAATTTGTTGACAATTGCTTCGAAAGATTATGTTTGTAATCAATGTAATAAGTGAAAGAAATTAAAAATTGTCAAATTGACAGGAGGATAAAATAACCTCAAAGTGACCATCAATAAATAAACGTGCCTTTTTTTTGTTTCTGTCGTTTCAATAAAGAGAAAGCGAGGAAGGAAATCGTGACGTCACCTCAAAAGGGTAAAAATTGGACTATATATACGTATGTATGACGTTTTTCAAGAACTCTTTTGTATTCTCTATTCTCCTTTTATATTTAATATCATTTTTCCAGTTTTTAACACTCCTTTTGCAACCTTGAAGGTAATTAAAAATTCTTCAAACAATTTCTCTGTTTTCATCTCTTTGCCCCTTTTTAATATTTAATTCCAGCTTTCCAATTTTTCTTACCTATTTTATTTTTAAATCGTATTCGTACAATGTGTTTTTTCTAATTTTCAAAATGATAATTAAAAAATTTCTTTGTTTACAATTGCTTAAATATTTTCAATTTTCATTTTTCAAATACACCAAAGAATTGTGTTTTTACTTCGTGTTTTACTTCGTTCGCAGTTTTCATTTCAAATTTTTCATTTTTATTAACGTTTTTACTCTTTTTTACAAAATTCCCTTTCTCAATTTCCACGTCTTTCTTCCTTTTTATCATTTGTTTTTTTCTTCTTTGCTATTTTTTAACTTCTAATCCAGTTGAAAATTATGCCAACTGTATCAATTTCATTGCCCTATTTTTTTTAACAGAACAAAGGATGAGTTTGAAATTTTCAAAAAATTGTCTTTTTCTATACCTTTTATCAGTTTGCTTTTTTCCACTTTTATAATGAATTTCAAGAATATTTAATCCCAAATGTATTAATTATTTCTCTTTTTGCACTTCTCATTTACACTTTCGTTTCTCCTCATTTTCAAAAATTCTTTTCTCCAATTACATGTTTAACCTAATTCCTTCCTTCTTCTCATTTTTCAAACCGCCCAATCCTTAAATGGAAGCTTCTTCATCTCTATTAACAGCACGTCTCCCTCCACGCGTCTTTCTCCACTTCTCCCCCTCACATCCAACATTTCATTTCTTCTATTTTTTTTTCTTTCATCTTGTCGTCATTTTCCTCTTCCACCTTTTTTCCCAAACGACTCGTAAACCCAATTGAAACGTTCACATCCTCCGCACCAACCCGTGCAACCTGATGCAATTCCGACACTCAACCTTCCGTGAAAAGAAGCGAATCCAAACTAAGTTTCCGATAGAATTTCCGCATTCTGCAAGGTTGCAGTTGGCAAATTTCGCCCGGACGAGGACGAATTCAACGAGGACTTTTCAACCACTCAGTGTAAACACTTGTACGACCAAATCCCGCCTTGGATTAATTACTCCGGGACTATTTCCAGTCACTCTTGTGAAATGAACGAAGACGTGTCCTGCGTGCTACAAATCCCTCTTTCCACATCCACCAACAATGGTAACGAGTTTACGCTCGCGGACAATGACGCACCGACACCTCAGACACCTCCTGAAAATGTTTAACTCGCGAACCCTTCCAGAGCTTTATAAAATTATTTCACACCTCCGCTCGCCCTAATGGAGATGCCTCCCGCCGCTCCTCCTCTTCGAAAATTCCTCAAAAACAAAGCGCAATCATCAGTGAATTGTCCGCGACTAATGCGTTTTTCCCCACGGTCATTTGTCTTGTCCGGAGTAATTGTGGTGCAGTGTGGGAGCGTGCATCTCCTGTCGGGACGCAAAAATTCCGTCTGGAATGAAAGCGCATTCCGCGGCTTTAAAAAATAATTTAATTTTTGCCGGAAGTGGGTCAGCTTTTTTGACGTTATTATCCGAAGGGAGCGTCTTCGCTGTTAATGTAATCCTCTCTGAAAATTTCCATCGTGCAATGAAAAAAAGACTAATTTTAATGAAGCCGCTGTGCGGATCCATTTTGTAAATGGCGGTCACATTGTCCTAACTATATCCCGACTAATATCCTCGTTTCGGCAGGAATTAAAGGGGAATGAACGGCCAGATTTGTTTCTCAGTTTCTCTCCCTATTTCACGTGGCATTATCTGAACCCACACGCTCAACTCCTCCATTAATTTTTAATCCGGAAAAATCGCGATTGTCACATCAAACCGTCGAACGACGTCACGCTCACATTCGGTCGCTTTGATCAACGATTCTGTGAAGGCATCTTAAGCAAAGCGTGAATTCATCGCGCCATAATTAAACTTACCTAGGTACTAAAATAATTAATAGAGCTTCGAAAGTAAACAATCTTTGTGGATTTTTCCGTGCGCGACTGTTTTGTCAAGGATTAGGCTTCGCGATGGGATTTTTAGGGAAAGGTGAGACTGGCAACGAGCGATCCCTCCACTTGGGCGAACATTTCGTGTGGGAGTGTCATAATTGTGCGATGACGGCAGAGATTTTAAATGTTCTCGCTTTGCTCGCCGCTCTCAGGGGTGGGAATCAATTTGCCCAGGTGAGCCCGTCGACGTTTACCGATTTTAAACCACCCCCAGAGTGCAAATTAAAAATCTTAAATTGGCGAAATTTACTGTGGGAAATTGCGCCGAAGGCGCAAATGCGCGGAGGGAAATTGCGGCGAAGGTGCTTATCATGGTCCACCCAAATAGAATTTTTGAAGACAAAAAAGTCTAGGACATCTGTATTGTAGCTGTTTTAGTTTGGACGAGAGGTGTTCAAAAGCGCGCCGCGAAATACTCCAGTTTAGCTTGATTTGTAGATTTGTTGCTTCGCACCGGACTGATCTGTACCAGCCGTACACATATATATTTTTTTTAGTGTTAGAATTAACCCAAGGGATTAATTACATGGGTGCCGTGAAAGCTTCTCCAGACTGTCGAGCTCATCTGGGCGTTGATTCGATTTCACCTAGAATAAATCTCGTCGAATACGAATTTCACTCCGGTAAATATTCCGTAAAATGTATTTTCGGGGGCGAACCGTGCGGGGACCGTCTGCGGTCGGGGTCCAATTGACCTGGCAAATTGTGGGCGGCGAATTGTGGAGGGTGAATTGACCGAATCCCATTTTAGAGCAAGCTCGATCACTCCTGCGGGGTATCATCTCGACCACAATAAATCTTCCATTGACACAGCACCCAATATGACAAGTGTATGCACCCCGCGCCCAACTTACCACCCCCGACTGCATTTCTCCCACACCCCCGCCGTAATTGGTGCACCTGCCAAGCATCCCACCCAACTCCTCTCGCAGTATTATTCCGCGTAATTACAACAACACAATTACGCCTCGGACGAACATTTAGCGCCGCCCCCCAACCGCAATCCCGCAGTCGATTTCTGAATTCGCCCCCGTCAAGTTTTTTGCCGCCGCTGACTCTGGCGAAATAAATAAGGATAATTCGAGGCTCTCGGCGAAATTACGGTAATTCCTATCGCGTCGCGAATCGAGGACGATTTACGCACGAATTAGACCGTCGAGGACTCGGTGCAAAATGACGTCCGGCGAAATTGCGAGTCCCGGATTTTTTAATTTTATTGCGGGTTCAAAGCTCTCTCCGGGATTTCTCCACCGAACATTTGTCGGGATGTGCGTGCTTTACAAGATGACAAAGTAAACGGAACATTTCCAGAATGCACACATTTCGAAAATGAGAAAGCGACTTTGCGCAATAACAATCATTTCTCGTTATTTTGTTGCGAGCTTTGCAAAGGCTCAATCAACAAAGCTCTGCGATAGTGTTGAATAATTAAATGAGGAAGTGTGACCTTTCGCAGTGAAGCTGTAGAGTCAAATTGGATATGACTGGCGCGTAAAGGGCCGAATTAACTACAAGAGAATTTTAAACAATCTGGAGTTAAACTAGGAAAATACTCCTGTAAAGGCAGACATTTGGAAGTAATTAGAATGACGCATCCCGACAATCTGACCTTGAGACTTGTCGGAAAATAAATTAATATTATAAATAATCAGAATTGTTCGAAATGTTTTCCTTATTTAATGGTGGTCCTGGAAGGGATTTCTGGTCGCTTGCAGGAGTTTTGTCCTTGCAAACCCCAGACCTTTGAACTCTGACAGACCATTGTCGCAGGTTCGCCACCCCAAGACAAAAAAACAAAGTAAAATGTCATGTCGCACAGCTGGTGCGCACCACAATAATAAAAACGATAATCTTTATTGCCCTTGTAGGTGATCAATCGAATGTAATAACGTTCTGACGGTTCGCAGGGCTGACTCATCCGATGATAACACCACAATTCTGTATTTTAATTGATAGCGCCCGAACATAACCTCACTTCCATCTGTCACTCGTTAGATTAGAATAAATGTCTAGTCCAGGCCAGCTCGTCGAGGATGCTGTCGAAGCGGCGAAGAAAGCCGTCCAGTTCGACCAAGAAGGTCAGTTGGAGCCGTCCATCTACTACTACGAGGCGGCGGCGACCCTCCTGGAACGCGCCACCACACTCCTCGAACCTGACAAGGCCACGTCGTTCAAATCGAAAGCGATCGAGTACAGGAATCGCGCCGGAGAGTTGAAGAGTTCTTTTAACAAAGAGACAAAGATCGTCGAGGGGGACGCCAACAAAGAGAGGGTCCAGAAGTGTTACTTTTTGCTGCAACAAGCGATCGAAGAGGATGAAGCTGGGGACAAGGACGACGCCGTGGAGCTGTACGCCCAGGCGATCGAGTTCATCACCCAGAACTCAGATTTGATGCAGGGGGAGCTGAAACGGCTGGCTCTGCAAGCTCTGGACAGAGCTGAAGCTCTCAAAGGTTGTTTTGAGCGCCCTCTGGAATGTGTGGCTAAATTGTGTGACCAACAGGTATCAAAAGGGAGCCCAAGGTGGAGAAGACGATTCCCGCGGCGGCGACCGCCACCCGGGTGACGCCCCCGCTGCACCGCGGCTCCAGCGCCCACCTCCAAGTGACCGGCAACGACGTCTACACCGACGAGGAGAAAGCGGTATTGCTGTACACGTCGAACGTGAACCGGCGCGAATACGTCCCCTTCATGAGCGTCGACCTGTCCGAACGGTTCCAGTACTCCATTCCTTTCACGGACAAGGACGGCCACCTCGCCTTGTCCCCCAAGCAGAGACGCGAGTTCTCGAGCTGGGTGCGACCGCAAGACCTTTGCAGCGAACCCTCCATCGTCGACGGTCCCGCCCCCAACTACCTCAATATCAAGCAGACGGTCATTTCCGACTGTTCGTTCGTCGCGAGTCTCGCCGTCAGCGCCCTCTACGAGAAGCGATTCGGACGGAAGCTGGTCACGGCGATCATCTACCCCCAAAGCAAGAACAAACAGCCGCGGTACAACCCCTTCGGCAAGTACATGATCAAGCTGCACGTCAACGGGGTGGCGAGGAAGATCATCATCGACGACTACCTCCCGGCGAACAGGTACGGACAGCTGCTGTGTTCGTACTCGAGCAACAAGAGGGAGTTCTGGATATCGCTGCTGGAGAAGGCGTACATGAAGCTGATGGGCGGCTACGACTTCCCGGGGAGCAACAGCGTAAGTCCTTGAAGTGTGTCGACTAGTGTTCGATCGTGCGATTTGCAGAACATCGACCTGCACGCCCTCACCGGATGGATCCCGGAGCGCACGGCCATACGAAACAACGACCCCGACTTCAACAGGGACGCCTTGTTCGCTACTCTGGAGTCGCGCCTGGCCAAAGGCGACGTCTTGGTGACCGTCGCCACCGGAGAGCTTTCGGACGCGGACGCCGAGCGGAGCGGCCTGGTGCCCACCCACGCCTACGCCGTCATGGACGTGCAGACGGTGGACGGCGTACGTAGCGGCGCCAGCCTCGCCACAAAAAAAACATCGGCGTGTTGCAGGTCCGTCTGCTCAAGCTGAAGAATCCGTGGTCGCACCTGAGGTGGCGCGGTCGCTACTCGGAGCTCGACACCAAGCGGTGGACCCCCGAGCTGCAGCGCCACCTGCACTACGACCCCGGCAGCGCCGCCCAGTTCGACAACGGCGTCTTCTGGATCGACTACGACAGCGTGTGCGCGTTCTTCGACGTCTTCTACATGAACTGGAACCCGGAGCTGTTCAAGTGCACCTTCTGCATCCACCAGTACGACGGCACCGCTCGCGAAGGCACGATTGATCACAGTGTGTCGACAGGTCGTGGAACGCCGGCACCGGACCGGTCAAGGACTTGTACAGCGTCGCAGCCAACCCCCAGTACTCTCTGGACGTGAACACCAACGCCTCGGGGGCGGTCTGGCTGCTGCTCACCCGCCACATCACGGACATCGAGGACTTCAGAGAGAACAAAGAGTACATCACGGTGCTGGTGTACAAGAGCAACGGCAAGCGAATCTACTATCCATGTAATGGCGCTTCGCCCCCACGATTCTAGATCTGACGCGAGTCTTGCAGATGACCCCCCGCCCTTCATAGACGGCGTCAAGATCAACAGCCCCCACTACTTGTGCAAGATCATCCTGGGACCTGGCAGCGCCTCCAAGTACACCATCGTCATCTCGCAGTATGAGAAGAGCACCACGATTTACTACACCCTGAGGGCGTACGCCACTTGTCCTTTTTCGCTGAAAAAAATCGGAGATCCTTACAGATTCCAGAAACAGGTGACGGACGAGTGGCGCGGCCCGACGGCAGGAGGCTGCCCCAACCACCCCCTCACCCACAAGAACAACCCCAGGTTCCGACTGGAGATCGAGTCAGGCTCCAATAATCAGGTTTTCGTCGAACTGAAAGGCCCCAAGCAGTACCAGTTGGGCATAGACGTCACCATCTTGAAAGTTAACGACGACAGCATCACGGCGCCCTTCAGGTCCAAGTCGTCAGGGGCCTACAGGTACGAGGGTTTTTTTTATTAGATTCGTGGTCACCGATCTGTTTCAGGTCGGGATATGTGATATTAGAAGTAGAAAACGTACCGTCAGGAGTGCTCCAAATTGTACCGTCCACATTTTTACCTGCCCAAGAGGGGCCCTTCATTCTTCTGGTCAAGTCGTCGGCACCGATCACATTAACAAGAGTTTAAATTCACGCAAACTTCGCCATCGTAATTGCCGTTTTTATTTATATCGATTTTTATCATGTACTGTTAAGTCTCAAAATAAAGTTTTTACGACTGCATCGGAAAATTTTGAACGGTGACGTTTGACCAGGTGCGCAGGGTTGCAACAAGAAAGACGAAAAAAAACTAGTTCGAATGTCGAATGCAAAGTGCCCAGAGTTTCAAGTTTGAAAAAATAAGACGCAGAATTTTTCAGAAATGAACAGAGCTAGAAGGTTTCTGGACATCGTTACGTACAGGAAATGTCGTATTTTTTCTTTGTAAAACCTTCAAAACGGCGATAACACTCGCGACGGATAGATCTTGATGGTTCGGTGTTGTGCGCAAGTCATCAAAACCGCGGGCGGTCTGCATTATTGCTACCATAACACTGGTAAAAGGGTAAAAGTGTCGCAGTTTTGATCTACTTTTTTTAACACAAATTTTTCCAAAAACTCAATAAAATTAAAGTTCGCTTTCACGCAGAAAGCAATTCTCTCGACTTAGTTCAAGTCGAACCATGGCGGACTTCATAGAATCGGAGGCTGACGAGAGCGAGGTAACGTACAACACCCCCGTCATATTTTTAGCTATTTCTCCAGAACGGGAGCAAATTCCACCGCTTCACGAAGATTTCTGCAAAATTCACACTTGACGCAAGTCGAAATCCTGTCCGAATCGCGTCAATTTCGAATCGTGTCCTCTGTAAACATAACCTCACTTGTTCGCAGGAAGAGGCGGTGGAACCTCACGAGCGCAAGAAGCTGAAAAAGGTGAAGGCCATGGACAGCTCGGACGAAGAGGAGGAAGGTAAGACCGCGACTCTCGCTGCGGATTTTTTGTGATTCGCGTGTTTCAGACGATGACGAACGGCTGCGAGAGGAGCTGAAAGACCTGATCGACGACGCTCCCATCGAGGAGAGCGAGGGCGAAGACTCGGACGCTTCCGGCGGCGAGAAACGCAAAAAGTCGGACGACGAGCTGGACGACAGGCTGGAAGACGAGGATTACGACCTGATCGAGGAGAACTTGGGGGTGAAAGTCGAGAGGAGGGTAAGTTGTTGTCTGCGCTCGAGGACGCTTTCTAATCGATGCCGTAGAAATTCAAACGGCTGCGGCGCATCCAAGATGAGGAGAGCGACGGGGAGGACCAGGGCGACGAGAGCCAGGACCGCGACGCCATCGCCATGGACCTGTTCTCGGACGACGTAAGTACGACGGTCGGAGCGATCGTAAGAATTGTAAAAAATCTGATTTCATGACTTTTACATAAGGAAAGAGAGGAGCAAGTGCAACGCAAGGTAACACTTGTGATAAGTCCTCACATAATTGAAATGTCGTTGTTTCGGTGTGTTTTAACTGAGCGCTTTCGAACAGGATGACGAGAGGCGATCCGAGCGCAGCCACAGACCGGCGGTGGAACCCGAACAGTTCAACGAAGAAGAAGAAGAGGGCGACTATTCGGACGCCGACGACTTCATCGTGGACGACGACGGCCGCCCCATCGCCGAGAAGAAGCGCAAGAGGAAACCCATCTTCACCGACGCGTAAGTTTTTATTTCCGGCGGATCTGACCCTCAAATGATCACGTTTTTAGCAGTTCGCTGTTGCGCAATAAAAGCGTTTTATTTAGAAGGTTTGTTAAAAGAGAATTTTGAAAATAAAAATAGGCGATAGAATTAATACTAGAAGCGAGCAGTACTAATTTTCTTTTTCCGGATTACTTAACGTAGATTGATAGTCAAGTCTAAAAAAAAATGTGTCGGTCTTTTTGTGTGCTTTGGTTTGGACAAAGTAGGTCTTAGATCAGATGGTTTATGTGAGCGGCGCTTGCAGGGCCCTCCAGGAAGCTCAGGAAACGTTCGGCGTCGACTTCGACTACGACGAGTTCTCCAAGTACGAACAAGACGACTACGAAGAGGAGGACGACGAGGAAGACGAGTACGAAGAGGATGAAGAAGGGGAGAGGAGAAGACGTCCGAAAAAGACCGCCAGGAAGAAACCGACGAAGAAGTCGATCTTCGAAGTGTACGAACCGAGCGAGCTGAAGCGAGGATTCTTCACAGACCTGGACAACGAGATCCGCAACACGGACATCCCGGAGAGGATGCAAATCCGGGAGGTGGCGATCACGGCGGTCCCGGAAGACTCGATGGAGCTGGACATCGAAGCCGAGTGGATCTACAAGCAGGCGTTTTGCAAAGCGACTGTTTCGAATATGGACGCGAATCTGACGGCGGAGGCTCGAGAGAGGCAGAAAAAGGGGCCCCAGACCGTCGGGAAGATAAGAAAAGCACTGGACTTCATGAGGAACCAGCAGTTGGAAGTCCCTTTCATAGCGTTCTACAGGAAGGAGTACGTGCAGCCAGAGCTGAACATCAACGACCTGTGGAAGGTGTACAAGTACGACGCGAAGTGGTGCCAGCTGAAGACGCGCAAGGAGAACCTGATGGCGCTGTTCGAGAAGATGCGGTCGTACCAGCTGGACCAGATCATGAAGGACCCCGACGCGCCGATCCCCGAGAACGTGCGCTTGATTAGGGACTCGGACATCGACAGGCTGAACAGCGTCCAGACCGCCGAGGAGCTGCAAGACGTGCACAACCACTTCGTGCTGTACTACGCGTCGGACCTGCCGGCGATGCACGCAGCCTGGAAGACCAAGGAGAAGGAGAGGAAGAAGCAGGAGAGGCGCGCCGCGCGGCTCAAGCTGATCGCGGAGAGCGAAGACGGCGCCGACATCCCCGACGAGCTGGAGGAAGAACAGGACGACGAGCCCGAGCCCGAGACGCTCAAGTACGCCAACAGGTCCGGCTCGTACGCGCTCTGCACCAAGGCGGGGCTCGACGCCCTCGCGAAGAAGTTCGGCCTGTCCCCCGAGCACTTCGCCGAGAACCTGCGCGACAACTACCAGAGGCACGAGGTAGAGCAGGAGCCGGTGGAGCCGCCCGACGTCGCCAGACAGTTCGTCAGCGTCAAGTTCGCCACGGTGGAGGAGGTGCTCCAGGCGGCCAAGTACATGGTGGCCCTGCAGATCGCCAGGGAGCCCCTCGTGAGAAAGTGCGTCCGGGAGGTGTTCTTCGAGAGGGCCAAAATGACGGTCAGGCCGACCAAGAAGGGGATGAAGGTGATCGACGAGACGCACAATTGCTACAGCATGAAGTACATCAAGGACAAACCGGTGAGGGACCTGACCGGAGACCAGTTCCTCAAGCTCACCCTCGCCGAAGAGGAGAACCTGCTGACCGTCACCATCAACGAGAACATCGAGGGTAACACGTCCGGGTCGTACATCGACGAAGTGAAGCAGCTGTACATCAGGGTAAGAGGGATGAACGCGATGATTTTTCTCTGGACGGTCGGTTTCAGGACGAGTTCAGCAAGAACGTCCAGGACTGGAACGCCCTCAGGATGGAGTGCGTCGAGAGGGCGCTGACGCGGTGCGTGTTGCCCGACTTGAGGTCCGAGCTGAAAAGGACCCTCCTGGCTGAGGCCAAGGAGTCGGTGCTGAAAGCGTGCTGCAGGAAGCTGTACAACTGGATCAAGGTAACGATCGCGGTTGTCTGGGGACGTTGAGGAATGTGTTTCGCTTCCAGGTCGCCCCGTACTCCGTGACCTTCCCCGAAGAGGACGAGGACGAGTGGGACACCTCGAAGGGGATCCGCGTGATGGGGCTGGCCTACGTGCCCGACTACTCCCAGTCGGCGTTCGCTTGCATCGCCACCCCCGACGGCGAAATCACCGACCACCGCCGCCTCCCGCACATCCTCAAGCGCAAGAACAGCTACAAGCCCGACGAGAAGATGATGAAGGAGTCGGACCTGAGCACCCTGCGGGACTTCATCCTGACCAAGAAGCCGCACGTCATCGCCATCGGAGGCGAGTCTCGGGAAGCGCTCATGATCGCCGACGACCTCAAAGCGATCGTCACCGACCTGGTGGAGAACGAGCAGTTTCCCACCGTCAAAGTGGAGATCATCGACAACGAGCTGGCCAAGGTCTACGCCATCTCCAACAAGGGAGTCGCCGACTTCCGGGACTACCCGGAACTGCTGAGACAGGCCATCTCGTTGGCGCGAAAAATGCAAGACCCTCTGGTGGAGTACTCGCAGTTGTGCAACGAGGACGAGGAGATACTGAGTCTGAGGTTCCACCCGCTCCAGGTGAGGGAGGAGGTCCGCGTGCGGTAATTATAATTTGAAAACGAATTTCAGGAGCAAATCTCCAAGGACGAGCTCCTGGAGGCGGTCTGCTTGGAGTTCGTGAATCGGACGAACGAGGTGGGCGTCGACGTGAATCTGGCCGTCCAGCAGGCTCACAAATCGAACCTGGTGCAGTTCATCTGCGGTCTGGGCCCCCGCAAGGGCCAAGCTCTGTTGCGCCTCCTCAAGCAGACCAACCAGAGACTGGAGAATCGCACCCAGCTGGTGACGGCGTGCCACATGGGCCCCAAAGTCTTCATCAATTGTTCGGGATTCATCAAGATCGACACCAACAGCTTGGGTGACAGCACCGAAGCGTACGTCGAGATCCTGGACGGGTCGCGCGTCCACCCCGAGACCTACGAGTGGGCGAGGAAGATGGCGGTGGACGCGCTGGAGTACGACGACGACGAAGGCGCCAATCCCGCCGGGGCTCTGGAGGAGATCCTCGAGGCGCCGGAACGGCTGAAAGACTTGGATCTGGACGCCTTCGCCGAAGAGCTGGAGAGGCAGGGTTTCGGAAACAAGAGCATCACCCTGTACGACATCCGTGCGGAGTTGAACTGTCGCTACAAAGACTTGAGGACGCCGTTCCGGTCGGCCAACCCGGAAGAGCTGTTCGACATGCTGACGAAAGAGACTCCGGAGACGTTTTACATCGGCAAGATGGTCACAGCGTCGGTGGTGGGGATTGCGCGGCGGAAACCCCAAGGGGAGCAGCTGGATCACGCCAATCCGGTGCGTAACGACGAGACGAGGCTGTGGCAGTGCCCGTTTTGTCTCAAGAACGACTTCCCGGAGCTGTCCGACGTGTGGAACCATTTCGACGCAGGGGCTTGCCCCGGGCAGGCCACCGGGGTCAAGTTGCGACTCGACAACGGCATCTCGGGCTACATCTACATCCGGAACATCAGCGATAAGAACGTCTCCAACCCGGAGGAGCGAGTTGGAATCGGCCAGCTGATTCACTGTCGCATCATGAAGATCGACGTGGAACGCTTCTCCGTCGATTGCACGTCCAAGTCGAGCGACCTCCTCGACAAGAACCACGAGTGGCGCCCTCCCAGAGACCCCTACTATGACCAAGAGCAGGAGGACAAGGACACCAGGACCGAGACCGAGCTCAAGAAGAACAAGCAGAGGCAGACGTACATCAAGCGGGTCATCGTCCATCCCGCCTTCCACAACATCTCCTACGTGGAGGCGGAGAAGTGCATGGCCAACATGGACCAGGGGGAGGTGATCGTCAGGCCGTCGAGCAAAGGGGCGGACCACCTGACCATCACGTGGAAAGTGGGCGACAACATCTACCAGCACATAGATGTGCGCGAGGAGGGCAAGGCCAACGCGTTCTCTCTGGGGAAGACGCTGTGGATCGGGGGCGAAGAGTTCGAGGATCTGGACGAGATAATAGCGAGACACGTGACGCCGATGGCGGCGCACGCCAGAGACTTGCTCTACTTCAAGTACTACAGAGAGACGAACGGAGGGCACAAGGACAAAGCCGAAGAAGTGGTGAAAGAGGAGAAGAAGAAGAATCCGTCGAAGATTCACTACATAGTGAGCGCGTCGAAGGTGAGGTGCTTATTCGTCGAGTAACGAGAAATGAGCGAAATTTTGTTGCAGAGTTGTCCTGGAAAATTTCTGTTGTCGTACTTGCCCCGAAACAAATGCCGGCACGAGTTCATCTCAGTCACCCCCGAAGGTTTCCGCTTCAGGAAGCAACTGTTCGATTCGGTGGCGTCGCTCTTCAAGTGGTTCAAAGAGCACTTCCGGGACCCCATCCCGGGCGGCATGACTCCTGGAACTCCGAGAGCGGGAAGCGGCCGGACGCCCTACCAGGCCACCGGGACCACTCCGACCTTCAACGGTAAGAACTCGACGTCGCGGCGAAATGCGGGGTGATGTGTGCGCGTGCGTTGCAGCGATGAACTCCGAGGCCATCCAGAGGGTGGCGCAGAACCTGCCGACCCACATGATGCAGACTCTGTCGGCCGTGGCCAACCAGACGCCGCACTACCCCCACACGCCGGGAGGGGCCTACGGCGCCAGCAACTACATCAACACTCCGTACACGCCGAGCGGGCAGACGCCGTTCATGACGCCTTATCAGACGCCCCACGCCCAGCAGACGCCGCGCTACGGGCAACAGACGCCGTCGCAGCACCTGCCGCCGACCGCCGCCCCCCACATGAACGGGCCGTTCTTGCACCCGGGGGCAGTCACGCCCAGCCAGAGGACGCCCTCCTACAGGAACCCAACGCAGTCGCCGCTCGTGCAGAGCAGCCCCCATCCGAGCCCGCACGCGCGCTCCTACGCCGGCAGCGACCACGGGCGCGGCTACGGAGATGGTAAGTACCGAGGGGTGGCGCGGTGGCCGCGGACTGACCGAGTGGTGCAGCTTCCAGGGGGTTCCCGGGCGAGTCGCCACGAGGATACAGCAGCGGGAGGAGCTACGACGGGCACTCCAGAGGATCGTACAACACCGAGTCTACCGACTGGCAGAAGGCGGCCGAGGCCTGGGCTAACAGGTCGAAAGGTGGGTTCGTCTCGGTGTTGCGATCGGATGTGGAGTGGGGTTTGTTGCAGGCACGCCGAGGAGCGAAGGGTCCAGGAACACTCCCAGATCGGGAGGACAGAGAACGCCGAGGTACGACGACATCAGGAGCGAACTGGAGAGGACGCGCATGAAGAACGTCGGCAAAAGTCCCAGATCGCTGCGTTCCACACCGAGGACCAACACGTCTCCCCATTCCATGTCGTTGGGCGACGCCACCCCTCTTTATGACGAAAGTGTATAAGACTAAGTAGTTTTGACGTTTGTACAGAGTCGGCTCTCACTCTCGGAGCCGCACAGTTTACTTTTAACGGTCAAATATTAAATTGTGGTTTGTTCTAACAACGCTGAGGTAGTCGTAAGTTAGCTCTAATTTCGAGGAACATGATATTTTAATCTGTATTTTTATACTTGCGTTATTTTACGGTTTCTGCTGTAGCGACAATCATTTAAACATTGATGATCAATATTTTGTTATTGCCCTGTTTGTATTTATTTATTTTGCCCCTTTGTAATACATACAAAAGTAGCCGGTGTTTTATTAGTTATTGACGTTACCGATTGTGGCGGTGCGAACTGCATTACCGACGTGCCTAACCTAAAATAGTGACAGCGTCAAAACAACCCTCGAAGTATCAATGAAATTCGTCAAAAATGGTCGATCTCAAGAAGGACCTGGACGAGTACTTGCTGCTTCAGAGCGACCAAAAGAAATCGTTTAAATTGCAAATACCGACCATACAAAAGCCCAACCTCACGAACTGGTTCAAACGAGAAGAGACGACCGAAGACAACTCTTGGTTTCAGGAGACAAAGAAAGGGTGTTGTCCCAGCTTGGTAAGTCGACGACGACGACACGAACATCGGCAGTGCGGCATGACTGATTTCAGACGCGGTTTCAACGGATAGCGCTCTTCGGACTGTGCATTGTGATGGGGACTTTGTGCTTCTCTCTGTCGCTGATGTACGTGCCCGTTCTGCTATTCAAAGCTAGAAAGTTCGCCCTGCTATTCACGCTGGGCAGTCTCTTTTTCGTGCTGAGGTATGACCCAACTGATGATCGTGCAAACGATGATACTGATCACTTTCAGCTTCTTTTTCTTGTGGGGCCCCCTGGCCTACTTGAAACACATGTTCTCGCGAGAGAGGCTCCTCCTGACGGTCTCGTACGGGGGCACACTGATCGCGACGCTCTACTGCGCGCTGCACCTCCAAAGCACCCCTTTCACCCTTCTGTGCGCGGTGGGACAGATTGTCTCCCTCTTGTGGACCGTGATAGCCAACATTCCCGGAGGCACCAGCGGACTGTCATTCTTTTCCAAAATGTTCTCCAGATCCGTCGGCAACACGCTACCGATTTAGTATTCTTTTTTACGACTATTTTATTTGTACAAAGACTGTAAATTAAACGTTCCGTGATCCATGTACAATTTGCGATCATTCAAGACATTACCAATATAAGTTTATTAAAAAATTGAACCTGGTGTAAAAACTACTCAAAATCGATGGCGCCTAAAATATCGTCGAGGCCATCATCAACAAACATCTCACTATTATCACAACCGGTTTCCGACCGACTCTGATCCGACGAACTCTTGAAATAGCTGGAAATGTTCAAAGTGTTGGCGCAGGTGCGGCTGAAGCTGAAGTCGAGGTCGTCGGTGAGTCCCTCGACCCTGTCCGTCTCTTGTTTTAAAACGTTAACGTTATCGAAAGAGTCCCTGCAGAGGCCCACTTCGCTCAATATTTTTTGTTTCTTTTGTAACATGGGCCAGATCGAGTCGTCGGCAGTTCCGGGGGCCAACAAATATTTAACCACGACCGGCTTCACCTGTCCTATGCGGTGCGCCCTGCTCTCGGCTTGGCTCAAGATCTAACAAAACGAACACGTTATTCCAGAAAAAAATTCCCCTCTCCGACCTTACGCTAGGGTTCCAGTGCAACTCGGCGAACAGAACTAGTTGTGCCGCCGTCAGAGTGATGCCGGCGTTGGCCGCCGTGATGGACAAAACGGCCACCAGGCAGTCGTCGCTGTATTGGAACTTGTCCACGAAATATTTCCTTTGCTCCGAGCCAGTGTTGCCATCTATCCTGATGAATTTCACGTCTTTTTTAACGAGAACGTCGCTGATGGCGTCCAGCATTTTTTGGTGATGCGCGAAAACCAGAAACTTTTGTTTCGCCTTCAACACCTGGAGGATGTAAGAACTGCAAGAATCCGCGTTGACTCGACATCGTCGACTCTGCCACCGAGACTCACCACACCGACGGTATCTTAATTTTGGCGGTCTCACTGAAGAACGTCAACAAGATGGCGTGTTTTTCCGCGCTTTTCTTCTGGCTCTCGTATCTCGCCGCCAACGCGTTCAGACACTTCTTGTCCTCTTCGCTGAACTGGTTCAAGTTGACGTCCAACGTCACCACCTCTTGAGACTTGTTGGGCAACGTCTTCAGCACGTCCTGTTTCGTCCTCCGTATCATGAACTTCCTCGACAGGACGATCTCCAACTCCTTCGAACCAAATTAAACGTCAACTTAGAGATGTCGGTAATACAGCGACCTGTAACCTGTGTTACCGACATCGACACTCACTTGCAGGTTGGACTTTCCGGAAGCGTCCCACCCGAAATTCGTGTTCCTCCCGTCGCAGTAGCGCTTGCTGTAGTCGAAAAAGTTCCCGAAGAACCTGTCGTCGATCAAGGACAGTTGCGAGAAGAGCTCGCTGGGCCTGGAGAGGGCCGGCGTGCCGCTCAGGAGGATGACTCGTCGGGCTTTTTTCGCCAGTTCTGTGGCCGCTTTGGTGCATTTAGCCTTGAAATTCTTCAAGGTGTGCGACTCGTCGACGATCAACACCCCGAACTCCTTTTTCAGGAGTTTGTCGACGTACCGCGACATCATGTCGTGGCTCACGATCAAGACACGACAGTCTCCGATGTAGTCTTTTCCTGAGGTCATGTACTGGACCTGCATGATCGGCACGCTCGGCAGATACTGATGGATCGTCTCCTCCCACACGTTCCTGAAACTTGCCCGGTCAGTACGCGAAACAAGAGGAGGAAACAATCAGTACTTCATGGAACTGGTTGTGACCACTAGGAGGGGCCAGTCCGACGAGTAATAGTTGGCAATGGCCAGAGCTTGGAACGTTTTACCTAGACCCATGTCATCAGCAATCAAACATCTTCCATTCTTGTCAATTCCGTATCTGATAAAAAAAAAAAGCCATGGGACAATCCCCATGTGCGATCTTTGCGCCAAACTTACCTCACTCCCTCTTGCTGAAACGGCATCAACGCAGCACCCAGCTCTGGGTCCAGTTCACTCAAATCCACATTGGAATAATCAGATTTCTCTTTGTTTACGCAATTTAAGACAAAAGTCGGCAATCTTTCGACGATCACGTTGGGACGCAAACTCTGCAGCTTCAACATCAAAGCGTTGTGGTCCTTTATGTGAAAATCCCAGTTTCTGGTGTTTACATCTGCAAGCACCCTATCACAACATAACCTCAAAATAGAAGAATTTCACTCACTGTAATTTCTTGTTGGGATCGCTTTGAACACGTCTAGAGCGGGAGTACTAAATCCCGACAGTTCAACGACGAATCTCTCCTCTGTGATCAAGCTGCACCTGCCTGTCACCACTTTATCTTTCCCGTAGAACTGTTGCGTTTCTTTTGGTTTGTCGTAGGGCTTCGCATTATGTCTGACCTGTTCGTGTGCCTTAAAGTTAAAACGCTGCTTGCTGGGGGACAACGAATGCTGCGGCGCCGTTATTTCTCCGTTCAAATTTTCTAGGTTAGGTTTCAAGGGACTGTGAAATTTTTTCCGTGCCAGTTTTTCCAGCGCTATGCGCCTTTTCTTTTCTATTTCTTCCGGCGTGCACTGCATTTCACCATTAGTTACAACTTCCTTCTTTGCTTTTTGTCATTACATAAATTTCAAAAATGACACTTCAACACCATCGTTCCGCCACCAGAGGGCGCTCCCAAAAGTTAAAAACTCCGAAAATCGCGATTTACAAAAAGTTCCTCCGCTTCTTCCGGCGCACAAAACATTTCTACAACCATCACGACTCTATTGTTATACTTCCAGTCGACATTACATCGAACTCAAAAGTGGTATTTCGCGACAATTTATTCACCCTGCTTTTCGCCACCAATCAAGTCTCAAACGGAAAACTCCCACAACTTTATCTACTTCTTACTAAATGCATCGCAGGTCGCACATCCGAACCGACTAATAAAACTTCTTTCATGACCTTCCCCGACATTACACTTTTAAAAACTAACTTTCATTCTGGTCGACTAGGGGGCGTTCCGAATGACAGAACTTTCCCAATATTAAAATTTATTTTTCATTTTTAGTTAAAGCAACTAAGAGAATCAACTTTCAAATTAAGATATATTTCATGTACATAAACATTAATCCCACGCATCACTCTCGACGAAAGTTTTGGTTGCTCCTTTAGGAGCGGATTTTCCGGGAGTGTTGTCGTCATTCTCCGACTCGACGTCTTCGGTTACAGGTCGATACTTCTTGGTCATCGAATTCCCCCTAAAAACCCCCCTTGAAACGTGAAAACTTCCAACTGAATCCACTTACTGCGAGAAAGCGTCAGTTTTGATTTTTTTATTGCACCTGGGGGCGCTGTCCATGCTTCTTTTCCTTCTGTTACTGGGCGCCGGTGAAGGTGTTAGCATTTTTGCGCCTCTTATCTCTGACTGTCGCCTGGAATAAGTCATAATGCTGTATGTATCACTTTGGGATAAGGTACTTAACGCAACGGCCGCCTGATCCCTTTTGTGCAGCCCCACGTAAGCCGAAGTCTCGTTAAGCCAAGCCACGTAAACCCCACCTGTACAAATTCGACAATTTTTTTCTCATTACATTACATCTCTGTAGATCAACTCACCGAACGGGCTGAACAACTCGATGATGTTGTTGAATTTCCAGTCTTTGGGAAACGTCAAGTAAAAAACATGATCTCTTGATGGAGTGGCTGAAACAAAACCACACAATTTTTGATTAAATCGAAGCGCGCTCAACTCACGATCCTGACCGCCCAAGTGAATGTACTGGTTGTCTCTCAACATCATCAAAAACAGTCTAAAAGCAATTCTCGCCAATTACTTAAGCCATAAGACTTAAGCGCACTCACTTGTTCAAGAAAGGCGCCAGCAAGTCGAAATTCTTGAACGTGTCTTGAGCTGACAATTTCTTTTGCTTCCCCAGATAGTTCCACATGGACAAGAAACACAGCCCCGTTATGTACGCGTCGTACCCCGCCTCGTGCTCTTTCAAGTCTTCAACGGCGTACCCTTGGCCCCCATTTTCCACAACTGCAAGATCAACCTCGGATCATGAAAAATACATTTTTTCTAAACCTACCGACTGGTGGAATCTCGAACGGTTCTTTGGACACCGTCTCCAACAAGTCCTTCAAGACCGTCGACGTGATCAGCTCCTTGAAATCGTCTCCGCTCGCCATGAACTTCGTATCTAAAACACTGAAGAATCGTATCAGAGTTTATGACAGAACTCCTCTCTGCTCTTTTACTTTTTGAACAGCGAATGGGCGCACTCTTTGAATTCGTCGTAGTCTCTGGAAAGCGGCGTCAAAAATTTGTCGATCGTGTGCAGAAAATCCAGACACATATTATGGCCAATCACTAACTTCCCCTGGAAATTTCTGGATAGAAAACAAATATTCCGACTGATTTGAAACATTTACTGAGTCAACAACGATTCGCAAGACTTTTGTAAAGCCGATAAAGTCATCCAAGTCGGTCATTTCTTTGTCGAAACGCTCCTTTTCCATCTCCTCGTGCTGCTCCTTGCTCTTGAATTTCGTTGCGATCAAAATCCGATCCTTGTTCTTCATCTGCTTGGTCTGAAGGATAATTTTGTTTTTGTACTTTTGCGCGGTGGTCTGATAGATCAGTCTCCTCACGAAAGCGTTACATTTAGGTAGTTCCAGTTCAATACTGTCGCTGTCAAGGAACTCGCCCAACTTTCTCCTACAATTTTTTTAATACAAAAAAAGTATCGAAAAAATCACAAGCAAGTCCTTGGCACTCACATAACATCATCTATCACCGGCTGCACGTCATCAGGCACGGGCACGACCTCGGAGGAGCTTTGCTGCGGGGAGAACTGGTTGTTCCTAATTTTTTGCCTTTCCTCCAATTTGTCCCTGTAGTCCGTTTCTTCCGACACATTCAAATATGAGATTCCAGACTTGAAGAGTTTGTTAAAATCGAAACCTTGAGATGTCAAAAAATTGATGCTGGAGGTCTGGCACAAGAACCTCTGATCGGGGATGTTCCTGTTGATGGGTCTCCGAAAAATGTAAAAATTGTACGTCTGCTGCTTGAATCCGCCATCTGCCGGTTCGAATCTGCAAAATCGACAGTCGCACGCTTCGCCTCCACCGTGAACAACTACCTGAACGCGCTGATCCCATACTGGATCACCAAGAAGTCCTTGCAGTTCTTGCGGATCTTCTCGTAGTACTGCTTGGGGGTGTCGAACGCGTTTATCTCCGAGACGACGTTCAGACCAGAAAATTCGCAATCTATCGAGAGGAAAGTCGATTTGTTGATGACGTTCTCGAGCTCCGGCAGTATTTCCTTGAAATCTGAAATGTTGTTTACATTGACATAACCTCACTTTCGCCGCCGACAGATGCGGCCCGGTACGCACTTGAACTTGTTACTTCCATGGCGAGGACCGAATGGGAAACCGATTATGGTGCACGTAGGGGGTATGCATATGTAGAATTTCGAGAATCGCACATGGATTGCATTAGCAACAACAAACATGCGCCATTCACCCTAAAAAACTGTAATTTTCGTCGCCAACCTGACGACACCAATTCCCCAACAAGAAAAACGCAAAACAAAATCGCGAAAATTTCGCACCCAAATCGACACGATCCACTCAAAAAGGACAAAGTCTCATCAACTTTGATTTATTGCCACAATCTGATAACCGTTCGATTTGTTCGACTGGTTGCATAACCGTCCACCCTAGAACAGTACAGTCTTGGACAACTTTAACGTAATCAAGCAGAAAAAGACACGTGACTCCACTACTGACATTTCGCGTCGCACTTAACGTTACTTGTACTGATGGAAAAATAATTTATGTAAATTGTCGACGAGTATTATTAGTGCACTTGATCCTTGAGCCATGTTAATTGCACTTTACATAACATTATCGGAACAGTTACAACGGTCATCACATCATTGCGACATTGAAATTTACGTCATTTTTGACAGTACCCTGACATTTTGACAAAGAGTTAAATCCCAGTGCGTTAAATTGGAACTGTGTGCCATATGTTCGAGTTCAACAGCTAGAAAAATCGATTATCTGGCGTTTCGGTGAACCCAAATTAATAAAATTTCAACGGAAACGAAAATTTCGCATAGTCACGTCCAAGGAAAAAAAAACACACGGTAAATCGCGTAACGGTACCGCTCAGGGCGTTAAGCTTGTGGAATGGTACCGAGATGATGGACCACGACAACAACGTTAAAGTCTCTGACGGAATTCTTCTGGTCAGGACTAATTCAGGAACGTCCAAAATTGAAAGAGTTCTGGTGCACACGAGAGCTGGCAAGGGAAAGAGTTTCGTCAAGTGGTAACGGAATAGAGTAGTTTGGTCTAGTTGTGGACAAAAATGGTCTATTCTAGTAGTAGATTGCAGCAGTTCGACAGAAGAAAGAGCACATCGAAAATTCCAGTTCTGGTCAGAAGCAGAAGGAAGAGAGTGAAGAAAGTGAAGCAGTTTTTTGTCGATAAGCCTCCTCAACAAGATGGAGATTTCAAGATAGTAAGGCATTGCAAGGATCTGGACTTTTCCACGAGGGTTTCGACTGGTTGTCTAAGACAGTCCAAAAGTGAAGAGGCAGCAGATTTTGCGCACAGCGAAAATGGTGAAGAGGAATGGTATACTTCCGATCGAGAATCTGGCATCGACGACTGTTCAGTAGCTGCGACTCTTCTGCAGAACGAAGATGTCGAAGCATCGCAAAACGAAGATGTTTCCGAGGCGAGATCGCTCCAGAACGAAGCTTCAGATGTGATGTCTTCGTGGAGCAAAATCTCCAACTGGTCAATGTCCGAGACGAAAATCCACAAACCGACGTTCACGGCAGATTCAGAACTGACGGTTTTCGAATGCGACAGTTACCAAGTCGAGGAGAACAAAGACTCGACGATTCATCTGCGAGATCCCGAAGACGACGATTTTGAACTCGAGGATGACGACGCCGACTTCCAGAAGGAAATGCCTGGAAAACGCACCGGCAACCTGCAACGCTCGTTCATAGTGATGTCGCAGTACCAGAGCACCCTGGAGGGGCTCCAAGCGCGACGGCAACAGTCTGATTCCGAAGGGAACGAAGACTTCGAAGCGGACAACGGCAGCGAAGGCAGCTATGTGTACGTCGAGAGGTACATCGATTCGGGACTGCGCCCCCTCAAGTCCGACGAGTCGCGACTGTACTTGGACGCCATCAACTACAGAAGCAAGAGGAGGGTCCACACGTCGAGCGAAAGCGACGAAGTGCAGCCGCTGCTCGATGAGATCCCGTCGAACATCTTCCAGCCGTGGAAGAAATCCAAGAAGAAGAAGAAGAGCGAGACGGACGACGTGGTGAAGAAGCCGAGTTCGGTGATGAGTCGCGGGGACTTCACCTCGACCGAAGAAGAGACGAAATCGACGGCGTCCGAACCCACCGACATCGACACCGGCCCGCTGAAGAAGCTGCAAGAGTTCGAAGACGTGACCTACACGATCAAGACCGACGAACCGGAGGAGAAACCCATGGAGGACTTCTGCGTGCACACCAGAGACGTCCCCGAGGGAGAACTCGCCGACTTCTCGTCGACCACCTTCGACGAACCCGCCAGACCCAGAGAGAAGAAGAAGAAATCGATCTTTCGCTTTTTGAAGAAGGACGACTTCTGCGTGCACACCCACGACGCCCCGGAAAGCGACAGTTACTCCCCGGACTCGCGCCTCTCCATCATCACGAAGAAGCAGGAGAAGCCGCTGCTCGAGAGTCCCAGGAGCAGAAAGACCGCCCCCGAGGGACGAGGCGTCGTCGACGACGAGGTTCAGTCCTCTCGCATCACGAAGAAGCAGGAGAAGCCGTTGCTCCAGAGTCCCAGAAGCAGAAAGACGGAGAAGCCGCTGCTCGAGAGTCCCAGAAGCAGAAAAACCGCCCCCGAGGGAGGAGGCGTCGTCGACGACGAGGTTCAGTCCTCTCGCACGCCCGACGCCTCGCGTCTGACTCTCTTGACCCACAAGGAGCGAAGGAGCAAGATCTTCACGCAAAAGTCGGACGAAGACGACGATTTGAGGTCGATCACCGCGTTCAGATACCCGCAGTACCCCTCGGGGACGACTCTCGTCGACCTCAAGGAGACGAGCAGAGAGTCCCTGAGAGATTTCGAAAGCGAAGATCCCAAGTCCGCGTCGACGACGACGACGACGTACTCGCCCAAGAGCTCCCGCATGACGCTCTCCAGCCACAAAGAGAGACGCAGCAGGACGAGCTCGACCAAATCGAGTCACACCCCGGAGGCGTCGCCCTTCAACGCCAAAGAGCGCCGGTGGAAGAGGTTTGCTGACAGGAGCGCCTTAGTTGAGGAGGACAAATCCCAGATGAAACTGGTGAGCAACAAGGAGAAGAGGCGCTCCAGGATGAAGGGCTTCTCCGGCACCAACGACTCCACCCACACCGACTCCTCGTCGAAATCCACTTCTGCTCGGAGATTTTAATTTTTCATCACCTTGAATTGTCGATATCACGTGTAACGAATAATAAAAGGGTAATTCGTTGAGAGTTTCTTTCGTAAGCAGCGTAACTGTTACGTCACGTGTCCGACCATCGGTACCAATCCTGCGGGTTCTCCGCACCGACACGAATTCTTCTCCGATGTCGTAAGATTTTACGACGCCGCCGCCGATTGGAGGACCCTAAAATCGCATCTTTTTTCCGTTTGTGCTTAAATTACCGCGGACTTGCTGTGGGTTGCCGAAGGGCTGTCGATCCCAGCCCCGCGGCACGACGATCACCCAGGTCCTCTCCGGCGGTTGCAAGAGCGTTGACCGAACGTTTGGAGATAAGGAAGTGTTCAAAAATCTCGTCCGGATTGTACAATCGCCAGTTACTCACGCTGGATGCCACCTCGATTAATTCTTCTCCTGGTAAAGATAAATCCTTTCTGGCTTGTGGTTACGTGAGTCATCCCAGATGCGCACTCCTTTGTCTACCTGTATAATTTAGCTCTCTTGGATTGCTCATTTTGCCATCTATTGGTACTCGTAGTTTATTGTTATTGGACGCAGCAAACTGAAACGATATGTGGGGAAGTGTCTAATTATCGTAAAGCAACAAAGCGATTCACTATTCTTCCAGTAGATATGTTTATACCAGTTCTGACAGTGGGGATTCATTTTTAAAACCATATGACTGACTCTTTGTCAGATATTCTAAATTAACACCATCACCAGGATTTTCCGGTTGTTTTACTTACATTAACTAATTTCTGTCCAGCGATAATCACCATTTTTTGTTAGATTAAATCCAGTGGCGGCCCTGGGGTAGAGCGAGACGAGCGGCCGCTCTAGGCGCCAGTGGGAAGGAGCGCCGTAATCCGATTTTTGAAAATGTTTCTATTTTGTTACCAGAAACTGAATTATAACTTATTCGAAGTTGCTGACTAAAGGGCGCCCAAAGACAATCTAGCTCCGGACAAGGCGAATTGTCTCCCAGAACGGCACAGGTAGCTTTTCCAAGAGGTGAGTTGTCTTCCAACAAGAAACGAATTGTCTCCCACTCAAATTAACCCTATGCGGTGATAATCTTCATATTTCTAAGTGAAGATATTAAGTGTTTATTCCAAATTTAATGCAAGTTTCTTTGTTTCGCCAACAAATATTTTTCTATTTATAGATATCCTCATTAATTTTCAAAAAGACACTTCCGAGTAAAAATGGTGTCCTATTATTTCCGTTATAATAAACAATAGTTATTTATGCAACGAGGTTCTGTGTAAATTGGGTTTCTCTAATTGCCCGAGAGGCCAGATTGAAATACGAGCGCAGCGAGGATTTTAGGGCCTCGAGGGCAATTAGAAAAGCCCAATTTGCACAGAAACGAGTTGCATACAAACTTTTATTGTTTGAAACGACGTTCCAAAGCTTCCAAATCTATTTAAAATGATTTCGCATTTGCTTTTGACAGTTTTGACAAATTTTTCGAGAAATGTCACTTTGAATGTGTTGTCTAGGGCAACGGTTGGTTATCTGCTATTTTTTGCTTTAGAGCAGTTAGCAGGCAGTTTACAAAGGAGAAAAATGAGAATTTATGACAGTTGAAAGCAATAAATAAATATTATTTATAATCTGTTTCAAAATCAAAAATCCACCAACAGTGCATTCTACCTCGACAATTCAACTCGCATTCTCTCGACCAATCAGATTTACGAAATTGATCAGTACGGACCAATCACGTTTGTTTTAAAAAAATTGCCACCAAAAATTTCCAACAAAATGTTTCCACTAGGATATTTTATTTTCTATTTTATTGAATGTTTCAATCTTCGTTCGACAACGACAACGTCGCCGACTTTTGTTTTTAGTGTGTCTGCAAGTGTCAGAAAAAAGTGGGGTTATGAGAGAAAACGGTTGGACAGTCGTTTTGGTCGTAGTTCATCATGTTTTTTTATTCTCCATTTTATTATTTCACTCAAAAAGTATGATATGGCAACTAAAACCTTTTTGTACATAATAATTATTTTGTTTTTCATAAATAAACTGAACAGTTCAATGTCCAATTTTGGCGGGAGGTTGAGCCAACCCAAAAAAAATAAACTTTTTCTAGGGATTTCTTTTTTTCTGCCAACATAATTCAACAGGTGGTGGATTTTGAAACAGATTATATAAATATTACATTTTTATAAAGTCCATTCACGTTGGATTTTCCCTGTCAAATTGTTGTCACGTTGCAAGCCTGCGCCTCCTTTCCTAGTAATTTTTATATTATCGTGTTTTATTCGTGATAGAGCGATTGAGAGCGATTTGACGTCTTTCATTTTGAATGTTAGTTTGACGTGTGAAATAAAGTCACAGATTTTTTAATAAAATTTTATTCCTGGGTGATTTTACCATGGCGAAGAGAAAAAAGGTTAATTTTAAAATTGCGATAACCTTCCACAACTGACGGAATGTGACGAAACCCGCAAGCTAATACGGACTCAGTAGCTTCAGTTCGAAAATTAATTAGTTAGAATCCTTTAATATTTAATGTATTGTATGTATTAACATGATTATAATCTACTTACAACCTTTATTGAGCAGTTTTAACAATACAACGTTATTTTAAAGGTAATATGTACATCGAAAAAACTTAAATTAGAAAAAAATCATTAAAAATCAAAATACACCTTTCTTTTGTGGTATGCAATTGTAACAATACATTCTTGAAACGTCACAACCACAATCAAAACGTATAAGTGTCTCTTAATAACTGAAACTTTATTGCCAAATTTGTTCCATCATTTAGATGCATTCCTTACTTCCATCGCTTCCAATGAAAGAAACTTCACACAATTTCCTATTGGGTTCATTTTCTATAACTTATTCTGGTTCCTCATCACTCATCAATCATCATGTTAGTCGCAGAAGGTTAAGTAAATGTAGTCATTAAGGGTTGTTTCACTTAATCAACTACGCAAGCAGAAAAATACAACACCAGTAGGTAGGAGTTAGGTACCTATTGTATGTTCCTAATCCTATCATCATACCGGTTAACAACTGACACTATTTTTAGTGCAAGTGATAACAAAATGGATGTATTATTACCTATTGTTATCCTCTAAAAAGTTTAATAACAATATTTGAAAAATGACTGTTTCTTTGCTGACAGCGAATAACATAACCTCTACAGTCTACAAATGACTTGGTTACTTTATCAGCCCGTATTGGTGACATACACAGCTAAAGCATTTTTGAACTAAAAATCACACCGCCACAATATTGAATTATTTGACCTTGACTAGGAAAATCCAACGTGAATGGACTTTATGTACGGGGTGATCAAGAAGGACTGTTTAAGTTGGTAACCCTGGATCGTATTTTAAATCGTATAACAGGAGTATCTTCCGGTTGTTGGTGGCCTGTCGTTGTTAATGCTATACCTATATCAGATATTTGTAAAATAAACCAACAAAACATATCCAGTTGCAGTGTTATAAATAACCGAATTAAAAAAAATTCTTAATTGTACTGCCAACTTAAACAGTCCTTCTTGATCACGCGGTATATGTATTTGTATTCTTGAAGTTGTATTTTTTATGATAATTATAACTTTGAATTATACAGCGTATTTTCTAGAATTTTTATTTGTTTGTTCCTCCTTAAAAAATATCTACCAGCTATTTCAATGCATCCAACTGCAATTAGTGTACCTAGCCGTAATCCTAATGCCTTTACCTGAAGCACGGGAGACAACTCGCCTCTAACCCTTTTGCAAGACTTACGAAAAAACGATTAACGGGAAACAACTCACATATGCCCTCTAGCTCTACCCTGATAAAGGGCTAGGGCCGCCGCTGATTAAATCCTATACAAGTGGTCCTCTTTTTGAGACGATTTATAGTCCGGACAAAATAAATGTGAATCCTTTATTAAGTCAAATTATTTAACAACATGATAACGATAATAAAGATTTGTGGTAGGTCGTTCTGGAAAAGGGGCAGGTATGCTCGCATACTGGAACTTCGGTGGTGGATAACCATCTGCTTCCCATCATAAATCTTTATTACTGTTTTCTTTACATTTTTATCTGAACATGTTGTTAAATAATTTGACTTAATAAAGTCAGGATTCACATTTATTTTCCCCGGACCTCATTTTTTCCACTTTTTCTGACAACTTGAACCTTTTAGATTTGTTTCTGTTTCATACTTAATTAAAAGAAATCAAAAGGTAAAACTCAAACTTTATTTAACAATCTATTACATACAGGCTGTCCCTGAACTACCTCCCCAGAGAAAAAATGGAGTATTTGGGTAAATGTGATACCTAATCTGAATTTTGAAGAAAAAAGTCTGATCTCAAGCGATGGCGCCAATTATGCGTTGCCAAGATTTCGAAATTCTCTATTTAATTATTATCTAAAATCTCCAACTTTTCGCTGATTGTTGCGATATAAATACATAATTATTTTTGCTGTCTAACCTGTCCGATTTTTTAGTAATGCCTTAAGGATTGGTGAAATCGAAAACTTTATAACTGTAGCGAATCGAAAGAGTGAGTGAAAATGTTTCTGTGCGATAAAAACTTTAAATTTTTTTGAAGAAAGAACTTCCGCTGTTATAGTAAGTACTAACAGTTTTTACTGTTTTTCATTCGAGTATTTTAATCGAGTAATTCTTTTTTCGTGCTTCGTTATCAATGGATGTCTAAATACATGAGCGGGTATGAATTTTAGGGTTCAAATTATATTTCATTTTAATTCTGTTTTGAAGAATCTGCGGAAAAAATGATAAATACAAAAATGTTTATTGTCCTATTGGTGGTTAAATTTATTACGTGGACTTCCATAACACCCGGTATTGTGACATTGTTCTCTACCATCCTTTCTTACATTTTATGAAAGACAGCTTGCACGCCACTGTTTTGTTGACATGCGCTCATCTAATATACAATGCGTTTTTTATTTCGCTGAATATACAATGTAAAATAGTATGTTCAGTTCTAAAATGGACAGGTCAATTCATTTCAAATAGGCAACCAAACTTACAGATCCATGAATCCTACCCGGGCAAACCTTGATGCAAGATGCAAACACAGTGATCATCACTTTTGATGAATGGTTGATGTGTAGAATTACGTTTGACTAACAAAATGATAAAGATCGAGGCATTTCTCGGTGCCCTAGGCAACCTAAATATACAGGGCCTATCAGAACTGGCGGACCAAAATAATACGGTGAAATCGTCAAATTCTGGGAATAATAGGAAAAATATTTTTTTAAATCCATCCTCATTGGATTTTAAAATAAGAACGTTTTTAATTGACCAATCGCGTGTAGATATAAAGTTACCTTAAAAAATTATATTAGTAACTATCGAAACAAATTTGATTGTTGCAAAGACATAATAATTGAATATTATGTCATAATAAATTATTTCTGACAATTACAAAAGTCATTAAAAACGCTTAATGTTTACTTCATCAGAATATTTTGATATGCTTGTTTTATATCGACAGTGTGATGACACTGATGAGAGTGCAACAGTTGCTGCTCAGAAGTACGCAGTTCGTTTTCCCAATAGGGAACATCCTAGCAGAAATACTATAACCTGAAAAATACTATAACCTAAAAACGTCCGTCATTGCACAAACAATGCGGATACCCAACAATGCATATGCAACATTTGAAATGTATCCATAGTTACAAATAAAGCAGGAAAACTAGTTTATAGGTCAGGTCAGGTCAGGTCAGGTCTTCCTAATCACTATTTAAGATAGATTTTTTTGAACATTTTTCCTATTATTCCCAGAAGATGATGAATTCACCGTATTATTTTGGTCCGCCAGTTCTGATAGACCCTGTATACATCCCAAGTGTTGTGTTATCCAAAATTTTATCATAATTGTTTTATTGTTGTAGATCTGACACTGCTGATGACCCCAGCCTGTCCCAGGGAACAATAAAAATATGTCAGGTGTCCATTAAAATTTTCAATTTTCGTCAAAGTTGGCGTTGAAAAGTCGATTGTGAAGACACCACTCGTCAATTTGCAAATTAAAAATACAAAACAACGCAAAAAGTGAGGTTAGCTGATCGGCAATCGCCAACTTTGACGGGGATTAAGTGATTTAATTTATTTAAAATTCAGTTAAAACTACCTGCTTGATTATTTTTGACTTTTTGTAATACTTGCAAGACACAAAGGCGAGCAAATTTATTTTAAAGAATAGCAGAATCACAAAATGTCAAGGTGACATTGACGAGCAAAATTTATTACACACAACTGTCAGTGAAAATTATCTATTTAAATTATCAAACAGACGTTGACTTGGCACTCACTAAGAAAAAAAGTTACTAGACCAGCACGTTATTTAAATTTTTTTATGGTGGCTATTACATAAAATCAAACTGACATTTACTTTTAATTCAATTTTCCCAGTTTCGTAATGTGACATTTTTGTTACTAGATTCCGAGCACATTCTCGGACAACGCTTTTTGGTAAGACTATTTTAGTCTTATAGCACAGCCACGAAATTTTGAATAACCTTGAGTTTGACAATTCACGTCTATAAAATAAAAATATGTACTCAGAAATCTGACATTTACTTATTTCTCTCTTCCAAATGCCCATAGAAAGTTGGTTTCTAGTGATGTAATAATGATTTTCAAACGAAAGCAAAAATCGTGCTTAGATAATTAGCATTAAACACAACTTTTTTTGGCTTATCAATATCAATTAAATGGATTAGTTTTGAAAACGAGGCGGAACTGATGAAAAACTAGTTGAAAAAAAGATAAAAATACTGATTTGTTTTACAACTTTTCTGTTGATTGTTGAATTCACATTATCTCTTTGTTTTGTTATTAAACAATTATTATTATTTTCTAAGATTAAAATCAATTAAAAGTGAGCCTAATTTATTAGCTGACATGAAACAACTTCCGCACGAGGATCACTAGTTCCTCTCAAAAAGATTGAATCGAAGGACTACACTACAGAAAGAAGATTAAATGTTTGAAAAGAATCTGCATCTTTAACTTACCTCCATAGTCAGAAGTGGTTACTTTTTCCCGCCATCTTAGGCGTGATATTTATTATAGCTTTCGTCGATTTTACAAATGATTCTTCCCTTCGTCGCATTCCACAAAAATTTAGATACAATTGCAGTCGTACCTGCGAGTGTTGCCTCGGCACCCAAATTTGCATAAATTCGTGGCGTACTACCTGTGCCCTGTACCCTAAAGGCTCCTAAAAGAATGAATTACCTGAGTAATTCTTAAAATTTCCTCTAAATGTATATTGTTCAGCGGAGGAAACATCGTTGGATACAAGCGGAATCCTTGACCAGTTGACGCAAAGGTCAAGGTAAATTATTAATAAGCTATTTTCTGCGCAAAATTCTATAGAATTTAAAAAACAGATAAATTCTTCTTGCACTGATCTATTCTTGTTGTTTCTACAACGCTGAAGATTTCAAAATTTTTCTCTCGATTTTTGACGTCTATTCCAATGATAAATCCTATAAATATCTAAATATGTAGTGTTGAAAACAAGAGGACTTTTTGACCCGTTTTCGAGTCACAATACAAAAAAAATTGTTGTGGAAATCTTTCCTTGAATGACGAACAAAGTTTCAAGATACAAATTAAAATTAATTACGAGTAATAATTATTAATGAAGTTGGTACAAAATTGTGAAAGACTTCAAACAGCTGCCCAGAATTCTTTTTGGACTTCCTTCTTACGCACACTGCAGAAATCCGGTACAAAACCAAAATAAAAAATAATCAATTTCATAATTTTTTTAAATTGTTGCTCCCTGAATGTGGTTTCATCTCTCTCGATTTTGCAGTCGAGGAAACATCGTTGGAAACAAGGGAAATCCTTAACCAGTTGACACAAATACATAGAAAGATAGAAATGAAAAAGAATATATTATTAATAAACCATTTTCTGTACAAAATTCTGTAAAATTTAAAAAATAGATACATTCTTATTGCGTTGGTTCATTGTTGATTGTTGTTTTCATATCGATAAAAACGCATTGCTTCAATTTATTAATTAATTAACTAGTACTTTCTCATTTTCTCGGAATACATAATAGTAGTTTATTTGACGAGTTTGTGTGTAAATTGGGCCTTTTTTGGCACGCGTGGGCCATTTTAAAACGCGAGTGAAACAGCGTTTTAAAGGCCCACGAGTGCCAAAAAAGGTCCAATTTACACACGAACAAGTTAAATACAACGTTTTTTTGTTCGACGAGCCCCTTAAAGGCTCCAAATCGCTTAAAACCTTTAAAATTAGCTTGACGTTTCGTTTTGACAAGTTGTGACATTTATCAAAATCCGTTCACATAGGAGAAAATTCTCAAATTCTGACAGTGTCGAACAAAAAAATGTTTTATATTTTTGGGTTTTTCTTGAAAGAAATACGTACGTATGTATGTATTACATGGTGTCGGAAACAAGAGGAATCCTTGACTAGTTTTCGAGTCACAACTTGGAAATTTTTTGTTTAGTCGTAAATAAAGATCCAGATATACAGGTGTACTCAAAATAGGTGGAAATATTTTAAGCCGTAAACCACCAAGACATTTGAAGACGATTTGCACTGGTTGAAATTACGAATTTAAAAATTCAAAATTAATAGTCTACTCTAATGAAGAGCAAATGAAAGAGAAATGGTAAAAAAGCCACAACGAAAACGATTACCACGCAAGAAATTTGACACTGACACTGAATTGTGTCGAAAAAACGTACAAAGCACTTTTACTTTTACTCCACCTTATTCACAATAAATGCTGAAAATATTGTCCTTGATGCGTGACACACGCTTGTGCCCTCCGCCCCAATGATGCACGGATCCTTGATCGGATCTTCCCGAATTTGGGCACTAAACGCCACGACTCGTCTAGTTAGTTCTTATACCGAATTTATCGGCTGGCTATAGACCAACTATTTTAAATACCCCCATTAAAAAAATCATAAGGTTTTAAATCCGGAGATCATGGCGGCCAAAGTGAATGCTGCCTCATCGGATCGGTAAATGAATAAAATAACCCGTAAGAGTTCTGGTTGTTCCACACATTTTCCCAGCAGTTGTTCACAAAACTGTTGTCGCCGCACGTACTTTTTGTACGTGATAACGATCAAGGCCTTATTCTTTTAAAGTGTCCCATACTAGATGGTGTGAGTGAAATTCCTACTTGGAGCGCTAGCCTTCGCGTTGTTCCAGGATTTGCTTCCACTGCATCTAAAATCTGTGAACGATCTCTGCCACGATCTTCCGTTCCTGGATGTATCTCTCAACCGTTGCACCGTAGTCCAATCAATAGGTAGGTTTTACCTTGCAAAAGGTACAGAAAAGTTTATACTTGGCAGGTATCGGTAATTGTTCACCTTAACTACTTCTGGAATTTTCGCGTTTTTTTGGCTAGACAGCCTCAGGATATCCTCCTACATAGTTTCTCACCAGTCAAACCTTGTGCAAATGAAAAAGACTTGGCGCGACCTTGAAACACAACAAGAGAGAAAAAACAAGGCATTTGCACAAGATTTGAATGGTCCTGAGCCTATCTAGCCAGAAAAAACGCGAAAATTCTAGAAGTAGTTAAAGTGAACAATTACCCAGGTATCTTCTATTAGGCATATTATTAATATTGCTGAGTTTGCGACCTTCGGGGGTTGCCGCTCGCGCCGCCATATTGGAGAATAAGGGTGGAAAATCACTTTTCTGCGATTATTTCATTATCCGTGCGAGTTCGACCAAATTTCGTCTCTTACGCATATCACGTGACAGGCTCTTCTCTATTCAAATTACCTCTACGTCTATCTAAGCTATGACAAAAAATGTAGACAATGGGCCGTATGATTTCCCATTCGTTAAGCCTTTCATTAGCTAAATAATTGATCAGACAAGTGAGAGTATATGCCAAGCATTATGTTAGACAGAGACAAAACAATTTAACGACGTTCTTTAACTGTAGTGTAATGAAAGGGAAATCATACGGTCCAATGCAATTCTCTAAATTTTTTTTCGTTATGTTTTTTTTGTCAGATTAATAGTTAAATTTAAACAATTTAACATCCATTCAATTGGGGTTCAACAATTCTAAAAATGCACTTGATTGGGTATGGAAGTCCAGTAAATTTGGTCTTACTCCAATAACTACTATAAAAGGTCCTGCACCTGAAATAGTATATTACACTATAAGTGATGAAAGTGCCTAATTTTTCAATGAGCAATACATGATATACTCACGAGGGCCAGCGAGTGATGATACGAGTAGTATTGCGAGTTGAAAAATCGCACTTTGATCACGAATTGTGTATACTATTTTTTCCAACATCGCTTATGAAAATGAGTTTCAATTTTAAATTTCTTTATAATTATTTTACTCCCCTATTTTTTTAATCTTCCGGATCTGGAGTTTAGTGTTTTACATTTTTTATATTAATAAATAGGTAGTAGATTGTTAATGTAGTAGATTGTTAAATAAATTTTCCTCATTAGTGAGTTTACATTCTCCACTTTCCTCACTAGTGATGCAAATGCCTATTTTCCTCACTAAATTGAGTGATGAAAGAATCATTTTCATAAGCGATGTTGGAAAAAAGTGATTTTCTACCCCTATTCTCCAATGTGACGGCACGAGCGACAACCCCCCAAGGTCGCAAACTCAGCAATATTAATAATATGCCAAGTATAAACTTTTCTGTACCTTTAGCAAGGTGGAGCCATTTTTAACAAAAATAAATAAAAACCTCATCACCGCACTTTTCACCTAAAAAATGACAGTGACATTGACAAAACGACAGTTCACATGAAAGCTGCAAAAATGTAATAACATGGGCATGGCCTACTTCGACTACAATCATTTAGAATAACCCTGTATTTTGATTACAGACTGTATAGACGGCAGGGTTGGCAAAAAACATGTTTTTTTTATTTAAAACAAAACATACAGTTTTTTTTATTTTAAACAGTTTTTTCTGTTTAAAACATGTTTTAAACTTGGTTAAAAAAAACATGTTTTAAACCAATTTTAAACACGAATAAAACAGCATTAAACCGGTTGAAATCTTTATTATGTTGCTGTACTTTTACGTTCGACCACTGGGCATGCGCACTGCGCAGTTATATTGCAATATTGCAATGCAAACTGCGAAATTATCGAAATTTAGATTTCTCATTATTTTCTCGTGTTATCTTTAGTGGTATAATAGTAGTTTATTTAACGAGTTCGTGTGTAAATTGGGTTTTTTTTTGGTACTCGTGGACCACTCATACCAAAAAAAAGCCCAATTTGTATTGGAAATGTGAATAATCTGAATAAATCAACGTGACTAAAAAAAGTTGAATTCTTGTCTTTTTTTTTAATTTAAAACACATGGATTAAAAAACATGTTTAAAACGTGTTTTAAACAGTTTTAAACAAACGTGTGTTTTTTATACAACATGTTTAAAACACTGTTTTAAACTGTAGATTAAAACATAATGTTTTAAACATGCCAACCCTGATACACGGTCAGTTACATTTATTGACTTGCTCTCTAAAATCTAAATTAATATGTATGTTTTCTGTACAAGTCCTGGAGAAAATAAAAAAATATGACTTGACAAATTTCTCAAAATTCTCAATTTTTCTCTAAATGAAGATTCATCTGACAAAACAAACAAACAAACAAACTGAATCCCTGACCAGTTGACGTAGAGGTCAAGGTACAAATTAAAAACAATTCATCATTAACAGAGCATTTTCTTAAAATTAAAATGATCAATAAAATCTTGTTGCACTGGACTGATTATTCTTGTTGTTACACAACGATAATAAATGTACCTATTGCTTAAATTATTAAGAAATGTATTATTTTGTTCGTTCGAAATTCTTGCATCTTCTTTCCTCTTGAATTTCAAGGGTTTCTCAACATTCTTACAATGTTTCTCTCGATTTTTGACTCTTTTTCGACGGAAATACCTAAATGGTGTCGGACACAAAAGGAATCCTTGACCAGTTTTCGAGTGACAAAACAAATTTGTTTCGAAAAATTGTTGCATGATGATGAACAAAGTTCAAGATGCAAAATAAAATCAATTAATCATTAATGAAAGAAATATTTTTTCTATGTCAAATTCTGAAAAACTTGCTCAGAATTGGTTTTGGACAATTTTCAAAAATTCAAAATTTTTGATTTTCGTCAACTCAAAAATGTTCAAGGTTTCCTTTTGATTCTATCTCTAATGCTCTTACTACTTCTTTACAAAAAAATATTGATAATCATTAGTAGCTAATTATTTTCAACAGAAATAACTACTGAATTTCATAAGTTTCTCAAAATTATCAGTTTCTCTCTAAATGAGACAACATCGTTGGAAACAAGGGGAATCCCTGACCAGTTGACACAAAAGTCAAGGTACGGATTAAAAACAATTAATTATTATTAACAAACGATCCATCGAACAAATCGATAATTATTATTCTTGTTGTTTTATGAATATTATTTATGAATTCACTATTTTTTTCATGTTAAAAAATTCTTACTGAATTTCGAAATTTTCTCAACATTCTTGACATGTTTCTCTCGACGTTTAGGTCTTTCTCGAAGAAAATACCTAAACAATGTTGGAAACAAACGGAATCCTTGACCACTTTTCGACTGACAACACAAATAAATTTGTTTCGAAAAAATTTTGTGTGGTGATAAACAGACAAAGGTCAAGATATAAATCAAAATTAATTATTAACTAAGTGATTGATTCCTGCACAAAATTTGGAAAACGTCAAAAGCCACTCAAAACTCTTTTTGGATCGCAAAATTTTTCAAAAAACCAAAAATACGTACACACATGAGCTGTCACATGTTTACTCAGTCGAAGTGAAAATTATTACATATTTACTGTTATCATTTTTCGTTATTTTATAAATTTCAAGCTTCCGTTGTTATCGCTGTTGCTGATTAAAAATGATCAATCATCGTTCAAGTACGTAATCGCCCTCTGTACAAAATCCCATCAAAAATCAAAACCGCATTACATTCGAACAATTTCTCCAACTTGTCGATTTCTCCCCTTTTGGTTTTCCCCATGAAACATCGCCGGAAGCAAACCGAATCCTTGACCAATTTCCCGACAACACAGACCCCTCGAAAAACGTGTCCGCACTGATAAACCACCAAAGGTCAACGAAAAATCAAAAAACGACCAATCCAGAGCCTCGTCTTCATTTTTATTTGATTCGAAACAAAGATTTGGCGATGATGCAACACCGATCTCATCTTCCATTTGTGACGAATTATGTATTCCGGCGATAATCATTTTTATTGCCTTGCAATAAAAACATTACCATTTAATTATGCCGCTGCGATTACGTATTTCGCACGAAAATGGCCGGTGATGGGTTTGACTCCAGATCAGTGCGAAACGTAAACATTCCCGCCAAAAAAAAAAAACCCAAAAAAACACAAATCGATTAGATTAAAACTTCTTGTCACGTTTCGTTGTTTGTATTTTTGTTTTGGGACAAATCAAGACTGTACTCGTAGAAACTCCGACGTTTCGACTCTCCCCATTTTCTCTATCACAAAACTAATTACCACTCCGTGATAACTCGAGTGCTTGTAGCTCTAATCACAACACAATGGGGAAATCACCGTCACATTCCGCTCTTCTTGGCTTTTCCGTCGATTTCACGAAAAATCTGCGACCTCCTTAATGTCCCAACGCAACAATCGCCGATTAATTCTGCGCGAATTCGCTCCTCTAAGGTCACCAAATATCGATTGGAAGACGGGCGCTGCATAATTTCGCACTTGCACAATCCCGATTTAAATACAATGAATGGTGATCGATTATTTTTTCAGCGAAACAACACCGATTTGTGTCGTTTTAATTGCGACGCACAAAGAGAGGAGTTCGCTACGCTTTGAAATTAGATCGAATGGAAAGTTTGCAACTTTGACGCGGAACTCTCGCCGCAACAAAGCCAGTTATGAGTTGCGAGTTGCGACAGATTCGGATGGGCTTTTGAGCGAACCCCTCGAAGTTGCCTCCCCTGCGTCCCACCTAACTCCACCTGAACTCGCAAACTCTTTCTAATCCTGGGTGCAAACTTGACGATTGCTGATTAGTGCGGGATGGTCAGTCAGTTGTAAATCCGTCGGACACAAAGGTGTCCCAAAGGTATTCGACAGTTCCGAGAAGTCTGCAGAAATGCTACGCCCAGAAAGGGAATTTGTCGGTGTTCAGATTACTGTGGCAATGGTTAGATTGAATTTTTCGGTGTGATAAGAGCGTGCTGACAAATCTCTTCCCAGAAACGTGATACGAACGAAATGTAGAGCCGAAGGTGGCTTACTCACAATTTGTAATTGCCGATTGTGCTGTACAGTGTGTTTGAGAAAAGAATTTCCGGGTAATAAAGCAGAGGTCCGCGTTAACGAGAAAAAAAAATAAATTTTGTTCACTCGGAGTACTACAATTCATTTGGGGGAACACTCTGTATGCGACATGTTGAAACTTGTATCGGGCGTTCAAATGAAATCCTGGGCTGAGTAGGCGTTGGAAAAATTAAAGCGTTTACAACAGTGTCAAGTTTGAATTTCCCGCCGTTTGACACAAATGACATTTGTTTATGTTTAATCGGGACATAATTGAACATGTTTGTTTTCAGCAAAGGGTGCCCTTAGATATTTGCTTCGAGAATAGGAATCGTTACGTTATTCTATTTTTGATGTAAAACATTGCAAAGAAAGAAAAAAAAAGAAAAAATGTTTGGCTCTAAATTTTAGGTTAGTTGTCAACATGCTCCAATTAATCTACGCTTTAGAAAAGCACAACAATTGACGGTTTCCAACGCCTTCCCAGCCCAGGATTTCATTTGAACGCGCGATACTACCAGTATCAGCACATAAAACTTCATTTTTGCTCCTAATAACATAATATACTATTTAATTCATTAAAAAAAATACCAGCTTGTCTGTTTCATTTATGTATTTTGTTCTTTTTCTGAACAATATTGTTTGGTTACAATTACACTATGTATTTATTTTTTTTATATTTCCTGTCATAATAAAGATGATTATTGCATATTATGATGTGAATTATGATCCACCGCAAACCCGGCATTCAGGTCGGACTAATTTATGATTTCTTTTATTATTATTAAGAAACGTATCATTACTTATACAGTAACACCATTGTCCTATTTTAGACGATCAGACAGCTTTATTATGGAATTTCAAAATTTTGAAAACACAAAAATTTTAGAAACAAAAAAAAATTACAAAAAATAATCAACTCTTCAAAAATTTTCATTATTCAAAAAATACATCAAACTGTATTCTATTGTACTACATGGTGGACACAAAATTTTATAGGACGAAAATAAGTTTTTTCCCAGCCAAAAACCACCAACATTTTTGGAAATTCTCACATATTATATTACATATACAGAGTGTTTCTGAAATAAGTACATTAATTTTAACTGGTACTAGAACTCATCAAAAGGAACAACTTTTTTCTCTGCCATTTTGGCGAAAAACGTTGCGTAGTGGCTTAAAAAAATAGGAAAGATTTTCCTAAAACCGTTCATATCTCCAAAACTAAGCTACCTAAAAACGTGAAACAACCAGATTCTTACGAAGTGGATTTTTTGCTATACGGGTAGATTTCTTTGAATTTCGATTTCTGCGTTAAAACACGTTTTCTGGATGAAAATGGACGTTTTTTTTCATATTAGCGCTGATCTCAATTAGCCATTGCAGTATTTAGTGGCGTAGGGTTATTTTAGTGAAAAATCTCTCCAATTTTTTTTTGGAATTAAACATCGTTTTTCGGCAAAATGGTAAATAGAAAAGTTGTTCCTTTTGACGAGTTCTATTACCAGTTAAAATTAATGTACTTATTTCTGTTACACGTTGTATATCCCAAGTGCAAAATTTTTTATCGGAAATTTTTTTGCTAATGAACGAAAACATCCATAAATGAGGTCAGAAGACCAATTATTAGCAAATAAGAGCACGAGACGAAGTTGAGGGCTTTTATTTGCTAATAATTGGTCTTCTGACCGAATAATTTATGGATGCTTGAATTCATTAGCAAAAAAATTTCCGATATTAAAATTTTGCACGAGGGGTATACGGCTGATTATTTCCTGAATAGAATGAAACCAAACGCATTATTTCCAATCCTTTTTATTCAAAATAATTTATTAAAAAAAATCATGTACCGACATTTTTTATCAGATTATTGCACATGTGCATTTTAGAGAAATTTTATCGCGTTATTTTTTGTTTTCTCGTTTTGATTGGTCAATATTTGTCACGCAATTGGTTGCTAAACACATGAAGGAAATAATCGTTCAAAAAATTGCTTTGACAATAAAAAAAATAACCGCAAAAATTATCTACCAAATATTTTTTCCTTAAATCATCAACAAAAAAAAAAGATTCAAAAGATTTTAATGCATTTTGAGATCAGAATTATTCTCGGTTGTGACCGATCTGATGCGCAGCATCTTTTCGGTAATTATCAAAGTTTTGCCCATTTTAGATGTCGCAATAAAACGCGTTTATGTCTTCGGAGAAAAAAAAAGTACTTCGACGATAAACAAAATCATAAATACATCCAAAAAGGGACGACAACTTTTCCGCTAACCTGAAACCTGGAACGGAAACAATCGAATCTGCCGCGCTCACTCTGTATATATTGTTTGTGGTTATTGTCGCCGGACTCGACTGTCAACCGCACGATTGTCTCAATTAAGCCCAGTTCACACCGTTGCCATTTAATGTTGTTGTTCACTTGAGTGTTGTCGTTTCTTGTTGTTTAGCATCGAGGGACAAATTGCGGATGGAGGAACAGGTGTATCTGCGGCCCTCGCACCCCAGGACCCCTCTAATGATTTCCCGAAGAGTCGCAGCGGTCCGTAAGGGCTCGCCCCCACTCGCGTTGCACCTGTTCGTAATGGACGTGCTGCAGTCGGCACGACGATATATACCGGTGAGGTCGCCACTTCTCCCCAGTCAGACTGTCGATGCTGTCGCGTCCGCGCCACTTCTTGTCTCGCCGTACCGTTCGACCGCCGAAGAACTGTCAAACCCCGGGGCTCGTCCGCACCCTGCGCACCCCCTCGTGACCGCGACCCGGAAACTCCGGAGGATATCGCCGAAAAGGCTGTGCGGTGACCGTGCGGAGTTACTGGAGCAGATCAAGGTAACCCGACGAGGCAGAGCTGGGGCCGCTCGATTTTTCCACATCGGAAGGACGACTTTTCCCACAAGCAAGCGAACAACAATCACGGTGAGTACCGCTCGTCTGTTACGCCATTGCACAACTGATCGGGCCGAGATGAGGTTTAAGGTCAGTGGATCAGGCGATTTCGGAGTGGCGGCGAAAAAAGCGTCGAAAGTCGGGCCGGGGCACTCTTTCCGGGGCCCCGTGCGACACGCGAACGGAGGACCGGAGGAAAGCGATAACCTCGCGATTTCGGAAAGTTCCTCCTGACTTTGGACGGGACAAGAGCGGGCCCGAAAGGGAGCCCTGCGGGACACCGGGCGACTTCAAACCGAGGTTGAAGTGCGGCGGCCGTTGTTTACGACGGACTAAATTGTTTATTATGTAGAATTATCGGCCCTGTTGATTTACGCCATCCATCGATTCGTGATCCCGATCGAACGCTGTGAACGTGACACTTCGAACAAACATCAACAGTGCGACAGACCACAAAGTTAGATTTTGCCAAGAATCGGTTTGAACAACCTTCCAAAAGCTTTGGACAAGCGTTTTTGGCATTGCAAATTCTGTGTTTTGCTTCACAAGTTTTTTAGGAACAGAAAATTTTGCTTCCCAACCGTATTTTGGCATTTTGCATTTTTCTTACCAATTATTTTGGAATTGTGAAATTTCCGTTTTGCTCAACAAAACTTTCTTGGACACCGGAAATTTTGCATTTTGCTCCCCAAACGTTTTTAGGAATTGTCAATTTTGCTTAATATTTTTTTGTAGTGTTAGTTTTGCATTTTGTTCTCCAAAGCTTTCTCGGCATTGGAAATTCTACCTCTTGCCCCCAAGGACTTTTTTTGAAATTGGAAATTTTTCATTTTGCTTCCCAAACATATTTTGCTATTGGAAACTTTACATTTTCTCCGAATTTTTTTAGTATTTTAGTAGTTGTTAAAAAGCTGGTTGGAATTGCGATTTTGTATTTTGCTCCCCAAACGTTTTTAGAAATTGTGAATTTTGCTTCTCAAACTTATTTTGGAATTGACAATTTTACATTTTTCTTCCCAATCTTTTTTGGAACTGTGAATATTGCATTTTGCTCCTCCAACGTTTGTTTGAAATAGAAAATTTCCATTTTGCTCCCCAAACTTTTTTAGGAATCGATTTTCACTTTTTGCTTTGCTTTTTTGTAATTGCAAACATTGCATCTCTTTCTACACCCACCAAATCAAAACCCGATACATTTCTATTTTAATAATGAGATAATTACATAATTGTATTTTTTTTTATTTTGCACCTATAACACAGTCAATATAACACTCAAACGGGTTTCGAAAAGGAGCTCTTTTCGATACGCGTTTCAGGTACATTTATTTAAAATTTTAATGTTGGCAGTGACTCATAGTGATCATTGCATTTCACGACCTTTAAATGCAAAACTTACAATTGTTTATCCATTTACCAGCGTTACCAACCCTTAGATTTGCCAAATATAATTCTCCTAGCATGATGTTTTGAACTTTTTTAAATTTAAGGGGCAAAATAGAAAAAATATTGTATTATACTCGTTTTATAAGCCATTTTGTCGCACTTGTTTGCTTTATAGCACTCGTCGCAGCGCTCCTCGTGCTCTAAAAAACGCGTGCTACAAAATGGTGTCTTATAAAACTCGTCAAAAAGCTGTTTGGAATTGGAAATTTTGCATTCTGCTCCTCAAACATTTTCAGAAATTGTGAATTTTGCTTCCCAACTTATTTTGGATTTGGGAATTTTACATTTTTCTTCCCAATTTTTTTTTTTGATTTGTTAATTCTGGATTTTGCTCATCAAAGCTTTTTTTTTAATTGGAAATTATTTTGCTTTTTGCTTCCCAAACTTCCCTTGAAATTTTACATTTTTCTTCCCAAATGTTGATACTGTTAGTTTTGCATTTTGCTCCCCAAAGCTTTTTTGGCATTTTGCATTTTTATTTTGAAATTGGGAATTGTATATTTTTCTTCGCCACCTTTTCTGGAATAATGAATTTTGCACTTTGTTGCCCAAAGCTTTTTGTGAAACTGTAAATTTAGCTTTTTGCTTTCGAAACTTACTTTGGAATTTTACATTTTTCTTCCCAATTTTTTTTTAGCCCTGTTAGCTTTTTTGGCATTAGAAATTCTCTTTTTGCTCTACAGAACCTTTTTTGTAATAGCAAATTTTGCATTTTGTTTCCCAAACGTATTTTACATTTTTTTTGGAACAAGAAATTTTGCATTTTGCTTCCCAGACATATTTTGCTATTGGGAATTTTACATTTTGTCCCAATCTTTTTTTGGGATTGTAAATTTTGTATTTAACTCATCAAAAACCTGTTTGGAATTGGAGATTTTGCATTTTGCTTGCCAAACGTTTTTAGAAATTGTGAATTTTGCTTGCCAAACTTATTTTGGAATTGACAATTTTTCATTTTTCTTCCCAAACTTTTTTAGAACTGTGAATTTTGCATTTTGCTCTGCGAACGTTTGTTTGAAATAGAAATTTTCCATTTTGCTCCCCATTTTTAGGAATCGATTTTCACCATTTGCTTTGCTTTTTTGTAATTGCAAACATTGCATCTTGCTCTCTTTCGACACCCACCAAATCAAAACTCGATACGTTTCTGTTTTAAAGTGCGTCTATGGATATTTTGAAACGACTTTTTAAACACTAGTTAACATTTTGGGTCATTTATGATGGTCTCATTACTAGGGGATTATTTACCTACCCTGTAACAAAAACTCTCGATGGTACCTGCGGATTATTGAAGATCGGTTACTCACCACTTTTACGACAATCTTTGTTAGCGGGCAATAAACCACTGAAGGAATCAAAAGGTCGTTTTAAAATATCGATAGACGCACTTTAATAATGAGATAATTAATTGTAAATTTTTGTAATTTTTGTATTTTGCTTCTCAAATTGATTTTGGATTTGGAATTGTACATTTTACTTCCCAATATTTTTTGGAATTGCGAATTTTACTTTTTCCTCATCAAAAAGCTGTTTGGAATTGGAAATTTTGCATTCTGCTCCTCAAACATTTTCAAACTTAGTTTTCTTTTTGATTTGTTAATTCTGGATTTTGCTCATCAAAGCTTTTTTTGGAATTGGAAATTATTTTGCTTTTACTTTCCAAACTTCCCTTGAAATTTTATATTTTTCTTCCCAAATGTTGATACTGTAAGTTTTGCATTTTGCTCCCCAAAGCTTTTTTGGCATTTTGCATTTTTATTTTGAATTTGGGAATTGTACATTTTTCTTCCCAAACTTTTCTGGAATTGTGAATTTTGCATTTTGCTCCCCAAAGCTTTTTGTGAAACTGTAAATTTAGCTTTTTGCTTTCGAAACTTACTTTGGAATTTTACATTTTTGTTCCCAATTTTTTTTAGCACTGTTAGCTTTTTTGGCATTAGAAATTCTTCTTTTTGCTCTACAAAATCTTTTTTGTAATAGCAAATTTTGTTTCCCAAACGTATTTTACATTTCTTTTTGGAACAAGAAGTTTTACATTTCACTCATCAAAAGCTGTTTGGAATTGGAGTTTTTGCTCCCCAAACGTTTTTAGAAATTGTGAATTTTGCTTCCCAAACTCATTTTGGAATTGAGAATTGTACATTTTTCTTCCCACCCTTTTTTGGAACTGTAAATTTTGCATTTTCCTCACCAAAGCTTTGTTTGAAATAGGAAATTTTCCATTTTGCTCCTCAAACCTTTCTAGGAATCGTGAAATACACTTTTTGCTTTTTTTTTTTGTAATTGCAAACATTGCACCTTGCTCTCTTTCTACACCCACCAAATCAAAACCCGATGCGTTTCTGTTTTATTAATGAGAGAAAACTAACAGTCGTTACGTTAATTGCTTTTTAACAGTGTTTGTTTAAACCGTTGGTCATTATTCAAATCGTTATATTTGTTTATTGTGGGCATTAAGAGAGTAATTAGCCAAGTGGCGTCGACCTTCTCCCCCTTGTGCACCTACCGACCAGACCGAATCGATTCGTGAAGGTCTTTTTGCCACGGCTTGCTTACCTTATTGGTGTTTTGGCACCGTTAAAAAACTTTCCAAAAACCGACATATCACCCAACCACACTAGTTACAAACCAGTTTTTTTCCTTCTAACGACAAAATCCACCGGGACGAAGAGAGGAACTAAATCGGTACCAAAATTGGAAACAAATCGAAAGTTGCCTTATGTAAGCTGTTACGGTCTATTATGTCAGCTCGATTGTGGATACTTCAGAAATTATTTTAATAAACGGAAACGTAACAGGCGCTCGAGCAAAAACTGCTTCAGACACGAAATCTCGACTGGGACCTCTTGCGAAAACACCAAAGAGGAAAGCTCGCACCTTGGACATGAATTGCATGCACTGTCAGGCCAGTTTTCGATTTTTGCCAATTACGTCGACTCGACCATTACCTTGTTCTGTCATTAGTACCAGTCTAGCGATAATTCCATTATGTTTGTCACCTAAATCATCCGTAAAAAGTATCACGGCTTCGATTTAATCGGACCTAACGATCTTTTCTTATCGGCCGTCTGGCGTGCGAACTGACTCGTGCAATTTAATGCGCACGACTTGATTATTCTTAAGCGTACGGTTTATTAAGACGTAAATCGATGCTAAAATACTGGAATAATTCTCGTGTCATCCTCATTAACTTTTCCGACAATTTATTAAATTGCCCGAGAGCCGTACGACGTAATCGATACAATTATGCTGCCTACTGACATTCTAACCGGAGAGGAACTCGCTGGAGAAGCGTTCAGCCGACTTCTTTCTCAACACACGTCTCCGGATTTGACTCACGATTGGGAACTGTTCATCACCTTCTTTCACAATTTCTTCCAAATTTCCAGATTACTCGCTCCCAGTTCGAGATCTTGCGCCATCGTGCGCATTAAAAATCCATTGTCTCGTTTAGTTTATTGTCGCTTTGCAAATTCATCCAGAACTTTTGAAATCGTCACCGTGCATTGGCTCCAGATTCTGCCAGACAGCAACAAGCCCCACCTCTCAACGAATTATCTGGTTGCACGATTAGATTGTAAATACATAGGTTGCATTGAAAATTGCAGCAAACTAATGTGGTGGTATCGATCGCGTCTAGAGAATTACATAGATTATGAAACAAATGTTTGTCCAGACCTGACACCTTGTCAAGTCTTTTTCTACCCTACATCACAAGAGAAATTAAAAAATTAAATGGTTTCGTCGGGTTACAGAAGCTACAAGAGTTGCTGAATAATTCTGAGGAGTCGGTACCTCCAAACTGGAAATAAGATGTAATTCTGGTAATTGTTCACTTTAACTACTTTTGGAATTTTCGCGTTTTTTCTGGCTAGACACCCTCAGGGCGTTCTCCTAGATCGTTTCCCACCATTCAAACCTTGTGCAAATGCCTTTTTTTCACTCTTGTTGTCTTTCAAGGTCACGTCAAGGTCGCGCCAATGGCTTAGTATAACTAAAGGGTAAGGAAAATTCATTTGCACAAGGTTTGAATGGTGGGAAACGATCTAGGAGGACGCCCTGAGCCTGTCTAGCCAGAAAAAACGCAAACATTCCACAACTAGTTAAAGTGAACAATTACCGTAATTCTGTCCAGATAAATCATTTGTACGTGGTAAAAATCAAGTTGGTCCAAGCCCTGAGGTACACCAAATTGAACAACAACGTTGATAGATTTATTTAGATCTAGTAGCACAAACTGTTTTCTCTCACAATTTACATTATAATTAAATAAATATTGTTTAAGTTTACCTAACAATATATCACGGGTGACGCAACGAGAGCTTTAGTAAAGTCAGGACAACAATTAACATATGCACGATGTTTCCCTTCGAACCGGAAGATAAAGAGCGTTCAAAAAAAAATCAAGTCAAGTGACCTGGTGCTCGTTTTTGTTCCCGCTAACGTATGGCGTAGCTTCATCACCTGTCAAATCGTAGATGTCAAACGTCAACCAACAAGCAGCGTTCAGAATGATTTCTTTTGGAAAAAACTTCTTTTCAGAACCGATGGGAGTTTTCCTGGTTTACAACAAAATGATGATTATGTATTTGGAGGAAATGTCAAAGCATGCCAAACAACAAAAGAGAAAAGAAAAAAATGGTATGTTTGACCACACATTTTTTTTTTTGAACGCTCGTTATATTTCCATCGAAAGTACTTGGCGCCAGAGATTATTTCTAAAATTAAATTGACATCGAGCAAATAACCCAATCAATTTCTTTCAAACTTTCCAGCTCTTGACGAAACGTTAACTGTTATGCGTTCTTAATATGTAGTACTACAACGATGCTAGTACTTTTATTTGTACTTGTACTGACGAGTAGTTTTGGCTCAACATTTGTCACCATTGGAGTACCGTCGACGAATTGTCAATAACACTAGAGGGGATATTGTATTCCTTCCTTTATTACCGCGTTTCGTACCAGAACCGACGGCTGACAAGCCGACCAAAGTAGTACTTGTCCAAGGTGAAAAGAGGAAATGTTTACCGTTCCTGCAACAACTGTTGACCACCAAACAATCGATTTTTGTCGCATTGAATACTGATCGAGAAAGTTAATTAAATTGTCCAACACATGAACACTCGTCGGGCGACATTTCAACGCTGTCTGGAACCCGGTCTGGACCCTCCCCTATCTTCCTCCTCTCGACTCGATCTACTTGTCAGAGTTCCGCAGTTATTTCCTGTTTTTTAATTGGAAGAAGAACGGTTTTGACTGAATCACCGGTTAAAATTTGTCGGAGTGTGTTTTCCTCGCTCACTTGCTCCCGAGGACAATGCTCTTTAAGGAGCCGAGAGTCGTTCACTCGCGATTCACTCAACCTGACCCAATTCGCTCTTCGTCCTCCCCCAACTCGTCGTTTTTCCTTCTTGCCGTTGTTGAAAAGCAAAAACGTGACACCTTCACCGCCGCAGTACTTTCCCCACAAGCGGAATAAATTATTATGTAAAAAACTAGTTCATCGGACCGATCCAATCGGTTCTGTTCTCGTTACCGATCCTGACGGTGTGACTTGCGTAACGACCTGACGACGGGAGGGCCGTTCCAGACGAAACGTTTGCGATGCAGAGGAGGTCGTACCGTGTACGCCGAAACAAAACCGCTTCGATTCACCCGCTGCATTCTGATCGATCCGACACGGTGGCAAACACGCAAACTTTCCGAATACGACGCGGGTAGCCCTGGGCCGTTTCTGACTTACGACCCAACGCCGCGACCTCACTTTTTATCAATGAAAATCACAATCTCCACCAGAACGTTGACTTGGCGCGCGTAAACAAGCCAGGACCGGCGCCAGGACCGACCATCGGGCGACCAAAAAGTCTCCCATCGTCTTCGACCAGCACCAACTTGTCCCAAGTATATGGCCTTATGACGAATTTCTATTCTGTGCCAATCGTCTTGCCTCATTCCACTGGATTCTTCATTTTTCTTGGTCTTCCCATCTCAGTCGTTGGTTCTATTTTCTTCTTTCCCTGCGTTCTAGTTTCGTTTCTGTTGTCTTTACTCCTTCATCATATGGTGCTCAACACAATTGCCTTTCGCGGATGACTGACTCTATTGTTTTTATACTTAATTCTGATGTTACTGTCTCAATTCTTATTCTATCTCTTCTTGTAATCTCTTATTCTTCTTAGAAATCTCATTTCACTACAACTATCCATATATGTATAATGGACGACTTTCTGGTATGCTTGTGTTTTTATTTCCTTCGGTATTTCTTTCTTCCCCAGACGCTTCTAGGACTCCTCTAAGTCGTTGTAGTTTGTAACCTGTCCTTGTGTCGCAATTCTATGTTTTCTTTCTTTCGAGGATATTACCAAATTTTTCCTTTTTTTTACTTCCATGCTTATTCCAGACGTTGGTCCTTCGAGCCAGACTCCCGCGAATTAGCAGCTTACGCGTCGCAGCCGGTGGATTAGAAGAGTGCACAGCAACTCCACCTCGGTCTTTCTTTTGAGCGATTTTCCTCGTTTCGTTTTGGCTCAGGTGGCGAGCCACCTTCCCCTAACAAACCGAAACTTCGCACCATCCGGGCCTCCGGTATTGATTAAATAATAAAACGTCGGTCCTACACTCCTGAATACTGCATTAGTCAGTGGTCATTCTGTTTCGTGTGAAACCCGTGACCCGTGACTGTCGTTTTTGTTGGGGAAAAAAAAATGAACGCTCGCTGATCGTTCGCGGATATCCGGTAAGTGTATCGTTGATTGTTTCCCTTCATCTCGTTAATGGATTAATTTACGCGGCACGTAAACGCACAGGACAACCTGGACATTGCATACTCATCAGGTGAAGAAGCGATCGGAATACAATTAGCGTGGTGGCCGCGCCAACTTTCACGACTCCTCTCGTCAAGGTCCGCAGTAAATCATCGGAAGGTCTGCAGTTTACCTTTCGGAGGAGGCGAGTGGGTGGATTTCGGCTTCGCCGTCGAAGAACCCCAAGCACCGGAGGGGACCCTCTCCTCGGCGCACGTTCACTCGTTTCGACGTATTCCGAAAATAGCGACGTCCGTTTCCGCTAAGAGCTGTTCGTTGTTCGGAGGAGGAGGAAGCCACCCCGAGTCGCTCCCGTGTCGGTCTGGCCGAACGTTCCGCCGGAAAACGTTTGGCCCCGGCGGGCGGCGGCGGGGTTGGACTCTTTTTTTTTGTTGCTTTTGTCCCATCGAGGGCGTCCTTTGTCGGCGGTTTTCCAGCGATTGCCGTCACCGGTCGGTTCTTTGCACAATCGTGAAAGAAATTACGCGATAAGTGACGGGAAAATTACGATGTTTTCGTTGAATAATTCAAAATATTGCTTTAATCGGCGACTAATCAATTATGTCAATAATAAAGTCTAGTCGTAATCGGTGAGGAATGTTTTCAACTGTTTTTATTGTTTTTCCTATCGGAAATCACGAGGCGCGATTGGGTGAGGTTGCGAAACCGCCGCCGAAGGATCCGCGTCGGGAGCTCGCGGCGGTGATAAAAAAAACAACAAAAGGAAGATGGCTGCTGTTGTCGCCAAACGAAATCTTGCTCTCGTTGCCACAAAGGCCAAAGAAAAAATTTTCCCAAAAAGTTCCAAATCCCAAATCACTCAGAATTGGTCATCACTTGTCCTGTGATATCGGTGATGAATTGATGATAAATTAATCTTTTAAATGACGTGTTACACGCTATGTGGTGGCATAAAACATGATAATAATAATAATAACAATAAGATAAATAATCAGTTTGTAAATATTTCTTAGTGATCAAGTCTAGCTTCGAGAACTGTTGGACTACTTAACAACGTAATTTACAGAGAAAAAAAAATGCAATAAAGATGAAGATGTCAGATAACGAGGATTCAAAAATTTATCGCCGTGCGAAGTGTAGACTTCTACTGATAAATCATAAACTTGACAATAAATCATTCCAACGAAGGATCGAAAGGAAGTCGGATAGATAAAATGTAAAACTGCGCAAATTAATTACCGAGTCGTATCTTGAGCAATCAATTTCACATTTTTATGAGAATTGCCGATGATGTTCAATAGTGAGAATGTTATTATGCAACTTTTGTTCTGCTACATTTCCCACTACACACGATCCCCACTTTTCCACGTTCCATTTAAAACTGAAGAATTTCTTTAACACACCTCCTGACGTCTCCAAAGACACGAAACGAAGTCCTTGCAAAGAAGATAAGTGGAAATCGCTCGGTGCGAAATCTGCAGAGTACGGAAGCTGGGGCGTGGAACTTTTTGTACTCATAGCCTTGAAAGCAACGCTTCCAACATCCAACGCTGTAAAAATTGCAAAAAACACTGGCCCTAAACATAAAATACAACTTCCCTGGGTTTTCTTCCATTAAAAAATTACGGAAACATTTATAATCGTTGAAAATTGTTCCTACAAAATTCACAAATTATTGCAAAAATTGAAATATCAAGTGAAGCAATTGTTTCCAATAACCAAAGATCACTGCCTACTTGATTTTCGTACATAAAATATTGTACGAACCACTTGCGTGAAGACATCTTCCGTTCATTCGCGCATTAATTAAAGGCACTCGCTCCTTCGTCGCTCGTGCTTTAAAAAATGCGCTCATGCGGGAACATCGTCTTCCCGCACTTGGTTCGTAAATAACTATTTCGCTTCGACGCTCAAAAGAGTCATTCGATAGTGGTACTTTTTCCACACTAAATTCTGCAAACTCCTGTCTCTCTGAAGATTTCTTTTCCATTTATTGTTTTGGGTTTGACTAACTTCTTCCTTTTTGAAAAATGCCGGGCCCAAAATAGACCACCTGGAGAATTTAGCACAATCTTCAAATATCTCTCGCAAATCTTTATTTCTTCGAAAAACAATTTAACCTTTGTTTTGATTTGCGACAAACGGTTTTTTTTTTAATTTACCCACTGCAACAAGGCAGATATGGCTGCTGTAATTTTACGGTCACAGCTTCGCTAGTTACTTCTACGGAAAAATTCTCATTGTTTATCGAACAGTTTTAGTGCATAGCAGTTTTAAAAAATGTGTGACCCGGTCACCTTTTGGTATTGACTCTTGAGGAAAATTGCAAAATCAACATTCCTAAGTGAGTAACACCTTCTGGTATCCATCATAAAAAAACTGGTCTAGACAATTCTGTTTCGTCCATCATCATGGAGGTCCCACTAAAGACACGTCATTTGGAGCAACATCACCGCTAAAGAATTTGCAACAAGAGGAATTCTTCATCTCGCCCGAAGAGAAAGTTCTTCCGGTGCTTGCACCAACTTTTTGCCCTTTTGACAGAATCTACGACTCTCGGAGCTGGGACACTTTTGGCAGTTTTTGTAAGGAAAAAGTACCTACATGACAAAAATTCTTGTGGGCCTGAGAAAATTGTAGCAACGAAAAATAAAAAACAGTACTTGTTGGACATTTTGGTGTCTCCACCGTTACAAAAGGTCAAAGTTTCCACGTGTCGTCGTCGGTCGAACTTTACAACAAACTGCAATTGTGAAACGGGAAAGTACAAATGATTCACTTATCTTTACACTGAAACTCAATTCGAGCCCGTCAACATGAGAACTTTCAAGGACGCATGAATTTGTAGTAATTTCTTCAGACCTCAACACATTTATCCAAACGACTGGTCGGATGCAGTTTTGTAGTCGATTGCTCTTTACGGCGATGTTGATTTATCGACATTTCACGTTGGGTAACACCGCAAAACACTTCTCAGCGTGGTTGAACCCAACATTCGACAACTGAAATAACTGGAGTGTATTTATACTCCGGTTGGGGAATCTCCTCCACGGATCTCTGGCTCCGACTCAAATCGTCCACCCACCCTCCCGATGCACCCATCGCCTTTTCCCCTTCGCTCCAGCCCGTCGTGTCGAATTTTTGCGTCGTTCCAGTTCACTTTCTCCAACTAATCCTTGTATCAATATTTATCTCCAATTGCCAATTACAGTTACTCGACACACAGAAAAAGAACCGACCGATCGATTTGCACTTTCACACCGCGATTGGGCGTGTTGTGAGGGCGCGTTCTTTCACGTGGGGAATTTCTGCTGGCGGCGTCATTACTCAATCAATTCAATTGGACCCATGTGAGGACGGTGCAATTGACGTTCAAGGTTTCGTGGAAACTTCTCAGTGCTCCGGTTGCAGATAGATGAAAAACGGCTCGGCGATCCAGGTCACGATTTATTTTCATAATATCGACGGCTTTTCGCAAACAATAAATAAATAGGGGCCTTGGCGACCGTTATCCTTTGTAAGGTCGCCGGCATCAGTCATCGTTTCGAGTCAATTAGTGCGGGAACGGTACTGTTAGGAGGCACACATAATATCTGGACGGCGCCGCCCCCGCCGCCGACCTCATTAACTGTTGCGAATCCGAATCCGCGTCCTCCGCATTCTAAATGAGCGAGCGTGAATGGGCACAGATGGTCGCGCTCAAAGGAGCTCTTGTTCGGCGGTTTTTTCGCCGCCGTCGGTTGGCAGCGTTCCATGGCGAGAGCCGGCTTCTTATCGCCGGCGAACGACCCGGATGGTCCCGGTGAAAGCCGAAAGAAACGGTTTGGGATTCCTTCCGCTTTCACTTTCATCCTTGGGTCGGATTCCGGGAGGGCGGCCGCCGCCTCCTCCTCGCGTGACGAGGCGAATCGCCTTGTTTACAAACAACACGAACAAAGAACTGTTATTGGCTGTCGATGCTCCCGTCCGGCGGATTACGCAACCGGTGCCGACGAGAAAAGATGTTAAAGGTACATGAACCGGAGACGACGTCTTCGATTGCCACCTGAGACGGCGCGTTTCCTGGCGCCCGCGACAACCAATTAGACACGTGATGGCATCGCCGTCGGTGATCGCGGTCCAGATGGCGCCGATGGTAAATCTACCCGTCAAGGTCTGATCAGACCGCAACATTCACCTGTTTCATACCTCTTCTGTTTTCCTAAAGGTCACCGGGCGCTGCCTTATCCTCACTATAAATAGAACCGGTGTGTACGGTGGTGGCCGACATCGGATTTACCTTGCGACATGATCGTTATCGACGCCGGGGACCAAGTGAGACGCGACTCTTCTCCGCCGCGTTCTTCGACAAGTGTTAGTTGCGGCTCAGACCGACATCCTCGACAGATGGAAGCGATCCGATCGGACTTATCGCTTCCTCCCATCGCCTTTTCCGCTGCGAAGGGGAGATAAGACACGACAACGAGGGACGGCTTCACGCTCCTCCAAAACGCACAAATTCTTTTCTCCCCCTCGAATTTCATCTTTGCCTTTTCGTCAGATCCGAATCGGAAGATTTTTAAAAAATCCTTGCGCAGGGGTCACCGGATAAGAACTTTCACCTTTCTCTCTCCACAAGAGATATTATTATGTATTTTTATTATTATTGGAGTAGTTGGACCAAATCGCAAATACGAGGGTCATTTGAAAGTTCGCCACCTGATACGGAGAGAATGTAATCATTCTTTTTTTTTTTAATATGTATCTCTAAACTTCCTTACACACCAAAGTGTGTTTCATTCTTTGTAACATTCAAAGTAGCTGTCAACTGCAGTTCTGAGGTCGTTGTCTGCTCGCCAAGAAAAATTTTTTGACATCGGAAGGAAGTGGACGGAAGTCGGATGGATCTAGATCTGGCGAATAAGGCGGATGTCGCAGCAGATAGTATCGCTTTGTCGACTCATACAATGGAAACTACAGGTGTATGCGCACGTGCATTATCCTGTTGCAAAATCTTTTTTTTTTTGCTTTGCTAAACTGAGTCACTTTTTATTATTCCTTTTGAGTTGGCCCAGTACAGTAGTAGTACATCTTATAATTTACATACAATTCTTTTCACGGTATTCTATTTTTTTGGATTGCACAGAAAAAATGTCTTAGTTTTCAAAGAATCTCTTTATTTCTATTTTTCAAATTATTCAGTTCAATACATTTAGTCATTCAATGGAACCAAACACGGGAACAAAAATTCTGTTCTTTCTGAATTACTCCAAAAACAATACTTCCGACAACTCGAACTAGCGAACAAACAAAAATTCAAGATGCCAGATCGGGACTGTAAAGCGGCTGTTTTAAATTGTACTAACGCTTTCTGAAACTTCCTTATTCCTGTTGTCACCTTGTACGTTGCTTTGAAGATCCTTTCTTTCTATGTACTGTTGTATGTATATTTAATACCTATACAGGTTTATAAATTATCCGATTTTCGACATTTCCCACTAACTCAATAAAATAAAATATAATATAAGAACTAAAACTAACTAACTAAATAAAACAATAACAAAATAGCAGCTTTCCAAATACAATTATCCCTCCCCACATATTGTCCCTCTTCTCCACTCAACCTTTTTCATCCATTCCGATCCCTCTTCCGTCCTCATTCAAAATTTCTTCTCTACTCTCATCTCCCTCTCCCAATTCTACGCATTCATTCAACAAATGCTCTATCGTCCCTTTTTTTTCTCCACACATCCTGCACACTCTAGTCCTATCCTCATTCCAATATTTATTCTCTCCTCATTTCCACACCTAAATCTTGCTATTATCACTCTCTCCTTTCTACTCTCTTTTCCTAGGTACTTTGGCAGTTCTTCCGTTATTATTTTTTCATATTTCCCATTGTACCTAGACTCCCTAATTCTTGCTTGTTCTTCTTCTATCCGTCTTCCTTTCCCCCAATTCTTGCATTAAAATCCCCCCAATCACCAAAGTTCCTTCTTCTTGCTCTTTTACTCGCTCTTCTATTATTCTCTTCGTTTCTTTCATACTTCTGCTGTATATTGTTACAATTCTCCATTTTCTCTGTTTTCTTTTCACCGTTCTTTCCATAAACCCTTTTTCTTCTTTTGCTTCAGTTCCGTTTTCTTCTTCCAGTCCCTTTTTCACACCCATTATTATCCCACCTTTCGCTCTCCCTTTTTTGCTTTCCCTCTCTGCATATTGACACTTCCACTCAAAGTCTCTCGGCATTCTCTTTTTTAATTTTTCCCACCCCTTTTCTTCCACCCACGTTTCTACCATTCCCACTACGTCAAATTCTCCCAAATACTTCCGAAACTCATTCTCTTTGTTTTTTATTCCCGCTACGTTCCAGAATACTATTCTTATTTGCTCATTTTCTCCCTTATTCCTCTCCGTGTTCGTTTTCCCTTTTCTGTCCTGTCTTCTTTTTCTTGCGCTCTTATTCAAAAAATTGCTGTATCTAACTTCCCCTTTTCTTCGTCCCACCTAAACCCTTTTCCCTCTATCCATATCTTTTTATAACCCACTTTCACCCGCAGTCCTTTTTGTCGCTCTTCTTTGGCTAGCGCTCTTAATTCCTTCTGTATGTCTCTTTCCTTCTTCGTCAGATCATCTTCTATGTCTACTCTCATTACTCTCCTTCCTTTTTTTTTCTCTTAGGTTCCTCTTATTTTCCTATAACTTTCCGCTTTTCCCCCCAGCTCTCAAGTTCCGCCACAATCATTTTTCCTCCATTTATTTTATACATCTCTTTCACCGTCACTTCAACCTCTAATTCTGCCTTCAACCATTTTTCCAGTTTCTTCTAGTTCTCCCATTCCTCTTCGTCCAGTCCTGTTACGACAATATTATTCTATGTTGTTCAAGGTTTCTTTGCACCACTCGACAAACTGTTGCCTTTGGCAATCTGTAAACTCAACGACAACAAATTTTCCTGCCGTCCAAGAGATCGCGCAAGAAGTTATTAATGGCTGTAGTTCCAATGCCCAAAGTATGTACCCTTTGCGATTCCGTTGGTGACTCCGGTTATCCTACGATTCCTAATGGTATTATCGAATATTATGTTCAGTAACAGCAGATCTTGGTCCTTCACGTGACTTCCAAACTTAAATCCTTTGTAGCCGGTATAAGCAATTCTTTTAAAAGTGTTTCATCACCAAAAGCAGACCGGAGTCCTTAGATATTTGTCTTCGGTGCTACGATGTGAAATCGTAGCTCTAATGGAACACCTAATGATTAGTAGAAAACAAACCGTGCCAGTTATTGCGAGCAAATATCCCAAATTATCACCGTCAACGACACAACAAGCATTTCTTTCATAGTCTATTTAATTCAATAGATGCAATTGATACGTTCATTTGCAAAACTTCCACATCCTGTTTACATTTACGATTTCGTCCCGGTGTGCGCATCGAACGGCCTCTAGAACTGAAGGGTTTCGTAAGCAGATGATCCCGCGTTAAAACCTCCTTCAGAAGTGATATCAATTTACCTGGCTCGCTGATTCCAGTTTGAGTCGGTGGTAAACAACACGGCTCGTTTGCCAATTTGACCCTGAAATGGGAAAAAAAATTTCTTCGACGAATACATCATCCGACTAACCCGATTTCGTCGATCGGACGCGCTCGACGCGGCTTTTTCTACACCTCCTTCGTTGTGGCCGCCTCGCGCGTAATAACCATGATCCAGATTGCGATTCCATTATTGAATTTATCGATTCAGCATGGCGAAAGGCGAGCGTTTTTTGCATCACAACCGTCGACCAACGAAAACAAGTGCGTAATTCACTAGACGTCCAGATGTTTTCAAGTTTAACTCGATCGAAAAGCGAACGTCTCGGATGAAATCGAGGCGGCGATAACGCATCCTTCCAGACAGTCTGTCTGTGGCGGTGTTGGAAGCTCGCCAGATCTCTGATTGTCAAATAAAGCAGTATCGGATGGACCCGGCGCCATCACCGTCGAGCTTTCGATCCGTGACTCCTGCGTAGTATTCGTCACCCGGTGCGCTGGCCCACTGCCAAAGGAAATCTCCAACTCCCTCACAACGGTGGTTGTTTATTTTTGTAATTGGTTTATTTCGGCTTTTGCAGATTTGATCGGAGCGCCCGCCTCCAGTCCGCACCTTCCGCCGGCCACGGGAAGACCTGAAGATGACTTGAGCGTCCGACCGCAGCCGCAACCATGAAACCGGCCTTCGCGATCGTGTTCATTTGCATCGCCTCCTGCGCCCGCGTGTCCTTCTGCTACCCGTCGAAGCCGCTGAACGAGCGCTCCACGGAGCTGGTGTGGGAGGCCTGGTTGCTGGTCGACCAGACGAACGGCAAGCACGACGACGTCGGCATGCTCCGCCGGAGGATCACCCCCAAGTCCGTCTTCATCACCCCGACCTTCAGCCCGGAGTCGCTGCCGGCCTGCGCCGACGGCTACACCTCCGACACCATGGGCCGCTGCGTCAAGATCGTCAAGATCAACGAGTCGGCCCACTTCAACTTCATCCTCCAGAAGCTCAACGCCCAGTTTCCCGACTACGTCGACACCAGCGAGGACGACTCGACCCAGGGCCCCCTCCAGTTCAACATCCCCCTGGTGGGGGACGACAAGTCGGAGGACGACGACTCGGACGTCGCCATCGTGGTCACCCCCTCGCGGACCAAGCACTTGGACAACAGCTCGGTCAAAGTCGAGGTGCGGCGCAACGGCAGCGACAAGTTCGACGTCGAGGACGTCGCCGCCATCCTCGGACTCAAGCCGGAGGAGGTCGAGGTCACCACGATAGCCGAACTGACCACCACCATGAGCACCATCAGGTACGAAGACACCACGACTTCGATGCCCACCACGACCGAAGAGACCACAGAGACGACGTTGCCGCCGACGACGACGACGGAGGACGTCAAGACCACCACGATCGTCGACGGCGATGCGCTCTTCTTCAGGTTGAGGACCTAGAGAGCGCGGGGGCCCCCAAGGGCTTAACAACCAAATCACGTACAAACAAACAGTAAGACAATAACAGAAACGACACTCCCAGAAATCGCACCGAGTCACACCCTCCGTCGACGAACGAGGTCCTACTTGTACCGGGGTGTACCAGAGCCGGGTCAAAACCAAATCAGACTAACGATGTAGATTTTTTTGTGATTCTTTAGGTATTAATTTGTACATAATGTGTATATCAAACTGCAAATGTTTTAATTTGTCGTTGTCTCTTGTATATAGAGTATTGCGTAATTTATTCTACTAACGCATCGCGTCGGAGTGAGCTTGGCGACGTCATCAAGCACAGTATTATGCACTCCGACGCAATTACTAATCTTATCGTCTAAACCACTGTATTTTTTTAACTATACTGTTGTAGGACTAGGTTAATCGTAAAAATGTAACAACACCTCCTAGTACTCTCTAGTTCTCAATTCTCAAAACACGAACCCTGATAATTAAAAAAAAACTAGACATTTAGACACGTGTCCTCCAGATTCGTAACAGACTGATTAACCTTTCGTTCGATTAGGTACAAATGTAAAGTTAGAGTAAGACTAAAGGTATTTATTGTCAATAATATTCCATGTTATGTACTTGTGCCAGTATACATCTATTAATAATAAAAATTGGAAACCGATACGATTTTTTTCTCGCACACCACCCAAGGCCTTCCACCGTGAAACACGAAACAATATCGCTTAACCTTTACGTGCTATATATAGGTATTAAGCCTGGTCAAATTCGACCTCCATCTTGAATCACGTTCTCGCAAGCAAAGTCACTACACTTGATAATGTATTTCTGTGGCGCAGACTTCCGCAAAATAATTACCTATGTCAAATTTGACGTCATTCGCCGAAATAAATTGTACAGGTACCAAACCAGAAACACTAAAAATACGAGTGTTAGCGTCATTTCGGACATCAATCTTCGCTCCCAAAACAAATAGGTGCTAATTTCGATTTGTGACTAATGACAGGCGCCGACTAGATCTCGACGAGTTGGCCCGACTTGCGGCACTCACCCTGTATATAATCCGAGTTGTTTGACAGACTTCAAGATGATAATTCAACGAGTGTAAACAACTCGTTCCCCAACAAATCGGGGGTACAACCCAATTTGGAGACTAGTACGAAATTAAACGGGTGCAATCATCGACGAGAGTGTTTTGTTTCACGATAACAAGATGATTCTTACCGATCGCCTACGTCCGACGTGCACACGTGCACTAACCACAAAGTTGACCGCATCGAACGATTTGCAAGAGTTTCTTTAAACAATTACCACATTTTAACCGAAATCTTGTAAAAAACATTGACATAAAGCGTTTGAATTTTTACCGCACTGCCACCAACCTGATTCGACTCTAGGGACAACAGTTGTACCAACGCACAATTCATGTCAACATAACCTATACAACGACATCCGAATTTCTAGGTTAAATGTTGAACGGAGCGAGTCGCAAGTTTAGCACGTCGGTCAGATGCTTAAAATCTGTGAAATTAAAAAATGTGAAGGGTGCGAGCTCGCACAACTGGTTGTCCCGGCAGCTGACTGACCCCTATGTGGAGAAGGCAAAAATGATGAACTACAGGCAAGTACCCCGTTGACGCTTGCAACGTCACGTTCGAGCGGGTCGTAGGTGTCGCAGCGCCTTCAAATTGATCGAAATAGACGACAGGTTTGAAATCTTGAGGCCAGGAATAGTCGTGGTGGATTGTGGGGCTGCGCCAGGGTCCTGGACGCAAGTCGCCGCTAAGAGAGTCAACGCGGACGGGTCAGACCCGCGGGCGCCCCAAGGACTAGTCCTGTCAATAGACAAGCAGCAGATTTTCCCAGTTGAGGTAAGAACACAAATGGTGGTGATACCAGATTAATTGTGTCTTAAGGGGGCCACAGTTTTGGGAAACACTGATTTCACCAACCCCCAGTCACAGTCTAAAATTGTTGAGCTCCTCGCCGGCAAAAAACCTGACAGTGTCGTGTCCGACATGGCCCCAAATGCGACGGGAGTGAAAGATCTGGACAACGAAAACATGATACACTTGTGCTACACTGTGTTGAGGTTTGCCGTACAGATGTCAGAGGTTGGGGCCAGCCTGCTTGTGAAGTTGTGGCAATGCGGTGAAGCTAGACAGTTGGAAAATGACATTAGCAAGTTTTACAAAAGTGTTAAACCTGTGAAACCTAGTTCTAGTAGGTCAGATTCTGCAGAAATGTTCTTGTTGGGTAGAGATTTCAAAGGTTTAATGAAATAGCGCGTAAAAAATATGTTTCTTTTATTTATAAATATTTACAGTCACATAAAGCGCTCTATCACAATTTAGAAACACAGAAAAAAATTGCTAACTAGGCTGTGTTCGAGTTTCATTAGCGCGTGCTTTCTAGTACACTGTACATCTCAATTTATTGCTCTTTTTTCCGCTATTAAGTTAAAAATGCCATAGACAAAGTGGTCGACGGCCTGCTATCCTAAGAAAAAGTGAATCTGGTCGTCTTTGAATCCCAAGTCCTTGAACAACTGTTGCGTGAGTGTGGTGAAAATAGTGGGGCCGCAAACCATGAAGTAGATATCTTTTTTGACGTACGTCGTGTCCTTCAAATGCTCGGCGATCGTCGCCTCGAGAATCGACCTGCTGATGTGCCCCCTAGCCCCGGTCCAAGTGTCGTCCGGTTGGGACAGGACGTGCCGAACCTTCAGCCTCGCGTCCTCCCTCTGCAATTCCTCAAACTGCTCCTTGAACAAAATGTCCGCCGGCGTTCTGTTGAAAAACAGCAATCTCAAGTTTTGACTGAAAGAAACGAGATAAGCGAGGGCTTCATCAGTTATTACTGCTCGTTACCATTTCCGTATCCTCCTCTCCAGCAAGAAAAAAATGATCGAAAACATCGGCGTGATCCCCGTCCCGGCCGCCAGAACGATGAACGTCTCTCGGCGCTCGATGTCTTGCAAATTGAACGAGCCCAGGGGCTTGGAGATGATCACGGTGTCGCCGGTCAGGCAGTCTCCCAGGATCTTGCTGAGGTTGCCTTCGGGGTAGCGCTTCACCATCAGGCAGACGCTGTCGGTGGTGTAGGGCTGCGCCCGGAACTTGCCGAAGAGGCAGTTGGGGACTGGGGTGTAGCTCCGCACGATTTCCTCCCCTGAAAGCGAAACAAACGAGATCTATCGAGCCGAGATCTAGTGTGCTGATGTCATCGTTGGGTAAACGACAGCTCTCATTAACGTCACGAAGCTTCTTACCTTTGATAGTGTCGAACACTTTGATGTGTTTTCCTAGAGGGACGATGCTCCTGTTGCCGTCGCTCCTCTCCAGCTCGATCAAGAAAGTGTTGTAGTTGACTTTCGTTTTGTTGGCCACTTTGCACTTGAGTCTCGACTCGACCAGCGCCTTCGCTTTTGCCTTGGACTTCTGCTTGAGCACCCCGAAGTTGTCCCAGACGCTGCCCTGGCACTTCCTGTAGACCAGCTCCACCTTGCCGGTCTCGCAGCCGACTCTGATCCGACAGGGCCAGTGCACTTTGTCCGCGAACATGATCTCGTTGTCGAAGACGTGACCGCTGTACGTGAGGAAAATGTGGAAGGTCTTGTCGTCGGCGCGGTTCACTTCCAGCATCGGATTCGAAAAGTTGCCCGTATAAAAAATAATCGTGATATAGTCCAGTTTCTGGATCCAGTCGAATCTCGGTAGCAAAATTGGTTCCTTGTTGGTGGCGTTGTTGGCAGTCTCTTCGTTAAGCGCCTTCGGCGGGGACTTCTCCGCCGGCTTGAACACCTCCGTCGGGTCGAACTCCGCGTGGGGCTTCAGCGTGCCCACGTAGCACTTGCTCAGGATCTGGTCGTAGTTGACCCAGGGGTGCACCTGCTCCACACGAAAAATCAACGACAGCTGCGCGGGTTGGGGGCTGGTTTACCTCTTCGAAGAGCGACGTGGCGTCCTTCCCCGCGCCCCGCATCAGCTGCTCCGGCCCCCCCGGGTGGAACGGCAGGTACGCCGACACGTTGTAGACCCGCCCCCGGATGCACAACCACGCGTCGTCCTCTTTGTTGTGCAAGGCGAGCTCGGTCGGTGTCACCTATTCGAGAAATTTAATTAGGAGGGTTGGACGCCGCCGCCGCCGCCGACCTCACCGATAAGTGTCCCGCCCGCGGTCCCACTCCGGTGAGGTCCTTCCCGGAAGAACCCAACCGAATCCAGTCCATGAGGGAATGGCCGGGCGCCAGGGCATATTTGTTCCGGAAATTTCCTGTAAGAAACACGACACGGGTCAAATGGCCGCCCCTTCAATTTTTGAATGGAGGGGGCGGTCGAGACCGATCAAAAATCAAATTAATTCGGCTCACCACCCCCGTCACAACACACTTATGCAACCAACAATACCCGTCGACGTACGCAACCAACAATACAACAATGAAGACGTTTTTAATTCGAGAGCGATGATGCGGGAGCGGGCCCCCGCCGCCCCCCAAATTTCATTAGTCCGTGTAATTTCCCATTGTGCGATGTAATCCTAGTTATGACGGCGTGACGGGACGCGCTTGGAATAAATTACCGGTCACGGCGAAATTAAGTCCGGTCCTGTCCGCAACTCCCAAACCGAAAGACTCCAACTCCGGTGGCGGCTGATAAAAGTTGGCCAAATTGGCGGAGTTCGCCGAGCGGAAAACCTTTTTGTTTTATGAAATGCGACGGGCGAAGTTTCACGCGTGAATGTGATTTCGTTATTGTCCCATTTCCCTTCCCTCCGGAAAAAATGATATTTTTATTATCAGGTGGATGGCGCCATATTGAATTTATCAAATCTGCCGTTCGCCGCGTCTTAACGCTCAATTGCGTTAAATCACTCCGCCGTCCCGTCAATCCAGCCGCCGCCATAACTTGACGTTTCGTCGGATAAATAAAATGTCAGATTCGTGTTATGCAAATGTTTACCGTGAGTTGTTCCCTCATCGATTTTAAAATTCGTCGGGTCGCTTTTGTTCGGCTCAAGGTCGGCGAGACGCTTCCGCCGGAAAATGACACCCACTTCGGTTGCCCATCGAGAAACTCTCCAAGGAAAACCGGCGCACACTGGAGTTTATTTATTCGTCAACGGCGCCCGCTTCCGTCAGAAGTGACACCCACTTCGGCCGTCTGTCGCCCGACGGTTCGAATTAAAAAGAACGGCTATCGCGACAACAATTGCTGCAATTTTGTCGGTATCGAGTTTCTCTGTCGCAGATTTCTGTCGTAGTCGTCGCCCGGAGCCGGTTCCGGGCGTCAACTTCATTTTTGCCGCTGTCAAATTGAAATTTAAAAGAAGCACAAACTCAGAAGTAATCAGAAACAGCGCCGGACCGCCCCGCGTGACGATGATTAAATCTCACAAGTTCTCTCTGCATTTTTAATGTGCCGAAAAAATATCGACAAGAAAGTTATCGGCGAGGCGAAACACCCCGACAAGAGGTGGAGAGTTCGGACGGTTTTCCACGCTTGGTCGCTCGACCTCCCTTCCACCGAATTACTGATGCTGTCTCGCGATATTTCCGTCTGCAGTCGAGGAAGTGAAGCTTTTTGCGAACTTTCAGAAAATCGCTCCGCAACTTTCTGTGAATCGTGAGTATATCCGGAGATGCTTCTAAATTTGGACGTTACGTACGACAGTCCCGTTCTCATAATTTCCCAATTAATTTTCATCTCCTCACGTCACCACTTTTTCCTCCGCCTGCTCCATCTCGTGCAATTCTTGTTGTCCCCGATGGAACGTGTCACTCTTTGGACTTGATCGAACACGATTTCACGATGCAAAGCGCATCCGGAGGTCCTTATTCTTATTCGCGACTGCACTCGTCGAAAATCGATGCGGCGGCAGTCGCTGTTTCCTTGTGCCGCCTCCGGAAGACGACATCAAGGGAAGAAGTCCGCGACGGAGATGGTGTCGGCGATTGCCTCGTCTCTGCTTTTTTGCCTTTCTGTGAATATTTCGGATAATTAAGCGAGTTTTATGGCTTCCACGCTCGTCCTAATTAATCCCTTTAGGCGCACGTTGATCCAACCTTTTAAGCTAAACGCGGCCGGCGCTCGCAGAATATACATCACGTACTGACAGATTGCTTTCTCCAGTACCGACTCAATCGATGATGAGACAAATTGGGCGCGGAAAATATTGACAAGGTAAACGTTATCTTACGAATTATTGCCTCGACGTGATTTATGAATTTGTGCGCCGGTATCGACGCGGGGGCGGCGGTTTTAATTGGGATTTTTTCACCGCATTCGCCAGCCACCACTAAATTTTCCCATTCTTCCAACTATAAAATACAAATTCGTAATGTTTTCCATCCGCCGCTCACGTCACAATCAGCAATTATTCGTCTGTTATTCTTCCATTGTTTTTAGTTTCACTTCCTCACCCCTTTCAGTTTCAAAACCCTTTTCAAACACTCTTTCCCTCTCCATTTCCACTCATACCACTCCACTTATCATTTCCTCTTCGCCTATTTGATTTTTTTCTCTCATCCTTCCCTTAAAAGAAGCCTTAAAATAGCTCCAGAGCTCTTCTCAGAAAAACTAAGACCTATATAGCTTTGTGAATGACGATTTGGAAGAGTAAATACCAAGTCTTCAAAGAGATATTTGTAGATAACTCTCTCGTTATTTAATTTTCATACTGTATACACATGTTATATTACTATTCAGCTCCCTCGCAAGGTGGTAAATGAATTGATTATTAAAACTCACGGTAAAGGAAGACTCCAATTGTTAATGAAGACCTCATCAAAATCTGTTCGGTAATTCTTTAGTTATAGGTGAACAAGATATACATATATACGTACATTGCAATTTTGCCCTTTACAATATGTCAAAATGTGTATCTTCTTTAAACCAATATTTCGGTGTTAGAGATATTTTCATATTTGATGGCGAAAACAAAAGACTGAGAAATGTCACAAATTTGTATTGTCAGTGTCAAATTTCTCAAAGACGTTCGTGATTTCGACAGAAATGCAGCAATGGCAATAAGAAAGTGATTCATCGTCGAACTGGAGAAATAATTTGTAATACGTTTGATTATATGAGAATAACTTTTCCTTTTGAAGCACTGACAAAAATTGATTTCCTTAGAATTTGTTTTTTCAATCTATTTAGCGAAAATTTAAATTTACCTAGACATTCCTTTTTACGGCGTTTATGAGAAATTTGACACTGACAATACATTTTTGTGACATTTCTCAGTCTTTTGTTTCCGCCACCAAATATGAAAATACCTCTAGCAAAAGAAAATTTCAGATACTTGGCAGATAACGCTTTTGCAAGTCTCCTAGATACATTTGCTGTCAATCCCCTATTAAAAAATATTTCTGCTCGAAACTGTCACAACATATACCTGGATAAACAATTTTTAAAACAAGCACAACATCTTGGCGAAACTCTTTGGAAAAGCTAAAATCCAGAAGGTTTGTCACACCGATGTTGAAGAACTAGTGGTGGAGTTTTGCAAGATACATTTGCAGACAACTCTCCTATGACACTTCTTTTTGAAACTGTCACACTGTACATCTGGACGCGTGTTCTTATAAAGAAACCCACTACTTTGGAGCAACTCCTCGAAAGAGACGAGATCTGGAAGGTTGATTGAAGACGACTTTGCAAGACTACAAATCACAAGTCCACCAAGATACATTTGCAGATAACTTTCTTGTCAACGAATATTTTTCTTTGAAGATTTCACACAACGTATCCGGACAAATGCTCTTTCGAACAAGCTTAATATCTTAACAAAACTCCTCAGCAAAGACGAGAACCAGACAAGTTTAGTTATCTACTTTGGAGGACTGGTGGTCACGTCTTCCAAGATATAAGTGTAAAATAACTTTCTTGCCACTGAATATTTCAGTTTGAGATTTGCACACTGCGTATGTACGCAAACGCTCCTCAGAATACTCCTGACGTCTTGACGCAACTTCTTGAGAAATCTGAACGCCAGACACGTTTACATTGTCATTTTCGTTGTTGCTTTCGTCTGAGATTTGTTTCAACATGTAAACTGCTCATTTGAGCCACATTAACTCCTAAGCTCTTCATCGATGACTTGGTCCTGCACATTCGAAGCAGCGTTGAGCTAAATGAGCACCCCTGTCTTGCACCATTCGTTCGACTGGCGAAAGATCACTCTTAAAAACTTCCCACCGAATATTTCCCCCATTTATTAACCCCGCATCCCTCCAGCTCCCCCCAAACAAGTGGAATTTTTCCTTTTCTTGTTTTGCGAGCGAACTCGTCGATGCCGAAGCATCTTTCCATTATTTTTTTTCCGAATTTCAGAAAACCCGAAACAGCACAATTATCTTCGAATGAAAGAACTTACAAACAATTCTAGCTCATGTATAAATTCATAATTTATGTTTCCGCTTTGATAAAAACCCAAGCAACAAACCAAATAACTCAGAGTTCGTACTCGAACAAAGAATTAGAAAAATAATAAACAAAAATCGAAGAAAAAAATCATCCTGGTGCGTGACGTCGTTGGAGGTTTCTTGAGATTTACTTGTTGATCCGGCAGGTGTCTCTAATGATGAGGGTTAATTAAATATGAGCCGTCTTCAATTATTCATCTTTATTTCGCGGCAGTTCAATGAATTTTTAATCGGTCGTTCGTTCTGCCGGAGTCGCTTTCGCAACTAGGAGTCCGGTACACCGGAGTCGATACCGGACGCGTCCGATTCCGGATCCCAAATTAAATCAATAAGCCCCCGTTCGAACTGTGCGGAGAAATTAATTATGTGCTTTACTTAATCGAGTTACCGCAAGTAGGTTTATCAACCCGGAGCGGCGACCCCGCGTTCCGGGCTCCGGAGCTACATGGTAACAGCTCCCCAGACATCTACGAATGCGCCATTAATTACATCAAGAATTCACATGTTATACATTAATAAATTAACACGATAGGTGCTGACAAAAAAATATATATTGGGTGTTAATAAATTAATATATTATGTGTTAATAATAAAACTGTTATGTATTAATAAATTAATATGTGCTGTAGTAATATTTAATTGTTATTAATAATAATTGAGGCGAGACGTGTCAAAAAGTGAATACAAAGAAACACATTTTTTTCAATATGAATTTGATAAATACATTCGGCAAAAAATATATTTTTTTAATTAGAAACCTTGACGTCCACAGAACACGTTTCCTTTGTCCGAATTTTCCCGACACACCATTTCTAAAAAAGATTTATTCAGCGCACGACGAGGATTTCATTTGGATGTTTTGAATCGCGAAAGTACACACCCAACACGTATTACTTGTCGGGGGCGTATCGACACGTGGAGTCGCCACGAAGGGGGCACCCGATCGATAACCACCGAGTCCGGTACCCGGATTATTTTCCACGACCCGTTCCGCCGATTATAAAATTCGCATTCGTCACGCCTCGATAATTCATTTGCTCCGGGTCACGGCTGCCATCGATTCGTCCCGATCTTATCCCGATCGCTCACCGGAGCTTTCGGACATATTATGCAGAATCCCAGTTCCACGATTCTGCATAATCAGACGTCAACTTCGCACGCGTTCGCGTTTAATTGGTCGGATGGGATTAACTCCTGAGCTCGATTGTTCGCTGATTTGCTCACACAGATCAGCAGCGGAGGGCGAGGGCGGAGGTGATGAGCAATCGCCACTTCCGGAGTTTTTTCGGGCGACCTGCTGGACCGACGCTGCATCCTATGGTCCAAACGGCGACAAAGAAAAAGTCAAAGAAAGGATTCGGGAAATTGCCATTGCGTTTTTACACAACTGATCAACTATGTAATTCTTTCATGGTTAAGGACCCAGACAAACAACTTCAATGAGACCGGAGTCAAGATCAAGATTAGAGAAAAAAAATCGCAGGTTAAGTAAGTGACAAAGATAAGAGAGATAACGATCGCGCGTCACAACAAATTTTCAGTGATCTACACAGTTACATTGCAAAAGCACAAGATCACTATAAAAATAGTTATTTGTATATCAAGGCTGCGAAATCGTACTTTGACGAATCGAGAGAAAAATTGTCGCCGAGGTCGCTTGCGGCCGAGGCAAGACAATCTCGAGATCGTCAAAGGATTTCGTAGCCAAGGTGTACACAACATTTTGTGTGCATATTATTAATTGTTCTCATTTTTTACAAACGTCAGCATCACTGAAGTTTCTTCTTGGAAAATTTTGCGCCTTTGAGGAACTGGTGTCAAAAATGGAGTGGGCCGCAAAGGTAGAATAAAGATAATGGGCTCCGGGAAAAGAAAGTGTCAGAGGGCGCAAGGAAAAATCCTCCGGTTGCATCGATCCTCCCTCTCGTCTCTTTAATAAAGTCGAATGGTCTACGACGTGTCCACCTGACAACGGTCGTGTTGCAAAAACGAACAAGAGTGACGAGCGGGGCGAGCCCGTCCCTGTCGATGGAACGGGGGAGACTAATGGATGAGCGACAGGTCCGGACTAGTTGGCGATATTTCAGCGATTACCGCCCTGGAGGTTAGATCCTTGAGGTGTCGTGAGCAGCGCCTCGGTGGAATCAGACGGAGAAAATGATGACCTAGGAGGGCGAACGCCAAGAGATTTCGTTAAGAAATGATAATGCTCTGGAGCGTCCTGCAATTTTAATGCGGCAGCTCCTGAAATGAGGTTCGACCCAAACATAGAAAAAAAAATTGTATTTTGATCCGAACATTATTTGGCTTGCTTTCGAGTGTTAAATTGTGCGTCCAATAAAAAAAAAAATTGTGAAGCATGTCCCCACGGTTTTAATTGATACTGTTTGGCTCCGGCGAAATTCCGGCAGGGCGCTCCGGGATCGAACGACCGCCGTGGCGAATTCCGGATGTTGCGACCGTCGGATCCGGTGTCGGCGCACAAAGGACCGGCGAACGCGTGAAGATCTCAAAGGATGAGCCGCTTTGATGGAAAAGGGGCGCGATCGTCCTCGTTTGCGTCGGCTTCGGGGCATTTTTCCGGGGTTCGGGTCCGGCGGTCGCGTTCGTCGCCTCCGGGCGCTAACGACGGTCGGAAAATCGCAGAATTGGCGTAATTAATTCGGAGCATCCGGCCTCCTTCGTATTTCCGGACGGCTTAATTAGTTTAGTTAGGGAGTTGCGCCGGAGGGAAGGTCGGCCCGGGTGGAAAACGCGACCGATTCCGGACGGAAGAACGGCGAAAGATGACGGGGTCGGTCTTGGCGGGGGCGGGTTAGCCGTATGAATTATTCAGGCACCCCCGCAAATGATCTAACCCCCGTTCGCACCTGAGCACCGGTTTCGCTTTCTTTTCGAATCGTCCCGCCCCCGAATTACCTACTTGTTGGGCCAGGAAATAAGACGTCACTCCGGGGGGCTGATGTTTGGGGCCGGCTGCACATAAAAAAAATTGATTGCGCCCCCAACGTACGAACAATTTTACGTTCGCCACCCCCACACAATCTTTCTGAGTGTCTGAGATTTTTATTGTTCGTTCGGAAATGGAAACTAAAATACAAATTTCACAACTGCTGTCGGAGTGGTGTTCGCGATCTAATCTCTATCAATTTTTCATCATGTCGAGAATCGTTTAACGATTTTTTAATGGAGCCGACGCTGATCCGATAAGAGTCGCAGATGTTCTAAAAAAGTTCGTTCAAGCTTGATAAGAGGGCCAAAGAAGAGCAAATCCACTTTAGTCATCGCGAAAATGCCAACGGTTGAGGCGGGTTTTACGTACTTAAAAATAAGGAAATTCCCAACGCGCAGAAGAAAAATGTAAACGGACAACGCACTTAAAGTTGTAATCTCACATTGTTTAAATAAACTAGGCAAAAATGAATAGGGAATTTTTCCTTTTTTGAATTTTTTATAAATACCCTTTAAAATTTGTAATGAAATGTGTTACAAATATATTAATCTACACATTAAATGTAATGTTTCAAGTACTTGTAACATTTTAAATTTATCTAGTGTTTAAGAATACGTGGGAGGATTGGGGCAATTATTTTGCTTTCCAAGAAAAATTGTGGAATTCCCTATTCACTCTTGCCTAGTTTATTTTGCAGTATGTACTCGTAAGCTGTCCCTTTAAAAACTCCTTATAGTTACAAATTTCTTGTAATCGTCCGCTTTTAGTAATCTCATACAACAATAAATTGTAATCTCACATAATCTGATAGATACAGTTTCATATCATTTTAAAAAAAGTTACATATCTTCTTGGCGTTTCTTCGATTTACGATATTTTGTGTTCATCCAACTTTAGTAATTTTGTCACAATTGTAATCTGTCTTCGTTTTGAAACATGAAATTTTTTTGATCTTTTGTAACCTCAGTCAATTATACTCGTTTGTAATCCTCAACACACTTTATTCTTGTCATCATCTATCCTTACTCCTTAGTAACTTGGTACCAAATTGTAATCTCACAATGTAACGTTGTGTAATCTCACAATGTAACGTTGTGCAATCTCACAATGTAACGTTGTGTAATCTCACTCCATTGCAAAAAAAAATGTCAGACGTAACTTTTTGCAATTTTCTCTCCACTCAATTTTCAATAGTCTTTTGTGATCACCTTTGATAATCACACCTCATGTAATAACAATAATTACATTTTGCTAAATTTCATTTGAGCGAAATATTTTTAAAAACTTGTCTTTTAAATGTTTTAATTTACAAACTTTATTAATTAGACATTTCAATCTGACATCTGCTCGAATCGTAATTTCGTAATTCCTCATTTCGAAATTAATTTTTTTCACTTTTACGGCCTGTTAGTTCTGCTAATTAATTTCTAAGCGACCAATCCCGGGCCGGTGTCGGCGTTTCAAGCACGAGACGGTGACTCATTACTGCGCAATTTTCTAGCGAAACATCCCTTTTGGGGGAGGTCGAGCCTGGGGCGAGGTATTTTGCCCCGAGCCTGGAAGCGTTTGTGCCCGGTCCTGTACCCTTCAGGGATCCCACACCACCCCCGTCCAACAAAAAGCGACGAGTTTCACTTCCAGCCCACATAAAATAATGCTCCTGAATCAGGCAAAATAAACTTTCTTGGCAATGAAAATTTAATTTCGCTATTAAATCCCTACAAAAGCCTCTTCCCAAAACGAGTAACGTGGGATTTAAAAATGTTTCATTGACGGTGCGCCGCAGATAATCCCCTCCCGATTGGATATCATCCCGAATCGAAGAAAATAAAGTTCGGCGAAAGCAAAAAAAAAAAGAAAAAACAAACTCGGTGGCGTCTTTCAAGTTTCTCGCCCGCTTCTGATGTGAGAGCTTTAATTAACGCAACTGGAAGGGTCGCTCAGACGCGCCTCCGGCACGAGACTCGGAAAATTCTCAAACAAAAATAAACTCCCGGTTTCGCGGTTTAGCACACAATAAAAAATTAATTGTTGTTTTAGGACGCGATCCCCACGGAAATCGTGTACAGACAGCGCAAACATCAATTAACCCCGTCCGAAACGGCCCCGCAAAAAATCCACCCTCACAGGCCACTGGAAGTTGCTTATAATCCGCACGACAACTCCGGAGGGCACGGTTCGATCCCGATGCAGGCCCCGGAATCTTCCGGTCCGGTTGGGACGCCGGCGGCGGCCCGGATTTTTGTTTCGGCGAACCTTCAATTCAAATTGCCGGCGCTGATGAAAAGGAAACTGAGTGGGAGAAAATGGTCCGGGGGTGGGTGGCGGTGGAGCTGGGCGGCGTAACAAATGTGCATTATTGTTTCACGCGACGGCTTCGTCTGGCATAAATAAACATCACTGAAGTATTCGCTTTGTGCCCTGGAGGTGACGTTCATTGGACATTTTATCGGCCGCGACGGAAGATTTTTGAGTGGCGACTTGCAAGAGTTTCGGAAAGGCTTACTCGGAATCCGGACCGAACGGGACAATATTTGCATAATAATGAGATAAATAATTAGGGGGGTGCGCCACCCCCGATTTCGCCGCCTTCGAGGGTTTCGTTTTTGCGATAAAGTGGAAAACGGATTTTCTCGTGCCAATCGTTCCCTTCTAGATTTAGATTCTATTCAACATCGAGAAAATAGAAGACCGTTTGAAACAGAACTCTATTCCTAGAAGCTAGAAGTCTCATCTTCTATATTTTCTAGATTAAAACAATTCTAAGAAGGTCATGTACCTTTGAAAATTGCACCCTCTGGAGTAGCACAGTTCTACAAATTTTCCATTACGCTGCCTAAATCCTAATTTGTTAGATTACTGCATCTATATTGTATTTTCTAGATTAGAAGAAGGTCAGAGAGAGCTCGTATGTCTTAGATTACAATAATTCTAGAATATCACTAGAGCTACATACATTTCTGTGCAAAACAAAATAATTCTAAGAGGGTTAACTCCTCCAAAATACATATCACATTTTTTAGAACGCTGAGATTTCGAAAATCGTCTCGCTCCAAATCTTGCACCACAAGCTTTGTTGTACTCCAAGTTTTCAATTTTTTTTTTGAAGTGAAAACTTCTTTAGGGGCACCACATACATTTTATTCCCGGGCAGTGAATTAGTTTCGTGCGATACGCTAAAATCGTTCGCGTTCGCATCACGCTAAAATCGTTCGCAGCAAGCTAAAATCGCGGGAGCCGAGTTTTCACTTCTGTCGTGCGGTTTTAAGCACACACTTTTTTTTTCTTGTGGAATAAAACAATTTCTGAGCAGCTCCCCTAACCGAATCCTTTCAATACCCCCGTTCACACATTCTCCGATATTAAAAATAGCTTGACACGACCTCTCAGTACCAATAAATCTCCCACAACCCACTCCCGGATCAGTTTCCCGAAGAATAAACACCCTGAAACTTTAAAATCAATTCTGCTAAACTCGAGAGTTTAATCAAACACAAAATCCTTTCTCCCCGAAGCACCATAAAAAATCCAAATTGTTTTTATCCTTCACGTTCCACAATCTTATGTGTCCCTCGAGTCCTCCCGACTACGATAAGAAAATAAATCTTTACCAAATTTTAGACGAATGCAAATCGTGAGGGCCCTCTAAAGACCTCAAATCCTTCACTCCTTCGCTCGGACTTCTCCGGAGCCGTTCCCATTAAGAGCGGAAGAGCAATCTTCCGGCAACCGGTGCAGCAAAAAATCCGCGATGACGCAAACGAAGATTTTAAAATACCATCAAAGACGAGAGCCTCCTTAATGGCCCAATTAAACTTTCATCAAACATAAAACTTCACAGTGGTGGATCTGGCAACGTCTCGATTAAATTTTAGCGTCGAGATTATGAAATGCGACGCTGCCAAAGCCGACGAGTGGCATTGCCTCGATTACTCTTATCAAAACAATTACCGCAATTACCAGGGGAGTGGTTTGCCTTAAAAAGAACGTGAGAGCTGTTGACCGCCAATTGACAGTGAGTCAGTTTTTGTCGGCGGCAATGACACCGACAAGTCAAAGTTAATGTCACTCCTGGCAAATTTACGAGTCCGCCGACACCGTTTTGCGTCGGGTTTGCCACGTTTACGTCGTCTGGGTTTCATCGAATTAAATCAAAAAATTATCTTACAAGACTTAATACGACGTAAAATTCGCGAGTGGAAAGACACGAAACGGAGCGAGAAAGAGGGACATTTGGAAACAACGTCTCTCATAAATAATGTACGACTTGTAAAATAAATAATGTACGACTTGTGATGGACACAAAGAAAAATAATAATAAAAGTACCGAATCACTGGCGGCGCTGTTGCAAGACTTCAAGCCGAAAAACCGAAGCGTTTTGTGCTCACAAAAGATAGAAAAATGCGATTTGAATATTACGATGAGACTTGTCGATTTTAACTTGCAAAACAGGACGCAATCTGCCTCCACTGCCTTCTACGTGCTTCATAAATATTAATTTTTTTCATATTTATTTCCACGAAATTGTTGCAGCAATACAAACAGCGCGATTCCAAAAATCTACACAAAAAATCTAGACCGGCCGTGAAAAACGAAACGAATGGCTCAACAAACGTGGTTTTGCCTTGAGAACGGTTCCTACACGAGCGAGTCAGCGTTAGAGGTGTTGGATTCTCTCATGGGCTGTGACCTTGGAAATATTTGCGTGAAGACGGAGCGCTAAACCAGTGAATAATCTATAAATGAAAACTGAAAACGTCGACTACGAGAGAGAGACGAAACGAACGTAACAAATGACTCATAGCCCATGAGAAAATCCAAAACCACTACCATTTCTCGAGCCGCCATCTTGCCCGACAGCACTGTCATTCAAGAATTCAAATTTAGATTAAGTGAATCTTTTATGCATGATAATGTAAAGCTGCGACACACGTTTCCGATTCTTTTGTCTTTCAGGGCCGCCTTGATCGTAACAAAATCACAAAATCGATTGTAAAAACGATTCGACTCTGACTGTGTAAGAAACTTCTTATCAGAAACTGTCACAAAACTAGTGTAACATTATCTCTTTGTCGCCGTTCCATTCTAGAATTTGAACAATCGCGTGTGTGGCTGCAACATCTGAACATCTCGAATGTCTGCCATAATTTGACTCCGAACAGGAGGAAGCAGTGAAACATGACTTTGAGCGACACTTTCTGGACCAGAACGGGAAAATTTTAACGTCGTGCACCAGGTGCATCGGTTTGCTGATTGCAACGATCGATAAATTAATTATCGAGGCCACTCTGTCGGCTCCCAAATTATCAGAGACTTGAGCGGTTATTGTTCTAATTAATATTAAACTGTACGGCCGTGGAAATTGCGTGGAGTTGGCACATTACTTATAATTAAGCGCAACAAAGTTTGCCAAAGGTCGCACAATCATCCCAAGAATTAAGCACGGCGTTTAAGGGATCTGATGATCCTTCAGCACAAATGCAAAACGTTCGGTAATCTTCGAGGGACCTAACTGACACAAAACGAAGCCGAACGGAATTCTAATTTGTGCTTTGACAAATCTAAACGCAAATTTTTGTGGTGGAGCACGGTGAGGTTGAAAATCGTCACAAAAAGTCTTCCGGGAAGGAGAAGAAATTGAAAGTACCTACTGAAGTTTCTCTGCGAGTAAAAAATTTTTTTTTGGTAAGATTTGGCTTAGAAAGCTGTTTGATATCGGTCGAGACAGGCAAGATTAGAGAGGGAAATTTAGTTTTGATGGAAGGTCTACAAAGGATTAAACGCTCAAGTTTCACTAAAGTGAGCCCAAGAAATTTTTGAAATTGTGAAAGCTTCAAATTTTGATTAGGGTAAGGGAATGAAATTAGTTAATTTGAAAGAAAACAATTAGTGTTAAGTTAGGGGAGAGGGAATAGTGAATGCAAAATATACAACATTACAATAAGTTGATTAAAGTGGAAAAATTAAAAAGGATTAATTCCCATGTACATCCAACGTGCATCAGGGCTTGCTTTCATCCAATCAAAAATGTTTATCGCGATAAAAACATCCTACTACTCTGTCATCTGTCAGAAGTGATTAAAATTGTGTTTTTAATAACTATATTATAAATAAAAAATTATGTATACCTAACGTTAAAGTTTGTACTCTGGAATTAATCTTGCCAAAAATAGCACGACCTAATTTTTAATATCTGATAAAATTTCCAATTTTCACCTAAACATTTTTGCTTTAGATAATAATTTTACTCGTTGATATTTGGGCATTTTTATTCGAAGATTAAACCCTCGAGCTAAAGCTCTCGGGCCTAACCAGAATAAAAATGCCATAATTCTCCTCGTAAAATTGTCAAAGCAAAAAGTTTTTGTAAAACTGGAAAATTAGCTCTTGTTATTTTACCTTCGACTAAACTCTTCGAGTTTTGCCAATGGTAGAAAAAAATAAAATATTGTGACAGTTTTAGTTGTGGAGAAAAATTACGACAACTAAAGCTTTTGACATTTTTCGAAAGGTGGAAATAAAAGAAAATCATGTGATGACAACTTACTTCTTTTTCTTCTTTTTTTTGTCTGGATTCATCCGGGGGCGAACCTGATTTTATATTTTTAATATGTTGCGTCGTCCCACACCCTGACAATAGGGTGCAACGAAAATGATTATTATTATTATTATTATTAATTGTCTTTAGCCAGTTATAAATACAGGGTGTCGCAAAATTAACGTATTCCAAGTCGGGGGTCTTGTAGGGAGAAATCTCAGGAATCTCGAAAAAATAAAATAAAAAATATAGAGTGGATTTTTACAAAGATATATGGGTCTGAAGGTTCAAACTTTTCATCATGTTTTCTTCAAATAAAAAATATAAATGGTTGACATTCATTTTGAAATATGGTGAGGATGATTATGTAAAATATTAAAATATAAATGAAAAGACATTTCTTGAAAAAACAGCTTTATCTCGAAAAAATAAAAGTTTTATTTTTCCAATTTTTGTTCAAAAGGGAAGTACTCGTACAACATAGCTAGAATATTAATCAGGTACTTTTGAACAAATATTGGCAACTTTGATATTTTTTTCAAAGTGACAGTTTTTTTTTTAACATTTTTTATTGATCAACAGGATGTCCCCTATTAAGCCCGGAAGTCGAAATGCGATAATTTTAAGACACCCTGTATAAATAAAAATTGTAATTATTGCAGGATATGGAGCCAGACAACAAAAACAAAATTAAAATAAAAAGTTAATTGAAGGGTAATGATTTTAAAAAATGCCAAGCTCTTGACACTTGACATACAAACGCAGTAACTGCGAATGAAAAATTTAATTATGTCGGGAAAGTGAGACGGAAGAAGATTACGACAAGAATTTAGTTAAAGTGGACGAGTTAAAGAGAACTCAATCGCTTGATGTTCCTCTAAGGGTGAAAGAAGAAATTCTCATATTGTGAGATGTGATTTTTAAAAATTGAACACACGTTAAAATGTCAACGAAACTGAGAAAACAAACAAAATTACAATAATAAAGTGGAAGGATTAATAACGACCAAAGCTCTTGCTCGACATTCCGTTAAAAATTTTAATGTTTAACAATTTTTTTGAAGACAATTTATTAACACATGCATAAAGAAAACTGGAATGTGTGTCTGTTATTTCGATATTTAAACACATTTTGGGTTACCTCCGCGATACCGACGACATTTCAGTACTTTCTAGAATTTTTGTCTGTATGGATCTCTGTTTGAATCCACATAAAACAAAAATTAATGAATGGAATTTCTCCAAACAGAGTTTATTGGAAAGGGAAATTGCTTTATTGTGTTCTGCACTTCGTTGCATTAAGATGTGATAAGAGGGAGCTACGTAGCAGCGATAAATCTGTGCGAAGTACATCGTGCTGTAGTGAGTTCGCCTCGTTTCTGTTGATACGTCTTACATTTTTCACTTTAATCCCAAACATCACAAGTCAATTTCCAATTAAATCCATACTTCAATTTCCTCTAATTTCTTGATCATTAATTTACTCTTACTCTTCTTTGCAACGCTTCAACAGTTGGCACCTCCGCTTTGGAAAAACGTTCAATTCAAAATTCAACTCGACACGGACGTTATGACATTCCTTAATCCACGCGAGCAAACCCGGAGGCGAAAGCTAGTTTCGAATAAAAATTTTAACCACGACAGGAGGGCGGAACGAGTTTAAAAGATTGCAACGAGAAAACTCTTCACGTTTCGCCAGGAGTGGAAACGAGTCGATAGGAATTAAGTTAAACTGGAGGGATTAAAAAGGACTGCAGTTCTTGACGTTGTACCAACACCGGAAGACGAAATTATCGCGCTATTAAACGTCGCAAATGACATTTACGACTTTGCGGAAGTAACTGGCGCCAGTTACTACAATTTAGTAACAATCCAAATTACTGTAACGACGCTGTCAATGTAGTTAAATGTTTTAAACGAAGTTTCTTAGATAATTGAAGCAATTTCATCCCCAATTTGAAGCCCAGTTATTATTATTATTATTATTACAAACGAGGGCACGGCATCGAGGCCGGATCATAACGATTATTATTATCAAAGGCATATTTTAACAAAAGTGAAAATGATCCTGCCTATCAAATTTTTTGTACATTTTGTGGTTCTCCACCATTTGTCTAAAATTTTGAAAAATATTTTTCTAATATTGGAGCATCCTATAAAGAAACAAGCGCTCTCTATTTCCGGCTAGACGCAAAAGATAACTGGCAATTGTTTCACGAAGTAATAAAAAAGATAAATAAGATAATATTTAGGGAAATGCAAATTTAAGTATTTACATTACGAACTATTTATACTTAGGTGAGGTTTGAGAATTGGCGAGACCGACAGACAAATTTCAAACGGATCAGAATTTCCCGAAATATTATTTCCTTTTCGCGGGAACACGCTATATTTTTTTCGCGTCACCGCCGCGAAGAACCTGGGTTTTCCCCTTAACTCTTCCGCTGCTCGCAATATCCCTGCGTCCCAACAGCCCCCAGAATCCCATTAACCTGATCCCGTTTCGGCGTCCTGTCCACCACCTCCGTCGTCGATGGGGCGCTTGCCGTCGGCGTTGCCCTCCTCCCGCTGGTTCCCGGAGCAGCAGCAGCAGAGACCGGCCAGTTTGCGCGCCATTTCGCCTTAAGCCGCGAACCCACTGCACTCATCTATCGCGGAGGTGGCCGCGTGATCGATAAGCCATGTGCAAGGATGATCGCGAGGACGATCCTGACGCGCTGCTCGTCGACGGCCGACTGACGGGGATGTGCCGCAAGCGCGATTTTATACAGGGAGAAAACGGCGTCGAGGCGCCGTCAAACACCGACCCAGGTCGGCGGAGACGCCGCTTCCGGAGACGGATCGACAGAGTAACGAGACGCAACTTCAAACGTCCCCCCGATTGGATCGGACCTCCGATAAATAAAAACATTCGGGGAACGGGAGTGGGAAGGAGGATTCGGGACGGGGCTGGAAAGACTCACCTGCAGAGAAAAAAAATCAAGAATTGTTTTCCTTCCTAGAAGGAAAATCGAGAATATTGAAAGAAAAACCAAAAAAAAGCTTTTGAAAAAATGTCGGCCTGAATGCCGTGCCTCCTCGACCCTAATAATTTGGTGAATTGTGATGTGAGAAGGAAAATGTTTTTTTGTGAATTCATAACAGAAATGATGAAAAAATACACAAAAAGGTGTAAAAATTAACAAATACGCTGCTGACGTCATATTCTTTACGTCAGAATTGTTTTCTAAAAATCCATTTAACCACTGCTTCTATCAAAGACCTTCTACACACAGTTAAATTATAGCTAAAGCATCTAAAGAAGGACGGAGAGAAAAAAGGACTATTCAGTGTTGATTATTTGTTGTCCTTTTTGTCACTCTCTCGCGGTGCACCCTTTGCCAACAACTTTTTTGGCCAAAAGTCGAACTTCCTCTACTTCCATTCCCTTTCTCCTGTTTTCCACATCATTTACTACCTCTTGATCTCCAATTAATCTCACTCCTTCTCTCCTACGTGTCTGCAACATATCTCTGGATTCATATGCTCCTCTCTCTTTTTTCCTCCCCACAATCTGCCACATGAAATTAGTGAACAAAAGGCAGAAACCAAGAGAGTCGTTTCTTTTCATACAACTCCAGTCGACAGACGCCAAACACCGTTAAACTGGAATTAAAGCAAACGGGGTAAGTTGGAATCGCCCGAATTTTACAACGAACTCCACAACAGACAGAGCAACACGTAATTGACACTCATCGAGTTTTTTTTACTGGAAAAAATGCTTTCAGCTCCGTTCATCGAAAAGGAAGTGATTTTACATTGTTTTTGAATGGGCGGAAGTGTGCGATGTGCGAAAACAATGGCAGTGTCCTAATTGAGAGGCAGCACCATATTTGCTCAGCAATGGGTTTTTTTACCATTAAAAGTACGAACTTGCACGCTGACAAATTGCTACTTTACAATTGGAAGGTTCCATCTCTAATTTTTTACGCCAGAAGGATTTTACAGAAATCCACTTGAAACTGACATCTAGCGCTTACTTACTGAAGTAAAAATGCAACACAATTCTCTCTACATCCAGAGTCCACGTCCTTATATCGCGTGAGCAACAATTACTGTTTGAGTTGGCAATAAAAAAATTTACTTGAAATTGGCAAGACTGATCCGTTTGTTTCATTGTCATTACTGACAGCTGACATACATTTCTGATTTAAACGTCTTGAGTTTTGTAATGTTTTACTGATAATTGGAGTCATTTGGAGCAGCACCTTTAAATTAAATGCCTTTTCCTCGCTTTACCTTGTTTGTTTTTAAAAACTCCTCATTTTTCAATAAACCGTTGCTCGCATTACACATAACCTAATTTTCGGCGATCTATCAAATTCACGTCACTTCCGGTTATGTAACAAATCTAGCCAACAGGGACCCAAAAAAGTCACCATAGTTTTATTGGCAACTAAAACAGTAATTACCTAACTAATTATTGTTGCTCACACGCTAGTATACAATGTACCACCTATGTAAATAGAACCTTATATCTGGAAATGAGCAATTAGAATTTTGTTTTAACATTTTCTACATCGTGGGTGGTCGGGCTGGTGTTAATAATGTTACTATCCCACCTCCACCCGGCGGCACGGCAATTTTGCCGGAGTACATACACTATTACGGATATTACTATCAAGTAATAGTGCAGTGCTTATCAACATAATTACCGGCGTCTCGCCTCCGCATTTTGACTTTGTTGTGTATTATGTTCTGTGTCAATGTTAAGGAACTTCCTCACGATGTGACATGAGTATAATAATATACCTTTTTGAATTTCAACTACCAATGTGTTATCTAAATCCAGAATTTTTAAATTTTTAAAAAGAGATTGCGGTACTATTCCCGTTGCTGAAATTACAAGTGGTAAAATCGAAATTTTTTCTAAACACCAAAGATTTCTCATAGCAACGGACAGCTCTAAATATTTATTAATTTTTGTGTTATATGTTTGTGTTATATTATGTGAATTTGGAACAGCTATATCTAAAAGATATGCTTGCTTTTGTTGTTTATTTAAAATTATAATGTCTGGTCTGTTATGCTTAATATGAATGTCAGTTAAAATTGTTCTATCAAAATATAACTTGTAACTGTCATTTTCCAAACAACTTTCTGGTGTATAACTATAATGTGGTTGTGTATTCTTTAATAAATTGAATTTAACAGCTAAATTCATGTGTATAATTTTAGCGAATATATCGTGTCGTTTTTTATATTCGCTTTGAGCCAAAACGGTGCAAGAATAAATGATGTGTTCAATTGTTTCCCCTTCAGTTCCGCTATGTAATTAATAAATAATAAAATATGAAAGTTTAAAAACGAGAGCGTCCAATGTTTATTATTGTTTCATAACGAGTGGAGATAATATTGTAAATGATGTTTCAGAACCATCTACTACTTTTACGGAAATACAAAATGAGGTTAAAACCATTTAATTGATAAATAATTTGTTTATGCAAACTGTTGTTACAAAATAAAAAATATCATGTCATCATTCGACCTAATTTATATGTATAATTGAAACGTAATGTAAATTGCAAGATAATTGGGGTCCTAACAATAATAATGAGGAATTTTTTGACATTGAAAATAATATTTCTATTGTGATCGCAGAAGAAAACTTATTTGCAACAATATCAGACCAGAATTACTCGCCCGAGGATGAAGAAAATGTTAAATGACAACACAGAGATTAAAAAAGAAGAAACGCACGTCACAAAAGGACCACATAAATGAAAAAGTGAAAAAGAAAAAAGTTATCAAGCTGACGAAGGACATGTTAACACCAAAAGAATGTTAGTGCAAAGAAAGTAAAAACAATAAAAAAAAAAACTGCAATGCTCCTTGTAAGTTCGAGTGTTGTAACAAAATTAATGAACATGACATGAACTTGCAAGATCGAGAATACCTCAAAGTTTTGTATTTTTTTTGTTACTACGAAAAAGGATATGTCGAAGCAGAAATTTAGCTTAAGGAGAAAAACTTTTTTAGAACTTACTACTACAAGATAATAAATTATACTGTGGTAAATAAAATCGTAATTTTTCTTGTTTGTTGTTGGTTCTCACGACAAAAATGACCAAAACCGCATATTGAAGGATAAATAGAGAAATTTAGGTTTTACAGAGTTTTGTTTTCTACAGTGTATAAACTTCCTTGAATTAGTTTGCGGAAAAAACTCGTGCTTTTCTTGTTGGTTATTCGTTTTTCACAACGGAAACCGCCAAACATGCATGTCGAAGGAGAAATGCACAAATGTACCTTCTGAAATTGAATTTTTTGCCAAACACATTATAGATAATTATCTGAATCTGAATTCGGCTCATCATTGTTCTTGTTAATTCCTGAAAGATAAATGACAGGAATAGTAAAGCGTCTTTCGAAAAAAACGTCAAAATTGCAACTCAAAGCAGAAATGCAGAAATTCAGCTTCTAGAATGGAGCTTTTTTCGGAACGCACTATACATAATTTTTGGAAAAGTCGTCAATTTTTTTATTGGTTGTTTCTTGCGTGATGGAAACCGCCAAAAATGCATCTCAAAGCAAAATTTCAGAAATTTGGCTTATACATAGAGTCTTTAGGAACGGACTATATGCATATACACGGTGACTCAATATAGTTTCATAAATATTTTAACCAGTAGCAGATTACGGTCTCAAAAGACTCCTGACAATAAAATATTGAGTCATACATCAAAAATTGGCAAAAATTACCATATGGTTTTTTCACTATTAGTAAATGCCATTCTTCGCTAATTTATTCTACTTTACATCCAATGTATAACAAATGTCATGAATGTCACAATAGAAGCAGACAATTGTTGCTATAGAGAAAATATTGGTATTATAAACGTCGCTTTAGTTTCATTTTGACAACAATGTCCGACAGTTTATTTCAACGTAAAATATTTTCATTTATCTGCGGTTCTTAAAAGGTGGTAGTACATTCTTCAAAATGCTTTATCTTCAACAATTTTAACGTTAGAACCTAGACATTTTTGTAAGAGTGTCCAGGGGCTGGAATCTACCACCAGTTAAAGTTTCTATGATACTATATGAATCACCCTGTATGTATTTATTTAGTTATTTTCCAAAAAAAAAACCTAATTTTTCTTACTGGTTGTTGATTTTCGCAACTAAAATCACCAGAACTGCATAACCAAGGAAAAATGCAGAAATTTACCATTTTGGATGAAGCGTTCTTCTAAACACACTGTAGATAATTATTTATTTGAGTGTCAATTCGGAAAAAAATCATCGTTGTTTGTGTTCGTTGTGTAGAGGGCTAAATCACAATCCAAGGATAGTAGAGTGTCTTCCACAAAAAAGCCCCACCCAAAAGTGCACGTCGTTACAGAAATGTAGGAATTTAGCTTACAGAATGTTCGTTTTGGTTTTTGAAACACACTCTGGATAATTATCTAAATTTGGATTAAAACATTTTAAACACTAAATCACAATGAAGGGATGGTAGAGTGCGTGGAGGAAAAAGCGTAAAAAGTACATCTCGTAACAGAAATCTAGAAACGTAGTTCTTTTTTCGAAACGTACTATACATAAATTTCTGAATTCGTTTTTGTAAAAAAATCGTCGATTTGGCAGTTGGTTGTTCGTTTTACACAACAGAAAAAGGAAATATACCTTCGAAAGAAGCACTTTTTTCGAAACAGACTATACTCAATTTTCAGAAAAGATTATCAGTTTTCTTATCGATTGTTCCTTCTTCATGATAAAAACCACCAAGTTGGAATTGTAAAAATGTATCTTCCATGATAGAGTTTTTTCCGGACGCACTGTATAAATTATCTCAAGTTGTTTTCGAAAAAAAAGCATAATTTTTCTTGTTAGTTGCTCGTTTCTTGCAACGAAAATCGCCAAAAAAAAAGGGTAAAATGATCTTGTTTATTTTTTAAATTCTGCTTATTTTAGAAGAAGAAATAGTAGAAGAAGATGCTGCGAAAAAAATTATGATCCAAGTAATGATCATAATACATAACAATACTACCGACAACACACAAGGGGAAGTAAAACAAAAACGCGAGAAAGCATGGAAGACCAAGAAGACAAAATAACTTGGAGATTTAGAAATTATTTTTTCTACTTCGGTGTCACAACGAGCATTTTCTGACACCGAAAACAGTTTCACAAAGATCAATTTTATAGCATCGTTTCTAGTGATTATTGAATGTGGGGTTGGTATTGATAGTAAATTTAGTGTTAAATGTGATGTCATTTGAATCAAAACAAACTATTAAGGTGGTAGATTATTATTGTAACAACATTTGGAAAACAATTTGAAATTTAATTTTCAATGAAATGACATTGCTTCATCAATACCAACCCAATTCCATTAAAATAAAAGTCACTAGATAATTATTTTATATTTAAAAGAATTAAATTAATGAAGCTAAGTAGAAAAAATTGCATGTGACACCCGTTTCACAAGACATGTTGTCCAACTCGTTCCTCCTCACTGCGTTCGTCGTGCTCTAAACCCTCTCATTCGACAATAGACTGTCTTGTGCAACTCGTATAACAATATACTATTATGTTATAAAATAGTTGTTTATGTAACAAGTGAATAAAGTAATACTTTTCTTACGGCGCAAATCCGCCGAATAAAAAAAATATATACATACTTCACTAACGAGTTGCATACAAAATTTTTTTGGCGTCGGTTATTAAATGCACAGGTTTTTTCATTCATTTGCGTTCTAAAAAAATGAACCGCTATGGCACTTTTTTTAACGCTTCTGGACCGATTCAAAAATCACATATTTTATGAACGCAAATGAATGAAAAAACCTGTGCATTTAATAACGAATGCCCAAAAACATGTATTTTGTTGTCGTTGATTCAACTTACAATTCAGACTATATCATGCGCCACTTTGTTGGCGAAATGGGAGTTGCGTTCACGGTCGGTGGAAACCCGACCGGAGCGACGAGCAGAATTTTCCTTGCCCACCTGTCCACCCCACCCCCGTTTCCGCCCCCGGCCGCCGTAACCGTTATTAATCGGCGTAAAAGCGTAAACTGACCCCGGCCGCAATTCATCGCAATAACCGTATCAGGTGGCGCTTAAGTGAAAAGTTACGACGATGGAAACGTCAACCGGGTCACCGGTAAAAGTCGAAGTGATCAATCATCCGACCAAATTGGAGCCAATTACCGAATTGATTCCGGGGGCAGCACCTGAAACCGCCGCCGCCGATAAGGTCCACTTTCCCGGAGAAAAATTAACGCCGCCCGACCCTCATCGACAAGAGAGGACGATAAAATTGCCGATTACACGAGTACTCGTCGTGCGCCATTAATTTTCATCGCCGCCGCGACGCTCCATCCCTGTTACCGACGCATTTATCCCGGGAGCGGCGGCACCGGATCCGGTCCTTGATCTGCGGTTCAGGCAAAATTACGATAAATAAATGAGCGCGTGACGCGGTGGCGGAGGTGGAATTGTACGCGAACTTCCATTTGGCGATTAAGTTGCGGCGTTTCCAGCGAAACCGGAGTCACGATCTATCATTACCATCATTATTAATAATCCAACCTATCAAAACTGCTGTCCAGCGTGGACAAGAAAAGTTGCGGAACTAATACGCGTTGCGCAATAAACCTTGTCGCACTCCACATAACACATATCTACTAAAAAAACATAATTCTCTCAACTAAAACGCGACCACGCTTCCATTCATTATCCATCGAAATCACCTCCAATCACTTCCGGTGATTGTTTTTTTTTGTGTGTGTAAATATGCAAATCAACACAATCACGTGTACCGGCAATTGTTTTAATTAAACACACGTGGAATGTTTTGTGTATGCTGAGGACACGATAAACATGACGGCATTGCAATACGCAGAGAGTGATGCAACCGATTAGGAAAATCGCGTTAGAGTAATCCCCGAGAATGTCTCGAGAGCAAGATTATCTCTAACTAGCTTTTACCCGCGGCTTTGCCCGCGAATTTCAGAATTTTTTAAAATTATGTTTCTACTTTCATGTATTGCTATAAACGCAGTAATTTCAATATGAAGTTTGTCTTTTTACGAAGAATAATTAAAACTTTACTGTAGACTACTTTTTTCTTCGACTATATAAACAAAAAGATCAATACGATAAGAAACTAACACTATGATCACTTACCAATTCATGAAAATACGCCAACATAACACTTTTATTTTCAGTTGTAACCTTATTTAGATCTTTCTATTGTTTGATTGTCTCGTTTGATTTCAGATACCTGCCTTTTGATTTTTCCGGTATTAAGCTATTTGAAGCTTGTTCTGCTTCATTTAAGACATCTTCCGGTAAAACACAATCATTCAAACACATTTTGAGAAATTGCTATTTTTATAAACAACCAAATGTAACTATGACACCTGAACATATCATGCAAACGCGATTTCCAACTCGAAAAAACTTTTTTTGTGCTTAACATACTTAAAAATGATAATAGGGGTTGCTTTTTGTGGGTGACAAGCGGCGAAGGTGACGATATACTCAGAGGATGAAATAGGGGTGAAGCAGCGAAGGTGAGGGTATTTCCAACTCGAAAAAACTGTCTTTTTTTCTTAACAGGGTTGAAAATGGTAGTAGGGGTTGGTTTTTGTAAAATTAAAGTAGACAGTAATTTTCTTCTTGTTTTGAAGATTAAGTGTACAAAATTTCATCAAGATCGGAGTAAAACTGTAGATTTGCATACAAAATATACAAACAAACAGACATTCAGTTTTATATATATAGATGGTGGAGAGCTCAAGCATCTGATTCTCAAGATATTTGAAGACTAAAAGCTGACACCTTCATAAATTGATATCTCGTGTGTAGATAAACATCAACAAAAAGTTGTCTACAGATTGTTTTGTGCAAAGGGGTGTTATTTAAAATTTTCCAGGAGGTGCCAGTCGGGCTTAAACTTGCATCATAACAAAGATCGTTTGTGGAGAATACAAATGTCACGGTCAAACAATAGTTCAGGTTTAGATTGATGAATTTTAATACCGTCCGGTATCCTCCGAATGTACCAAAACGTCGAGTAATTGTTGCAATTAACATATCGGGTCTATTATTTAGATACCAAGAGCGTAGTCAGACCAATTATGACATACAGAGTGAAACAAGGACAGAGACAACAATGAATATTAGAAACAGCAGAAATGAAAATATTAAGAAAGACCACAAATAAGACCCTAGAGATAGAGCAAGGAGTGATGGATGATATTAGAAAACATGTAAAGTAGATAATACAAATAAGTGGGTAAAAGGAAGAAAAAAAGAATGGAAGAACCACATTGAAAAAAACAACAGACAAGAAAGTGGTAAAAATCGCAAGGCAACGGAAGAAGATCAATAGGAAGACCAAGAAAGAGGTGGTGTGACGACATCTAAATAAGAAGTTAAGAATCGAAGAAGAAACAGAAAACTTGCCTACTAACAAGAAGGAAGAAGAAGAAGAAGAATAAGAGGAATAAGAACATATTCTATTACCACAAAAAAATCAGTCTTGCTACAGTGTGGAATAAAATGATTTACATCTAGTTACCTTTGCATTACCCTTATAAAAATACGAAATGCCGCTCTACGAAAAAAAGAAAGCCTAACCTCAAAATATATATCCAAATTCCAAATGTGATTTATGGCGAAGGGATGATATGAATGCAAAAGTTGAGATTGAAATTAAAAAGGAGCTAACAAAAGCAAGTCACAGTTAGTGTTGAAAGTGGCCACCAACGTTTGTTAATTCAATTTAGTAAATTGTAACAATTGTCAATTCGATTGATGACATTTACTGACAGAACTAATAGTTCGGCACTTCGAAAAAAAAAGTAGAGCGGTAGAGGAAAATTTACATGTGCAAAAATTCCAAAGGTAACTAGATGTAAATCATTTTATTCCACACTGTAGTACCGGGTGAGCAACAATTATTAGGTACTGTTTGAGTTGGTAATAAAACTACGGTGACTTTTTTGCGTCCTGTTGGCCACATTTGTCACATAACCGGAAGTGACGTGAATTTAATATATCGCCGAAAATTAGGTTATGTCTGATGCGAAGCAACGGTTTATTGAAAAATGAGGAGTTTTTAAAAACAAAAAAGTTACAGGGAGGAAAAGGCAGTTAATTTAAAGGTGCTGCTCCAAAGGACTCCAATTTATCAATAAAAGATTACAAAAGTCAAGACGTTTAAATTTGAAATTTATGTCAGCTGTCAATAATGACAATGAGACAAGTGGAAACTGGAAATAGATACAAATCAGTTTTGGCAGTTTCAAGTCAAAATTTTTATTGCCAACTCAAACAGTAGTTGTTGCTCGCGCGGTAGTAAGTTTTGCATATTTTTTCTTTTTGGTAACTTTTGGAGTTTGCCCGCGCACTACGGTCTAAAGCACTGTTGCCAGATCGTCATTTCTATGATCCTCAACTCTTCTTGAATTATCTGCGACAATATTTTAATTATTATTAAATGCCAGTATCACTGGAGAAAAGTGTGTGAAAAATTCTTGGAAACAATAGATAAAAATGATTTTTATAAAGTTAGTAAAAATTCAAGATAAATAAATTCCTTCTTCAGTTGAAGAAGCAGAAGCGAACAACGAATGCAGGCAATGGAAATTCTTGCAATTCCAAGGTTGCAGTAAAACAAGTGGAAAGAGAGGTATTCATGTACTTCTATCTCAACATTGGAATTAATACATTAACTCAACTAACAACAAGTTGTAATTAACAAATTTTTTATCATTACCATAACTAAATGTAACCATTTCAATTTGTTAGAAGTTACAAATTTATTGTCGTTATGCAATCAATAAACAATTTTAAATTGTTGGCTTCAAAAAAAACGGGAATTGAAATCTGACCTAATGTGAATTGGAAATTTAATTTGTCAATTTATGTCAATTTGTGTCCGTTTGACAGTAGTATTTCTGACACAGTTTTTTAACCTAAACTCTAAAAGGCCGTTTCAAACCATAAAAATTTAATAAAATCTGACAGAACTTTTTCTGACAGTTCCCTTTTTTTTGAAGCCAACCGTAAACAGAGAGTAGAATTTGGTTTCGTATTTTGTGGGTAAGAAAATTGCCAACAATAGATGTATCTTTGACTCATGCCACTGATTCATTTTGCTACTTTTTTCCAAAATTGCAGGTCAGTCACTAAGTGCAGAAACAAATAATTTAATTTTTCTGAATAATTTTTGCAAACAACCCTTCTGTTTACACTCACCAAAAAAATCAAGACCAGCTCTCTGTTTGTTAACTTTCAGATGTACAGGGTTATTATAAATGATTGTCCCATCGCAGTTGGCATTGGTGACGTAGTTGAATGTGCCTTGTCGGAAGCCTCATAACATGAGTGAGACAAGTATCGCCGATAGGTGGCGATACTGGCGGTAGTGGAAATCTGTCTACTAGTTTGTCTAACGTTGCGAGGCGGGCGGCACATTCAAAATTTGTGTGGGTTTTCAACGGCAACTGCGATGGGACCTGACCTGACCTAACCCTGTAAAAGTCTCAGATATGTGCGAGAGCAGCAATCTACTGTCTTATCGTCATTTGTAGAATCACAGGAATAGGACCAAATGGCCGTGTAGTTGTTAATGGTCGATTGATGTTCAATATAGTATCTACTCGCTCTGTCCCAAAATACTTGTCAAGCTTTAAAAGAAATATTCTCCTTACTCTTGTTTCAAACCGTTTCTCCTTTTCCGCAAGATCTGGCCACGTTAAGCAGTTGCGAAAAGCACCAAAAAAATGCTTTGCACAGGATCGAGTCAAAAATTTTGTTCTAATGTCTCCTTTAAAAAAAAATAAAAATATGGAAGATAATATTTATACAGGGTGTTTTCGAAGTTGAAGCGTTCCTTGTAACGCAAGGTACTATACATTATTCTCAAGAATTTTAGTCTAAATCTTCTTAGTAAAATGTTTGTATTAACGGAGATAATTGCTTGTATATTTTTATTGTTTTCTAAAACTTTGAGTCCGGTCCTGTCTATTTCTCCGCTGTACTAGATTAATAACTGACATGGCCCAGGATTGGGTTTTTCCGGGAATCGCTCTGCGTACTCTCTGGACGCCGCAGCCGCATTCTGATAACGTGATAACATTGCCCATACATTAGCACCATATCTCTGAGCTCACTGTTTTCGTAATGATAAAACCATTGCGACTAATTAGATGACAACTCTGACAGTATTTTTGATTAACGTCCATGCTCATTTGATTTTTTTTTGTCAATCTTAATTTTTAACAAATCAGCGCAAATTTGAGCAGGACTGGTGTTAAAAATTCAAAAAAATTAATTTATTGTATCTTCATTGCCGTACACATTTTACTGATGTGATTTTGGCTAAAACTCTTTAGAACAACGCATACTATCACATGTTAAAAGGAACGCCTCAACTTCGAAAACACCCTGTATAGAAGGGCAAAGCAATGAAGACTGAATGATTTCATTTCAAATTATTTATTAATAATTCTAGACTAGCAGTTCATTTGGATTTTATAATGCATTTGTAAAATAAACGTTACGCCAAATTGCGTTTTATTTTACAATATTACAAAAAGTGATTCACTGTTGTGAAATAATTGTGCAAAAAGTGTGACTATTACAGCGACAAGATTTTGTAGTTAACTGAGTTTATTAATCATAACTTATTTATTACTACACTAAAATTGTACTAACAAGTACCATCGCAATCAGAGACTATCGATCTTCATTTCTTAAACAATTTTTTTACAGCTCAGGGCTACGGAAAATATTATATATCGATTTTTTTCTAAAAGCAATATTTGAACTTCGGCTTTATGATGCACTACGTAACTGGAAAAATCTTGAATAAAGCCCTTTTGTACAGGACAATCTTCGGACAACTTCTTTTGGAAGTTTACCTCAAGTCCATTCAAAAATCAAAAAACCACCAACGTCGCATTTTCCTCGATAATTACTACCGGCAACGCTGTTTAGTGTAAAATTTGGTGAGAGTTGTAATTTTGAGGTTAAGTGTTTATTAAATGTCTTGTTTTTCTGGGCATGTTTAAGTAAAAATAATAAGAATCAACAAATAAATGAAACGTGCTGATAATAAAACAATATGAACGGAATTCAAAGCAACTGAATTTTATTTTCAATCAAATAAATGTCATAATTTATAGTTACCAACATAGTATGAAAAAATATCTACCTAGGGTTTTTTAAATTTTACCAACCTAAAGCAACAGGTGGTGGTTTTTTGATTTTTGAATGGACTTTATACATGAGCTGTCACGGTGCGGTATCAGGTTTTAGTGTTTAAATGTCCACAAGATGGACATCTTGAGCCTCTGAGCTCAACTACGAAGAATGCCGACGAATTTACACACCAGGGACAAAATCCGTCGAAGTGTATTTCCCCAGCTTGATAATAAACCAACGCGTTCAGTTGAACACAATAGAAAAAGATTCGGCTTTTGTATTTTGTTTGTGGAAAGTTCGCCTGCGTGGGGTACAAATTGGCAAAGTTCAACATAAAACGCATTTTATTTGTGAGAGGAATTTTTCAAAACGGTGGTCCAATCAATCTACGACGGCACCCACGTAATCACTTTTATTAATTCCAAGAGAAGAAAAAATATTACTGGTACAAATCCCCTGGAATAGAAACGTTCTTGTAAAGCGCAAGATTTACTACAAAAAAGTCCCTGATGAGTTTATTATAGCTACTGTAGTTAGACCTGACAGATGTTCAAAAACGCAGCGCGAAATCTTCCAATTTCGCTTTACTCGCATATTCATCCTCGATTTCTAACACTCCAAAACATAAAATCTAAATTTCGATTTTTTACTAAAATTCGAAATGCATCCTAGCATGTACTAATTGTTACAAAATTATTATTTTTTTAAATTGTAGATGTTTATCCTTTAAAGGGAGGTACAAAAATTTGTTTAAAAAAGGGATTGTGGATTTTATTAGTGAATGGTTATGATAAAAGAAGATAAATATGTATTTTTATTTTTAATTTTTGTTTATTCTAATTTTTTTATAAACAAATACACAGTTTATACCAACAAACAGGTAGACCTGAATTAAAATTAATCTTTTTCCTTCCTTCTCCAAATAAATTTCCCTCATTTTAGGACTTTCCTATGAGCTGTCAAGAAAAATCCTAAAGAGAAATCTATATTTACACCTTTGCAAATATTACTTGGTTCAACAACTCTTATCTCCTGATATTTTTTCGCGAATCCAATTTTGCCATCGCTACAACAACAATTCTATTAATAATGACCCACACAAGACATTACTTTTTCTGATGAGGCTTGGTTTCACTTGTCAAAAATAAATCACTCGGTCAGCATATAACATATTCCAACGATATCGAGGTGCCTTTGTGTCTAAATAAAATTAGTGTTTGGTTTGCAATGTCCCGAAGAGTAATTATTGTCTCAGTCTTCTTCAACACTCGTAAATCAAATGAAAGATGTGGAACTGACAAAACGACTATTTTCAACAAGATTCGGCTACCGCTCACGCCGCACTCACAACGATTAATTATTTATAAGAGTTCTTATGGCCAAGTCGATCGCCGGATTTGACTCCCCTTGATTTAGTTTTGATCCTCCATTTAAAAACGCAGTGTTTACAAATCCGATTGATAATAATTTGCAAGAACTGCAACAACCAATAAATTGGAGATACCACACAAGCGTGGAATACGAAATGCTGACCAATGTTTTAATAATTTAAACAAAAAAGTTGAATGTTGTTTGCAGCAAGGTGGACATCATTTCAAGCATTCTCTCTGACCACTTTTATATGTTTGTTAAAATATGCAGTTTTTTCTTTTTTCAATTAAATCAATGAATCAACGTTTTTCACGCCTCCCCCCCTTCTAAGCGATCACCTCTATGTCTATCGTCGAACACGGAATTGTCATCAGAATGACCAACATTTACATTGCCAACACGTGAAAAAACGTCACAACCTTTTATAGTCACTTGGTAATAAAATCGAGTTCATTACTATACGTCTGCTAGATAAAAAGTAAGCTTGGCACAGTTACTTTCTAGTACTTTTTGCTTTATACGGTTGGCAACACACAACTTTGATCTTTATCCATTCAAGCAATTTTTATATGCTTGACAGTTACTGCAATCACATTTACACGTTTTAATTAGATATTGTTGCTTTTTATACATATAAAATTTGACGTCTTTAATATTTGATACTTTGACAGATTTGTCAAGATATTTGGGTTATGTACAGTCGCGAGCAATAAATTTTGGTCGTCAAGGTCATTCTTTGACGCAATCGAAAATGCTCCATTGTAAAACAGTCGTAAATATCATAACCTATCATCATGTTGTATGACATTAATTGTCATTTTTTTCTCAATTTTTTGACACTTTGTTGACGTGGGCATAATCAGGCAGGGAAATTTTTTAAATTTGTCACAATCTATCCAAATTTTGAAATGACATTGACGACCAAAATTTATTGCTCGTGACAGTATGTGTTTTACAGTATTCGCAAGGTCAAGATGGCTGACAAGTGGTACCCACTTTGAGGCCACCAAATACGGTGTGATCAAGACCGTTGGTAACAAAAAAATTCGGCAAATTTGAAATTTACCATGAAAAGTTCATTTTTGTAATGACATAAACATGACTGACATAAGCAAAAATGTTTTTAATGTCGTCTGTCAGTGCCAATTACGAGACAAAAAACACCAGTACTTTTCAATTGTTTCATTGCCAACAGATTCAGTCATTGTTGCTCGTTGTACTTATAAAACACTTATAACTTAAATATCTCGAGAAAAAATGCAGATATCGAAAAAATGTAGGAAACATTTTTTTTTAGCAAATACATAGGTAAGTAAATATTTTTTGTTTTATATTTTTTTCATACTGTACAGTTTCGGCGGCATACCGAGACAAACAATAAAAAAAATAACGAATGCAAATATGTACATAATTAAAATATTTTCGTAATTGTTCACTTCAACAAACACATTTTGAATGTGTAAAAATACAGAGAATATGATAAGAAATAAATATTTGCTGTTCAAAACAACATGTTTTATTATTTAGAAGTAATTTGTCATTTAATAACGTGTTTCTGATTTGCAAAAAGTGAACCACGCAAGATTCAAACGCTAGTCAATGTGAGGTAATATCAAATCATACCCACTTTTGTAAGAGCGAGAGATGACCAATCCTCGGCCGCACATTTTTTGAACGCTCGATACCAACCCTACCGCAAATTTTTTTAACGCTCGATACCAACCCGGCTTCATAAGCCGCCGAACGACGGGTTCAAAGTTTATTGGGCGGAATCCACGATTCCATCTCTCTCGTTTTTTAAATCTTTATCGATGAAATATTCCTCGTTCCGCTATGTGGAGTATTTTTGTAACCCCTCGTTCGAAACCAAAATAAACAACATTTAACTGAATAATTTCCAATACAGAAAAGCAAGGTCTGTTATCTCCTTGTTTGGCAATGGTGTAGTTATCAATCCGTCTATTTGCAACTCGATAACAACAACCTTGACAATTATTTTCGCGGGAAAAAAATCACTAAATCCGACCTAATTAAACGGAAACCTGCTTAATCGTGTTTTTGTGGTAAACTAATATTATTATAATTGGGTTGGCAAGCCCGAGCCCTGGGGATTCAACAGATAAAACAACTTGTAAAACAACCAAACTTGCTAATCGGATTACCGATTCGTCCGTTCTTTCGATCAAAAAAATCGATCCAAACCTCGATCGATTCGATGTTTTCGCGAACATGCTCATTCGACGTCTTCGCACGTCTGCAAATACAATTAAATCGACCAATTTCAGATCAATCGTTCTGTACGAAATCAAATTAATTTCGATTCTCCCACCACCTCCGTGAGGTGTTTATCTCGTTTTCGGGCTGACAGGGCTTCGCATTTCGATCAAATTCATCCGTGTGAAGCTCACCGCCTCCGTGTTTTCCACAAAACCCGATTTACAACGTGTTGTGCGAACGCCAACAATTCCGGCGCGAGACTGTGCCGTGCTATCTGGGGTGGCTCAAGGCTGCGCCATGGTATCTCCGACGCTGCGAAACGCGATACAATTCGCCGTCCAAGACTGCGCCATGGTAGCTCCAACCTAACCGTTGACAATTAAACTTTATTTGACTCTCGTCAAGTGGAGAATTCTTAGAACGCTGCGATGTGTTTCGTTTCATCTCAGTCGAAATCTCCGACGCGACGTTATTATTATTATCATTGTTCTTATTATCTTATTGTTCTTATTATCATTGTTCTTATTTCTAATTATTTTCGCATTGGTTTTGGGTCTTTGTTGCGACAGGGAACAAAACGAAAAAACTGTATCGGTCCGACGCGTTTTTCTTCCCCCTCTGCGACTTGCAGGAACACTTTCTTTCCAGAGATTGTTATCCACGTTTGTTACTTTCACCTTTCCGGTTTGGGAAGGAATTTCTCTTGAGATTTTCCTAACAATGCGTTTTTGTCGGATTTACTTTTTTAATCCCGACGTATCGCTTCTAAGTGAATTATCGTTGTTTACTCCCCCGAGGGGGTGCGTGCAACAGTACTAATCCCAAATTAAGCCAAATCGATCGTTCTTTCGTGTTTGCTTCCGATATAGACCTTGTCATTAATAACAACAATACAAATTATTCATGAGAGAAGCTCCAAAGACCTCACATTTTTTGACCACCAAATCCTCCAAACAAAACCTTTTGTCGTTTTGACAGAAAAGTGATCTTTCCCGAGATTCCTCCTCTCAAAACATGTCCAATCCAATTATCTTCAAATTAAACTGGCGACTTATCGATCCAATCAGCGACCAAAGTCGTCGGCTTCTTTGTCTCGCGAAAACTTTCCGACTAATTTTCATAAAGTTGGTTGGCGTCTTCACGCTTCGGAAAACTCTCCACCGGTAATTTCCACGTTAGCGATTTTCCTCCGGCTCGACGCAAATTAGGTAAGAAAGCGGTCTCCAGATAAGTTCGCAGAGAACACGACCTCGTTATCGCTCGCAGTTTGACACCTCCACAAGTGCACGTCGCCCCAATTACCGTCGCGATAACAAAACTCTTCCGCTCTGGATGGAAACTAGAAATCCAGATGTAGAATTCAACAGCTGCGATTCGAATCAGGAACAAGACGAGGCGCGACCTCGCACTGCAGTGTGACACACAAATGCGGAAACATTCACACTTTTGGAAGTTTTTATTATCATCCGGACCCTCGAGAGACCCCTCATTCTAAACACACCCCCGGAATGTGACGCGTCCCTCCGGTACCGAAACTGGGTCACCCCCTTGAAGTCACCCTCGCCAGGTAATCTTACCGGTAATGACGTCTTCGTTAGCCGAGCAATTATCGTGCGGGGCGTGCTCGTTTCCGGGGTAAATATTTGCACCGGAAATCAAACAAAAAGTAATTAGAAATGCAACGAATAAGCGGGGCGAACACCCCCTTGAAAAATGATCGGGCGAAATAAATCGAACGCCGACGGAATTCCACCCCATCCCTCTCGGTGGTGTTTTCGCCCCCTCTTGAAAATTCAGGACGGGGGCCGCTTTGTTCGGCACGTACGGATTTAACGCCGGCGGGGGCGGTCGCAAATTGAGCCCTTACGGCTCATTACCGCCACCAGCATGGTGAAAAATATTTTCGCAAGACCGTCTCGGATGAAAAAAACGAAATAAAAACGAAACGTCTGTCGCGCCGAGCAGTCCTGGGACGCGAGAACGAACGTGGGAGGCGAGACCTCGATTTCGACGGGACTCAGATCGGTGTTTCTCGGTGGCCGCTTCTGCACATTCTGTCGGGACAAATCGGGAAAAAAATTAGTACAGACGACCAAACTGAAATTGTGTCGCCGTAAATGGATCTCCGGGACGAATCGGTCAGATCAGTTTTAAAAATAGAAAACGTGAGGCGAGCCTAAAAATAGAAGTAATGAACTATAGAAAATGTATGAGTCGTGTGCTCATAAAAATATTAAAATAAACGAGAATCTAGACTAGGACACTTGCTCGGAATGAGGTTAATGGGCTTGTACTGATGCTGCATTTTCAAAAATACAAATTTTAAATTAAAAAAAAGTGTTTTGAGTGCCTCAACGAATTTTGTGTTTACTTCAAATTGTTAATCCACCCCAATCGCGCTTTGTTAGCTACTCTCTTACCCACAATTCGTATAAATTCGTGTGTATTTTGCAGCGATAATTAACACCTTCAACAGATCGTTAAATCGTCACAAACCCGGTGCTAATTAAGCTAATAACTGGATCCTCGTTATCCTTTTATTTTCCACAGTTCACAAAAAATCGCTCCGGTACACGGAAAAATCCAGATCGACACAAAATTGTTAAATAATTAGAAAAGGAATTCAGATCCGGGCCCGGATGGTAATTCTTTGAAATTCCACCGGACCCAAAACGCGTTTTTAATCCCTCCGGAGAGACTCGCCGCCAATTCGAATTTAATTATTCGACGGCGATTCTTGCGCCGCCCCCGAATTAAAAAACCGCGATTAAACGCCTCCATTTACGCAACTAATTCGGATTTTTTTATCGGCGCAATTTCGCAATCAATTTTATCGCGGCGTTGGGGCCTCGTAAACGGGCTTTATGTAGTACGGTTGGGGAAAATAAAGGCGAGGGGCGGCGCGTTACGGCCGAATTAACCGAAAAAAACTCCGGGTCAATTAAGACCGACGCGATTCATTTGCGGTCGGGGCTACATTTTTTCCGGGGACCGGAAAATCGCGATTTTGCTCCGGGAGAGAGATGGGAGGCAAGATCGGCGACGGCGGCGGCGGCGTGTGCCCTCGGTCGTCACGGAAAAATAAAAAGTTCGACGAAAAGCTGAATTTTCGTCAGTTTTTTTTTTTGTCAATTTATTATTATCATTATTATTATGTCAGATTTATGTACAGTTAGAGACACGGAATTTCGGGCATCATTGTCAGTATACTTACTGTCAAAAAATGTCTGGGACGATTTTGAGTGACATGTGATTGACGTAAACAGAAAATAAATTTCAAAATTTGTGTGATTTACATCGCAATTTTTTGAAGTGACAGAAAACTGATGCCCGAAATTCCGTCTCCCTAACTGTACCTCAATCTGTTGCATACCTAATAATAGTAATAATAATGATAATAAATCGAAACCGATGATATTTCTTTCTATTTTTCCCTGGAACGCGGAGGAAGAAATAAACACCGGCGCGATTATCAAATTTATTTTCCTTTCAAACTTCCCAACCCGGAGTTATGTATGTAGTTGGAGTTAGGAGCTCATAAATGGAGTTTTATGTGGGCTGGAAAACAAGGCCGCATCATCGCCGAATTCGAAGGAAAAACCCCTTCGGCTTAATAAACAGGGAACCAATTAAATCCGGTCCCGGAAAATAGCGCTAGCGCCCCGTCGAAAAATTCTCTCCCCCGGATGATTTTTAACAAGATTAAAACTCTCCCTCGCTAGGAATCTCCCCCCGAATAATCCAATTCCGACAACATCTTCTCAACTTTGGCGCTATCTTAGCCCCCACCGACGGAAATCGCTTCATTGTCGTCGGCGGCGTTTAGCGCCAACGCGACGCCCCACCTGGACGGGGCTCCGGGAGACCCGCAGCCGGCGCTTCCAGGGCAACGAACCGCCGCATCTGGACCGGAAAAGGCGCCAATTAACGCCATTTAAGCGCAAGTGGGTCAAAGTGTCTTCGTTGCGTGCGTCCCCGCATGCAAAATGCAAGAGTCGCGGCCTTTTCTAACAAGCTGGATGCGAGGGCAAACAAGATCCGGAGTCAACAAGATAATGACTTCCACGAACGTGTAATTATCGTCGGGGGCGGCGAGGGACGGGTGCGTTTAACGCGACCGGGGGACTTTTACGGCCCTGGGGTTCGACGTGGTGGCACTTTTGTGGCGGTACTTAATTAAGTTCGCTTTGTGAAAAACGGTAAGCACGAGATTTCATCGAAAATAATTGGTTCGAATTAAATGTGGCACGAATGTTTGCACAGTGACCGTTTAGACAGCAACAAACGTGGTTCATTTTTATAAAAATTGGACCACTGCGACACTCACAAACTTACCAATTTTGCCAGACAAAAAAAAAACACTTTCGCTTCCACTGTTGCAACGTTAATGCCAAAGTTTCGGAACACATTAGACCATCACAGGAATTTCACCAACTTTGCTTTATGTTTTCCAGCAAATGGCCAACACTGGATACGAAATTGTTGGTCATCAGGGAGGCTTAAACGCCATTCCGAGGATTATATTTTCTTTTACTAAACACTTGAGCCGCACCATATAACTCTACCTTTACTTGTTTTTTTAACAGAAATAATTTGCAACGTCACATCTAATGAAAATGGAAATAGATTCGGCTAGATGGGTCACTTTATGTTTGACATTTAAAAATTTGACAGTTGTTTTTTAAAATCAAGGAGGTCCGTAACCAAGGAAACAAAACAGAGAGAAGCGAAACTCGATAAATAAACAACGCCATTACTGTGTCGAAGTGTTGTGTAGAATTTTGGTAGAGAATTGTGTTAAAAACACGTAAATGGAGCTGTGGAATAGTAATTCTCAGTTTTTTAAGAAGTCAAATGATGAAGTTGATAAAGCAATCGAAGGTACGATACGTCAAAATACGTCAAATAAATGGAAACAGTTTTGTAAGGAGAACGACCATATTTCATTGTAATTCATTTAATAATTAAACTTGATCTTTTTAATGTTCTATATTGCTTCGTTTAGAAGTGATTTCCGGAAATCATCACGGCCAAAATAATTTTTGTGAAATCAAGATTTGCTTGGCGGGTAATTTAAAATGCGCGAACCTGATTGGTCCAGATATGTAAAATGTGATTTTAGAACATCTACTCGTATCAAGTGCTGTTTTAGATTTTCGGAAATTTACCCCCTGGAGTTCTTTTTTGCTGCGAAAAGTAAACGACCAACAGTCCAGAAGAAACATTTCCTCAAGAAAATCAAAACCAGCACGAAACAGATTCAGTTCAGAAAATCCATTTTACGTTTGACATTTCAAAATCTGACAATTTATTTTAATAAATCAAGAACATACTTTGCTCGTAACCGTGGAAACAAAACGGAGACAATTGAAACTTGATAAACAACTCCATTACGACACGTCAAAATTGTTCATTGTAATTCCTTCCATAATTAAGTTCCTCGACCGTTTTTGATTATCTGTGTTACTTCTGTGACTTGCAGAAATGACGCACGGTACAGAAGAATTTCTGTGAAACTTAAATTTGAACCGATTTGACTGATCAATGAAGAATGTTCAAATCTGATTGGCCCAGACATGCAATTTTCAATCCAATCAATAAATAAATTCATTTATATATCCTCAACAGCTGAAATTAAAATCTTTCGACTCCATTCCAGCTCGTTCTCATTTTTTCCTCACACAAAAACGTTTCGTTCCTCTTGCTCGAAACATTTCTTCCCTTCGTCAAGCTCGTCGCTCTTCACCTAGTGATGCTCCAGTTTCTCATTCCCAACGGAACAATCGATTAATTTCAATTGAATTAACCAAATTTGATTTGACGAAATTCTCTGTTGCAACTCGCCGAAACGCTCGAGACCTCCACCGAATCATTTCCAACACAACAAGCCAACCTCCGCTCTCTTATCGGACGCCAATAAAAATTGTTTTTCCCATTTGTGCAGCGATTGCGATAAAAAAAACTTATAATAACGATATAATAATAATATGTAATAATAACGATAATAAAAACGGCAACCTTCGATTATTCCGCTCCGCTTTTCCAAAGATTTGCAAAAACCTGACGCGATTTATCTCCCGGAGTTTTACAAAAGCTTTGCGGCGAAAACAACTTTTCCCGACGTTTCTTCGGCGCGAAGTGCACTCGACACTGATTAAGACTGTAATTCGTACGGACGGCTGCACCGGGATCCCATTTGCGGTCAAAACCTTTTGACCCTTTGTCAAAAGTGGATTCACGACGGTGTCGGGAAGCTTTTTTCTGTCTTGTCTGCGATTTAATCGCCCCTTCGAGCTTGATGAGGGCGGATTCGAGCCAACTCGAAAATGCCATTCGCATTATGAACAACGAGGCATTAAAATTCATTGTGTGACGTCAAACTTTGTTTACTACTTGTGTTTTGAACTCCCAACAGGTTCTAGACTAACAGGTTCATTTAGTGCGACAGACGATCCCCAAAATGATGACACACGGCGACAGCTAATTAGTCGCAAGATGGCCGTTCGGCCTTGAACCGCCATCTTGCAAAACAGGGGAATTTTATCAAAAATAGTTGTCAACTGGGTAAAGAACCCTAAGTGGATACATATCGGAACGTAGATACTACATCTGTATCTGGTAATTAATAGTTGCCAACTCGACGGAAAGTTATTTCAAGATTTGATCTGGATGTTGTCGAGAGGTAAATCTGGATTTTATCCGGGAGTCCGGTCGATAGTGCGGGGGCAAAATTTTAATTGATGACACGTGTCATTCTTCCATAAACCGTGCACAAAGCGCTGATCTTATCAAAGCTCCGAAGCCATTTCTTTGATGTTGGCGTTGTCGAGGAGCCTTTCAGACGTCATTCGAACGAATATCCGATGGCATCGCTTTAATAACTGTCGAAAGAGCGCTCCCACGGCTCGCACCCAGATCCGTCGGCGTCGGGGCGCCTTTCGCCCCCACGCACCGTTCCTCCGTCCGTTTCGGCAAATTTGTTCTATTTTGGGTTTTTCCTGCCTTCCCGAAAATCAATATCGGGAGCTGCGACCCGGCAAAAGCCGCAAAATAATGAAATTATTTACCTGTTGCTGATCCCCCGGAGTTGGTGCTGACTGAAGCGACCCCTGCTGCTAGTTTTCCGACCTCGCGCAAAACCGGCGGCACCAGTGGTCTTTGCGACGAAAATTCGTAACCCAACAGATTGGCACCGCTCTTGTTGCCGCTTTTCGAAGTACCCGGTTTCGGATTCATGTCAGAGGAGCCCGAACGTGCGCACTAACACTCGCGGTACCCTAAAAAGGCGAAAAATCAATAGAACTGCTCCACCACGGCGGGTGCACTGCGGAATTAATCCCAAAGCCTGATCTGGACAGACTCGGGGATGGAAATGAACCATGAACCGATCGCTTGGGTCAACACTTACGGCAGAAGCCCCCCGAGAGGAGTCACTGTAGCGTTCGACTGTAGCAACCGAATTATTTTAGCTCTTCGAGACTCTCCATAAAACATAAACATTGAAAGGATGCCAGAAAGTAAATATTTTAATTTGTGCGGGACTGATTGAGCGTACATTGTCTATTGACAGGTGGACTGTCAAGTGTGAGATGGGGGCGCTCGACCCTCGAACCCGACTAAATCAATAGTTCCGTTAAATAATGAACGATCCGACTCTCCTGACAAGGTTGATAATTACGCGATTACCAAGAATTTCGATAAGTAATGGGCGGTTTGACAGATGACCTAACCTCACTTTCGACGTGGCCAGCAACCGCCGCTGATCAATCGAGTTTTTCGCGTCAAACCTTGCCGCAGTCTCCCATTTCGATATTCCAATCAATCATTCCACAATATTCCACACACATTACAACTTATGTGCCAGTTCGTTCGACTCGACCTGATTCGTTCCTAACCTCACTCGCACTCATAACCACAAACTTATTCCAGTCGATGACAGTGAGTGGGGGATATCAATTTACGCGTAGCAGCCGGCGAAATACTCGAATTTCTTCCAGCGACGGGCGTAGTGTGATGAGTGCATCGTTTCCGTGAGCAGGAAGATGACGAATACGATGCGACAATTTTTCAAGCCCTTCATCCGGATAGTGCACGGAGTGGTGGAGTTCTTGGTCCACTGTCTGTTCAAGGTCGTGTACTGCGGCTCCGGGCAGAAGATGCCGCCCATCAAGGACCTCCTGCTCCTCGAATCGGCCACTTCCGTGGCGCACAAGATCAGGACCAGAAAAGTAAGAGCTCGGCTTTGTCTCGCCAAATGTTCGTGGGGGCGAAATTTTACCCGCAGAACTGATGCCACTTGATTGATAATTGTGCGGCACGCGATGGGACCTTCGTGGTGAGGATAATAAGGCTCGCCTTTCGGTGCAGGTGGAACCGGTGGCCACATAAAAACACACTAATTGTCATCTAGATGATTAATTCTCAAGGTTTTGTATACAGCGAATGTGATCGCCCGACATAAACGTTCATTTTTCACCTGGAATCGATACAAACAACGGTTTTATGCGTAAATTACGACCCATTAAATGAGTTTTTTTTTTTACTTTCTAACTCGTTAACGACTCGCAGATAACGAGCGTCCAAGTGTTGGACTCTTTCATAGACCGGATAAAGGAAGTGAATCCGATGTTGAACTGCGTCGTTGCCGAGCGCTTCGACCAGGCCCGGAGGGAAGCCCAAGCTGCCGACGACCTTATCAGATCCGGAACCATCCCTGATGAGACCCTCGCCCGCGAGAAACCCTTCCTTGGCGTGCCTTTCACCACCAAAGACTGCATCGCCGTCAAGGGTAACCGCTCATGATTTCCCAAAGCGTTGTCAAACGAGTCTTGCAGGCATGATCCACACATCTGGCCTGGTGAAGAGGAGGAACTGCATCGCCGAGGACGACGCTGACGCCATCGCCTACCTCAGAGCCGCCGGAGCTTATCCGATAGCCTTGACCAACGTGTCGGAGCTTTGCATGTGGTAATATTTTTTTTTTACTGGAAAAACTCCGGACGTTTCCCAAATGCGGACGAGACCTTGATCCGTGCACGAAAAACCGACCGGATCGCATCACAATAACGGACAGGACAAGGTCAAAGGTTCAAGAACTTGTCACATTTTAATCGCATCAGATAAGAAAGCGAACACAATCGTCGTTAAATCTTATTAGCTCAATTGCTGTGTACATTTGCCCGCACAAAATGTCGGACGCGTCTCGTCTACGCCGAATTCGCAGTTGTTGACGATGCTAGTCAAAAACGTTTATTTGGTGGGGCTCAAGGTTCAATTATTACCGTGCCACCTACAAATCGCCCATTGTTATCATATCGTTGTTAGTTTATCGAGAAAAAAATGGACTTATTGTGCACGACCGCGATAACTTGCACATGTGTAACAGTAATATTGCGCGATCGGTCCAACAAAAGAGATTTAATTTCCATATTTTTATATCGCCGTCAGGTTAGATAACAGAAAATGATTAAAAAAAAAGAAACTGATGATGCTATCTCAGACCACGACACGGTTGGACGCCCTTGAGATATTCGACTGTCTATTTCTAGTTGTGTAAATCTCGGCAGCTATTAATTTTTCTCGACCAGTTTTACATGAACACTTGATTTCAAAAATTGCGTACAAGTGCTGAGAGCGATTTTTGTAATATTTTCCTAGTGTAAATGGCTCGTTATAAACTGTTTCTAGGCAACATGAATTTCATACGCTACCTTCCTTCCAGTTTAGTGATGTTTCAGGCTCTTGTCACTTTAATGTAACCATGGAAACAAAGTTAACATTACATGAGGAAATATTAGGTGTACGCTATTTTTTTGAAATCAAGTGAACATTAACCTCTAACAATTAAATTAATTAAACATTTAAATTCCACTTTTAAACAAACAATAGCTTATGAAAAATAACGTAGGTACACGGTTTTGTAACATGCTGAAGTTGACAGAAACGGTTAATTACGAAACTGACCCCCTTGAAACCCGACAATAATAAGCAATTTTAATCCATTTGAAAGACGTTAATCTGTTAATACGTCGAACGAGGCGCCCCCTAGCTGGGTTAGACTCGACCTAGAACTGTCACCAGTCAAAAATACCGTTTGCAAGAATATGTTTATGTAATTTAGCTTGAAGTCTTGATCTTGACAAAAAATTTATTATTCTATACTTATGCAGTTTTTAAAACGATTGTGTATGATGGTGCAACGATAATATAACGGCTGTTTTTTTTTTAATTTGGCGTGGAAGTTGTTGCAGGCAACATGTTGCCAATTGTTGCCTTGGTGTAAGGCCGGCTTTTCGCATTTACTTACACGAGTGACGCGTTCTCCATCGACTCTCCAACGCCAACTTCCACGCCAAATTAAAAAAAAACACCCTTTATGTACTTTTTAGGGGTGTTATCCACGAAAAATTAAAGGAAATTGTTTCACTACTTCTTAACAACAATCGATAAAACAGAGCAGACTTACGTTTTTAATAAATTTCGGAGAACTTTTCAAAATGATGGATCAGAGTAAGAAGTCGTAACTCGTGACATACCCCCAACGGCACCAACCTAAAAACTACAACTTCCCTGTAATTAAACCACTATAGAATTTCGACTGCGTTAAAAAAAAATTGTTGACTTGACCAGACCCGACCTGACCCCTCAAATTTGTGATCGTTTCATTTTCCTCGAAAAACTAAAAAATTGATAAATCTGACGTAACAATTGATTGCATCAGGATCACTGGCATTTGGAAAAAGTCGTTTAAAATAAATTAAAACCGACTGGAATGGTCCTCATTGTTATTCACGAGTTGCATTATGTTCTAATTTAATAAATGCAACGTCCAAAAATAACTCGCTCTAAACAGTATAAACATGACAAGGAAAAAATTGGTCGTTAAAAAATTGAGGTTATGTTGAATTGTTGATGCAATAGGTAATTTAATTTTTTTGCGTAATAAAATGAATCACTTTCAAATTTCTTCTACGGATTCGTGTTAATTTCGTAAAAGAGCTTGGTTTTTCACGTTTGAATAAAAATTGTCTGTTTACGCTTTTCGTTTTGGGCTTCCTCTACGAAGTTGTAAGAGTGCGTTTAATCTTTGGGGCACTTTGCAGGTGGGAGAGCGCGAATACGCTGCACGGGCGCTCGTCCAACCCCTACAACACGAACCACATCGTGGGCGGCTCGTCCGGGGGCGAGGGCTGCCTTCAAGGGGCGGCGGGCTCCGCGTTCGGCATCGGCTCCGACATAGGTGGCTCGATCCGGATGCCGTCGTTTTTCAACGGCGTGTTCGGCCACAAACCGTCGAAGTTCGTGGTGTCGAACAACGGCCAATACCCCGCCCCCATCACGACCGAACAGACAAGTTTCCTGGGGATCGGGCCAATATGCAGACGCGCCGAGGATCTTCTCCCCCTGTTGAAAGTCATCGCGGGAAAGAACGCCCCCGAACTGCGACTGGACGAGCCCGTCGACATCAAACAAGTCCAGTTCTACTACCAGGACTGCGACATGGGGTCAGTAGGCGTGTCGCCGGTCCACCACGAGATCAAAGAGCTCTTCGGAAAGATCTCGTTGCACCTGGAGAAGGCGCACGGCATCAAGACGAAGAAAGTAGCGATCCAGCGGTTCCGCAAGAGCGGCCCCATCTGGTTCGCCAACATGAAGACCCCGAACGGGCCGTCCTTCCAGGAGCAGTTGGCCAACCTGGAGGGGTCGATCAACCCGTACGTGGAGCTGGTGAAGTGGTGCTTCAGGAGGTCGGACCACACCTTCATCGGAATCGTGACCGCGTTGGCCGACAAAGGAGGTTGCAAATACGGCGACGACAAACACACTTATCTAGTCGAGGAGCGGGGCAAGTTGAGGCGCGACATGGAGGACCTGCTCGGGGACGACGGCGTCTTCCTCTACCCGACCCACCCAACGGCCGCCCCCTTCCACAACGAGCCACTCGTCAAGCCGTTCAACTTCAGCTACACGGCCATCATCAACGTTCTGGGGTTCCCCGCCACCAACATTCCGATGGGACTGAACAGCGAGGGGCTGCCTATCGGGATCCAGGTGGTGGCCAAAACCAAGAACGACCGACTGTGTCTGGCCGTGGCCAGGGAGCTGGAAAAGGCGTTCGGGGGATGGGTGCCCCCCTCGGTCGAGGCCTGATAGACCAGGACACCAATCTGCCTTACCTCACAGACTTTCTAGCGCAATTATTTTTCTATCATTGTAACAAGCAAGTTTGGGCACGAACTTGCATGTGTGCTAGACCTACAAATCTCTGTATTATCATTTTATTTAATGTGAATTTGGTATTCGATGTGTGATAGTTCTAGGTGTGACCAGTGCGCCGTCGATCCGTTCATACTGTCTAACAGTATTGTGGCCAATCTAATAGTGCGCAAGACTGAAGCATAGGAGCGGAGCTCAAGTACCAACCCTTTTATAGATATGACCCATATATTTTATAAATGTTTTTACAAGTTACACTACTGCCCGTGTAACGTCGGTGTGTCTATAATCACGTTCTATTACAATGATTTATACAATTTACAATGAGATTATGCATTATTTTTATAACTAAATGTTAAATTTTATAATAAAACTTTTCTCTGCTGTTACGTCTATAATTTATTTGAAAAAAGCACCCTAACCCCTCAACCGCTCGATCACGTTGACGATTTCATTCCTCATGGTCCCCACGCTGTTCCTCACGTCGTCATCTGAATAAAAATAATCAACTGTCTGGTATGTGACCAGATGTTGCGCTAGGTGCTCTGCGTAGCAAATTAAGTAAATGCCGCAGTCGTACCCGTTGGTCTGTTGAGCCGACATCTTCTCCTTGAAGTGCCCCCGAATGTTCAGATAAGAGAACAGCTTCTTCGCGAAATTCTCAGCTTGTTCGCAGTTTAAACCTCGAGATGAGTCAAAATGATACAGGGTCTCGTCAGATCTGGAATGACAGAGTAACACCGATCCAGTCGTTTTTTCTTTTTTTTTGTTACCGTGAAAACAGGAGCAGGCTCCAGTGACTCCCGCCGGCGGTCTGGGGCCGTTCGTTGTCGTTCAACGCGAAAAAAATAAAGCGCTTGCTGTTGGCCTCCAAAGGGTCGAGAAACACCTTCACCTGAGAACTGGGGATTATTTTAATGCATTGTGTGACTTCCGGGGAGACAAATAGGATGTAGGGGGCCGCTTTGAAAGTGTTCTTTAAGTACTCGAAATAGAAGGAAATTATGTTGTCATTGAGCCAATGGGGACCATACAGTAGGTCCAAGTCAGATTTTCTCAGTAAACTTTCATCGTAGCTCAGGATTATGGGGTCTTTATTCATTGTATTGTACACTAATTGATAATTTTGAATTTTCAAGAGACATTGAGGTTATGTCATGGTTGGTCATGGTGTTGTCTCTAGTATTGTTGCCAACCCACAAGTCACAATTTATGTAGGTTTTGGAATTAGTTTTACGGCGATAGTTGCAACCGAAATCACCCCCATAATAAAATGAATTAAATAATAAAAAGAAAGCAATAATATCCGATTTTCGATGAAGACGTATTCACTCAGAAATCAAAAATATATTACTAGAAATTTTCTCCCTTGTGCGTTTAAGTTGGCAACAATTTCGTCCATTTTGCGAAAAGTGTTTTGTGTTAACGGTTTGTGAAAGTTTTTAAATTTGAATAATTAATAACATTTTCATTTTCAAAGTGAAACATTTTTGTTGTACCTTTTACGTGTACCCGTATGTAAGTATTTTTTTGTGTAGGTAATGACATATTCAGTCAGCAATAACATTTTCGTAGTAATTTTTTTCAACATTACATTTTAAAGCAATGGACTACTGTAAGGAAAACGACTCTTTCGGCGACGAATCCTTCCGTAATTCACGATTCAAACTGATGTATCCACAATTTTGACAGTTTTGTTGTAGATGTATACAGAGAAAAAAACAAAAAAGCACGTGCAATAATTGACTCTGATTCTGATGATAGTGATGAGAGTTTTGCTACAGATTTGAGGACAGAATCAGAGAACTTCAGCGAGGATGGTGAGAACATTAAGAAATGTGGTGGAATGTTGAAAATGGATTTTTTTGCGTAGGTGAAGATGTCCATATATCTGGTTTAGCAGAAGCCAAACAAGATGTCAATATCCAAGATTCTTTCAGTGAAGATGAAGAGCAAGAAGATTTTCCAAAAGATGAGGAAGGTGTTTTTGATGAGAAAGACATTGTTGAGAGTGATAGTGATGAGCAAGAAATTGAGGGTGATAATGAGCAAGAGATTGACTTAACATTAAGTGAAAATGCACAAAAGGAAGTTGATTTGAGCTCTGAGAAAGATGAAGAAGATATAGAAATCATTGATAATTCTTTAAGTATTGTTGAAGTTAGTAGTGAGGAGGAGATGCCTTCCAGTTCCCTTAAACAGATGACAATGAAGTCTTTCCTAATCAAAACTTCAAAGGAATCTCATTTAAAACAAAAAGCTTCATCAATAGAAAAAATTAATGTGGGGCAAGGGCAATACCAAGAACAAGTAAAAAAAGTCAGTTCTATTGAAAGTGATCTGTTGAGGGCAAAAGTAAGAAACATAATTTTTTGTTTGACTTTTTTACAAGTAATTTTCCAGAACGCAATGAGGGTGATAAAGTTGGAGAACTTGCCAGACAAGGGAAAATCCTTGGTGGAAAAAGAAAAATCCCTAAGCAGGATGCTGGAGGAGCAGAAAGCTGTACTGGCCAACATGATACCTGACCCTGAACCGGCTTCCAGCTCCCTCAACAAAATAAACATTGCTTGGGACGAAATCGAAGCAGGTGTCGACGCGGTGGCGCCAAGAACGTTCGGTAAAAAGGGTAAGTTGCAGTAAATTTTTGTTGGAAAAAAATTAACAGGTGATGTAAGGGGTCGCTCGGTTCAACGCGGAAAAGCACATGGCGGTAGAGACGCTCGATTCTCTACACAAATCCCTAGAAACGTGTCCCTCGGAACAGGATTACATGGATGACCCCCAGGGACTCAGAGTGCCTCTGATGACCCACCAAAAGAGGGCTCTGGCGTGGCTGTCGTGGCGCGAAAAACAAAAACCATCAGGGGGTCTCCTGGCCGACGACATGGGCCTCGGCAAGACCCTCACCATGATCTCGCTCATAATCAAATCAAGAGAGCTGGGCGACAGCGAAAGAGAAGAGGAACAATACCGAGACAAGTACCCAGGAGGCAGCCTCGTCGTGTGTCCCGCGAGTCTCATCAATCAGTGGTCGGGGGAGGTGGAGAGGAGGACCAAGCGGGGACTGCTAGGGGTGGAAGTTCACCACGGTCCGAAGCGAGAGACCAAAGCGAAACGGTACGACAAAATAAAACTGTCAAAATGATCCTTTTCGTTGTCTTTTAGGCTAGCCAAGCACGACTTGGTCATCACAACTTACGCACTGGTCCTCAGCGAGAGCGAGAAGAACGGGCCGCTGTTCGGGGTGAGGTGGCGGCGAATCATCCTCGACGAGGCCCACCAGATCCGCAACCACAGATCTCGCACCTCGGAGGCGGCGTGCCGACTGTCGGGGAAGTCCCGGTGGGCGCTGACCGGCACGCCGGTCCACAACAAAGAACTGGACATGTACGCCCTGCTCAAGTTCCTCAGGTGCACGCCTTTCGACAACCTGCAGGTGTGGAAGCACTGGGTGGGGGACAAGAGCACCGGGGGGCAGATGCGCCTCCACGCCGTCATCTCGTCGCTGATGCTGCGCCGCACCAAAGCGGAACTGATGGAAAACGGAGTGCTCCAAAGCCTCCCGGAGAGGAAGTGGGAACTGGTGCCGGTGAAGCTCCACAAGAACGAGATGGACGTCTACCAGAAAGTGCTGATCTTCTCGAGGACGCTGTTCGCGCAGTTCTTGCACCAGCGCGCCGCGAAGAACCAAGACGCGTACGATATGAAGTTCACCGGGGCCCCACGTGAGTGGACGCGCCAAAAACGAAGTCCCTCTGATTGATTTGTTGCAGCCGATCCGAACGGCGAGTACTTCAAGATGAGGAACCGGCTGTTGAAGCTGAACCGAGTGAAGGAAGTTAGCCAGCACGAAATCCTCGTCCTGTTGCTCCGACTGAGACAGATCTGCTGCCACCCTTCGCTGATCAAGCAGATGCTGCACGGCGACGAAGACCTGGGCGAGGCGGAAGACCAGGAGCAAACGGAAGAGTTGAACCTTCTGGAACAGCTCAACAGGCTCAACATCGACGACAGCGACGGACAAGTGGTAGCGAGCGACGAGAGCGTGGGCCTGAAGGAGGCGTCCAAAGGTTTTCTACACGCGTCGAACCCAGTCTTCCAGAGCGACCGGCGCAGCAGCAAGGTAATCGTATCTCCGTAAAAGCACGAACTTAATTCGCGTTGCAGATTGAGGCTTTGCTCACCTTGCTGAAAGAAAAAGTATCGAGTCAGGACAAAGCGATCGTGGTCTCGCAGTGGACCAGTCTGCTGCAGTTGGTCGCCAAGCACGTCAAAAACGACAGGATCGCGTTTGACTGTTTGGACGGGACGATTCCCGTCCACAAGAGAATGGCGATCGTCGACAACTTCAACGACCCCAACAGCGAGACCAAGGTGTTGTTGCTGTCGCTGACGGCCGGCGGCGTCGGCTTGAATCTGGTCGGCGCCAATCACTTGTTTCTTCTGGATCTCCACTGGAACCCCCAGCTGGAGAACCAAGCGCAAGACAGGATCTACAGGATGGGACAGACCAAAACTATCTTCGTGTACAAGTAAGTGACGACCGATTGGTTACTTTTTTTACTGGGAGTCAGGTTTATGGCAGTTGACACCATCGAGGAGCGGATCAAAGCCTTGCAAGAAATGAAGCTGGAAATCGCCGACTCGATGCTGACGGGGTCCAAGAAAGTTATAAACAGCAAACTGACCCTGCAGGATTTGAAATTACTCTTCGATTTCAAGTGAATCACCGATGTTCCTCTATGTTTAGCTTTTATTGTGTTGAATTGTATATTGTATCGAATTTTTATTGTTAAGAAGCAAATCATTGACTGTTCAAAAGAGTTGTTTCAGTTCTTGCAACCCGCATCGGATTTCTCTTCCTTGATATGTTTTGTTGAACTTTGACGGTAATGTTTTCCAGTCGGTTTTTCCCCTTAACCAAAGCAACTGTCCGTGCTGCGAGTTCAAAGATTCTAGATAAAAATACGATTTCAAGAGTTTATCGGATAAATTATCTCATATGCGATAAATTATAGGTTTTCCAAGAATTTTACATGGAATTTATTCATTAATTTTTTAACGGGAGGTATTAGTGGTGCGGACAGAGGTGCAAGTAACAGTTATTCGAGCACGCTATGGCGAGCAATAAAGTAAAATTGGGTGAGTAACTGCGGCATAAGAAATATCAGTTTATCTCCTTGCTCATTTTTACTGTCAATCAATCTTTTCCTTATTATTATGCCCCATTTTTAACACATCCTGTATATTCTCACCTCATCCTCCCAATTCTTTTCAATTTTATTACAGTTCCATTCAGTAACTTGTACTGACGTGTGCTGTTGAAATTTGCCACCTACAATACATAGTGTACTATGGCGGCCAAAAAATTTTGGCCGTCACTTTCTTGACATTCAAGTAAAGTGTAAATAAACCTTTAGGAATCGTAACCCCACTTTCGATTCTTGTCATTTTGACAATCAATTTAAACTGTTTGAAGCTCAGATATTCCAAAAATCCGGCATGAATAAACAAAATTAGAGCAATCGTACATAGATAATCTGAGGTAAACGTTCTGTGTAGTAGAAATGACAAAATAATTTTTAGTTTTGAAATTTACCACCCAAAAAATTACGTTCATAATCAAGACGGTAATCATGATGACAATAAAGTACGGATTACAATTTTTTTTTTTTGAATTGACAGACAATGACGGCCAAAATGTTTTGGCCGGCATAGTACTATGGCGGACAATAAATTTAGGCCGGCAAATTTCTGACATTTCAAAAAAGTCAATGCAAGCGACCATTTATTGTCATTATGACTGATGTGTCAGTTTGTCAAATTGAAGGTTTTCAAGCTGTTTGGCGTTTCCTTCGCCTTTTTCGTAACTTACAGATCATGACGCACTAGCATAACTGATTTGTAGTAGCACTTCTCTCTGGTGCACGCTTCTTTTCCTAATTTTAATTTTGATTATCGCTGTCACGATGACAAGAATGACAAAAATCGAAAATGGGGTTAGTTGAACATAATGCCAGCTTCACATTTTGATGTCAAGCCAATGACAGGCCGGCCTAAATTTATTGTCCGCCATAGTACCTACAGTATTTAAAAAATACGATGTGATAATTACTGTAGAATCGACGTTTTTATAGATACTGCCGCGAGCGGAAAATTCGAATCGTCAATGTCATTTAAAAATTTGGTTAGATTCTCACAAATTAAAAATTTCTCCCTGCCTGATTACGCCCATGTCAACAAAGTGTCAAAAAAATGAGAAAAAAATGACAATTAATGTCATACAACGTGATGATAGGTTATGATATTTACGACCGTTTTACAATGGAGCATTTTCTGTTGTGTCAAAGCATGATTTTGACGACCAGTTTTTTTTGCTCGCGACAGTACTTACCCATTACTTTTTTGATTTTAATTGCTTATTATTGTTATTATGAAAGAGATATTTTTCTGTCAGAACCTGACATTCATTAGGCTGACAAAAGCTATCTGTGTTTTATGTCCATTACGATAATGTAATAGGGATCGAGATTGCTTTATAAATCGTATTTTGGGTTGCATTTTTACCTGGTTAGGCTCGTCATCTTACGTGAATAATCCTGTACTGTAATAATATTGCTTTGTTTTTACATCTTCGGCCAGTTAGGAATTTTCTTGAATCCACTTTTGACATATCCGGACCAACAATTTAACTCATTAAGTTAATTCAACTTAACTTGTTTGATAAATTAACTAATCCCGTAATTCCACCTCCAAGACGTTCCTCTAAACATCAGACATCCATCTGTTTGAAAGCAGTGACTTCTGCGGACAACTCTATTAAAATCTGTCCGGTTGAAAACCTAGCACCGACCCTTCAAAAGACTTAAGCGTCCCTCTGATGGACAATCAAAAATCGGCTCCAACTTGGTTATCGTGATGCGAAAAGCAAAACCCCTGGCTTAGACGTTTTGATGAATGCTCTATTTTCCCAGTTACCCTTTCCATTAACTTAGCCGAACCAATCTGGCCAGAAAATTGTGGGAACGCAATAAGTCCGCCTTGTATAAGTGCAAATTTATCCGATGATTATTATTTATCAGTTGGTATCACGTTGTACTCGTACGCGAAGTACTGATAAAGCATATCCGGGAATTTACAGTTTTCTGAACATTTTTTCGCGAGAGAGAAATAAATATATTTGCGACCAGCGCGGTGCAAGTCTGCATCAATGGAGGACGGTAATGTAAAACGGGGTGAGTAAATGAGACATATTTTTTTTCTTAGTCGTTTCTACTCTCCATGATTATCTTAATATGCGTTCTTTCATCTCATTCTCCCAATTCCACGTGTTTCACTTCACACTTCCTTCTTTTCGTCGTATTCATCCCTTTTCAAGTTTAATTATTGCACCTTCTCTTACACGGTCACATACATTTTTTTCAATTTTGCACCTGTAACACAGTCAGTATAACACTCAAACGGGTTTCGAAAAGGCGCTCTTTTCGATACGCGTTTCAAGAACATTTACTTACATTTTTAATGTTGGCAGTGACTCATAGTGAGTTGTTATTACGTGATCCTAGCATTATGTTTTGAACCTTTTTTAAATTTAAGGGGCAAAATAGAAAAAATATTGTATTATACTCGTTTTTGTAATTTGCCTCCATTTCGATTCTCTAATAGACATATTAACGAACGCGACGTCATCATCTGGGATGTCCTTATAGCCATTATTTCACGGAACATTTTACGAAAATTTTTAGGTTGGCAAAACTTGATTCGTCATGCGTGTCAGTTTAAATTACAAAATGTGCAAAGGATTATTTATCAGGATTTATCAAGCAACAAATTCGCGACCGTATTTTTGGGAATTTCACGTATTTCAGAGGGCGTACATGAAAGATTATCTTTCATATTCGTGTTTTGTGACAGAATTTGGATAAAACAAAAGGCGACTTTGAAGACTTGATCAAATTTTCACTTTTAAAATTAAGACATTACCAACCGCCACGAAAATCCCTAAATCGAGGAAAGTAAACATTTTTGTTTAAAAACGGCTCAAAAAGGGCAAATTACAAAAAATAGTATAAAAAACTCGTTTCATAAGACCTTGAAGCACTCATTCTTTAAAATAACTCGTGGCTACGCCACTCGTTTTTTAATCTTGAATTCGTGCTTCAAGACTGGTCTTATGAAACTTGTCTTTTAATATACTATTTTGTAATTTGCCTCCATTTTGATTCTTTAATAGACATATTAACGAACGCGACGTCATCATCTGGGATGTCCTTATAGCCATTATTTCACGGAACATTTTACGAAAATTTTTAGGTTGGCAAAGCTTGATTCGTCATGCGTCTCAGTTTAAATTACAAAATGTGCAAAGAATTATTTATCAGGATTTATCAAGCAACAAATTCGCGACCGTATTTTTGGGAATTTCACGTATTTCAGCGGGCGTACATGAAAGATTATCTTTCATATTTGTGTTTTGTGACAGAATTTGGATAAAACAAAAGGCGACTTTGAAGACTTGATCAAATTTTCACTTTTAAAATTAAGACATTACCAACCGCCACGAAAATCCCTAAATCGAGGAAAGTAACATTTTTGTGTAAAAACGGCTTAAAAAGGGCAAATTACAAAAAATTGTATAAAAAAATTCGTTTCATAAGACCTTGAAGCACTCATTCTTTAAAATAACTCGTGGCTACGCCACTCGTTTTTTAATCTTGAATTCGTGCTTCAAGACTGCTCTTATGAAACTTGTCTTTTAATATACAACTTATAAGCCATTTTGTCGCACTTGTTTGCTTTATAGCACTCGTCGCTGCGCTCCTCGTGCTCTAAAAAACGCGTGCGACAAAATGGTGTCTTATAAAACTTGTATAATAAATTACTATTCTAAACCTCCAAAATTTCCCCATTCAATCCATGACCTTCAGTTATCTATTAGATAACGGCAAACAATCGCAAAGGTCGTATCAATTGTCATTTTTATCAGTTATGCACTCAAGTATCAAAAATGTAAACTATAAAATCAAAGGTAGGTATTTCACAGGCACAATAATTTTGTTTTTTATTTATTATTCACCTGAAACAGTTGTTTTCTTTGTTTTTACATCTTCAAACCAGTCAGCTTAGAATTTTCTTGTATCCACTTTCGACGCATCTACTCTAATAATAATGTAATTAAAAAAAAAAATTAAATTAATCCGGTTTTTTGATGAATGAATTAATATCATAATTCTGTTATCAAGGCCGTGTTCCTGTGAACACCGGAGAGCCATCCTGTTCAGGAGCAGTGACTTCTCTGCACAACTCTATCAAAACTTATCCGGATAAAGGCGCTACCACCAACGCTCCAAGAAGTTTGAGGGTCTCTCTGATGCCCCACCAGAAATCGGCTCTGGCGTGGTTACTCTGGCGCGAAACGCAAACGCCTCCTGGTGGTATACTGGCCGATGACATGGGTCTGGGTAAAACAATAATGATGATCGCTCACGTGCTGAAGTGCAAAGAAGAAGAGGTGAAAGCGAAGCGTGGGGCGGCTTCTACAGGAGGCACTCTAGTGGTGTGTCCGGCAAGCGTGATGAACCAGTGGGAAGCCGAAGTGAAGCAGACCACAGACGGATCCCTGTCGGTGAACGTCCATCACGGGCCCCGCCGAGAGACCAACGCCAAGAGGTACAACCGTTCATTGCTTTGCGAATTTTTTGTAAAAGAGTACCGCCAGCCTGTCCCGGTACGACTTGGTCTTGACCACCTACGGCATCGTCCGCAGCGAGAGCAACAAGAACGGCGCCGTCACCGGAGTTAAGTGGCGGCGCATCATCCTCGACGAGGCCCACCAGATCCGCAACGACGAGTCGCTAACAGCCGAGGCGGTGTGCAGGCTGTCGGCGCAGTCCCGCTGGGCGCTGACCGGGACTCCAGTTCACAACAAAGACAAAGACATGTACTCTATGTTGAAGTTCCTGCGGTGCCCTCTTCTCGGCAACGCACAGGTGAGACTCCCCCCGGAATCGACGAAATGTACCTATTTTTCTGTTGCAGGCGTGGAAGCGTTGGGTCGAAGATAAAGAGGACCAGAAGCGACTCCATGCGGTGATCTCGTCGCTGATGTTGCGCAGAACAAAGGAGGAGATGGTAGAAAAGGGACTTCTGCAGACTCTGCCGGAAAAGAAGTTGGAGATGGTCAAGTTCCAGCTGGACAAGGACGAGATGGTAGTCTATTTGACGGTCCTGGCCCACTCCAAGACGCTGTTCTGGAAGTTTCTCGAGCAAAAAGGCTTGAAAAGAGACTTTGCATGCGAAGTTTTGGTCGAAAAGTTGCAAAAAGGGTTGCAAACTAAGACAGTGACAAAGACCACGATTTTTGTCCTGTTGCTTAGACTCAGGCAGATTTGTTGCCACCCTTGTTTGATCATGCAGGTAAATAATTGGCGGTTGTGAGTAGAGATTTTGCTAAAAATGTATCAAGAAGCTGCCAGAGAGCGACAATCAGAGAGGGCCGCAAAGCCCGGGGGTGCTACCACAGTTGAAGGACATCGGTAGCGCAGGCAACGGGACTTCGGCTCTAGATCCAACAGACCCGATCTTTCGAGAAGACCATCAAAGCACCAAAGTAAATCAATTTTGTACAAGATTATTGTTAATCTTTCCAGCATCGTAGTCATAGATCGTAGTCGGGTGTGAAATTTGACATTTGACATCTCGCACTTGTCAGTTTTGCTGTTTTCACCGTTTAAGATTTAGTTTTAACTGTTCGTGACAATTTTTAAGACCACCACGATGTTGGAACATTTTAGAAATCAAACTCGCTAGTTCACAATTGCAGATCAAAGTTTTATTAGACTTGTTGAAAATAAAAGTGTCTCGAGGAGACAAGGCGATAGTGGTTTCGCAATGGACAAGTCTCTTGGGGTTGGTGTCGACGCACATCACCAAAGAAAAAATCCCGATTGATACTCTGGATGGTTCTGTCGAGGTGAAGAAGAGAATGTCCATCGTGGACAACTTTAACAATCCAAAGAGCAAGACCAAGGTGTTGCTGTTGTCGCTGACTGCAGGCGGAGTCGGTTTGAATTTGGTGGGCGCCAATCACTTGTTCATACTGGATTTGCACTGGAACCCCCAGTTGGAGAACCAGGCGCAAGACAGGATCTACAGGATGGGACAGATCAAGCCGGTTTTTGTGTACAGGTTTATGGCACTCGGTACCATCGAGGAACGAATCAAAGAGTTGCAGGATATGAAAATGGAATTTGCCAATTCGATGTTTAAGGGCTCAAAGCAAGTACTGGACGACAACTTGTCTCTGCAGGACCTGCAACTGCTCTTTAAGTAACTCCAGTCGGTTGTGTTGGACATGTATTTAAGATTTATCGTATTGTTGAAAAATAAAGTTTTCCGTAACTGTTGTTGAATGGTCTTGTGATTCCCGTTATTGTATTTGACTGAGTCACGTGTCACAACAATAGCTGCCAATGTCGATACCGACCGATCGAGGTAAATATCGAAATTGACTTTTCTCGCTTGTTTGAAAAGATCCGCAGTTAGAGGTCATAATCATTTGTAAATATTTAGAGAAAGTTGTGTTGATGATGGGTGTACAGTCGTTGCGTCGCTAAATTACCAGAAAAATTCCGATTTCATTTCTACCGCAGCTCACCGGATTTAGCGCTTCAGGAAATAGACCGGAGCCGCAAGGGACTCATTATGGCCCTTCGTTTTTTTAACAATGTAAACTAATAAGTATTTCACTTTACTCACTGTATTATCAGTAGGTAAGAGATTATCACATTTTCCAAAATAATCTCTTGTTTTTTACACCGACTGTTCTATATTATTTTTTAATTTATCCCTCGTCTAGTCGTCTCATTGCCACTTCTCTGCTCCTGCTGAAAAGGTCCTTTGTGTCCCTTTCACATTAATTTTACCTAACTTCTCTTCTCACTGACTGGACAGTGAATAAAATTAAAATAGTACCGGGTAACTTTTAATGATTGAGACAAATTTAGTAGGTTGGCACTCCAGAAAAATTGGTACTATTGCGGGCAAAAAAAGTGGGACATCAAATTTCTGTCAGTTTTGAAAAATTCGTGTAGTTCAAGCTTTATTGTCATTTCTTTTGACACTATTCCAGCTGACAGTTTACAACATTTATTTTATACTCCTATTTTCCTTTTCCAAATGCCCTCTTTTTTTGATAAAGGTAGATTTTTATTGGAACTTTGCATTAAATAAATATTCACTAGGTGCTTTACTTACAATCACAATCATTCCCTACAACCTACAGTAGATAATGACAACCAGTGACGGCTCGTGTTCCGCGAATATGGGTCGGCCGAACATGAGTAGATCGGTAAAGCTCTAATTAGTCAATTTAACTTTTTGATAGGCATCCGCATGGCAAATGTAGGTGCATAATTAAAAAAAATTCACATAGCAAAACAAGAGCAAGTTACTATTGCGAGCAAAAAAAGAGGGACATCAACGTCATTGTCTTGCCTTTTTATGTGAAATAACCCTTATCTGATTCTAACCCTACTTTGAATTGATTGACGTTGTCATTAAGGCTCGCGTTTACCTGAAAGAAATTTCGAACTTGATGTACAGTGGGTCCTCTATTTACAAATTTATATTTTGGTCAAACCTCCTTGGGTCAAACAAACCGAGGACGCAGGTACCTTGAATTGGTCACAGACGCTCAGTAGGGGGTAGAGGATTACGATTACGATCCTGTCCTGTTCCGTACCTAAATACGGAGATAAAATAAAATTTTGTGTTGGAACGACAAGTCCTACAATGCCAAATCTGAATTGGCTTTGGCTGCACTGCAAACTGTTGTTTCATTCCATTTTATTATTAGCTGGACAGACGTTGTCTTGTCCAATCCAAATTTCAGCAAATTAGTTTGTGATGATGATTTATTTTCTTCCATTAAATTTGAAATTACAATGAATCTCAAGGTGTTTTATTTACATTTCGATTGCAAGATCGATGTTCAAGTGAACAATCCGACAGTGAAATAAATTGGTATAGAAATAAAACAACTACATTTGTTGGACAGATCGCGAAACAACACAAAAGTAAAAACGGATGTAATTTTAATTTAGGGTGGAATGCGTTTTTCCAGATTTTTCTCCAAATTTTCCAAAAACATTTTTTAAATTGATTTCCATCCCGGGAACAAACCGAACAAAAAAAAAGAGAATCAATTACAAATGTCGTCAGTAATGATCGAGAGTGCATACAAAAATTAAAATTTTTGAAGTTTGTCCGAATTTTCCGACTTTCCTTTGTATTTCTCCCATTTTTTTTTTTAACAAAAAGAGAATTAAATTTTAAAAAATTAAAAATATTGAGCTAAGAATTAATTTTATTATTTTTTGTAGGTACATAATATACCTACAATTTGATCGTATAGGACATTTTCTGACTTTGAAAGCCCGACTAATAAAACTACAGTGAGCGGCAAAAGTATGGAATAAATTCCTTAAAAATTAAACAAATTTTTTTTCAAAAAGATCTTTGGACAGGTCAATTTTAGTTTATAAAAATACATATTTTAGTACCAAAGAAAATTCCAAGCAGTCATTTGTTTTCGAGTTATGACGTCATCGATGGTTTTTTTAAATGGAAACGCCCTATTTTTTTTTCTTGATTCTGATATCCCTTTTAATTGTCTAAATGACAGTATAAAAATTTTGTTATCTTACATAAGGAAATTTTTAAGAAAAAAAATAATAAAGTTGGAAAAATTAAATTTTATAAAGAACAAAAACAAGTCAAAAAATCAAGTAGGTAAATCAAACAGTCAAATGTTACTGTCAATTTCATTCGTATGTGTTATTTGTTTTACAAAACGTTTTCGAAAATGACTCATTTATCAGAAACACAACGTATAGAAATTTCAATTTTGATTGGGTGTGGATAAAACTAGAGAAAACTAAACAGGGGGAATTTCTTCATAAACTTGCTTATTGTCAACAAGCTGGAGGATGGCAATTCGAACATTGAATTCCATAATTTTAAGTACTTACTAACACAGTTTTTGACTCGTTTTTGTTTGTTATAAAATTTATTTTTTCAACTTTATTTTTTTTTTCTCAAAAATTTCCTTATGTAAGATAACAAAATTTTTATACTGGCGTTTAGACAATTAAAAGGCCTATCAGAATCAAGAACAAAAATAGGGGGTTTCTATTTAAAAAAAACTATCGATGACGTCATAACTCGAAAACAAATGACTGCTTGGAATTTTATTTTGTATTAAAATATGTATTTTTATAAACTAAAATTGACCTGTCCAAAGATTTTTTTGAAAAAAAATTTGTTTAATTTCTGTATAATATTCACCAAATATAGGGAGCAGCATTGTGTAGTTCTGTAATTGTATTTTCCCAAAGTATTACGATTACATCTGCATTTACCCCCTGCAGATGAGGGAATGAATATTAGTTCGGAGTTGCTACCTGATTTGTCAAGAATTATGAATGAGACAAAAATGACCCTTATGGCAAAATATTTTTAAGGTAAAAATACAATGAAATGGTTGGTTTCATCTTGTGTCCCTTCGGTGAATAATTGAACATTATGGGTTTATTAGTCGGGCTTTTAGAGTCAGATAAATTTGCTATAGACAAAGTGGGCGCACTCGAATTCCCGTCTGACTTATTTCTTGTCATAAAGTAATGCAAGAATTCCCGTCAGGTGATTATCAACTGATATAATCCAACACTCGAGTTCCCGTCAAGGGTAAAAGAGCGCTTCAATCCCTTACTTACCTACCCCTCTAGCCGTTGCCAGGTACCATTATTGTTTACCATTACGTGGACCAAAAAAAAATGTTTAAAATTTTAAAAAGTTACAAATACCATGTGATCAACATTTATATACTTAGATAAGGGGCGGCTGTGACTTTGACAGTGTCAGATTTTTCGTATTTTTGCTAAGTCAGCTAATAAACGTCAAACAACTGTCACTATTAACCGAATTTTAACGCAAAAATGGTTTTTATTTCAGAACATAGAAGATTCATCATTGATACTTACTTTCGTAACAGTGCTTTCAATAACCAAGGTTTTTTTCTGACGGGAATTCGAGTCTAGAATTTCGGGTGCATTTTTACCTTGACGGGAATTCGTGTGCAGGATTAAATGGCCTATGTCGAAGCCCAGGTATAAAATATTATGCTGACGGGAACTCGTGTGCACCGGACAAAGTATAGGATTATAGGATTTATAGGTACTGGCAAGTAACGATTTTTATTCTTTACTTATTCTGTACTTGCTCATGTAATAATATATGTACTATTATTTCATACTGGAAGTCTGTTCTGTATCATAATTTTATTTCAAAAATCACATTATTTTGTGAAAATTGCATCATCTTTTTTCCTGGGACAACGGCCGTTACTACTGATTTTACAATGACAATTCCACTCAGAAAATTTCAACCAATCAGCTTCTAGTATTTTGAATCATTGGACCAATTAGGAACGAATTACACCGATAATTTAGCATGGTCCTAAAATTATCGAAAAATTATCGCTGTAATCATCTCCACCTTCCTAAAATTATCGCTGTAATTTTCTCCTCCTTCCTCGAATTTTGATAAACTCATTTTTGATCCACAGTAAAATTTTTGTTGTTTTCAACTACGTTAACTAACGCTTAGAATACGTATAAATTAAAAAAATTGTGTAAAATTTGAAAATGAAATTTTCCTTCGTGGAATTGTCATGCCGAATACAACTCGATGGTACGAAATTGCGGGAAATTTTTCTCCTCATTTTACTCCTATTTGTTTCTTAGACAATTTCCACTTGTTCGCTACGCTCACTCGTGGAAATTGTCGTCGAAACAAATACTCGTATAATGAGATCGAAAATTTCCGGCAATTTCATACCCTCTCGTTGTATTACTAATGATTATTTCATTCATCATCGTTTTCGACCAATCGTAAGGCTTTATTTTTTGGATTACAGCGATAATTTTACGATAATTTTTTATTGTCCTTTTTCAAATGTTTTATTTTTTTATTTTTAAGACAACGGTGAATACTAGTGTCACATTTTTTATTTTTATATCAAATGTCAACATGAATCGTCAACTTCTGACGAGCAACTTGCAAACATTTTAAAGGACTTTAATTAAACAACTTTATTCCTGAAATAATCTTACCGAATTACATACATTCGTCCTTCTGAAATAATCTGTTGTAATACTCAAGTTGATTAAAACGCAACACTCGTATCGTTTTTTCACAAATTTCTCGAGAAATTAAAACGTCAAAAAATGACACTTGTGGTTGCTAATCAACTTTCGTATTACAAATCGATCATTTCGAAGCACTCAAGTGGATATTTTTCGACTTTTGCAATTTTCAATGTCAGAAAAATAAAACAGTCCGGTAAGTGATGCTTAGCGACACTTTCCGGCTCTGATACTGTTATAACTTATAACTCACCTACCGGACTCAAATTGATAATGTAATCGAACATCTACCGGACAGTATAAAATAAAATATTTAGAGATCGTGAATTTTGACATGAAATAAAGGAAAAAATTGTGCTTATTTTTATAGTGCATTATTACTGGAAATTATTATTCCACTTAAAAAAAAAAGGACAGAGATTTGCGTATCTAATATTAAAATGGGTGATATAATAATCTGATGAAGCTTTTCCTGATGGAGCAGCAGTATTATTGACTGTTGTTAATAAAGCTCAAATCGTTTGTTACAAATTTGGAATAAAAATGCAAATACCTATTATAAGTATTTCCTAATTTCTTAGGAGGAGGCCGATGTAATTTGTACCCTTGTATAGTCCCCTTTCCGTAAGCTGTTAGCTCAGGTAGCATGTAGGGTTGGTTGTCTACAACGTAAAATTTTAACGTTGAAAAATGACTTCATTTTTTTCGTTTTTTTCAACTAGTATTCAAGTAGGAAACACCACTTTTCGTCTGCGTCACATTCACAACAATATCTAGTGAATGACGTGAGATATTTTCGATATCTCTTTTCGTTTTGCCTACACAGCTTCTAAGCAGAGCATTTTATTTGTGGTTTTTTAACAAATTCGTCAAAACAAAATTATATTTTTCTCTTCATAGTCCACTAATAGAAATGTTCATAATTTATGTAGTAAAGAGAGAAATCGTTCATCTCGTATTGTTTTCTCAAAAAACGTGATCGAAAATCCACTTTTTCGACCGTTTCAAACTCAGGTAAACGCGAGCCTTAAGTACTGTAGGTTGTAGGGAATGATTGTGAGTAAGCAAGTATATAGTGAGAATCGCCCTCAAATGTCACATGATTTATATTGACAAATCACAACTCCGAATTGTTTGAATAGCAACCAATCACAATTTAATTAAGCGGAAATTTTCCCTAGGGAAAATTTCCGATATAATTGACCTAGGGAAAAAATGTTTCGGGCGATTCTCTTCCAAATATACCTCGGGGCAGATACATATCGCCAGAAATTTTTTCTTGCAGTCCAACACTCGTGTTTGTCGCTCAAAATTACCCTCGGGCTAGCGCCCTCGTGTAATTTTCTTGCTACAAACACTCGTGTGTGAGGACTGCTCGAAAAAATTTCCAGCAATATATCTGTCCCTTGGTATATTATATATGAATATTTATTTAATGCAAAGTTCCAATCAAAATCTACCTTTATCAAAAGAAGAGGGCATTTGGAAAAGGAAAATAGGAGTATAAAATAAATGTTTAAACTGTCAGCTGGAATAGTGTCAAAAAAAAATGACAATAAAGCTTACGCAATACGGCGCTGTTAATTTCGTCATAAATGGTTTTCATTAGAATTTTTGTTACCGAGTCGATTAAATCGTTTTGCATTGTTTTTGATAGCCCAGTCAAAACAGGAGATAAAGAAGGATCTATAAATTTTCTTTTAAAGTAGCGGCAAATTTGGCTAACTCTTTAAAATTACCTTCATTATCTGATTCATCATTACCCCGAAATGCCAATTCTTGTGCAGACAAAAAAATTGTCATATTTATTAAATGTTTAACCATTTCTCGATTTTCCCGGACCTTTTCATTGTATTTTTTAATATATTCTTTATGATCGGATTGACCACTGTCGATTGTGTTTACAATATTTTGTTTATCGAATAATTTAAATTTTATTGCCGAATGTGTATATTCTTTAGGTATTTCCTGTTTAACTAAAGCGCGATGAATTTCTTTTAAATTGTCGTACCCTATCGAATTGTAAGGATTTTTATTTACCGAAAAGAGTACACAATACCAGCAAAACAATTTATTACGAACCTGGCTGCCCGTTTCTGGTACAGAGTTTTAGAAAACTTTTTGATTGTATTAAATCAACCATTGAGGGTGTGGAACTGGCAATTTCTTCACAAATATTTTGTCATCATAAGACAATGTATGAAATTTATTTACCAATAAATAATTAACCAAATCGGCATTGGTACTCACTACATCTTTTAGATTTGCCATTGTCGGTGTCTTTACCTACTTACCACTTACACTCACAATTTAAATAATACTATAATAATTACATAATAACAGATTAAACACACAAAACGGAAACAAAAGACGATACATTAAACGGTTAGGAGCAGACGAGCATTTGAACTTAAGGAATTAATTAATTAAACTACGCAAACGCAAACTCTAAGGTTCTCGATGATAAATAAGGTATAATGTTTTATGGGATGTTTGTATCGTGTCACGCGTCACGGGATGTTTGTATCGTCTCAGTCTAGCAGCGCCACAGCGCTGCAACGGAATCTCGGCCAAATTAACTTTTGCCGGGGTTGTGTGAAACGAGCTAAGCTATCCGTTACAAGTTACAGCAACATAACTTAAGATTGGTGAGACGAGACAGCTGGACGTACTTCTGAATGTATTCATCGTTTCAAAATCGCAGTGCAAAGATTGGTCTGTGTGCACTCGGCAAATACGTCACTGGCCGAGCCTTCCCCTTCCTTGACCGAATGTATTTATTATTTACTAAACACTTGCCGCAGGAGCCTAGGAACGGCTTTGTCAATTATTGTCATAGTTTTGTAAATATTCATATGCATTTAATTTTTGTAATGGTGAAAAAATAACTTTAACTTCAATATGTAATTTAAATTGGTCTTTACTGAGGCAATTAAAAAAAACGATGAAGGCGAACAGACATCATAATTTATGTTTAGAAGAATTTTGCGTTTATTAAGTGGATTTTTATTTACACACATTTTTTTTTATCAAAACTATCCTGGAAGCGTTTAGGTATTTATAGGTACTAATATGTGTATTTACAAAACATACGGTACACAGTACAATGTAATTAGGTACGAGACAGAAATGAAAATTGTAATTTAAGTTGTTATTTGGGTTTGAAGAAAAATAACGTAAACATTTTTTTATCAGAAAATATGAAAATAAAATTCGTAATTTTGTGTGGTACGGCCCGGCCGACTCTGCCGCCCCTAACGAGCCGTCACTGATGACAACGTCAATCAATTCAAAGTAGGGTTAGAATCAGATAAGGGTTATTTCACATTAAAAGTCAAGGCGATGACGTTGATCTCCCACTTTTTTTGCCCGCAATAGTACGTCTAATTTATCAAAGAGTACATCAGATTTTCTATAGTTTAATTCACGCTTCTTGTATACGCCGTGCCAAAACCAAATAACCACCGCATGTTGAATTAAGTTGGTGAAAACAAAATTACACTAAGTGTACAATGACAATTTTGATATTACTATACGGACTATACCATATCCTCTTGTTATAGAATGCTTAGTCGGTTTTTAAACTAAGAGGAGTAAATGAAAAAGTCCTATTTACACTATAAAAAGTTACTACCGGGATATCAAACATTATCTTGGTCAAAGGTGGTCATAGATAGGAAAACGTCCGTCTCAACTTATTTAGTGTGACGATTTTTTCGGTACGAACGATTGGCCTACCAGCACCTTTTTTATGAGCCACAAAGCCAGTTTCGAAAAACGCACCAATACAATTTGCAAGGCATGCGTAAAAATCCTTCGGCATTACTGCAAAGTGTAGGAAGTGCTCTCGAAAATTGATTTTGACATTCGAAAAATTATTTGACACAAACCTTCGACAATTATTTGAAAATCCATAACCATCTTTGTCCAAGATAATTTTTGATATCCCGGTAGAAAAATAGGTAGTTATATGGAAAAATCACTAGATAATTTCTGGCGGTCAATTTAAATTATTACAACTTTATAAATAATAATAAATGTTTTCACTTCATTAATTATAGGTAAAGAATTTTATTTAAAAAAGTGAAACAATATATGCTGCGTTCGGCAATGTCATTCAACCTGCTCTGGGTTCAGATCTGGATATTTTAGAGCTGCCTAAAGCCGGCTAAATTTGAACCAATCATATGCAGTAGATTTTAGCGCAACAAATTTAAAACACTTCTTTTAGTTTAAAAACAGACTATAGACCAATCAAATCTAAGTACAGTGTACACAACATTGCCGGTTAATTTTTTGGGTAGAATGCAGTGTTGGTGGTTATTTGGTTTTGGGTAAAACTACAGTCAATTTTGATGTTACCGAGACAAGCAAAATGTCAAAAATTTAAATTTCTTACGTCAGACATAATGACATTCCTTGTGTCAGACATAAACTATTTGAAAAAGCATGCCATTAAACGTCATACATCGGGTTTTTTTTTTGCCTCCAATAGTAGGTACCTAAGTACCTACTCGATTGTTTTGCAATTAACTGTACCTACTTTTTATCGGCTCAAAATGTCATAAACTGTCTCCAGGCACTGTTCTTACTCTTTTTCGTGTTTTTGGGTTTATCGTTCTGTGATTACTCCAAATCGATTCATGACTTCTAAGAAACTTGGGTTTTTTTAACTTTGACATTTCCCCTGTAAAATGTCACGGCAACGTGGAATTTCCAGTGTAATTTTTTTAATTTCCAATTAGTAATTCAGTACCTGTAGCATTGTTACAACAATGTATTAGTGAAATTTCAGTAAAATTTCATCAACAAAGATTGGTTAATAGGTATTCATAACAAAAGATTTAAGTTTAGTCGTTGGTGTGTTAGAATAGACTAGTAAAATTTACTGTACTGATGTTGGTAGCGTTGAACTGTCAACTGACATACGTCAAAAAATAAATCTCGCAGAGAACAAAGCAAATTCATAAATAACAATGAACAAAACGTTTAATTATCATCCTGGGATTTGGACTTCTCTTTCAGCGCAATTTGTCTAATTTACGGCGGCTTTAGTGATACTGATAAACTTTCTTCAACATTCATTTTCAAACATCAAACGCGAAAATTTAAAAAAACTGACGTTTTAAATAAATTTTTCGTTACTGGCTAAAATTATGCCACATAAATGTGATCAACCAACGCAAAATTCGCTACATTTAAAAGTTTAATTTTTTTATTTATAAAATGGTATAAAGCGGCATAATAGAAAAAATTGTATAAAAGACTCGTTGCAGAAGGTCCTTCAAGCACTCATTTGTTCCTCCAAAAACACGAATTCTTTTAAAGTTTTGTATGGTTTGGACATCCCTCACCAAAGTTTCAACTTTAATTTTTTTTTTGTTCGAGACTGTCAGAATTTGAGAATTTTCTCCTGTGTGATAAATGTGATAAATGTCACAACTTGTCAAAATCAAACGTCAAGCTAATTTTAAAGATTTTAAGCGATTTGGAGCCTTTAAGGGGCTCGTCGAACAAAAAACGTTGTATTCAACTCGTTTGTGTGTAAATTGAGCTTTTTTTGGCACTCGTGGACCTTTAAAACTGGTCGTCAAAATCATGCTTTGACGCAATGGAAAATGCTCTATTGTAAAACGGTCTTAAATATCATAACCTATCATCATGTTGGATGACATTTATTGACCATGATTAATTAATTTTTTGACACTTTGTTGACGTGGGCATAATCAGGTAGGGAAATTTTTTAATTTGTGACAATCTAACCAAATTCTGAAATGACATTGACGACCAGAATTTTTTGCTCGCGGGTGACTATTAAAATTTTCACTTGGAGTTGGCTTTGAACGAGTTTTTATTTTTTCTGTTACTTTAGACACTCGCAAGAACGAACGACAAATGTCAGTCACTCAATTGAAACATAACCAAATTAAGAGAGAAAAAAAATAGTTATTGAAATGTCAAATTTGTCAGTGTCTAAGGTGCAACGGAAAACAAAGAATGATCCATAGCCAACCCTAAGTGAAAATTTTAATAGTCACCCGTTATATCCTGTTCACGTTGGACTGAACATCAGTGGTGCAAATCGCACATATTTGGCATTAACTTTCATATGAGTTGTCAGTGTTGTCACAGTAACAGGTCAGTCATTTGCACCACAGCTGTTCTTCCCAACGTGAACAGGTATTACTACATATTAAAAATGGCATTAATCGACTTTTTTTTTATTTAAGGAACTGGCTCATCGTCATCATATGTCAATATCATATCGATCCTTTCGTCATTGGAGCACATTTTAATTAACAAATTATGTATTTCAGAATTATACAAAGAAGAACTGTCAAATGATTGTCAATAATGTCAGGAGTGTCCAGATTTCATAGTAAATAATAAAGACATCAAGCTATCATTGAATAGCGTATTACTGGTTGCATTTAAATTTCATTAGGTTCGGAAAGTTATGTGAATCACTCTATATTTCTACAAAATCACTCTTAATTAATTATTTCCTTCATCTTTTCATCATTTGCATTTTTGTTCGTTTTGCAACTTTTACGTTTCCCCATTTTCTGCTAATCTAATCGCGCTTTTTTCAATCTGTTTCTTGTCCATTTTCGATCACCTAGTTCTTCTCCTTCGGCATTAACGTCTTCATCGAGGGAACCCAGATCTGGAAGGAACCACCGTGCGTCAAAACGCAAACGTGACGTGGTGGTCTTGTGCGGGTACGACTTCTCCCACGTCGGGTACCACTTCGCCTCGCACCTACACCACTGGCTAACCTACTTCCCGGTACTTTTTCTTACGGTTAAGAGCATCTGACAGTGGAAACCTCATTTCTCGAGTAAACAGGGGTCCGCGAGTCCAGTTCACCGGTACCACTCCGTCGGTCAAGACGCTGGTCCGCTCCGAGAAAACGCGAAGTACCATGCGGATCCACCTCGCCCAGTGCTGTGCCCATCGCTGGTCCACGCTCTGCGCCTGAACGACGACGGTGCCCACGAACTATGCGACATGTTTCGCCTAATCCTGCTCCTCGTAAGTAACACTGCGGGTAATTGTTATGCGGGAAGTAGTCGCGGTACCGTTCGCGCGGTCTGGGTCTGTAGGCCAGCGATCCACCGATCGAAGGGGCCGAGATCGCAGTCAATTAGCGGCGCTCCCAAAATCTCTACTTTCTCCGCGTCTGTGCACATCTGTGACGTAATTTACATAGAGTCTAACAGTTTTTGGCCAATTGACGAAAGTGTACAGAATCGGGCTGGAGCGGTCCTTGGCCTTGTACCAACCATCCGAAGTGGGCCACTGGGACGGTCTCGTTTTTATGCACGTGATGCACTATTGCTTTCACATCGATTTCGGATGCGAGCGGAAAAAAGAAGCCCGAGGCCGCTCAATGAAACGTCCGATTCCGATCTGAATGCAAATCGAGCCCAACCACTCCATGAATGAACAGTTATGGCTTTGTATCGAGGCGATTTTTTTCCACTGGATATCCGACACGTGCCAAGTAGAACATGGACGCGAAGCTCGAACGTCGAATTTGGCGAGCGAACGCCACAATTGGAACGCAGCGTTTTCCAAGTGCGACATCAGTGCACCTGGACGAGTGGACGCGCTCGAAGTGGAGCTGAGCTGCACTTTCACGGGACGAATGGGGACGGCATCTGCTCAAGACAAACAATTTTTTCTTGGTCACGATCAAAATTTGTTTATAAATATGCACGTCGGTGTGGATCCGACGTGGACAACGATTTTTTGCCGTTCAACAGAAACTTATCTGAATGACACCTAATTAATGATTGCACTTAAAGAGAAAACATTCTTCTGGTGGAAGTCATTTTTGTTTTTTGCAATTTTCGACGATTCTTCTCTTGAGTGATTTCTCTATATTTTCTCTTTCCTCGATTGTTTTTAAGCGAAACTTCAACTTTACTCTCAGTGTTTTACCACAAAAATCTTATAATTGATTTCATATAAATGTTCATCAAGTGAGATGTGCATTTGTAAGAGCACCTTTAATTTAGTTACATTACAAAAGTCACATTTATGAAGGCCATCTCCAATAAATCTTTGCTTGGTAAAAATACAAAGACAAAAACAAATAAGAATTACTTTAATTTAATCAGTAAAAAGACGTAACATTGCTTTTGAAATCAGCAATGTTAAAATGGACAAAAACTGAAAAACTAGTCAAATCGGGTTCGCGCAGAGCAAGCAACTTTGACAGTCAAAGTCACTAGCTTTAGCTTTAATACCAACAGAAAATCAGATTTTCATGGCTTGCTTAGATGCACATTTATATGAAATTGAGTATATGATGAATAACATCATTTAAATGCCATTTGTGACTAAGTAGTTTTTAATGTGGCTAATACTGTCGCGAGCAATAAATTTTGGTCGTCAATGTCAATCTTTGACGCAATGGAAAATGCTCCATTGTACAGCAATGTCAACAAGAAATTACTCCCTAGAATTCGAACTTTTAGGGAAATTACGTTGCCTAAGGTTGGTTACCTACTATTAATCAAGAAACAAAAACTGATTGTGAAATGAAAAAACATCCATCAATTAGCGACAAATGAGCCATTTGCAACTGTTGCAAGGAATTTGCTGCCTTACATTTTTGACATCGTTACGATATCTTTTGTTTGTCACCAGAAAGCACATAACCAAATTAACCAAATTTATGGCAACCTAGTAACGAATATCCCTAAATCCTAGGGAGTAATTTCTTGTTGACATCACTGTAAACTGTCGTAAATGTCATAACCTATCATCATGTTGTATGATATTGGGTGATTCAAAATGATTGTAGATGAGTATGGCAACTATAATTATGTGGCAACAGTGTGGGTGGGGTTGGGTTGACATTTGATAAGCGTGCATTTGATTTTTTTTATACCATTGCACAATGATTTGAAAATTTTCAAAATTGGGCGATTATGAACTGTCAAAGAAATGTCAACTCTATTCTACCCACACAGTTGCCACATAAATTTTCGTACATAGTTGCCATACTTATCCACAATCATTTTGAATCACCCAATATAGGGTTATTCACCGTAGAGTTCCCGCGAAAATTTAATGTTATGCAACACAACATACTAAAAGCTTAGATTGCTAGATACCATGTTTAGGTAACGTTTTACAAGTAAGGAATCAAAGCAGTTTCATTTAAAAGTCAAAATGACATTCTTTTCTCTGTGTAAGGTTATATCAAGAAAATTGGATGAAATCAACGTTATAAAAAAAGGTTAGAAATAGGCCTATTTGGGTATCTTTGAGACTAAACATGTGCAGGTTGAACAGCATTTTTACGGCACGATAAAGTCGTGTAAAACGTACGAATTTTTTTATTATGTCAGACTATTAAATTATTCTTCTTATAACCTTACATAGAGAACAAAAACGTTAAACATGGTATCTAGCAATGTGAGCTTTTGGTATTTTGTGTTACATAACATTAAATTTGCGCTGGAACTCTACGGTGAATAACCCTGTATTAATTGTAATTTTTTTCTCATTTTTTGACACTTTGTTGACATAGGCATAATTAGGCAGTTTTTTTTTTTTAATTTGTGACAATCTAACCAAATTTTGAAATGACATTGACGACCAAAATTTGTTGCTCGCGACACATAGTGACATTTTTTTAATAAACAATTGTCAGTGTCAAAATTAAGTAAAAAACCACTCTGTACCACCCCAAAATGTGCACATATGGACCAGCCGTATAACAATTTGACACCAAATCATAGTTAAGGTTATGTTAATTTCACTTCCCGGACCTGTTTTCCGCGAATTCATTTTCAAAACAAATTTAATGACAAATCAGCGGAAATATTTTTCAAATTTGAAATAAAGTCTCGCTCGTCAGGGCGCAGGCTCAGTTACATTAAAAAAATGTTGACACCCAGTGTGACTAATCGTATTATCATGAAAATCACTATTTGGCTCATACCAACATGATAACGTTTTCACAATTGTTAACACTGCATTCCACCACCTACGTTGGAAATACAACCGGCCACACTGTTTGGTGAAAAATGCGTCAGATTGTATTTGTTAGGTTATCTGTCAATTTCCGTTTTTACAACTCAAAATTTTAGAATAAAGGAAAAGAACGAAAACCTTTTTTAAAATGCAGCAAGTAAGTAGGTAGAAAATCAAATTCTAAAAGCAAAATAAACTTATGAACTAATTTTAATGTTTTCGAATCATGTTTGTGAAATATGTAATTATATTGCCAACTTAGAAATTTAGAAATATGTATTTTTATTTTGCCAACATAATTCAACAGGTGGTGGAAATTTAGAATTGAGACAAAATATACCGAGTGACTATAAATGATTGAAGGAAAATAGTGGATTGGCAACACTGATGCAGTTGGTAGTGCAAGTCTTCTCGTGCATCATCTGTCAATCATTCCTATTTAGGTTAGGTTAAGTCACGAAGTACATTGTCGATTTAGATTTTTTTGACGTTTGTTTCAATTTTAAAAATTGCGTGTGTCATGCCAACGATGTTGCCAACTAAAGATTTCAAATGTGTTACCAACATAACAAAATAATTTTCAATCATTTATAGTCACTCGGTACATCTTTTGTTAATAATCAATGTCAATTTTGACAAACAAAATGCCTAATCTAACCAAAAATGCGAAAGTGCTCATTCTTTCCAAATTAGAAGAAGGATGGTCGATCCGGAGGGTAGCCCAGTATTATAACATCGTGAAGAGCACCGTGAAAAGGATAAAACAGACAATATTATGGTGTTCCAAAATATCAGTGACGTTTTATGTTGTCAAACTTACGTAACCTATATAAAAAATATGACGTTCAAATTTCAAAAAGGTGTCTTTACATGTAGAAAAAACTGTAATAAATCGACTTCTTGATTTTTGAGGTGTACTCTATAATTTTGAAATTAACTGTACAGTTATTGAGTTAGGGACACGGAATTTCGGGCATCATTTTTCGGTCACATCAAAAAATTGCGATGTAAATCACTCTTTATTGTCAACGTGACATTCAAAGATCAAATTTTGAAATTTATTTTCTGTTCACGTCAATCGCATGTCAATTGTCAACCATTGAGGTTAATAATACAGGGTTATTCTAAATGATTGTAGTCGAAGTAGGCCATGCCCATGTTATTACATTTTTGCCGCTTTCATGTGAACTGTCAGTTTTGTCGCTGTCATTGTCTTTTTTTAGGTGAAAAGTGCTCTGATGAGATTTTTATTTATTTTTGTTAAATTAACGATTGAATCCAGAAATATTGAGTTGTTTTGCACCCAATTTAACTCCCGTGTGTACTCACTTATTCACATCATTTTGATGTTTTTTTATGTGGAGCGGCAACCATAAATTTTACATTGAGTTTTCACGCCTGCTTCGACTACAATCATTTAGAATAACCCTGTATAAAGCATTTTTTGACAGTATATTTATTGACAGTGATGCCCGAAATTACGTGTCTCTAACTGTACTATGCCGGCCAAAAAATTTGGGCCGTCATTGTCTGTCAATTCAAAAAAAGAAATTGTAATCCGTACTTTATTGTCATCATGATTACCGTCTTGATTATGAACGTAATTTTTTGGGTGGTAAATTTCAAAACTCAAAATTGTTTTGTCATTTCTACTACACAGAACGTTTACCTCAGGTTATCTATGTACGATTGCTCTAATTTTGTTCATTCGTGTCGGATTTTTGGAATATCTGAGCTTCAAACAGTTTAAATTGATTGTCAAACTGACAAGAATCGAAAGTGGGGTTACGATTCCTAAATGTTTATTTACACTTTACTTGAATGTGAAGAAATTGACGGCCAAAATTTTTTGGCCGCCATAGTACAAGGTTACTTCCCCAAAAAAGTAAAGGTCTTTATAACAAAACTTACAATGAATTTATTACGTGGTGCAGAAAGAAGAAAGTGTTTTAGGGTATTATTTCAACAGCTGACAGTTCCAAATACGTAATGCACTATTCCGGACACGGAATCTTGGCCAACATTTTTTAGACATTTCTAAAAAAAAAAAGATGTAAACCAATCATTAGTGTCATTAATAAATGACATTTATTAAAAATCACTTTGAAGTTTTTCTTGTGACATCAAAAAGGCAGGGAAATGGGATTATCGAGTCAAAAGTTGGGTTATATTCAAAAAAGGCGAGTTCACACATATTTGTCAGTTAAATGTCAGTTGTGGCCAAGATTCCGTGTCGGGAATAGCACGTTTCATTTAATATCGGGTGTTCATTTAAATTTATTCTCCAAGTTGACGTTGAAAAGGCGATTGTGAACTCACCACGGGTTACATCACGGATCACTGGATCAACTGTTTAAATATAACCTCACTTTTTGCGTTCTTTCGTTGTTTGTGTTTTTACTTTGCAGACTGACGAGTTCACAATCGGCAATATTTTATTTTACTTTCTTCTTCGTGCACTGTATTGACCACATCGATGGATAGATAAATTGATACCATTTTTTCTTTAATTTTTTAACATCTCTGATGGCAATGGCTTTGTTGCTTTTATTTCCTTTTTATTTTTTCATTTAGATGTAGGTATTTTTCTTTAACTCTCCTTTTTTCGTCTAATTGGCACTTGTTTTCTTTACTTTACATATCCTTATTCTTCTTCCAATCAATATTGTTTTAAATATTCGAAATTTGTCTCAATGAGGATAGAAATCAATTTAAAATTAACAATAGGTATAAACACAAATATCGATGATTTTTTTTGAAAAAAAAGGAAACAACGCAATGGTCGGCGAACGAGGAAGTGAAACTCCAACAAAAGGATCAATGGACTGAATACAGTTCGAATCGAGAATGTGATTATTGATTTTTGATTAGAACCGAGAGATTGATTCGAGCACGGAACCCTTCCAGGTACTGAACCGGTGGTACCTGCGAAGCTCCGACGCTCCGATTGTGAGAGCAAGATAACCCATTCGCAGTTAACTTCCGCGTAAAAAAATCTAAATCCCAAAGTTGTTTGTTGGTAAAAACTGTTGATTTTCGGCTGTACCGTTGAACTGGTTTGGGCAGGTCAGCAACTGTGTCCCCAGTGGGCTGCGCGAATATGCAAAACAATTTGTCACATCGAGCGCCTACGAAAAGCATCACAGGGAAATTCGGAGTTTCACCGCCGCCAATGAACCGTCGAGGTCATAAAAAGCGTGAAATGAAGGTCACTTTCTTTTCCCTAGAAGAGCCCACCCGAGCGCGCCTTTCCCTTCCGGTGATAAAATAAGTGAAATCTCGCTCCGTTTCAGTTATACGCCCGGCGAAGCCTCGCCTACGGTTTCGACTCCGGGGGCGACCAAGGCGCCTGCGGCAGGCAGTACCGCGCCGGGAAGATGCACCGCCCCCCGTGCGATCTCTCCGCGGGGTACTGCACTTCAGCCGGGGCGGCGTACCCGTGGCACGCCGTCAAGAGGTTCGTCAGAGAGAACCACGGCCTGATGCGGAGGATGTACGGCGACCAGCGCCACGGCCAGGTCCTCAAGGCTGAGCTGGAGGACGTGGGGTTGCAACCCCTCGACCACCAGCAGCGATTCGACGACCGCAAAAGTACCAACCACCGCCGCCAATCCAGGCCGGTACTGATCGATTTGTTTCAGTGTACGGCAAGCAAGAGTACCATTTCAGCACCGACAACGAGCTGGGCCGCGACAGCGAACCTAGGTTCTTGAGGGAGGACGACATCAGCAACGATGACGTCCTCAACACCAAGTTCGTCTACTCGGAGGAGCCCTCCATCAGCATCAAGCTGGCGGACCTGAGGACCGCGCCTCACTTCAGACCCACGACCCACAAGTCCACGACGGAAGAACCGCCGAAGACCACCACCGAAGAGGCGACGACTCCGACGGAGACCACTACGGCGGAGTCCACCACCGACACAACCACCAAGAGCGACAGCGCGAGCCCCACGGAAGCCGGCGCGACGAGCGAAGGCGAGAGTCCGGGGGCGATGCTCTTCCAGGACGCGGAGCAGAGCAAGGACGCCCACAAGGTCCAAGTCGACTACCAAATGAAAGGAGTGTAGGTGTGGAGAAAGTGTCTCTCGCAGTCCTCCATTTTGTCGTTTTCGCAGGAACGCGTGTCCGGTGAAGGAGGAAGTGGTGGCGCCGTTCTGGGCCAACAACACCCGCGGCGAGGTCCTCGCACTGCTCAACATGTACCCCTTCGAGCAGTACGTCCACTGGGAGAAGTGCACTCACGAGCACCGCCAGATGTACTGTCGCGATGGATGCCGCTGCGAGCAACAGTATCGCCTACACAGACTGTTGGCCTACGACCCCAACAACGAGTGTCGAGGCATCTTTTCCGACTGGTTCAGGTTTCCGTCGTGTTGCGTCTGCAAGTGCTACAGCATCCCTCCGGCCGAATTTAGGGTCACGTCGAGGAGTCCACGAGCTTACAGCGACCAAGAGGTGCCCGACTGGTACAGAAGGAAAAGTGAAGCGATTTTTTCCGGAGATCACGGATGAAGGTCCATAAGTGCCTCAAGCGAAACATGTCAAGGCTCGTGCTCTTTTATTTTACGGACATTTTGTAACGCATTCTGTACATTTATACATTATTCACATTAACATTTGTGTAGATATTCATACTAAAAGGAATTAAACATTGTTGTGTTCTGACAGCTGTTTCGTCATTTTCTATTCCAAATAGTGTACGCCATTGCTTTGTTTTCAACATGATTTTAAATATTTTGTTAATGTAAAGTAAAACATTTGTATTGTTATCCAACGCTTCGGTCAGTCTGACCGATTCTAATTACCTAATCGATTTTAAAATTTAAACTGTTAGAAAAACAGTATATCCAAGCATATCAGGACCATATTGTCTTTTTGACAAACTTGTCAGTCTTGTCGTTGTCACTTCCTAATTGTTCTGTCAGATGTTTAGTGATTTTACCGTGGTGAGTTTGGTAGAAAACTCATGTGGAAAAATCGAAATAAAAGCCACCATTAAACTGATTTAAATTTTATTTACAGCTTCAACTAAAATTAGTACATTAAGGACCAGCGTACAGAAGCGAAATTAAGTTAATCGTAATCAAATGCGAGATTAGAACACGTGATCAGATTGAATCAATCGAAGTTTCGGTTAATCGCGCATTAAAATTTAATTCGAATTAAGTATTTAATTTTCTTTCTATAAACTGGCTCATAGTCGGTTTTTTAAACAAATATGTAAACACAATCACATTTAAGATCAGTGTTCGTAACCTTTCAAAGTAGAGAGGTTTGATTATAAAAATTATAGAAATAAACTGATATAATCGTGTCAAAAATAAATTACTCCCTAGGATTTAGGGATATTCGCTACTAGGTTGCCATAAATTTTGTTAGGTTGGAGGCTATGTGGTTTCTGGTGACAAACAAAAGATGCCGTAACAATATAAAAAATGTAAGGCAGCGAATTCCTTGTAACAGTTGCATTTGGCTCTATTCCTCGCTAAGTGATAAATGTTTTTTCGTTTCACAATCAATTTTGGTTTCTGGCGGCATATTTAGTTGGACTAAATCTCTTTCTCAATTCATAGTAACCAACCTTAAGCATTCAAAATTACTTTTGAAAATTTTAGTTACACACAACATGAAAAACGTTATTTCCCTAAAAGTTCGAATTCTTGGGAGTAATTTATTTTTGACACGATTAGATGTTTTTTTCGAGAAATTTTTTGTCGCGAATCCGAACAGAATTAATGTATGAATTCGGGGATAGGGTGGTAGGGAAAGTTCCGACCGTAGACGCCATTTGGTGGTATGGAAGTGAGCCAAAAATATAAGTTTTGCGAATATCTCGAAAATGAAAGGAGCGCGATAAATTTTTTTCGGCTCAAAGGCAGTTACTATTTTGTCCGCTCAACTTGTTACACACATCAATATATCATAATTCATCATAAAAAAAACGTAAACTCCATCCATTTTCAATATACATTACTGTTAGGGAATTTTGTATTGCAATCAAAGTGTTTTATTTTTTCTAATATTAAACATTCAAAGCAGACGTTTTGAATTTGTCAAGAAATTTCACACTGTCAGATTATAATTATATTTGAAAAAAATACGATTAAGTTACCATACCTATCATGTAGGCCACAGGCAGGGTTATAAAGAGAAAATGCCTCACTTTGGAGACAAAACAAAGTGTTCACCGGTGTTTTAAAAACATTTGGGAAGTAAATGGTCCAAATTTGGGGAGGATGCCAGTTTACCGAATGGTTGGGGAGATTTTTGCTGTAAGTTGATAAATCCACTTTTAATTTAAATTGATCTATTTAGTTAAAATGTTAGCTTCAATCTCCTACAGATATTTAAAGGAAAAGTACAGAGTAATTTCTGGGTCGGGGGCACAAGCACAGAATGGAAACGAGGCACGATGGAACAGTGAAGAAATATTTGCGCCGTTGTGCGCTTTTTTTAATTACAAGACCGCCGGGCTCCAAACTTGACTTGACGGGGTTTGTTCCTGAGCACTATTCATTTCTAATGTATCATGCTTTTACTTTGTGTCCTGCTCTGAAATATTTTTGTTAAAATTTGTTTACGTTACGTAGGTACACCTACTTGCTGGTTTCAATGTAGATACCATATTTTAAGTAAAATATTTAAAACTAGTTTACTTTGCTTGATTACGGGACCCGATTAGAGATTTGTCAAAAATGACAATAATCGTACATTATAACCTCTTCAAAATACACATAACCTGAATTATTATTTGTGACATTGCATTTACAGTAGAAAAAAGTTGTATCCTATTACGCCACAAAAGTTACTAAAATCACTAGATTTAGTTGTGTATATTGAAAATGGATGGAGTTTACAATTTATGTTCCCATGGCCTACTAAATCTGAACTGCGCTGCGCTTATTACGGCCGTAACAAAGCTCGGATTTTCAATGGAGCAATTGATTCCGCTAACCTCAAAATATTTACCATAGAGAAAATAAAATACTATAGAATGAAAAGTACCTAATAAATTTTTGGAAAATCGTTTAGCGCACCCTCACCACACCGCAAGAGGGCGCAAATGTTTTAAAAAGTCAAAACTTTAAAATCAAAGTAATCTCAATAATCTAAAAATCAGTCAAAGCAGTGTCAATCTTTATGTCACTATCTTGTAATTCAAAATGAGGCTGTGTCACGTTCACAAATAATGTAGTACCGCGCCTAAGATTGCTAAATTTGTTGTTGAGAGAATCAAGCAAAATTTATATAGAAAACAATCAACAAATTGAAAGAAAAATAATACTTCAAGACCAAGAGATTACACCATTATTTGATACACCATATCTTATTAAAGGAATTAGAAATTATAGGATAACAAAAGATTTGGTTTGGGAAGTAAACGAAGAAATTTTAAGTGTGAAATTGGATCATATAGTGAAGGTTTATCTTTATGATTCAGTGTGGGGCGAATTAAGAGCCCTCCATAAAATTATGGACATGCAGATAAGATCCAAAAGATGTCCTATGCAACTCAAGTTTTGAGTCGTCATAATCATGATTAATTCAATTATCACACTATTAATTAACTGTGGTAATTTCTAATAACATTGTTGTTAATAATATAATATATATTTTAACTAACAGGTAGAACAAACCTAAATGATGAAGACTGCAAAAACAAAAACTTTTTTGACAAACTCTTTGATAATAATCTAGAGGGAGGGATATTTCGCCCACGTTGCGAGAAACCTCTTGCTTGTGGAGTTTACAAAAATCCGGGGCACACAAAATTTCGGCAGGAAGCAGTCCTACACTTACGCAATATGTACCTACTTTGGAAAAATTTTTGGATTAAAAAACAGCACTTCCTTCCATATATATATATATTCGTATGAAGAAAATTACAATTAAAATTCGAAATTCATAAAATAATTATGGTAAATTATATGTTTTTAATTTGTTGTAGCCAATTTAGGGCGTCTTCGGTAAGTAGATGTAGTTTGGAGAAACCTTGCTGGAATTTAGTAAGGGGACATTCTTCCAAAATGTGTTGGATGGTTTCTTTTTCTGCACCGCATTCACAAGAAGGGTTTTCACGAATGTTCCAGTGAAACAACATATTATTGCATTTGCCATGCCCGGTTCTAAAACGATTTAATTTACACCAGATTTTCCTAGGTAGGTCAAATCCCGGAAGTTGTTTTGTAGGATCCTCAATTAGATTTTTATTGAAAATATCTACGTCTTGCCAGGCTGCTTTCCAATAGTCAGATTTGGAAAATGGTTCCATGAGAAATTCTTCTTTCCAAAGTGGTTTACGCGATTTTAATCTAAAGGGTGGTAAATTTGCCATGTCTTGTGTTATGGAGTACATGTTCGGTGAATTTTGAAATTTATCCCAAATTCGTTTTGTTACGTATTTTCTTCTAATATCGTACGGAATAATGTGCGCTAGGACATGTAGCCATGGTGTTGGAGTAGATTTTAAAGTACCCGTTATTATTCGAAGTGTGGTATTCAATTGAGCATCTATTTTGTTCACGTGTGCACTGTTCTTCCAGACAGGGCAACAATATTCTGCCGTTGAATATACTAGAGCTAGTCCTGTGATACGTAAAGTGTGTGCATTCGCTCCCCAACTTGTGCCCGCGAGTTTATGTATAATGTTGTTTCTCGTTTTCAGTTTCTGTCGTAACTTTTCGATGTGTAATTTGAAGGTTAGAGATGAATCAAGAGTTACTCCTAGATAAAAAAATTTAATGAAAACATTGGAAGGATTTTTGGATGTATACTAAAATTTAGCAGAAAGTGGCAAGTGTGAGTTTTTTAGAGTTTGTGAAAAATGTTAATAAGATTCATAATATTTTCAAAATTATATTGAGTAACATAACTTCGGCCGATAATATTAAAAGCAAAATTTCAACGGCAATTCAAACATAAGTACTTAATGTTACTTTTTCGTTCACTTAAAAATAAAATTGAAGATGAAATTATTGGTAAAATAATTCATTTAACCACATTTACATTAAGGGGTAAAATTTAATTTTAAATGGTAGGATACGAGAACATAGCATTTAGGAATAATATTTATAAAAATAAAGCAGAACTGTATCAAAGACGGTTGAAAATAAAATATCGAAAGTAGTGCTGGCGTTTTAATTTGTTGTGAAAATTTGCAATGATAAAAAATCAAAGGAAAGGTAAACGCATCCAGTACGCTGTGATTTTGCACCGTCACCAGGATAAGAGATGGCGGTAAACCCTTTGTGCCCAAAAAATGTATAGGGAGTTTGCGTTCTATATGTTCTTATTTTGTCTATGATATTTACCCTTAACCAACTCCATCTGTTAGCGAAATGGAAAAGAAAAATGTAATTTGAATTGAAATTATCCAATCACAATCACATAACGTGTTTATTTTGTTAGGTTAACATTTTCTATTTTGTCATTTTGACGGAAAATACATTTTCACGAATACATTTCATGAACGTTAGAATACCTAATAATTACAATAATCAAATTATCAAACATAATATTTATATGTATATGAAATGGAATTGCAAAATCTGAAAATGGATAGAGCACAGTAGAAAAATTAAAAGTAAAACTATCTATCTGCAGGAAGACAATACCTTTCTCGTAAGTTTATAATTTTAGAACCTTCCTACTTGTGAGTTTATTCTGAATGGATTTCGTTTTTATGTAATCTGTTTTTTTTTATAAACAAATGTTTAAAATTGGTTTAATTACTAATTGGGTAATAACTTTACAAATTTTATCTTTGTGTTTATCACAGGTAAATATGGAATTCTGTATTAAATGTGGATGCAAAGTAGTAACCAGTGGTTGACAAGGATTTTTTGGAATTAAATATGATAAAACTTGTGTGGCAATATTAGCCAAGTCTTTTAAAAGCCCCACAAATTTACAGACCCCACGGTCTTGAAGCCAAACTAATCGTAACAAGGGTCCTGGAGTTGCTGTAGATAATAAAGAAGAAACATGTATTACAGTGCAATGTTTCATTTAGTTTTTTTTAAATAATTTTATCAATTTTGGATTTGGTTTGGAGGTTGCTGGGAATTTGAAAATAACTGTTGTTATTTTTTCCACATGCAACGCACTATTTTCCCATGTTAGTACTTCAACCTTGATGAAATTCAAGGAAATTTAAATTATTGTGGCAATTTAGTTGATTTGTAGTTTAATATCTTTAAAGAGATGGCGCTAGTTAAGGGTAGATTTTTTGAGGTTAGCCGAATCAATCATTCAGCTACCGGGTGATCAAGAAGGACTGTTTAAGTTGGCAATACAATTAAGAAAATTTTTATTTATAACACTGTAACTGGATATGTTTTGTTGGTTTATTTGACAAATATCTGATATAGGTATAGCATTAACAACGACAAGCCACCAACAACCGGAAGTTACTTCTGTTATACGATTTAAAATACGATTCAGTGTTACCAACTTAAACAGTCCTTATTGATCACCCCGTAGTTTGTTACGGCCGTAATAAGCGCAGCGCAGTTCAGATTTAGTAGGCCATGATGTTCCATATTATTTGTTTCAATTTCAATAGTGAATTTTATGCTTCTGTTCTGTTGGTATCGAAAATTTTTTCATAACCTTTTCTGTCAAAATTAAACGTCATCGTAAAAACGTCAAGTCTCAAGTCTTCCTTTTGTACATGTCAATTTTTCATTTCATTGCACAACATTAGACCATAGTATAGTTTTATATTCGAATCACTGTGATATTCCACCTGTAGTAGCTCGTAAACCTTAGATTAAGATGTCGTGTCCGTGGGCAAAGCTAGAGAAAATCGAACCCGTTAACTTCGACGAGATAATGTCGGAAGAAGTCGCTCGAGATTTACAAGCTAAAGAAGACAAAAAGTATGCAGAAATGATCGGTACCCCGTCGATAGCCGATCACGACAAATCCGAAGAGGTCCCCGTTGCTGTCGTTGCGGACGAGGCGTGCGAGTCAGACGCTATGATTGCCAGAATGCTGCAGATGGCGTTCGACAAAGAATATGATGATAATCTCAGAAAGACAGAAGAAAAGGTGAACGGTGCATCAAAAGTGTCAATATCATTGGAGAATTTCCGACGGGTGCCCCACAACTTCGGTAAGCTCAAAATCTCCCACTTTGTCATTCGTTGCAACATGTTTTGTAGATTTCGAAAGCGACTCGGAAGAAGAGGAAGTGGTCGACGTGTGCGATCGGCGCGACTGGGACCGATTCGACACCCTCCAAAGACAGCTCGATTCGATCCCGCCTTGCGGGTACAAAATGCAAAACGGCAGCGTCGTCACGAAGCATGACGTCACAATGAGCGGCCGCAAAAACGCTTGCAAGCTCTTGTCCTTCCCGCCGGATTTCCAGACCGGCGACGGCGAAAACTTCGATCTTAAGCTGTCCAACAAAGTATTCAACAGCCTGAAGCGCCACTCCCAGCATGAACAGGCGCGCCGACATCGACTCCGCGACAAGAAAGAGGACAGAGCCACGCAAGAATTTGGCCTGGACGAACACACGCGCCTCGTCATCTTCAAATTGATCCAAAACGAGATCCTCAACAGCGTCAACGGCGTCATCAGCATAGGCAAAGAAGCCGTCATTTTGCACGCTGATGCTAACACGGAGTACGCGGAGAAGGTCCTCCCAGCAGAGTGCGCCATCAAGGTCTTCAAAACGACGCTGTCGGAGTTCAAGCAGCGGGACAAGTACATCAAGGACGACAGGAGGTTCTCGGGGAGGTTGGGGAATCAGTCAGCTCGCAAGACAGTTCACCTGTGGGCCGAGAAGGAAATGCACAACTTGAACAGACTGAAGAATTCGAATGTGCCGTGTCCTGAAGTGGTAACCTTGAAGAAGCACGTCCTCGTGATGTCCTTCATCGGCGAGAACAACCGACCAGCTCCTAAACTCAAGGACGCGATCTTGTCGGAAGCTGAGTACATAATGGCCTACGATCAGGTCGTCGAGGCGATGAAGACTCTCTTCACTTCAGCAGAGCTCGTTCACGCCGATCTATCCGAATACAACATCTTGTGGCATCAAGGCCGCTGCATTTTCATCGACGTGAGCCAGGCGGTACTCCTGTCGCAAGAAAACTCTGTCCACTTCCTCAAAAGGGACTGCGACAACGTTAGTTGCGTAAGTATAGACGTTAATGACAGTTGACATGTAGATGGCGGTACTAACACAGCTGACGATAGTAGTTGTAGTAGGCCGTGCTGGATTGTCTTGACAGTTGTGCAGAGGGCGCTGTTGTTGATTGTGTCGTTTTTCAGTTCTTCACAAAGAAAAAGGTGCCAAAAGTGCTGAGTTCAGAAGAATTATTCAAGTCCATCACTGGACATTATTATGACGACAAGGCGGGACTCATGGAGCTGCAACAATCGTTTAAGGTGAAGCCACACCTGGTGGACAAACTCGAAGAGAGCGATCACGATTTCGAGAAGCAGTGGGAAAAGGCGCAGAAAGAACTGGAAATGGCGACGCTGGCCGAGCCACCGTTAGCGTAGTCAGGACAACCTCGACTGTTGTTGATATTTCGTTTATTGAGTAAATATGTACAAAAAGGCGAGCTGAAATATTATTGCACTTTAAAGCACATTTCGTAAGTGGGGGGTTTCTCGGGTATGTTATTTATGTCCAAGTCGTCGCTCTGGAACCACTTGATTTCCTCTTCAGTCAGCTCCTCGAGTTTCGAATAGAATTCTTGATTGGGTGCGGATTGAGCGGGGCCCCCCGTGAACGCGTTGCCGTTCCCCGTTTGCATCCCCAAATTGCCGAAAATGTTCTGCGTGTGCTGGAACGCAGGTTTGTTGCCGGTTGGCGCGACCCCGAAGGGGCCACTTGCAACTTGCGGCCCCTCGAACGGGCTCGTGCTAGTTTGGGGCGCCGCAAACTGTCCGTTCGGGACCGGAGGAGTCCCGACTTGACCGCTGGCGATCAAGGGGCTGCTGAAGGGTCCGGCCGGGGTCGGAGCTGGAAACTGAGGGTTCGCGGTCTGTCGAGGAGCGAACTGACCGTTGGAATTCTGAAAAACGTTCTGTTGGGGCGCGAACTGGGGGTTTTGGTTCGCGAAGACCGATTGCGGTTGCGCTCCCGCCAAAAAGGGGGTGGCTCCGAAGATGGGCCCAGCGGGGGCCGTCTGTTGTGGCCCCGCGAAGATCGATTTGCTCTGGTTCTGTTGGTTGGCGAAGGCGGGGCGTCCTGCGAAGACCGAAGCGTTCGGGGGCGCCGCGAAGACGGTCTGCTGGGGCCCCGCGAAGACGCTCTGGTTGGGCGCGGGGGCGCCGAAGATCGGCTTCTGCGGTTGCGACGTGAAAGCGGAGGCTGACGGGGCCGCGCTGAACGGTGCCTGGTTGTTGTGGAACGAGCTGGAAGGGGGAGTGTTGTAGATGGATTTCAACATGTTGACGGCGTCCGGCGAGGGGTTTTGCAACGCTTTGATCTTCATGACCGCCTGTTGCAACATCATCTGTAGATTCTGCTTGTACTGATCCGCCGTCCCGTTCTTCGCTGATTCGTAAAATAGGTATCTGATCTCCTCCATGCTGTGGTCCTCGAAACCGGGGAATGCAGGTTTGTCGCGGAAGGGGGCGTACGATGACAACAACCACTGGCCCCCTTTCTCGGCCGAAGTCATGTCGTTGACCGTCGCTTTGACCAGGGTGTTGGTGTCGACGTTCGAGGCCCCCTGAGACGGCTTGTTGTACTGGTTCTGGACCAGAATTGACGGGGCACTCCCATAATTGTGGTCTGGAATGCCAGTGCCGTAAGGAAAAAATTTCAATATATACAACACAATATACCCACCGTTGTTAATTTGGTGATCGAATTTACAACTGTTGCCGAATCTGCAGGTGCCCTGCAGAAAGTACTTGCAGACGACCATAAAGTTCGTCGAAAGTTTCTCAAATCTTCGATTAAAAATAAACTGATGTACAGTTTTAGGTTATATTTTGATGTGGTTGTCAAAAATGTAAAAATGACGTTTGACCTGTCAATTCAATATTCTCTTTACAGATTTCTATTGCAACTTTTTTATAATTAGAAACTTATTCAGTAGATGGCGCCTTGAACAAAAAAAAATAAAAAATTATGTATCCTATGAAAAGAAATGTGTAAGTGTTTCTAATTTAAAACATTGACCAGCAAATGTAAACGCCAAACCAGCCGACGACATAACTACCGGGTGATCAAGATTGAATCTGTTGCTGACTTGCTGTTGGTGACAATGAAAATTTCAATGATTTTGGTACCACTAATCTAAACGCATTTCCGGTTGTCAGCTTTGACAGGCAAATTTGAAATTTTCCATCAAAGGTTCATTTTTGTAATAGATAGCATATTAGCATACCATAAACATAACCGACATAACCTTTTTTTTAAATGTCGTGTCAAGTTAAAACATCCTACCAGTGCCAATTACGAGACAAAAAAAAAAAAACACCAGTATTTTTCTATTGTTTCATTGTCAACAGACTCGGTCACTGGATACACTGTTTGATTTCCGTCACGAAAGTGCCTGACATTCGGACTTACAAAATTAACATAACACTCACTAGACATTGACGCTATTTATAACCTCAAACTTAGAAAAACATAATTAATTAACAAACAGCTTTACTACCAAATTAAATGCAACATTTCCATGGTCTCTCATTATGCTAAAACAAGGTGAATACATTTTACGAATTGGGGGAGGGTTAATAAATTTGCCTCTTGTGGATTTAATCGATTTATTTGCAGCAAAACATCGTCGTAACGACAAATCAAGGTACATAAAAGAGTTACGTAACCTATATACAAAGAACACTTAAAACGTATTAATTAATAGGTACTTAAAATAAAAAGCTTTCAAATAAAGAATTAAGTTATGTATTATAATTTGTAACATATTACACGTGAGTTGCGCAAAAAAGAATTTTTGCCTAAACATTTTTTTATCACTTCAGATCGTCCTAAGAAGGCCATAGAATCGTCCGGAGAGGTCGAGCGACCAGACGGCAATTGATTACATCTATAACAGTTCTTAAGAAGAAGAATATGTATGTAATCGCATTTGATCTTCTATTTACACAATAAAACTTAAGAGTAAAGGGATACTAAACTTTAGTAATACATATTGCAGTTGTACAAACTTAAAAAACACGAACAGAGTAAAAATATAGAATTCTACATCATTAACAATATCCTCAGGAAACTCTGCTCTCCTTACGAACTAATAAATACTTTGTTATGTACACTTAGTAAATAATTTAATTTCTGAAACAGAATTTTTGGGGAATGTTAACTTTGGTATCATTTTGTTGGTAAAGTTGTATTCATTAAACTATACAAGACAATATTAATAAATATCTAAAAAAAAAAAAACTAAACAATAGAATTCTTCAAGAAACGCCGCCCATCACCCTTGATGAGTAACATCGTTGTTCATTTGACTATTATTGCAACCAAAATAAAAACGAAAATCCCCCATTACTCAAGAAGGGTCCGGAAAAAAGAACTTCCAGATATCACAAGGCAGTGAAGAGAAATACGTATTCGATTGTGATGATGCAACTTCGTGCTCTGTGTGTAAGGTATGTGCAAACATCTAATTGACACCGTTAATGTTTGTTTGTTTACATATCATCTATGTATCTTCGGGAGGAAAAAAAACAAAGTGAAGTAATCGATTATTTTAAATATTAAAATAACAATTACCGAGAGAGTGACAGGTCAGAGAGGAGGGAAGGAGGGAGGAGAAAAGAAGAAACAACGACGTAACTATTAAACCGGAGATCTGTCGCCGTTCGGACTGTAGTCCTTCAGCAGCTCCCTCAACCTGATGATTTCCTTTTTGGCGGCCTCCAGGTCCCCCTGCAGGCTTAACTCCTTCTCTCGCAGCCGCTTGATGTCCCTTTGACAGCTCTACAAGCAAAAACGGGGGGGCAATCAGGGCGGCCGCCTCGGTCGTCGCACCCGACACTTACCACGTTTTGCCTCAACAGATCGAGCTTGTCGCACTTGAGTTTCGCCACCTCCTGCGCCAACACCTCCGCACTAGGCCCCGTCGTGCTCGTCGGCCTGTCCTGGCAGACGCTGCACGCCTTCGCCGCCGTTTCGGCGCTCGACATGCTCTCCAGTCCGGTGTCGCTGTCGATGTAGCCGCCGGCGAGGTGCTCTTCCAGGTCCTCGCTCGTCAGCGACGAGTCGTCGCTTGCCTCGGACAGCGCCGGATGGGCGTGCGCCGTCAAGTCCGGCGACGACGCCGTCGACGAGTTGGCGCTCTTCTTGCCGTTGGAGACGATCGAGCTCTTCGACAGCGACCTCCCGCTCTAGACGCGACAACCGATCAGACACGTGGTGGTCACCGTCGACGCGATAATACTCACCGAAGGCGTCGATTCGGAGATCGTCGGCTGGCTCGACTTCTTTGACAGCCTGTCGTGGCCGTTGGCGCCCGCCAGGTTGTTGTCCACGCTCTGGCTCGACTTCACCCTGGCGCTCCACGCCTTCTTCACGGTGTCGATGAACCTGGAGCCCGGGCCGGAGTCGCTTTTCGGGGTGCCGGGGACCATGGTGGCGCCGGCGGCGCCCAGGAATTCGTTGGTCTTCTCTTTCAGCTCCTCGGTTAGGGTCTGGAGGAGCGAGGTGCGCGTTCTCAGCTCCAGCTTGGCGAACTTGTCCGCCTTGTAGCAGGCGTTCTCGGCGTTGATTAGTTTGGTCAGGAGGAATTCTTTCAGTTCGGGCCCGTGACGGAAGACGGCCGGCGTCGGCAGCGTCGGACCGAAGAAGGGGACGTCGTCGCGCGCCGTCACGCTCACATTATACCTGCAACGGGCGACGATTAATTAATATGTATGTCAAACGAAAACAATTTAGTCAACGAGAAAATCTAGCACGGTTTCAAACCGAAACTGACACCGAAATGGGGGTCAAGTTTTGACGTTATTTGCTAAATAAAACGACTCAGACTGGAACTGGTTCTCTTATTCTTATTCCTATTATGAAATTCGTCGTTATTAAGGCATTCCACGCTAATTATGATGACATAACCTCTAAATTATTTATGTATTTCCATTTTACTCGCCATTTGTGCTTTAGTTATAAAAACTGGTTACATTTCTGTCGTAATAAATTATTTGGTAACATTGATACGTGGTGTCGGTAGAATTGATTTTTTTTTTTGATTATTTGACTGAGAACTGAAAAGAAAAGGACGTCGAAAGAAAGACAGAAGTGTTTTAAAGATAAATTAAAATTGTGAACAAAACGACAAGATTCGGAATCGCCTCAAATGAAAAAAAAATTCAGCTGTCTGTCTAAAATGTTTGAAGATGGAGCGATTAGAAGAAAATTAAACATGAAGAAATGGAAAAAGAAGAAACAGGAAGTTGGCTAGATAAGATGCAGATCAATAAATTCACCTTATCTTATCATTAAATATTTAAATATCAAAATATGGTTTCCGCGAAAACCTCCTTTGAAGTCCAGACCAGATTTTTCTTACTTTAAAGAAAGAAGAAAATCAGCAGACCTTCTAGACGAATCTTGGGGCCATCTTTCAACACTACAAGAACTAAATTTAATCCGATCTTAATTTTTGAAGAGGTCCAATAATTACTACTATGTATTTTCAACATATTTTATTTCACAAACATAAAAAACACTGCAAAATTTCGCTCTCGTACAATACAACTTCCATTCATTGCAAAATATCGTATGATCAAAAAGTCTTTGGATCAGGATTGCCGTGGAATTAACAAGATATATGACATAGGGTGAGAAATCTCATCATATAAAAATTGAGGTTATTATAGACATTAGTAGCGCAGCATGTTAATAAAGTTAATAACAACTGATAACAACTAATTTGAAAGTTTAATAAATGTCTTACTTTGCGAGGCATTTTTAAAAACACGTTCAAATTTTTGATGCGAGTTTGCGTATTTTCAAGGACATTAAAAATGACAAGCGCCGTGGACAAGCGTTGGCTGGTATTGCCAATAGACATCATCAAATTTCCTGAATTTAGCAAAATTTTGTATTTTCAAACCTAAATCAACAGGTCGTGGTTCTTTGATTAAAAAACAGACTATACATTATGTAATTGGGTTTATTCGCTTCGTTTATGTTTAAATGAGTTCCGTAAATTATGTACTTTGAAATACACATAAAAACGACGGGCAGTAGAAGTAAATATTTCTATAGATGGGAATCGCGATCCAAAGACTTTTTGATCATTCTATAGTTATTTTGATTCTGGCGACATCTATAATCGTCGCGTGAGAACGGTCACGACTCGCAACGCACCTTATCGCAGTCGACCGTGATTTTTAATTTGACAGCTGTCAGTTGTGCCGTGAAAAATTTGATTGTCATTTCAGCTCGAAAAATCTCCGTGAGAAATACATTTTTCCGATGCGAAAACTGGGAAATTAATTCGCGACCGCTGCTGCGACTTCTTGTTTATCTTGAAGCCCGCGTGCAAGTTGCGAAGGGGCGAGAAATGTGAAACGTTAATCGACATGTAATTTGACGTCGACGAACCGAAAGAAAAGCTTTAATCAGACCGGTTGCAAAACGTCAGCGTTTAATTAATTTTGCACCGTCGCCGGTGCATTAACGCAACAAATTCGTTCAAAATTAAACAATCTTGACCCTAATCGCGGCACCGGTTGAATTTGCCGTGTTGACGACGACCAAATTAACCGGAGCTGTGTTCATCCGACGGATGAAGAATTAATTTGGAGTTATTGGCCTGACTCGTTTTTCTCATGACCGTTGGAAATTAGTCCAAGTTTCCGCCGACGTCTCATTCTAATCGGAGATTGTTTTAGGAAGGATCCGGCCTGAGAAGTCCTGCGGAAAAGTCCTGATAAAAATGTTTGCATTCCATCACGCCCTTCTGTGTAATCAGATTCGTCTTCGCGAGTAGAGTAAGAAGTACTCTTTGAAGTCGGAAGGACTGATTCTCTCGGTCCGACGTCTGAACGGCGTCGAGTAAGCCGGATAAGTCCCGCGCGTTGATTATGTCATCGTTGGGTCGCGTTCAACATAGCTAATTATCATTTTTCCGCTGATTTCCCCAGGTAAAAAGCGCCGCTCCCGTCCCCCCGACTTCCTCCAGGAGCGCCGTTTTCGGAATGGTCTCGCAACGTCGCAGTGGTCGCTTGATTCGCCGAATAAAATCCGGTCTAATCGACTTTTTGCCGTTATTATTAACGAGCTCGACGAAAATTGGGTCGACGACACTGTCACCCCGTCTCTTTTACAGGTGCAATGACGCCCAAAAAAGTGGTCCTTTCAGCGAGACCAGAAAGCACGAAAACGGTGCACATTTTTTCGGCAGAAACGCACAAATCGAACATCAAATTCTGCGTTGATCGTTTTGTTGACGAAGGTCGGTCGACCGACCGACCAGGTGCGGCTGCTTGACCCAGTTGTGGCAAATCAAACTGCTAATTTCGAGTAGACGCAAAAAGTTAGGTTAGGTCGGGTGAGGTTAGGTTACAGTTGCGATTTTGATGGTGCTGAACCTTAATTAATTCACTCCTGGACAACAACTGGGAAAGAATTTTTTTTTCGACGAGCAACGTGTGCCACATTTGGGTGGTAAAATGTCACGTTTGTTAGATTTTACTGCGGAACAATCAGACGAGCCGCCACTGGATGACCTTTGACATTTATAAATTTCTTTCTAAATTTACATTTTTTAATCGATACTTAACAAGGTGAAGGACAAAATATCGACGATACCGAGCCAGATTAAAGGCGTTTACTATATTTTATTGAACTGACACTTCTAACTCTGAAAAACGTTGAGGTAGACTGCACGAACAAATTAGTTCACTATTTAACTGTTGGCGCTGCGTGAATGACTTTTCAAGGATAAATTTGAATTTTGAATGTTCTTAAAGTTTAAACTGATTCGTTTTGACACGTTAATTAATAAAGTTTGTGGTTATGATGTAATTCGAGGTGAAGATTTCAGAATTGACCGAAGAACTGGGAAAAAAGATCTGCAATTAACTCAATTTGACTTTACTACCTTTCGAATCGACGAAAGAAGAGCATTTCGATGTAGGGGAACAGAACAGAAGGTGTTGACAAAAAGAAAAGTTAAGAAAAAGATCGTAACAGGAAAGACTGCTGCCAACATGGCAAAATATAAATGTGAGAATAAAGAAATAAGAAAATAAGGACAAAGAAACAAATGAAGCAAACAAAAAAAATGAGAATAACAAAAGAGAATCGTAATATACATGAAGTAAATAATATAGAGAAAAACATAAAAACGGAATATAAATATAAGAATCAACGGTGCAAACAACTAGTGATTAAGGTACTATATCTTTAGAAGGTAGCGCCATTCCGCTCCACAATTTTTCGCCTCGAAATTAAAAGAGATGGCATTATCGATAAATCCCGTGAGTGTGACAAAGATAGAAGTATACACAATTTTACGGGATGTTTGTATCGAGTCAAACAGATTCTATCTTTGTCACACTCACAGGATTTATCGATAATGCCATCTCTTTTAATTTCGAGGCGAAAAATTGTGGAGCGGAATGGCGCTACCTTCTAAAGATATAGTACCTTACTAGTGATGGGAGGAAAAAAATCCTATTAAGAGTCAATTATGACAAAACTGACAATCGCCATTTTAAAATGGCGAAGTACGACTATTTCACCATTTCACCATTCGACTATCACGGTGACAAGCAAGAATGTTTCTCTTTTTCATCACCGTCCTCTTCCACAAATCGAATGACTTATAAACCCACTGACACAAACATAAAGACATCTACATCTACCATCACCTAAACCTTGTCCAAATGACAGTTCGGACAGCGCCGACGGCGAATTAGTAAATTAATTCAAGTGCACCTTCCAATTTATCGCAGTTGGTCAAAACGACTTGCAAATGTCAATTAAATAAAAATAAAATGTCCTAATCGACGTGAAATTTGTTCCCATTAACTCCTTCACTCTCACTTTATTAATAATTGACAAGACACCTGTCAAGTGAAAAAAAAAAACAATTGTCACGTCAAATTGACACATGTCAAAATGAATATGTAATGACATTAGAAATTTATGGCGCCAGTGGCGTATCGTCAGACCGTTTCTTCGAAAACGCCTCTCCGTGCAAACATTTTTTTCAACTTGTCATGAACGTCTAACAACTCCAGACATATTTTAATCGCACGAAATCGAACAGAGATTGCGAACAAGACCCGAAACAGATTTAGCCAGACATGCGATCCGGAAATTGTAAACTCCATCTAAAATGGAGGAAGTTTTTCCGCCGTAAATTTCCCGTTATAGTACGATAACGAACGAAAAATTTCTTTGTTTCGCGTAATCACTTCGGCTATTCCCACGTCGCATTACGATTCCAATTAGTGAAAAAAAAAAAACATGATCGTCAATTACGTCGGCCGCGAGGTCAACCGAGAGGCGATCCTCTCGCAGACTTGCTGCTTCCCATTTGCGAGAGGCCGTGACTAACCGTTAGTCATGAGCCGCCGGGACCCCCACCTGTCGTGAGTCACTCTCTCACCCCCCGAATCGAAATTCCCGTTTCCTGCGCGAAAACAACTCACCTCGTGTTCGGCGTGTTCGGCTCCACCACTTGCACCACGACGAAGGCGTGCAAGAAGTGCGACGCTATCATGTCCGGCGAGAAGGGAGTGTTCTCCTCTTGGAAAACCAGGGCGACGATGTCGTTCCCTATGTGTCTCTTCCTCTGCAATTGCTGGGGGTCGCTCTCCGTGTACGGTAGTAGTGTCGAGACGTGAAACATGATCTCTCTGTCCTTGAACACTTCGTACACCGCCTCGTCCCCCGTGTGGCCATTCTGTATGTCCAACCCGCCCCTGTACCCTTTGTGATCCTTCAGCTGTATCCTCTGTCCCAACAGCGCGAGAAAGTCGTCGAAAGCCGGGCTAGTCGTGTTGTTACAGAACAACTCCTCTTCCGTGGTCTGGCCGTACTTCTGATAGAGCACTCCGAACTTGAAGTTGGTGACGAGGACGTGCTCGTCGTAGTTGGCGATCAATTGCGACGCCTTCGGGTGCAGCACCGGGACGAAATTCTCGATGTTCAGCTGCTCGTTGAGCAGCTTCGCCATCCGCGCGGGGTTCGGCGTCTCGCCCAGACACGAGGACGGCACGATCTCGTGCATGGTTCCGGTGCGCATCCTCAGCAGGATCCTGGTGTGCTCCTGGCTGGCCACGTTCTCGGTCTTGATCGACAGCAGGACGGGCCCAAGCTGCTCATCCACGCCGATCAGGGACGTATGCTCCTGAAAAAAAATTGTTCTCTTTAAGTGTGGGAAATGAGCGAAATCAGATAAGCGTAACCGGTGCACCAGTCTCGAAGCGAGACGCGCAGCCCGAGGGCAAGGTACAACGAGGCGGAAAGAATGTCAGACGAAGAGTCTCGTTTAGCTTCCGACAGACGAAAAACCGCAAAAACCTGTGTCCCACGCGTAAAATACAAAAAAACGACAGCAGTCGACGAAAATGCATAAATAAAAACTCACAACTTAACCTCACTTTCTTTATGACAGGAGGTTGTCGAATGAGACTAGGCAACGAATGCATTATCCTACTTTCTTCTGCAGCGAAATTGTTAATCTTCATTCATGAGTTTCCTTTTATTACAAACGAGCCTAATTCGAATTCGTAACAACAATTTTAACGAAAAATATATTTGCGAATTATTACCGTCGGACCGAAAAAACAGTTGGTAAGCCTTGACATTTGACATACATATTTGAATTATTTGTTGGGCACTTTATTTTAATACCGAAGGAAGAATTATTTATTGTCTTTGGTGCAAGAAATAAACTTAAAAAACTTGTCTTGTGCAGCTCTCGTCCTAGCCCACTAGTCATAATATCATAATACCATAGATATACACAAAGAGATGGCAAAGAACAATTACCAACAATTTTATTTTAAAAAAATCGAATAATAGCTTTTGTAGTCGCTGACGGTGTAGTTCACGCACAAAAGTAGAATTAGGTGTTTTCGCTTCGTCGAAAACTCTCGATTCCGACTTTCATGATGCAGAAACGTCTCTAGATCAAAATGGCGTTTCTTCGAATCCTTTATCTGCACCGATATCCGATATCGCACGTCGATGTCGCCCACCCCTCCGTGGGTGTAGAGCAGGGCACGGCTCACAACAACGCGCTAGGAATTTTTTTTTCAGTTATTATTTCTTCAATGAGACTTTCACGCCCACGCCCCGTTCTTATTTCAAACACGTTATTATCGTCGAGCTCTATTGTTGTTAGAATTACGATGAACAATGAAGGAGGCCGCGTGTGTATGCAGGTACACCGGGAGGGACGCCCCCCTGTCATGAGGCGATGCAAATAAGCGAGTGGAACACACCGAATTTACAATCGGGAGGTGCGAAGGCGCCACACGTCTGCCGCAATTAACGAGCTCTTCGATTCCGAATCGACATCGGTGAAAGTAAAAGAAGAAAAGAACTTGACAGATCAGTCGGGACAACGCGATTTTTACGAAACGGGATTTCGTTCGGGACGTCGTTCTATCTTTTGACGTCTTCGCCGTGTGCTCCTTTCGAAATTTGACCGTTGAGCGAGACACTATTTTTCGAATGGGCAATGCGACGACGGTTCCCAAAAATTTCGGAATCACAATCACCCAACGACGAAAAAACAAAAATCACTGTTACCAATCACGAGTAAAATATTTGGAGAACGCATGAATCATCGATTAGCATTATTAATTAGTAAAACGAAATGTTGGAGCTTCACGGTGGGAATAAATCACGAATGACATTTAGAAAATTCGATTGGCAATTTGTTCTCGTCGTAATTTATTCAAAATGAATCGAAAGCGTTGAATTTCGAAAGGCCAAAACTCTGTCCGGTGGATTCTTCGGTGCAACGAAAGTGTCGCCAGTTTTGGATTAATACCGTGATGCGGAGTAATGAGCCGCAAACAGAATTTTCGACGGGTTAGCGCACGCTTTTATTAAAAAATCAATGCAATAGCACGCATATTCGTTAACATTCTATTAAACAAAACCCGACGCTACAGAGTTGCCAACAGCGTCAGATTTGCGTTTCGATGCATAATCACCACAGCGTATGTACTAATCTCAGACACGTTCCGGCGCGTCACGGCTGGTCACGTGCCCCGCACACCCATCCATCACCGCATCACCATATTCGCATCGAGATCTTTCCTCCGCGTTTATCCGACCGGAAACGGTTTTTTCTTGCGTCACCGTCGGTGACTTTCTAATCTGCCAGAAAAGCGTCGCCAATAATCGAGCATAAAAATTCCCGATGGTGCTCTTTGCGGAGACGATTTCTTCACCGCGCGTTATGTCGCTGCGTTTCTTTTATTTTCGGCACCTTTCTCTTCCGCCAGATTAACATCTGATAGGGTTACGCAATAAAAATAACTAACATTTTTGGGACAGCTGAACGAAATAAAGGAGTCGACGTCACGGCGAACAGCTGCTCATTAAGGGGGAAAAAACGTGCAAGCCGGAAACGGAAACAGATCGTATCGTGAAGAGTTGAACGATAACGAGTCGATCGGGAGCGGAGTCGTGATGTGCCGAGGCGGCGAAACGGGGATCAATGGGGGAGTAAGATTGGAGGAGTGAATGGCCAGATGGAATCTGCACGGCTGGGCGGTAATTGGACTCTCCTCTTTGGGCAAAAAAAATCTTTCAAGACGAGATTTCGCCAACCAAGCGTTATTCAGAGAAGGTGGATGGACGTCAAGACATCTGCAGATGGTCAGCAGCACGGCTCAAATCGACAGTGTTGAAAAACTGTCATTCGCCACACGGGGTCACAGCGGACCCCGGCCGCGCAAAACCCGAAGAAAGAAATATGTAATTCCATTTCATGTTGTCGACAACAAATGAAAAGTGCGTCTGAGATCATTCTAATCAGTCTCTCCTCGAGTACGACCATCGACCAGACCCACGGTGGTCAACTTACCTTGCAACATATCAAACTGTTATTCGATTACGTTATTACAGGAGCACTGACACAATTAGAATATGTATTTATTTTCTGTTTTGACAGCCAATGCGGTTTAACACTGTGGGGTCAAATACGACCCTTGACGGGGATAATACATTGAATATCGAAAATCAAACAAAGCACCCGATTATTTTTTTTCATTTTCTGTTCTTTTGTGTGTTCCTCGGCAGCAGTCGGTGCAACCTGGAGGCACCCGCGTGCTGTCGGCGCTCCGGATTCGCCTCGGCCGCCGGCGAGATATTAATCGCTGAATCAATTTGCTTTATTCACGGTTCGTTTGAGCGATCGACGGGAGCCCCAACAAAGAATCCGTTCCGTCGTACAAACAACCCAGATCTCCGATTCCCTCTTTTCATCCGGGATCGATCTGCATTCTTCCGGCGAACCCCGGAGGAAAGACCCTCGCGTCACATCGAGGCCGCCGCGCTCTCGGATCAATCACTCGCTCCACTTACGCAACGACAACGACCAACTGTGCAAAATCGTCGCGAAACATTATCGGATTCGTTTCGCCAACGTGCGACGAATTATCCACGGAGCTGTTGTCTCCTCCGGAGGGGCCGGGTCGAGATTCCTCGAGATAGCGACCGACGTAGGAAGATGCGACTTGTGGGTGTCGCTCGGCGGGCGCCAACACCGTTCCCGTTTTTCTTCTTGCATGTTGATGAACGGCGGCGGCCGCAACAACGTACCGAGACGCAATCCATGATCGTGCGAACGTTCACATTCTCACAGGAACAATGGGGCGGTGTCGAGGTTTTGACACTTTTTCACTCGTCAGAGGCCGGACGTGGTGCCGTCCGACCGGAGAGAGACAAAAGGCGAGTCGATGATTGGATCGGACGGATCGCGGTGCGATCAGATAAGCCCGAGCGGCTTCGAGACGAGCTCGACCTTTGCCACAGATTCGAACGGAAATTAAAAATACAGAACATCCTCCAGACTTGCCCGGACAAGTGTGGTGGTGTTTTGTGGAACAATCGGCGACGTTCCTTTTGCGTGCCAACAACATTGGTGAACTCACCCTGCCGACGTAGAACCTCCTGTAGCACTTGCCCGTGTCGTCCGTCTCGATCTTGGCCCTCCAGGTTTGGTGCGAGAGCACCGGAGCGCCCCTGTGGTCGAAGGAGACATCGTGGTCCGTCCCGTCGACCCAGTAGCCCTTCTCCGGGACGGCTATCATGGGATAGGGCGCCGGCCCCGAGAGCGTCTCTTGCAGCAGGCGCCTCGATTGCGTCGCCTGTTGCGGCGAGGCCGGCGGGGTGCCGTGCTGGGGGGCGGCGCAGCCCACCGGCGAGATCTTCACGTTGTTGTTGGTCGAGAGGCGACACTCGTCGGGCAGACTGTGCTGTCGCTGCGCCATCGGCGCCTGCAACAAAAAAATTCGTGTCAACCGTGGCGGACCTTGACCGGCCAGGCGCGGGGTGGCGACCCTCGAGGAGGGGCGCCACCCCGTCCCGGGGCCTCCCATCGATTTTCCCTCGTCTGGATGACCCGATGGACTAGATTCGGCACGGCGAGCCGATCGATCCGACAGGTGCCGGACCATGATGGTGGCAATCTTTAAAACTCCATCGACGGTGATGGCCGAATGACTTACTTCTCTGATCAATATTCATACGACATAACTGTGAAGCCTACTTCCCAGTTTCTAATTCCGACGAAACAGAGGAGGCTGTTGCGAGAGATGCTCGCTCCATTGTTCGCCAAGTGGGACGGAACTTTCTATCGCGGAATAACTTTAATTCGTACGCTAATGGCGGACGAGGTTTGACAGTTGGGCGCCATCTTGATACGGCCTCCTTAATTCGCAACAAACTTGGTAATTGCCAACACCTGTCACGGACAGGATGGTCGAAAAAACGCACCGACCAACTATTTCTTCACGATGAGAAAGAATTCTACTCTTTACATGCATTCGCTAAAAAATGCTCTCGTTATGTCTAATTGTTGGGCAATGCTGATTCAACAATCGACCGTAGTAGATGCTCCAACTGTTTTAATTTCGTCATTGAGCAAATAATTTGCCCAACAATTGCAGTTTTTGCTGTGGGAGAACGCCAGTCTAGAATTGCAGTTTCGACGACTGCAAGAACTAGTCCCTGTCGTGACAGCTTTTTCTGACACCTTCAATAACCAATCGCTCTCTATAAAACGCGAAAACGAGAGTCCGACTTGCAAACTACAACTTTCTCGTCGACTCCTCCAAGTGTCAATTTTCGAAAATTGATAAAACGGACGTTCTTTACTCGGGGACAGTTTTGGACACACCACGTATTCAGAAATCTGGCACAAAGACGGTTTCGTCACGTCGACGACTTAAATCAATGAATTAAATTTATCTGGTAGATTGCGCCCGACACGTGATTTATTGGTGTTGAAAAATACATCACATTAATTATGAAGTATTCAGTTTGGAAATTTTATAAATTTCATTTGATTCACACGAAACTGAACACCATAAATAAAATAAATAATTAGATGTTTATTTGTTGTGGGATTATAAACACTAAGCTACATTATGACGAAATAAATTTGGCTGACAGTGACAGCTGACAAATTGGGAACTACGACTTCCACTCTACTTATGGACAAGCTTTTGTGTTAACAATTCAAAATTATGGTGAAGAAACAACAGAAATAACATTTTTTTAAATGTGAAAAATGACTGTCGTAATTTACAACGGACAAAGGATCGGTCATGAGAAATTCCAGATCTGAATCCTACACAATTGTTATGGGATGCCGTCGGAAAACATCAAAATTCTAGCTGACCAACAAACGTTACAATTTTAGTTATTTAGTGTTTCACGATGCAACACGGACAAGTGATAAAATTTAAATTATCACCGAGACACAATCTAGAAACGATATTTCATAAAATGTGACGAAAATAACTGTCACAACTCGATGGGGAGATCGGACGGGCCAGGAGAAAGTCCAGATCTGAACCCCGCACAACTTTCTTGGGACGCTGTAGGAAAACACCAGAGTTCTTGCACCTCCTCCAGCTAACCTTGATGAGGTAAACAACATTCGGTTGATATTTGGAATGGCATTAATCGGACGAAATTTCCACCGCGAACGACGTCGTCGAGAGGTCGTACGCAGCAGGGAGCACAGAAAAATTTAAATTTGTTTTTGGTCGAAATTGTTGGAATATTTTACCATAAATAAAACAATACAAACAAACAAAATATGTATTTTTATCGGGATGCAACTATAGCAGTCGCGTCGATTTTAGTGCTGGAAGCAGGTACAGAATCTTAGCAGAGCGGAAGAAGATGGTGAATGGAGGCGATTTATGGGGAGTCGACTCCATAAAGGTGGCAAATTTAACTTTCTAATGAGAGTAGTAAAGCAGTGAGGGTTGTAAAGTTTTATTAAAAGTCGCCCAAACAGCGGTGCACAGAAATAGAAAAAAATTGAAAAGACACCAACTTTGTGGTGTTTTCTAGTCTTGGTGTCTTTCCGGCGTCAAGCTATCATTATCTGCGAGCGAGACAAGCTTCCAAGTGTTTCTTCCAGGTCGTTTAACATTTCCTTATATTTACTTTATACCTTATTAGGCGTGACCTTTTCCACATGGTCTCCGCACGCCATAAAGCAGTTTTACAAAACGATTTCCATAACCCGAAAGCTTTTAACACTTCCACCGTACTTCCCCCCTTTAATAACCTCAACTCTTGTTCTTTCGTTCGAAACAGAATTTATCGCAAAACCTCATCTCGTCCGCGAAAAACACTTTAAAACAAGCAAACTTCCTCGAGTTTTTAAATCCGGCCCGTCGCACGAAATTTATTAGCCGCCCCCGGAAGCCGGTCGCGACACCGCCGCCAATAAAAATCCTCCGGGATTTTTACGACAGCCGTCCCCGCCGAATCAATCTCACGACACCGGTGCGATCTGCAGGTGGTCGGCCCGGCCGGGATTAATCCCGAATAAAGTCGGGAACGACGTTATTAATTCCGCAACGTTATCCATTATCCGCACCCCGCCTAAACTTGGGCGATAATCGCCTCCGGCCGGCGGCGGCGGTGGTTAACGACCATACCATATGAGAAATGCCGAGCATTTTTCCCCGGATATTGCTCCATAATTCTCGCCACCTGACACACAACACGAGGACAAAGGACCGATGAAAATTTAATCAAGTCTTCTTTTTCCCGTTTCGAGGTGCGGAATGCCGACCAGATAGGCACACTTTCCGGGAGATTTGATTTTTCGGGATCGTTCGCCACCCGGAATGGACCGCTCTACCGGAAACGTGTCAGGACACCCACGCGACGCCCCCGGAACATTAAATATGCACGACAATAATCTTGTTTATTATTTATGGATTTTTCCTACCTGACGATGATCAGGTAGGACAGAGGCGCCGGAGTTTCGAGGCTCCGGTCGAGCCATTTGCATAACAATCCCGACAGAAAATATGACAGATCACTAGAAAAAATAAGGAAACACAAATTTAAAAAGTCACAGTCACGGTCACAACCCGACCGTGGTGGAAGTTCCAGCAACTAACACTTAACACTATTTCGGAAGATCTTAACACCACTACATATAAATTGGGAGGGTCTAGTGCGACTTAACACAATCACGATCACTCTATATCTCGCCGCGCTTATCTGGAAGATTCCCGTCTGGCTGTACCTGGGGGCCCACGTCGAGGCCTCGACTCTCCGTCGCCAGGAAGCCGTAGATCAGCGTTTCACGGTGGACGTGAGGATTTACGGTCCGATGCATCGTCGATCGGCGTCGTCGCCGTAGCGCGATTTCGGACCTGGAGAATTCCGCCCAAAGCGAACGGTCACGCCTTACGCAACTAGAAATAATCTGGGGGAAAAAATCAACGAACGAGGCTTTCTCCGGCGACGTGACCGGAGAGGAAAAGTCGTGGCTATCGACCCGAGCGACCCAGCAGCGCCTCAACCCCTTCATTAATAATTAATCAAATCGGAATATGAATTATTGATTGGAACGGGTGACATTTCGTTGCGTTGTGTAACGTCGCCACTTTCTAGCGTTTTGGCCGAAATCGCTGTCGATGACATCTCCGGTGGGCACAAATCCGGCGTCTCTAACGTAAACAAAGCGATAAACAAGCCGGACTCTAATTAACGATCGAGGAGGGATCACGAAGGTCTTCCACTTCGTCCCCCGGAAGATTTCCACCGGGTTTGCTCTCCGCCAGAGTTGACATTCAACTTTGGAACTTCGTCCTTTGTCGAACACTTGACCTGGAAGTTTCGTTTACTTTAAGCAACATCGACATCACCGTCCATCAATCTCTTTCGCCCGGTAAGTCTCTTTCTCTCTTTCTCGCCTCTCCCCCCCCTCACCTTTCTCCGGGAATTTTAATATCTGTCATTGGAGCACGATGCGACGGATCGACGGCGAGAAATCGCAATTTCTTCGGCTCGTACCAGGCCGTCCATCGCAACGGACAAGTTTTTGTTTTCACCAGGTGTCGGACATCCTTCAAACGTCAACGACACATTCTCACCATCCCTTCTAGAGACACTTATTCTTATCATTACTATTATTTTTCTGCAACTTTTTCCATCACAACTTTATCTCCTTCAGACTCTTCTTCTTCCTTGCGTATCCCTTCAACGCACAAACCCCCTTTTTTCCTTGTTTGTTTTTCTTTGCTCCGTCCCATCCATGACCACCATTCCCGCATTCCGGTATCGACCTCCACCAGGTCGGCATCACGCCCGTCAAACCCCCATGACGACGGAGTACCCCAATTCGGTGTGCTTTTGGATTTGGTTTAATTCGGGTCGATTTGAATAAATAAATAATTCATGGTTGATACGTGAACCGCACGGTTCGCCGTCCCCGTCGTGACCACCGGAACATCTCGCCGCTCGAGAATTCCCCGACGTCTCCGAAGGAAAAAACGAAACTTCTTTCCCGTCGGCGCTTAAAATTAGACGGCTCGCGCGTCACACGCGCAAATAACTGCCGGAATTCTAAATAAACGATATGATGATCGGGTGATTGCCGCGAGATGTGAACACGGCTTAACACGGGGGGTGGCCGACTTATCGATTCGCACCTCGATGAACGGCTCGATTCGACCTCGCACCTAAAGGCTGCCCACCACGTGAGCGTATCTGCACGCAACAAGTGCACTTTCAAGGTCGTTCCCTTCGATCGGTCGCAAGTTACGTAAAGCGACCAGCCGACGATGTCCAACGGATGGGGGGTTTTTCCGCGACACGTCGAATTTCGGTTCTCCATCGATCCTGCACCCCCGAAAGCTGCGAGTTGTTTTTCTCCCGTCGATGAGAAACCGTTCAGTTTTATCGTTCGTTTTTCGTGGAGTCGGCATAGACAAATCTGCCACCGAAATAATCCAATAAACATTGACTGCTCCCTTTTATGAGGGGAATAATTCGAGAATGTCGCAAGTTTCAAGGTTTTATTGATTCTGCATTGGCTCGAAAAGCGGGATGAACCTAGTTCCAGAAGAGGCGGAAGGGCGGAGCTTGTTGTTGGACAAATGTGGACAACTTTGATGTAAATAAGAGTGTTTTTATCAAAGGGAGTCGGCCAACGGGGTCACTTTGAAGTGCGGAAAGACTTCTCTTCGAAATAATTCGATCATATCACTTGATGACTTATGAGCGGTGGTGTCGAGTGCTCCTCCAATCTACAACGTAAACACCATCGCGCGCCATAAATTACCCAACTATCGAGGTTCCCGATTGAACAGATCCAGATGGGAGTCGACATCCAACAAACGATCATAAGCCTGTCGTACTCACACGAAGGCTTCGTTTCAATATTCCAACTGTAAAGTGAAACCTCCAACGGTTCTTCAACAACAATGAACTAATTATTTCCAAATGGGATCGTTACGGAGCACAATACCTCGCCTTATTAGATTTTTTCTTGGCGAGCGGAACCCGACGCACCTGAGCCTTCGTTCGGTCAAATAAATCTTGAACTTTTCGGCGTTGATCCGTCGAGGCGTTGCTTTCGAATCGCGATCTCTTTGTTTCCTAATCGACGGTTGATTGCCGACCGGACCCACAAAAAAACTGGTGATGTAACAGATCTGTTACGCACAGCCACAAACCGTCAGGTTTATCTCGGTGGGAATCTCGCAATCGGCGGCCTTGCGAAAACACCACCGACAACGGTCCCGTCCACCTTGGTCTCTCCAACTCCCAACCGTCGAAGAACCGACGATGCGAAATCTCAGGAAGGAAGTCGCCTGTCTCGTCGTCTACGTGGCCTCCATCCTAACTAGCCGGTCGCGACAGTTAACTCCACTTCGCACCACCTCACGGTTCATCTTGCGGTTTGCTCCACTTTCCTCGGCTAGTAAGTCACGGTGAGCCGGTTCTCTCTTATTTCTGGAGAGTGAATTAAAAAAACCGGAGCGCATAAATCCAGATCTTGCGGCACGGGTTCTTCCTCATTGGCATTCCGCTTCGAAATAGATCTGAAACGGTCGGGCACGTGATCCAACTGGTAACGTCTGTTATTATGTTTTAATAGGACAGCCGGAGCGCTCGAAAGGAAGCGGAGATGGTGCCGCCGACGCCGCCACCGTCTGATTTACGATCCGGCTCGAAGGACCAGATATCGGATTCGACGGGGTCGAGCGGCCGACAATGCGACGCAATTAGTGTCCAACTGCGATTTTCGACTTCGTTCTGGATCGTTTCGGCAGTGGAACTAGTCCCGCCGCCGAAACGCAAGACTTGTCGCCGTCGAAGGTCGCAACTGACCTCGTGAATCACCTCTCGAAGTGATTAGCTTCTTCCAAACGACATCGTGTGCGCACCGTGTCGTGGAAAAACGATTAAAAATGTATTTGAGCTTTTTCCTGTGTTGTCGTCATCGGTTCTCCAAAACGAATTTTTCCCAATGAACAACTATGGAATCGTAGTTTTCGATTACGAAGGGTTAATAACAAGACGAGCATGTGACGTTTAACATTTAGAGACATTTGGGTGGGTCTGGAGATAACCCGAAGGCGGCTCTCCTGTACAACAGCGTCTAATTAAAGTGAGCATGTTCCTTGCCACCAACTTGTATGCAAATGTCTGGGATTAGGATGTAAAACGCTACGAGGAGGTATTTCCAGACGTTTGTTATCTTTTCGGATCCACTCTTACGGCACAAATTGAGTCGCGACGCCGTTTCGATAATTCCCCCCGTTTAAACCGTAAATCTTCACTTAAATCCTTTCGCATTGTTCGCCCTGTTGTGCAAACTCTTTCGAAACACCGTCGATATCTACTGATAACAAAAAAAATACAGGATCTGGACCGTTCCTCCGCTCTGATTTCATCCTTCCGGAATGACGTTTGATCAAAACAGGAAAAAAAACAAACGACGTTCGTGTCCATACCGATAAACGTCAAGATCCCGTCCCGCTAGGAACTGACGTAAACTCGGGTTCATTCTTCGTATGTCAATCGTTACTTTCTCGTTCTATAAATAAACATTCTGTCAATGGTGCGTCAGAGTTCGACAAGTGTGCCGCCGCCACCGCCGTCATACCTGTAGGGTGGCCCCCTTGTGGAGGGTGTCGCTCCTGGGTCCGCCGCCGTTAGGCAAGTCCTTCCACCTCAAGACACCCATCACCGCCTGTCTGACCCACCCCCTCGGCAAAGTGTTCCTGTCCGTTTCCGCCAGGGTACGCATTTAGTCCAACACACACCAACACTGTTCCAGTGTCGTTTCACGCTCCGAACGCACCCTCAACACTCCGCATAACCTACATCATACGAACGAGAGCGCACTAACATACATAACGAGCGACTGTCGCGAACTAAACATTCGAAACCGTTTGAGGAGTTGAGGACACGGCGTGCTGCGCTACCTTTCCAGCGGACGAACCGACCAATGGAGGGCCCCCGAACTATACGCGAACAGACACGTTCGGTCGTCTCCGGCCCGAGGAACGGCCGCGGAGACGGCGCCGACGGGGTCGGCGCTTCGCGTGACCCGTCGATGCATTTCGGTCCTCTTGACATATTTATTTATAATATGGGTCGAAGCACTTTGGACACGTGAAACCCGGGGCAGGTGCCGCCTGTCGGAAACGGCATGTGCCCCAACAGATGGTCCACGAAAGAGACGCCGCTTGGTTGTCGACGGACGCCCGATCGAAAACATTCCTTGTTGCGGCCTTATCGAGGGCTCCGCGTCGCCTTATCACCTACAAGATGTGACACAGATGGGTCAAAAATGAGAGACGGGAGGGAGAAGAAGTTTGACCGTTGGTTTGGTGAAGGTCAACAGAAGTGCTGTTACAGGTGTTGTCCGTTGTCTCGCGGCTCCCCTTTTACGCGACGTTTGTACAACTCGGTCTCCAATCTGGTAATTACAGTTTTTTCAGACTAACGGCCGAGTCCAGATTTTATCGAGACGTTCGAAAAACGCGGAGTTCGTGCGGCGATCGCAAATCACAAGAGAAAACCTGAAAAGAATTGTTTTAACGCCTGGCACAAAAACATAACCCCATTTTGTGACACGTCACCACATGATTGTTACCAGTGCCTCCACGAAACACTAAAATAAATTAGTTCCAGTCTATTTAGGCCGGATGATGTCTCAAAATTTCAATTTTTTTTTAATGACGGTGAAAAAGAAATGACACCAACAAAAGTACTGCCAACTGCCAAATACGACTTCAACGAAGTACCTAACTGACGGAACAATCTTTTCAACACTTTATTATTAAATTATGTATTTTTAAATTTGTTTGTTGTTGACCTACCCCGAGCAGACCTCTGATGGTTTTATTTTGCTCGTCTCGAGGACATCGCAAAGGTCTAGGGCCACATTTTTCGCATGATGGGCAACATTTTGTTGACATTAAAAATTACTTCAACAAATAAGACTGCGACTGATCTCAACCAATATTGTTTACTTGAGGCACAATTATTAACAAATCAATGGTCGACGACTGGATTTTTTGCAAATAAAATATTTTAAACGTTAATCGTGCAGGTGAGATAAGTGAGTAAGTGAGGTTATGTTGGCGTCATACTGTGATTTTTTGCACTGAAATAAATGTTTCTCAATGTTTTTCTTGTGCAGATTCGTGTTCGCTGCGGTTGGTGAACGAGGGGTTGTCACAATTTTTTGTGAAAATTTGGTACCAAGCCGGACTTTTCCGTTCTTGCGGAGGGGTACAAAGATGAAACTAGACCGTAAAGTGCAAAGTCGTCGAAGACATCAGAATAAATTACGGACGAAGAAGAAGAGGGCGCTGAAAAGACGGCTTTGTTGAAGTCCGATGGTAAAAAAGTCATCACGCAGCAATCTATTGCAGAAAACCAGTCTTGGAAGTCAGGTTGTAATTCGACCCCACGTATCCGTCCCCTTCGACCCCCTATCTTTGGTACTTTTCAATTCTGACCCGTGTTCGCTACCGCGACCACTCAGACGTGTCCCTTGTTCGAGATAATTCCAGACCCGACGACGTCTGTCTCCCCCTATATACCTGGCTCCGCACAAAACAATTCGATCTGATTTCCGTTCGGGTCGTGTTTTTCGAAACGCACATCCGCTCGTTGTCTCGCTGAAAAAACAGCTCGTTCTTCTGGTTTCAATGGAATAATGTGCAATAAATAACGAGTCGGAATCTTTCTCACAGATTGTGCCTCATTCAGAAGTTCAGAGGCGATCGGGTGCGCCGCACAATAAGGGTCAAGGTGGAAGCCGTAACTTTCTCGGGAAATAACAAGAAAAATACGAACAAGGCCGCGTCTGCAAGAAAAAAACAACGCAAGATGGCAACCCCGACCCTGCGAAACACAACCGCCGTTTGACCGCCGGTAGCCACGGTCGAATTAATCCCGAGCGTCGCACAAAAAGTCGACAACTCGCAGAATAACACGTATCAATGATGGCGGAGCGCGTTATTTCGCTTAATTGTAGCCTGCAGGTTCGGGTGTGCGGGGCGTGTCCGCCTTTCGCTCTCGACGATGGTCCGAGGGATCTTTTTCTCGGTTTCGTCGTGGTCGCGAGGTGTCGGCGAGGGGCGAGGAGACTATGGGCGTTTGTGTGATAGTTGCAGTGTGTGGTTCCCATGCGTGCGGCGGGTACCCAAGCTTGCCCGTCCACCGGAAAGCCGAAACGGATGTGACGGTCGCGCTTAGATGCCCACGACCGAACAATGCCAAAAGACCTACGACGGGTTCGGTACCTACCGTCGAAAAAAGAAGCTGCAACAGTGCAACACACCAACCGCTGCCGTCCCGAAAATATCGAAACTCGAAACGAATGGTCAACATCATCTGTGCGACGAAGAGTTTTTTCCAAAACTGAAAGTACGATTGCGAGTTTCTGGTCGATTCGGGTATTCGAGAGAACGGAGAAAGCGAATGTCGACGCCGAGTGCAGAATTAATCAAATGTAATACATATGTACGTGACAGTTCGCGAAAGGACTACAAGTAGAATCGGGATTCGGGGGGTCAAAACTTCTCCATCAAAGTTGATGACGAAGAAAAATGTCACACTAAAACTCAGTTCTTGATTTTGACCATTTATCGCAAATTTTTTGAACGCCTGGACACTTTTTTTCGTAACGCTCTATACCTCGGAAAATTCTAAAAACTTCCCAAACAATGTTTTTCTTGTTTTGTAAAAACCTCTCATCGATGACCCGTCCGCCACCACTCGGTACGCATTTTTGTGTGACTTCATGCAAACAGTATCGCTCGGCTGGATAATTGTTTCCGCAACTGTACAAACGTACACAATAAACAATTTCGTTGTTGTGGTATTAACTTGTACGGTGAATGCTAATGAACGGAACGACTCGTTTCCAGTAACGACCGCAGGAATACAGCCGTAGAAATTCAATTTATCCTGCATCCTGCACCCTTCGGAAAAAAGCGCGCGGCCGGAACCGACCACTCCTGCGATACGAACGTCGGTCGCCTCATCCCGGCATAATGAGCAATTAATCGCGCCAATAAAAATTCGCATTTTTCCTCGATAGTCCGTTGTTTGTCGGATAATTGGAATCGTAATGAAACGAAAGCAAACACGGCGAGAATTCCAATTCGGATGATGTACGAGTGGGGCTGTCGAAAGGCTGCGCCGCGACCGTAAATTAGCGCTCGTTACGGCGAGATTGTGAAATTTTTCGGGCGGGTTTACGACTCACTAATCGACAAAAATTCGAGATTTGGAGATTTGACGCAACGCGCCCAATTAAGCGACACAGTTCGAGTTGTTTCCAGTTTCGGGAAATTTTAAGGTGGGTGCACACCGGTCGACAATGTACTATGCCGGCCAAAAAATTTTGGCCGTCATTGTCTGTCAATTCAAAAAAAAAAATTGTAACCCGTACTTTATTGTCATCATGATTACCGTCTTGATTATGAACGTTATTTTTTGGGTGGTAAATTTCAAAACTCAACATTATTTTGTCATTTCTACTACACAGAACGTTTACCTCTTGTTATCTATGTACGATTGCTCTAATTTTGTTTATTCATGTCGGATTTTTGGAATATCTGAGCTTCAAACAGTTTAAATTGATTGTCAAAATGACAAGAATCGAAAGTGGGGTTACGATTCCTAAAGGTTTATTTACACTTTACTTGAATGTCAAGAAAGTGACGGCCAAAATTTTTTGGCCGCCATAGTACGCGACAAAAAAATCTACTAGTGGCACAGTTTGTTGCATGGCACTGAATTCACACTAGTCCGCATCGTACGCATCTCAGAAATATCGTCAGTATTTAACAATTGCCAAAATGGTGTAGTGACACTTCCATGTTGACAAATCAACAAAGATATTTCTGGTAGAATAAATCTTGCACGCGTTACTATTACAGTCTCTTTCTCTTGTCGTGTGAAGCGATAAACTCACACGCACGATCACGCCAAGCATTTTTTAAAACTGGTGACTCGCGTACGATACAGCCTGGTGCGCGCCCGCCCTTAGATGGGCGAGCGAAAAGCGCAAGTAAGCTCTTTTAATTTCGCTTCCGGCGTGCGTTATTTTTTCGCGGCGACGTAGAGAAAGTCCGCCGACCCCACGATTTGTATCTCGAACGGGTCGCAACCGTTCTAAACTACTATTCGGTGAAAATTGCGCCGTTCAATTTTCATACAGCGAACTGAAATTCAACCAGGTCGAAACCGACACGATTTAATGATCCGCGTCCGACTCGGTTGTCCTTTTAATTCATTCTTTCACCTTATGAGAGAATGTCGCCGCCGAAAATTGCCCTCGTGAATCGAGCTGGGGTAGGACCACCTGAACCGTGACGGGCAGAATGCGCTTCACTGTTCGGCGATGATTTTCAACAGATTCAGGGCAGAACACCAGTTATGGGAACGTAAAATTGTACGAATTGGTGATTTGGAGATCAAGCCCCACGGGGGGCAATGTTATTTACGTTTTTTTTGTTTGCTGCAAAGCTCCAACGAAATCTGATCGTTTTAACGTAATTATGTATAGTTTTTCAATTTTGTGACGATTCCTGAACAGTATTTTTTGTTCGACACTGTCAGAATTTGAGAATTTTCTCCTGTGTGAACGGATTTTGATAAATGTCACAACTTGTCAAAACGAAACGTCAAGCTAACTTAAAGATTTTAATCGATTTGGAGCCTTTAAAGGGCTCGTCGAACAAAAAAACGTTGTATTCAACTCGTTCGTGTGTAAATTGGGCTTTTTTTGGCACTCGTGGGCCTTTCGTTTCACTCGCGTTTTAAAATGGCCCACTCGTGCCAAAAAAGGCCCAATTTACGCACGAACTCATTAAATAAACTACTATTTCGTATAGGAATCAATAAATTACATATTATGAATATAGTTACTATTAAAAAAAAAAGAGGCACAACATCATGGCCGGGTTTGTTTAACATTACAAACACTTGTATCAAGTAACGATAACTATCGCGCGTTCAAATGAAATCCTGGGCTGAGTAGGCATTGGAAAAATTAAACCGTTTAGAACAGTGTAAAGTTTGAATTTCCCGCCGTTTGACACGAGTGACATTTGTTTATGTTTAATCGGGGCATAATTGAACATGTTTGTTTTCAGCAAAGGGTGCCCTTAGATATTTGCTTCGAGAATAGGAATCGTTAAGATATTCTATTTTTAATGTAAAACATTGCAAAGAAAGAAAAAAAAAGAAATTAAGAAATTCTTTTTTGGCTCTAAATTTTAGGTTAGCTGTCAACATGCTCCAATTAATCTACGCTTTAAAAAAACACAACAATTGTTTCCAACGCCTCCCCAGCCCATTTGAACGCCCGATAATAATTCCTCTTAAAATACCACTTACTATTATTCTTTCGAACGCAACTGCTTGCAGCCAGCCACAAAACGTTTCAAGGTGTACCTACTTAAAAAAAATCTAATATTTTTCCCGGTGTGACTAGTATTATCAAACGATTTCGTTTATAACAGTAGAGTGTCGTCACGTCCGTGGCCAGTATCATTCAGTGATTCACTTTGTGTTTTTTCTCACACATTCAATGGTTATTTACGTCTACAATACTTGACGTTTTCTGTTAAAATTCCTCACTTTATATTCTCATTGTTGTATTCTGCGTCGTGGAAACTCGACATAATTCTAAACTAGAACGACGACTACTTTGGTGGCGTTTAACTGAACAGTACAGTGTTAGAACCAGATTTGATAAACGAACAAAACAAAAACTTCAAAGAAATTGTTCTCCGTGTGGTGGTATATTTTAAAAACACAGTCGAGAATTTTTGTTATTTCCGAAAGTGTACATTTCCTCGGAAACACTCGCCGTTAAAGCAATATTTACTTTAACTTATCTTCAAGCCGATATCTTGTACACACACAAATAAAAGTGCAAAACTATTTAATGATTGGCGTTCTGTTTGCACAGAACCTGTGGTCGCTGGACACAACTGTCATGAGCACCGACTCTACAGATTTCGCGTTGTAACGGACCGACTGTAGGCGCAGTCCAGATAAGACAATTCACGTCGCCTCTTATTTTCAGACAGATTAACGGCCAAAGTAGCTGTCATTTTTTATCTTTCCGGATATGCGGTGAGAACCGAGTTAGGGAGAAAACAAAACCAACGATCGACTCTGTCATGTTTTCCCACTTCTCGTCTGATTTTTCCGTCGTATCGGGCCCCGGATCGCGCTTACCCTCTTTCCCACGACCTCCGCGTCGGAAAAATGCGACGAAAATAATTCTGCACGCGTCAACTTTAGATTTGCGACGGCCCATTTCCTCCGTATCGCTTACGACGGACAAAATGGCAACCTTTCGCAACGCGTAATTGACGCAACAAGACTAATCAGCGGAACTCGCAAAATCTAATCGAAAACAAAAATCATCCCCTTCTTTATTAATCCGATAAGTCCCATTATCGCGGGGTTCGTCCGTCATAATTCGCGGTTAACTGCGCGCGTATGCGGGGCGAGACCTTTTCCGCCGCCCCCGAGGGAACCGCCGTTGTGTGCGGCTCGATTTATATTTAGAGCCGGTTCAATTTCGTGTCCGACACAATTAAACAGAAACATTGGTAAACTGGCCGATAACGATAATTGTTGGCGCAACACGGCCCCCGTGCGGAAGTGTTATCAATAAATAATAACGCCGCCGACCAAATTGCGATCGGAGCGAAAGTCGATTCGGTTATCGAAGATTGTGGAAACACGGCGTTGTTCCCGTGACCGACGATCCGTATGATTTGGCGGAGGGAATTGCAGCGCCCGGAAGACATCCAAGAGGGAAATTACGGTTGGTAGGAGAGGTGCAAAATTGATGGGTCACCGTTGAACAGATGAAATGTGCAGGTAAAAGCTGCAAGTTGTCGCATCTTTTATTTAACGAGCCCCATCCATATTCAATTGGACCCAAGTCGGGTCACCTCGACAGCCACCGAGCGTACCTTACACCTTCATTCCTACAGCGCTCACGTAACCGCTCGCCTTGCAGCCACACAAACACACATTTTTATTCGCTCCATATAAAGACAAAAATACGAACACGACAAGAGTTTTGTGCCTCCACCCGTGCCGTTAATCATTTATACGTTACATATCGACTGACATTTAACATTTAACCGGTTCCGACAGTTCTCCCGGCTGATTCATTATAGATGGTAGCGACTCCCTCCACCTGACTTGGAAAAAGTCTCTTGACATATGTCACCGCGGAACAACGACACTTCTCCGGCATTCCGCTTAATTGATCACGGTTGCGGTTGGCGAGTTTCCCAGTGATCGACCACAGCTTCAAAATTCACCTGGGGGTTCCCCGGCGGAGTTGATTTCTTGAACGGGCCGAGCCCGAGGAGGCTCCGACCACCGAGCGCGGATGTTCGCCAACTTTCACACGGTCGCGGAGAGAAAATCGCCGACGGCGAAGAAGACAGATGAAGAGAGGAAACGTCGGAGTTGACGGCAAACACAGGATTTCCGCGACCGAAAAGCCGTTACCGATTGATTTTCGACGACGTCTCGGTCGATCTTTTGCGCGTCTCTTTGTCGTAGCTCCTGGGAAAGAAATCGTACCGTGCAAGTTTAACAACGTCTTGACCATAAAAGAGGTTACGGAGGTGAATACACAAAGAATAAAAGTTCCGTTAGCTTTCGCATAAGCTCGGTCGACAATTACCAGCAGGTGCAACGAGCGGAAGACGAGGAGGCCCAGAAAAGTGGGCAACAGAAGGCGACGATTCCCCCAGAAAACATAAAAACGCAAACTATTTAAATCTGACGTATCGGTAACGATGAAATGCCAAATTAGTGGAAGTCGGTGTTTCGCGTTTGTTTCGTAAAATAAATAAATTCTTGCCTTCGCACCTTCGCAATGGTGTGCTAAGGTTGCTCAAAATGACAAATATATTACCTTATGTTTTCACAAAATTTAACATGGATGTGTAAATTTCTCATGTGATAAATTTATCACTGGTTGAAATCGTAAAAAAAAACTATTGCGCCTGTGACTAAAGATATAAACAATACAAAGTGTAAATTTTGTGCGATTTGATACTCTTCAAAAATTTTACATTTGACAATCCCTAAATTTTCCATTTGACAATTGCAAACATTACATTTGACAACAAATGTTACGTTTGCCTGTTTCGGGCGTTCGTTTTCTTGGACTTCACGTCCATCCGAACCGTCTTCCGGCACGTGAAATTTCGCCGCCGGCGGCGCCGCCTCATCGCTAATAAAACCGGGACGTGCGACGGCATCCGTCACGTCGTTTTTCAATCGGCGCCCTTCCGTCGTCCATCAATTATTCGGTCGCAGGTTAACGCGACGATTCAATCGAACGTTCCGACTCCCACGGCGCCCCTTCTTAATGGAACCCCGGCACAAACAAGCTTCCACTCGGATCGGCGAGGGTAGATAAGGGTGAATCATAACACGTCTCAAGAACCCGAAGGGTGGACCAGATAAGCACAGGAGGATCGATGTGACAAACGGAGACGTCCGGACGGCTCACCCTGCCAACGTCGAAATTAGTCGAGAGGGGGTGGTCAGAGGGTGCGTCGTCACCTGCAGCTAAACAACCCGGATCGGAACGAGCCACTTCCGGCGGGGGCGAACGCACCTGGCCGCCAATCCGGAAGTGACGAGGGTGAGCATCAGGAGTGCGAAATGTGAAGCTTGGACGTTTCTGATCTTCTCGGATAGTTTGACGTTTTTGGTCGAATTCGAGAGTTATGCTTTGGACGGTGTCGTGTGAGTTAGGCCTCACGTCACAAGTTACGCTACGTAGTTTATCGAATAGTTGTGGGGAGAACGGAAGTTCGATATTCCGCAACGCGGAGTTCCGACCGATACCCACCACCACTTGATAATGTAATTCGGTGTTTGCGTGTCGCTTTATAAAATCAACATAAAATAAACCGAACAAAGTGGGGAATATAAAAGGGACAAAACAAATACACCGTCGTGTAAATAACGATTTGACAGGTCGTTTTTGAAACTACCCCCATCGCAGCCCCTTACACAATACATCGTGTAACATTTATTCGGCGAAAAAGAAGTTGTGATCGTTTTCGTTCCGGAACTGTTGAATCGATAACGACACAATTTCACCATCTCGAGATTAAACGGAACACGGAGATGTTCAATATTTATACGTTTGCAGTTGTACGCTGATGATGATCGTGACGTGTTAGACACACGATTAATACAGCCACAGAATGATGTTTGCTTATCTGTGTCGTGACTCATCTGTGATGTTTGTGTGTCTCGATTGCGACGAGTGTTTTCTGAAAACAAATAAAAAACCGAAAAAAGACGCGCCATGTGTCCCAAAAGCTCCATTTAAGCCAGCAGTCGTCGTCCCAAACAAAACGTTTGCACACTATGGTCATTTGAATGCTAATCGAGCTCTCTCAGTCCACCGCTCCTGGGTCGTCGAAAGAATGCAATAAAAGAGCTTTAACGTGCCCATTCACAAAGAACTCTCCGGGCGCTCTTCCAAAGCTCTTTTATCCGATTTAAATCCGCGCCCTCGCGGGACCCCCGCATCCTGCATATCGATATCGGCACGGGAAGCGACGAATCGTCACGTCTGCAAGCTTCAACATCTCCAATCCTCCAGTACGGTGCCCACTGGGTCAACGATTCCGTCCACTTTTGCCAATTTTAGAAACGTTCAAAAATCTCCAAGTAAATGTTACGTCAACTTTCACTTTTGCTATCGACAAAAAACGCTCTCGAAAGGTTAGAAATCGTAAAAATCGAAAGTAGAATTTATCGAACAAATATTTATCGAATGTCAATGTGGATCGGTCGACGGGCGACCTCTGCCGGTTGTGCGGCGAAGCGGGCACAGTTGCCTACGAACTTCGACTTGTCGTCGGAGTAATGCTGGTTGCATAGGAGCGGTAAGCCTGGTTGCCTAGTTTCCACAGAGTTATTGAAGACTCCGGCGATCGTTGCCGGAGCACTCCTCTGAATTAAAACGTTCCCGGCTCCGTAAACAGCGCGAACGCTCATAATTTAATGCCTTCCAGTTTCACATTCGAGTCTTTCCCGAGCCGCACATTACTCTAATAAATTTCCCGCCAACACCCACGCCCTATCCCGCTGGATTTATGTTTTTCCCATCCCGCGAACAGCCACCGCCGAACGGGATTATTTATCGGTGAGCTTCATCGCTCCAGACAGGCGACGCCGCGTCATAATTCCGGAGCGCTACATGTGTTCCGCATCAATCTTTCAGTGACCCCCGAATCCCGCGGGAATACAACCGGAGTCGATTAGTCGACGAGAAATGGAGCCGTCAGGTCGGCAACGTGTTCAGGGAGTTCGGGAACACCGACGCAGGTGTCAAAAAGAATCGTCACGGGCATTTGAAACAACCCAGGACCCAGGACTTTGGTTGATTGGTTCTGGTCGGCAAAACCGTATTCGATCGACTGTTGCTAACATATGAGGCATTCTGTGACACTACGTTTGGCACCGTTGGATGCCTTTTTTCGAGACGCTTCCTTTGAGCTATAAAAAGGGTACTTTAACTCTTTCAGTTTTCAAGACAATCGGACGTCGGTGTTTTGTCGCCGCCGCCAGAAGAAAGACGAAATCCCTCGGACGTCGGTGTAAACAAGGTCGACGAAACGCGTGTCAACAATACATACCTCGTTCCCGCACAATTACCGACCTTGATTGCAAAACGTACATAACATTAATTACTTAACAACTCATTCAGCAGAACAAAAGCTGGTCGGACGTGGGTGTACATCATTTTCCCGCTGACTCCCTTCACCCTGTCGGCTTATAAATCACCGAGTTAATCAGGGTAAATCTCCCTCGCACCGCACCAGAGAGAGGATGATCGATCTGTTCTCGTCGGGCGATCGCACAACAATAAAAACGTGATTTAATTGGAGAATATCGAATCGGTCGGTTCCCTTCGTAGCTGAGTTGGGGATTTTTCTGTTTTGATGAATAACAATTTGTCAGGACTGGTCCCCCACCCGGAAGCGTCGACGCTTCCCCTCCGGAAGCCGTCGCCCGTCGGAACAGCATTGGTCCGTCGTCCTGCCTCCCCTCCCGCCGCCATCTCGTTTCGATCTCACTCCCGGAAATTAGAGTTAACTGTGTTCGGGTCGGCAAAAAACGCAGCTTAATTGGTTTCGCCGGCTTCATCAAATGTTATTGTTTTTTCGGGGTAGGAAAAAAAATCAACAACAAACATTGCATCATCGCGTCGGCTCCCAGATCGCCGCCCACCAGTCTCGTTCGCGAAACGATCACTTCCTCGTCCATTGTCATGATCCGCGATTGCGACACCGAAAAAGCGATCTCTTCGATTCGTTCGTTCTCTTCTTGTGCGGACCGACCCACGTCATCTCCGACCCAGTTTCGATGCAATTCTTCGATCAAAATTACGGCACCAAGCTCCGAATATGGAGTGCGGTGGGCGGAGGGAGTCGCCGATCGAGGAAAACGGCCTTGGCTGGGAAAAATCGCGAGCGAGACGCAGTACGGCCGGATCTGATGACATCGAGTCCGTCTGGTCGCGTGTCGGGGAGCGTCGCTGCCTACCATTTCGGTAGCGGTGGCCCCCCCGTCGACAATACACGTGTAGGTTTCGTCTCGGGATGAAAAAAATCGCTTAATTCGGCCCCGTTCGGCAAAAACGGAGGCGGCCCGCGAGACATTAAGTCATCGCGTTTAATATTCATCGACCCGAGTCGCCGCCATTTGCGGGGAGCGCAATTAGTTTTTCTAATCGAGAATGGAATCCGGGGTGGAATTGGTTGATTAATCAACGGGAGCAGAACGAGATTTAGTTCTCCAACTTCTGGAGGATCAACCGCGGGCGTTTTCCGGTGGCGCAGTTGACCGGAGACCGCGCGGAGTCGAGCGCGACTTAGGCAACCCAACATACGCAGAGCATCCCGGAGAGGATGGAAAGTTGCGAGTTGCGTCGATTAGCGAAGCGGAACAAGTCGGGAGTCGAGGAGGGCCCGGATTGATCGAACGAAGGTCTGACGGGGAGTTTATTTTCGATCGGTCGGAGGGCCAAACACGCACCCAACTGTCAAAATAAACGAGCGGAGTGCGACACACCGAACGTTCTTGTTTCGAAATTGTGCAACAAACGGGGCATCAAGTGGTGCCGTAAATATGAAAACATTGAAGATGATTAATCGACGAGTGCTTTTACTGCCGCTACAGATTAAATATTTATTTTGGACGAGTGGTAGAGGACGGTGGCGTCGATACGAACCAACGAAAAACTGAGCAGCATGCGTAAATCGCTCTTTTTCTTTGCCTGGACCACCAACGGAGCACAGCCAGTGCGAGAGATAATTTTCCCAATCAAGAGATGTCATATACTACAATATAGTTTTTAGAATCTGCGTCTCTAATAGGTCTATTATTGTATTCAATTTGGAGTCGTTCATGGCTATCTCTTAAAGCACTCCTAGTTTAATGGATCTCTAAGAATTTTTTTATCAATATTTCAGTGTATTATTTACACCAAAAAACTTCCAATATTAATGTTAAAACTCTACTTTGTAACATATGTTGCAGATGTAGTTGCATCCGTTACCTTGAATTATCAATTATTTAATACAAAATTCCCTAGAATTTGAAAATTTAATTTTTTTATTTAAAAATTAAAACAAGGGTGCAAATTCTAAAAAATAACATAAAAAACTCGTTTTATTGGCGCACTCGTCCCATACAAAACTCTCCTACGGGTCGTTTTCTACACTTGGGACTCGTGCGCCAAATCAACCTTTATAAAACTCGTTCTTTAATATACTATTTTACTTCGCCCTGCGAAAACGTATCAGTATGGACCTAATCAACATAAATTTGGTTTAAGCTGAGTGCTCACTAGCCAGTTTGGCACGCATCTCTTCTGACAGATCTGTTATTTGTATAAATTTTTCAAACTACCAACTCCTCCAGTTTTTCTCGACTAGTGACAATATACAATAAGCACTATGCAATGAAAATAGACGTTTCTGAGTCACTTTATGACATTTATAAATATACATTGACGTTTTCCTCCATCAAATATTTTTACAAAAGTCGTTAGCGTCATACGGGAGGCACAGTTGGTTAAATTATTGCTTCTTTGAAGTTTCTTTGGCTAATAAATCAACATCATTCATAATCCAACAATTCAAAGAATTTTTTCACTCGACAGATGCAGCGCGGATTAGTGAACGCCTACCCTTAGATGGCGACAACGCCGGTTGATCTCTTTTATTGATCATTATTGATTATCAATATTGCTCGAATGACTGCAGTTAAAATGGCGAGGTCACGTATTCATTAACAAATGAGTTGTAACATTAGTCGGAAGAGTTATGACAATCCTCGAGAGTGTTAAGCGACACAGTGGTGCATATAAAAGTGGGACTCTGCTTTGAGCACAGAAGCTGATCCTAATGTGGCAACACACACTTGCTAATTTCCCAAAGGAAATTATATCCACAGTTGCGAATACAACGGTGACGGAAAATTAAAAAAGAAAAACGGAAATTGCACAACAAACGAAGACGCAAAGGTTTCGGAAAATATGATAGAAAATCCGCGAGTGGATGTCCTCCGTGTCCTGTTTTGTTACTGCCAGTGGAGGGCGGTGAACCCTATCCGAACAAAACAGTAAAAGTCGTGTTGTTCGAGAATGAGGGGTTCCTCTGTAGAAGAAAATCTCGAAACCTGAAATGTCTCGCTGAAACTGGCAGACTGCAAATTTTTGAAAAAATGTCACCGAGCAGATACGGTCCACACAGATTTCTATATACAGGGGTTCACAAATTTTTCGCTCTCAAATTTCCGAATTATTTTTTAGAGGCGAAAATTGTTGCATGTTAACGTTTTGTTTCTTTTCTTTTTTAAATAACGAAGTCTTATTATTATTATTATTATTTCGGCCTTACCTGGTTGAAGTAGGCTGGTAATACGCATCTTTGGTCATCTAATCTGGAACTTTGGGCTTTCTCTAGCAGCTCGAAGAGGTCGCAAGTGGTGCCCTTCAGTCTATCCGGGCTCTGCTTGACGGGGGTCGCCTGCACCCCCGGCAACGCCGTCGTCCCGTGCCATGTCGTGTTGCTCTGATGCTGGCGCCTGGAACGAAACCCACAATGCAACAACCACCGACCAGTTCTCACCAGGTCCCTGGACCGGACCAGTTTCGCTCTTAATGATGACACCGTTGATTTATGCCGTCGATACTGATTGCGTGCGGTGGACCGCGACCGCCGATTTCGGCTCTCGATCAGAACGGTTCGTCGAAAAATCATCGATTCGTTTTGTTTTGGTGGCGCCCCACGCGATAAATCCGGTATCGTTATGCAATTTGTTCGTCGAATGTTTGTAATAAAATCCGAAGAGACATGACTTTCGGGAGGGGCAACGCCTCGCGGCGGGGTCTCCGGTACTTACACTTAAATGATCACCGGAAAAAAATATTTATGACGCCGCTGGAGACCTTTATCGGTGCCGTTGTATCGAATGGGAATAACTGCGGTTTTATTCAGATGTGGTGATGGCTGCACACAAGAAGTGGACGGCGGTGGAACAATTAATTGCTATCGGACCCACCAGACGTCAACGTAACAACAAAGCGGGAAGAGAAAAAAAAACATTCTGTGCCGCAGCACGTCGAAGTCACGTCTTGGCTTAACTCGTCCCCCGAAATAAACTGTCACTTGTAAATAATTCATGAAACATTTAAGTCCATAAAAATGCGCAATTCCAAGTAACGAAATCGCCCATAGAAACTCTATTTTTGTCATTGGTTCTGCTTCGAAAACTAGAAACATAAACAACCATAAGCAGTATTACTTTCTCGTGCACAGCGCACCAGCTCCTGTCTAGAATCCAATTTGCAAGATGTACGAGACTCCAGATTAATTAATTTTAAATTAAGTGTGAACTGCCGTTTTTAAACTGAACTTTTAATACGGACCAGCTTAATTAAAGTCCAGCTTATTAATAATCAAATTCACGAGCGTCGAATTTCACGTTGAAAATCGGACCAACCGCGGTCGTTGCAAAATCCAATTAGACTAATTGGTAACACGTATGAATTTTTTTTATTTACACAACCCGGTAAAAAGCGACGTTTTGTAATAGAGGAAGTCCAGGTCTGCGGTTATGGAGATGTGGTCGATCGATCGTGGCCTGCACCCAAAGCTTCACATTCATCGAAAAATATTTTCATCTTGTGCTTCGTGGTACACAAATCCACGCGTAAACGCGCAAGATGTGAGATTTCGAAGTGACGTGTCTGATTGATTCGGACGCTGGATGTCACGTGTCGCTGTCGAACAACGGAAGACAATTGAGACCAGTTGGGGTTCCCTTTTTGGCATCGCAAGTTTACGGCTCGTGTAATTTGTCATTGTGAACATCGGGAGATACAGTAATGACCCAAACTAACCTCAAATGACCTCGCAACGTTGTGACACGAACGCCAATGGTCGGCCAAAAAAATGATTAATAGAACATAACTTCGAGTTTGAATGGAACATGACGGTTTGACGGTTTTCAGAAAAAATGTCTTTGGATCAACTGGAACGTCACAGGTTGCAGGAATTGTCGTGATCCGGTCAGGGTGACACGATGTGGTCGACATTTCCTCCGCAACTTCCTCCGCAGTTCGACTAATGACGAAATGCGTCATCGCAGCCGAGGGTGTGATCGCACCCTAGGACTAATTGTCAACGCGGGATGCTGACACAGGGGGCGTCACATGTGCGCCCACAGAGATAAATCCACGTTACTCTTGGCCATACCATACATCAGTGGCGTAGATAAGGGGGGGGTCCAGGGGGTCCGGACCCCCCCCAGAGCTCATCCATATTCTTTCACAACTGAATAATACTTTTTTTTAAATAAAGGTGACAAAAGTTAACTAACATTTCAGCCTGCTAAAAATGATACATAGTGGCAAGAAAATACTTTTACTAAAATATTTTTTTCACAACTTTTTCGACAGTTTAGTTTAAAAAATCTTCCAACTTTGTTCCAAAAATGGTTTGAATATTTTCATCTGAACAAAAGTTAAGAGGGGGTATAAGTTTTACCATGCCATTACCTTTGGCGACAGTTAAAAAAATGCACTGTACCTATACATAAAGTATTGAAAAAAAATCGCGATTTAAAAATTGAAAGATCGACTACATAAAATGCATTCACGTTGTTTTGGCTTAATGGGAGGCCATGGAAATTTTGCATTTAATTTTAGTAACGCTGTCTGTTGAATTAGGTTATATTTTTTTAAGTTTGAGGTTATAAATAGCGTCAATGTCGAGTGCATTTTTGTCAGTTTTACTACTTTGCAATAGAATGGACATTAATGACCAAAATTTAATGATCGCGACTATACGTACGGTATTTGTTTAAATCATGATCTTTTTTAATTAAAACAGATTATTTTTTGCCGATTTTTTCCGTGCTGGATTATTTATCTAAAATTGTTCTTTGAGGTTTTTTTTGTTTTTGTTTTTTTCAACATGAGTATAAACAATAAACATGTGTTCCTTCAAGTCGTATTGTGATAATTTCATATTCTAGTGTTATAAGTAGGAAACTACATTGAAAACCAAAAACTTAATACAAAAGTACGTGGACCCCCCCCAAAGCAAAAAGCTATCTACGCCACTGCCATACATACATACATACATACAAATGGGAATGTGGCACGCATTAGTGCGTTTTTATGTCGGTTTTTGCCGCCGCTCTTCCTTTTATTTCCACGTTTGTGCCAGACAAGAGCCTTTTTGTGCGACGGCCTCATGAATGGACGCACAACAAAATATGAAACGCGATACTTGTGCGACTACCGCTGCGGCTGCGTTACTGTTACGTTACGTAAAAAACGTCCCATTACCGCGACTAATTTTACGTTGTACGCCGACCTTATCACGACTCGAAACGGTGATTTGCAATTATTGCGGACGTCGTGCGATCTCGTTGCCGGTTCTGATGACCCCGCCGCCGCCACCGCCGCCGCTCCTTCCATCTCGAGATTTTCAAATATTTTTTCCGGCCAAGCCGAGTGACGTAACGTTTGCGGACGAGTTCAAAGATGACGGTGACGATGCTGCAAGGTTTTCCTCGTCGATTTTAGAAACGATCAAAGACGTTTTGTGCTGGCTCAAGATGTTTCGTGTCGGCTCCCGGACAGGGGGATGAGAGATTTTTGTTTGCCGAACAACTGGGGAACAGGTTTTCCTCATTTCACGTGCTCGTGTTTATGGTTCTTGTTCGACCTAGTTACCTCTGCGGGAGGTTAAGCTTGTTCGAAAACGTACAAGACGAATCAAAATTTACCAAAAATAATTCCAAAAACCGTCTGTTCTGCGATTATCTTAAACGGTAGCCAACAAACGTCGCAGACGTAATTACACTTGAATTGTTTTGGCAACCACGTCAATTTTAATCTCTCTTTAAAGTGTTTAGCCCTGAGCAAGCTGAAACATCTATTTCCAGGACCAAAACCTTCGTTTTCTTATAACATACACACAGAAACAAATGTTTTCATTAATAGTAAAATAAACAATTACTAGGAGCTTATCTAATTAGTATTTTTTTGTAGTGATTAATATTAATGGACCGAGATAGTATATAAACACTGTCAAGCAAGTGATCAACAAATAAATTCTCGAAGAAGGTCATGTTCATGTAGATACATCGGTTCCAGAAATAAACTCATTTGCGAAATCACACAATCTTGAAAAATATATACTTAAGGATTATTTTTTTTTTGTGTGGAACGACACTCAGATCCCCCGATTTTGCCCAACTGAAAACTCTTAGACCTTGCCATCAAAACGTCATATGTATTCTCAATTTCTATCTCAAACACAAAAGCACACACGGAAAACTGCACCGTGTGGAAAAACACCCCGACCACCCGATTTTGTCCAATCGAAAATTGTTGGACCCAGTCAGAATGCCACATTTTGGATTCGTCAAAGACCGACGACTCACAAACGTCATTTTCCACTCCCACGCAAAACTGGCTTCGCATTCGGAACACGAAAACGTAACGATCTGTCATTACAGAAGTACCAACGTAACATTTGCGCGATCGCCAGACTCCCACCTTCCCACTTTTGCCACAGTTGAAACGGAGGCGACGACTGAAACAATTCTGTTATTTTCGAGCGAGTCGAAGGCAAACATTTGATTTTTGGCATTTCAAATGTCAAACAGAGATGTTGGGCAAACATTGACACAAGCCAACGTCCACCACGACCTCCCAAAATTTCTAAGTCGGTGATAATTCTCGTCAACAAACCGATAAGGGTGACGTCACGACACCGCATCCATCGAAAGTCCAAATCCACTTGCGAGCGGAAACTCCAGCCTCGACCATTTTGGGAATCCGAGCGTGTCCATCCCGCACTCCCTGAGAAGATCCGTAATTATGCACATTGTAGTACCGAAATTGAACCGCCAACCTCCCAATTAGTACCTACGCAAACAATACGGTTCTTCGGCTACGGAGGAGGCTCGATAACGATTTCCTGTCTCCCAAAGCGGGCCGTTTCCTCCGGAATAACGGGGGCCCGGGAGCGCCCCCCTGCGACACCCCGACCTCGCTCTTTCCGCCAAAAAGGAACCTGTCCGGAGGACACGAAAAGATTTGACGAGACCGAGCGCGACATAATTATGCTAATCCGCTAATTGCCCTCGTGACATTTAATTATCGGTGCTAATGGGCCAAATTAATATTTGGCGACCGTTAGATCGCTCCATTGTTCGGATCGAGTTCTTTTACCCCGAACCAATCAAAATAAATTCAAAACGGCTGGATTCGAGCTTGCGGAGGAACCGGAAAACAATTAACGAAACGAATTCACTGTTGGGAATCCTTCCGAAAGAAAAAAGGTCACAACTCGCAATTAATGAAGATGATTTATTCGAAGCGTCGACAATCCTGTGAATTTTTCGACTATTAAATGCGCTAAACTGTGCCCATTGTTGCCTTGATTGATGCGAGAAGATCTCAACGTGATAATTGAGGGCGCTCCGACCGCCGAAGACCTACTCTGTAATTATTTAATTTGGGCAACCGCGATCAGGAGGTGCGATAGGATCGACACAAGGATCGTCGAATTCGAAACGGTCTACTCTAGATAATCAGCGACCAAACGATATTTTCACTTTCACCGGATGCGACTGCAATTTCTCGCGTGCGATACGCGCCCGGTCTACACTCGACGTCGAAACTCGGTAAAATTTTTCGTTTGCATTTGGGTTTCGCCGGTACTGCACCAAACTTCGTTTCTAAACTTAGACACCACCATCAATCTGACTCGGAACTCATTTATTAACTAACAACGCGCTTGGCAGACGTACCAGATGAAAAAATGTTGGCCGAAAGATCTTGACGTCAGCAGAGAACTATTTTGTCATCATCGTAGAAAAAAATCCAAGATTTTGATTTGAAAGACAAGTTGGTTGTCATACCGGAAAACTGCGAATTCTCCTGTTCCGCGTTATCGTGCGGCAAACAATTTTTACTCTGCAAGTAGCAAAGACTGTCGATGTTAAACTAAAACTTACACGAACATCTACTCGAATTTACACTGGCACACTTACATTAAATTAAAAATTGGACAACCACAAGTACTCGTACGCCTGTCACTAGTAGAGATAACTTTACCGACGGTTGGGTAGAATTGATAAAAATGTAAACAAGGGTGTAGTTTGTGGATTGTTTGTATCTGCGACGTAATCGCAAAATTCGGCTTTTGAGAATTTCACACAAATTATCCGCCTGTTGATTTATACTGAAAGAACGGTAAACAGTTTAAAAAACTGGAAATATTTATGGAAACGTAAAATCAACTCGATTAACAAGACAAGACAAAAAAAAAATATAAACGAGTTGGAGGAATGAGTCGTACGCAAATGCAACAGTCACACCACTCTAATTATTTTGCTAATAACACCCGACCGTAATGGCGTCTCGTTACGTTGGCAATCATGACGAGTCGCTCTTAAATGTACGCATATACAGTGTGAGCCGATAACAAGTAGAATCGATTGGACGGCGTGAGGTCGACCGTTGCGGATCGGGCTCGCACAGACGGACAGATCTTGGTCACGACTCCGTAAAAATAACAAACCAACATTGCAACAAGATGCGTCCACTTCTCGCTGGACGTCTGCGGCTTTCGATAAGATAAAAGCGGTCGTTATTAATCGGTCAGGCTTGCAACATGTGCACAGAAAATTCACTGTAATTGCAAACGTACACGATTTGTCATCGCAGCGACCTTATTCCGGACGGAAGAACAAATGTACAGCGTGTCCAGAGCACTGGATAACGTTCGTGGTAATTTAAGCATGTGGAGATTTTATTCTGCTCACATTTCATGCCGGTCGTACAGTCTTAAAAATAAAATGAGAAAAGTCAAATTTTTGAGTTTCCAAAAAATGCACTAGTGAAGTTTGTCATCACATGACAGGTACACGATGTAAACGCTGTTCAAAAATCAAAAAACCATTGTGGTGCAAATGACTTATCTGTCATTGTGATAAGTAATAGGAAATGTCATGAAAAATGTGTGTTATTTGCACCACAATGAATTTTTGATTTTTGAACAGCGTTTAAACACTTTGCACCGTAGTTTTACTTGACACACTTTTAATAAGCTAAATATTACAGGCTTAAACAAAATAAACCTTCCATGCATCATTCAAAATAAAATTATTTGAAATGTTTATTGAAGAAAAAAGAGAAAAATAGATTCATACTGTTACACTCTGTATAAAATAAGGTGAAGGAAGTCGTCGCCTGTGACCGTAGGAGACCGTACAGGAAAACATATACAGCGTGGACACCATTTCTGGAGTAGGTAATTTTTTCAATGGACATTTTTTTACCTTTTGTATTTTTCTCAAATATAACCAACAAAAAAATCAAAAACAATCTAAAAAAAAAATGTTTTTTTTAATCTTACCATTTTTGTATGTAACAACAAAATTTCAAGGTTATTGATTTTAACAAGATGAAGCTCGACCACACTCTACTTCTTCAACGCACATAATTTAAAAAATACTGTCCCAAAAACCGACTTCGGACCTTAAGCTTTGCAGGAAAAGATACACAGCGCGGACACTATTTGTAGATAGTTAATCTGATTTTTTTAAATAACCAAGGGACAATGTAAAAAAAATATATATTTTTTTTAAATTTTACAATTTTTGTTTGTGACCACACTGTATAGCGTTCGTCGCATTGACCTGAATTTGGACGGAAGTGGACACGTCGATTAAATGCTGATACGACAATGCTAATTAACCAAACTTCCATCAAAGGTATAAAAAAAATTCAAAAAAAAAATGACACTATCGACCACCCAGCGCACACTCTCCGACACCTTCACCCATCACGCAATTACTCTAATTGCAACAATAATAACTTTCAATTAACCCGTTCCGTGAAAATATTCCACAATTTTGCAATTTTTATCCGCAATTAAATAAAACCTAATTAGCGAACAGCGCTACCTCCGCACGAGTCACGCTCGCACCTGTTACATTGGGCCTCCCTGTATCTCGAATTATTCAAAAGCCGACACGTAACACCACGTAACTCTCAAAACCAAATCATTATCATCAATTTGATACAGTGGGTGCGGTGAAACCGCGGAAACGGTGCAATTATGCAACTGCTTCTACAGGAAGGAGCAGGAGTCATCCCGGAGCGCGGAAGGTGCATTTAGAGCATCATCAATCTCGTTCTCCACCAAGCGTGTTATTATTAATCCGATCGATAAAAAGCACGGACAACAAAAATAACAAAAGAAAAAAAAATGAGCGGAGTAAGAAATAAGAAATGACAAGCATGCGGAGAGATTTTTTTAAACGTTCGCGATCACACGGCCTTCGGGCCTGGCTCTTTTACTATTCTTCTCGAAAGTGATGATCGATGTTCGAAAAATGCGTACAATGCATCAGTGATGTCCGAGTCGGCGAAACATGGCCAATAAAATCACAAACAAGCGTAGTTTTATCGTCGCTCTTGTCAGATAGCATCGCTGGCTGACATGCGGACCCCCTGTACAGGCGGACAACAAAATGTACAATTGCGAAAAAATCGGCACGGATGAGATTCGAGTCGAACAGAATCGATAATCCGGGGTCCAATTTGGCAACGAACACAACAAACAAGCGAAACATTCCGCTTTCACGCCGTCCAATTATGCAAGAAGCTCCGGGCGCGAAGACCGGCCCGAGCTGAATCCGATCGAGCTGGCTTGGTGTCCACTTACAGCTTCTTGACGTGCCTCTTGCGCGCTATCAGCGTGTAGGACTCCTTGTGGCCGGTGCTGAAGTACTTCATGGCACAACACTCGATCTCACAGAGGCGTACGTGAACACGTGCCGAGACCGTCCAGGCCGATTCCGAACGGTCGTGGTCGCGGCATCACGGTTCGACCACTACTGAAAACGAACGTGCGCGTGGACGAGGAGAAGGTGAAGCTCTCGGTGGATAATAAACCGACTGCCAGGGGGAACGCCGGAACGCTGCCACACCGATTCCCCTCTACGCGGTTTCCTTCCTTGTTCGGCGAGCCGAACCGGCGGACCTCTCTGTTGCGGATCGGTGCGAATTCGGACGACCGAGAGATGCGGGAGAGCGCTGCTGGAGATCCCCCAAACCCACAGGAACGTCGTCCTTTTTGGTCCTGACTCGGGCGAATTCAAAATTTCGATACTGAACTCTGAATTATTTTCCATTTCATTTTTAAGAACGCATGCATCACTCTTATTTCTGAAGATTTCTGAACGCAATTTTAATATCGAAAAAAATCATCAAGTATTTTGTAGTTTCCAAAACTGGAAATAAATTCAGCTACGCGATGTTCAAATTGTCTCCCTCTGTCCATTTCCAAATCTCCCACTATTTACTGCAAATTGGTCCCTTCTTGATGCCCCAATTAAACTACATAAATATACATATAGGGTGTTTTTTTAAATCTTGCATTGAAGTTGGCGTTGAATTGTCGATTGTGAATGAATCACTGTCTTAAAAATACTCATTTTTCAAATTTCAGATAAACACAAACAACACAAAAAGTGAGGTTAGATTTAAACAGGTGATCAACCATTCGTTTTAAAAAAAGACTGATTTTTCAAATTGCATATTGAAACCACACAAAAAGTAAGGTTAGGTTGAAACAGCTGATCAGAGTTGTAATCCGGTGGTGCATTCACAATCGATTCTTCAACGCCAACTTCGACGTCAAATTTAAAAAAACACCCGTTACACTAGTTAATTCGGTGCTTAAACTATAAATTAAACTCAACTTCGTTTTTCACTGCAAATTCATTTTAATTTTCCATTTAAACTATGTAGTTTGTCATTGCTTTGAGCAGTAACTAACTGTTAGGTCCCAATTTAAACACTAAATTAATCTAACTCTATCTACTTAAACTGCAAATGAATTCGAACTTCATTTTAGTTACCAAACTCTAGTTTAAATTCCAAATTTAAATTACGATAAATCTTAAATGTCTCTTTAAATTTCTAACAGTGATTAATCTAATTTGCCATTTCTGTATTGTTCTACGCTTAAACTGTCAATTAATAGTCTTAAATTCCCACTATTCACTGAGAACTGTATTGTTCTCAACACCCAAATTGACTTAATTTTCCATTCAAACTTTTTTATTGTCACTAAAGTCACAATTTCACATTATATTATTATGGAAACTCTAAATTGATCACAGATCGATCTAAATTCTAAATGAATCTTAAGCTCGCTTTAATGGTAAATTCATTTCGACTAACGTTTCAAGCGGCATAATTTCCAAACTCAACTTAAAATTAATCTCATCTTTAAATCTCTACTTAAACTTCATCTACAGTATTGATCTTAATTTACTACGTTTCATTCTCTCTTCGCTTGCGAATATATTTACGCTTAATACCCAAATTAAACCATGGATCAGTCTTAATCCTTGACTTAATCTATAAATTAAGCTCGACGTAATTGTCAACTGCAAAATAGTCTTAAATTCAATTTCCCGTTTGAAATTGTAAATTAGTCCAGAATTTAACTCCTAGTTTACACCATCTCATTATCTCCCTAAATAAGTCTTAATTATCATTTCCAAATGCAAACTGGTCGTTTAAACAATGAATTAATCCTAATATTTAGTTTAATTTACAGCCTGGTTTTAATTCTCTAGTCCAACTCTAAATTAATGTTAATTCCTTGCCTACACTATCGGCTACGCTTAATTCATCGTTTAGATTCATGATTAAGCTGTCATTTAAGCAGGGAACGTAATAGTTGGACCGAAATTAAATCCAAATTCAAAAGAAAATGAAGGTAATACGTGGTGTAAAATAGTATATTATGTTATGAGGAGCAAAAATGAAGTTTTATGTGCTGCGGCTGGTAGATTGGCTGCCGAACGCAGTGAGGCAGACAAACCAGCCAAAGCACATAAAACCATTTTTGCTCCGAATAAAATATACTATTTTTTCTTCGAACCTTCATAACAAATTATTTAAGACAGGTTAAGAAACCAGATAGGAATTTCAAATGCTTTAGCTAGTTTACTTTACAGCCGCTCATCAGCGGAGATAATAACTTCACGGACGCCCTTAGCGGAGATAATAACTTCACGGACGCTGGTCAGCTCGTTAGATGCCATGACAATGTGACAAGTGACACTTTAGCATTATCAATGCAGCAGTGCAATGTCATATTTTACGGACGTTTGAAGAAAAACAAAATTAAGATCGATGGACTACGTAAACTAAAACTTAAACCGAAGATTAAGATTATTTTCTATAGTTTAAACTTGGAACTCAATCGAGTACAGTCCGGGTGTAAAGTGAAAACTGACGAATCATCAAGGGGCCATACGTTGGCCGGAAAATTTTGAAATTCAGTTTGGAAAATTCTCGCTCCCCTCGGGGGCGGCTCCCTTCGGCATTTGGACAAAATCTCGCCGATTCCCCAACCGCCACCCCTTGAATTATCGTTCGTTATTTATCTGCGAAAATATAATTTACATGTCGGCCCTTCCCCTCGGATTCAAACCGCATCTTCATTGTGATCACCCCAGCGGAGATCGCGAGTGATTTTTCTAAGAAGCGGCCCCTAATTTACAGGCAATTTCTCGTCGGCAATTTCCACCCCTCCACCCTCCCGACTGGCTGGTCCATGAATAATTTAGGACAATTTTTCGCCAAGTTTCGCCGTTATTTCATTCTTCACGACGCGATCCTCTCATTTCGGCATCGGTTGCATCTGATGCTCCATTAACGCAACTTCGCGGAGTCGCTCCTCCACTCGGGAATCCCGACCGCCCCCACTCGTGAAGCACCAAAAAATCGCATAAGTTTTATTGACGCGTCAGCCTTGACACGACGACGTACAAAGGATTTTATTGAAAAAGTGACAAGTTGTTCGATTTCCTTAAGAAGGTGCCTACGCGACTTTATTGCCGTTTAAATTACACAAGCAAATATTTATTGGGACAATAAAAGAGACGCACGCATACGCAAATCGGCAAACAATGTCGGCGTGTCGAAAGTCCAACGGATGAGATAAGACGAGAGTTTGTGAATTTTCGGACGGATGGGGCTCCCGGGTCCCACGTGTCGTCTCTGAGGGACGAAAAACTAAAAAATATAGCACCCTCGTTGACGTATAATTTCAAGAAGGAAACAATGTGTACATAAAAATGTCTTTTTAACTTCACAAGTGATGTAAATATTACGTGGGAATTATTTACCCCGAGAGCGGTTGACAGGGTGCAGTAAACATTTACCATCCTGTCTAATCCTTGAGCTTTATGCGAGCAAGGCTTCGTCGTCGTCGCTCTTATACGATCCACACTAATATTTTAAATGCCTGCTTTAGTTGAAAAAAATAATGAAAGTTCGAGGACAACCCATGACACTTCAATGGGACTCGAATCTGGAGCCCTAAACATACTAATTTTGATTTAATTAATTTAGGTTGTCTACAATCGCTACCAATGACACAATTTACAGAAGCTCATATTGCAAAATATCCGAAGAGAAGGAGAAAGAAATGTCCAAGAAATTTCTGTTGGACTCGAACCTGAAGGATAGAAGCACAATGCGGAAACTTTTTAAATTCGGGAGTTTACAAGAAAATTTCCTTTCCAAAAAACACTCTCTCGCCGAGCCCAAGATCTAATAACGTCACAACAGGATAATGTTAATTTAATGGCCCGGTGCACTAATCCTTCAATCCCCTGCGCCCTCGTTTGATTGTTAATTAAAGACAGAATTTACCCCTCGAGCCTTGTACTACTCGACGAAAGCACACGAGACTCACAAAGAAATAAGTAATCCTCCGGTGTTAACGAACGTATTACATACACTAATGGCCAAGAGTTAAATTCTCCTCTGCTCTAATCCTCTCGAACACAACATTAAAAAAATGTCTCTGGACCGGCTCCACCATTTTTTTTCACCGGTGATCTGCTTTACACGGGACAATAGTGAAACCACAACAAACCGCAGCATTATTATGGTAATTAAACAGTCATCAAGGTCTCCATTTTGTAATTCTCGATCTGTGTCATTTCCTAGTACCTACGTTCCTGAATCGATGAGTGACGCAGCTCTTCGGCGAGATTGTAAAAAGTCCCGGGGAAAAATTATTACACGACGTTTTTACAATGTTAACTGGCGGCAACTTGTTTAACGCCTCATTAACTTTATCAATTGCAAAAAGACATCCGCACCGTTTCCTTTGTCGATTTGGAAACGCAGAAAAATGGATGGAATGAGACGATGGAAGCTGTCATGTTCTGCACCGGTCGATTCTATTGGTTATGAGCAAAAGTACCCACGAAAATGAGAAAAAGTGGACGGTCGGGTATACCGTATTTCTAATTTAACAGTAATTTGGAATTTAATCGTTTAATTGGTGGCCGCTATTAAACAATCATGAAATATCGCGATCGGTGATAATAATTTAGTCGATAAAAATCGACAAATCGGCAATTACCGATTTATCGACGGACTCTCTCTAATTACAAATTAAGCAATGTCTGGGGAAAAATTATGGCCAGGTTAGATCGCCGCGAGATGTGGCAACTTTCGCATCTGACCAAATCTAAAAACGGGAAAAAAATTTCACACGTCAGCAAACGTAACGTTTTTTTGCGAAAAATTACGCGTTCGAGTGACACTGAACCCGTGCAGAAAGTGCAAGTCTGCATTCGCGGATGAAATTCCGGTGAAAGTCCATGTTAGATTAAAAAATTAGTTTTCCAAAAGCCCGGACAACCATCACCCATACCTTGAAACATTTTTTCCGAATAGAAAGCTGCAACAACAAACGTTGCACGATGACTCAAACCTTAAATTATGGTTAACAGGCCGTAACGAGCCACACGAATCTCGTAATTACGCAATGTCAAAAAGACAAGATGGCTGCGTTCGATCGATTCGAGATCTCGTCGTGCGACGAAATAATCACGACGAACACCAGACGGGACATTGTTTTTATTCGACACGTCGATCGGAATCGTTGTAAACAAATAGAATGGATTCGCGAACAATGGGGGTCGTTGGTACACGAAAACACGCGTCCGTGCCGACACAACAACAAGAAATAGAATTCTTCGATTGGGTATTCGACGGTCAAATTTTACGGGTACAGTGTTTCGCATCACAAACCGGACAATCGGTTCGATTCTACTCGTGCTCGTTCGAAACGTCTCATTTGAAAAGGAGCGTTTCGCGAATGACAGCAAAAACTCTCATCTCATCGCTACCTCGTTGGAGGAGTGAGATAGAGATGAGAGTCCTTCTACAGTTTTGGTTCCTGTCCAAATCACTACGAAAATATTTCACAACGCGATACTTAAACAGTTATGTTTCTGAGGTAACAAAAAAAAACAAATGGAGTTCTTTCGATCAAGTAAAAATGTATACCTATGATTAAATAAATTCTTCAAAACAACCTCAAATCTTCCTATTCCTACGTCACTTTCTAAGTGAGATAAAAATGAGGTTATTTTTCATTTCATAGTTCAAAATGATTATTTTCTACAGACAAATATTTTTAAAAGTTCAGTGGTGAGATCCAAAGAAAATTGTTTTCCTTTGCCAAATTATCCCGCTTAACATACTTTTCTGTGAGAATGTGATGAAGATGGAACTCTAACATTCTCACAATTTTAGACTTTGACGAAGACACTTAATAAGTGAGACATGAAAATAAAGAATCTCACTCCGTCTCTTCTTCACTTAGTGGCTAAGGCAAACGAGATTTTTCTTTCGGTTTTTTCTTGATGAAATAAATTATTTTCAATTAAGAAAAAAATCGTGTTTTGTTCGAATCCTCGTTCGTAGCCAAATATTTTACATTATAACACTCAATCCAACATAAGTATTTGTCTCTTATTCTCACTTTTCTTTTGTCAAACTGCATCGCTCATCACAAACTTACACTTTTGTGAGATTGTGACTGCGCCAGAGATGAGAGCGTTTCACATCTCGTTTGAACCAATCCTCCACCACACACCTATCTAATTTATATTTTCTTCCAAACGTATTCTACATTTCCTTTCTCGGGACTTGTTTCTCTCTTAACCGGCGACATTTTGTCGCACTTTACGTCCAACTCCTCTCACCAATCTCCCTAACGAACACCCAATTCAATAAAACCTCAAGACATTAACGCTCATACGATTCACATTACCGAGTGCCTATTTGGTATTTACTCGATCCTCGCCTTATTTACTCCGTTTCCTGCAATCGAGCGCAAACCTGTTGAAGAGGTCCAATTAATATTCCCGCTGGTTCCCAGTCCAACTTAAAAAATCCCACAGATCATTCTCGCACAAAGCGCGTCACGCCCTCAACACTAGCAAAGCGTCGCGTCGCTCTTCCCCTGGTGCAGGGGCGGATCACCGGGGGTGACATCTACATCCCGACCCTCTCGCCATTTCATTATCGTGCGTGTGCGACATTTGGGCGAACGAGGCGAACGTCAACTTTAACAATCTTTTTATTGTGCGCTTTCGGAAATGACGCGCGGAATGAATATTTAACAGGGACCGGGTAATGGAATATAAACCGTAAAACGTCGCCGAATTTGCATGATATCATTTTCTTTTTTGCCACTTCTCGGAGGCGCAGCTTCATTATTGAACCGTTCGAATAAATCATCCGATTTGGGAACGAAACGTGCCCGAAATCCCTCCAAACGCATCCAGCATCTGGTCGCACGATTCTTTCGGGTCCTCACTCCCGAGGTGCCAAATTCAATTTTCCTTTCGTTGTGCAATTTCCATTCTTCCAATTAAAATTTTTCCGCTCGTTAAACACCGCCGTGAAACTAGTTTTCAATTCGCAATGTCCAACCGAGCCATTGTTGGCGCTGACATAACTTTATTGCAGAAGACGAAGAGGGCTCCGTGAAAGCTGATGTTCCTCTTTGTTGGACGCCAACGGTTCTAATTGCGAAGAATTATCGCAGCGAGAGTGACTATCGGACGGGAAAGAACCCACCAGATGGGTCTTCCTTCGTCTTTTTCTCGGCGTCTAGTTTATGATTCACGCTCTTTAACCATCGCCAGATCCTATCGCCTCTCATTTGTAAAGATTCGAATTTGCATGGAAATTCTCACCTTTAACATTTCACTCCGACGCGATAAGAATTTCATTTGACGACTTCATCAGCGAGGAGGAGTCAGACGAGATGAGCCTCGCGGCAAGGCTCGGATAAGAATCCACAAAAATGCGAAATCGATAACCGATACCGATGTCGATTATCTGGTCTGTTTCTGGATTTTCAATTTTTACGCATCTGAAGCTACAAATCTTTTTTTTAAATTCGGTTCGGTTCCTTAGATTCTATCGTACATCCGGACATGAGAATTATTTAAACAACTTATAAAACTATAGTTTAGCCGTCGGAGATGTTCAAAAGAGCGCCGCGAAATATTCCAATTTTGCGCGACTTACAAATAGGTACATACAAATAAACCAATCTAATTTTGTACAGAAACTCTGAAAAAATTCATTTTTTTTTATAATGAATTTTTGGAGGGATTGCGAAATAAAATAATAATTTTTAAAAATAAATATTTTGTCAAAGATTTTTACAATCTGTTAAACAACAACAAACAATATTAGAGTAAATGTTTGTACGCATCAAGTAAACGAAGTGTTCGTTTCCTTCACGAATAAAATTTCTCTTATTCATTTTTAATTTTTATGACAAACCAACAAACATTTCTATATTTTTTGGTACTTCTAGAATTTTCATTTCACCGAACTATCCTGAAGTTTCAATTTTATACTTTTTTTTTTAATTTTATATTTTATTTTGTCACAAATACACAAGAAAAATATCTTTTACTTTGTTCCCCTCCCTTAGCGTCTTTCACTCGATTTGCTTATTTCCCTCTTCCGCTTTTACAATTTCTCCACATTTAAACCAAAACTGCGGTCGTTTCTGCATTTTGCTTTCTTCTCCTCGAACAAATTAGCTTTAACAACTTCGCCTTTTCTGAATCCGTCATTACCGGCGATGATCTTGTACGAAGCCTACCGAGACCCTCTTCCCAACTTTCCATCCGTGACGCAAAAATCTCTTTCAGCCAGTCGTCGATGACGAGAAGAAAAATAATCGACTCGGCATCCATCCAATGATTTGGAGAATCCGCGCGGCCATTCATCGACCGGGACGACAATAGAAGCTCGTTACGTAACGACAAATTGAAAAATGATAATGCCAATGTATCGTCTGGTCTCGAAAGCGACTCCTTTCTTCGCGCTAATCTCGTCATAACGGATCGAGTTCCATTCAATGAACTTCCTCCCGATTGAAAAATGTGTGTCAACGGTGTCGGTCAGTGTTGCCGAAAGAGGACCGCGTTTCCGGGTCAGGACACGACAAAGCCGACTGACCCCTACAGAAGGAAACATCCCGAACGAAGGACGATCGTCCTTGGTGTTCCCGAAATGAAAAGGGGCAGCGTGCGCTCATTTAAATGTATTAACGCACCGTAACCAACCCCCACGGACGTCGCCTCATTGTAACGACGAAGAACAAGAGCGGCTCGTCCTTTGTCCTTCGTTTTGCTCGAGTCAATTGTCAGTTGTTGTTGCGTCATTAATCTTCGGTGTATTGTCGAGTCTGCGGGACCGTGCTGGGTGTTTTTCTTGGGACGTCGTGTCTCATTCGTGTCCGCTGAAGCTCGATGAAGGGTCGCGATTAATTTGGAACGCGACGGTGTTAATCAAAGCTTCGCCTGTCGGTGCTTTCGATCCGCGGGGTTAGAGCCCTCCTCATTTCGCTCGGGTTGCATCGAGAGCTTTTATTGCCGTGGCAAACAAGAAGAACGCAAACCAATAAACTATCCTCTCCACTCGACCGGAATAAAAGAAACAATGTGATACTTTTATGTTGTCAGCATAAATCAAAAGCGAGGGTTGACGGGGCGAGGGCAACTAGTGCGACCGGGGCGTTATCCAAGCGGATTTTTTGGATCACCCGGCGGGGGCGGCGCACCGGATTAACGACGATTTCGAGTCGGATCAAATTCGGCCGGTTTTGAATCTGAAGCGTCATCGACGTCGTAAAGTTCCGGGACAAAAACTGCGCACGATATAATCCAATTTCGTCGGCGATTGTTACCGCAGTTTGTCCCTTTTGTCGCCGTATTTCATGGTGAAGTTGGGTTGTTAAGAGTTCGGGAGATTTAGGGCAGGGGATGATGGCCGCTTTTTCCGATCTGTCGCCGAGTCGCTCCAAATTAACTCGCTCACAAATCATCCCTGATGGGGTACGAGCTGTTAGCGAAAATTGCGAAGAGGGTTGGATGCTTTGTGCACGTTCCTCCCTTAAGTGCATCCATCGTCTTTGCTTGCGTGGTGGATTGCTTGTTCGATCCAATTGCTACGGGTGCCGGTGCGGTGCAAAAGATGAATCGACCCGGTGATAAAGACGTAAAGATACGATGAAAATGTGAAAGATAAACACAATAAATTTATTGCATTGCCATTTCCCTAATGTAACATCTTTTACTGCTACAAGTTTATTTTCCAATTTTCGGGAAGATCTTTATTATTGTATCGTCAAATAAGACAAATTAAATTGACGGAGAAACGACAATCGACAAAAATATTATCAACACTTTATCAACCGTTGAGTTTCTCAAATTCGAATACATACAGATCTGTACGTATGTACGTATAAGAAAAACGATGAACGACTTTTTAGATATGCAGATGTTGATATAAATGATAATAAATTCGTTGTTTTATCCAACCGAAAACGACATCGATATGAAATATGGCGAAAGTCTAAGGATAATCGATAACATGTTACTGTCGATTATTATTACTGTGTTTGCGCACCTTTATGATTCTTGCTTACAAGAATTGATAATCGATAAAAAAAAATCGATAATCGATATTTCAACGATTTTCGAATAAACATCGCTTCGTACTGCCAGGTTTATTGTACAAGTTAATAATGTTAATAAGTCGTGATCACAAGAACTCGCAGTCGATCAAAGACAAAATTGATAATCGACACTGTGACGATTAATTAATATCACTAACTGGTAATACACTTTTATTATTATTTATTATTTTATTTATTTATTATCAGAGCGTTATTTGTTTGTTAAATAATTCGATTCGACCGATGCGTACGGGACAGACTGGTGAGCGCCCGCCTTAAGGTTGCTCCGTATAGCGTTCAGTGGAAGCTCCTCTACAACAGCAGTAGATAAATACGGTGGTCGTTAAAGTTTGAGCACAGGGAGACCAATAACCCCCAAAACCATAAACCACCGACCCCGGGACAACGCCCGCAACGCGTCCCAGCACGCGTCCCAGCTTGCGCATCACCCCTCCGGTTACTCGACCATGGCGCACGCGACCATCTGACAAATCTGTCAAGAATGATTGAAAAGATGTGGTCCAAAAGGCGACAGCCGGTACGTTTGCGTTCCGGAAGGACGCCCCGCGTGTCCCTACTATGCGAAAAACTCACGCGATACTCCTGCGGAACGGATCGCTCTCAACCCTTTGCGCGTCCTCGTCGGAATGCTGCAAGGGTCGCGTCGCGGCGCCCATCTGTTCGTTTTGTTTAGCGCGACGCGACACGTGCCGCTCTTTATCATGCTAATCGCCGGATCGATCTGTATTTTTTCGAACGGTTCGCAGCGAAGCTGTACCGTTCCCGGTCGAAACGTCGCTCCTCTGCACGGGACCTCACCAATTAATTCGCCTTTTTTCGACGAAAATTTAAAATTCAAATTGAAACCGGCAATAATCGTAAATAATCGCGTCCCATCAATTTTACGATCTCGGAACGGAGAGGTTCTGTCAATTTTTTTCCTCGCGACTAATTTAATCGGACCTAGTCCACCGGGTCTCAAGTGTTTCCCTCTCGTTTCGGCGCTTCTTTCGCGGACCATTGTCGTGGGTTAATCGTCGATCGAAATTACCATAGTCTGGTCGGATCGCGCCGGAGATTACTTTATTTATATTGCACAAATGGGGAAATTTGAAATTCAAATGTGACGCGTCCCGGACCGGACCTTTTCGGTTTGGCTGAATTTATGCCGAAAACCTATCGCTTTTCGCATACATTTGAATCGAATCAAAAATCCAAAGGTCGATTCGATTCCATTCGTTATTCAACGCGACGAAAATTGCGAATATCGCACGGAATCGCCACCGCGACGTACAGATCCGAACCGCATCGGACCTCCCTGGTCTCTCTGATCTCATCCGATCTGTCCCGCATCTGCGAAATGCATCGACGGATTTTTCTCCTTAATTAGTCATTTCGGAATGCCAACGAGCGAACGAATGTGCCCGTCCGGCAGAAAAACCGGCGGCTAACTTGTCCATGACAACATACCTCCTCTTGGTTCATTAACTTTAATTGCATACCCACCTCAGCACGCCCACTTCTTCCGACATGTGTTTTTTCAAAATTCCGCCGCTGTTAAGCTATTTACTTTCTCGGATCGAGCCCTCGACCATTATAATTCATCCAATTAGTGACTCGTGCCGAACTGGAACTGTTACGTCACGGTGGTAATGTCTCGAGATGTTGAAAACCGGAGGGAAAAGGGGAGACGACTCGACTGCACTTCCTTCCGGTCGGCAATTACGCCCTCACCTTAGAATCGGTCGTTAGAATCGAATGAATTAAGAAGTGCGAAAAAGGCGACCGATAACGACCGACCCGATTGAAACTTAACGACCGATCTGCCAGATTTACGGCTGCTAGACCGACACCTGTTAGACCGGAGCCCAAACGTGGCGAGAATTCGGCGAAAAGAACTCGTGTTTCCCTTCAAAAACAAGAAACTAGTCCGAATATTCGCCCACAGAATTTTTAATATTCCGAGAAATGTCGCCCAAAATTACGCTTCTCTGGATATAAAATGTACTGAGAACTGTACACGCCCGAGCTTTTTGCAGCTTCGCCCTGACAGAAACTCGCTTTCCTGCGTGGGCCCTCACGACTTTTCTTTTAAAAGGGAGAACACGTCGGTTTACGGTCCATAAAGATCTAGTTACACTTTCATTGACGCAGCACCTCCACCACTTTACGGCCTCGTGTCGGCGACCCCCAGCGATAGGGCCGGTCACAAAGCCGAAATTGATATGCTTTTTACGACGATCCCACTCCCATCTGTAACAGAACTACCGGGGAAGATGTGCACGAATAATGGGTTTCGCTCGAGGGCGTCCCCGGCTTGGGCTTTGATCAATTCCCAGATGGTACACGCGAGAGCGGTGCAATAACACAGACGTGGTCCCTGAGCTTGCGAAAATTATTGGACACGATGCTTCCTTGTTGGGAGTTGAACGCTTCCCGATGCCAATTAGGAGGTCGAAAGGTCGCAATCGGGTTTTTTTCGATTGATTTCGCGCTCAATTTCGGCGATGACGTCGCTCGCCTTCGAATGGTCTAAGGGTGGGGCTTCGCTGGGCCGTGTCGTACGCATCTGACAAAAAAATACCGAATTGCTTTGATTTTTCTGTTCAAAATAAAAAAAGCATCAAAGATTTTTATCTAGTAATTGTACAGTCGCGAGCAACAAATTTTGGTTGTCAAGGTCATTCTTTGACGCAATCGAAAATGCTCCATTATAAAACAGTCGCAAATATCATAACCTATCATCATCTTGTGTGACATCAACTGTCATTTTTTTCTTAATTTTTTGACACTTTGTTGACGTGGGCATAATCAGGCAGGGAAATTTTTTAAATTTGTGACAATCTAACCAAATTTTGAAATGATATTGACGACCAAAATTTATTGCTCGCGACAGTACTAATTATTATTAATGGAGAACATGTTTAATTTATGTAAAAAATTGTGCATCGATACGTACCTAAAGTCCGTTTTTTTTAATAATCAGTTGTCAAAGTGTTGTCAGGTTGGGAAAAAATTCGAAACAGTGAATTTTATAAATTACGTTTGGAACATTGACTTTTGAAATTGTCACCGATTGTCATATTTGAAAATTTAAATTTAAATTAAACACGTATCTCACACATAAACATATGCAACATAACCTAAATAATGATCTAGGGTGAAACTGAGATAGAACTGGACCAAATGTCAATGATTTTTAGTATACAGTTTGGTCTTTTTCTGTATTTTGACACTGACAATTGATTATAAAAAAACGGACTATACACTTCCTTACGCGCCGCCAACTAAAATCCCCAAAAAAATCTACACTTTGTGACCACCTTGACAGTTCTAGTTCGCACTCTAGTGCGACAACAGGACTACAGGGCGCCACTATCGGAATTAATGCAACCGTACACGTGACCACCTTACGATTTTTTTTTGCAACGATTCGCCGCGAGCGACGGTCCAGTATTAAGATAACGACCATAATGAGCGCATTATTTTAATTTTTATGAGGTTTCGGCTCGCCGTATCTTCGATCAGGCTATTTTGTAAATCGTTCGCTAATCTGGATCCGACACGACAAAAGCAACGGCTTATCGACCGGTCCGCCATCTAGCGGACGTTTACCACCTTGTTAATGGGTCAATAGCACCAAAACACACTTCTTACGTCGCGCTACGTCGACCTAAACTAGGCTTTCGATGCAGTTTTTACATTCTCAACGTTCACGTCGTTGCGTCATCAGAATGTATGATTCTAACCGACGTTACGTTACGTCAATCTAGAGCTTCAAGCAATTTAAAATGAATTAGTGAAGTGTCACAGCTGACGTTTTGTTAAGTTTGTTAATTTCGACTGGGGACAACATTTACGTCGAGTTAGACTAATTAAACAGAGCAGACAACTTTTCAGACACGGCTTACTCGATGAACATCACAAACTGCAACCGCACGTTGCGTTACGTGAACTAAACACACATTTATACGGTGAAACAGTTATTCGGATGCGACTTTTTCGACGATCACCGGTCAGTTGCGGCCCTACGAAACTTCTTACGTCGCGTTACGTCTGCCAAAGTGACCTTTACGTCTGGGACCGGGCAAATTTATGCATTTCACGGGGGACCAAGTCGGAGCGTGCATTCGCACGCCGCTTAAAGGTTACGCCGATATTTCGATACAAATAATTGAAATTCGATACGTGATCACGAAGCGTCCGCATCACCAGGCAAATAACTGTACCCGACACTTCTTTGCCCGATCATGTCTTCATTCGGAAACACCAAATTAGTATCATAACCTGGTAACTTCTATTTTATTCTACTGCGGGATGATTAAGGCAATAAACGATCTATAATTTTTTTCACTCCGTCTAACCGTTACCAGACCTTATTCCCAAATTACACGTTCGAATTCTGGTCGATTCGAGACTGCGTAATTTTATACTGTAATTTTTTTTTTGTGTGAAAGATTTCCATTCGCCCACATACCCTCACCACATGTCTCATTACGTTTCCGGTTGGTATTGTCTCATGTGCCTCTGAAATTTTTTTGTTCTTTTTGTCCGTGAATTGTTAAAAGTTTGGCAATTTTTGATGGCGCCAAGAGTCACGCAACTGTCGTTCCTTAATTTGCAAGACGGAAGCGACCCTGGAAGACTCCTCCGGAGCGGCAGGATTCTGTTCCGGCACGAAATTAGCGAGCCGAGAGGAATCCCGATAAAAATTTAATAAGAGGAAGAGAACGCGAACACGGAGACTGCTAACGAGACAATTAGACCGAATTGAAAATAATTTTCGTATATTTAACCGACGAAGAATTAATTCATTTGTAAAACTCTCGTTAACAAAATTAATGTTTTACGTCTTTGCTCGTGGTGTACCGTTCCGGAATTGTTATTTAATTTTCTCCCGACAGAACAGAAACGTTAAATTAAAATTTATTAAGAAAAAAAAAACTGAATTTCGTGTCTAATCAATTAGATGAAGCTAAAATAAAAAGATAAAATGAAAATTAACCCAATTTCTGTAAAGAAAAAATAAGATAAATTTGAAAACAGGGGAAAGGGTAAAATTTATTTTAAAAAATACACAAGAGATCGTATTAGTGATGTAAAAAAAAATTGCAAGAGCAAGATCTGATTTGTTCACTGTGATTGTTTCAAATATTTATAAACAATGCATTGGAAAAAATTTAAAACTGGAAAGACGCCAAAAAAATTACTCCATCCTCTTGCGTACAACGCGAGCTAGTGAGCGTCCACCTTAACTCCGTTCTTGGGGAGTTCTGGCACACTTGCCGCAAAAAACCACGTTCAACCGCCGACTCCATCAACTCCTGTCTCTTTTTACTCTCGACCTCAACTCCGTCCAAACTCCACTGCAACAACTCAACCTACACCTTTCCGATCTAATCATCGATAACGCTCTTGCACTCCGGGCTCGTTCGCGAATAACTCACCCCGAGGGTGGACTCTCGACTCGCAAAACTCACTCTTCGGCCACATTTCATCCGTCACCCTCTCCACCTCTTGCGGGCGCACCTTCGAGAATCGACGTTTCGCGACACCCACCTCTGCGAATTTTTGCAAGTGTCAAATGTCTAATAACAACTTCCCGAGTGCGCCGCCATAAATAACTCGGCTAAACGATACGCGCGGAGAGAGGCATTGTGTATGCAAATATTGCGATCTTTCCTATTAATTTCAGCCCACCAGGCTGATTTATATGGTGGGTCCGAAGGACGCACCATTATTAAATGGTATTGTTTGAAAAAAAATCGAGAGGGGAGAAAATGCGCGTCGATGGGGTGACCGGGAGGAAATTGGAAAAGCGTAATGGACGGAATGATCAACGGGAAAGCGAGTGCGCACCCACCCCAAGCCACCCCTCGTGGCGGTGTCTCTCTGGGTTGGGACAGTTTGACAAACCGACGGTGGACCTGTCGGAATCGACAGCCGACCGGAAATGACCTCAACTTAAATTTATCAAGACCAGATCCTGTTCTACCACTTAGTAATTAATACCAACAAAAATCAAATTAGCGAATAATTGTTTATTAATAGGTCGGTGAATTATTCGCCACTCCTTTATGAATCGGCGCACTACATGTCGTGATACACGAGTCAAAACATGGAACTGCTGTGTGCCCCAGCTCCATCATGTTAATTCGACGATCTTCACGCTTTCCACATGTTCGCAAAAAAAAAACTTCCGGAACGAGATTCGTCGTGGTACAGATTAAGAATTCAAACAAAGTTGTTGATAAACGATGCGACAGCAACAGGCAACCGAAATTATTCATCGCGTTGCCTCTAGACTTCATGAGTTTAGAGTTTATTGTTGACGTTGTCTCTGATAAGTTTGTACGGTTGGGAGATGCGTCGGGGATAAGAGTTGTTCAAACGAGACACTGGTCTACTACACCCTGTTCGTTACACAAATCATTTACATAAAGTGATTACGGCCACTCGACTGTGTTGTGTGTGCAAATTAGTCTCCCCACAGACAAAATAGAGCAAGTATGGTGGTGGGTGACGTCACGTCGACACAAACACAAGAGCAAATGTATCATTTTCGTATTTGTAAAAGAAATTACTACAATTTAGTTTAATTTTTAATGTTTTTTATTGTGGAGAGCATATTATTAAAAAGTTCTGACGCACGTGAAGCGTTTTCAAAAATTTTGTTTCTAGGGTGTAGAGTGTAGAGTATTTGAGTTTGTCTCGTTGGTACATTCTTTATGAATATTTCCTTGTTAATTCACAGCCAAAATGCAAGTTCGATGCTGAATACTATCGGGCCTTCAAATAAATATATATATTTAGGTAGGCGTAGGCGACATCCTAATTCTGTTAACAGTGTAAAGTAATTTTTGTAGGTAACCAATTATTCTCCGGAGTTACATAGGTTACATAGTAAGCTTTTTTCCAATTTCATATTGTCATATTCGTTGGAGGGGGAATAGAGAGAATGCACTACAAAAATTAAAAATATTTTCTAACCTAATTTTATTTCGTTAAAATGTCAGACGTTTCTTGTGTCATTTTCTACGCTGGAAAAATGTTGCAAACAATTGAATTTCCATAGGTTGCTCTAAATATAAATTTATTTGAAGGCCCTTTAAATACAGCACACATTTATCAAACAATAAACAGATTTCCAATGCACAGATTTTACTTTGAATATATGTTTTATAACTTATTTCCATGTTTAAATGAACCAGACTATACTTAAGACCCTTCTGAAATAAATTAGAGATCTAGATAAAAATTATATTTATGGAATTCTTTCGAATTAAAAAAACAAATAGAATTTGTGTCGGAGTTCTACTGCTGACCTCCACTTTTAAAACGAACGCGATATACCCAAGACATTTCAATCATTTTATTTTCACGTCACGCTCACATTCTCTATTTGTTTCCTTTTTCGTCGCCAATTTCAGTTTATGACCCTCTTCCACCTCAAATATTTTCCTTGGCGACATCCGTCATAAATTAACCGTCGACACTCCGTATGCACGTCGCGCAGGAAAAAAACGCAAATTAATTACACATTTACGATCATCGTTATTTACACATCGTACCCGACCATAATTCATCACTCTCGTTAATTATAATTACACAGCCGCGCAAAAAAAACCCACCCGCTTTTCTCCAGCGACGCGTCGCGCACGAACCCGCTCCGTCTGCGCCTACCCTTAGCCGCCACTGCAGGACGATTTCCTGTCGATCTTGATTGACTGAATTTTTTTTGCACCGATTAGACAACCAACAATACGTCAATTACCAATTAGTCCTGTTGGCTGGAGCATTTACTTTCTAACTAGTAAATCTTATTGGTGGCGAGCGGGAAGTGTAGGTACGCGAACCAACACGAACCATTCATTTGCAATTAACAACGTCCAATTAAATTTCCCGGCTGGAGATTTATTGTTAAGTGCGCACATCGGATGGTTAAAAAAGCCGCGACATGCCTGAACCGACGGTTTATCGCCGCTCCGGTGACGTTCGACTGTCAAACGACGGGCCACGTGATCGGATCAAGCCGCGACGTGACTTCAACCGCTCGCGGCACAACATCCACTCGTGCCAGACGACAAATTGGATTTGGACAAGTGCAAATCGGAAGTGCCACAGGTGTTCGTGAATGGCGGTATTGTTCGCCGCCCACGCCGCTCGACAACTCTACAGCGTGTTCTGCAAACGACATATTATTTTTTCGAGGGCCGAACAGGTGGACGGACGCCCGATAAAAATGTTTCTACGCCCACGGACAGAAAAACCCGCGACGACATAAAACCGAAATGCATTAGGAACGCGATTATTTTCGAAATTAATGGCGAAAGAGCCCCACCATCGCGAATCGAGTGGGCGCTGGATAATTTTATTGCCTTATAAGGTTTCGTCGGGTGGTTTTACGCAACTCCGTGGAACTTTATGTCGATGTCAAGTGCCATAAAAAATTATGAATCACTTTAATGCGTCGTAAAACTGACGTTTCTATTTTTTCGGGACGGCAAAATTTTCAAAATCGACGAGATTGTTCACGTAATTATAACGACATTTTCTGGCTGACCTGCTTTTTGTGAAAACTGCTTGTCTCGTGCCCACTTACTTACATTTTTGTTAATCCACTCGTTCAATTGCAAAACTGCGATTTCACAATTTTGGAATAAGACACTTTTGGAGCAGCTCGCTCGAACTAAAAAAAACCTGCGTCGAAACACTCCAGAATTGTTGTTTTTCAGGATATTAAAAACGGTCGGACGGACAAGTGTAAGGAATTTTCGGTCGGGAAAGAAATTTCTCTCGTTTAATTAATTCAGTGGCGTTGAGCATTTACGTTATGCCGGTCCGGGCTCGTAAAACAAAGAGCCAGATTAGGATCTCGAAAACGACAGCAATGAAACAAAAATGTACTTTTTTTAATTGCCCCACGGTACATTTACATGGAGAGATCTTGCGCAATTTATAATTTATCATTCGGACTCGTACGTACGCACTTTCGGACGTCAATTTAAACCAAAGCTTTTGTGAAACAAAAATAACTCGGGGAATTTCTTTGCTACGTTTAAAACAGCAGCTTCATGGGCAAAACATTTTCAGACTGAAAAAAAATATAGTGAAAGAAACAAGTGGAGACAACAGTATACAGAAGAAAATCCAAAATATGGAACGGAGAAATTTATTATAAAAAATAATAGTTATTTATGTCACGCGCTTAGTAAATTAATCTTTACGGACGCGCTGGCACTTGTGGGACGAGTGACGTGAGGAACGAGTCTCCATAAGCCAGTAAGCCCAGTAAAGATTAATTAATTAGTAAGCGAGTTGCATACAAACTTTTATTTCCACCTTCAGCCTTTAAATTTCGTTTTTTATTTGTTATTTATTTTTATAAAAATTTTGTAATGAAAGGCGGTGGGGCAATTATACCTACGTCGTCATGGTGTTGAGATAAGCAACAAAAATACTGTCAGAAGTTTTGTGAAATTTGTTGCAAAAAGAAAGAAAAGAAAGAATGGCTTTAATCCCCGATCAAAACTTTGAAGCGATTTTCTTGAAATGCAAGAAAATAACCACTGAATTACCAACGCTGCAAGTGCGGTTCTCTACTGATTCGATCCCAGAAGCGATATGAAAATGACTTTCGAAACGGATCAAAATGCATTATTAACGTATGTAATTGCAACAATTGACAGTTAAATTTGTTTGTGTTTATAATAAACTTTTTCAAAAATAATTTAATTAGTTTTGATTAATTATTATTTTTTGATGAGCCTTGTAAAGTCTTTACAGGTCTCTTCTACGTGCCTGTTAAATATTGCACGGCTCTGCCTGTAACTACCCATTTACTTAGTTACCACAAATGCCTATAAGTGTCATTTACTTAGATGGTGGGAAATAAATACATATACGCATTTAGCTGCAAGTTAGTGTTCAAGTGTCTTATAATTAGGCAACAAAAAGGTGCTACTATGGTCAAAAAGAATAGAAGAACGGATCGGGCCTCCTCGAAGTCCAGATCTGAATCCATTGAACTCGTCTGGGATGAGCCGGAAGGAAAAGTATGTCCAACAAATCTGTCGGACTTGAGGAATGAGAAGCCACTCCAAAAAGTGCGATGAAAAATAATATTGACATGTCTGCTTAGTTTTATAAATCAATAATATGTTAATATGTAATATGTACATAATTGTAATTTTTTGTTTGAGTACTCGAACATCCGTTGTTATTCCACCAAAAATTGCAGTAAAAGTGCAAAATGATGTAACGACCTCGACTGTAAAAAAAACACACACACACACAAGAGGAAGTGTCAAATCATGAATATGCAAAAACCAAATGGAACAACGGCGTTATTTTCTCGCATTCCTGGGTATCTACACACTGGATCTTCACGTAGCCGACAAGGCCGCAACACTTGCTGAAAAACTTTTATCGGCAAATCGAAAACTTCCCAAAGAAAAATCTAAAAAGTCAACGGAAACAATCCTCCGGAGTCGCGCAATAAATCCGATAAAAATTGCTCCCTCCCCGAAAGAGAGTCGTTTGTCGACTTTTCCGTGCACGTATGCAGGCCAATTCCGTTCCACACTACACCAGAATCAATCGATTGCCACGAACACAATACAATACAAAATCGTGTTACGAAGTGGCTCAATCGAAAAATTAAACGCCAAGTCACGCCGGAGAAAGTACCAGGGAATTATGCCGTCGAGTGACAGTTGCGAGAGCGCCATCTCTCGTCGGGAGTCGACGGAGAAACGTCACGTTCCTGCTGACCTTTCCGTCGAAAACAAACGCCGATGCATCCTGATAACGCTGTCGAACGACACAAGAATCGATGCGTCGCCTGCAAGGTCAAGATTCTTTTTACTCTCTATCGATGATGTAAGGATTAAGGATTGAGCGAGTGTTTACGGCGCGCTCGCGTTATGTGGGTCAGTAACTGTTCAGTTAAAAGGCGACCACACATGTGTCACACTAACGACGAATAATGGAGGATGGAATGGTGGAAGAAAGGGCGTCGACGCTGAAAAATCCGCTTCTATAAACGGACCGGACACGTGCAAAGCACCACCGGCGGATCAGTCGGAGGCGGCGGCGGCGGCGACGCGTGCCTGCTCGGACCGTGCAAGTGACAGCTGTCACGCGGTGCTAATCGCGACCGAGATGGCGCTACTGGTGGACGAGAGCAAAACGATTCTGTCATTTTACAAGATTGCAACGACCGCTTCTCCACAGTGCATCGGTTGTCGAAACGTCCGGGTGAACGGGCCCATTATGCCTCGCTTACAAAATAACTTCACAATGGGTCCAGTGTCTGAAGGGTCCCCCTCGCCCTCCGACGAAAAAACACAACACACACACCTCGCGCAGTATTGTAAATCGAAACGTCGTGTTTGTGCTGATCGAATTTCATTTCACCTCAAGCTGGGCGTACTGTTACGCGCGGGCCTCTGCCCACGCGGGCCCCCGGGAAAATCGCTCATTGAAAATTTGAATTTCGTAATTGTTTTGGCAATTATCGGACCAATTAAGAACATGTTCGCCGTCAAGAATTTTAATTTATGGCCGACTTTCGTCGGAACAACATCGAACGCAGAGCTACCGCAAGAAAGTCACTGAGGAGGGCACCGGATTTCTAAACTTCGACGAGTAGGAACGACCACCACGACTGGAACAATCATGACGGATACGATTTTCTCCACACGTCAAGAGCAAATCTCTTGTTCCACTTCACGCAAGAAACAAAAATAAACACGTTTCGGGATCATGTACGAGTCCTCTATTTCTGGTCCGGATTGCTGCCCTCTATTTTTGCTTCAGCTCTAAGCACCATAATTCTAAATGCGCTCGTGTAAAAATATTCTCCAAATGAAAGTTAAACGAGTGCAACAAATAGGTACGTTGTGTTGGCGTTCTCTTCTGCAATTCCATTACGAGAAATGCAATCGCGCGTCAAGATTCAACCGGGTTGTTCTTGGCATTCGCACGAAATAACTTGAAAGACGAGTGAAAACTGCATAAATTAAAAGTGGTGCATAATTTACGAATGAAGGACGGTTTCGGAAGATACAAAGCGTTTTTTTGCCAAAGTTTTTCCGTCGTTTATGCAAAGTGTTAACAGTTCGGTGCGCAACGCGACGGTTAAGTTTTTCTCCTGGGAAAAAATGTTCAACGGGCAAGAAAATGACAGTGGGGATCTCTGCAGGAGATTTTAAGACTTTTCGATGTATCCGAAAGGAGACTCGTCGATTTAACCAAGTCCTGCGGCTTCGTCCGGAAGAAATTCCTCTCGCAGCAGACACCATTTCGTGACCGCTTAAACGGCAAAGCTACCAACTTAGTCAGCGCTCTGCGCCTCCTGTAATAACAGCTCTCGGTGCGAAACCGCCGATTAGGAACAATCTTTTGCGGTCGTTCGTACATAAATTTTCGAAAACACTCAATCCTCAAGTGCGCGGAATCTCTCGAAAGAGGGAACGCCTCCGAAGAAGAAAAAACCGCACCGCCCCATCCTGCAATCTGTCTTCCCTGGGAACACGTGTGTCCGATAAGAGCCGGCAGGTCCTCGCTCCTCGATTGATCTTTTTATAGTCGCACCCTTCAGTAGCCCACGTGCGTAGCCGCAACGACTCTTTTCGGAGTCACCGTGGCCCTTATATGACAACCGAGAGACGGCACACGCTGCCATCTTCGTGCGTGCACGTTTCGCATTTAGAATTTTAATTGAAGCCGTGGTACGACCAACAAAAAGAAACGGCGAGACGTCGTCGTCATAATTGCACATGCCGGAGACGTGCTGCCACGGTTTGATGTTTTAATAAGCGCCGCCGGAGGCGAACCTGCAACTCCCGAAGACTTCCGGAGGGATCCCGACCGGAGAACTCTTCCCTCCAGTCCACCAACTCCCTCCGATCCTCAACTCTCGATCGATCTTAATTGCTACATCCCGATGAAGATCATCCCGAGAAGTACACAAATATTCTGGGCCCCCGGTGCCGCTTCTCCAATTCCTCGGGTCGCCTTTCTCAAACTAGCCCCGCGATGAAGCCCGAATACTTGTCAGGTCACTCCAGAAGTTCTACCAATGTCGAATGGGGCTCGTGAATCTTTTCGCAGCGCATGAACAAACTTCCCGGAGACAACTCCGGCCGCGTCCGCTGCACGATGGCGCCGTGACCGCTCGTTTGTCCCAACTCCCGGTCGAAGAAAGTTTGTGATTGTTTTTTATTGTCGCTCGAAGAACAATTGGAGCGATCGGCGAAATAATGAGCGAGTTTCTTTCGGTGGCATTGTCTGTGGAAACGGCATAACGAGTCGACGATAAATAACGAGGGCTTTTTGTCTCTCCACTAATGAACCACCGGAAGCTGAGATGCGAAAGAAACCGACCGAAAAAATGACCAACGGAATCGATTAGCCGTCCCGGGACGTGATCAGACAAATCGAAGGAAAAATGTTGCTCGGGGTCTTGTCTATCCTCGGTCCGGCTCTCAAAATTTCCTTGACTTTCACTCGACTCGATGATGATGGAGGCTGTCGGAACCGCGTCTTTCAAGGTCCAATAGATATGGGTCCGACAAAATCTTGTTGACGAAAAAGTTAGGACGCTTTCGAGTGGAGAAGAGGACATCACGTGGGGTCCGCACCGTGTGACAACAATGCAAATCGGGCCCCGCCCATACCGTTTTCGCTCCAAACAATAGTGACCCAGAATTTGACCACATTTATTTGTTTTGACTACAAATGACTCAGTATTGTTGACGAGTTGAGAAGTGGACGACACGTGAGGTCTCGCTTATGCGTTTCCAGTGCAAACCTTAGCTCCGCCCATGCCCTTCTCGCCTCGAACAAAATTGTCACCAAATCTGCGCCACACCGACTCTTATGGCGTCAACGAGCCCGATTATCATAATTCTCTTTCTCCGCTCGCCATCTACGGCAGCCTATTGTTAATGAAATTTATAATGAGGTACACCCTCGACCCACCGTTACAATTAAGCTCGATCAATCAACCTGTCTCGAATCATTTGTCACGATTGAACACCTAGACCTGACGAGACACGTTGGTCAATCACGTCGCATTAACTCTTTCGAAACGACAATGATTTCGTAAAGTGGTAGGAATGCGGTGCAACTGGAGGTAGCAGCAAATTGCACCGGAATTCGGCAAAAACCCATGTCCGAAGAGTGCTCCAGTTAATCAGTCCGACCGGTCCGTCATCTGTCAAACCCTCGAGAACCAATCGGGCACTCTTCGACGATTCGAGGTAGACGAGCGTGACCTGTTGCACTCACCCCGTACTCTCGTTGGTGACGAGCTGCTCCAGCATCTGTATCTTCAGCATGTCGCTATCCGCTCACATGTTCACCGCCACGAAACCGTCCCGATCCGAGTCCGGTCGACTGGTTGTGTCGTTCGAAAAACAAGCGCGACTTCACGCACCACCAGAAGAAGAGAACGAACAAACAGCCACCCACAGCAGAACGAGGCGAACAACTGTGCCACTGCCGCCTGCGATTCCCTCCTGCTACAAGCTAGACCATCGATCATGATAAAAGTGTCTTCCTGACGGCGACGTTCTCGCTCCTGCTGCATTCCTGCGGCCGCGACTGACGAAGACGGACGACGCGAATGTATCGACGTTCGGTGAAGGATTGCGTGCAGGGCACGCGCATATGCGTACACATGACCACGTAAAACAAGTGTCTTCGTTTTGGTTTTTCTGTTTTTGGAGAACAAACGGACGGAATTAAGACCGGAGGAGTGCGAGAGAGCACTGAAAAATCGTGACGAATCGCAGCCAATAAAGAAGGGCCATTGTGGGGACCAGAATCTGCATGTCAGGGGTAATTAAGCTTCGTTACGCGACAAAAAGTCAAACAGACACGCGGGTATAACCACCCGGAGGAAATTCTTCAGCCAATTCGACGGAAAGCGAGGACTCGGCGCCGTTAAAGCGTACACTTGATGATGCTTGAATACCGTGTGAACTTTTTAAATTGTGTTGTTACACCATTTAAATTAAAAAAATTGAATGGGACGTCGAGTGTGAAAAGTATGCTCGTATCTGAAGCATAAATTTTAATCGTGACACGAGAAGCTTCATTTGAGTCCCAGAAAAAAAAACTCGTGACCAGTGGATTTTGGAAATATCGTTTCGGATCGAAAGACTGATTGGTGTGTTTTTGGCACAATTAATTCCGCCCTGTCTGCTGTTAGTCACGCAGGATGCACCATATCCAGGACTGAGGAGGGTCCCAGGATAAATCCTCTTAAATCAATTAACAAGTACATAGAGTTGGGGGATTATAGAGTGAGACATGAATTGTTAAAACAAAACAACTGCAACAAATAAAATATACAATTAAAATTTAGATTTACTCGATAAATTCTTTCGACAAATTATGAAAAAACTTGACGGAAATGGTGACGGCAAATGGTACAATGTGCGGAAGTTCCATACTGTTAAACTCAAAAAGCATATACATAGTTACAGCACGTGCAAACTACCCGTGTAGTTCTCGATTTGAACGTGCTCTACCAAAAAAATTCTGATGAACTAGGATCTGTAAATTTCATTGGCTGTTGTTCCCCACTTTTTGAGACATCGCAATTCGAACGTTGGCACAACGTGATAACGTTCCATCTTGCTGAGCAAATAATTAGATAAAGATTTCTCTGGAACTACTTTTGTAGAAAATTCATAAAGTACGACCGAAAGACTCTCAAGTGGAGTGAGATCAAAAAAATGTCGTCTAAGTGTTCTCTTACCGAGACCATCTGGTATAAATTTATTTAAATACCAGCGTCCACATTTGCGGTGCGGTGAAGTTTCATCTTGTTTGATTCGATACATAATGTTGCAAGAAATTCAAGGGATGACGTAAATGTTGTTACCAGTTTACACAAGTAATTTACACTCAGTAAGTGGATGTTTAAAAAATGCACTGGATAATCTTCAAAAGAATTAACGATAAAAGAAAGAGCTTATATTAATAACATAATTACATAAACATTTTTGTTTTATAATACAAAAATTTCCGATAATAATGCGGAATCTGGAAAAGTGCCCCGAATGCTTGCAGCGTTTCCACGTTGAATGGCAAGTGAAATCCTCTCAAAAAGGAATTTCTTTGATTTTGAATCGCCTGATTCCGCGATAAGTCGGTTTCCGATGGCATTAATGACGATAAAAGTGGTTGATTGGTGCATAAATATATTAAATAAGTACATTTTACTGTGAACATGACTGTCCAAAAAAATTCCAGGGTTGTTACTGACTGGTTTTATTATTATCCAACGCCTTGAGAAAACTTGATTCAAATGTTGGCGTAAAACTATTCCAATGTGATAAAGTTCCATCTTGTTGAGTTTAAATTGGATTTAACATATGGAGACTGTTAAACTATTCCTAACTTTTCTTATTGATATAGACTATAGATAGAGTCAGCTGGAGCAGGATTTTTACCGTTTCAATCTGTTATGAAAAATCTCATTTATTTAATTACCAATCGACAGATGCGTTATGCGGTGAAGCTTCGTCTTGTTCAATTAGGTAAATAGGGTCATATTGTGAGAAATCTACACCTGTTGGAAACAATTTCTTAAATCTGTGCTACGCTCTCTAGCTGTAAGTACAACCAACTAAATACGCGTATGTAGTTGTTTTCTTAAAAAAATATGAAACAAAAAACGTGTTTTAATTGAAGATATGGTTCAAAAAAAATCTAGCGGACTTGGGTGGCAGATTCCCGTTGGTCGCTCAGTCCTCCCAAGCAAATTTAATTTAAATACCTAACTGACGTAGAACACAATAAGACAAAGTTCCATCCTGCCGAAACCAGATTGAATTATCCGTCAGACGCGAGTCTGTTGGAAGCTTATCTTATCAGAAATGACACATCGAATCTTAAAGCACGTTTTTGTGTTTAGAAACAAATCGACAAAACAGTTTTACCGGTTTCTATAAAATGTTTGTTTTGCTTGTAACTCACAAATTGAACCACCCTTCACAACAAGTTCTACAAAGCCCCGAGTTAGGACCGTGTCACGGCACAACAATGCTGCCAGTTAAGTTGCGCGCGGTGTGATCAAACTCCATCTTGTTGAAATCTGATCGTGTCAATCGACACAATCAACTCCCATTCCTCGTACGCTGTCCGATTTTTTTTTGTCCAAAAATTTCAATCGGAATTCTGGATTTGTGCTCGTTGCCAAGTTTCAAAGTCGTATTTCACGTGCCAATAAAAATTCCTCGTCGTAATTAATTGCACTCCCAAAATACACGATACCTTTTTTTCATGCACGATAATTTTGTTACGCCACGGAAAAACAAATAAAACATAACGAGCGTATTCAACTCGGCGTAAAATTAAAATTAAAGAAATAATTGCCTGCTGTAAGTTTAACGAGAGTCCGCGGTTTCGCCATCTTTAAACGTTTAGTTAAAAAAGGGGCGATACCTGGCGTGCGAAAAATCGAAATCGGAATCTTTCGATTCGAACGTTGCCAATTTTGTTGATTGTTTGTTGTCGATTCGTTAATTGATGGCATGATATTCCAATTAACTTTGTGATTGTTGAAGCGGCGCTAGTGCAAATTTGCACCGTTGCACTGTTGAAAGTGCAACAACAGATACGCGTCCTCGAAAATCTACATTTCAAATATCGACGCAATTAGCGAGTGTCGAGTGTTAATTTGGCTCGGTTTGTCTTCTTCATTTGGACCTGTTGTTTACGACACAAGTCTCTAAAAACTGTGACACCGCGCAGGAGGAAAAAATGTAATTTTGAGATATTTGCCGAGACGACAAAGAAGTGATGGAACAAGACGATTCGAGTAAACTGTTTATTGTTGTTCAATATTCAGTTGGCATCTGTGGGCCGCAGATACGATAAGACGTCTCAAATGCTTCGACTTTTATTCATGTCTTACTAAGAATGGAAAAAATTCCAATACTCGATACTCGATAGAAATCGGAAGCCGCCATACGAAAGAATTTCAATAGAGAAACGCCGAATATCTCGCACGAATTCCGAAATTTCGAGTTATCTAAACCTGTACACACATTTTATCGGATGAAACTGAAAGATGCCGTCATTTTACAGAGAAAAATTTCTTTATTTACAGTTGGTAACGATCGTTTTAGTTCGAAGAAATCTACGCTATAATATTCATTGATAAAATAATTACATATTACTCACGAGATTTACCACATTATGTGATAAGATAACGTAGGATTAGTAAACAAAACGAGCGAGATTTCAGTAGAATTTTAGAAATGGCATTGTTCTGCATCCACGAAGATGGTTCATTACTTCTTCGGCGAAAAAAATGAGGGAGTCATTTATTGTATTTTAGTTGGAGAATATTTTGCAGACTTGGAAGAAAGAAAAAAGAAATCTGTAAGTTTTCAGAAGTTCATTGACCTTCAAATTCAAATGAAAATCGCATTTTGCATTTTCTGGACCAATCAGATTTGAGCATTTCTATCTGTGAAGATTTTAGAAAAACACCACCGTTTTGAAAAAGACCAAGAAACTTAATTACCAAAGGAGAAATAGAAGAAGAAGGGGAAGAAAAAGAAGAATAACATACAATGAAATATACCTAACACAAAATTCGCCAAATTATTTTAAGGGGTCCTACCTTGGATTGCTTTGTCAGTTTCATCATTTGTCTTCTTAAATCAATAATTTAGTGGTCCTGTTAAGGTGTTTTTCACACAATTTTTTGAAAAAACGTTGCACAACACAGACACAGCAATGGCGTTGTTTATTAATGAGTTTCGTCTGTCTCCGTTTTGTTTCCATGATTACGAATAAAACATCTTCTTGATTTTTAAAATATATTTCCCAAGAAATGAGAATAAACTAGAATTGTACAACTGTCAGAAAATAGCTATTTATGAAATAAGTTGCGAAATGGAAGTCTTTTAAGCACGCGACGTGAAATTGACCAACGAGGTGAGTGCCGAGTGTCTAAACACTTCTTTCGCAACGTGTTTCATACATGATTTTATCTACAATCATCAAATTTTTATAATAAATGGAAAATGTGATATGTATTGTCAAAATTTTCTCGACGTCAAATTGACAGGCGAGTAAAACAAAATCGATCTTTTTGCCGAGTTATTGTTTACAAACAATAATTTGCGAAAAATTATCGGAAAGTTTTTCCGCATTATTTGAAAAAAAAGGGTGACTTCGAAGTGATTTCTGCTATCGAAAATGCAGCAGAAGCCACAACGAATACCCTTATACCAGAGAGATCAAAATCAGCGTATCAAGCGACAAATTTGAAATTTGATACAAGCAGAAAAAAGTGGTAACCATCAGAGAAAAGGTAGTAAATAGTTAATATACGTGATTATACATTCAATGTTTATAATTATTATAAACAATAAACCGTATCTTTTGTGTTTTTTGGCATTATTTCTGTGGCGGTAGTGAAAAAGTAGGTAAGTCGAAAATGATAATTTTTCAGGGCAACGATTCAAAATTCCATATCATTCCTAAAATCCTGTAATTAAATAGAAACTTCTTTCTACCTGTACTTGCTTTCAATATAAGTCAATTTTAAACTGTGAAAATCTGAATTATTTAATTCCATGATTTATTATTAAGGTGTAAACATCGTTAACTCATTTTTGAAATTATTTGACTTACCTAGTTTTTCACGACCGCCACAGATTTGTTCGGATTCTTTTGAAATAAAAAATGACATTACATGACATTTCTTTTAGGCACTCGTGCCTAAAATGACATTACTTTTAGACACTCGAGCCTAAAAGTATGTCATTTCGAAACCATAGTGACAATCTAAATACATATTAACTTTTATATCCGTTGTAGAATTTTTTTTTTACAATTTTCTTGCTTTTATTTTTATTTTCGATTGACCACTAGAAAAAAAATCCAAAATAGGAAAATATTTTTAAACGCGATACGAAAAGTTGAAACCACTAGTACTCGTACACTTGAATTCAGTCTTGATTTAAATTGTATCTATGATAATGTGCCCACAGAAGCAATCAATTACGATTGTCCCTGTAACTGTACGGTAAAAAAGAAGAAAAAAGCAACATCCCACGCAAATTAATTGCGACTGAATTATTTTGAATAAATAAATAAAATTATGGACAGAAGTCATTACCAAGTTACATAATCGAAATAATTCGATTCGGCTTCCCAAAAACAGATCACGCCATTCCTTCGGCCGAATCTGTGCGCAACAAAATAATCGAACGATAAAGAGACGATTTGGAAAAATTTTGACGCACACGTCGAGGTCCCACCGACGCTCCTCTTATCCGTCATTCTGACCCCTTGATCTGTGACTGCAATTCGCCGTACGTAAGAGATTAATTACATAAATAGGTTATCAATTAGAGTCGGCAAACGAAAAACAAGGTCGACTTATCGGCGCCGTGAAAAACTCCAAGAAACTCGAAAACAAAACACCTATTCATTTCCGTTCCGGTCTGACCGCTCCATTTTTCAGGGGCGATAAGAAACCTCCAACGTCGCATTCATCATCGCGACGTAATCCTGATTTGTTGCAGGATGCATCGCCGCCGAGTCGCCGCCCCCAAAAAACACACCGATTGTTCGTCGAACGCGAAACCTCCGCGCGGGAGCAAGACAGGAAGACCGAAGAAGCAATTTGAATTGCTAACTAGTTCCGGTTTCGGGACGTGTTCGGCGTTCATCAGGTTTTCACGGGGAGGAAAAAAATCATTGCGATCTTCGGCGTTCGAGCGGCAGCGGCAATTATTACGGAGCGAGCCGGATATTATGCGCAAAATTAATTTCGACAACAATGGAGCTGGATAAATTGTTTATCTTTGGAGGATAACAAGCGCTGACGTTTCAATGGAGCAGCACGTTCGCAGAACCGTCAGTGGTCACCTTTAAAGGGTCGATTGATGAGGACGCAAAAAAAAATATATAACAAGTCGGGGACGCGAGAAAGGGATGGGCGGAGGCGCGATTTACGTGGCGCTCGTACGGAGCCGACCCCACGTGACGTCCACTTCTCGAATTGACGCGAGTAGGACGTTGCGTGTCGATTATCGACGGTGTTGAACGCACGCCGGTCGCATAGATCAACCTTTTGTTACCTTACATAAACAAACCTAATCTGATTTCCAGGCTAGACGCTGTTTATGTTATGCAGATGAGATGAAAGTTGTTACGATTTCTGTCCGACAACCGGACAGCATCGACACCGCGCTGATAGTCAGATTATTATCCGACAAGTTTATTTCTAACTGCACCCAGTCCTTTACTGTTAATTAGTCTGCATAATTTTCGAAAAAACAGGAAGTCGTAAAATTTGATTAATTACCTGTGCTGTTTAGAATAATTGCAATTAACGAATACAAATTTAAGGACCCGTTAACGTGAACATCATTCCGTGCGATAAATCAAACAAAACAAATAAAAACATTCACGGAGAGCTTCATTAATTTTTTTTCGTTTCAAATTTCCCGCCAAAACCGGCGACTCGCTCGCATCGTCCGACGTAATGCAAATGAGATCTTTTCGCAACCTGTTGAATCAATTATAAATGGCTCGAAAAAAACACAAATTTCGTACGAGTCGCACCGGCAAACCATAAATCAGTGCAACACCGGTCCTGGCGTGGTACCACCTCCGTTCCACAAAAAAGAATAATCCAGCGATCGTGTCTCCGGATGCAGGTACCAATCTGCGATTCCGGTACTTTACGTAACGGAGCAGAACTCCACGACGGTACTGTATCATTTGCGCGGCGGTACCTTCCATTAGCCATGCAAATAGACAAATGGTAGAAAGTTTCGTGGAGATCGGCGGGCGTGGTACCGCAGTTTACCGGCTCGACTGCCACAAAACGACGAAATGGTACCAGTTTCCGTAGTTTTGCGGAACACCGAAAGCGTCGCTCGCTGCCGATGCAAATTGGAAATTTGTGCGACCAGAGACGGACGAGAAGTGCACGGGCGGGGCCTGCAATCGCACTGAGAACCCGTAGTCTCGGCCCACGTGACGTCCACTTCTCGGAGCGATTGGAAAAATGCAAACTGCGACTTACCACGGTGACATTTTGGTCTCGCCGCCGCCACCCTTCCGCTTAATCACGAGCGGAAATTACCCGGACTGGCGTATCTGCAAACATTTCCGGTCGGACCGCTAATTGGTGATTCTGTTTAATGGGTGACAAATGTTTGGCGTCAACATCATCGCAAACTTTCATTTTCCCGATTAGGTCGGTCCAGTCCGAGGGGTCAGCATTCCTTACCTGGAAAAAACGAGAAAATAATTAGGGGGGCATTATCCGGCGGATTTAATTATGGGAGGAGTGAATCTCTCTTTGTGGGACTACCGATTATGTTTATTATAGTAATCTGTTTTAATGGGTGCATTAAAAAATGATGTGGGCACACGATACTGTTAAGGGTGCAAGAACCTCCGAATTCTACGGCGGAACAGATTCTTATCGAGACGTTTAAAGATTTTACGCCGGAAGGTAAAGATTACACGTTCGGGCGACCGAGGTCGGCAGAATGGTGCTGAAACGCATAAATATAAGCGCAAATTAAACGGACCGATTTTATGCCGGTCGATAAAAGTCGAATAAAATTTTTTACGTTTTTCTAAATATGTATTTTCGCGAACGCGACGTTCAAATACTTTTCCACGGATGCGATCGTGTGACGTACGAAAAATTATTTCAAATTAGGGTTATTGTCAAATGTGACGGCTGAACACAGTAATCATCATCAATTGGCCTTTTGAAAAATGTCAGATTCATAAATCGCAATTCGACTCAAGGACGGATTAATTTGGGACCGTTTCCTGTTGCAATTAAATTGCATTGCAACAGCCACCGTTAAACTGTTAAAAAGCCAAGTAGCATAAGAAGTGAAATCGAAGCGTGCTATTTATCTTGGTTTTTTCACATCGATACTTTAAATTTTTGCTCTCTTAAAAATTAAACTTGATTTGAAATTTAAAACGTGTTAAACGTGTCCTGGGAACAACATTTTCAACACAAAAATTGAAATTTTCTTTCCTACAAAATTGTGGTTGTGGTGGAATAGAAAAATTAAGAAAACGAAATTTTTTTGAAAGAAAATTTAACTTCTCTAATTTACAGTAAGTGCCAGCTAGCAAGCCAGATTTAATATGTACTCTTAGTCATACATAAAAAAATTCAAAAGGAATTTCTAGGAACTGGGTTCTGGTTGTGCAGTTTATGGGAAAGACTCTAAAAATATTTCCAAAAGCAGGTAAAGAGAAACATACAGGGTGTTAGTAAATGGTTGGGAATAAATTTCAGGGCGAACTCCTTACGAAAAATGTGGCTTAAAACCTAAATAAAGTTTTTCGTTAAAATGAGTAGTTTTCTCAAAAAAATAAAAAAAATAAATAAACGTAATCTGGCATATCGGTATTTTTTTTTAAATAATACGATTTAATAATGGTTTAAAGAAAAAATGTAAACATGGAAAGTTGAATTTTTTAACGTATGTCAAAATTCAAAACTAATGCGATTTTAGGCGAACTAATTAGAGAAATTCTCCAACAATGGATTTCATTTTATTTTTTGACAAAACTACACATTTTAACGAAAAACTGTATTTAGGTTTTAAGCCACATTTTTCATAATGAGTTCACCCTGAAATTTATTCCCAACCATTTACTAACACCCTGTATATCTTTGGTAAAAAGTTAAGGACCGTTTGTAACAATTATAATAATAGTAGTAATAATAATAATTTGACATTTCTTCTTCTTCCACATTTAAAGCCTTTATAATTACATAGGTATTTGTTATTTTTTTAAAAGGAAAAAGTCTCCAAAATAACTTTTCCTGCAATCAAAGTCTAATAAGTGATTGGTTTAAGAATTTAAATGCAAATACATAAGACAAATCTTGATAATTTGACTTCTCATCCAAAACACATTTTTTTTTATGTCTTTATGATTAAATAATAAAGAAACCAAATCATCTTGCGACAGAAATTCTTTCGAAAATAAGACAATAAAGTTCTGATTTTTTATTTTTTATAGAAGTACCCAAATTTTAAAATTGTCCAAACTGCCATTTTTCACATATTCAGTCCAGCGAATGGAAACAGTATGTTACACACAAATAAATATATGAAAAGTAAAGTTGCCAATTGAATATCTCCTGAAAATTAAAAAAAAATGGCCAAATTATCTTGCTGCAGAGTGTCAGTGTTGCAAGTGTTAATAACAGACAGGTTGTTTAAATCTTCAATAAAAAGACGTAAGAAAAAATGTAATCTTTACCACTTCCTCGGGCATCAAGCTCAGTTAAAAAAAAGTTCATTACTGTGAAATCTTGCAGTAAAAAATCACTCTCGACCCGCAATGGTAAAGATATTTCGCAACACTTGAGCCCATCCTTGAATCAAACCACTTCCCTATGACAAACTGCTTTCTTCCGCCTTCCTGCACAACTCAGCCGAGTATCTCGAACAAAGCAATCAATTTACTAGTCCTTGTCTATTTTGCGGCGACGCTTGCTGCAGGCGTCGTCTTCCAGTTGACGCTGCAGGCGACGCTTGTCACACTAAGTACTCCCCGTTCAATTAAAATCCAAAACGCCTCCAACCACCCCCGACGTCTCCCTTATGCGACTCCATCCGTAACCGCACTCCTTCCGGAATCAACCCCACCCTCGTCATTTAAAACAAAACTAGAAACGTGCAATTTGTTCTTGTAAATAACTCGCTCGACAGACGTCCCGTTCTCGACTCGACGACGTCGTAAATTCTCTTTTTCACGCGAGGAATCCGCATCTCGCTAGAAATGCACTTAGCGATCCGACGATAACTCAATGGGCACGAGATCGGTGGACGCGAGGGCGGACGTCTAATTCTCCGGGAGAAAGTCGGCGTTTTAGGACGCCATCGCTAACAGATCCGCTCGTAAACTTGCAGCGCTAAGTGTTTTACCAAAAAGGGACCTCGCGAAAACTTGTGGCGTTCGTGCGATTACGTCACGCGCTTTTACCTTTTTCGGCGAAAGAGGATGCGAATCTGGTTTGCACCGGACGAAACTGCCACGACGCGCCATCTTGGCAAGATGGCGACGCGGCGAACGCATCCCTCGCTAATTCCCGTCGGCTCGCGAGATTAACGTTCCGGCAAGGGTTGCAATCCGTCGCCATGGCGATCGCGGATGTATCGGTGACGCTGCAGGATGACCCGCGCACCCGACTAATCCTTTTTCGCACCCCGAGCAGGCATTCCGAAGGCTGGAGACATTTTCTGCACGAGGAGGGACGCATTCTTGCGTGTAACAAACCGGAGCGAATTTAAACAACGCCGCTTTCTACGAGCTAGTTACGTAATCCGGAGCTAATCCGCAATTTCCCTTATTCTTTTGTTCGGAAGGTCGCCGCGACATTTAGATCGTCTAATGATCCCTGACGGGTCCGGGGGCGGCTCCGGTCGCTGCTCCCGCGTCTGCACGGGGGGGCCCTCACTCTTCGGGGACGGCATAGCCAACATTGTCCTGCGACAGCGTACCAGTAATTTTTTTTCTTCATGGACCAGATACCGAATGAAATATAGATGTGATTTATGTAATGCCCGACAAAAACAATCCCTTCCGATAAATCAAGACATGGTTAGAAAAATCTAGTTACAACAGATTTACAAAAAAAAATCCCTAGAATCTTCCCCCCAGGAGACTAATTCCTCATTAGTGCTAAAATCGCCTCTCCTGTCTCCATTGTTGCCGCCGCCCCAAATATAACGGTTGACTCTCAATGACTCCTAATTACCAGCGTGACCGATTCATATCGCATCGTTATTGACCGTTCCCTCCCAGTTAGGGGGCCAATTGAATTCTGTTTGTTTTGCGAGCAGATGATCCGAAGAGGGCCGAAACGCGGCTTCAACAGCTCAAAAGGCAATCCTTTGACATTGTTCAGTATTAAATTAAATTATGAGCGCATTTTTGGGTGACTCTGATTTACTGCCAGATAATAAAGGCTCATTCAGATCGCCGCACGAGACCGAACAACTGAAGAGGGTAGAGTGGCGCACAGGACCGGAATCAGGTCGGCGACGGAATGGGGACAGGTGTGGGACGAGGGTGAATTACAGATGATATAAAATCGCGACGGACACATGCCGAGAAAATTACGACGAAGAAGGAGTCGTTCGGTACACGCGACAATCACATTTGCATTCTGCAGAGGGTTTTGTGTGGTGGGACGTGTCCACGACTAATTACAACCAACGTCTAGATCTAGAATTAGAAGATCTGGTACCTCGAAATGGGTATAATTTGGTATCAAGAGAACGATACAGGAGAACCAAAAGGAAGGAAATGGAAGATTTGATGATGCACTGGAAGAGTTGGATATTTTGACTTTCTGGGAAAAGACAACAACAACATGAGAGGAGAGGAGAAAAAAAGAACGCCCATCACATTTTGGACAAGACTACGAAAAGTCTGCGAGATGTTTGAGTTCCAAAAGACAATCTAGAGCGATCCACGAGGAATCCAGTAGATTTGTCATGACCGAGACCTTGGACAGCACAGCAGAAGCATTAAAAATAATCACTTTCGTCCACCTGACCATTCGTTACAGTTACCCACACAAAAACTCCACACCGGCCCTATATATTTTTATGGGCCCACAAATAATCCCGATATCGATTAGTTCTGATCCTTTTGTCGTAAATCTCGAACGGCCTCGAGCAGGACTCCATCGACGGGTACATCTCGAAGAAACGGCTCCGGTATGCCCATGAGTGATTTTTTTTCTCCGGTTCGCGCGACACGGCCGCAAGGACGAACGTCCTGAATGAAAAACGACGGTCGATTCCGTAAACGATTCGCGCGTTGGTCCTGATCGAGATTAACGGTATCGGTCGACCCGAGGTGAATCTAGATGGGCAGTGCGTCGCTTGACGGAATCAGAGCAACGACGTCTTCGGAATGTGCCAATTATTCCCCCGCGAGACGAGAACTTACGGTATCCTGCACGCATAAAACCACCGGATATTGGCACGGGATCGGCTTGTTCGCCGCAAATTAGCCGGAGTATCGATCCGGGCCGCCAATTTGACTTTTCCCAAAGAAAAAAGTCGACTTTCGCGGCCGATTAAACTTCCATTCTTGCATTCGCAACACGGTCGAGCTTGTCCTCCTGAGTGGTTTGCGTAATCGCGCAATAATACAATAATTTTTTTAATTGGCCTCTTACTCCGACTCGATCTCATTTGCTCGAACGGGTTTCGATACGGCGATAAAAGTGCCTACCGGAAACGTGAATGCACCAAGGTTGTCCGGTGTTGCTTACATGGACGGTCGATGGAACGAAATCGGGCCGACGACGTGGCCGCCCACCGGTTCGACACAGGCGGCTTCAGCACGCCCTGCGCCTCGTGCCCTTTCGAATTGAAAAGACCAGATACCATCGCGCACTCCATCAGCGTTATTGTTATTGCCTCCGTCACAAAGAGGTGACATCATCGAGTGAGAAGAGGACCTTTTCAAATTGGCCCGCTCTTCCGCCTCTCGCCTTCTTATCTCGGTCGAGCGAACGCCGCTTCGAGGATTAAGAAGGTTCGCGTAAAAATAAATTGCGGATGCAGAAGAAAATTATTTTACTAGCGAGGGAGCGTGGAACAGAAAAAAATGTGCGGGGAAACGAAATGTAAAAGAAGCGAGGATATGTGTTCGGGTCGAGACGAGAACAACACTCGAGCGAGTTGTCCTTGATCAACTAGATCAGAAGGTGAATCGTTACCTGCAGGACGTCCCACGCTTCAATTTTAATGAGAATCAAAGAAACGATAATGGTAATAATTATGATAGCCATAATCATACATCAGGTGTATCATGAGATTCCGATCTCGGACAAAACAACCAAAACAAATTTATATTAATCTCATAAATCGATTACTTGTCAACGTCACGCGATGCACGTGAGTTTTCTCACAATTCCAGACTGTTGAAAAAAAATTCGACAGTTTACACGGTGATGAAGATCAGGCGTGTGTGTAAAGATTCCAATCGCGAATTAAAGAATCGGGTTTGGTCAGGATAATGCGCGCCCCCACACTGCGAAAGCTAACACGAACAAGTGTGATTTGTCTGTCAAAATGTAATTTACAAAATATATTTCTATATTTATTTTGTTGTAGTAAACTATTCTAAGCATGCTTATAGCTGTTCCAAGGTTGAGCTGATCTAAGTTAGAGATGTGTTTTCAAAACCGAACACTATTAAATGGGTTCAAGAAACAGAAAGGTCAAACAATTTCAAAATTATTTCTATCGCCGCTGTAAACGAATAACAATGCTTGTGCCATTATGGTACAATCACAAATATAAATATTTTTGGTTCTTTGTGAAGAAGCTTATTAAATGTACTAATTAAAAAATATAAATAGGTACATAGATACATACAATTTAGCAGATAATTATTATTGAAACACACCATCGTAGTGGAAAGAGAGTAAGTAAAATATATCAAATAAATTGTCACTAAACATAATAGTTGTTTTTTTTTCTTACTATAAGTATGCTTGCCTCAACTTACTACAATTAGACAAACTTACAATTAGCCATAATAAGAAATTCTTGACACAAAAGTGCTACAGCGGAAGTATTTATTTTCTTCACTATCAATATTTGTTTTGTAAAATGGCTTGCAGAGACTAGAAAACTGTCCGTATCTCAAGAAAATGTTGGCACAGCTGCGAAAACAATTTTGCAAAAAAACACATCAATCGTTTCTTGTCAACACTTTTTTTCTTTATATGGTGTTATATGGTGTCTAGGTTTATCTTACATACGCTTATCGATAAAGTATCAGAGGCAAATTCAAAAATTTCCTACACAAACCCTTTTCACAATTAATTCAACCCCCGATGTGCTCGAGCGGACCCAAACCCGGTCCCCCCCGTTGGTCGTTTCTCGGCCAATTTTATCGCTCCCGTGTTTAAAACATTCCCATCACTAGATCCTTGGAATTACTCCCCCACTTGATCCCGCACGGAATCCTCGCAATACGAATAAATTACCGTGGCGTACCGACCGGGGGCTCTTTAATAACGTCCGAACTTGGCGTAAAGAAACCAAAACCATATTCAATTTCCTCCAGGTCCCCCAATTAATTTCGGCGTCTTTTTGCGTTTGATTAAAATTCGCCCACCGCACTCTTCGATCTCCCTCGTCCAATTATTCTTATTGGAACACGGTCTGATGGTCGAACGGCCACATTTTCCACACGAACTAGTCCGGAATGTTGCGGTAATGGCGAGGAAGTCGTCGGATATGTGGAACAACGGGACAGGGGCGGCATGTCAGATAACGCAGGTGAAGCACTACTTCAATTTGTTCCTCTATATTTTTTTATATAAATTATTATGTATTTTAAATCGCAAATTTTATTTCTCTTTTTTTTTTAATTTAATTCTCGACATAACCACACCTCTACATCCACTTTCATCCCCGAAAACATTAAAAAGCGAGACACGGCATCGAAGCCGGATTTATTGATCAATACGGACATTTCAATGAAATAAATTATGTACCTAAAATTCCGTCATCACATTAAACGAAAAAATATTAAATAACATAACGTTTCCTTGAGATTATGTTCACAGTTTGGTGGCTAATATAAAACAATATATTAATTATTAGGACACACTGATTAATGAAGCTTTATAATTGATTTTTTAATATGTACCGCATTAAAAAAGTTCTCGTGAGCCTCTGGGCCTAACGTCACGAGCCGCCACTGCCCCCGGGAGCCATAAGCACGCAACCTTCCATGTCGTCCACTTCTTCATTACAGCAGGCGGATTAGAAACAATCGCGGAACGGTCCCATTAAAAAACTAATCGTCCGTTCGGACGGATTAATAATGCATCACGGTCGGTCGACATCGTAAATGGGTTCATTAAGCGCTCGGCATTTATCTGATCCGAGGCGAGCGCTCGCAATCTAAACGATTTGACTTCGATTATTCCCGGACGATCCCGCTGACAGCTGTCAAATTAACCGCGACATCGACACGACACGAAGTCCGTCGCGGATCGCCCGTTTCGACGGATCGCTTCCGCGTTTTGAACCGCGCGCGAACCACCATCAGGTCCGTTCCGGGGCGAAGGAGGAACGAGCACCACCGCAACGGTACCGGTACGGCGGTACCTCAAGGCCGGGAGGTTTTTACGAGCGAGACCTTTGCGCTCCCGCGCCGATAAATAACCGCGAGGGGGTGGTACCCGAGGTGGGATTTTTCCAAGTTTCAGCGAGAGGGGACAGCTCGGTTGGGACTTTTTTTCGATTTTATTAATTATAACAGGACTGGGGATCGTTATCGGTACGGCGATCCGCTCGTTTGTTCTTTCCGATGATATCGACGTTATGGAGTGTTTCAGGAAACCGTTCCTATTATAGAATATAATCTACGGAGTCTGATAATAAAGAGTCGAAGTTAATAAGCCGCCGGCTTGAAGGAGGATCTTGAGTTGGCATCGCGAAGTTCTGTTCTAATGGGAGGAAAATTTGTAATGTTGGGGAGCTAATTCGAGAGAGGGTTGTGGAGTTGTAACCTTTAAGAGTCTAGAATAGTTATTTGCACATCAAGGATGCGAAATCGTACTTTGACGAACCGAGAGAAAAATTGTCGCCAAGGCCGCTTTGCGGCCGAGGCATCACAATCTCGAGATCGTCAAGGGATTTCGTAGCCAAGGTGTACACAACATTTTGTGTGCAACCCGAAAATTTGTAAAATGAACAAGTAAAACTCCGCTAAAAAAACCAAAACCACCAACAGAACCACCAGGACGAAAATACGCCAAGATCAATATTTGTGTTTCGATTCTCCGTTAAAACCAGGAGTCATTCTTTCGCGCCAGCAAACATAAATCGAACCACCCACAAACCGAACAATACGTCTTTGACCCAATGTTAAATATAAAAACGTTGGCCTCTGCGGTCGTAAAATACCACTAACAGCGTATTTTTCATTGTTAAACTCGACTCCTGTTATTTTCAGAAAATGTAAATTACGATGACCACTGGAAATTTTGCCACGCACAATATTTCAAAATTAGGAAACAATAGCCCATCACGTCCAACACGTGACACGATCTCGTACGAGCGGCATCTACGACTCCGGGTACCACACGACTCCGCTGCCATCTAGGACTCTTCGCACATTTCACAATTAGCCAGGATGTGGAAAAATTACTGTGAAAACGTGGCACCTTCGACCCTTAACGCGCGGAAAAGCAACACGTTCCGCTCGTAAATTCGTTAGGTGCCTGGAAAAAGACGCGTGCCCGGAACGCACCACGTTCGAATAAACTAGTCGAACAAAAGGTGTAATTTATGGAGAGAGGAAAAAAATCCATTTGGAATAAGTTTTATTAGAGACATAAATTTGGCTAACCTACTACAAAAATAACTCGGTTTGATGGCGACATCGGGTCTTTGTTGTCACCGGAGCAACTCCCGTGGTGCTGTTCACTCACGTGAATTTTTTTCCGAGCTAAATAACACTAGAGAAAAAAGCTAGGCAACGAATTATCGACAAGATTGGTCTCTGTGGCAGGATGTGAACAGATTCCAATGTAACTCGGTTACTTCCAACAGAGAAAATTTAAAAAAAAAAACGAAATAATAGAACAATACAGTAGTGGTAGTAGTAGTAGAACCAGCAGTCAAAAAATCTGATGTGAGAACCACTGTCATCTATTATCTTATGCAAGAAGGAAACAGCTTGAGGCAGAGACAAAAGGGCAAAAATCTTTCTACTTTTGTATTGAATTATGGGGTATATACTAATTCGCTCCGGTGGTCAAGTCTTAATCTGTTGTGTGAAAAGCATAGTAGGTAAGTTCGCTCCCGGTGCTATTTCTAGGAAAGCAGGTTATTACCCATAATGACCACAGGCGGGGGTGAGGTAGTAGTAATAAAGAAAAAAAGATATATCGCAGGGTCCTTCATTTACGTAAGCCATTTTTAGATGAAAAAATAGCCTTACTTAGACAAAATATATTAAGCCAATTTCAATTTGTGAAACTTATGTCCTATAAATGTATGCCAAATGTTACTCAGTAATTTGTATGTAATGTAAAATTGAATACAAATACATGATTTGACATTTCATTGTGTTTCTATTTGGTAACAGTTATAATTAATAAACTGAAGATAATCATGGGTTGGTTCGAGACCCGCTTGGTTATTTCCTAGACCTAGTTAAATCCTCTTAAGATATGGGAAGGAATTAATATACGATACGGCTACCGGAGCCAACTAGCATAGTATTAACGTGGTTATTTGACCGCGGGAGCGAACTAGTGTGCGGCCGAATTATGAGTTTTTTTTAATTTTTAAACTCGATCAGACACGAAGAACAGATTTTTTTCGTCCCTTGCCATAAATACCATTGGAACTATGAACTCCTTACGACTCCATCCACATTTGAAGTTATGTAAGAAGTTCCGCTTTAAAAAACACACTTCTTCGAGTGCCGTGGTCGCGCGAAGAAGAATAAAACTAACGTTGGAACTCTTAAACCGAGCTATTATTCACCTGCAACCCCAACTCTGCAAGAGTGGAGCCCCTCCTGCGAAAAAATTCCTGCCGGGGCCCATAACGCCACTTTCGAACGATTTCATACATTTTGATAGAAACTGAGGTCCCGTTGCGTCGACGCAACTCTTCATTTGACGACTTCTCAGAACCCGACTCAGATGAATAATTTAAACAAAACAAACGCCATGTACGTGGTGCGGGGTGTAACGAATTCAGGAGGCCCCGACAAAACCGAATGAATGATTCATGCGAACAACCACCGCCATTTCGCCTCTTATGTAAAGGTCACGTTCACTTTCCTTTTTTTTCTTGTAAAGTACGATGAAAAAAATCGGTGAAACGTATGCATATTGAATGGAGCGTGAATCATCGACGGAGATAATAAATCTGTGGAGCAGTTTGTCGCTGCTACCTCCCACATTCGAACCCATTTCGCCACATGCACTTCCTTATTACCGAGGCAATAAATACAGACGTCCAATAAAACAAAGGGATTTTTTAATAAGACACCTGCGCACTCTCACTAATAGTACGCCCAGAACCGTGAGGTGATTGTTGTGGTGTCGTCGTCAATGGAAATCTAGACAAACCCGTTCTTCGAGTGCTCTTGGACGACCAAAAAAACTTCCCCCGGAATGGAGAAGTTGGTGTGAGGCTGGGATCAAAAATTCCAGAAGAAAGCAAAGAAGTGAAAACGGGAAAGTGACAAAGAAGAAGAACGCAAAAATGATGGAAGAGAATAAGAGATGTTTCGGTCTTGAAGAAACAAAAAGGGATGTGAGAGAAAACTGCGAAGAAATAAATTTAAAAAAAAAAACGAAATAATGTGCCACCTACACGTGATTTTTACACTTGAGTCTGCACTATTTCCAGATCTGACACCAATCGATTATTTATTATCTATGGAATATAATTCTTACACTGTTCAACAGTTTTGCGAAGGTTTCAAGGATTTTATTCTCACATCTACTTCGGTAGTTGCACTGGCTTTGTCAACTTCCGAGGTCTTTGAGCTTGAAGGTAGAAAGGAAGCAAGCAGTCAAAGAAAATAGAAATCTAAAAATAAAAGGAAGGATCTTCCACAAACCACCAAATAAAGAAGTCACCGCAGAAATGGAAGAGGATAACAACAAACTTCGTCGAAATGAAAAATGAAAATGAATAAAGAAATTAAGATAGTGCGTTACGAAAAAAATGTGGACATTTCTTAAGCCTTCACGGTGTAGTTGACACCAATCGATTTTATCTGTGGAGATATAATAATAATAATAAATAAATAATTTCTTGCTGTTCTTGTCCCCTCAAATCGACTAGATATTTCTGGTTGCTAGATCAAAACAAATATGTAATGAAAAGCAAAAAAGGAAAAACAAGAATAGAAATTGAGTGGAAAAGAATGCAATAAAAAAATTAATGAAGATAATGGATCAAGCCGTCATGGTGTCCCGATTTGACACCAATCGATTATCTGTGGGGACATAATTATCGATATCTACACAATTTAGTGATTTAGTAGATAAATACTTCAAAGGTCAAAGATCTGCCGCTTTTACTACAAAACAAATGTGTGCAGAAAAACGACACATTATTTCTGAAAATTGTACGAAGCCGACAGTTCCTTTGACAGGACAGAAACGAAACCCACATTACCGGATATGCAAATCTGGAAATGCATCGGTGACGCAAATAAATTCAAATTTGGATGTACAGTGCATCTGATATGCATCTACATTTTAGATGTAATGTGAAAATTTATGGTCACACATAAAGCCTTTGTCTTGAATATGAATCGCAATTGTGCAACGAAAGCGGAGTCTTTGATTGAACCACGTATTCGGTGTTATTTTACCATTTTGAATTTTAAACCTAACACGACAGTCTTCACCGTCAAATGCACCTCTTCTGTTATGCAAATCGTGCACATTCTAGTGCTCTTTTCACCCTCGCTCGCGTGATCCGAAGAACCTATTTACCATTCAGTCGATTCTTTAACAATTCCCCTAGCCGTGAAGAATTCCATTTGTGAACAAAATTCACCACCAGACCGTCACTTTCGTTTTTCGCGAGCAACAACAACTCATGCCACCTGTGTGTCACGCCGGACTAATCTCGGACGTGCCCTTAGCTGACGAGGTGTGAAATCGATCGTGAAAAAAATCAGCACCGTGCGGTTTCACGGCCGCCACCCACGTGCGTCAAAACCCCAAAATAGCACTGACCTGGCGACGAACCGTCCCCTCGCCGGCACTTGGGGCGCGACCCCCTCCTGGGGGCGCTGCCTCCGTCCGTTGATCGTGATCGAAGCGTTCTGCAGGACCATTTCGGCATCTTAATGATCAGACCGCTCCCGTTACTCGCTTTCGGAACACCCGGTGTGATTTGCAGATATTTCGTCTCATTAGCGCGCCGTTGGCCGCACAAAAAACAACACAAAAAGCAGATCCGATTCGGCAACTTCGACGATGCGTCGGGGGACACTTTCACTCCCGCGAACACTGACCCACGCACGGACCGTCCGACCGATCCCGGTGACAAAAAACAATCGGAGGACTCCCGCGATAACACCCACGCACCGCACCCACCCGGGGCTGACACCCAGACGCCGCCACTGGAAACTGACGGAACGGTGGCAACGCTGAACCTACGCTACCGCAGGACAGCAGGAGACTGACTAAATGGAGTGACTGGATCTCGATACGCGGACCGATCAGCCGCTGCACCGACTGGAGCCTTTTAACCCAGAGGAGAGCGGCGAAGAGATGCTCTTCTTGGAGACGCGGAGACCGCCACGGGGTGATGCAGCCGCCGCGGCGCCGCCCGTCACGTGCTAGTGGCGTCAAAGGGATGGGGGTGCCTTATTCGCCAAATAAATCGAATCGAGCTGATTCCGACTTTTGATGGGGTTATTTTTGCAGGGGGTCGTCTATTTTTGGCAAATAACGGCGGATCAGCCCGACAAACAAATTATTCACGGCGAAATGGGCGCGGATGTTTTTGCGTCATCCTTTCGGATGTCTGTTATGATGAATTACGAGTGTGCGATCGCTAGCAGGGTAGGAATTTCTTCCAAAGAGTGATCAACAAACATTTTCATTATGAAAATTCGAGAAATCGGTAGAGCGAACGGTGTCGCAAGAACTTCAAGAATTGGATTTTATTCAAGGCTGTCATATCTACCTAGCGGAATGTGTTTTGTTTGTTATCGTGTTACTAGTTTTTACAGTGCATATCTAATCTTTCTTTGTTATTTAAAAAAAAATTCCTGTTTTGTGTTTATCGCTTGACAAAAACTTGGCAAGAAACCAATTTTTCTGAAATTTATTTACATCTATAAAATTAATCGCGATAACAAGTTTCAATTCAATATTATTTAATAGAGAACAATTCCCTTGGACGAGTGTGCTTTAGCTCCAAAGAAAATGGAGAAATGGTGACCTGACCTGACCGGACAAGACCCAACCTGCGATGGTTTCAAATTATAATTAAAAAAATCAACACTTTAATGTTGATCACCTCTCAAAATTAAAAAATATAAACAACACTGAACCCGACCTGACTGTAATTGACCTGGGTGATATGGCATCGCTATAATTTAAACAAATTCATGAAGAAATTCTTAAAGTGTAATTCAAATATGTAAATTGTTGAAGAGATTCTTAAAGTTTTAGTTTGACATTACCTTTAAGAAACAGGAAAAAAACAGAGTGTGTCGTAAAGACGCACGATAGAAGTGAAACTTTTGTATTACAGGGAAACATTGTAATTATTCATCAATCATTTTTAAATAGCATATTCACAACAAAATTGTATATTTTAATGAAGAAAATAAATAATAAACAACGATAACACTAAACACTATCGAAATGCGTAACTCATTGTTCATTTGTAAGCCTCCAAATTAAAAGAGAGGACATTATCGATAAATGCCATGAGTGTGACAAAGACAGAAGTATACACAATTTTAAGGGATGTTTGTATCGTGTCAAACAGATTAACTTACATTTAAGTGAGATGGAAATATTGGCGCAACCGTTGTGCGAGACACTGCTCCCACTCGACCCGACAGTGTTTACCCCCACCACTTTTTGTCACACAAAAAAGTTGCGGATCAGAATTTCAAAACCCTCCCATAAAAAGTTTCACTTCAATAAAAAGACATTACTTAACTGATCAAAACTGGGCAAAACCAGATCCGATGATTTTAAATTGTATTTCTAGTTTTTATTACGTTTTAAAATTTAAAAAAATACATAGAGCAGACTAGACCTGACCTGACCTGATCAGATCCTACCTGCGACAGTTTTAATTAATTTTTAATCAAAACCCAATTACTGAAACATTTTAGCAACTGCGAGCGTAGCTGTACTAAATCGCTCTTTAAATTTCTATCAAAAAATGTAATCTTAAAACTTCTATCTCTTGTATTATCTCATTTCTTATCTCTTCCTTGTTCCTACTCCCTCACATTCGTACAGTTTCCTTTTAAAATTTTACGCAACCGCGGGACAACTAAAAATGTATTACCAACACATTTTTTAAATAATTTACCTGATTCATAGCAAACATACGTGAATCAATCGACGTGAATCAAATCATTTTTCGGTTTTCCCAGGTTCCATCTCCAGCATCAAGACAATTACAGTTTCTCCAATGGGACGGATAAAATTATTGTCCATCACGAATTAAAATGAACGACCAAAACTGTCAGAGAATTGCAACACTAACGGGAAACCAAATTGGAATTTTATTTTATCAATGGTGTTAATCGTCATAAAACAAAATTTAGACAAATAATTAATGTGGATTTATAAACAAGTTTCGGTGAGAATAATGACGCGTAAACAAATTGGCAAACACATTTGCGCTTTTTTGTCCGGCAGGAAACTGGAACAGCAGCAGCAACACAGAGAGATGTCTGAAAATATGGTTTCCGTCACAAACTTGTACATTTTAATGCCTTAACGGTTCCTCAAATGCAATTATTTTTTGTACGATTCTCGTCGATTTGTTATTCGAAACCACGCGATTATCAGAGACGACGTTGATATATTGTTATCAATTAAATTTTAAGAGCGATATCACGCAGCCACTCGCCGAACCGTAAACCACGATCATGATTTCCGCAACCGAAAGACTGACACTGTTTCGTTGTAAAAGTAAAAATGACTAAAAGCTTTTCGAAGATGTGCAACGGTATTTAGTTTGCCCTTTTCAAAGATTAACCCTTTCGAATTTGAGCGACGGGTCTTTCAAGTCTCAAATGTCAGTGTTTGTAGCTGTTGAACAGCTAATGCTAAAAAAGTATCCAGTTTCACATCCTCACTACGTGATGGACTTACAATAGGACCGTTAAAAAACTATAATTTTAAATGAAAGTCTTTAACAAAGAGTCTTGGGTGCGTAGTGCGTACCTGCCTCGTGGAATTATATTTTTTAAGCAGACAACGTTCCAGAGAATTAATTTCCGGTTTCAGGATCCGGATGGATTTAATATTGGATCATTTTTCACCGTCCAATTCGTTTTAGTCGAAGAGAAATCGCAGCTTATTAAAATATATTTGTTGAGCGGCTTGTTATGATGACTGATGAGTTCCAAGAATTTCCGAAACTCACAATATGTATTTCAATTGTTGGCAAATCTGTAAATAGTATATAAAACAGTTGGTCTGATATGTTGAGTGTGAAGTCGTGCACTATCTTGTCACAATATATAAAAAATATAACATTCAAAATAAAATAAACTAGACGGACAGAAAACCATTCCCGATATGTACATATTTGTTTTTTATTCGATTCTCTTCAGTTCCTGTTGTGTTAGATTGAGGTCACTGATTTGTATTGAATCATCCTCTTTTTTATAGCCCAGACATGAATTTTTTATGTTTTATTCACATACATAGTTGGGCAATAAAAATTCTGTCACGGCTGTTTGTCCCGAATAGCGGTAATCTAGTAGCCAGGCAAAATTGATGTGGCAGCGCCATCTCAGAACAGTCGATGTATACACTTGCAGAACTCTTAATGCAACATATTTATTTCTGTACAGAATTTTTAAGAGATATGACAAATATGCTTAGTAACTAATAAATTAATCAAACGATTTCTAATAGAACTGGAGAGAAAAATAATTACAAGTTTATGTGTGATAAATAAGTTGGTTCGGTTATTGTTCAACAGAGGGAGGGTGCTTCTGCATATTGCCAAAATCCCCTCTTCACTCCTGACACATTTAATTTGTGGAGGTTTCATTACAATTCTAAAATAAAACTTGCAATCATGACCTCGACGAGACGATTTTACGATTCGTCGCTTTTAATTTCGACGAATGTCATTTTTTTTTGTTGACTCTTCCCTTGATACACCCTCTGAGTACACAGAAAAGAGGCCAATCCCTGGAAATTTGCACCCTCTTTCGATTCCCCAAATGAAAGAGAAAAATCCCGGGATTTTGGCTGAAAACTCGTCCCCTTTAAGCTCGCTGAAGCTTTCAGATTTGCTGTCGGTATTGATAATAAAGCACTCTGAGTATTAACAAGTTGTCCATTATACTCTAAGCTCTCATCTGGTGTTGAGGTTGAGAGAACAAATGAGAGGTTAATGAAGAAAAAATGTATGAAAGATGAAGAAATGCGCTGGACGGCATTTATTTATAAAGGAAAAAGTCGACAGAAATAGATAAAAGTGGAAAAGTGAGAATGTGGAATTTAATAAAAATTAAAAAACAAAAATATATGGAGGAGAGAGTATAAATTGGAAAAAACGATAGAAAATGAATGTTTTAAGAAAATACTGAAAGAAAGTAAAAGATGAAAACAAAATCAAGTGTTGAAAAAACTGACAGCAAAAGAAAAATAAGTTAGTTGAAGTAATAAGGTGAACGCATTAGATAATGAGTAAGGAAAAGAAAACTAAGTAGACGTTTGCAAGATTTTTGAAAAATATTACAATCAAAAGGCAGAATTATAAAGAATTATAATAGTACAGGGTTATTCTAAATGATTGTAGTCGAAGTAGACCATGCCCATGTTATTAAATTTTTGCCGCTTTCATGTGAACTGTCAGTTTTGTCGCTGTCACTGTCGTTTTTTAGGTGAAAAGTGCGGTGATGAGAATTTTATTTATTTTTGTTAAATTAACGACTGAGTCCAGAAATATTGAGTTGTTTTACAACCAATTCTGTAATATTGAGTTGTTTTGCACCCACTTTAACTCCCGTGTATACTTACTTATTCACATAATTTTGATGTTTTTTTATGTGGAGCAGCAACCATAAATTTTACGTTCAATTTTCACGCCCACTTCAACTACAATCATTTAGAATAACCCTGTATATTATTATACGAGTTTAACAAGACATTGTATTATCACATGAGTGTTTAAAGCACGACGAGCGTAGCGAGAAGTGCTTTAACTGAACGAATGTGATAATACGTCTTATTAAACGAGTATAATATACTATTTTATCTACTTTGCTTTACTAATTCCTGAAATTTCAGCTGTTCAAGTTTTCATATTAGACTAGGGATTTTCGCATGGGTTGGTAACAGACATTGTTCACAAAAATGTAAGGTTATTTTACTAAATTTACGTCATAGTTTCACTGGTTACCTTGACGTCAAACGGCTGGCTGATTTTGCCAATGTAACAAAAGCTAAAAGTTACCAAAAACAGTTTAATAATATGCTTCATTATTAAACTGTTTTCGGTATAATAATGAGCCTATTTGTAACTCAAAGTAGATAAAATTGAATTAAAGAAACAAAGAAAAAAGAGAGTACGCAACGGATGAAGAATGGTCAGGGGACAATACTGAATGTTCAAAGAATAGAAAAATAGGTAGTACAGTTGGTTGCAAAAAAAAACGGGAAACGAAAATTTTCCTAATGTAAATTTGATTTTGACCATTTGTCAATTAATTGTCTACTTGACAATACCTATCAAATAATTTAAAAAAATGTCATTGAATTTTGACGTTATTTCTAGCCTATCTCTCGTAAGAAGGTTTCACACTAGGAAACAATTGTAAAAATGTGTCAATTTTATTCTGACAGTTCCCGTTTTTTTGCAACTAACTGTACAAGTAAAGAGTGACGTAAAAGTAAGAAATGTAAAAAAGAATTTGATTTTGAAAGCGGTACAAATTATAGATTGATGAAAAGAAAGTAAAAGAAACATAGGTTTGAGAAGAAACAAGAGAAAAGAAAAACGATTAACGAAAAAACGATAAGATGAACGTGAACAGAATAAGAAGGAAAAATAAAAAAATATAGAAGAACCACACAAGCGAGAATATTCCGACCCTCGCCCCTTCAAGCTACTAAATTTTTTTACCGCCAACAAGACACAACATCGAACGTAAAAACAAATCCGAATCGACCACTTGTGGATGAGGGCTGGACGACTAAATCGCAGTATCGTCGAAAGCGGTCCCGCCTTTTTACCGGAAAACGGAAACGACTGTGAAAAATTGTACGTTTTTCGCTTGTCCCATTGTTTCCATTATCAAGTACTTTTATTACACGGATAATCACCGGTTCCCACGCAAATGACACTCTGACCCGAATTCGTACATTTAATCGTCTCGTTTTTCCGCTGTACCAGAAACGGGCGAGCAGGCAGCGACGGCGACGGTGACGTCGACAGGGGACGGAACTGGTGCATTTTTCACGAGCTGGGGAACTGATAAGGCGAGCAATAAAGTCGAACGGGTTCGATGAGGACCGAACGACCGCCCATAAAAGCTAGATGTGTTTGCTCTCGATCTGACACCTTTCTACGAGTATGTGGAGACCTTACTCCACTTCAGATAAGGACAAGAAAAAACGGAACTTGAAATCAATCCTGCTGTCACGCTTCTAGCCCACCACGTACCTGCTGGCACGGCATTCAGGCCGGACTAATTTACAAACTGACGATGCTAATGCTAATAAGAGTAATAAGAAAATGAGCGTAAATAAAACGGCTTTAAGATTCATCTTCCTTTTAAATATTATTGTCATCATCGTCATCATCATTATTATTATTATTACTACTACTGTTAAAATCCCCGGGAAGACGGAAACGCGTCCAGATCTGCACTTTCGCGAACCCCACTGCGCGTTTCGTGACTTTCGTGCACATTTTCGCCACCTCCTGGTGATCCTTCTGGCGCGTTCAGGTCCTGCGTCGGCCCATTTCGATCAGCTGACTCCGTCCAGCATTATTGATTCGACGATACGACATTTGGAGCCGGTTTCAGTCGGAAACGCTCCTAAACAAGGACGAAATAGAGCCGACGCCGCCACGAAATGTGGGTCAGATCTGTCAGCGGCGGTACGTTTTAGTCCTTACGTCGCTTTCGCTGCTGAAAACGCACGCACCGTCAGTGCAACCTGTGCCGCCGAAGGAGCAACAACCGAGACCGCTTTTCCACCGCTGGGAACAAACGGTAAGTCGTCCTGCGTGCGGCGTCGCGACGCCAAAGTGCCGACCATCGGGCAAATTTTACCATCGCGATGCGAATTTGTCCATGTTGCGCAACCCCACTTCCGGGGAAAGTCATTCGGGAATTAAATGTCGCAAGTGTGCAAAGAGTTGGAAGAACCGACGGGGCGACGGAATCGAATTTGTTTGCCGCAACAACAATGTAAACTGGGTCGGTCTAGTTGACTTGTTATGCTGAAACCCACACTGTACTATCTTTGATACGATCGGGTCAACGTGTGCGGTGCGGTCACAATTGTTCTCTCTTCGGAGTTTAATTGAAAACGTTTATAGATTTTTACGTCATGTGTCACCGTTAGTTCGCACAAAGTTCAATAAATAAACTGTTAGACCGGGCTGGACTAGAAACAAGTAAACAATCAATCAATCTCTTGAGGAATACAAATGACCCACAAAATCCCCAAAACTTGCCAACCCCTCTGCCAGATAATTCACATCGACATCAAACTTCCAACTCTCGTTCTTTACTTCGCATTTATCTTGCAGCCAATCTGAAATTCACTTCGCCGAGATCTGTCCGATAAAATATTCGTTTGGAGTGTTTACATAAATGTCGACTTCTTCATATTTGATTAGCGCTGGTATTCCGAAGACGAAAGTTGTGCAAATTTGCTTTCACTACTTCCTAATTTGCCTAATTGCTATTATGACGAGGCGCATAATTTTAGAACGTAATTTCCCAGTTTATGATCAAACGAAGTCGAGATTTCATCCTCGACGACGCTCGTTTGATCGAGAGCAGGTCGCAGATCAATTCAGCGCCGTCAAAAACCGACTGACATATTTATTTTTGTTTCTTTCTTGGACGTAAGCGAGATGGAAATCTTTGATTATATAATTTATTTATGGACACTGTGGGGTGAATATTTCCGAATTGTGTCTGACATTTGCATAATGAAAAAAAGGCTAAATGCCAAAATATGACATTTAAATATTCGCAACACTTGCTTAATTTCTAACGCGTACAAGAGTTACAACAAACAGTTGAAAAATGGCATTCAACTGACCGTCCAAGCGAAATCTCGAGCGAATTCTTCATTCATTTATTTTCTTGTTTAAAAAATTAAAATTATTTTTAAACCCAGGGGTTCACCTACAACCTGGAAACTATCAAAACATTCTTTTTTGTTCTCTTATTTTTAGTCAAGGTTTTATTCGAAAATTTACTTACTACAAATCGGTTTTTATTAGCTCTTTAAAAGCACCAAGTTCGTAATTTTCCGCTCTTTTCATTTAGTTTCACCAAAGCCACCAAACGAACAGAGCCAAAAAATGGTATTTTTTCAATTTCACAAATCAAAAACAAAACCTAGGAAATGTTTCAACTTAAAATTACATTTTACGTTGACATTAAAAATAAAATTTAAAAATTGAGCTTATTTGCAGAATTTTCCAAACAAAAAGAAAAAATTAAATTGGATTTGATTAAATGTCATTCTGTTTCACCCTGTGTTGCCATTTGTCACACCTACTCGATTTTCATGGCTTGGCGAATTGCTAATTAGTAATTACATATCAAAAAAGCGGGAAAATTCAAATTTATTTACGATATGATCTCTATAACCACAGAAATAACGACAAATTGTTGTTTTGCAAGAATTTAAATAAAATCTGTATTGATTCATATTGACATCTGTCAGATTCAAAACCTACTTTATTTCGAATGGAACGTCAAAAAATGGTGGGAAATTCAAATAAAAAAAACCACTTAATCCAAATTCCAAGTATAGTCCAATTTTTACCCTTGACGTCATTATCTAGTAACTTCACGTATGTTTGAGCTAGGATCAGAAACAAATTTGAATTGATCATAAATAACTATAATGTTTCAAATTTATTGACAGTTGCTTCGAAAGGTTATGTTTGTAATCAATGTAATAAGTGAAAGAAATTAAAAATTGTCAAATTGACAGGAGCATAAAATAACCTCAAAGTGACCAAACGTGCCTTTTCTTTGTTTTTTTTTCTGTTTCTGTCGTTTCAATAAAGAAAAAGTGAGGAAGGAAATCGTGACGTCACCTCAAAAGGGTAAAAATTGGACTATAGAAGTGTGAATAAACGCTCAGTCTATGATTGTTGAAACAGAATTGTGAATTAAACAGAGGTCGTAATTTTCATTCAAGTTTAATAATTGTGAGTGCGTGCTTATCAGTTATCTAAACAATTTCGTAGAAAAAAAGATTTAATTAGAGATAACGCAGCGATCCTCTATCGGGGTCAAAAACCGCCAGATCTGTCCCCGAGGTTCGGACAGGCAAATTTCCGTTCGAATTGTGATTTCGTCTTTCGTTTCCAGTCGAAAATGACCTCTCCGGCAATCAACGGCCAGAAGGAAAACTCCAAGACCGACTCGAACGTGACCCTGGCCCAGCCGCCCCAGCAGACCTCCGAATCGACGTCGACGTCGATCTTCGTGGCCTGGTGGAGGGTCTTCAAGCTGGCCAATCTCATGATCAAGCAGGGCTGCTAGATCGTCACAGCACCGGAATTCGAAGAGAGCGAGCGTACGAAAATCTACCCCCACACAGGAAAAACACAATAAAACAGAATCGTCCGATGAAATACGTACAAAAAACAATGGTACCGGAGGATTTTCGTACGCGCGACCACGCTTTAGTACCACTTAATCGACTACCAGTAGAATTATTCCTGTATTAATTAGGACCTGATACTTTACGATTACATATTATCAATAGTAACGCTGAGGCGTTGAGTAACGTTCCGAGATGGCGCCACACGACGTTCTTCCATCTTCCATTGTTTCAATTAACGACTAATGTTTTGCAATCGTCGAACACCGTTCTAGATGTAGCGTTTCTGGCACTCGAGGGGGCGGCTGTCCCCGGGGTAGTCAGTCACGCGGCAATCAGTGCCGCCCCCTCGGCCACCGATTATGTTTTCACACGTTGCGTTGTGTTACCACACAAGAGATATGTTACATGATTCAACCATAACCCGTATGTGATATAATACAATTATCATAACTTTATATCGTATTTTTGGTAATAGAGTGACCGGTTTCGACTTTGTTTAAGGTCAATAAATGTTATTCACTGTTGATTTCGTCTTTTCTTTTCTTCTCTTGAATCTACCTAACCAAGTTTCAAGTTTCGGAGTCGTCACTTGTTCTATTTGTGGGGACGGCACTTTACACGCCTCAAATGAGAAAGCAATTTAATCGAGGAACTGCTATAATTAAACTTGTTTCGGAAATCTACAACACTGGATCGGTCCAATTTGTACAGTTGTCCACACGACATGGAGGAAATGCAAGTGGCGCCGAGTGAAATAAGACTTGTCGTAAAAAAACCACGATCATTCATTAAACTAGAAGAAGTAAACACTTGAAAAGTAATCAGACTGTAGCAGCGAAGATAAATCGACGGTTTAATTAATCGTCGGATTTAAATGAACACGATAAAAAAGTACTTTAATGGGACAATACTGTTGGGCGAAATTAACTAAATCACTTAAAGTAATTTTCCCCCAGACCAGAAGAAAGACTGAAACGTTTAAGGGAATTTAAATTACTAAATATGAGAATAATGTTTTGTACATTTGGACCAATCAGATTTCAGCATTATTGAATTGTCTGCCAATCAAATCTTGATTTCGCGGAAATTTCGTGGAAATTTTCGGAAATCATCAAGGGATATAAAAAAAGACAAGAAATTTAATTAATAAAGGCAACACAACGAAATATTCTCCCTTTCTACACAAAATTCACGAAACTGCTCTCGCGGAACGAATAGTATAAAAAAATAGGTACTCGTACATACTTTGACGTGTCTTACCTTGGACTGCTGGTTAATTTCGTCACTTGATTTCTTAAAAAACCGAAAATTACTTTTTGGTGGCATCATTTAAGCGTTTTTGTCACAAATTTTTGAGAAAAAATTGACACGACACTGATGCAGTGATGGCTTGTTGATTTATCAAGGTTCGCTTGTCTCCGTTTTGTTTCCTTGGTTACGAGAAGCACATTCTTGATTTTTTAAAGTACTTACTGTCAAATTGTTAAATGTCAAACATAAAATGCGATTTTTTAACCAAATCTATTTCGTGCTGGTTTTAATTACCAGAGCACTTAATACATTAAACTGTATTGCTAAATTGCTAATGCTAATTTGTTAAACAATTATTTTCTTCACATTTTTATAAAACGTAATGGACATTTTTTAACATTTTTTTACCCTTTCCATGCTTTCCAGCTTTTGTTCGGTGTCAGTCAAGCATTTTCTTTGTATTAGCAAGAAATTAAACTAACAGTAACCCTTAATGCCAACATTCTAATCTAAATTGATGCTAAATTATTTGTAAATATGTTTGCCAAATATCTGACTGAACTTACTCTTTCCAGTCAAAAATGACAAATGTGTTGTTTGTAGTTTTTCTTAACCTACCAGATTCAGCCTATTATTAAATACTTGTGACCGCTGATAATATTTACAAACAAAAAAATGTCAAAAAATTCTTTCATAATTTCATCGGTCAACACATCACCTGTTGATAATCCAAGACACACGTTCTAATTCAACGTCGCGAGACAGAAAGAGAAAGTGACAGATACGGAGAGACTTTAAAAAATTGAAATAATTACGATAATTAGCTGCCACGTGACACAGCAAATGTCGGCTTACGAAGGTAAAAGTGCAAATGCGTAGCTTATCTTCCTCGTTTGCGCTTTTTTCGAAGCCATTTGAGCTGATTGTGCATTTGCTGATTAGCACGTCGCCTTTGTGTACGCGACGCAACTTTTTTCTGTTCCAATTGAATTGGGGTCGTCTCACTCACCTCAACTTCCCCGCGAAGGTCTCCTTGGTGAGAGGGCTGCGCTCCAGAGAGCTCAGGGAACTGGGACGCGACGAATATCCGCTGCTGGCGCTCCTGAAACAACATTCGTGAAAACGCGAGAAAATCGGGGCTCGAGGAGCCTACCCCGCCTTGACAAGCGACTCGGCCGAGGTGGAGTGGAAAGTGAACTCCTCCTTTTCGGTGATGGGGCTGGCCGGGGTCGAGCAGACTCTGAGGGTGCCGCTGCTCAACATCTTCCGGAATTTCAGCTTGAAAGGGCGGAGGACCGGCGATGACGGCGGTTTCTCGCTGGCCAGCTTCTCGTAGGTGGGACTCTTCGGCTCCATGGCGGGTTACGGACGAGCACAAGACGCACCGATAGGGATAGACTAACGCGATAGCACTTTTATCACCAGCCAGCACCGATTAATTCCTGTGTACCGAAGGAATTAGCGAAATGGAGCTAAACAACGTGTGACGTCTGGAAATGAAAACGCGTAAATTAGTGGCGAACGGATGCGAAGGAATAAAAGTGATATGGGACCGGCGGCGCTTCCGGCGCCGCAGACCGCGTCCGCTTCCTGGAAATTATCTCTTCGGAGTCCCTCCGGTTCCTTGGGTGTCAACACGCTCTACCCCGGACGCTTCCTGCACCGAACACCGATCTAATTGTTGCATCGCAGGTGCCGCAGGTTCTAGGTCTTTCCGAACGTAAATACAGTTTGGTTTGCTTGGCGCGTCACCAAGACATAACACACAAACAACAGAAGTATTTTAGCGCAGTAAAATGTTTTTTTCAAAAAGATTCTGTCCTTCATTTTTGTTCAACATCAACAGTAAAAATAAATGAACTAGGTAGACATTAATTTCCATTTTTTTCTCTTCTTCCGTCAGTTTCTTTGATATTTTATTTATTTTGGCAAGCTCGTTCCAAAAAATTTCCTTGGATCCTTCTGAAGAAGATTTTCTCTGGTACCTTTCTTTCATTTTTTTACCAAAACATGTTTCCAGTTTATCAATTTGCCTCTTTCCAATTTCTTAATTTATTTAAACACAACTCTTGAGAAATCCTGTGCAACAGTGCAACCTTTGCACTTCAAGCACTGACCTCACTTCAAGGCCACACGTGTCAATCAGTTGTCACGAGAAGCTGTCCACCGTGCTGCCCTCTGCCGACAAGTAGAAAAATCGAAGCCACTTGTGTAAGTCACCTTGCTGCGCGGGAGTCGGCGAAAATAATCGATCAGTGAATTCCAGTTTGCAGAAGGAGAAGGTTCGACGATCCAGGTTCGTACAAATTTTTTTTGACTTAATTATTTTTCGATCGCTCTTTTCAACTGGTACGAAGACACAATTAAATCTGTTACATTAGTAACAGTCACTTGTCAGTTATCCTGAAAATTCCCAATGACCAAATCCTTGATTACATAACACTCGGACTCGATAAACCTCCACGGAGTCTACTTGTGGCATTTTTCTGCGACCGGCCGATCCACAATTCATTCGTGCACGCTTCGCTTTTCGCCACATTTTTTTGGTTATGTAAGTTTGGCCGCGTTTCAACTTTTGACTTAACCCAGATCGAGATTCCGTTACCAAGGCAATTATCTCTCTTATCAGCGATTCCCGATATCGTAGACTTTGTGAATCACGTGTGTGACGTCAGAACTTGGTGGAATTTGCCTCCTAACCTCCAGTTCAGTGCACGTGGACGTGGACTATTAATATTGCGTCAGATCACATGATTATAATTTTTTTCCTTGTTCATTTCGATATCGGTTGCAGCGAGTCGTGGTGATCAAAAATGGGTGTACCAGACGGTGATGCGGAAAAGGGAAAGAAGCTGTTCGTGCAGAGATGCGCCCAGTGCCACACCGTCGAAGCCGGTGGCAAGCACAAAACCGGGCCCAATCTGAACGGCCTCATCGGTAGGAAAACGGGACAAGCCGCGGGTTTCGCCTACACCGACGCAAACAAATCCAAAGGTACGTAATCAGATGACAGAACGTCAATTTTTCGATTGAAAACAACCTTGTCTGCCATTTTAAAAATTGACATTTGGGCACTACCAACCTAACGTAATTGTCAACGCTACCAACACAACTTTTTTCTTTTTACAGGTATTACATGGAACAAAGACACGCTGTTCCAGTATTTAGAAAATCCGAAGAAATACATCCCTGGCACGAAAATGGTGTTCGCGGGGCTGAAGAAGCCACAAGAAAGGGCAGACTTGATCGCGTACTTGGAACAGGCGACCAAGTAGACAACACCACCGACTTTCGAGTAGAAATTACGACGTCCAGTGTTCTAAACCGTGATAACATTACACCGTCAATTGTCGTAATTTTTATTTCAAAGCAACAATCGTATTAGTAGTAATTTTGTCAGTCAAGTACAGTTGTCACCACATGTACCGCACGGGACGAAATACTTGTACAAACTAGCCAATTTCCCTTAAATTATTCAACTTTACCGACGTTTCGTGTAACGCTGTACAGTAATGCATTAGATAACTTATTATTTTATTTTGTGTTTGTCTTTTGTTTCACGTTACCAAACTATTTAATAAATTATTTGCGACGGACTGGTCTTTCCATGAAGAAACAAGTTCAAAAGTAACAATTTCATTTACACGTTTGTGGCGCCACCAACGTCACTCGACAGCACTACACTTCTCGAGTTTTTATTTTGACGTTGATGTTACAAGACGCCATTTGCGTTACAAAAAATTTAAAAATGTAGGGCAACTGTATCTCCTCGATGGTGTCGCCGTGTTCACACAGTCGGCAAACATCCTGGTATTCGGTCAAACTGGGCTTCTCCGCGGGTCTCGTAACCACCGTGACCGGTCCCAGTAGAGTACCACAAGTGGTACAGATCAAAGCCTGAAACGACACCGTCAGTAAAGGAATAACCAAGAAACGAAGATCGGTACCGTGGATTTGTCCGAATTGTGAAACAGTCGGTCTTGGAGCAAGAATGAAGCGCCGTGACTTATCAAAGAGTCACGTTCCATCTCGCCGAAACGCACTCCTCCTCCTCGCTTCCTACCTTTGATGGGTTGTCTGGTAAGAATGTCGTTGGGACCGGTCGAACGCACCTGCAACCGAGCCAAGCTCAGACTTGCTTTCAAACTGTTACCAGCACCCAACACGGTACCTGCCATTTATCCGAGACCATATGTCTCAGCCTTTGGTAGTGAACAATTCCGAAGAAGATGTGCGCCGTCAGTTCTCTACCGTCGATTCCCGAGTACATCGTCTCGGTGCCGTGGTAATTGTAACCTCCGGCTTGCAAAGCCTGGCTGAAGTAGTCTATGGCGGTGTTGTCTTCAGTGAATCTGAAAGGAGTTGCGTCGTGTACTAGGCCATGGATGGCGGCCGATTTCCCCGCCATCACTTCGATCATCATAGCCACGGTCATTCGGGAGGGAAATCCGTGAGGGTTGAATATGATGTCCGGCACCAGACCAGTCTCCGTGAAGGGTAGATCTTCCATGGGGTACTTGAGCGAGCAGATGCCTTTTTGACCGGCTCTGCTGGCGAACTTATCTCCCACCGACGGGTTACGCTAACAAATCGATTAGCACCGATCGCACCCGTGCGTACCGTACTTACCGGAACTCTGAAAGTAATGCACGCGGTCTTGTTGGATGCTTCGAAGCTGGCGCACAACTTCACCGCGTCCACGTAACACTCTTCCTTCCCTCTGAACTTCTTCACTATGTAGTGAAACTCGTCAACGCTGTAGTAACAGTAGAACGGCTCCCCGTCTCGCATGTGTCTTCCTACAAACGGCAAACCGTCCGTGTCGATAAACTCGGCCAGCTCGGGCTTCTCCGGGTCCCGGCAGAAATACGACGTCGAAGGTTCGAGCATGATGAACTCGGACTTGTAAATCGACCCGTGCGCGAAACCCCTCTCTTCCGACGCTTTGTTGATGATCATGGCGTCCTCCATGTCGTAGCCCTGCAAAGACAACGTCACGCTCTGCATTTGCACCGAAGCGATTTTAATCACCGTGTAACTGATGACGGCGACGATCGCGTTGGTCCCCATCGCGAAATCGTCCAAGTCGATGTTGTCGTAGTGGACGGGGCGGAAAAGCGGCGACGCCGGCGTCTGCAACCGATAGAGCTTGGTTTGGGATTGGAGACGCCAGTTCAGGCAGGGCGTGCCCATGGTCTGTTTGCCCATCTGGCACTGGTACATGTTACGCGGGGATTGGTTGCAATCCGGCATCGGGATCAGCTGAGCCAAGTTGGACAGGAACGTCAGTTTGGAGAGCTCCTGGTGGGTGGTCACGCCTGCAAATCCAAACGTCGAATGTTGTAACTTTGCCGCAAGGTGGCGCAACTGTCGCCGGCTTCCACAGTTTCGCTTATTTTTTCCTCACCTTTGTAGAACTCCTCCGGCGCCACGCAAATATCCAAGTAGACCTGCTCGAACGTCCCGACGTACTCCACCGACTTGGTGGACAAGTTCCACACGGGCCTCATCATACGAGCCGGCCCTGTGAATAGGTAAATCCCCGGGATCTGCGTCGTGTAACTCTCCATCGGTATAAAAACGATCTCCAGAGTGTCGGGCACCTCTTTACCCTCGATCTTGAGCCACCTCAGCTGCCGCACCATCCTCTCGGCGAACTTCTGCCAGACGTAACCCACCACCTTTCCGTCGAGGAGAATCACATAACTGACGGACTTCGCCTTGTTGATGACGTCTCCCAACGACCACATCCCGAATCTAGCCAGGACGTACGGGATGTTGGCGACTTTTTTCGCGTCCGGCACGTCTGTGACTCTACAGTTCATGGTCAAATGATTCAAGAGGCCGCAAGGGCTCCCGTCCGGGGTGTGCACGGGACATATGAAACCCCACGCGTCCGGCAGCAGCTGCCTCACCTCCGTCGTCCTCATCTCCTGGAAGAACGCCCCCCTGTGGACGGCCTTGAAGTGCGACATGTACCGCATCCGGTTAATGTTCTCCGCCACGATGGTGAGACCCTTGTCTTGCTGCAGGCCTAACTCAGCCGAGTTGCCCGCGTTCCCGGTGGCCATGAACATCTCCATCGTATGCGCCAGCCCTCCCGCGCGCTTCGCGCAACCCAACATCTCGCTCTGGGTGAGAAACCCGGACGTCTTGCGCCTCGAAATGGCGAACTTCAAGCTGACCAGCCAGTACTGCAGCCGATCTTTGATCATCTGCAAGTAGAGGTGGCCGCCTAACAGCAGTTCCTGCATCATGACAGCGTCGGCGCCCTCCGCTTTGCACTTGTCCTGAGCGAAGAGGAACAATTTTTGCGTCATGAACACCAGCATGTTGAATTTGTCTTCGTTGCGGTCCAAGTGGATCAAAACGCACTTTTTCAAAATGAAATCGGCGACTTGCGTGTTGCTGTACCACTCTGGGCAGTCCGTGAACTTTATCCTGAACATTTTACCCAAGTAGTCTTTGCACGCTTCGTGCGAGTGGAGTCCTTCGCCGTGGAGAGCTCTGAACATATTCTGCAGACATCTGAAATCGTCACAGTGAAATAAACACGAGTCTGGTTCTAGAGAGGACTCACTCGGTGTAGTAAGCGTCATCTTCGTAAGGTCCCAACAATTGCTGACACATGTAATAATCGGTGTGTTTGACCAGACACTTCAAGACGAGCACGAGAGGTGTGTAGTACAAAGTTTTCTTGTAACTAAACATGAGTTTAGCGGTACCATCGGTAACAAAATGTAAAACGTTGTTCTGAAAATCGAAACTGTCACAAAATAATCATTTCAATCGCGATTTCTTACTCTGGAAGTCTGGTCTTCTCTGACGCACCTAATCGACACTCCGGTGTCTGAAAACAGCGCCCCTCTACCCTTCCACCCCGACCTCCGGATCGCGATGGGATAATTCCTCCGCGTCATCAGCAACATCCGCACCAGCCTCTCGTGACCCTTCACCACGAAATACCCACCCCATTCCTGCTCGTGCTCCCCTCTTTTCACCAACTCTTCAGGAGTCAACGTGCTCAGGTGGCACCGATTCGACTGCAACCCCGAGTCTGATTATCACGTTTAGAGATCGCGTTCGTCTCACCTTGACCATGATGGGCAACTCGCCCATGTCCTTCTCGAAAGGAGGCTGCTCGACTCCGTTCATGGTCCAGTTGACGGTCACCACAAATTTCCCTCTGTAGGAGGCGGCTCTCTGTCGACATTCCGACGGATAGATTCTGGGGTTTTTGACGCCGACGGTGCCCGTCGGGACCATAGGGTAGTTCAGATTGGCCTCCACGATCGACAAAGTGATTCGCGAGTCGTTCAGAGCGAATTCGATGGGGTCTAAGTCGGCGATTGCCTGGTCCAGGCCTTGATTCGTGAAGTAGTTGAAGCTGGAGATGTGGGGGAGGCCCAGTTGTTGCAAAAGCTATCGTGGTAGAAGACATTTAATGGGGGTGCAACGAGGGCTATAATTGAGTTGTCGATTATTGCCAAAAAGTGAAACGTTTAAACGTAATTTTTTTTGTCATTGTTTACTTTAGTTACTTGTGGAATTTTCGCGTTTTTTCTGGCCAGACACCCCTAGGGCGTCCTCCTACATCGTTTTCCACCACTCAAACCTTGTGCAAATGATTGTTCCTTCCTCTTTAATTATACTAGACATTGACGCGACCTTGAAACACAACAAAAGAGAAAAACAAAGGCATTTGCACAAGGTTTGAGTGGTGGGAAACGACGTTAGGAGGACGCCCTAAGGCAAAAAAAAACCGTCTGGCCAAAAAAAAAACGCAAAAATTCCACAAGTAACTAAAGTAAACAATTACCATTTTTTGTAACCAATAAAGTCAAGCCACGCTCCTAACAAACTTTGGAAGAATTTGATTGAAAAAAAAAAACTTGGCAGTAATTTTTTTATAAAAAAAAAGAAACATTCATGAAAAGAAAAAAAAGAGGGCATAACAGTGAGAAGATAATAAATAATATTGCTATGTATATACTTTGGCGAAAATGTGTACATTTTGTTCCTTTTGCGATAAGAATCGTTCCAACATAACCTCAAATACGCACATGTTTCAACCAACTTACCTCGTTTTGAGTTTTTGGAGGCACTCCAAATTTGGAGTTTGTTAAATTGGACAGAGTTGGTTGTTCCAACACCATTTTTGAGTTGTTTTTCTCCATTAAAGAACTAATAAAAAGTCTATTAACAAGATAACACTACATAACCCCAAAATATATCACACCGTGCCAGAGATCACCTTCCGACCACTTTCCGACTGTCAAAACAGTCTGAACCAATCGCAATCGGTAAAAATCATACGGTATTATACAAATTACCCGCAGTTTTGTACACTTGCGCACTGTCAATTGGACAATTTCAAATTAAATTGTTTAAGAAAATCTTCTTTTCCTTCAAAGACGAATGTTAACGAATGCTGTAGAAAAATATGGTTTACAAAGTGGCGTAATAATAATTGTATTCTAAGGACAATTGTTTAAAAAATGGGTATGCAACCAGCAATACATGCTATGGACGGGATTGTCTGGGCAACAGATTACAAAATATATTTTTCTTGAGATTTGATTTTTTCTCTTTTAAAATCAATCATTGTTAAGAGTAATGGACAGAGAAATATTTATGTTAAGTACAGCGTATTATACATATCCTTCGGCGGAGCAGTCAGTGAACAAATAACCAACTCTGCTCGAGTTTATTTCAAGATCAAAATTGTCAAGCACCTTCCGGTCCCGCACAGACACATGTCAAACTTCATCAACATTTTGACATTCTGTCGCGTCATGGAGCCCGGTTCGACGTGGAGCTCGAACTTCAAGTTGAACCTAGCCATGTTGAGCTACTCGACGGGGCTATCCATCCCCCGCGTGGCCAGCCCCTTCCTGCTGCGAACAAGAATCGGAATCCTCCTCCTGATCCCACTTCAAGTCGTCGCCATGTTCGTGATCACGATTCCTTGCATCTTCATGGAGCTAGCTCTTGGACAGTACTCCGGTCGGGCAGTAATACGAGTGTGGGATCTGTGCCCCATCCTGCGCGGAATCGGCTTTTGCAGCTTCCTCACGTTTCTGGTCTACCAGATCTACTACAGTTTCCTGTGCACTTGCACCCTCTGTTTCACTTTTCTGTCGATGACGAGCGAGTCGCAGTGGAAATCGTGCAACAAGACTTGGAACAAAATCAACTGTTTCACTCTGGCGGACAACTACACCAGGAGGATCGAGTGCAACCAGAGATACTCCAAGGAGAAGTGCGACAAGATGCAGTGGCAGTCGAGCGTGGAACAGTTTTACTTCAACAGGATCCTGCACGTGGACGACTCTTTGGGATATGTGGGTAAATAACCGAAACCCAGTTCGGGCGGACGTGATACGTTGATTTCAGGGGCCCCACAGTACGAGTTGCTGGTCTACGCTTTGGTGACCACGATGGTGATTTTCTTCGCGAACTGTGGGGGGCCCAAATCGACCGAAAAATTTCTAATCGCGTTGGCTGTCGTGCCAACAATCCAGCTCGTGGTGCTCTTCTTCGCGCCCCTCACCGACTACAACGGGTTCGTCACGCTTCACTATCTCTTCACCCAGATGGAAATCACGCGTCTGGGGGATTTCAAGATTTGGGGGACCATTGCGGATTTGAGTCTGAGCAGTTCGGGGCTCGGATTCGGCGCTTACATCACTCTAGGCGCACACTGCCACTTCCGCAGCCCCCTACACTTCAGAGCAATTTTGATTGGCTTCGCAACTTCGCTATTTACAGTTCTGTACAGCGTCACTCTCCAAAACTTCTTAGTTTCGTTGTGTCTCCAAAGCAAGATGCTAATCGAAGATTTCTTCAAGCTGGAGCAAGATCTCGCCATGCCCGAAGCGGTGTTCTTCCTGCCGCACAGCTCGCGCTTTTGGATGACCATGTGGCTGTCAAACTCTTACATGCTTGGTAAGATCAGCACTCGACAAATCCCACTCTTGAAGATTCTTTCCAGGGTTACGCAGCTTGATCGTGATGATGTCTCTCAACGCGGAAGTACTGTACAACTCAGTACCCAACGCCAGAAAGAGACACAACTCTTGTATCTTCGCCTTTTGCTTCCTGATCTACGGCGGCGGAATCTTTTTCTCCACGAAACTCGGCTACTCGGTGGTCAAAATCCTCGACAAAATCATCAACGAGTTTTGTTTGCTCTTCCTCACCGGTTTCCAGCTGATCGGAGTGATCTACGTGTACGGCCTGACAAACTTCAGAGACGACGTTCACTTCATGTTGGGAGTGCGGCCGTCGATGTACTGGAACGTCCTCTACGCCCTCAATCCGATTCTTCTGGGTGCGGTGCTGATCTACAGCATTCATAGTTTTTACGACAAGAGCGCCACGGTGCGGATCGCGTGGGTCTACATTCTCGAGAATTTTTTCCTGTGGGCTAGTCTGGTGGTGGTGGTGCTGTACAGTGTCTTCTACACCGTTGCTTTCGGCGCGAATAAAGATCTGACTGTTGTCAAACCGGCAGTCGAGTGGGGTCCCAGACATGGGGGGCTCGCGAACAGTCGAAGAATGTTCGAGGCGTACAACATGGCGAAGGAATACCTCTACCGGCAGAAGAGATTCGGCCAGTTGAGGGAGAACGAGATTTAAATAATGAACCGACAACGTTATCACATTTATTTCAAACATTACAATAAAATATTTTCCACAACTGAGCATAAATATCACAATCTCCTTTTTAATACTGAAATAAACCCTGTAACGGCTGATTAAACAGAAAACTAGTTGGCTACTTCGTTGTTTGGTTCGACTAGAGACAGATGGGACTAGTGTCTGAAGAGTTGTGTAGAAAAAGGACGGTAGAAGCATCTAACTAATAGAGATGAATTTTTGATTGGACTCGTTAAAAATTCAAGTATCAAAGAATATTGAGCTTGGAATGGTCTAAGTTTTGTCTATGTCTAAACACTGACATGCTCTATGACTTTAAATATGGGTGCGGAACGCAGGACGACTTCCGCCGCATCGAGTCGGTCTAGCTCATGCAAACTGGTTATAAGAGCACCTGTGAAAGAGTTGAGTGACCACCTACGCTAAAAGGAGTACTACTTTTACCTATGGAACAGTCTGCAGTGGTCAAAAGTCGCATCGTGTGGCTGGAGTGTTGAGAGTCTAGAGCGGCGATCTTGTCCTGGCAGAGCCCGAGGCGCAGCGCCAGCAGACACCAGTCCCTCCCGTGAGGCTCCGGAGGGTCCAGCAGACCGCACAGCTTCAACTTGACGGGAGGAGACAAGTCGCGGATCTTCAAAGCGCAACCCCACTGGATGTTCCCGGCCAACTCCGAGTCATCTTGGAGAAAACTCGTCACTCTCGCTCCAGACTCTCCACTCGGACTTACCGAACATGATCAGCTGCACTATGGTTTCTTGAGCGTCGACGGTCGGATTGTACAGAGCGACATCCAGAGTCGATTCCGCCTCCAACATGGCCGACGTGATGACGTCGGGTTGGTAACAGAACGACTCTTCCGAGTGTCTCTTGAGCTCGAGAGGACTCAGAATGTGCTTCTCGACGAGCAGTCCTGGACACACCCTCACGACCGCCTGGTTGAGCGTCTGCAAGATCTGTTCCAAGAAGTAGAAACAATATTGCGACGAGTCACTTGGTCCCCTGATTTTGATCTCGATATATTGCGAAGCCAATTCGTCTTCTTCGAGAGTGATGAGACTCTCCAACTCCGAGTTGCAAAGCTTGGACCCCAAATGCCACTGATATAAATCCGTATCACTGTCATTGTTACTGTAGTTGGCGAGAGTTGCTCTCCGCAACTCCACCTGGATATGAGGAAAGATCGACTTGAAGAGATGGTACGTTCCTGGAGGGGTGTACAACCGCATCCCTCCGTACTGCGCGTCCGGCGTCGCGTACCTCGGATCCTCCGGGTCCCACAAGCCCTCCAGAGTTTCCGTGTGGTTGTACACCGGGAACTCGTACTCGATCTCGCCGTCGATGTCGCACTGGAAACTCTCCGTGAGAATCTAGACAACGAGAGTCGCGCGGGTACCTGAACGCAGACGTCCAGAGCTTCCAGCAAGTCTAAGGCCCCTAGAGCGTCGCACTGGTTGAAGCTGGCTTGGAAGTCTTCCGTCGTGTACACTCCCGTCACTCTAGCGTGCAAAAAAAAATCTACAGAGAAGAGCTCCCCCAAAAGTTGGGCCCCGAGCCACGACACCGACACCACGACCAAATCCTGGACGCAGAAGACCTCGCCCATCAGATGCAACTGCTGCAGCAGCTCGTGTATGTGGTGGTCGGAAGCTAGGACGTTGACCTGGCTCCTCAACAGTTCGGAGAAGGTGGAGCGGGACAACACCGGAAACTGCTCGTAATCCTTCTGGAGCGGAGCCAACCAGGTCAAAGTCGACTCCAGAAGGCCGGTCCAGCTCCCGACGGTCTGCTAAAATTCCAACTGTCAAGACGAGACTCGACTTCGACACACACAACTACACTAGCTCTAACAGTGCCATCTACAGCTGGTGCCGGACAAACACGTATCAGCGAATACCTTCAACACTCGGCTCGTTACTAAATCGTATCCTTTCTTACAAGTTAAATGATCGTCCTGCGGAAAAACGTTACACCAAGGACAACCATGATATGGACAGATACCTGGAGGCACTCTTGCTTCAACTCCGCCATCGTCGACTTGAGCTGCTTGAACGCGTAAGACGCAGGCACGTTCGTGTCGGCGATGACGACGCTCGACATCACGTTGGGCGCGTGCGGTACTAACTTCTTCACGGTCTCGAGAGTCTTCTGGGCGTCCGGACAGATCCACTCCCCGTTTTGCGTCTTGACCGCGCGAGTCAGGTCCACGTGGGTCGCCACCAACAGCACCTGACCGTACTCCGCTGCAAACCGCAATTAGCTGCTCAAAGACAAACACCGGCAAAGACTTACACGAAGGCAAATCGGCAGGTTGCCTCGCCAAAAGAAAATTGAGCCAGAAGCAAACCTGTTGGACCTGAATGGACGGCGGGTCTTCCAAACTGAACAAAACCAACGTGAGAGAGTGCGGGGAAGGCCACAAGAAGTGGTGGTAGATGGGAAAATAGTTTTCTTGTCCTGAGAATTCCCAAACGGTCGTGTCGCCGACGCTTGATATGTCCATCTGGAAGAGACGGAGGCGTCGAAGAAGAAGTGGGACACGAGACGAGACTCACATTTTGTACGTGGATCCCGTTGGTGGACTGGTAGTTGCCACTGCTCTCGAAACTGAGAGAGTTCTGTCGAGAAGTCACGTCCATCTCGATTTGGGTGTTGATGGGCGACGACGGTCGCGCTGGAAAGAGCTTTTGGAGAGAGGGTCGGCCAACAGTACGACTTACATTTGTTGCTCTGCAGCGAACTAGATCTACGAAAGAGCGAGCTGAAGAGACCAGCTCCTAGAGACTTGACCAGTGAAGTTTTCCCCACCCCGGAGTGTCCCAAAAGACGCAAAGACAACCGAAGAGCTGGTTTGGAAGTCGGCACGAGCTGCCGCGCCAGAGTGTCTCTTTGGCCGGTCGCTCTCAATCTGTCCAGCAAGTCTGCCACATCGTTGTGGCCATACTTCAAAGCGGTGATGTCCGCACGAATGTTATCAGAATTACGTATGTCGATGTTGCACCCGGCCGCGCATAAGCACCTAAGACAAGAACATTTCTCACGAGAAAGGACAACACCACGCAACTTCAAGTGGATTCAGATCGGGTTTGGGACCGACCAGATGCTTTTTTTAATGTTTTACCTAACGACGTGTGCGTGGCCGTTCTTGGCGGCCAGATGAAGCGGAGAGAGCCCCTTGAGCGTGAGCACTTCGACGCTGCACCCCAAAGCGCAGAGAGCGTGGACCACATCCAAAAGCCCCAAAGTGCAAGCTATATGTATGGGATAGTCGCCGTGCTGCAAAATCCAACCCTCAAGCTTTACCCTCGACCCCGAGGGGACTCACCGAATCCTTGATTTCGAAATCGGCGCCGGCACGAAGCAGGAAATGAGCAATAGTGGTATTCTGCTTTCGCAGAGACAGATGCAAAGCTGGATCCGGTCCTGTGTCCAGATCGGTCCCGCTCTCGACCAAGTACCTGCAAGATCTGGATCAGACGCAGAATCAGAAAAGCGACACTACCGACTTGACTTGCTCCATGGAGCCTCGCCGAGCTGCGAACTGCAAAGCGGTGTACTCGACGGACTCTCCGGGGCTGTAAGAGCAGCCCCCGCTCGAGGGTGTGTTCATCGCGAGCTCACCACGCTGCGGGATGGGGTTATTGTTTTGTAAATACGGCAAAACTGACTCACCGGGAGGCGGCGGCGGCGGTTGACGCAAGCTGGGGCCCGACTGGGGCAGCCGAACGGGCTTCGTCCCGCTCTTCATCCCGAATTCGACGGTGTTTTCATCGCATTTTCCATGGAAACTCGACAAGCGCTGCAATCTCTGCGGGAAACATCAGCTGATGCGGATCGATAGCCGCGGCTGCGGGAAACGACGAAGAAAAGCGCGCCGGATTTCACAAACGCAGCGAAAGACGTCGGGAAGTCGCACGGAAAAGTGGAAAACGCGAACGGAAACGCAAATTGGACCAGGCCGCAAAAGAAATCTGCAGGGGGTGCGGCGCGTGGCGGGTAGGTGGCGCGACCGGCATCGACAAGACCTGGACTTATCAAATTGGGACCCGACCTATGGTACTCCTCTTGCGTTCAAGTTCGAGGCAAACAAACAAAAAGCGTCTCTTGATGACACGTTTTATTAATTTGCACAATCGCGGTGGCTTCCAAGAAAACGATTTTTTAATCGGCCAACACGCCACGGAGCGGCTTTAATCACGGCTTATTTAGAATATTTTCGCAAGTAACGATTGTATGAATTCTCAAACAATATCGAAATTAATCAGATCGAAGCTGTTCCGAGAAGCGAATATCGCCGGCTGCACGGGTGGCGGTCGATTTTTTCCCGATTTCAAGCGGACACGTGACCGGCGCAGGGCCGGACCGGCGGCGAAGGAGTGACGCCGCCGACACGCGCATCGCCACGTACGGCCATCTAGTAGGTAACCTGTAATTCGTTTTCTCGGAAGATTTCAAATGCCAAACGGAATTAAAAGCGCTTCCACGAACAACATTCAATTTCACATTACGAAATCGGCCGCCAGCCAATCCGAATGCAAACAAGGCGGTGTTACTTGTTGAACGTTTTGTTTTGGATACGAGTCGGGGGCCCTCGACTCCAAAAGGTCGAGGAGTTCGAAATGCAACCAGAATGGTTCGACGCACCACAAACAAATTCACAAGGCGTCTTGTACCGTTGGATGATAACGCGATTGCGAGAACCGAGGAAAGTGTGATAGGGACGCGCGAAAAAAATGCGAAAATCACGCAATCTGTCTGTTCATAGTTCGTCGAAATGCTACAGAATCGTGCTGGTCATAATGCCAGATGCAGCGACGTTTGCAAAGTATACATACCGAAAGGCTGGAATTCAGGTAAAGGGGACAGCGCCGGATTTGAGTCCCAGGGAAAAGTTATGGGACCTTCTCGGAAACAAGAAACTTCCAGGTAATCTTGATGGGGCGATAATTTGATCAAACCGTTTCGTATACCCTTCTCTACCGTCTGGGGTGGAGGACGTTGTGAAAGCTGAGATTTGAGAGTAAAGTGGACGTTATTCGCTGATTTGCGTCGTAATACTTACTGCATCGATGCTTTTCCTTTTCCTTTCGAGTCGACAATCCTTTTCTCGACATTTCTATTTGAATGTATGCAAAACGATTGTCTTCGAGACTGAATTCGCGTTTGTAAATATCCTGCAAGGTTTTTTTCGAGCCGCAAAAACTCTGTTGCGTAAATCAAAAAAGAAACGTAATGAATGGCTTGCTGAAATCTATTTTTAGAGTTGCAGCGGAGTATTCAAATGTGAAGACGTGGTATAAATTCCTTGTGGTTAGGATGCAGGTCATAGCTCCGAATGAGATCTTCTCTCAAGAACATTGGGAACCCCAACTGTACCTACATTTTTATAAACGATTGAATTTCCGTCTAAACCTTTTCACGCAGAAGGTCCAAAGGCTTTCTGCTCACTACTCCGAAACAGTGGGACTAATCGTTTTAACTCCACAGTTAATCTTTACTAACTCTAAGTTGACATTTATTTGTGATCTGTTAGAAAGTTTCAAATTAAGTGTAATTTAATTTATGACAAAAGGAAGTCAAAAAATACAAGAAAAATAATCTTCGTATAACTATATTTATAAAAATTCCTTAATACAAAACACGTGATGCCATAAATATTTACACATTTTGCTGTTGATTTTGTAGAATTTAAAAAATAACAATGAATTCTGAATATTATGGAATATTTATAGACAGGATTTCGAAGTATCTGTATCTCCAAGTCATTAGTTGCGTTAGAAAAATTTTTGTGGGTAATGCTTTGGAGTATAGTTTACAATCTTCTATGTTTGCCAGATTTGGCACCAATTTCCAAAATACAAAAAACTCTTGAAAAGGATACATCTTTTTTAAATGAAGTGGTAATAAGAAGAATGTTTCGGGAACCAAAATGGACAATTTACAACGTTAAGAGAAAACTAAGCCACACCTCCTAGTAGATTATTAAGTACTTGAATTAAAGTCCTGGTTATTGTAGATCCTGGAAAAATACATACTCGGAAAACAGCGAGAACATCAAGGAGAATTTTTCAAAATCCAAATCTGAATCCCATCGAACTTTTATGGGATGAGCTGCAAGTGGACGAGCAAACGGTCCAACCAAAGAGTATACTCTCTGGGTCCAACTAAAGCACGATTGGCACGTTCTTTTAACCAATAGCGTTAATTTTTCAATATTTGTAGAACTGTTTAGGTTTCCATTTTTTCACATTCGCATTTATATCAAATTGTTACATTACATATTTGCAAATGAATTTCTTAGTTTACAAAATAACTGTGCAACAAGAATATATAAAGCAAATTAATTGAACGATTGAACGAGTTTGTAGAGCAATTATGCAATAAAAACTACAACAGAAAATGAAAGTGTATTATTTGCTTGCATGTGTTAGGATGAAACAATTGGTTTCTAAATAGCGATTCTTATCAAAATAAAATTTTGCAGAGAATTGTTTCCTTGATTTAAACTAAAATTCTCAAATTTGTTTTACTGTAATGTTTTTCTCGGAACATTTATCAACTTTGGCGCCAATCGACAATTACTTGCTCGAACTCGAGAATTGCAAATTTTTCCAAGAAAACTTCGACAAATTGCAGTTTGAGAAATAAACGTCTTTAAATATTTTAATATCCTCAGTAGTTACTTAACAACCAACCAACCACTTAAAGAAACAGTTTTTTTTTAATAAATTCACATTGCACAAAAATTCACTAAAAAATTAATAGTTCTGAAGGACGTTTAGTTGAAATTATCTGGAAACAACATTTTTTAATCATCGCACTTATCGGAGCTCGACAAATACCGGATGATTTTAAATGATTGTGACTTTTTTTCTTAAGTTGGGAACATTTTTCATAAATTATTTTGGCAAACTTGATACCTTAATCAACACATTGGCGTACGTACGTTATTTTGACATTTTATGTATTAATAAATTGTGTCAAATAGGCGAGGACGCCTATACTCAATTTCATATAAATGTGCATCTAAGCAAGCCATGAAAATCTGATTTTCTGTTGGTAGTAAAGCTAAAGCTAGTGACTTTAACTTTCAAAGTTGCTTGCTCTGCGCGAACCCGATTTGACTAATTTTTTAGTTTTTGTCCATTTTAACATTTGATGATTTCAAAAGCAATGGTACGTCTTTTTACTGATTAAATTAAAGTAATTCTTATTTGTTTTTGTCTTTGTATTTTTACCAAGTAAAGATTTATTGGACATGACCTTCATAAATGTGACTTTTGTAATGTAACTAAATTAAAGGTGCTTTTACAAATGCACAGCTCACTTGATGAACATTTATATGAAATCAACTATATGTTTATGTCAACTATCACATTAAAAAGCAGAATAACCAACAATAATATTACCAACCTATGAAAAAAAGTCACCACAATAGTAAACATGTTCACGCGGTATATTTTTTTTACATCGACAACTTGATAGAGAAGCTCCAATATTCACAATACGTGTTTTATTTTATTTTTTTTTTTGTAAAGCAAAATTCTCTCTTCATCATATTAAATTGAAATTTTTGCGTCAATTTGGCAAAATAAACCTGAAGCTCCAGGTGCACCAACTTGTGTCGTCTTCACTTATTAGACAGGATGATGGGGATATTTATTGTTTAACCAACATGAGTCAACAGGTGGTGGATCTTCAACATGTGATTACGCCATGAAGGGTGATAAATTATGAATCACTTGGTAGACGGTCAGATTCGAAATTCACACATTCTAGGTAGGTATCTGTCCGCCATTTCTATGGTTTACAAATTGTACAAAAAACTTACATTGACCTGTGTGTATGCATTTTTTCTTTTCCGGAGTGTTAGCTCCAGGTTCGTTGCCTCACAGATTGACTCCTTCCGGCGATGGTATCGCCTCCGCGCATTTTTTCCCGATCTGATCGGGGGCACATGTTGATTGAAAATCGGTGCAAGGCGCCGTTTTCGTCCGGCATCGATCATCTCATCGGCGGCATTCAATTTGGGCCGGGCCGAAAATAGTGCAAACTCATCGCGAGTTAATAATCCGAAGAATGGTTTTTCGAGGCGGGGGTTATCATCCTGTCGTGGAATCCAAGGTCGATTCCGTTTTCAGGGAGAGCACAATGCGTCCTGACCCCGAGAGAGCAGATGATGGTCGTGGGCTCGGCATTATTCTTGGGCGCATATGTGCGATACACGCAGACATATGGTCCTTCCAGGAACTGCTCCCCATGTCGAGAGGAGAACAGCCGGGGGCACGCCGTTGCGCCTCTTCTGCGAACTCTTGGCCTTTGTGCAGCTGGAGTTTTGGGAAAAATGATAGCCGCGTTTGCTCGGCAATTAAGCGATTTAATGGGTGCGTGACGAGGGGGTTACAAAAATAATGCCCGGCTGGTGTTTGCTTTCGCCTCAGAGCGACAATATTCTGTGGAGAACGACACAAATTGACCAACTGTGACCGGAAACCGCTTGGACTACAGCATCAACATAACATAACCTCACTTATTTAACAGCGACCGAATTTTTCATTTTATAACGTTTCAGCTAGGCAGGTTGCCTTTGAATGTTTCAAATATCGAATACAGGCATTGAATAAATGTTCTGGCACTACATAAACAATATTACTGGTACTGGTTGTTCATTGCAAGCAATTATTTCCAAAATAGTTTGGTCTTAAATATCACTGATATACTTATTAGAGATGCATATTTTTCAATCTATAAAAAATGTGCGATACCAGCATTAGGGATTTTATATAGCAATATACCTACTAAAACTTTTTGAAAAAATAATAAAAGTGATGTTATTCAAGGTGTAACTTCAGATCTTAAAAACATAGCGTCTACATATTACTACATATTATGTAAAAGTCACCACCATTTTCTACGTATAAAGAAGAAATTTCTAAATCCTATTATGTGCCTAACTACCTACCTATAAACAAAATGAAAGAAAAATCGATCAAGTTCTATCGTATCATGGCTGAATAAATCATATGAATAAGTATAAAAAATTAAATGAACTAGGAATTGGAATTTCACCTGAAGTTGCTAGTTTTCAAATTGTTAGAACTAAATACGGAAGTAAACCGCGTGTTACGTTGAACGATTCAATTATGTTGTTTAGCCAACATTTTACTCATGTAATAATTTCTATACCCTAATAATTGCTATATGGTTTATAAAACGAGAAGTTAAAATTAAATTTGAATCCGTTGAAGAATGATTGCTCAAAAATTATTTTGTATAACAAAATGAATATATTTACTGGTTCAATTCATTTGTTTACTCTAAAAGGATTAGATGATTATTATAAATAAGTATTTAAATGGCATTACATATGACTGATAAAAATGAAATAAAAATTGTATTTGATTATCCGATAAAGGAGCTTGTTTCTATGAAATTCACTCGTAAAGATAAACGTTTTTAGTGTTGTCAAGATTTTTCATTGATGAATTAAATTTTATTTGTTCGAGATACTTTATCGTTGGATATAAATATAAATGAGTAAAATTATTAGAATATGCAACACAATGTACAGATCTGAACCAGAAAAGCAGTGCTTCGAGGGCAATAAAAATGGACTTCACTGGAATTATCTGTGATTTTATATCAACCACAACCAGTTATGGCTATAGGTTGGGCGTAGGGGTTGGGGTTGGGATCGACATCAGTTTTGACCCTAAAAATTCAATTTCGCTCCAATCCACTGTTTTTTAATACAACAATAAAATCTGAAGACGAAGAAAGATGAAATGCTTTTATTGCTACATTCCCACCCATTACTCGACTACCAATGGATCAATTGCAACTAGGTCAGAAAAACCAAACAATATGGTTAGGTCAAGTCAAGCTGGCTTGAATGAGATTTCTGATTTTTTAAAGATGATGCAACACTAAAGGATTTCTTGGGGACTTTTTTACTGTTGGCAATACCCAATGATATTTTTTCCGTGGCTGTCATTGCAATGAATTGGATTTTATAAAAATGAGATTTTTATTTTCCATATAAATAAAATAATGAAAATAAATAAAATAATTACGAATCAAGTTATCTTTTTTGACCTTTACCTATTTTCTCCAATCACACGAAGAAACTGTAAACCAATCAAAAAAAGGCGCAAGAAATGGTAAATGGGACTCGAAAGAGGGGAAAGTCCATTCAATAAACATCTGGACTGTCAAAATCAAAATTGCAGTTGTTAGGTTGGTTAAATCACTAGTTATTTTCAGTTGATATCTATGATTTTTAAATTTTTTCATTTTCATTTGTTTAAATTGACATTGTCAAATAAGTTGCAAAAGGGTTAAAATGGAAAGTTCAAAACGAACTAGGGTGGTTCTATTGGCGCGAGAGAAGAGCGCCATAAGAAATTATTATGAGGAACAAACAAAAAAGTGATAATAACGGGAAGAAATTACAAATTTGTGCCAAAGCCGCTCCAGTATTGTTAACTAAGAATTGGTGTTCGTTCTTGTGATTCACAAAGCAAAATTTTGGAGAGAAGTGTTAATCAAGTGTTAAATAATTTTCTTCTGAATAAATGAAACAGATTAGTTTATTTTGGATGATTTTGGTTGTTGTTTAATTTGTTACCTGTTTTCAGTTTGTCGAGTGTTTTTTATAAACTTTATTAAATTGCCATTTCGCTTCAAGTGTTCGAAGCAATGAATGATTCAAAACATTTTTAGTTCAATGATTAAAAATGAAAACATAACCTAAATATATTTTGTAACTAGATTTTGATGTCAGCACACTCTAGCGAAAATTTGTATATCCAAGTACAGTCAAAACAAGCATTTTATTTAAAATTTAATTTTGACAGTCCAGAAGTTTTTTGAATTTACAAGGGTCACAACGACCGTTCCCGCCACTCTAGATAAATCAGAATCTCCCTGATTCTAGTTTTAGTAGGCAAATTTTAACTTCGACAATCTTTAATTTCGAACAAACTGTCAATATGGTCAATCCTGTTAATTTATAAATTTGATCTGCATTGTTTATCGATTAAATGGACGCAATTTATTTAATTCCTTTTGTTTTGCAGTTACGACCACCTGATTTTGTCAGGTCATATTTCTGATTTTATTAAAGACGACGCAAATCTACAACATCGAAGAATTTCCTAGGGACTTTTTTTACAATTATTGTCAGACCTTGAGATTTTTCTGTCATTTATATCTAAATTCTTTCAAGGTGATTTTTCTCTTTCGGGACTAAATGAAAAGATAAAATGTTGCAAAAGATTTCCAACAAAGTTTTGTAAGATTATTTATTGCGGAAACACCAGCCCTAAAGGCGTTTTTCAATCGCTGCGAAGAGAACAATAAAATGGAAGTTCTCACAGGTAGTTCATAAATCAGCTCGACCAAGTAAACGCTTTGTGTTTAAGTCGTATATTCTCTCCAATCACACGAACGCATTCCAAGAATTATAATTATACATATACGTAACGATATCATTTAATCATTATGAATACCAGAAAATCATAAAACGGTTTTATTGATTACCAGAACCACCACGCGATCAAATTTGTTTAAACAATTAATCTCTTTGTCACCACACTGCGAGGCCTCTTAGAAGAGGCGACCAACTCACCAACTGTAATATATATAGGTGGAGGGTGTCGACGAGCCGCACCTGTCACTCCTGCGACCGCAGAGCTTCTTTATTTTAATGCCCCGATTCTCGGTACGGCTTTACATGCGAATCGAGAAATATTTCAGGTCAACTACTTATAAACATTTACCTAGTGGATGTTTGCTTAACCTCGCGTTCTTTGCGTTGTTCGCGCGAATCCCAGCGCACATGTGCCAGCTGCATTCGAAAGTCTTCCCGATTAATTGATTCCAGGGAGTAATGCGTCGCGGTGGTTACGTAAACATCTGTCGCGGACTCCAGTGTCACACTCCGGTGGAGGAAGCGGAAACCGCTGCGAAGCGTTCCGGTCGGGAGCAGTTCGGGGTAAAGCGATGGGCACGGTGTCCGCACAAAGAGGAACCAACCCGAGGCGTCTCTTTTTTGCCGAAATTGCGAACGGTTTCTTTTCGGTGGTACGCTCTTGGTGCCCGGTTCCAAGAACTGCACCCCGGATTGGTCGCACCAGATGCGCTCTGATCTGTTACCGAGAAAGGAAGACCATCAGTTGACGATGACGGAATCGCAAACACACCCCCTTTCTGTGTTATAGCAATAGTGCTGTTCGGAATTCTGATAAAACGCCTCATTCATCTGCACTTTGTCGGAAACTGGCGGCTTGTAATAATTCCATCGGCGCCTCTAAAATTAGAAGCTTCTCCGAATTAATGAATGAAATTAGTTTGTTGTTGCACTCCTCCAAAATAAACACGCGTCGCTTTTAGCGAACCAAGTGAGACGTTTTGAATGAAAACTTCCGTAATGAGGAAGTGACGTCCGTCATTAAATCGTTGCACAATTCGTGAAAAAAAAACGACAACGTTCCCATTCAGAAATTTCGCCACCTACGCCGACAGCAATTACGACTTAAATTGCAGTTTATTGCAACGAGGAATTGCATGTTTTCTTGTAAATGGCAAATTGAGGAAGCTGGTGAAAGCGTGATGCGACCATGACGCATTTTGGAAAAATTTTGATCGCGTGAGGGGCTCGTCGACTCTTTGTTTCGACGGATCGTTGTTTGTTTACCTCTTGCACAATGTTCGAACAATTGAAGACTTATAGAGAGATGATGTGTCCTCGATATTGCAATCAGAGGCTTAACTAGGGTATGGCAAGCGGTCGACGGCGACGGTTAGAAGAGAGCCTAGCGTGACAGAAGGTGGGGAAAATGCAAAAGGGGTTGAGCCGTGAAAACTACGAAACTAGATGGAGTAGAAGTGTTTTTTGAAAAACTGGAAGATAGCAAATGTTGCTGGGCAATGAAAAGTGAAAAAGTCAATGCAGAAGGTGACTCATGCGATGCCCTCGATGTTGCAGTCATCGATTCTTGGTTGTTGCACGAGCATGATGATGAAGTGATAAAGAGGAAAACATTTATTTTGCAGCTGCTACGAGTACTTGGAAAAGAATTTATGTAAAAAAAGAAGAAACGAGAATGTTAGGGGGAAGAGGAAATTCCAAGACGAGCAAAGAAGCGCAAGGAATGAAATGCCAAATGGCTTATGTCAGTTGTCAGAAATATGAAGAAAATGTGTACCGAAAAAAACTGTTGAATTTGGAACGACAAAAACAAATTAATTAAGCAGAAATTTGCGTGATTTTGTTGTTTTTAATGAAAGGTTTACATAGAGCAGAAAAAATTTAGGTACGACATAAAGATAACCTCACTTATTTAATGGCGGCGAATTTCTCACTCTGTAACGTTACGACTAAATTATTTTTCAATTTTCATTTATCAATCAAGCTAGGGCGTTTGGGCTATAAATAAATCATCACATAAACAATATTACAATAACAGTTTTAACTGCGAATAAAAATTTAAACGTTTCAATCAATGCTACGAGTATATCAATGGTTTATCAAATTGAATCTGCGTTGTGTATAGTTTCAATCAACGTAAATTACTTAAGATTTTTTGCTTTAGAATTAAGTCAAAGTGGGAATTGCTCGGATTTCAAAATTCTTAAAGAATTTCTTGGGGACTTTTTACAATTGGCAATACATACCTAATGATATTTTTCCGTTAGCTATTATTTCTTATAGGTCAGTTGAATTTTATTAAAAATTAGATTATCTTCCAGAATAATAAAATGTTGCGAAAGATTTGTACAGAATTATTTATTGTGGAAAAATCAACCATAAAGATCCTTTTGAATTTTGAATCACCTGAAACAAAGAAATTTTTCACTTTTAGATGAGTTCATAAACCCACCTTTCTCTTAAATTTGTCTAATCACAAGAACAATTTGCAAACCAATAATGAAAAAAGTGCAAGGAATCTCAAATAGATTTTTTTCAAAGGAAAAAACTCATGTCATGTCGGTCAAAAAAATTAAGTATCTCGACATGAACATAATCTCATAATTGACGAATTATTTTTTTTCGCTTATCGTTAGTAATGTTTGGATTACGTTACTGTTCCATTTATTTATTTATTCTATTTATCAAATTAAGATATTATTGACAGTTCTGACTGTCAACGAAAAATTCAAAAATCACAATCAATGCTGTGAATCGTTTAAAAATTTGATCTGTATTGTTTATAATTTAAATCGACGTAAATTATTTGAAATTTTGTATTTATAATCTGCATTCTACCTCGAAAATACAACCGACAATGTCGCCAACGTTTGTTTTTAGTGTGTTTGCAAGTGTCAGAAAAAAGTGGGGTTATGAAAGAAAACTGTTCACAGTTGTTTATGTGGTAATTCATCGTGTTTTTTTATTCTCACTTTGTTATATCACTCAAAAGTTATGATACGCTAGCTACCACCTTTTTGTACATAATAACTATTTTGTGTTACGTAAATAAACTCAACAGTTCAATGTCAAATTTTGGCGGGAGGTTGGGCCAACCCAAAAAATGAAACTTACTCTAGGGATTTCTTTTTTTCTGCCAACATACATAATTCAACAGGTGGTGGATTTTTGATTTGATTTATACAGGGTGACTGACGAAAAACCTTTGACGCTGTATCTTACTTATTCTGTATCCGATTTGAATAAATGACACATCAAATGAAATAGTCCGAAAAACACTTCATTATTATCCTATTCGATATTTTTTGACAGACGATAGCCAACTTTTTTTTTTCAAATTACACTCTATATATTTTTTTATTCGTTCTTATAAAGAATCTTCTTCTGAATATTCTTACATTAAAAGAAAAAACAAAAAATGTATTTTAAATGAAAAAAATTGAAAATCAAAAATGAAGTAATCAAATTTGTAAACAATACAAAATCTATTCTAGTTGCTCAAAATTTCCTCAATGCTGTTGCAGACACTGTCGATACCTTCTAGAAATGCCCACCTTTGCATTCAGTAAAAAATTTCGGGGTTTTTCCTGACATACTCGCACTATCTTTTTTCTCAACTCTTTTTGGGTACCTGATGGGGTCAAATAAACATTGTCTCGAAAGTTTCGAATGAATATAAAGAAATCCAATGGATTCAAATCTGGAGATCTAGTGGGCCATCGAATAGCTCCATGAGCACCCATTCGTCGTTCACCAAAATGATTTAAATGATTTAAAAATACAAAATGCATTCCTGCATTATGTGATATGGCGCCGTCCTGATGAAACACGACTCTATTCAACACTGCTAATGGTATCTCATCCAGAAAATTGATTATTTCGTTTGATAATAAATAATATGATATTTTGTTTGATTGAGACTGCTATCAATAAAAAAGGGACCCACTAGTCCATTCTATCTCCAAAAATGCCACACCACAGGTTAACACTAAATCGTCTTTGGAAATTTTCTTCCACAGCAACATTATAATATTATTATTATCAAACTTTTTTGACAAATGAATACTCAGAGCTCACTTAGTCATTTCGAGCATTTAGAACAAACTTCTCTCTTGTTTATTTTGGTCACTTGATTTTTAAATTTTGTACATTTACTCTTTAATTTCTTGACTTTTGTTTAATGAATGGGTATAGTTCTTTGCATTTTTATATTCAAAAGACAAATCTCTACAATATTGAATAAAAAAAAATGTACAGTGCTATTTGAAAAAAAGAATCTGATGTTCATCTGTCAAAAACTGGACGTAATATATATTTTTTATTTAGTTGGTGTTGAAGTGTTTTCAAAATTATTTCATTTGATGTGTCATTTATTCAAATCGGATAAAAAATAAGCAAGATACAGCATCAAAGGTTTTTCGTCAGTCACCCTGTAGAACTTTAGACCACCTGATCAGGTCAAGCATTTTTTAATGGCACAACACTGTAGCACTAAAGAATTTTTCTAAGGGACTTTTTTACAGTTGGCAATACCTAATGATATTTTTCACGAATGTCATTGCATTGTATGTATTTCATTTGAAGTTTATTAAAAGTGAGAATTTTGTTTCCCCAATAGAAATAAAATATTAAAATGCGGTAAGTAAATGATTTACAACAGAGTCCTACAGACTATTTATTGCGGAAAGACCAACCTTCAAGACTCTTTTCCCTTCCCTTCCAAGAAAGCAGTAAAATAGTAATTATTAACAGGAAGATGAATTCATAAATCATCTTCATCAAGTTATTCTTAACTATCCTTTTTGACGTTTAGGTACTTATTTCTTGCAATCAGATGAATAAACCGCAGATGAATAAAAAAGAGCAAGAAATTCCAAAGGACTTCATTACTTCTACAATACGATCAACAAATAAAGATGTAAGGGGCGGCTATTTAAAACAAAACTTCGGAAAACGTGCGGCGCAACTTAATAAACTGTCACTTGTCAATTTTGACATTTACGTTAATTTTATTTAAAACACGATTTTCACTCGAGACGACAAAATATTTATGAGAGAAACGCATTTTTGAAATAGGAACAAAGAAAATGATGACTAGGTTTACCACACACAACCTTATTTATGAAGTTTCGGCAAAACTTCACTGCATCGTAGCTGTTTGTGTGATCGAAGCTACGCCGCACGTTTTGTAAAGTTTTGCTTGTTTTTTAAGTATAATGTGTTAACGTGTAGGTATCACATCCATTAATACAAATCGTTAAAAAAAATTAATAATGTGCAAATCGCATACAAGCCATGTCATAAAATTAAAATAATCATTTTATGTATGTTAATGCAACCTTTGACAAAGTATTTTATTTTAGATGTTTATTATACAGAGTATCAAGCATATTAATTACCAATTTTATAGTTTTTTTTTACATTCTTTTCATCATAATATGCATTTTTTACTTGAATTTCCAAGGAAATTATCATAAAATAGTCAACTTGTTTCATTTATAAACTAATCATGCGATCTTTGTCCATCATAAACACCACAATTGAAATTCCTGTCTCGCACTCTTTACCGAATCTACTTTCAGATTACACGTTTCCACCATATTCTCCTGGCCGCCCGAACGATTCTCACGTGCGCATTTTTATCGGGTCCTTCGAGCCGGATCTGAACACCACACGTTTTTGTTCCATTAACGATGACTTTTTTATCACAGCGACATATGGTCCGGTCAAATTGAAAATCACACTGGCATTATCAGCCGACGAGGGTGTCATTCTTAGAATGTTGCCAACAGTTTTGTGAGGTTATCGTAAATTGTGCTCATTACAGTAAATCATTTTTATCGCCTCTTTAGCGCCAATATGATAAAGTGATAAAGAAAAAATGCCTACGTAACGTAACAGGAATTTTATATTGTTTTCGCTGCGAGAAGGTCAACGTATCGCAGGATAAAAATTAAATCACTGTTTGGAGATTTGAACGTGCAAAGATTAACTCGCAAGAGATTGTTTGGTTTACGTTTGTGATCGAAATAAATAAATAGAGCTGGAGTTATTGTGCGTTTGGGTTGACAGACAAGCCGCCAAGCTTTCCGCATCTCGGTCCCGTTGTGTTGATAAAATAAAAAGTTTAATCGTGACTCACTCTGTATATTGCAAAAGCTGCACCTATGAGTTGTCTTTGCCACATCAAAGCAACCAGTGTGTGGATCCTGGAAAGTGATTCTGCCACATAAAAAAACCGGAAATGCTCACCGGTGCGGTAATGCATAATACGGAATTTTGAGAAACTGTGGGAGTGCCTCTTCCACGACGTTTCCTTCCTAGAAGGTTACCTTCCCCGTAAAGCTTTCTAGAAGCAACCCATCTTAGCCCATTTCCCTTGTGAAAAATCGTCGATACGTACCTGAACGTTTAACTGTCCGGAGTCGGTTCACGGAAGGCGCGCCGGGACAATTTCGTAAAAGACCGTCCATAAAGCTCCGGTCACCGATTCCGGAAATTAATCAAAGTGATCGCGTGACCGGTGTCGTCTCAGGGGGGACCGTCGGCGACGATCGCGTCGGTTTGTTACCGTCGGGTCAGCTCACTTTGTTTGCCGGAGGATGAATATTCATAAGGTTCCTAGAAGAGAAATTTGAATAACACGAAAAAAATGCACCGGGGGCCCCATAAATTTGTAATCGAATGGGTGTCCGCTGACGGCTCAATTAAAAACGTTCGTACTTGTTGCACGAGAGCAAGATGGCGGCCGCTTAATTGCCAAGAAGAGCTTCGCGGAAATCGCATTCCAAGTCTTAAGTTACCGAAATGAGATCGTAATCTCGAGGCATTAATAAATATGACGGCCGAAAACGGACAAAAAAGCAACGGGATTGCGTTTCAGCGAATACAGGTACCGTAAAGACAGGGTGGGACCCGCGGTGGACAAATTTACACAAGCATGTCGACGGACGTGGCATCATTGAATCGAATTGAGTTTGGGTTGAAATTGAAAAAACACCAACATTGAACTCCAACCCAAAATTACAAAATCAAAAAAGTAGGGTTATATCAAACGACGGTAAATGATTGAAGTAAATTTAGTAGATTGGCACCCCTTAGCAATTGGTAAACCTCGTTATTGCAGCGTTGTACCGCAGGAAAAGAATTGTTGGTTTTTAAATATTCAATCACTTCAAAACAATAACATTAACAAAGTATAAATGATTCGATTGTACAAAGGATGGTTATGTCTGTTTGAATTGTCTGATTGATCTGTTGTATCTATCTGAATTGTATGATTGATCTGTTGTATCTGTCTCGTCCTTTGTGATGCGTCTTCCTTTTAAGGGAGGGTGGTGGAGTGCGGTCCTGTACACTCGTCGTTGTCAGTATCTGATGTCTTGAATCATTTTTCAAGTTAGTTCTTTGCAAATTCAGTGTTATTATAAACAATCGACATTGCAAATAAGATTTTATAAATTATTAATAGCATTAACTAACATTTCATGTCCCACGTTTTCAATTACCTTTTCAATTGCGTGCTGCAGTTCTAAATTGTTTACGATAGTGTGCTCAGTAGTACCTAAAACCATTTAAAAAATAAACGGTGATAACCATGACTTTGTTTCATTCGACTATTAGTTTGACATTTTAAAATCGGTTATGCCAACATAAAATATGTAACATTGCAGGGTGACTTTGAAAATTGTACTCCACAATAGGTAACGATTGACCCAATAATGCCTCATACAAATGTTGATATTTTTCGAGAAAAAGGGGCTAAAAGTTTTACAAAAAGAGTTTGGGAACCACTGAATTTTATGAAAAAATGGGTAAAAAAAAATCATAGTAGACTTTTTTGTTGTCATTAAATTCAAAATTAATTCACTTTGACAACAACCTTAATCTTAACCTCAATTTAAATCACAAATGGCTTTCACCAATCTGGAGAATCTCAGGAAGTTGAGGATTAAAGGAGCACAACCGACAAACATTCTGCAAGATTTGTACCTATATTTTAAGGAAGAACAGGAAGTCACTGACGCAATATTGGTCAGAGAATATGACAAAACTTTTTTTTTTGTTCGACACTGTCAAAATTTGAGAATTTTCTCCTGTGTGACTGTGAACGGATTTTGATAAATTTGACAACTTGTCAAAACGAAACGTCAAGCTAATTTTAAAGATTTTTAGTGATTTGGAGCCTTTGGAGGGCTCGTCGAATAAAAAAACGTTGTATTCAACTCGTTCTTGTGTAATTTGGACTTTTTTTTGGCACTCGTGGACCTTAAAACTCTTGTTTCAATCGAGTTTTAAACTGGCCCACTCATGCCAAAAAAATCCCAAATTACACACGAATTCGTTAAATAAACTACTATATTTAAATAAGTGCAGAAGTAATCGCTTGCCCTGAAAACGATTTATTTTTGTTTTTATTATGTATTTGGAACAAAATTTGAATCGATGAATCAGCCGAAATTTCTTGTGGTGTGATTTTATTTTAATTATGTATTTGTTACAAATTTTTACTTTAAATTACATCATCTTAAAACTGTTCATATTTAGACAATTAAGTAATCACATCAGTTTAACTGTAGTGTAGTACAGTTACGCTATGTATTGTGGGCGGCAAATTTCACAGGCAACTACGATATAAGAAATATTTATAACTCTGTAGTACGGTTGGCTTCAAAAAAAACGGGAACTGTCAGAAAAAGTTCTGTCAGATTTTATTAAATTTTTATAGTTTGAAACGGCCTTTTAGAATTTAGGTTAAAAAACTGCACTTATGTGTCAGAAATACTACTGTCAAACAGACACAAATTGACAAATTAAATTTTCAGTTCACATTAGGTCAAATTTCATTTCCCGTTTTTTTTGTAGATGATGGAAAGGAAACCATGGAAGCAACTTCATCCATATCCATTCGAAGACAAATAAAAAATAAGTTAAGACTTTTTTGCTCAGAACCTATACCTTAACTTTTTTATCACACCGTCTTATTTCAGACTGATCCAATCTCTAAAGCCTCTAAACTGCGTTGGGTAAATTTTGGAGTTACAAAACGTCAGTTTAACAACAACTGAGTAACTGACTTTTTACTTGTGCTCTTGTCAACCAAGCAAACAAAAATTCCCAAGTGTAGGGATTTTTTGACTTTACCAGAGACTGTAGTTTTGTTTGAATTCGGCGATTGTAAAATGAAAAAAAAAAAACGCATCATGGACGTACGAAAGAACAAATTTCGGTTGCGCTCTGGTGCCCCAAAGCTTTCTTTTTTGGAAACCGCTCAGAAAGCAAACCCACGTCCGCAAGAATTCAAATCGCGCCTTCTCCGAATCACGAAACAGTAAAACAATCGTGCCGGTCGAGGTAATGACTTTCTTTATCTTCGTATTTGCCTTCCGGTGGCCGACCATTTTCTGCAAAAGCTCCTCTTGGTTGCACATTCCACGAACCGTCCTCATTAATCATAATGAGCGTAGCTGTAAATTGAGGAATCACGTCGGTTCCGAACGCTTCCGCGGAGCGCTCCTCCATCGAACACTCTGCCAGCCCGCCGAGATGCAAAGCACCATCTGCGCCGTGCATTCCGCGAACCTGGCAGTCCATCAATCATCGCGGATTTTTGCGGCGCTGGTGCCATACAGAATAAACGCCACACATGCCTTCGCATGCAAATCGCCGTTCCGATAATGAGCTTTTTCTCGTCCCCCGAACGGGAATAAATCAAACAGCGAAGATTACTGCCTCGTACTGAGAACGCGCATGATGGCGACCGTGGCGGATTCCCGGAGCGCGAAACGAGGAAAAAATCCAACGTTATGTCAACGAGATAGTGCAAATTACGTCGAAACGGACGATTCATTGCGGTTTTTATTGTTTTGATGAACTCATGCCGACGCAAGTGCGACGAGGGGGCCCAAGCCTCGACCCGGGGCTGCGGTCGACATTGCATCTTGTCCTGATGTGACGCACCATGTAGACGCACAGTCTGTCCTGACGTCGACGCGCACCAATCTAAAACGACCCTGAAGTTGGCGCCGGTGACAGGTGACAGGTCGCAGGTTTTGGAAGTCGCTGACCTCGCTTTTCCGGCCCCAGTGGCGGCGACCGCTTCCCGGTATGCCGGTAATGGACGGGGTGAAAGTAGCGTTTCCTGGTATCGCTCCTCGTCACCGATTTCCACTGCGGGGGGGGGGGGGCGGCTCCCATTATAGTAATTTCGTTCTGTTGTTTATTATTTATATCCCACGGCACTGAAAGTCTATTATAAACCTCAAGGAAACTGGAATTAGTCCCAATTACCTAAAATTACTCGCGCCACGGGATCGTTTTCCCGGTGAAAAATACACTCATTTGTTTTGATCGTTTCGCAGTAAACTTGATCAATATATGCAAAGAGTATTTCAACGGTTCTGGGTATTCTATAAGTGCAGTTCGTAATTTTAGTCTACGGGTTATGATTTTGTTGGCTATGCAACGTCCCAATCATCGTAATGGTTGACGTCGCGACGCCCATCCTCCGTAATTTGTGACTTCCCGGAATAATTACTCGACTTGATTGTCCTCGCGTTCACCATCTTGTAATACCTTCGAGCACGAACGGTTCGAGGCGAGACCCCAATACCTGGAAGTCGATTAAATGAAAAAAAGTCCACGGTGGATTTTTCGTAGTAGGTCCGTAAATAGACCCCGGCTGGTCGAAAACGGCCCAATCGAGGACGGCTTCTTGGAAGCGGTCCGGTTCCGAAGAAGTGACCCAGTAAACTAAATTTTGCAAGTTTGCATGTACCGTAACGTGGTTAAAGTCACGCCAAGACGGCGGGAGAAAGTAAATCGTGCATGTGTGTGGCAACGCTGCCAGGAATCCGTCACTTGCGCCCGACTTCGTTGTCTACGCCGATTCTAGTAATTCGTGTTTGCGTCGTTTTTACGCAAGTCGGACGACACGCACGCAAACCACGTCTTCGCCATTCTGGTCCAAATCGGTCCGTCGTGGGATGGTGCCAAAACGACATCGTCGCTCGGTTTCCAGGTTAGGGTCAGCGTTCACGCCTACGACACTGCATCTCGACGACGGCGTCCGATGCATATCGAAAGTATGGAGGCTCAGCTTGTACCGCCGATGGGGTTTATATTTGAACGAGTGACCTACAAATGGAAAAATTTTGTTTCGGTGGCACCAAACAACGCACGACTTGACGCGAGCAAATTTGACGTTGTTTTGACGGGACTGTCAGGGTTGCCAAATTTGGTCGAACATTTGTGCCAAGGAGCGGAAGTGAGCACAGCGAATTAACAATTATTATCGATGGTTTAGTTATTTGTAAAAGTTACAAAATGTTAAAAATTCGAAGTAAGTATCATAAAAAAAGAATCGAAGGAAAAATTCATATCATGTCATCTATGTACGGCTGGCTTCAAAACAAACGGGAACTGTCAGAAAAAGTTCTGTCAGATTTTATTAAATTTTTATAGGTAGTTTGAAATGGTCTTTTAGAATTTAGGTTAAAAAACTGCACTTACATATGTGTCAGAAATATTACTGCAAACAGACACAAATTGACATAAATTGACAAATTAAATTTCCAATTCACATTAGGTCAAATTTCATTTCCCGTTTTTTTTTTGAAGCCAACTAGTATTTACAGGTAAATTAAATAAAAGTCTTCCTAATGTCATTGGGCCGTATCACGACACCGTTACTAAAGTTGCCGATAACTAAAATCGTGATTAAAGTAAACATAAAACGATATAGATTTATGCAATTATAACCTGCGAGAAAGAGATGAATTCGTCACCAAGGTAATTAGAGTCATGATTAAATTTAATAAGGGTGTCGTGATTACGGCCCGCTGCGTTTATTTATAGATGATAATATTTACTGTTTTTGCTGAGACTACTATGGCGGCAAAAAAATTTTAGTCGTCACTATCTTGACAATCTTGACATTCACGTCAAGTGTAAATAAATCTTTAGGAACCGTAACCCTACTTTCGATTCTTGTCATTTTGACATGCATATTGTTATTCTGCCAATCAATTTAAACTGTTTAAAGCTTAGATATTCCAAAAATCCGATGAATGAACAAAATTAGAGTAGACGTACACACTTTTATTAAAAAAAAGCGTACAAGTAGTGAGCACAATTTTGGCTAGATTGTTATATTGTAAACCCATCTTTTAATTGTTGTTACTTAGAAACCTGTAACAAAACCCGTGCTGATAGCTGGTTTTTATTGATGTATTTTTCAGAGATTTTAATGTGTGTAAATGTTTTGCCTTATTTACATATGTATTAGGGAAGTACAGTTGCGGCCGTTGAAATCTCAGACAGGAAAGATTTAAACACTCTGTATAAATTCCGAAATTTGATTAGCGTAAACAGGATTTTTATTAAGGATTATAAAATCAGTGTCAGTATTTGACATATTAGGTCAGAATCGCGCGTAACTTTTGAAATGCCGCAATTATCTGATTTGCAAAAATGTGTTTGACTGAGGGATGGTGTGAGTATAAGAGCCATTGCGAGAGATTAATGTGGATAATGTTTGAGTGACATTTTGAGAAACGTCACTTTCAATACCATTTACAAAGCTAAAAGTTTGGCGTTGTCAAAGTGTCTGAGTTTTCAACGGCCGCAACTGTACATATTACCAATTAGGTACTACAAACACAACTCAAACTTTTATTCAATACATTTATAGAAAAAAACAACTCTCAACAATCTAACAATTTAAAAATTTATAAAAAGCAATTTTCACACATTTGACATACCAGTAATACGTTTTTTGGAAACAATTAATTTATTTTATCCCTATTTACAGTAGCCCTCAACACGTGTACGCTTTTTTTTTGATAGAAGTGTACATAGATAACCTGAGGGTAAACGTTTTGTGTAGTAGAAAATAACAAAATAATTTTTAGTTTTGAAATGTACCACCCAAAAAATACCAATCATAATCAAGACGGTAATCATAACAATAAAGTATGGATTATACATTTTCTTTTTTTTTTGAAATGACAGAAAATGACTAAAATTTTTTGGCCGCCATATGTCAAATGCTAAGAGTGAGGTTATACTCCAGAAAATGGAAAACATTGTTAAAAGATTATAATAATTATTAAATAGCAATTCATTGTACCAGTTAACGGTTAACCACCCACACTTTTTCTTTTGCGGAAAGCAATGTTCGTTTCCTTTGTGAACTCATTTTTCTTTCAATAAAATGTTTGAATTTATAACTTGCATAAATCTACCTGTCAAGTTTGACGATTGGCGCCAGAACAAAGACTTAAATACAAAAATCCCGAGAAGGGCGCCTAGTAATTTTAGTTGATACCAACCAAACGTCATTTTGACAATTCATATCTATTTTATAACGATTTTTACTTTAGTTACTGTTACTTAAGAAATTAAAATATAAAATGGCGTCATTGGTTTTTGCGCAATGACATCACCATTTTTTTTTGAAAACCCCAACTTTTTTCTTCACTTTCTGATAAACCTTCCGACTAAATTTTTACATTAAAAATTACCTAAATTAAATTTTTGAAGTAAAATTTAACATTTCCTCGAAAAAATTGTTATGTAAAGTAACAATTTTTTTCATTCATCGTTTAGTTAGTAGGAAGGTCTATCAGAAAGAGAAGAAAAAAATGGGGGTTGTTTTAAAAAAATTGGTGATGACACTACTGCGCAAAAACTAATGACGTCCAAATTGCACAAATTGCACGTCACAGGATGATAATTTCGAAATAAAATTGACTTGTCCGAGCGTTTTGCTTGAAAATATTAAATAACCCAATTATAAATTTTGTTTAGTTTTGTTTTGTTCTGCTTTATCACCACACTGTACTATTGAGTGATTCAAAATGATTGTAGATAAGTATGGCAACTATGTACGAAAATGTATGTGGCAACTGTGTGGGTTGGATCGAGTTGACATTTCATTGACAGTTCATAGTCGCGCAGTTTTGAAAATTGTCAAATCAATGTGCAATGGTATAAAAAAATTAAATGCACGCTTATGAAATGTCATACATTTTGATAGCTCCGCATGAGAGGCACTTTAGTGACGGAAATCAAACAGTGTCCAACGTTAAAAAAATAAATCATTATGCCAAAACAACCTGAACGGTAAATAATTCCATTTTGAATAAAAAATTAGGTAATTTTACTCATTCTGTACATTTTTTTTTCAAAATATGTAAAAATAAAAACTTAAAACATTAACATTTTTCAGATAGATACTCAGGCAATGCCGGAATGATAAGCATACTGAGTGTCTTCGAAAATATTCTCTTTAATTCATCCTGGTTAACGACAGTAACGATAGTAATAAACAATATTTACACAATATTAGTGAGATAATTATCCCTTCTCTGATAGCCCATGACCTACTAGATTTTAAAAACTATACTCGTAGATGGTGGGTTCTAAAAGTGAATACATACACATTAATGTTTTTCCATTATTATTACATAGGTACTATTGTTTTTTTTTTATTATTTTATTGAAATCATCTTTTCAGATTGTTGTCACTACCCTATAAATATGTATGACCATCCGTATTAAGTTCTTGAAATATGTAATAATTATTTTTTGTTCGACACTGGCAGAATCTGAGAATTTTCTCCTTTGTGAACGGATTTTGATGAATTTGACAACTTGTTAAAACGAAACGTCCAGCTAATTTTAAAGATTTTCAGCCATTTGGAGCCTTTGGGGGGGCTCGTCGAACAAAAAAACGTTGTATTCAACTCGTTCTTGTGTAATTTGCGTTTTTTTGGCACTCGTGGACTTTTAAAACTCTCGTTTCACTCGAGTTTTAAACTGGCCCACTCATCCCAAAAAAAGCCCAAATTATACACGAACTCGTTATAGTAGTTTATTCAACCAAATCCAAATCGCTGAAAATCTTTAAAATTAGCTTGACGTTTCGTCTTGACAACTCAAATTTATCAAAATCCGTTCACACTGGAGAAAATTCTCAAATTCTGACAGTGTCGAACAAAAAATAAATAACTATTCTTTTAAAAAATAAAATAAAAATTAAGTCATTACATGTGAGAATTTACCACCGGATTTATAAATCTCAGTTTCGTGTGATAAGGAAATAAACGTGCACACGTCAAAAAAAAAAGTATAGGGTGCGTGAAAAAATCCGTTTCCACTTAAGCATAAATTTGCAGTTTTTCAAATTTTGAAGTTGTTTCTGTTAGACAGAAGAGAACACAATGAAAAATAACGAACGGTCGATAATTTAAACGATCAAGCGAAAGTGGTTCAGCAAACACTTAAAACGCGATAATTGTTGGCGTTAATTTTCGTGCAGCAGAATGTGCAAAGTGGCGTTGCATTTTGGCGGCACCGATAAAAAATAATGACAGTTCGGAATGTCGGAAACGGTCATGATAGTCGAAAGTTTAGTGATAAATTCCGACGTTCCTAGCAGGTCCGTAATTGGTGAGTTGTTCGTCTGGCGTTCCAAAATGAAAACACGAAATCCTAAGAAATGATAATTATGTAAAATTTTCTGTAAATAATTCGAAAGCTCAGATAATAGCGCAGTCCCGAGGTTTAACTCTTTCACGGAATCGTGTAATAATCATAACGACCATAATTACAGTTCTTATCTTATCGAGTTTACACCGTCGTTGGCACGCAGGGGGCACTCGTTTTAAAAATTTATCAGGACCCATGACACTTGTTGCGCCCCTCGAGCACGCCACTCCGATCGAAATTAGACCACGAAATCGTTTCCACGAAACTAGCGCGCCGCAATCATTACATCCTCTCTTTCAGCGGCTAGAACACCTGGTGCTAAAAACAGGTAAAATGCGATTCGGGGAATTGTGACGCGGAAGTCAGAGGCGGGGCTCCCATTTTCCCTACCGTCGACGATCCATAAAATATGACCCGGGGTCGATCGCCATTGGCGGCTTTCGGGGCGCGATGCGAGCTTGTTCCGCGCGTTGTCACTCGATCGGAGTCGTGTGTACACAATATGGACGGTTCCGAGAATGCGGGGCTATTTTTAAAAGTGTCGCCTTTGTCCAGCCATGAAAACGCCAACCCTGCTCGGAAAGAAATGACGTTTGCATAATGCATGAGCTTTCTGTAATAAGCAGCAGACTGATTGTGCCGATTTCGGAGCCATTTTTACACACAATGACCATATTATTTACTACTCCGGTGGACGTACAGCGTTGTCATACGGCGTTGACACGTGCTATCCTTCCTTCCTTACCTACGCACATAAAGTGCACTTGATACCGAAATAGACCAGAGTAGAATGGAACGCGATTTCGGGGGCGCTGACAGATGCCGTCTTATTTTTTCACAAACGAACAATCAACTTTCAAAGCGAGATTTCAAATTCGCCATCATCGTAATGACCTACGTGACGTTTTTGTGTCAAACTTTTAAGATGTCCTGGCATTGAGATTCGTTGATTTGTCAATCGACGCCACTGCTCTTCACAGTTGGTGAAATCATTTTACCAAATTTGGTAACACTAACTGTCAAACCAATCTCAAATGTATATCTGATCTGTCTAATCGAGTTTGTTTGGTACCACTGAAATTACGTTTTTGCAAATCTAGATAAAATGTGTTGTACAAAAAATTAAATCTTCTACTGAATCTTGCAATGAAAAAATTTTATACAGTTGTGGTTTGGATTACACATTATACAATTTTTTTTTTTCAAATAGTAACATAGGTCATGGGCTATCGTTGAAAAGATAATTTTCTCATTAACATTATGCTAATATATTATTTATTATCTGTCATTGAGCAGCATGAACAGCTAAACAGTTAAAGACACATTCTAGGAAATTTATTTTGGTAATCTTGTTACACATTTCTTTAAAAGATATTCAATAACTCAATGTACAAAGCCTATCTATCATTCATGGTTTTTTCGTTTTGTTGTGTTTAAAAACATTAAAATGTTTAAATTAGAATACAAACTCATGGTCATTGTCAACACTTTTAGCTGAGCTTTAAAAACCCACTCGTTTAGTAATTTTATGGTTTATAAAACCTCGTCTGACATTTAATTTAACATGTGACGCCACTGTTATTCAATCTGGGGAAAATGTCGTATATGAGTACATATTACATTTTCAATATCAGTATCATAAATTTAATCTGCGAAATATCGATAATGGGTAGTGGGATGTTATAACTCCGACGCCACTGGTTCTGTTTGGTAAAATTAGTTTACCAAATTTAGTACTGCCGACTGTCAAAACGATGTCTAATTCTTTCCTATCAAATTAACCTTGTTTTTTGACATTGAAACTACAATCTTTTCAATTCCGAATGTCATGTTTTGTAACAAGTAAGAAACAAAACCATTACCTACGTGTAGCAAAAGAATCTATGGTAATTTTTAAAGATAATCCATCTAGATTTTAAAAATATGTAGTTAAATAGGTCATGAGCTGTCGTTAAAAAGATTATTTTCCAATTAATGTCGTTAAATATTATTTATCTGTGACTAACGTTTGTGAAATTTTTTGTATGCACTTATTACATACATACATTTTTATTTCAAGAAAACACCATTATGCAAATTCCACCTTTTGTATGAAAAAAAAAATCTACATTACAACATAACTGAATTCACTTCACTACATAGTAACAAAATCAGGTGATTTTTGTTTGTTGGTTAGGCATAGTACAAGACCAAACAAAGATGCAACGATGTGAGAGAGAGCGCATGCAAATACGGTTCCGGCACATTGATTCCTGTGAAACGTCCGGTGCCAGTGTCGTGCAGTTAATTTTATTGCAATATTTGTTCACATGTCTGAGTTTCATAATAAAATTAATGAATAAAAGGCGATTTCAAAATTTTGTAATACCGCATGTTACGCCACTGAAGTCTATTATTACTCTGATCATCAGAGACAGGTAACGTGCACGTCATTATTATATTGCGCCAATGAACGGAATATAGTTGTTCCACCCTGTAAATATATACAGGGTTATTCACGTAAGATTACGAGCCTGACCAGGTAAAAATGCAACCCAAAAGGCAATTCACAAAGCAGTCTCGATCCCTATTACATTATCCAGCATTATCATAATGCACATAAAACATAGACAGCTTTTAACGTCAGCCAAATGACAGAAAAATACCTCTCTCAACAAAGTATGATTTAATAAGAATAATAAGCGATTAAAATCACAAAAGTAATGGATAAGTAGGATCATATCGGTTCTGTCGCCGTTCGAAAACCTTTTCAAATACTAAAAATGAACGAAAAATGCAATGACAGATATACCTTTCTAATTAAGAGAATACCTACTCGGATTCCTGATTTAATTTTTAAATACCAAAACACAATGAATGCTTTGTAAAGTGTATTTTGGGTTGCATTTTTACCTGGTCAGGCTCGTCATCTTATATGAATAACCCTGTATAAATGTCTTCTGTGTTTTTATTGGTTAATTGAGATATAGAAAAATATACGTATATTTTCGATGTATTCATTGCAAACTGCAAAATGCAATAATTCCTTATACTTAATAATAATTGTCTTCCTTTTTAAATCTGGTTCAGATCAAATGTTCTAAATTGAAAGTGGCAACGTTTAGATAAGCGAGACTGTCTGAGTGTCTGTTGTAACAAAATGGTTTTTGACATTTTGATTTTTATGACATGTATTAAAATACATTGAGCAACACATTGACACATTCCGATTTTATTACAGAAACAAAATTCGAACAATCAGTTTGTCCAACGTTAAAAAAAAAACAAATCATGGCCAACCCTCATCCAAAGCATCGTCAATGGAATATACAGGATACAGGGTGTATCTAAAATGCGTGTTTTAATTTTTTAACACGTAGCAAAGCTTGTTTGATTTTTTTACGAAAAATCGTTACAAATTGATTTAAAATTTGAAATCAATGGGAAAGGGCGAAAATTTTCTGTTGTTATAGAAACGGAGTCTCATCAAAAAATTAAAATTCTTATGGTTACAAAAGAATAGAAGCTAGTTAATCACACAAAACGACTCGTTTGGTAAAAATTGGGGGGCAAAAAATCTTGGAAAACTTTTATGAATTTTGCAAAATGTCATAGGGAAAAGTTTCATAAATTGGCTTATCCTTGCACTGGTTAAAATTAACACGAATTTCAGATACACCCTGTATATATTATAATTCAAAATGCGCTAGTAGGCCATGAGTATGCACACCAGAGTTTAGATTTAGTTACTAAATTGGACAGTTTGAGGTTATGATCTAAAATAAATGAGACGCAACGCATAAATTTTAGTCATTCACGTCATTTGAATCTTTCAGAAGAAATTTGACTGAAAGACGAGAAAAACGAAGATGATGCCACTTGATTTTTTTTTTTGATAATTAAAATGTAAACCAAAGAACTCTAAAATTACCATAAATAGCCGTACTCCCAACTGTATTTTCAGGGCCAACTGCGTCGACAACCTGCTTGATCAACGACACAGATACCAGGAAAGATTTTTTTTAAACCATTCACCCTGTACTCCAAATTTCGAAAGAATTATGTCAAAGATAATTTTTGTTTCGCTATATTTTAGCAATTCCTAGAAGATTTGGAATAGAGAAAATTTATTAAACCGAAAATAGTTTGTGTAAAATAAACAATTTTGTGGTTCCAAAGAATTTGGTTTGTAGAGAGAAGGTGGTTCTTCCGATATTTCTGACAGCGCAATTGGGTAATGGCTCGGACGTGTTCTTCCATTTCGGTACTGATTAATTGGCAATAGGATGAACACGTCCGTTCAGAGAAAAACTTTCTTGCGGGAACACTCATGTCCAGAATAATTATCAAAACGAAAAACTCCGCTTGGCAGACACCGAAAACACAACGCGACAGGGGATTTGCAATCGTGACTGCTTAAAATTTATCATTATTACCCATTCAATTCGCCTAATTCAAGGATTTACAACGGCAGATCCGGTGGCGCTTTTATTCCAACAATGACACGAACAATTATTTCTACAACGTTCCAACTTTTGCGACATTTTCTCGGAACAACTCTCCTTACACAAAAATAAACCTCCATTATAATCCGTTGCGTCACTCCTTATCACTGGATTTATTTACCATCGTACAAAAAAAGAAACAATGCAAACAATTTAATGACCGTGTTTGATTTATCAGTAAATCGCAATCCGTGAATGCATTTGTGCACCTCGTGACGTTAATGCGAACCCCTTGTTGTCATCGCTCACGTAACCATTACGAAAAAGTGTGCACGGTGTGATTCAGTTTTCCGCGGTAAAACCGCAAGAACTGCAGGTGCGGCGGCGCACTCGACGCCGAAAATTTTCCGAGGCCTCGAGCAACACAATCTTCGGTTGACCACCGTGACCCGTGATCCCGCAAAAATCGAAATTTATTTGTGGCAGTAGCGTACACTTATCACTTATCGTCATTGTATAATAACATAAATACACATGTTACGTGTGTAAACAAAACCATCGATCACACGCTGACGCGAAGTAATCGCGGATGTTCGTCTTCAGGGAGGATTCGCCGGCGGTGACTCCAATCTCACGCTTTTTTATCTGTAGCGGTCTGTTTGGACATCTGGAATGGGACGACATTTTTTTGGGAAGGAAAAATAAAAACTGGATCAATCGCGTTTATGAATTTTCATAAATGGAAAGTAATAATGAACCTGTAATTTTACACGATTTCCGTGAAGCAATTATAACAGTAACGTGAAATTAACAATTTAAATGACTTTTTGTAATTGTACAAAATTTTGTGCAGTGGTCCTAAAACCTTGGACACGTTGTCGTACACGAATAATTAACACATCGTTAGGTGACTTATTTTCAACGAATGAAATTATTTTTGATATACAAGGTGTTGCCGAAATATACAGGGTGTATCTGAAATACGTGTGTTAATTTTAACCAGTGGAAGAACTCGCCAATTTATGAAACTTTTCTCTATAACATTTTTACGAAAAAGCATTACAAATTGATTTAAAATTTGGAATAAATTAGGCATCAAAGTGTATACCCGCCTATGGGTAAGGGCGAAAATTTTATGTTGTGATAGAAACGGAGCCTTGTGAAATAGTTACATTGTTATAGACAAAAATTAAATTGTTAAAATTAAAATTCTCGTGGTTCCAAAAAAATAAAGACTAAAGTCCGTTCAAAAATCAAAAAACCACCAGTCGCATTTTCCTCGATAATTACTATCCTATCGGCAACGCTGTTTAGTGTAAAATTTGGTGAGAATTGTAATTTTGAGGTTAAGTGTTTATTAAATGTCTTGTTTTGCTGGCCATGTTTAAGTAAAAATAATAAAAATCAATAAATAAATGAAACGTACTGCTAATAAAACAATATGAACGGAATTCAAAGCAATTGAATTTTATTTTGAATCAAATAAATGTCATAATTTATAGTTACCAACATAGTATGAAAAAATATCTACCTAGGGTTTTTTAAATTTTACCAACCTAAAGCAACAGGTGGTGGTTTTTTGATTTTTGAATGGACTTTAGTTGATCACACAAAACGACTCGTTTGGTAAAAATTGGGAGGCAAAAAATCTTGCAATACTTTTGCGAATTTTGCAAAATGTTATAGAGAAAAGTTTCATAAATTGACGAGTTCTTCCACTGGTTAAAATTAACACATGTATTTCAGATACACCCTGTATATTCACAATCCATATCGTTCAAGGTACAGTGATTAAAAAGTTCTTTCTTAATGGCATAAGGTTCAATTTACACTGCAAATGGTTAGAATACCGGGTGATTTTTTAAATTTCCCATCTAGCCTGCTTTGACTATTATTTTTCAGATCTAACCAACTTTGAGTACAGTATATGTAGCTAGTTCTGTACGTCAATGATTGCAACTTTTTTTTTTCAGTCTTTGTCACCTGAAACAGATTCTTATTCAATAATCCTGTTTCATTGTGAAGTAGACTTCATATACGTTGCGTAACTAACTTCTCTATCATTTTGTTATATGATTGTATCTGTTCAGCGACCACACTATAGGTGATTAGGATTTACTTATTTTGGTCTACAACCACTTTTACGGAAATTAGGTGTAAAGCCAATGATAAAAAAAAAGTCTTGCGGTTTCTTTGAGGAAATCTTAATTAGATTAGAATGACAAGATAGTTTGATAAAAGAGCTGTGACTGTTTGAATACGATTTTTAACGCCAGTTGAAAGGAAATATTCGTAGGATGAAATTTTTTTGGGAGGATTCCAAGTGATTTTTCCAGTTTTTACGTGAAACGAAATTTTCTTTTGCCAAATTGGCGTAAAATAGAATTTTTAGAAGAAACTTAATGCGTCGAAAATATTTTTCCTTGATAGTATGTACCTACATTTTTAGGACCGTGAAATAAAATTTTTGGAAAGAATCTAAGGCGTATTTTTACATTTACAGTAATAAATTTGAGAAGTAAACTTTCCTATTTTTACAGGAAATATTTTTTTGCAATTTCACGTTAAATAGAATTTTTAGAAGGAACTTAATTCATTCAAAATATTTTTACCTTCTTAGTAACCACCTTTGAAAGGACATTTTTAAATAATACGATGGATTTTTTTTATCGAAGCATTTTAAACGTGATTCTGGGCAATTTTTAGGGTAAATATTTTTTTTTAAATTTAATGTAAAATAGAATTTTTAGAAGAAACTTAACGCATCCAAAATATTTTTATTTTGCCATTTTAGCGTAAAATAAGACTTTTACAAGGAACTTAACGCACCTATTTTTATCTTGATAGTAACCACATTTTAAAAAGAAATTAAATTTCTTAGGAATGTTTTAAAAGTAATTTTTCCAATTTTTTCTAGAAATATTTTGTCATTTTGGCCTGACATAAAATTGTTGAACAGTTGAAAAGGATAACTGAAAGTGAACGCGTCTTATCTTCATTTTTACTTATTTTCATAAAACAAAAAATCTGAAGAAGAATTAAAATGTTATCGATGTACTCGTACATATTATCGAATTGTCAATAGTTTTAGGAAGAAAATAAAAATTACATATGTCTGATATCTAATCTGATCTTTCAATCCGTCGATGAATTCATGAAATATAAATTTTTATATTAATTATTTATTTTGACTAATATAAAATTAAGTTTTATCTAATTTTGAAGAAAAATGTATCATTATTATAAAAAAAGGCACGGCATCTAGGCCGGATTTATTTAATTACATACTGGTATGTATTTCAATCAAGTAAAAATAATTCCCCTAGAAGCAGTATTTTTCGTTTTATCATTTATTTTTTGCTATGCGCTCACTTTTTCGCAACATCCGCATCGGAATTTATATCACATTATGGATTTTATACAATATTAAACTGTGAAGTGTTGAAGTTTACAACGGAGCGCGGTTTTCCTGGCGGCCACCCATCCAAACCCAGAACAGAACCGACATTGCTTAACTTCACCGATCGAATGACGATAGCGCTTTCATAATATTATTTTTTCTATTATTATAAATTAATTCGTGCCCAAAAAAAAAATATCCCAGTTTCGTTCTCCATTCTTAGCAGATCTTGGTGAAGCAATCTTTGCAAATCACATCAAAACTACTACATATGACCGAATATTGTGAAATCGATCCCAACGCAAACAACTACCTCATTTATTTATTTAATTCCGTTGTCAGTGTCATTATCATAGCAGATAAAAATCGCGACTTTGTTTAAGTTTTTCGTTTAAATGGATGTGTGGATCCGTGTCACACCAGCGTGTTTATACAATCGCATGTGTACCTTAATGTGAACGTCGAGGAGGCAGCTGCACCTAAAAATTTTTCTGCCCCTTCTAAATTTAAACACGCAGGTGTCTTAGATAAACGACATCTTAAGAAAATAAAAAATGAACTCGCGCAACCCACAACAGATCCCTCGTCATCCGAGACCCAAGAGAACCGAGCAACACATTTTTCGAATCCACTGTACAATCCCTCGCACAATCCGCGGGCCCCCAAACGCGCCTCTAAAATCGCTGCATCCGTGCAAGAGCAAACAAAGACGAATCGTGCATTTCGCTCTTCGGTGTCGTCACCTGGAGCGTCACCGATCAATTAGCGACGATCATTGATCGCCAATTAGCATATGGCGATCATCGAGCGCGACGTCACGCTTCGGGGTAAGGTTAGGGACACCTCGACGTAGCAGCTTTCGGGAATCCGGAGGTGTGGTCCGGTGGAACGAAAATAAACAGTCCCGTTCCCGGAATCGGGTTATTTTGGGCCGGATCGATCCGGGGCTGAATTCGGCCCCGGAGTTATTCATTATTCAAGGACTTGTTGAATTTTTCACGATGTGTACGTAAATAGGCTGCGACCGGGAAAGGCGGAAAAGCGCCGGGTTCCCGGAATTTGGTCGTTAATGGACCCGGCTGGGTGGCCCCGACGAGATGCGATCACTAATTCAAGCGACATTGGAACTTTATAATGTGCACATAAATAGAATTATTCCGGGGAACCGCCATATGCATATTTAATGGCGATTGATTTGAATGTGAGCACTATAACGGGGTCTGCTTGATTTTTAAGTAATTGCCGTACAATAGCTTCTTCTCGGAAGAGTGTGGTGACGATAGTGAACTTCTTTTTTTTCTCTTGTATTGCTTCCAGGAACGGTAATTTTTGCCCGATCGATTGAATCGATCTGAACTCCACTTAACACCGATGAAGTTTCGCAGTATGGAAGCCTTCTTGTGACACATTGTAAAAACTTACGCATAATTCTATCATGAGAACTGAAAGCTTACTCATGTCATCGAGAAATGCATCGAAATATTCGAAACAATAAAGAAGTTTTCTCCGAATTCGATCACACCACCCAATGTGACTAACCGAGGTTGTCTACATTTGAAAAATTTCAAATCGCGCCGAAAGCCGCCTTATCGGTAATACAGCACTCTAGATTTCTAGCTTTTGAACAATTACCACCCAGGATTCTCGGAATGAGTCATTCGCAGTCGTTATCTTCGAAAAATGATAAAACGTTTCTGTTGAAGTGTTAATTTTGTTTTAACGAGCGCCGTCGACTTTCCCGGAACCGGCGATTACCACCGCCAATTCCATACAATCGATCAAGATGGCCACCTGTCCGCCAAAAACAACGGACAACACTGGCCGCGATGATAATCGTCCTGGCGCAGGAATGTCCGAAATGCGAATAAATAATCGAAACTGGCGGATCCCGAATTAGAGTTCGGCGAACGCGAACGCAACGCATTTTCTAATAATAATGCGAACCGAACCGTTCCCATTATATTATCAATAGATGCAGCCCATCAATTCTCCGGGAACGCGTACCGAGAAACCGGAGAAACGCTCACTCCGAAAAAAAAGGAAAGTCGAGCTGCATTCAAAATGTTGACCATTTTCGGAGCGAGCCGACAGCGCACGTCAAAATGTTGGCGCCCTCTGGCGGATGCGGCGCCCTCCGGCGGCGGGCGGCGTCGAACCAGGCTGTAAAAGAGGATTTATGGGGCATGGTAGACGGCCGTAAAACCGTCGGACCATCGGGGACTGGGCGATTCGCCGAACGAGTCAATTATCTCCTTGGAGATCAAAATTCTTAGAGAATACTATAATCGCGTTATCGATCTGCGATAGCGTTTGAGCACTCGACACAATTGCGTCAGAACATCCGATTAGATTGGTTTTTCAGGATATGGTGCAAGTTTTCTGTAGGATGTACCAAGAATTTAATTTTAGCTACCGAACGAGTACCTGAGATACAAATTTCATTGGAGCATCTACTGAACGGAACTTGTTAATGCCATGAATGGAGCTCATGAATGATCCTCTAAATTGCGTCATGAAACGTTAACCCTTTTCGGGATTTACCAAATAATACGACTAGTGGGTTGACCTCCGCACAAATTATGAATTAGCTTTCAGGCTTCTACGAAATACGCCGACATACTCGTCGTTGTTTCTATTTCTGTTGGCTAGAGCTAGATTCGCTCCGCCCAAACTTTTGACTAAACATGACCCAACGCAATTATAAAAATCTATGACACAATTTGTAATCTCCAGATTTTTTAAAGTAATGCTTATGGGAAACCTATTGCCATGACTTTCTAGAACCGTCAACAAGCTTTTTTTACTAAAAAATCCACAAAATCTAGGTGCAAATATTTAACACGCTACTACATAGTGTTAAGAGGAATCAGATCTGCTCGTCGAAGTGATCGCTAGTTTTGATTAGGTAACCAAGCAAGCTGTAATCTTAATTTCTTCTTAGAATTCACCAACTGTTGTGGATGGCCTTGGTCGCTAGGGGAAATCTTAATTTCTCTAGCACAAATTATTAATTTCCGGCTTTGTGGTTATTCCCGTGCGGCTAAATTGACAAGTGCATCAGTTGTTTCCTGAAAAGGAAAATGAAACGAAAAACTTTAAATTTAAATCACCAGTGAACAATTTTTGTGACTCACGACTGGAACAATTCTAATTTTGAATTATTTTCTGATTTCTGCGGACAGTTGATTCAAAAATTCTGATTAAAACAAGGACAAAGTATAGTCCAATTTTTACCCTTTTGAGGTGACGTCACGATTTCTTTCCTCGCTTTCTCTTTACTGAAACGACAGAAACAGAAAAAAACAAAAAATAGGCACGTTTATTTATTGATGGTCACTTTGAGGTTATTTTATGCTCCTGTCAATTTGATAATTTTTAATTTCTTTCACTTATTACATTGATTACAAACATAACCTTTCAAAGCAATTGTCAACAAATTTGACACCTTTATAGTTATTTATGATCAATTCAAATTTGTTTCTGATCCTAGCTCAAACATACGTAAAGTTACTAGACAATGACGTCAACGCAAAAGGGTAAAAATTGGACTATACTTTGTCTATCCACATCGATCTTGACAAGTTCTTAAGTTTGCACCAAACAGGACAACAGAAAGAAAGACAATTTCAATAGAGTTGAAATCTTTTGTGAAATATCCGAACAGAAAGATTATAATTAAAAAAACATCTGGCCTGTCAAAATCAAAATTGGAGTTGTTAGGTTGGTTAAATCACTAGTTATTTTCATATTGTCTGGTCGGTATCTTTGCTTTTTTGATTTTTCAAACTAATCATTTGTTTAAATTGACGTTGTCAAATAAATTGCAAAATTATTTAAGTATATTTTGTAAAAAGGTCAAAATAGAAAATTCAAAAAGAACTATGGTGGCGCGAGAGAAGAGGGCCATAACAAATTATTATAGGTATTATAAAGCCATACCTTCAACAAAAAAACGTTTCTGATTTTAACCCAACTGTGGAGAAACAGCATTTTGCATTGTGAAAATGAAAACTTAATTAAAGCGGATTGGTTAACTATGTGGGTATTAGAGATGTTCCACCCAATATATCCTTCGCGGCAGGCAGGTATGGGAAGCGATTTTCAATTTTGGTTATCGTTTAGTTTTTACCTGTTTTCAGTTTGTCTGTTTTCTTTGTGTTTTTTATAAACTTGATTAAATTGCTCCAGTTCTTTTAGTTGCTGCATTTCGTTTCAAGTGTTCAAAACATTTTTAGTTCATTTAAAAAGGAAAACATAACCTAAATATATTTTGTAACTAGATTTTGACGTGGGTACACTCTAATGAAACATTTTTATACCCAAGTACAGTCAAAACAAGCATTTTATTTAAAATTTAATTTTGACAGTCCAGGAGTTTTTTGAATTTACTTATAAGTCGACACTATTTTGTATTTGGTGTTGTTGTAAAAAATCGAAAATTTCTTGGGAAAACCGTTCTATTCATTCGTTTCAATTTCGCATCGAGTTTTCCTTAAGTTTTTTCAACTGGAAAATGTCTTCGCGAGTTGCGTGTTTGTCTTTTGCGAAAAAGTGAAGTCTCCTAAAAAACAATCAAAAATCAAAAAGTTCCGGCAGCGTAAATATACCCGACGTCTAAAAATAAGCGTTTAGAACATCTTTCACATATTTATGCATCACGCAAACATAATTTTCGAGGAATCATTTTATATACTAAAAAATTCACATAACCAAGTGAGCGAGTGAGATTTTAAACGAACATATTGCTAACAATTATAATTAGAATTCTAGATAAAATCGATACACTGAACAAAATCCGTCATGTTAATTACTAATTCGGTAGAATGATCTGTAGTTGTGATTTATCATCATTCTGTATAACGGCAAAATATAAATTTGACATGTGCTGTCAAGTTGATGTTTCGATTGCTGTCACGCTGACAATTAATTTTTTCGGATCGAGTAGGTGTGATCACCAACTTGACACTTCTAACGCCGCCATCTTGGCAACTGAAACGTTTCTACTCCACTATTAAAGCACAATTTTCGAAATATTTTCCAACACGCACGATTATTGTTATTATTGCAGCAACTGCGTTCATTCCGGCGAAAGTTATGGGTTATGAAATGGTAAATAACTTTAAACAAACGACTCGCGTTTTAATAGTCTTTGTCTTTGGTCGTTTCTCAATCGCTCTGTGCTTTTTTACCTCCGTTTCGGTCAGTAAATACAACAGTTAAGCTGAATTTGCAGATTCCAACCAGATTGCTTGTTCAATATTTACCCACAGCATCAGGTATTTAGATTAGATTTCTTTTTTGAGAATCTCTCCGTTCTGGCTAATGACGATAAAAAACCCACAAGTTTAATTATTAATTGTTTCGCTCTTATCTCGCCGTAGTAGATAAGTTGATTTCCTGGTAAATTACAAGCTACTATCTCTCTATTACTCCAATTGGTAATGCGAAAAGATAAACGAACGCATTTTTACTGCCAAGCGATTGTTATATGTTTGGAAAAATCATATTTCTCGAAAATTTGCAGGGGATTTACTTATAATCGATAAATATCTTGGCGGAGATAACATAAAACTTGACTTCCTCATTCTTCTCCATCGCTTTACAGCTTCACAAAAACAGTACGGACAGGACGCAGGACTGAAGAAGTCAGCACTTCGGCTAAAACTCCTCGAGCCTACATCTACTTTTCCATTTCTCTATTGCAGGTTACTGGTGTGTGCGATTCGAAGAAACTTCGATCTGTCATGCCAAGTGATATTATCGACATTTTCGATGTTTATTTTGGATTGTGTCACAAGAAAATTCTCAAAACGTGTCTATTAATAGACGTCCGAAATGGAAATGGATAGAATTCACGCGAATCCAGATTATTTCTGTATTTGGAGTTGTTACAAAACATGAAATGATATAAGACATCAAACAGTCTTATCGCTGCTTTCGTAAAGGGGTTTCAAAAAGTTTCAAGATTTTCAAAAATAGAAACGTGCGGGTTAGATTCGCCCGTGGAATGTAATCCCGGCGAAAAAATAATGCGATTCTGGGAAGCGTTCGACGCAAATAATTCGTCGGAATTGTCCTAGAGGAAAACTGGTCGAGGTCTTTTTCAATTGTCCCAAGAACATAATTGAATTGAATAAACAAATAAAAAAATATTTACAGTAGTCACACAAAGAAAGATACGGAAAGGTACTTGAACAACAACGGTAAAAATATGTTTGTTTGAAATTTTTCGAAACGTTGATACCTCAGTTGTCAATAAAAAAAATTGTTAGTTATTCATTGTTAGTTAGTCATTTTGGAATTTTAATTAATACAAATTACCGAAAGCCGTCCAGTGGAAACCACTTTTTCCTATCGCTCGCATTTTCCAAGTACCGGTGTGCGCATTTTAGTTTTCTGATAAAGACAATTAAAATATATATACACGGTGATTCTCCAAGAATTTTAGGCTCTCTTGCGGATGTACGAAAGGAAGGAGGTAGTTTTTGCGGAACAAAGCGACTGCGATGACCTTCAAATCTTCAAAGAACTCTTGGTTTTGTGGGAAATGAAGATAACTATAACTATTTGTTTGTGAAACGCATCATCCGTCTGTTCAGCGATTATCAGTTCAGAGTTCAGAGAACAATTTGGAACTTTGAGAACCTTTCAGCTGATGTTTAAGTAACATGAATTGAGTCATTTTAGTGACAATGGGATATGGAATTTTCTGAAACAATTAAAAAAAAGACTATATTTGGTGTTGAAAATCCAAAATCGACAAGAATGGATTGTAAGTTCCTCTGAAATTAAAAACATTTTTATTTCATCCTGTGTCAAATTTCAATCCTTTACGTCATCAGTTTGAATCCGGGAAAACGCAAAAAACGGCCGGACGCCGGTTAAGTGTTGCTACTGGAAACACAAAAGTAACAATCGCAATAACAATGATTCAGTTTTAAGAAATGTTTTATTCAAAACTACATCTAAATACAAATTAACAATTTTACTATTTCGGCCACAAAGAAGATGCACTTACTTTCTCAGACTAAAAACGGTAGTTCACAAATAAAATAATACAACCATTTAAACCAAATCTAAAAAATAGGCCAGTCAGCATAACCTCTTGCGTAATTTTCTTCACATTATTTTCTGATTTCCATTTACAAAAATGGCTGAATTGTTTTTGGTACCTTTCACCAGACTTGCTAGGTATTAATTCAGCACAGGCTTCTGCAGATTTTCTTACAATTTCTGGAGGATTTGCTTTAGAAGTCATTTTGACGCACAAAATTATTTCAACAAAATAAACAACTGCCAAACAGCCGTTGCTAATCATGTTCCTAAAATGTGACTAGATTTGGAGCTTTTGTTGAATATTTTGAAATTAATTTCAATGTTTCTTTCAAACGAAATTTGAGGCAGGATGAAATAAAATACATAACGATATTCGTCCGTGAACTCTTTTTACAGTACTCGTTTCGAGTTTCAAGACTCGGCTCCTTCGTCGCCTCGTCCTTAAACGTCTAACTCGTACTGTAAACTATGAGTTCCCGGACTTATAACGTTAATTACTATAACCAAACTTTTTGCGTATCAGTGTTAAAAGCGTATTTTCAAAATTCAAAAAATATCTGGACTGTCAAAAATAAAATTGTAGACCTCATGTTGGTTATTCACTAGTTATATTTTCATATTACCCGGTTGGTATCTATCCATGATTTTCAAATTATATATCGAGTGTTCAAATGAAATCCTGGGCTGGGAAGGCGTTGGAAACCGTCAATTGTTGTACTTTTTTAAAGCGTAGATTAATTGGAGCATCTTGACAGCTAACCTAAAATTTAGAGCCAAAAATGTTTTCTTTTTTTTCTTTCTTTCAATGTTTTACATCAAAAATAGAATAACGTAACGATTCCTATTCTCGAAGCAAATATCTAAGGGCACCCTTTGCTGAAAACAAACATGTTTAATTATGTTGCGATTAAACATAAACAAATGTCATTCGTGTCAAACGGCGGGAAATTCAAACTTTACACTGTTCTAGACGGTTTAATTTTTCCAACGCCTACTCAGCCCAGGATTTCATTTGAACGCGCGATATTATATGTATTATCAAATGAACTGCAAATTTAATCATGTTTTGATAAAACGGAAAGTTAAACTTTTTAAAACCAAGTAAACGCTGTTCAAAAATCAAAAAACCATTGTGGTGCAAATAACACACATTTTTCATGACATTTCCTATTACTTATCAGTTGCAATGACAGATAAGTCATTTGCACCACAATGGTTTTTTGATTTTTGAACAGCGTTTAGTGTGATTTTATTAATGTGAGAGAAGAGAGCCGTGACAAATTATTACGTGGAACAAAGAAAATTATAAAAACTGGGAGAAATTACAAACTGGTGCTAAATCTTTTCTTTTTTTTACAATCAGTTGCTGCATTTTGATTAATAGTGCATTGACTACATTGTGAGGTACCTAACGCCGCAGAAAAGGAGATGGTTTAACACAATTCGATTCAACAACTGGGTGAGAGAATATATTGCTGATGTTGCTGTGATTGAAGAATAATGAAACAGTGACTGATTATTCCTCAAAAATTTCTCGAAGAAACTTCCCCTAAGAGAGAATAGTCAATAAAAGTCAAAACATAACCTAAATTTATTTTATTACTAAATTTGACATAAGTACATTCTGGAGAGAAAATTTTATAAAGAAGTACACTCAAAATAAATGTTTTATTGACAATTTCAATTTGACAGTTTGGGATTTTTTTCAATTTGCGTTAGGTATTTATTTACCAAACGCTAAAAACAATTTAACAACAACTGACGATTGCTTTTATTATCATTTCAGAAAGTTGAACATGTTAAAAATCAAAGATTTAGAAGTGGAGATCGTATTAGCATTCACGATCTTGTTGGAACCGAGTTGGCTATGATTTTTTCTCTTCATGTTGGACTAACTGTTTTAGTAATGCAAGGGATGTAATTTTTCTTTCTGTCTGTGTCTGTTCGACATTTTCTTGCCACCGCATTGCCAGATTTATTATTTTAATATTCGTAAAAAAGTAAATTTATTAAGTGTGTAAAAATAATTTTAATTTCCGTCAAAGGAAAAGTCAAAATTGTCAAAATAATTTTGTTACGACAAAAAATTTCCATTAAACGATGCTACCGGGTGATTTTAAATGATTGTGACTTTTTTTCTAAAGTTGGGAACATTTTTCATAAATTATTTTGGCAAACCTGATACCTTAATCAACACATTGGCGTACGTACGTCATTTTGACATTTTATGTATTAATAAAGTGTGTCAAATAGGCGAGGACGCCTATATGTTTATGTCAACTATCACATTAAAAAACAGAATAACCAACAATAATATTACCAACCTATGAAAAAAAGTCACATTCATTTAAAATCACCAGGTATTAAGTGTAAGTACAGTAAAGAATGGTAAAAACGTGGTGCAAAAAAACAAACAAAAAATTATGAAAATATTAAGCAGTTTGTGGTAAACAATTTAACGACTGACGATAATTGTTTTTATTGCGATTTCAGAACCTACTTAAAACTGGTGGCGAGTGACGTATCGATAGGTTTTTGTTGTTAATTAAAATTAAAAGTGTAATCATTAATTTTAATTAAATAAGGAAAAAAACAAATACGAATCCATTCAATTTGTACCGTCAGGATCTGACGTACTTTTGATAAAAAAGTACAGTCAGCACTGCTTCTTCGTGTCCATTGGCGGCGGCGGCTACGGCTCCATCTTTTACTCGAATGAAGAGGTGATAATAGGGGAAGTTTCGAAGATCTCGTAGTTTGCAGAAATAAAATCAGTTAAGTTGATCAATTAAATTTTAAAGTAAAATTGTTTTGGGAAATTTGTTCGTTGAATGAATTTCACTACATAATGAAAAAAATGTTAAAGGCCCTAAATTTTTGGGAGAGGCAAGGTACGGTTTGGGGGGGAGGCTTAGCCTCTCTAGCCCTCCCCTTCCACCACCAATTATATCGTGCCATTCCAATTACTCACACCTTCATGAAAATTATTCGCCGAAATTATTATTATAAAACGAAAAAGAAAAATCATCAATCGGGTATTTACTCAGATCAAACGACTGCGTAACTGCGATTTAATTTTAAATGCGTCACGGTGTGGCGCATTTTTATTGAGGAAAAATGCAGACGATAAGCTTTCTTCCTCTCGTTAATATTTACTGGACTTTCTAAACGCGTTTTCAACTGTCAACGATCGAAATGCAATAATTTCGAAAATTCTACCCATTCATTAAATTAATATTAAACCGTTTTGTGGTCAACACAGCAGACATGTAGCAAAAAATCAAGAAGTTTTAATTTAACATCAATTTGTGTCGATGGATCTTCCCTACTTTTTACAAAACATGTTGTCCTCTGGCATCCTTCCAGACAAAGAAAACGAAGAATTTGAAAAGAAACTTTGAGCGGTGATCACGTTAGCCTAATTCCGATTGGCTCGTCCCGCCCCACGTGATCCCGCCGCGGCGTTGCCACGTCGCAGCCGTCGCCGCCGTTTGAGAACCGCTGCTTACGAGAGTTGTGGGTCTAACCCGCGGCTAAATATACACACACATACGTACCTTCCACGAAGCGAGGATTCCCTGAAATACTCCAGCCAGAGCCTCCCCTCCACGTGGCCTGCTTAGCGTGAAGTGAAAACACGTTTTATCATTCCCAGAAGGCCGGACCGTTGGTGTCTCGCTCGCGCTCACGCCGCTCCGCAGCCGTCTCCCTCCAAACGTCACCGCCGACGGTGCCCCGGTCGGAGTTGGTCGTCGGCGCTTCGCTCGCGGAGCATCTCGCATTCGGCAAGCGGCACTCAGCGCGACAAGTTGAAAGCCCCCGCGATCGATAAACATAACCTAAAAAACAGTGTCGAGTTGGCCTAGATGAGAACAATTACCGCCGTGAGACGAAAAAGATGTGTTCCGGTGTGTACAGTGCCGACGATAGGACTAGTGCTGATCGGTGGTAAACAGGATAGGACCGGACAGGATTATCCAGCGATGTGCCCCTTCGGATGTATCCTCCAGGATTAGATAGGTAATTGTTCGAGCTTTCGTTGTGTTGTCGTCTTCTCTTTTGTTTTCGGACACGCCTCTAGATCCGTGGAATTCTCAGATCGGGACAATGACAGAATTCGAAACGACACCAGAGCACATGTTACGCCACAATGTAAATGACCCTGAAACTGACTTTCTTAATGGGAAATCATTATCTGTTCAGATTCCCGGTAGGCGCTTCGTCGTCTTTCTTATCTGCATCGTTTCTATATTTAATTCAAAACAAACCGATGAATGATCCGTCCGGGACGACCTAAACTGGAAAGAAAAGTCGCGCTGGAAGCGCCGCCGCCGCCGCCCACCCGATCGCGTGCGGCTATTCCCGTCCGTAAACAGACGCGGAAACGTTTTCGGGAAAATCGGCTAAATTTGAATTTCCACGTAGTTCCACCGGTCGATCTGAATTATTTATACGTTCCGGGGAAGTATGTGACTGGAAAGAAGCAGGTGACGGTCGGTGTCGTTGTTCGTTTGTTTGTTTGTTTATCCGGTGGCGCGGCGCGCTCCGCCAAGGGTGGACAATTTCCCGAACGATTAAGCGTTCGTTACATAAAAACCAACAAATCTATTTCATTGCTTCATGAATTATGCATGGCGTGCCGGTGCTGGATGAATGCTAATTATGTTTTGTTGTGCGTTATTTCCATAACGGGCCCCGGATCGAAAAAATTCCTCTTCCCATTCATGCCGACGCTCGGACATCAACCGCCGCTCCCGGTTGCAGCCTCCTAAAATCCAAACAATGATGGTGTTCTTTCCGCGAGCGTCACGTACCTGCACACTGGATTATCGATTAATGACCGAAAATTATGCATTCACCATCTTGCCGTGTTGTATTTTCGAATTAGCAACGACTCGGTTCAACGGCCTTTTCCTTCCGGCTCAGGCTAATTGCTCCTTTATTACTCTTCGCGTACGGTAAATCGTGCCCACATTTAACGAATTAACGACCATTCCTCTGACATAATTCCGTTTGTTTACGATATTCGGACCGCCGCAAACTAATAAGGAGCGGTCGCACTTCAACGGACTCTCGTTTCCACTTTTTCTGTTTTACAAATGCCAGAAACACAACACCGTTGTCGGTACGACAGAAGAGTCCGAATTCGCCCCATGATTTCATACAGTTTTCAATCCGACCGGTTGACGCACAGGACGCCAACCCAAAATTCTGAAAACACCAGATGGACATGACTCCACACAAGAAATCGTTTCGTGGAAATTGTACCATTCCGGCGGAAAAATCGCAGTTTTCTGGGCTAGACAGTCGTGGAATTCGACGTCAGGCGTGCCGATTTGACGTTTGTTTAGACTTCGCGGAACAAGCCGCCAACTGAAAAAACACAAACAAACCAGACCGCGAAGCACCAAAGACAAAATGTAGGTTTGAAGAAAATCGATTTCTTGGAACGCGATCGACTTGTTTACACTTGGAAAAGTATCACATTTTGGCTGTCTTTGCCAATATAAACTTGATCGTTCGTAAATGAGAGAGCAAAATCGATTTGACAAAATCCGTTGTTGTAATGATCGTTTCCAGGAGAGTCAAATGAGGGAATAACGATATTTACAATTGTGGTTATCGATTAAAAGAGGTAATCCCTAACTGATTGGATGTTACGTGTTCGCGAAATGTCAGAGTTGAATACACATTTAAAATAGACCGTTGCCCATTTGTTGTTGGTCTATTACGAGCGAAATTCTCGGATTCCGGAAAATAGATCTACGTCGACTTCTATTTTAATGTCGGCATTGTCTTGCATATGCAGCCCTATCGCGCGTGTTAAGTGATTTATTGTTATCTTGTGTAACGTAAGAATTTAAAGGAAAACTTCCTGATTCACCACAGCCTTTCAGTCATTATCTAACCATAAACACTTGCCATACAGAAGAATGTTTATTTTTTGTGTGTAGGAACTTGTTAACACCACTTCATTACATTCCGATTTGTGTAAATATGATTTGCGAAACGAAACGAAATTATTGGTAAACATCGATTTGTACAGATAAAAGTCGTGCAGGGAGAAAAAGCCGTCGACAACTGAAGCGACACGACCAATTAAAAAACGAAATGAGCGTTCGAAGAAGATTCGTTGGTCAATGAACCGATAAATTTTTCGACAATTGCCAGTCCTAATTACCAGTCGCGGTCGAAGCTTTGGTAAAAAATTCTGTCGAGCTTGATCGTCGACAGGAAGTCCAAACAAATGGGAATTTAGAACGGCGCTGGGTTGTTTGATGTGTCCTTCTTGTAATTTATCTCGAGGAGTTAACACTTGTCCAGTGGGGACCGTTAGATGTTCGATTTGGCCTTTGATAAAGTGTGTTGCTCCTGTTATTTTAGTAACAATGAGACATCTGCACGAAGAGCGGCGTCACTAGAGTGGAACGTTGAAAGTATATCGAACAGGAGATTCGTACTATTGATTTTTAGAATGGAACGGAGAGAAGTCTCGAAGGTTGCGTCGGTCCCGTTGTCTCTGCTCCGGCACACGTAACTCGAGGGGAATTTGCATAGAAGATGAACGGAAAATTAGCATTTTTCCATTGATGGAAGAAGGCGGCGGCGTCCAGTCGAGCCGACAAATATTTGTTCGTTGTTTATCAAAATAGCGGCCTCGACGATTTTGATTGTCCCACCAAGGTTGCCGTTAAATAACAAAAATGAAACCGCAAACAAATCCGATCGCGATCGGAGCCTTTCTGCACTCTTTTCCAATTAACGGAGTTAATTATCGCAGCCTTGCAATCGCTCCACGTAAAAATGACTTCAAAGGAACATAATTATCCTCGTTCGACTTAATCATTCTCGGAATAAACCTGTTTCCTTTCGATAGATAACCTGGCTCGTCGCTTTCTACACACCCACTCGCGAGCTCCGGCCGAAACGGACACTTTCTCGCACACCCATGCGCGGGGCCTTCTGCGAAATTGGAGCCTCGCGAGTGGATGATGATGATGACCTTCCACCGGTTGCCGGAGCCTCGAGAGCGAAGCAACAAAGTTTCTGGCCAGCAGCTTTGTTGCATTATTCCGCGAACGGAGTCCGATCAGACTTCCAGGAACCGTGCAGGCATCTCTAGGTGTTTCTCTGTCGCACCCGCAGCTGGGAAGAATCGGTGCACACCTGCAGGTCCCGGTACGGAGAATCGGGCCCGGCTCGGGCGCCCAATTCGGGCAGGAAATGGCCCGAATGCTAGACGAGCCACGGGGCTTCGGGGGTATCAACAGGTGAAGATTTGGAGAGTCGAGTTGAGGTTGTTTGCCGAGAGTCGGAGTGTTTGTCGACCGAATTTGCACCGGGATCTTTCCACAAAGCGTCTTTGTCGGAAAATGGCACAAGGTGAAGACAGAATCGAGGTCTGATGAAGGAAATGGCGCTCGAGGTTGATCGATTCGTTGGTTGCGCTCCTCAGATAGTCACTAATTCGTTGTGTCGTTGTTTGTTTTATTGAAACAGCACTCCAAATAACTAATCCTCACGTCGATAACAAAATCATTCATGAGAAATGTTCACGATTAGTCATAATCTTGGCGATAACGGGGCGCATTCCGGCACTTTACTCGATGGACTTGACCGGTAAAAAACGAAGAAACGTACAGGTTTAGTGAAATTGTCGAGTGCGATTTGTCAAATTCATTTACGAATTTCTCGGCACAGTCAAATGAGTTGAGAGAACGACAGATGGGAAAACCATCTACAAGTGTGAATGTATTTGAATAAGTTTCAAATTTTTCGATGCAACGTTTAAATATACGGATGATGTAATTGACTCGGTGAAATTTGGCGGTCTGAATGATCTCTTACCTGAAAGAAATCAACTCATCCTTTTGGGTTTTGCAAAACCGAGATATTCGATTAGAAACACTGCAAAATAAATTAGTGCGGAAGGTCTAATCCTCAAATTAAATATTGAGTGAACGGGTTTTGAAGCTTTCAAAATTAATGTGTTAAGAATCACGCCATTTTGTTTTGGCTGTCACCCACCCATTTTGAATTTTTCAGATACCTCCAGTTATCCGAAAAATTGTTTCAGTGGAAATCTTACGAACGTGACTGTTAAAAAATGCTTTTCCCGGAACTTAGAGGAAAACAAGTTTTTACACACACCTATTAATACTTTGAACAGAAAATGTGGTGGTGCTAATTCTGGACAATTATTGATTCAATTAAATCCGTATTGGGATGACCGATTATTTTTTTTTTTACACCTCGACTTACGTCCATTCTTAATTCCGGCAAAAAATGGGTTTTTCTCGAGACGGAGACATTAACTAGTTTGAGCTCTTGGGAATTTGATTCTCGTGGACTCTGGTTGTCGTATTTTAGCGTCTTGTGCATTCCGGAATCGATACAGTTTATGACGTTAAGACATGTTCAAGTGTCAATGTCAATTCCCTGTCAATTCGTGGTTTGCTGCCAACCTGAAAGTGTTACAATTTATACTGAATTAAACGATTTTATTTTTCGGAATTAAGTTGAGCAGTATGCGTCAGAAGATTTGCGGGAATTAAAAAATGAACAGGATTTCGAAAGTTCTTATCTAAAGTGAATTACATTAGTTGTGAGTTAAAAAATTCGTCCTTGGCTTGACTAAACAGTCAAAATGTGTGTGACCTTGTGAGCGACATTTGACATTTGGTTTTGATGTGGTAGTCCGGTGGGGCGCTGATTGTCGGAGCCCCCTTGCGGTCTTTACGTGACAGGTCGTAAAGCTGTCAGTGCGACCTTTAAACATCCGTAATTAAAACTTTCTCATCATTGAAATTACCCAAACTCCGCCTCCGCCTCAATTATAATAAACAATTTTACCTTCGCTGCGATTTTCCTGGAAGTGCTGTGTCGCGAACGAGTCTAATTATCAAGCTGAGAGATAATTTCGTGGAAATCGAGATAGGTACGCGTTTCGAAAAAAAAAAAATGTTGAGCAACGTAAACTAATCTCGTCGTTTGTTGGTTGGCTGTTATCTAATCCCCGTTCTTGTTGCAGAAAGAAGACCGATTGTTCCGGGCATGGCATATGCCTGCAATGTTAGGCTGTAGCACCGTATGCCCCAACTGCAAGCACCAATTCCAGTGCTGCCCTCCGGTGCCGACATGCTGTTCAATCCGGAGATCGGTGCACATACTGTCGGGGGGTGTGGTGACGGCCGCGGCGCCGTGTTCGCCCCCCCAGGTGTCGCCCAGCGCGCCCCTCACCTTCGTGCTGCCGCCGGCGTTCGCCGCCCCGCAGCCCGTCCCCGAGAGCCACCCCGAGACCGACATGGAGCGCCTCACCGAAACTCTCAAGGCGCTGAAGCTGTGCGGCTGGTACTACGAAGGCCTCACGTTCGACAAAAGCGACGAATTGTTGAAGGACACTAAAGTGGGAACCTTCCTAGTGCGTAACTCGTCCGACCCGCGATTCCTATTCTCGTTGAGTGTGCAGACCGACCGCGGCCCCAAATCGGTCAGACTTTTCTACATCAACGGCTACTTCAGGCTGGACGCGCAGCCCCACCTCCAGGCCTCGATGCCGCTCTTCCCAGGCGTCGTCGAGCTGATCGAGCACTACGTCTGGCGGCGGAAAGACACCCAGGTCTGGGTCGATCCCAAGGGCAAATGTCTCTCCGCCATCTATCTCGACCAGCCCCTCAGGAAGGAGGCCAGGCCCGCCACTCTCAAGCACCTCGCCAGGCTCGCCATCAACAAGGTGCTCGGCGCCACCCCCAGGACGAGGGCCCTCAAGTTGGAGCTGCCAACCTCACTCACGGCATACTTGGTGGAGTACCCGTACTCCCTCTAAGTGGCACCAAAGACTGGTCGGTACCTTTACATACCGACGATCAGGGAACACCATTGAAGTATTCTAAATACGCCAGCGCTTAGATAGATAGGATAACAAATTATTACCAGGTTCTGTTTGTTAATCAAAACAACTCTTTCGGAAATGCGTAAGCCATATTGGCTAAGTAAACGATCATCGTTGACCCCAATTTTTGTTGACGATATATTTTTATAAAAAAATTTAAAAGCACTCGGTCCGGTACCGATTTAAAAAAAAAACGCAAATCTTTATGTAGCGTGACGAAACGTTGTCCCAGACGATGTCTTCGTCGCACCGTATTACAACGTATAGATGTAGGCCTATTTATTTCCTCTAGCTTGTAAGAATACTACAGTCTGTCAAAATCTCTACACGGCCGACTATAAACACACTAGTTATCCTACTTAAGAGTCGATCGTTGGATATTTTGGTGTACTTGACCGATATCCGAGTTCATCAGTTTGTATTATAATTTAAGTTTGTAATGGACAATATTTTACTTAGTATAAATGTACTAAAAATGTGCGCCGGGGCCTGACACTCGCAACAATAATCTGCTGGACACCCGATCGAGTCCGGCTCTGGCGCGATCATCCTTTTTATTAGAATAGCAAAACTAGTCCGATTGTTTCGCATTTCACAGAACAAAACAATGATTGTTTAATTTTTTTAAACATGCAAGTTTGAGATTAACAAGCAGGATGATAACGTCGTAATCTGAATGTATTTATATATTTTGTTGTAAACATGAGAGGAGAAACGAGTGAGTCGAGTGTTGTGTGACTGTTGTAGTTAATGAAAAGAATGTATTTATTTCTCTAGGAAATTATTAAATTATTTATTATTAAACTTGCGCCTTTTCTTTCCCAATTCCTTTCAGATTCATTGGTGTGGTGGCAACGCTGGAGTATTTATTATTTTGTTTTGTCTCTGAGAGCCCCTCTTTTCCGGAATTCGTTGTCGACCTGAGTGATTGTAAAAGAAAATACATACTCAGGAGTCCACCAAACAGATAAGATGTACTTGAAACGCTCGAGTATCTAGAGATACGCGTTACACCAAATTAAACAAAGCTTCGATTCTCGGAAGAGAAAAATGGTGAGCGAGTTAAAGCAAATTTAATAAATAACATCTTTTTTTATTTTCACTGCACCGCCACCCTCTTCTCCTTCACCCACTGCCTGATCACTTTGGCAATCTGATCGGCCTGCGTGGACGTGCTGCTCCTCAGCAGCTGCAGCACGTCGCCCAGCATGTCCACCGGAAACTTCTGCGCCACCACCCCTTGGAAAACTCCGGCGATGGCTCCGCGCTTCCCCTCCCAGAACTCCGGGTTCGGGTCGAGCCTGTCCAGCATGTCGAACGCTTTGGCGGCGTACCAGAACTGCCCCATCTTGTAGCAGTCGTTGGCGATCAACAGCAGCAGGTTGAAGCTCTCGGCGCTGCTCTCCATCTTCAGGTAGAGCTCCCAGGCTGAGTCCGGTTTGCCGTTCATGATGAAACAGCGGGCCAAGTTCGAGATGTAGATGTGGCTCTCTTTGATCTTGGGGTCTTGCACGAGGAGGAACGTCTCTTCGGCTTCTTTGAACTGGTTGCAAGCTGTCTTCGCTTGGGCGAAATTGAAGTTGAAAGTGTCATCTGCGAAAGTGATTTGATTAGCGGGGCGGTGTGAGAGAGGGGAGGGCGAACTCGTTCGATGAGTAATCCCAGATGTGGCAATTAAGCGGATTAGTTTTTAAATGTAATTATGTATTGTAACATGGGTTTGTTGTCTGCGAATTTTCATTTTTCACAAAACTAATTATCATACAAAAACTGCAATTATCATTTCTATGCATAATTAATCTTTTGCTGCATGTCGTTTTGCAACGGATAAGGGGAAAGGAGGATTCAGCCTTAATTGCCGTAAAGTGGTTAATTGTGATGTGATTAAAAGATTATTTAATATCCTGACTTACATCAATGGCAGAAACACTAAAAAAACAAAATTCCTTTTTATGACGATCACCAACTTACATAAGCGCAGTTTTTATAACATTTTTTTTTACTTTAAAGCACCGAGTGAGCGTTAATGCCATTTTTTCATTATGGAAATTCTCGACGCATCATTTATTTAAAAAACAACAAATCTATAAACATAATTAATTTTGTGGCAAAATAACCTCATAAAACTAACAAAGTAAACGTAACAATTTATTTAATTAAATTTTAAAAAACCCTCAAATCTCGTATTACTGGTTGCATAACAACCTTGTATGACTGGTTGCATATGCCAACATATTTTTGATGTTATTTTTAAATTAAATCTTTTAGAGAAATGTCTCGAACTCGATGTTCACCACCAAACTAAAACGGAGCTTAGGGGACCCACCTGAATGCAAGAAACTCTTTATTGAAGACAAGTAGACGAGAACTTCTTCGAACTGTCCAGCTAGAAAGAAGAAAGCCGCCATGCACTGGCGCCCGTCGATGGTGTCACATTCGCTGGCAGAACTACCAACCAGTTGAAAACACTCTTCTGCGGTCTTGATGTGATCGGGCTAGAATTTGGTCGTTACAACGTAACACTAGAAATCGCTAAGATACTACAGAGTTCAGTTCTTGTCCCAACGCTGCGTTCACAACTCCTTTTAAGATGTACTCTTGGGGCACCGCCGGTTGCAGTTCTTGCAGCAAATCGTACGCCTCTTTGATGTCGTCGTTTCTCAAATAGTGTATGACCAGATTGAGTCTAGCTTCTGGGATTACGTCGACCAAAGAGGGAAACACTTGCATGGCCCCTTCGCCGTCTCTGAAGACGACCAGATTGTGTTTGACCAGATCGTACCCGAAGCCCACGTTGGCGCTTTGTTCGACGATGGACCTCAACTCGTTCTCGGCGACTGAGCCTTTGTACAGTCGAAAATGGTTGCACGCCTGAAAAGCGATCATTCTCTCGTTCTTTGTTTCTCGATTTACGCACCTTCAAGTTGGTCGCGATGACCGAGTCCGGGTACTGGTTCAAATAGAGGGTGAGGACTTCTTGGGAGACGTCGTAGTAGTCGAGTTTGTAGTAGCAGAGGGCGACGTATACGTTCAGAGCCAGGTTGATGCGGTTTTGGAGGAGCAGGCGCTTGTAAATGTCGATGGCTTCCTGGTAGTGGGCCCTCAAGTAGTGGATCGCTGCCAAGCTCAACTGGTCCTCGAGCACGTCTTGCAGTTGTTCGTGGTGCTCCATCAGAGCGGCCTCGTCTCGTAGTTTGTGCGACAGGTGGAAGTTGAGTCTGGTTTTTAAGCCGCTGGTGGGAGCCTTCTGTAGAATTTCTTTAGATTCGTCATACATTCCCAGGTAGAAGTAGCAACAAGCCAAATTGACGGCGACGTTATCCGAGTCGGGCTTCGACTTTAGCAAGTTCTCGTAGATGGTCAAAGCTTTCTTGTAGTTGCCTTGGTGAAATGCACAGTAGCCCATCCACAGATCGATGTTTGTGTCTTGTTCTTGCAGTTGCATAAACTACAAATTCTTTTGACTTAGTTTGAGAATGTGTAGAGGTGAATTTCTCACCTCTAGCAAAGTCATGGCTCCAGTGTAGTCTCTTTTCTTCAAGTAATCTTCGAATTTTGGAACATTTTTGTTAACGGTACTGTCACGATTGGAAGCAGCTGATTCATTTGCTGCACTTATTGCCGGTTTGACTCTGCTTAAAATCTAAAAAAATTCGTTTTTAGAGAACACAAAACATGAAATTGTTAAATTACCATTGCTAAATGGGTTAGTCAGTTCCAATGGTCGTGTGTTTGTAATCTAGTAGTCATGGCAACCAATCACTAATAAAATCGTAAAATTTATATTGCATTTTTTATAATGGAATAAAACTTGAAACAAAAATATTCGAAAGAATTGTCTGACATTCTAACTCTATTCTTCTCTTATTAAATATATTTTTTGGAACTGCCGCTCGTAACACCTCATAAAAATAAAATTTATGTAGAGTTTTTTTCTTGTACTTATGATATAAAAACTAACATATTATAATTATATTGCAACTTAAAATCCCTTTTTACATCTTTTCAGACACAATTTCGTTTTTCTCCTGAATTAAAAGATAAAAATTCAAACATTTCAAATTCGTGATTTGACACCAAGGCAAGTAGTGCCAACATAAACACAAATTGTACACGAGAAATTCCCTAGGTAGATGACAAGTAATTCCAAAACCACAAAAATTAGATAATTAATGTTTTTAAAATCTCGTTGAAACAATGTTAGAGAGCGTAAAACACGTTATTTTGGTGCTTTCTGGTAAAGGAGGAGTCGGCAAATCAACTGTCAGTACTCAATTAGCTTTGACTTTGAAAGAAAAAGATTTTAAGGTTAGCTCATATATTTGGTAAATATCACAGGTAATGTAAATTTTTGCAGGTCGGTTTGCTCGACATAGATTTGTGTGGCCCCAGCATACCATACTTGCTCCAATTAGAGGGCCAAGACGTCCACCAAGCCGACGGAGGGTACGTTGAAACAATTTGAGGTTATGTCTTTTAAAAACCCGATTTTTTGCAGATGGGTCCCCGTATATACCGACAAAGACCAGAAACTGGCCGTAATGTCGATAGGGTTTTTGTTGAATAACAGAAACAATGCGGTGGTGTGGCGGGGCCCGAAAAAAACAGCAATGGTGAGGCAGTTCTTAACTGACGTCTGTTGGGGCGATTTAGATTACCTTTTGATCGACACCCCTCCAGGTATTGTTTTCCGAGCGTTTCCGCCAGGTAGTCACCGTTTTTTTGCAGGAACCTCAGATGAACACATCAGCGTTATGGAGAGTTTGAAGGGCGTAAAATGCGACGGTGCAATAATCGTGACCACCCCTCAACAAATGTCCACAGAAGATGTGAGAAAAGAAATAACGTTTTGTAAAAAAACCGGAATCCCTGTACTAGGCTTGGTTGAAAATATGAGTGGCTTTGTGTGCCCCTCCTGCACAGAATGCACCAACATATTCAGCAAAGGCGGAGGAGAAGCGCTGGCAAATCTCGCCCAAGTACCGTTCCTAGGAGTGTTACCGATAGACCCGCGAGTCGGAAGTCTTCTAGGCAAAGCGTGCGTGACGGAGTTACCCGACTCGCCCTCCGCCAAGACTTTTAACGAAATCGCCGAAAAGCTAACGACTTGAGATACTTTTATATTTTTATTAAAACTAGTTTTAAAAGAATTTTGTATGTACAAGCCCAGGCCCGTATTCGTTGTACTCCTCTCGCGTCATGCACGCGTCTGGAAACGTGGAAAGCGACGCTAAAAGTGCGCCCCCGATCCAAGCGGAAACAGCGCGATTGGCCGGGGCCACGATCTTGGGAACCCACTCCCGCATCGATTTAAAATCGGGGCGCATCTTCAACATTTCCTTTTCCAGCCTCGCGGCGAAACCCGGAAGCAGACTGGTCCCCCCCGATAGGACAACATTCCCGAACAGCTCCCGTTTCAAGTCGGGGTCGCAACGGAACAGCGTGTTGAAAAGGTACTCGTGAACGCCGCACAATTCCATCGACGATGCGTACAACTCCTCCGGAATCGCGTATTTTTCTTTAGAGAGCGTTACGCTGCGACCGTCTGGCAGATGAAACGTCTCCTCGCTCGCCTCCTCGTTGCTCAAATCCTGCGACAAGTAAAACGATTTCTCTTTGATGTCGTTCGCGGCGTCGAAGTCGCACTTGCACCCCCGTTTCTTAAGCGCCTCCACCAACAAGTATGCCAAGTCCTGCCCCCCGATTGGCAGCCCCCTGCACAGGGCGCGCTGTAAAACGTGCCCTTCGTAGATAGGACAGCACCGAGTCTCGCAGAAGCCCGAATCTACGACGAGACCCGTTGTGCGTCCGCTGCTCACAAGAGATAGTACCGCGGGGTGGTTCAAGTGGAGCGCCGGAACGTCGAAATCTTCGAACATGATCTGCGCCGTCTTCTCCAGCTGGCTCTTCAGACAGATATGCGTGGGCGGGGTCAGTACCACCGGATGGTCTCCGGTTCCTACCTCCAGCTGGGTGAACCCGTGCTCCCAGATTGTTCGCATCTCGTCCCAATTGAAGACAAATCCGTTGATCACTGGTTTCTTTGCTCCTTCGAGGTTGCATCCCAGTGGTATCTCACCGTTTGAGACGAGCGTGCGGAAAGTGGTTGTAGGCGTGGCATCGTGGGAGAAACCCACCCTGGTCTAGCACGACCCCGCGTCAAAAACAACAGCACATCGACCCGACTTCATAGCGAAGGATTCGAGCATCGACTGATTGTCGATTGTTCATTTGTAATCTAATCAGGACGTGGTGGTGTTGTGCAACTGAAACATCGGGTGGTATTTTCCTTTTATTGTAGAAAAACTGAATAAATTATAAATAAAAGGACGAGGATATTTTACAAATTTTTAACTATTTTTATTATCCCATAATGTTAGCCTAAAGTAATAATAACGTAATAATAATAGTCTTCTGCACATGGAATAAATTATAAAAAAAGATTGTAATACTTTGGCCTAGTGCATATGTTACGCGAAACCATACTGGTTGTTAACATACAAAACATGGCAGTTCCTTGGCCGCGGCTGCGGCTTCCTATCGCGTTTATGTAATATACAAAGAAACTGAACGCATGGACTAATAGTGGAATGTTGCAGATATAATGAAATTTAGAAGCATTTCCTGTGGACGATGGATGGTCCAGATTCGTCGTACTCTTGTTTGGAAATCCACATCTGCTGGAATGTCGAAAGTGAGGCGAGGATGGATCCACCGATCCATACGGAATATTTCCTTTCTGGTGGGGCGATGATTTTGATCTTCATGGTAGACGGGGCCAATGCGGTGATCTCCTTCTGCATGCGATCGGCGATTCCTGGGTACATGGTGGTGCCGCCGGAGAGTACGGTGTTGGCGTAGAGGTCTTTACGGATGTCCACGTCGCACTTCATGATGGAGTTGTAGGTGGTTTCGTGGATGCCGCACGCTTCCATACCCAAGAACGAGGGTTGGAAGAGAGCCTCGGGGCAGCGGAACCTCTCGTTTCCGATGGTGATGACCTGACCGTCGGGGAGCTCGTAGCTCTTCTCCAACGAGCTCGAACTGGCGGCTGTTGCCATTTCCTGTTCGAAATCTAGAGCGACGTAGCAGAGCTTCTCCTTGATGTCGCGGACGATTTCCCTCTCGGCTGTGGTCGTGAAGGAGTAGCCGCGTTCGGTCAGGATCTTCATGAGGTAATCGGTCAAGTCGCGACCAGCCAAGTCCAAACGGAGGATGGCGTGGGGCAGGGCGTAGCCCTCATAGATTGGGACGGTGTGCGATACACCGTCTCCGGAATCAAGCACGATACCGGTGGTACGACCGGAAGCGTACAGCGACAGAACGGCCTGGATGGCAACGTACATCGCCGGGGTGTTGAAAGTCTCGAACATGATCTGGGTCATCTTCTCGCGGTTAGCTTTGGGGTTCAGCGGGGCTTCAGTCAGCAGAACGGGGTGCTCCTCGGGGGCCACGCGGAGTTCATTGTAGAAAGTGTGATGCCAGATCTTCTCCATGTCGTCCCAGTTCGTCACGATGCCGTGCTCGATCGGGTATTTCAGGGTCAAGATACCTCTCTTGCTCTGGGCCTCGTCTCCCACGTACGAGTCTTTCTGGCCCATGCCGACCATCACGCCCTGATGTCTGGGGCGGCCCACGATCGATGGGAACACGGCACGGGGGGCGTCGTCACCGGCGAAACCGGCCTTGCACATACCGGAACCATTGTCTACGACCAATGCGGCAACTTCTTCGTCACACATCTTGATTAGTATTACTGCAACAACGGAAACATCAGCATCGACTCGCAAACGACCATTGCATGAATGAACCAACGCTCAACCAAAAAAAAAACCGGTAAACAATGGAGCCCGTTAGGGATCGGATCCGACGAAACCGGTACCGCGACTACGCCTCTTGCATATTTATGACCCGACGAGAAAGTACCAGACGAGCCGGCAACCAATTCAAAAAAAAATTTAAACCAAATTTTCACGTCGCTACAGCTCACATCTACTCCACTATTCCCATTTCTTGTGGACAAGTGTAACGGTTTTTTGTGCGGTGAAAAAATGAAAGTCAGCAAAAACTAATCGATACGCGTTATCTTCGCACTTGCGTCCAAACTTTCAAAAATTGTTACTCACAAAGGCAAAAATTGCTGACCGCAACTGAAATTTTCGCAATTGTTACATTGACAGTTATGAATTGATTGTTACCAACGGTGCGAATTAAAAATTTGTACCAACCGACACTTATTTTTGAATTGAATTACATATTTGCAAAACGGTTGCACTTGCTCTGCGAGTTATAGAGGGATGATATAATTTCACGGCCACACCCCGATCACACGAAATATCGCGAACTTAAATCAACTTGGAAACTTACATTGGGGTTATTCAATTATAAAATAAAATAAATCTAAGCACAGGTCCGGTGGATGGAGCGTCTGCACACAATATCACAAAGCAGTTCGTACTGTGAGAAATTCAAAATTTCACCGGCTATATATGACGTGCGTTATGTGCCCCTCCCCGAGTCGACGGCGCAGGATTACAGTGGCGGCGAGAGCCAATCGCCGGCAAACATTACCATATAAGGAATAGCATTGCATCGGTGCCCCCCTTGCCGCGTTCCCCTCCCCGAGTCATCATGACACACAATTCATATCCTTATCATTGAGTGGCTAATAAAAAAAAATGAGCCACGGGGTGAATTATCAATGCAAGAGCAAACGGTCCTCTGAGCGGCCACGAGTGAGGGAAGTGCATGAGATGCCGACGGAGAAGCTGGCTCCGGGCCAGCAAGGCCGGGCGGCTATTTTCGTCAACAACCACCTGCCGGGGGTTAAAAATAACGTATTCAGGTGGTCGCGGCGTCGGCCGGAAATGCAAGCGGCTCGGTCGTCGGAAAAGCGTAAAAAAAATTGTCAAAACTTACCGTTTGAACGGACACGTCACAGAACAACAGCGATCAACCAACGAATGAAAGATGCCGGTTGCGATTTCGAGGAAGCCGGCGTTCGAAAAACTGGACTTGCCCGGGTGGGCCGGGGTGGAAATTCGAATTTGAAAAGGGCGCGGAACGGGATTTTTGCAAAGGGGCCGGTCGAAATGGACGGTTAGGGGGCGATTTTGAGTCGGGTGACGTCAAATTCGAAACAATTGATTTGATTTTGTTGATACGGTCGCCGGGCACAGCGAGGACTCCCCCAAGGATGGACTCGTCCGCCCCACCAGACTTGTTCACGAACGTTACCATATATGGGCATAAAGCGGACGTAGCGCGCCGATTGGTCGGCCGGTTTCGGCCTAACCTAACTCGAGATGGTGTAGCCGGCCGGCTTTCCGATTCATCTCGGCGGGCTCTGGCCTCGTTCCTCGACCTTGAACACTTATGTCACTTCATGGGGACCTGGGGCTCCGGGCCTGGACTGGACAGATGGAATTCCTCTCCTAACTGTGAAGATGGGGACGAAAGGGAAGGCGACGGTACAGTTACCGATTTAATAAAATCAAGTCGGCCGGTTTTTGCCCATTAATGGCGCTAACAGGGACCGATCCGATTCAAGAGTTTTTTCGTGGCGACCGTAAATATCCCAGGGACGGGAGCATTAATGGTGCCGCGTTTTCTATTCACTCGTGAGACTCGTGCTAATTGGGCTGCTTTTTAGGTGCCGAATTCGAAAATAGATTTCCACAGGTGAAGGTCGCACAGGTGCGTGCCCCTCTAACTGTTGACCCGAGATCTTCCTGCAATTTTCATGAACAAAAAGAAAAGGGAAAGCTTGTTGGTGCCAATTTCACTCGGGGAAAACTACACAAAAAATTCTCAATGGAAAGGTAAAAACACCGACATGGCTCTGATGGTGGAAAAGTGAAAAGGTCCCACCATAACGTTCCACAAACGTGATCCCGATAACGTTCCTATTATTTGTCACAATCGCAAAACACAATGCAATAAGAATCGTTAGATCACCGGCACCGGTCTCTCTCCAGGAATTTTTCTCAGTTATGCTCAGATAAGCCATTTTATTATTTTTATTTTACGATCTAAAACGAGTGTCACATGGATGGATGGTTTTACGCCACACATCTTACGTTTCTTTTCTTATTAATTATTTCCAACAAACAGTTACTCCATTATTTAATTAATCTCATTTGTAGTACATTGATTGCGTTGTTTCGCTACTTTCCAAATACCTATCGCGATGAAATTTTTTAAATATTTTTGAGTGTTACAATACGTTTCTGTGATAACGTTGCTAATCAATCATCTGACTTTAACAAGTTTATTTTGCAGTTGCAAAACCAATTAAAATAGTTTCGTAGACTTGTTCCAAAAACCAGGTAATTGTGTGATTTAATCGATACCCGATAAAATGATATAAAACAGAAAAAAAGGGAAATAAGAATTGCAATAATTCTCTGAACAAAGGAAAAATTGAAATGTCTCGATCGATCTGTTTCGTTGTAAGGGATCCCAGAGGACGAATCGTAAAAGTCCAAGTCTTGATAATGTTTTGTGTAAAGGTGGTTGGTAACAAACCCCACATTATGAAAGAGTGACCGGTGAAAGGGAGACAGTGACAAACGATTTGATTTGTTTTTAATATTTTTACGTCTGTAAAGTTAGTCAATTTTTTTGCAAAGGAGGACAAGTTTCACCTAAGGGGGTTGATGAGGCAGAACATTTTCAAAGGTTCGACAGATACAAAAAGGGAACCATCAGATTTAATCCAATCGGAAGGTAGATGCAGTAACTGGAATCAAAATCAATAAATTGATTTACGTAAATCAAAATTTTACAAAGGAAGGAAAATCTTAGTTTTGAATGTGTTTTTTAAAAAGTACGTATTTGGTGTGACAAGCAAGTAATGTGTCAGAACTCTTGAAAGTCTGAAGCAACAACGAACCACAGCAACGAACTGCGAAACAGATTCCTTTTATTATTCACCCTTACACTCTCGGTTATTGATGAACTGAAATTTCAAAATAACGATTCGCTAGTCACAAAGAATAACGTCCCAAGAGCATCGAAATATTTTGAATCTCACCAGAAATAAAAGTAGAAAATGAGAATTCTCTAATTGATTTTCATTTTCAAAAAGAAAACCTGGATTTGGATGAGTTTCGAACAATTTCTAGAAAGACATTGTATCCAAAAGTTCCCAAAAATTTTCATTCAAATGTTTCTTTTTTTTACATACTACCACTACACGAAAGCTTTCTGAGAGTCGTGGTTTTCGTTATCATTGTGTATTCACACAGTCGGAAAATCCTAGATTATCACTTTTCCGTTGACTGATTTATTTTTGTCGCGATTAGTTCTCCAAATTGAGGAAGTTGGAATGTTTATTTACACCTTTTTAATGTCCCAAATATGATCGAGTCAAGTGAGTAAGCCGTGTTTTACCCATCAAACCACTTCTTAAAACTCTGACATTTTCGTTGCAGGTGTGGCGGCGGTCCCGCCGTCCCTCTGCCAGTCCGCTAACTCTGCCTTTCTCCCGATTATCGCGCGAGTGCTTTGAACCTGTCCCGTAGACTCACGCTAGACGTTCCGATTATATTTAGAAGTGGTGGTATTGATCAGCGTCCAGACGTCTGCCGTCCGTCGTCGGCGCACAGCCTTCCGGCGAGGCCTCGACGTGTGCGTCTGCCGGACGCGAACGGAAGGAATAACAACGACGTTGTTCTTTTACGGCCGTAATTTCTATTCAAGCGGGGCCACCCGTATCAACGCATGCTCTCCGCATAGATATTTCCAAATAAGGAGAAAATTTTGTTACCACTTCCTTTCTCGCTTAGATAAGGCGCTTTCACGTCCATCTGTCTCACTCGATGGGCATATGGGTGTGACCCAAAAACGCGCCCGGCTTCCATCAACAATGAGGTGCCGCTTCTGATCTGCTTATGCAAATTCGGGTGCTCTACACTTTGTTGATTTTAATTGGCGCGCTCAATGGAACTGCCAATTCGGTCGGGTTAATCAGGGTCGGATTAGGCAACGAGCGTTGGAATTTTTAGGTTCGTTGTGGGACGTAATGTCGGTCGGTCGGTGGGATTTTGGACGGGCCTCGTTGCCATATTTGTGTGGTGCGGAAAAGATTCCCATAAAGAATGATCTCGGGGAAATTTTGACGATAGATTAGGTAGGCAAACACACTGTTTGATCGGAACAAAGTCAATATTTTTAATTTATTTGTTTTGGAATCGAACACGATGTGTTTATTCGCCGCCTCACCTAATTTTAATACGCACGCTGCTCTCACTAATTGCACTCGTTAATCAAACTAATTGGGTGATTAACAGGGACGAAACGGTTTTTGGAAAATGTTTGAAAAATAAAACTGAACAATCCGAAGAATCAAATAGAAAAGTCAACATTTTTGAATTTTTGAAAATTTCGTGTCCCCTGAAATGTCTTTCCAATGTTGTCTTAATTGTTTTTGTACTTTTTGTAATATTTTATTGAGTGTACGATGCACTTTTTCAAGGGGAAAACTTCAAGAAAGCAATCTCTGTTTCATTTTACTATTTTATTTTCATACAAAGATGGCGGATGACTGAGACATTTTTTGTTGTCCACCGTGTATATTGCATAATTATTCATCTGAGTTAGCGTGTACGGTTGCTGAGTCTCAACATAATTTTATTGTTAGTTTAGGTGAACAGTTAATAACAATAGATGCATTAATGTGTACGATAAGCTTCGTATTGAAAACGTTGCAGGATAAGGACGCACAATTGGTGAATTGATGGGCGTAACAGGGGTGAATTTGAGCTAGAAATGGGGGAAAGTGTATTATTCAATGACAAAGAGATGAATCACGACTCCAAGTACTGTTATTTGTTTACGCAGGAATCATACTTCGCGTAATCTCTTCGTTTTATGAGATTAATTGCATTTTTTTTTGTGACTTTGCTGTATTGCAACATGTACATACATATGTAAATTATTTTCATTTGTAAAACATTTATTTATTTGATTTTGCTGTTTATTGGAAATGTAAACAAAGCAGGGTTGTCACTGTTGTCGATGACGTATGTGTCATAGGACTTACCTGTTCAGGACAAAATAATTTTTAGGTCCATAATCAAGAGTTTTTATAATAATTATTAAAAGTAATCATAATTAAACGAATTCTAGACAAAAATATCCATTGTAATAAAGATCATTTTCACGTACTTACCTATTTTATAAAAATTTCTGGGATAAGTTTAAGTTTTGTCATATTTTTCATCGAAAACACTTTTTTTTTTTAAATTAGGTAAGTACATATTATTAATTATTTATAATTATGAAATAAGTCATACATAATTAAACAAATTTTATCCAAAAAATACCCCATTACGAATTATTATTTATTTAAAAAAATTTTTGGTGTATGTTTTATAAAATATAATATACAGGGTGTATTTTTAAAATGTGCCGAAATTTTACCTACGAGTTTGTAGGACAACGCGGGAGACTAAAAGCAATTTAAAAAAATTGTAGCTCAAAAAATAAACGTCATTTTATTTTTTGTCATAGAATTTTTTAAATATTTTTTCCGAGTTCTACATGAAGCCAGTAGCTCGTGGTTAAAATTTGTGCACGCATTTCAAAAACACTCTGTATGAGATGGAACAGCCATAAATGACTCACTAATAATTCCTTGTCGTTTCATAGACGATTCATCCAATTCAATACATATAATAATAATTATTGGAAAATATTATGTGTAGGAATTAATTTTTTTTTTGTGAAATACAAAAGTTTCGTTGCATTCTAACAAATTTTCACTTTTCTTTTGAAACAGTAATAATTCTTGGTGTTAATAATAAATATGTATTTATAACTCGGTAAAAAATGGGGAATAGCCCCTGCTGTCGTGTAAATCGTTTTAAAAATCCACACTATTTTTCCGCGTCGTTACCACCGCAAGCGATTAGTTTTTTCGCTCTTATCTATGTACGTTTTTAAGCCACATTTTTTGTGTAATTCTAATCAGCGACTACGCAATATTCTCTAATCGAGCCGACTTTATTGTCCTAATAATGAGACCAATAAAACAATGATTTCATAAAATTTTGATAGCCGCCACGTACACGCTCTCCAGATAGCGCGAGTGGAGATTAATCCTTTGCAAAATTTTCGAAGAAATTCACAATTCGTGTTATTCAAATCTCATCCAACCAAATCGCGGCATCCGCGAATACATATGTTGTTAAAAAAATCTGGCTTTAATACTTTTTATAATTTAAACAAAATCTTCACAACAAATCATGGCTGGCGTAATCAGATTCAACGTAGTTTATCAAATCCCAAGATAATCACAATAAATAACATACGGATGTCTTTGCATTCACTGCATAGTTTTAAATTTTAATGTTGGCTTTTTTGCTATGATTCCCTTGTCAGATGGATCAACTGTACATTTTTCCACATGATTTTTTATTACATTTTGTTCATTAGGAAATATTCTACATTTGCAAATTGAATGGCATTTTAAGAAGATAGGATTCCTTATAAATACAAAATTATGCAAGATTTCTTAATGATTCTTCACTTTTTCTGACATACGGAAAACATCGTCCATAAATCCATTTTTATGACCATCATGTCCTAGTTGACTGTTATCTTTATCCAGCAATAGTGTGACTTATCTTGTTGTTTAAAATACCGGGTGAGCAACAATTACTGTTTGAGCTGGCAATAATGGTAGATTACATTACGAGCCCAGTAAAATTACTTTTCTGACGAGGAGCGTATAATATTTTTTCGCATTTTTAAGAATACATATTAAAATTTTCGCATTTTAAGAATATTAAAATTTGTTCGTAAAAAAGTGCAATATTACTCAAAATCGTACAGTAATGGTTGCTAAGCTGTAAAGTGACATATTACTGTACGGTTTTAAGTACAGTAATATAGTTCATTACTGTACAGAATGGGAAAAAAAAATTTACTTGAAATTGGCAAGACTGTGAATTGTACCTACATATTTCCCTTTGTTTCATTCAAATTTTACACGTCTTGGTTTTTGTAATCTTTTATTGATAATAATTGGAGTCATTTAGATCAACGCCTTTTAATTAAATGGTTTTTCCTCGCTATAACTTGTTTGTTTTTAAAAATCCTTCATTTTTCAATAAACCGTTGCTTCGCATCACACATAACCTAACTTTCGGCGATCTATCAAATTCACGTTACTTCAGATTATGTGACAAATCTAGCCAACAGGGACGCAAAAAAGTCAGCGTAGTTTTATTGCCAACTCAAACAGTAATTGTTGCTCACGCGGGACGGTTTTATCGAACACTTGTCTCTTTCTTGTCAAAAATTGGATCAACTTTACCATTTTTAAAATTAAATACATACATACATTAACTTTGAAAATTAATTCCTTCGAATCTTAATTTATTTATGGTTTCTGATTTGTTATAATTATTAACTCAATCTGAGTTTTTTGTAGCGTGTGCTTGACATAAACAAGATAATATGCTACTCATTAAACATTTATTATTATCATTATTTTGAACGCCTTTTTATTTTTAATCCATTTGGGTAGTTCAACGTACGAACTTCCAGACAATGCTGTAACCTTTTTGATATTACTCTGTTTAAAACCCAATCCGAACCATGTTCTTCCATTTCTTGTGTTCTACATAAAAACATTTCTTTTTGTTCATTCTTCTAAATTATCCTACTCTTACTATAATTTTTTTTAGTTGCCTTATTTTCACATCGAGATTAGCACTTCTTTAAAATTCATGATTTATGATATCGTTTGGCGTCCATAAACTAGCTCTTTATGGACGGCGTCCAGAATGATAGTCAAACGGACGCTTGTCAATTTTGGGTATTACTTCAAAATAAACCTCAAAATAACTAAATTTCATAATTTTATTAAATCAGGAAAGAATAGAATTAATAGAAAACTTTGCAGTCAAGATTCTTTGGCTTTTGCTGCAATTCACTTACTTTGCTCATTATTACAACCAGAAATAAAGACGATTTCACTTCATACTTCAAACACAACACTGTTAATTTTCAAATAAATAGTATATACAGGCTGTTTGAAAATTGCTAGTACAAAAAAAACCTGGTAATTGGTGATGGTGAGTTGAAGTCATCGGCAAAAGAAAATTCTAATAAAAATCCTCTAGTTTTCGAGATAAAAATTACTAAAAATTGGGTTAAAATTGTTAGTGCACCACTGAGTTAAGGTATTTTAAAAAGACACTTCACGTTGTTAAGCAATAACGAAATAAAAAATTTGATGTTCTTAAACTGTCAATCTGTGGTTGCCAAGATCTTGCAAAAAAATATAAATTTTTCATATTGTTGTATAGTCCTTCATTATCACTACGATCATCACGCTTGGTTACCAAGGTTTAAAAAATATTGCCCCGCAGGAATAGGGTTACTTTATCCCTTTTGCTTTAAAAAATTAAAAATTGGTTTCTTGGATTTCTTAGGGCTTCCAGATGCCACAGTTTTTTTTTTTGTACTAGCAATTTTCAAACACCCTGTATATATATTCGTATGAAGAAAAATTACAATTAAAATTCGAAATTCATAAAATAATTATGGTAAATTATATGTTTTTAATTTGTTGTAGCCAATTTAGGGCGTCTTCGGTAAGTAGATGGAGTTTGGAGAAACCTTGCTGGAATTTAGTAAGGGGACATTCTTCCACAATGTGTTGGATGGTTTCTTTTTCTGCACCGCATTCACAAGAAGGGTTTTCACGAATGTTCCAGTGAAACAGCATATTATTGCATTTGCCATGGCCGGTTCTAAAACGATTTAATTTACACCAGATTTTCCTAGGTAGGTCAAATCCCGGAATTTGTTTTGTAGGATCCTCAATTAGATTTTTATTGAAAATATCTACATCTTGCCAGGCTGCTTTCCAATAGTCAGATTTGGAAAATGGTTCCATGAGAAATTCTTCTTTCCAAAGTGGTTTACGCGATTTTAATCTAAAGGGTGGTAAATTTGCCATGTCTTGTGTTATGGAGTACATGTTCGGTGAATAAATAAATAAATAAATAGTAATAAACAACTTCGTAACCGCAGCAGCAAAAACAGAACACTTCGGAATTATCGTAATTTTTAGAATTTATTAATTTTGTATCTAAAAGAAACTTAACTTCGCGATCGAACATAAAGCTTGGTATGTAATTCGTACATAATTATTAATTAGGCTTTGTGAACTCGCCCTATTTATTGGCGATTTATAAACAATAGGGCTCGTCCACAAAGACCTATATTATGTACTTATTAGTATTACATAAATAGCTATTAAATCATCCATATAATATTTTTCATTCATTTCCCCAACTTTATTATTATGCAGGTATGTATGTTGTTATTCTACCCCTATAATTTTCTTTGAGTTCAAAAAAATTCATGTGTTTGATCATGTTTTGTTCTATGTCAATTTAATTATTTTGAAATAAAGAATTTGTTACATTGAATTTTTTCTTTGTTCATATTTTCTTCTTGTTGTTTCATATCATGTATTTTCTTTTTCCTTTTCACTTACTTCTCCTTGTTTCCTATTATTATCTTCTTCCTTTTCATCTCCTTCTCTTTGTTCCATATTTTTTTCTCCTTGTTTTCTATTATTTTCTTCTTTTCTTTCCATTTTCTTCTTCTTGAGCGTTGATTACTCGTATATCTAATATGTAATTTTTCTGTTCTTTTTCCCTAATATGTGTTATTTTTACTTGGAATAAAATGTTCTAATCATATTTTCTAATTTCTTTATATGTATACGTGTTTTCTTATAGCTCCTCCTCAACTATTTCCTTAATTATACTATCTGGTTTTATATAAATACTTAATTTCATCATCGTAGTTCTTTATTTTTTATACCCCAATAATATGTATTTCATTTCAAATTCTCTTGTCTTTTCACGAAGTCTTTTTACAGCTACTATACCATAGGGATTCTTTCTTTCATTTTCCAAAATTTATACAATAGTTGTTTTCCACAGGGCTTCTTCCTTTTTGTAAAAATCACTTTGCGAATTATAGTACATACAGGGTGTCTCAAAATTTGCGAATTCCGAATTCAGAGTGTTGTAGGGGATCACAGTAGTCCAAATATGGAAATTTAAAAAAAAAAAATCGGGACTCCCCCCCACAAAGATACATTGCACTCTTTGAAGTGCAAGTGTTTATTGTTATTTATGGTGTAGATGATTGTGGAAAATAATAACGTAAAACGATTTTTTGAAGAATAGCTTTACTTTGGAGTAAAAAAATCTTAAATTTTTGTAATTTTTCTTAAAAATGGAACGGCGACGTAGCTACAACAGTATTTTGTCATTGTGGATATGAAGGCTGCTATGTATTGAACAAAATTAAAGTGCCTTATATCTTCTTCAGGAAGAGCGAATTTTATTTTTCGAGCTCCACTGGGTTCTTCCCTACCACGCTCTAATTTCGGAATTCGCGGATTTTGAGACACCCTGTATGTGCTAGTTTTTTTTTTGTAAGTTATTTAATCCTGGTTTAGGTGGTTTTCTGTTCTCCGGAATGTTAATCTCTTCAACTCGAGTTGAATCTTTTTCCTTGCACATTTTGGCACATGATCCAGAATTTCCATTAACATATCTCCTCCCAGGCTTTGATTAAACATTTATTGGGTCGTTAACAGCTCCGAACCAAAACAACAATTGTTTCTCGTTTATGGCACATCGTGTTGACCACCGTGGCCCACATAGACATCGTGACGAATTTCCTCCGGCTCGCTTTGCCTTTTCGAAAGCTTTTAATAGTCCAACCATCCTTGCCAGCGTTGGTCAAGGTTCCGGTGGAAATCTCGCTCGTCCACGCTGACTCACCCGTTCCTGGTGGGCTAATGAAAGAAATTAAGCCGTCAGGGCACGCACGCATATTCGTCGACGTGCCGCATTGTCCTGCAGAAGGACGACGTCCTACCCCAATCCCGGCGGGAATGAGTCAGGACTGACGTGTCCAGCCGGGGGCCTCGATGACTCACTTCTGTTTTGGTAATTAGATTCCTGCGAAGATTGTGCACTGCCACGTGGGCGCCAGGAATTCGGAAGTGACTAATTTATAACAGGATCGCGCTTCGGGAAGGTGGCGACGTTTTGGGTTTCACCAGGCCAGGCCGTGATCCGTGAGACGCCCGTCGCGGATTGACTCAGCGCTGATTGTATTGTATTGTTTCAGGTTTGGAGTGTTCTGTTTGTTTTCGTGTTTCGGCGAAGGAAAGACTTGGAGTGTCGTTTTTCCCCATGAGGATAACGACTTCAGCGGAATCGTTATCGGAGGAAACTGGAGCTGATAAGGTGAGTGTGATGGATTTAGATTTTTTTTTTCACGATAAGTGACCACTGTCCGACCAACGGAACGCGATATTCCACTCTTCCACATCCTCCTAAGTGTGCCAATGGTTTCCTAAATTTATTTATAGACGAAGTCTCGAGGCGCTTTCACCCGTTCCGTCTTATCAACACGCCTCCCAAATTACAATTACATAAAGTGCGCTCTTGTATTGTTTCACGTGATCCGACATCGACTTTCTTCCACTTCTTGTCGATCGCTATCGCCCTGGGAAGTGGATTAAAAGCGCTTTTTTGGATGGTCCCATTGTACCGGACCTGTTTACGCCGCGTTTGCCGGAAATGACACCATTCATTTTCCAGCACGTGCAAAAATCTTTCAATTATTCATAACGACTGACACCCACACGGCAACGTAAACAACTCGCGACTTATATAATTCACCAGGTTTGACGCATTTTTTATCACAATTTAACACCACGAATTCTTCGCTGGTCTGTGGTATACAGCGAGACATGTTCTTCTACAAAATTTATACGACTATACACACAAATGGAATATCCAGTCGTTTATCTTAATTTTTTTCCTAGAGTCGAACATGATTCTTGGATGTTTAAGAAATAGAGAAATGTCAGGAATTCGATTTGCAAAGTTTCGTTCGGTATTTGTCCAGTGGCGTGGGTGGGAAGTGGGCCAGGTGGATTCGTTTTTGGTGGTCTGCAATTAATACGTAAGACCGGGTAGTCTCTTGACGACATTTTATCGCAAAAACAATTCGGTTTCTGCCCGAATTATAAACTCCCAGATGGAATTTCGCGATATTTTCTTATCTTTATTTTTTATCATTTCAATACCAGCAATCGGTGTTTAACGTTACAACTTAGGTACACTTGAAAAAAGTGCGTTATCACATCATTATGTAATTCCATTTTGCGTGTCAATAATTTGTATAATGTTTATTTGGTGATGAAATGGATTCATTGTATCGATATGTCGCGGCAAGAAATTTATTTGTTTATGATTCCACGATCTTTCCTCAAGGTAAATTGGCAATAAATTGAAATTTATTATCATTTAATTTACTCATTGGATTGTCATTTCAGATGAAAATTTTAATTTGATTGTAAACAATTTATTCACGACAAACGTCCAAGTACATATTGGGTTTCAAAAAAAAATTACATTTCCTCGACAGGGACAACTTTAACGTCCATAATAAAACACGCCGAATTAATGTTTCACTTTCACGATAAATCTACAGGTGTCTCAAAATTCGCGAATTCCGAATTCAGAGCATTGTAGGGGATCACTTCAGTGGTCCAAATATGGAAATTAAAAAATAATCGGGACTCCCCCCACAAAGATACATTGGTCTGAGGGTGCACTCTTTGAAGTGTGTTTTCTTCAAATAATAACGTAAAACAATTTTTTGAAGAATAGCTTTACTTTGGAGTAAAAAAATCTTAAATGTTTTTAATTTCTCTTAAAAATGAAACGGGAACGTAGCTAGAATAGTATTTTGTCACTGTGAATATCAAGGCTGCTATGTATTGAACAAAATTAAAGTGCTTATATCTTCTTCAGGAAGAGCGAATTTTTTTCCAAAGTATTTTTCGAGCTCCACTGGGTCCTTCCCTACCACGCTCTGAATTCGGAATTCGCGAATTTTGAGACACCCTGTATTTTTATTTTTATTTGCAACGACCAGAACCGGCTCCAGGAGTTTCTCATCTTCACTTTCAACCCTCATTAAATCCTGAAAAAATCACGTCTTGCATATTCTTTCGGAAAGCACTTTTTTTTTGAAAAATTGAGTGTTGTAGGCCAGATCCAAGTCGGCGCAAAATATGTGCCGCCTCGCAAAACTGAGCCCCGACGGTTTGAAAATTGAATCATCGACTAAGTCAACGTCTTAGTAATTGTTACGTGTTCGGGAGAGCGGCAAGGTCAATGAATGTTAATTAGCTCGTGTCACACGAGTGCCCATCTGAATAATTTTCTTGTCAGCAACCGACCTCTTGCACTACACATTCGATTTATTTTCGACCAATTAGCACATCTCGTTGCGTAAAGATTACGTGGTTCTACTTTTCGATGAAATGTCGTAAATGCACTCGGATTTATCTGGCACTCTCGAAACGACACCAATAGATTTTTTTTTTTATTTATGCGATTCCATTGCAGCACTTTTCCCGGTTTATATCACCGGCGATAAATATGCAAATAGATTTTTGTTGCGCATCTTGGAAAATTCGCTGCAACCACGAGAAAAGAGAAAATCTTGTTGACAAAACGAGTAATTGGTCGTGGGAGTGTACTACGCGAATCCTGCAATTGTTTGTGTGGATGACGGAAAATCACGGCGAAAATTTCCTCGCTGTTGACCGGATTGATCCGGGGAAATCTCCGGGTGACACTTTAATTAGGGCTGTGATCGGTAATTAGTCACGCAAATTGGACATACGGTGTCGTCTTTGAGGAAAAATTGTCCAAAACAAATTCCGACCGGTCCAAGGTTTATTTACCATAAAATTCGAATCGGTGTCGGTTTCCTTTTAAAGACGTCCGTCCACCTAACCTCTCTCGTTACTGCACTTTCTTTACCATAAACAATGTTGAAATTTACCATTTGACCGATTCAGATTGAAATTCGCTAATATGGAGATGACGAGATCGAAAAATGTTTATCGAGGATTACAAGAAATTCGGAAAATTTTCCAAGCATTACGAAATGCTTTTCTTGATTGTTTATCGACCTATTTTTCTCCTGATAACGCACACTTAAGCGTTCAATTGTCACATTTTTTTGGATAAATAATGTGGCAAGCATGGTCATTATCTCTTGTTACATTTCTAGGTATATTTAAAAGATCTAAACTGTCACGTGTTATATACCTGATTTATATAATGGGAAGCATTTTACAAAAACAGAGATTTTTTAAAATACAGTCTAGTCTTTATCACAAAATAAAATTTTCACATCGAAAGTATGTTTTTATCAGCAACAATACGTTGCTGATAAAAACATACTTTCGATACGAAAATCAATACGATTATTTTTGTGGCTCTTAACATAATAATAATTATCAGTGGTGCAATTGAGACTCAGCTGATAATTACTGCAATTCATTCTGTTATGCAACAGTACATATTTTTTGCGTGTAATAAATATCGGGTGTTCATTTAAATTTCTGGTCAAAGTTGGCGTTGAAGAGTCGATTGTGAACGCACCACTCGTGTAAAAACGTAAGATTTATTTAAACAGCTGATCCGTGATCCGTAAATCCGTAGTGCGTTCACAATCGACTGTCCAAAGCAAACTGAACACCCGATAGGTACATTTGAGATGGAGCTTCATCGCTCTTTGCATTTTCTATGGGTAGGGAATGAATTTTTCAAGCAGGGATAAAATTTCCTTGTGAGACTGAGTTGTTCAAATGGGGAATTAATGCAAACAAAATGTTTGGATAAATGAGGGTCAGGGGTGGATATAGACCGTACAATATATCCATTGTGTGTTCGCCGACAAAATAAGGGTCGATGGGGTAAACATTGGAGTGAAATGTGAAAGGAAAGAGTGTCATCAAAGCTAAAAGCAGTAGGAGTTAATTAGACAAAAAGTGATCGAGAGTGTGAGCTAGAGGGGAAAAGGGAAAGAAACAGATGTGCATTTGTAGAGATTGTTGATAATAAATGATTCTAGAGTGCTTTGGGATCACTCGGTAGGTGAATGGCACTGTTTGGAAGCTTGATAAACTTAAAAATAAAAGTTTCACTTTTTTTCGTTTGTTTATGGAAGACGGAAATACGTCATTTGTCGTCCCTGACATAGAAACAAAAAACCGGGAGAATTCACACGATCAGCAGTCACAGTTTAAGACACGCTAAACATTTGGTACAACGATGATTATCTGTTGATAAAAAATTCATTGAGATGAGAATGAGTACCGAGACGAAGCAGCGATCGGTATTCACCAGTGTCTAGATCTGGTGAGTAGCAGGGTTGTGTCTGTTCTGAAACCAGCGTCGTGGATAAAATCCTCGGAAATGCAGCTCTTGTGAGTTCACCAATCTAATTTTCTTTTATTTCTGAAGAATAAAAAAAAAAACAATTGTTTGTGTTGTTTTTTCTGAATGAAGAATGAAGAGAGGCAAATATTCCTTGTATAATGAGGTTAAAGCATTAACCGAAAGACCTAAGCCTTGAACTTGGAACGTTGCGAAATGCTCTGTCCTATCTATTCACCGGACTTGTCCCCAAGCGAATATTTGTAGGACTCGATTAAATTTGAGATGTTTTGGTCAAAATCTAGTCAATTTGTTTAAATCTGATTTTACTCTGATCGTTTATCAAACAATTTACAAATTGCGATTCTAAAGAGGAGATAATTTTGAAGAGTTATGACTTATGATACATTTCATAATGAATGTATCATCGAGTTTCTAGGAAAATGACATTTTCGAATAATAATTCTAACATCTCCTGATTTCTCGAGATTTTCCTTTTTCCATTAGTCACGCGATTACTGAAGTGATAAATGCTATTCTTCGATAAACAGTGTTTATTTTGACAATATTTGCGTGATTTGGCGTGACTCTCACGGGGTGGGCCGGCCGCGCCCCCCATGTGTACCTAGTCCTGGCCGAATTAATTTTAATACAGAGGGCTAATTACACACGAAACCGTAATTAGGTTTTAGGTAAGAGGACGCAGCGGTGTCATTCCTAAAGGTAATTAAGTCGGCAGCAGCGAGCCGAGGTATTCTCATAGGAAACGATACGAGTCCAACAAACCGTGCTCTGCTTGTTCTCCAGGTTAAAGAACTGACATAACCGTGAATGTGCAGCAAGAACAAGAAATAAATCAGCGTCAACGTTTCGTATAACTTGTCGGAAAAATAATCAGAATAGCTCAGCCATATGGGGATCGCCGGTTTTTCTTCTCGTCTCAATTAGAGAATGACCGCTGGCCTTGCGCTTTGTTTTTCTTTCTTTCCAGATTCATTGCGAGCTTCGAGTCCTGACCGAACCAATCGAAAAATTCAAATCGACCGAGATGGTACTGCCAGATTGAGGTGATCTATGGTAGCGACGATGTTATGGTAAAATATACGCGCGGAATGAAGCGTCTTTATAGTCTGGTGGTTACCTTTTCGAACGCTTTAATTGCGATTTTAACGTTAATTAATTTCGGAATTAAATCGGGACAAATCAGAGCGTTAATAAACAAAACACAAGTGGGATTGGTGCCAGGTTTTGCGCTCGCATCTGGGTTCCCAGAAGTATTTATTTTACTTGTTGCAAATCTTTTTCATTGAAATATCAAAATACATATTCTCTTCTTTTTCTTTTTGTATTTACCACAAGACAGAACTGATTTTTTAAATTTTAACTTGAGAGATAAAGTTTTTTTTTTAAATGTGGCGTCGAAGTTGGCGTTGAAGTGTCGATTGCGAAATTTTCATTTTTCAAATTGCAGATTAAAAACACAAACTCAAAAAGTGAGGTTAGATTTAAACAGCTGATCAACCATTCGTCTTAAAAACGACTGAATTTTCAAATTGCATATTAAAAACAGGCAAAAAGTGTGATTAGATTTAAACAGCTGATCCCAGTTACAATCCGGTGGTGCGTTCACAATCGACTTTCAACGCCAAATTAAAAAAAAAACACCCGTTATTTTGTTACATTTGAAAATATCAACATTTTAGCTTCTGAATCCTCATTTCCGCTTTGAATATTTTATAAAGCGACTATAAAAGGGGAACGATTCACCCCAACTCACGGCGGTTGCGGTTTAAGAAATTGATTTCTGCAATGACATTAGACGGCTGTGGCGTGTCAAAAAACAGCGAAATTTTAAAAATAATACAATCGATACCAACACGTGACGTCATTGCAAAATCCTGGCAGCTTTGCTATTGCACCGAATCGATTTGCGAGTTTGCACTTTTCGGTTTTGCCTGGAAGGGGATTTTCGAACCACCTGTGCTGCAAAAGGGAAGTCGATAATCGTATCCTGAACAGCTGCCGAATGACAAACAGGAAGTGTGTGCGTTACGAGGAACGTTCTTTTTGGCGTGGTGCTAAAACGGTGAAATTTCGAGAATCACTGGCTTTTTTTGTTGCATTTAAAAAATTGTTTGTGCCGCTCTAGCGAAAATTGAACGGTGGTGGTGAGACTCCCTCTGCCGGAAATGGGAGGAAAAATGGTGACGTTTGGTGACACCGGGTGTATAGTCTTGTAAATTTGATCAAGCAAAGAAATACAATTATGTATTATATAACTGCATTCGGTCGGTATTGAAAATGTATGAACTGTTCCGTTGGCGAGAATATTTCCGTGATGAGTTATAACCTCAAATGGGCGACAAAACCGTTAGTTGATAATTGCAATGTAGCCATAAGTCAGGTTCGCCACAAAAAAATGTTAAGATTTCTACGACCTCTCATTATGCAAATAACTGAACAACTCACACTGTTCGATGTTATCATAATTAACACATTAGTCCATTAAAAAAAATTGTTAATCATTTTCCGGGTGAGGCGTTATCGGTTTCGACATCTCGCACTGAACTTCCTCCAGAAGCGAACGAAACCGTCGAAATCGCCCTCGACTGAAATGAAGTAGAAAGAGTCGAAGGGGAGAAAACAACAGTCGCATCTTGACGATTTTTTCCGAGTTGTCTCTTCACCAGTACCATTTTTTATATCGGAGTGGTGACTCCGAAATGTATTTTTATTCGTGATTCAGTACGGTGCCACTCCTTGCGTGTCGTGAGAACGTCTTGTGGGTCCGAATACGCGAACATGTCCCCGTGCAAGGTTTCTGGATGTAACGCATGCAAAAAATTTCATCCTTGACCGGAAGGAAACGAAACGAGATTGTCGGTCACGGTCGTTTAAAAATGGTATTTTTCCTTGATGGTACATTAACGGTCGGTTTCATAACGTACGACCTTAATTCCACCAGGCGGGTTATCTTGCGCGCAACCACAATGTCAAAAAGTTGGTGAAGTGTTGACACTCGATTTGAAAAGACCACTAGCGCCACCAGAATATCAAAGTTGTCAAAGTGTTGACGCTTGATTAGAAAAGGCCACTAACGCCACCATAATGTTAAAGTTGTCAAAGTGTTGACACTTGATTAGCAAATTAGAAAAGACCGTTAGCGCCACCTGAATGTCAAAGTGATGACGCTTGATTAGAAAAGACACTAGCGCCACCCGAATGTCAAAGTGTTTTCTAACTCCGTTACATGAGTTTGTGCATTTAAAAAAAATAAATCTGAAGTGCAGACGAGTTGATCGGAATTGAATTCGTTAGCGGAGCGTGTATTGACACAGAGGGAACCAATCTGTCAATTAAAAATGATATGTTCGTTAACCGAGCGGAAAAACGCCAGACGACGTGATCGTTCCAATCGATTTGTCGAGACCGGAACAAAGAGTGGATTTTTCCGGATTTTTTTCAAACAGTGTCTAAAATCTGTAATATCGCGCGTTCAAATGAAATCCTGGGCTGGGAAGGCGTTGGAAACAATCAATTGTTGTGCGTTTTTAAAGCGTAGATTAATTGGAGCATGTTGACAGCTAACCTAAAATTTAGGGGCAAACAATTTTTCTTTTTTTGCAATGTTTTACATCAAAAATAGAATAACGTAACGACTCCTATTCTCGAAGCAAATATCTAAGGGCACCCTTCGCTGACAACAAACATGTTCAATTATGTCCCGATTAAACATAAACAAATGTCATTTGTGTCAAACGGCGGGAAATTCAAACATTACACTGTTCTAAACGGTTTCATTTTTCCAACGCCTACTCAGCCCAGGATTTCATTTGAACGCGCGATATAACTAACCAATTGACAACGCTGTGACGTCAACACTCTAGATTGAAACTGAACTAATTTTGAAATATTTTAAATAATTTGTTGAAACATATTTCAGTAGATTTGATTTTGTTTAAAATTGTGTCTTTCGTGACACTAGATATTAGGTACATTGACTTATGTCAAAGAAATCTGTTTTGAATTTTTTTGTGGAAGATTAAAAAAAAATCTTTTGGTAGAATAGGTACCTAGATTAATTGTAACTAAATTGTGTCATGACATTCTAGATTAAACCAAACTACTAACCACCACGTTTAAGGTGACTTCATCGGGTTCGAATTAACTGTCGTGATTCGATCGGTAAACGTCCACGATTACCAAAGCGGAATAATTTCACACCGCCGGATTTATTCCGAGCGCATAATTAATCCGGCGGCAAGTTCGAGGACCGCTTTCGAAACCTTGGACCTTGAAACGGAGATAATTCCGTTGTCGGCTGATCCCGGTGGTGGCGTCTTCATCCGGAGCGATGTCCAGACCTCGAAAGCGAACGCGTCGACTCCTTGTACGGTTTTGTGTTGAAGTCTCCCCGAAAGGTTTGCGAATTATTGTCGACCTCCGCCGTCGGCACGGTCCGATCTGGGTCATGTTATCATACAAGGAGATTTGATTCCGCTGCAAATAAGGGCAAAACCTCGCCAATATCGGTACGATGAAATAATGCAGAGCGTAGCTTTGGAAGGATCAAAGTTGGCCCTATATGGCAACCGATTTGGTCCCGGCCCCGATTCAAGTGACTCAAGTCTGTGATATGCGAGTGCATTGTTGGTGGATGTGTGTTGGATGAATGGCGCGATGGCATTCTCGATGGGTTTAATTAAATCGTTAACGAATAATTATCGGCAGAGTAATCGCTTTTCGGAATCGCTTTTGTCGTCCGGCGATTAAAGGAAAAGAATACGTGTCCGGTTTTGATCATCCGGACCGACGTATCAGAATGGCATCAGTGCGTGCACAACTGCACACAGAGAAGGAAACAGAAAAAAGCATAGAAGAAAAAATGTTTCACAAATTTTATTTATCATTTGCAAGAAGTATTCTCTGTTTGGACTCGACTAGTCTCGAAATGACGATTAGAAAAATAATCACGTCTTCTGCAACAACATCTTGCGGGTACAGAAACTTCGTATTTGCGTGCACGTTTTAATCGAGCACCAGAAGTGTTCGCTTGGATGCAAATCGGGTAGTTACGCTGGACAGGAAAATTTCGAGTGGTTATTTTGCGAGTAATGTGAATTTGGCGGCGACGATTTAGCCTCCTCGCTACGTCACAAGGTGCCTTATTCCACTGAGAAGAAAATTAAATAAGGCAAGAGCAAAAAATTACTTGGAAGCATTGATTTGAAGCACTCATAAATTTTCAGATCTGAGTATTGTAAATTCTGAATGATTCTTAAGTCGTTCTTATCCCTTTCACATCTCTTACTTATCACTAATCAAAATCTAATCACTAATCAAAATTAATTAAATTTTGTGTTGTCACTTGTACGAGGGTGGTTGATAATTTGTTGTCCCTGACGTGAAAAGCGTTGATTGACAAATGAAAAATTATCTGTCGAAAAAATGGAAACAAATGTGAAACTAAACATAAATTTTGGATTCTCGCTTGTTTTTGGCCCTCTTCCGTTCCTTATCAAATCAAGTTTTGTGTTTTCACTTTACTTTTAGTTTCGTCTCTATTTTCTCCGGAAATTATGTTAACTTTCCCTTTTTTTAATGTATTGGTACACCGATAGATTGCACGTTTTTTGACAGATACAGAGTGTCTACGCGGTAAAAAGTAGAATAGCGCGCAAAAATTCATACTCAATTACTACTGGCGGGAATTAATCTGCAGGGCTGCAACGGTTTCCTAAATAATGTGAAACAATTAAGATGGAGAGTTTAGTATTTTTCACTGCGTTATGTATTGGAACTAGAATTTAAAAACGTGCAATGTATCAGTGTACAGAGTATAGAGATAACGATAAAAGTGTAAGATTTCTGGCGTTTGACAATCAGAAAAAATGATCAGAAACTCGTAAGCTGATAATAAAATTCCTTTTGTTAATGGAGATATTTGTGCTATACTGAGAAAAATTTTGATCTGATAAACACCTTGCATCGCCGAATTGATACTTATGAGATGATTTTTTTTTATCCGATCCCACCAGGTGACGCTACTGACGTCGTCTCATTAAGAGCAGATTAGAGGTATTTTCATATTTGGTGGCTGAAACAAAAGACTGAGAAATGTCACAAAAATGTATTGTCAGTGTCAAATTTGTCATAAACGCCGTAAAAAGGAATGTCTAGGTAAATTTAAACTTTCGCTAAATTGATTGAAAAAATAAATTCTAAGGAAACCAATTTTTGTCAGTGGTTCAAAAGGAAAAGTTATTCTTGTATAATCAAACGGATTACAAATTTTGTCTCTAATTCGACGATGAATAACTTTCTTATTGTCAATTTGCTGCATTTCCGTCGAAATCACGAACGTCTTTGAGAAATTTGACATTGATAATACAAATTTGTGACATTTCTCAGTTTTTTGTTTCCACCATCAAATATGAAAATATCTCTACTTTAGGAAACATAAAAGCGATACAAACCTATCTTTAACATTTAAAAATAATAATAATAATAGTAATAATTAATAAATAATTGGTTGTACTTGAGGAAGGGTCTTGAGGTCCACATTAGTCCATTATGATCATATCTGCCTCGAAAAACAAGACGCGATTCTTAGATTGATTCGTACGAGTGTGATTCTCCCATTGTCAAATTGATTTTTATTTTCCGTCGATCACTGGGGTTCCAGTTTTTTCAACGTGCCTCATCTTAAATGGACAAAAATATAGAGCACAAGAGAAGAAAAAGTTGTGAATGATTTTCTTCTTTCCCATTTTCAAAATAGGATTCTGTCATGAATATTTTGTGTTAGAGATATTTTCATATTTGATGGCGGAAGCAAAAGACTGAGAAATGTCAGAAATTTGTATTGTCAGTGTCAAATTTCTCAAAGACGTTCGTGATTTCGACAGAAATGCAGCAAATTGGCAATAAGAAAGTTATTCATCGTCGAACTAGAGACATAATTTGTAATACGTTTGATTATACGAGAATAACTTTTCCTTTTGAACCACTGACAAAAATTGGTTTCCTTAGAATTTATTTTTTCAATCTATGTATTTAGCGAAAATTTAAATTTAAATACCTAGACATTCCTTTTTACGGTGTTTATGAGAAATTTGACACTGACAATACATTTTTGTGACATTTCTGTCTTTTGTTTCCGCCACCAAATATGAAAATAAGTACCTCTAGGTCTGTGAAACAATTTTTTAAACAAAATTCACGTTGACGTCACAATTGACAAGTGACAGTTTATCGAGTTACGCCTCACGTTTCCAAAAATGTTCTCTTCCATAGCCGCCTCTTATCTTTTCTATTTGTTGATCATTGTCGCAAACTCTCTCGGTGAAAACACTCTAATTCGTATTTGCATACGTCAGCTGCGCAAAATTTCTTTTTTTCACTTAACATGTGACAAGAAGAAGAGTTTTCGACTCGCGTAAAAGCAGTTAGTTAATTTATCCCCGTCCGAAAACTAGTTTCTAATGGTTGCAACAATTTTATTTATCACTAGTTTTGGCAAATATTGCGCATCCGATAGATTACAAAACGATTCTCGTCGGTTTGCACGGGGGAACACTGACCTTTTCCACATCGTGTCAACATTCAGTGTTATCATTTCACCAAAAACTGAGCATATTCGTCTGTTATTGAAAACAGTCAGCTGTTTCGAGTTAAAATAGAAAAAAAAAAAAAAAAATAAACGACGACGACACAATCGCCTCCAGTAATTCAACACATTTTGTTTTTATAGGTTCTTGACGATCTGAAGCGCCAACATCTGGAGTCCTTCTTCGCTCCGGCATCAACGAGCATTCTAATTAGCCGAAAAGTCAATTTAACATTCAATTTTGAAACGCTAATGCTTGAGACCGTTATCGTTGGCTGGAAGCCACCAGGTGTTATAAATTGACCGTGATGTTGGTCCATCAGTATCCGAACCCATCCCCGTCGACGCTTTTCGCTGCATTTCCACCGAACTTTTTCCGCCGTGCAGGTGCGCCTTTAAGAAACCGCATTCCACCGGACATGAATGGCAGCAACGGCAACGTTCGTCCCGTCCGTCCGTTAAAAGCAAAAGTGGTCGTCGAGGGCAAAAGTCCGTCTCGTGTGTCGTTAGTATTCAGCGCCTCGAGCCTGCCCGCACAAAAACCGACCTTGAGCCGGCAGGCGGACGCTCTTCGGCGGCGACGGCCTCACCATTCAGAAGTCGGAGTTTTCGCTTTTCCAAATCGGGGCGAGCGGCGAGAACTCGATCGCGCTCAACTGTGGGAATTAATTTATGGATGGGAGCGAGAGAATGGGAATGTGTACCACCTGCTTACCCACTTGGCGGTGGATTGTTCAGTTTCTTTCGCTCGACTCTTACATTCTACCCAAATCGGTGGGAAAGGTGTTGGCCCATCGATTTTTCTGGGTGGCAGAGGGCAGAACGCGACGTCTGGAACCGGGGTGGTCTCAGACTGTGACGACAGGACCGTACCGGCCCCTCAAAGGATCACTTCTGCACAGGAATTCTTGCGCGTTTTTATCGTCGGGTACAATTCCACCGGTATAAATAACACCAGTGATGTCACCGACAGACGTCTCAGATAAGATTGTTCCCAGAGTGTCGGCGCTAATTCGCAACGGACTTGTGGGACGGTTAGCCGAAGAAAAAATACGAGATTCGAGCGTAGCCTCGACCTCGGTCTTCGATCTCTCCAGCAAAGTGTGATTTGAATTTTTTTCACGGTGGCTTACCGAATCGCTAAACAATTCGATGACTTAATCTCCAATAACGAACGTCTCGTCATGACGACCTCAACGGTCGCAGCAGCGCAACAATCAAACTCCACACTGCATTATTCATTCAATATTATCGAGCGAAAACAACAAATCCATCGATCAATTAAACAATAATTTTTTGATTTGACAGTTGTGTGCAGGCAACCAGTAATATTCGCGCGTCCCGCTAGGTGTCGGTGTGGAAGGCGCAAAATTTGAATTTTTTCACAGTAGGTTACCGAATCGCTAAACAATCCAATTACTTACGAACATCTCGTCATAACGACCTCAATAATCGCAGAAACGTGACAATCAAACTCCACACTGCATTATTCAATATTATTGAGCGAAAATAACAAATTCATCGATTGATTTGACATTTGTGTATAGGCAACCAGTAACACGCCTAGGTGACAGTCTGGAGGGCGAATCTTAGGTGGAGGGCCAGAGCAGCCGCCCCCAGTCCGGTGGTGTGGTCCGAGCACCCGTAAGCGATGACGTTGGTGGAGCGTTTGTCGACGGATCCGCCCCCGCGTCCGTAACATCCGAATTCCGTCTGCCACGAAACAACTTCATTTCTCCACTTTTCGCCGAGGAACTCCGAAAATCCCTCGATCCCGCACAGGACCACTGCAACATTCTTTAAAAGGTGTGACCGGGGAACTCGCGTCGCTCACTTTGCTCGAGGGCGATGTCGCGAGCCGGAAAACCTAGGCGTTCGTTGGTGCGGATCTCCCTCAACATCAAAGAGCACAGTCGGGCGGTCGAGTCGCGAAACGCTCGTGGGTCGTAGGGGCAGCGCTTCAGACGGACGATTTGCAAGTAGAAGAGCCTGGAAAGAGTGTACAGTGGTTGGGACGCGAGGGAGTGCTCACCGGTGCGAGAGAAGGTAGCCTTTGTCGATCCGCCGCCCCAACATCATCTCGTCGCAGAAGCGACTCACATGACAGTCTAGGGCTAGGATTTCCATCAAGCAGTGGTCGCTAGGGACGCCTTTGTAGGAGGCGAGTTTGTCGGAGATCATGTCGGCGGCGGTCCAGTCGGGGTAAATTCCAAAGTTTTGCAAACGGGGACCAGCGAAGGTTTCGTTGGTGATCCAGTTTCGAGGCTGCAGGAGGTATCTCTGGACTGGAGGAAGGTTCGTTAGGGTGCGAAGCTTCACAGTATTGAAACCTTACAAACAAGCATTTTGGTCGGGGTTTGGGGCAAGATCGGGACGATTCGTCGCCGAATCTCTTCACATTTTCCCAGTAGAATTTTCAAATCCTTCAGGACGCGAGAATCGACAGTCGATCGCAACGACTGGACGATTTGGGCTTCAACAGTCGAGACGCTCGAGCGAAAGACTGGATCGTATCAAGTGACTCACCTTCGGCGATGACGAACCCCAGTAAACCGTCAAAGTTGATTTCTTCATAGTGCTCGAGAGCAAAATCCGCGCTTTTGTCGAGTTTGTCTACTAATTGCGAAATTTGCCCGAAACTAGATACAGGAAGGAGGAGGAAGAAAAGCAAACTTTTGACAGACATGATTTCCACTATCAGCACTCAGGGTGTGAGCTTTTATCGCATAATTTAATAACGCAAATGTAATCAGCTTTATTCAAGTGTCTGGATAAATAAATACATGCGGTGTTACAGCCACTCCGACGTTAGGTGCAAAGTGTCGGCGTTTTTGACAACGTAATTGAGATAAAGGCTCAAAATGGCCGCTCCCAGTCCCGTGGTGTGGTCAGCGCAGCCGTCCTTCCACTCGTTCGTTTCTCGTCTGGTCCTCGTTTTCACGTGGACCGGAAAACATCCAGAGTCGTGTTGAACCTTGAGGATCTTGTCCAACCAGTCCAGCTTCAAAAAGTCCGCGTAGCCCTCGTAGCCGCACAACAGACCTGAAGGAACAAAATCATTTCCGAAATGTCTCCACCACCGACTTACTCTGCTCCAAGAACAAATCGAAGATCTCGTCCAACCCGACGAAGTACTCCACGCTGATCGTCTCGACGTAGATCGTCGAGCAGACTTTTTTGATCGCGGCGGCCAAGATCTTCGGCTGCATCTTGCACTTGCGCACCCTGGCCACTTGCAACAGGAGCAACCTGGAACGTGTCGTTCATTCGGGGGAGACAAATCGACTGGTACTTGTACTTGTGCGTCAAGATGTATCCCGATCCCTTCTCCAGACTCTCGACGAAGCGCTCGCATCTGCGACTCAACCGGCAGATGGTCTTGGGCTTGAGCTCCACGGTGCTGTTGATCACCGAAGACAAGCAGTGATCGGAGAAGCCTTCCGTGTAGTTCTCGTAGGTCTTCGCCGAGAAGAGCGCCTCGACTTTGCTCTTCAACGCGTACACCATCCTGAACTCGGCCAATTTGTATTTCAATTGTTTGGGCCAGAGCTCCGGGGCTACGACGTATCTGGCAACTGGCGAGGTTTGAGTCGCAGGGGCTGCTCCAAACAATTTACTTACAGTGGTTCCAGGTGGGTTGGCGTCTCATCAGGAGGACCGTCTTGGTGTAGATGTCTCCGGTCTTGGCTTTGAGCGCTTGGGACCTGTCCCTGTGCGGTCCTGGATGGGCGACGGTGTCGTCGAGTATAGCTGCGTCAAAGCGTTAAGGGGGGTGGTCGTCGGGGGTGGAGTCGTCTTACCGCCGGCCAGGACAACCCCGAACAGACAGTCGACATTGATTTGGTCGTGGTGGCGCGAAATGTAGTCCAGAGTCAGTCCCAGTCGGTCCAGAATCCCGGAGATCACATGATCGGGTGACAGCTTTGACAGGACAGGGACGCACAGCACCAGAGACACCAAACAAAAGTGTTTCCACATCACTGAAAATGATTCGCAGGTGTCACCGGCTCTTATATAGGTTTTGCGGGGAAAAGTCTCCAAGCGACAGTGGCGGTTCGTCTCGTCGCAGGTTGCGTCTCTCGAGATGATTTATTTTTCGTTTTATTTATCGAATCAGGCGAGGGGATGTGCCAGAGGTTTCGCGGGAGGGTTGCGACCAGATGGGGTGGGTTTCGTGGGGCGATGGTGTCGCCAAGTCGGCAGAAAAAACCGGTACGTCACTGGATAAATGCCCGAGGACCTGCTTAGTATTCATAACGTTCCCGCACTTGATGAAGCCATAAGTCTTTATTAAGTCCAGATGAAAACAATTCTGATCCTGACAACGGAGGATCCAGCCTATTAAATAAATGCTCGTTGTTTACGCAACTCGATATGTCTCCATCACGTGACCCAGATCGGGTCAAAAGTAACAATCTTTGGGTTTCTCATCAGTCAATGTTCGATTTCGCTCAAGAATGGAAATCAGCTTTCACGGGAAGAGAGCTCTGGTGACCGGAGCCAGTAAAGGTAAAGCGCGTCGGTGGCACCCCCGCGACTCTATCTCCACTTTCTGACAGGCATCGGCAGAGACATCGCGGTGCAGCTGTCCAAGTGTGGGGCCAAAGTGATCGCCGTCGCGCGCAACGCCGACCTCTTAGCCGACCTGCAGAAGGAGGCGCCGTCCATCGACGTCATCCGCGCGGACCTGTCGGACTGGAAGGCCACAGGTCTGGCTCTGGCGAACGTCGGTGACGTCGACCTGCTGGTGAACAACGCGGGAATCGTGATCTTGAAGCCGGTCCCCCACTTCGACGAGGACGACGTCGACCGCCTCTTCGACATCAACGTCAAAGCTCTGATCAACGTGACCCAGATCGTGACTCGGAAGCTGATCGAGAGGGGGGCCCCGGGCGCTGTGGTGAACGTGTCGTCGCAGACGGCGCGCGTGGGCCTCGAGAGACACTCGGTCTACTGCGGCACCAAGGGCGCGGTGGACGCCTACACCAGAGCCGCGGCTCTGGAGCTGGGGCCGCATAACATCCGCGTCAACTGCGTCAACCCCACGGTCATCATGACGGAGATGGGGAAGTTAGGGTGGGACGACCCGGTTCTGGCGGACCCTCTCAAGCAGAAGATCCCGCTGAGGCGGTTCGGTGAGGTGAGGGAGGTGACCGACGCGGTCCTCTATCTCTTGAGCGACAAGGCGAGCATGATCACCGGAGAGTCGCTCCTGGTGGATGGAGGATACGTGGCGGCGTGATTTGCCCAATAAAAAATAATCAGTCGGATGACATTCGAGTTTTCTTTTTTGACCTCGACTAAATATAACTCGACCTTCGCCGTCAATTTTGACGGCGCGTCGATCGGTCGCGTTTGCGAGTTGCATTCGTTGCGTAGCGTTCGTTGAGTGCGTACCGATGGAGATTCACTTCCGTGGCAAGAGAGCGCTGGTGACGGGTGCCAGTCAAGGTTAGTTTGACAACTGACAACTGTCGTGGCGAAAGTAACGCTCTCCGCAGGTATTGGCCGGGACATCGTCAAGCAGCTGGCGCAAGGGGGCGCCAAGGTGGTCGCGGTTGCCCGAAACAAAGACCTTTTGGGTACGAGTCTGCCCTAACAGTGTCACGTCACTGCTTTCGCAACTTGTGTTCGCAGAGAGCCTCCAGAAGGAAGTCCCCTCGATCGACATCGTCCCGTGCGACTTGTCCGACTGGAGCGCCACCAGTCGCGCTTTGACCGCCGTCGGCCCCGTCGACCTCCTCGTCAACAACGCCGGACTAGCCATTTTGCAGCCTCTCACAGAAGTGGGAGAGAGCGACGTGGATCAGCTCTTGGGCATCAACGTCAAAGCTCTGATCCACGTGAGCCAGCTCGTGGCCAAGGGTTTGATCGAGAGGAAGGCGCCGGGGTCGATCGTGAACATCTCGTCCCAGGCGTCGATGGCCGGCTTGTTGAACCACACCGTCTACTGCGCCTCCAAAGGTGCGGTCGACGCCTTCACCAGAGCGGCAGCGCTCGAGCTGGGGCCGCACAACATCCGCGTCAACTGCGTTAACCCCACCGTCATCATGACGGCGATGGGGAAGCTGGGGTGGTCCGACCCGAAAGTCGCCGACCCCATGATACAAAAAATCCCTCTCAGGAGGTTCGGCGAGGTGCAGGAAGTCGTGGACGCGGTTTTGTACCTGTTGAGCGACAGGTCCAGCATGATCACCGGGTCGTGTCTTCCTGTAGATGGCGGTTACCTCGCTGTGTAACTCAAACGATAATAAAAAAATAATCTCGAAGTGTTTGTTTTCTTGACCAGTCTTCGACAGGACGCGTAACGATGCAGATCTGTTTCTCTGGGAAGAGGGCGCTGGTTACGGGTGCGTCCCGTGGGATAGGGCGCGCGATCGCCGTGGAGTTGGCGGCATGCGGGGCGAAGGTCGTCGCCGTAGGTCGATCGCGTCCAGATCTCGGTACGTTCAAACTTCAAAAAAACTTGTCTCAACGCGCCCTTGCAGAGTCGTTGAAGTCTGAGGTTCCCACCGTGGAAATCCTAACCGTCGACATTTCTGACTGGAACAGTACCACTCGAGCTCTGCAAGACCTGGGTCCTGTCGATCTCTTGGTGAACAACGCTGGCGAAGGGATGATCAAGTCGTTGGTCGACGTGGAAGAACAAGATGTCGATCGGTAAAAACTTGCAGACCGTAGAACCAGTCGTGACCGAATCGTTGCAGAATCTTGGCCCTCAACACCAAAGGCTTGATCAACGTGACGAGACTTGTCGCGAGGGATATGATCGCGCGGAAGGCTCCAGGAGCGATCGTGAACGTCTCCTCGCAAGCCTCTTTGGCCGGGCTTCTGCGCCACACAGTCTACGCCGCCAGCAAGGGTGCCGTGGACGCCTTCACCAGAGCGTGCGCACTTGAGTTGGGGCCTCACGGTATCAGAGTCAACGCCGTCAATCCCACAGTCATAATGACCGAAATGGGGCGGAAGTGGTGGACGGAACCCGCTAGAGCTGGAACGATGCTCCACAAGATACCTTTGGGGAGGTAATCGAGAGGGGGCGTCGGGGGTGACTTGTAGATTGTCGTTTGCAGGTTCGGGGAAGTAGCGGAGGTGGTGGACGCGGTTTTGTACCTCTTGAGCGACAAGGCGAGCATGATCACCGGAACTTGTCTCCCCATCGATGGGGGTTTCGTCTCGGCGTAGAAGACCTCGACTCGGCGATGTTTACCTGTTTTCAGACAATTGCATAACTCCAATAAACTGTTTATCTAAATCTAGTGTGGTAAATTACGTCAGTCGATTGCTTTTTAATCTACCCTCGTTTTCCATCTTTTTTATCTTCTGTGACGCAGTAAATATTTTGGTCTCGAAATATTCCTCGAACCGGTCCAAAAACAATTTGGCCAAGATTACATGAGGTTATCCGCGTGATTTTGTGTTTATTTCTTTTGACCTTGCCAGATTGATCTTGTTATCACCTATTCCATAACACCGATGTCGACATCCGTGACCTTCACTTCCCTTCGGAACATTCCACTTCTTCGTAGAGCGTCAACATGGAGATCACGTTCGCCGGGAAGCGTGCTTTGGTTACAGGTGCCACCAAAGGTGCGTTTCCATCCCCGCAAGCTCTCCGATAAACTGAGACTTCTTGCAGGTATCGGGCGCGACATCGCCAAAAGGTTGGTGAAATGTGGGGCGCAGGTCGTCGCGGTGGGTCGCAACCGCCAGCAACTAGGTAAACACGTCGTTCACCTCTTAGACCTCTTTGGAGTGCACTTGCTCTTGCAGAATCGCTAAAGTCGGAGGTACCTTCTGTGGAAGTCATCCCTCTAGATCTGAGCGACTGGAGCGCCACTGACGAAGCTCTGGCCCAGGTGGGTCCGGTGGACCTCCTCGTCAACAACGCCGGCCTCGGCTGGCTGAAGTCGATGCTGGACATCACCGAGGAGGATGTGGACAGGTAAACTCTGTCCACTCATAGATTGCTTGACATAAATGTTACTAAAAATGTTCACTCTACGCTACAACAAATAGATCCGGCGTGAAATTTAAAAAAATGGAAAGAGCAAGTTTAGGTACACGTGATGTTTTATTATTATTCTGCATGTTTGCACTTAGGAAAGACGAAAGAAAGGAGTAATATATTAGGTTTTATTAATAATACAGGGTATTTCAGGAGTAATAATGTGCCCGACGGAATAAAAAATGCAACCCACAATACATTTTAGATTTTCCGAAAAAGCTGGCTATGGAAATTAAAATATCCAGCTTTTTTCGGAAATGGCTAAACACAAGCAAGAGATTATTTAATAAGTACTCCTATTTAATGCACGAACAAAAATTACCTCTGTATCATTTTCGATGTTTGTAATTAGATTCTTGAGGCACGCACTCACTTCACAAATTTAAAAAATCAACAAAAAATCGCAACGGAACAGATCAAAACAGCAACACGATCAAAACTAATAACTTTTAAAACCAGAGAATCGCAAAACAAAGCTCTAAAGATGAAAAATCGCAAATCTAAATGCTTAAACCACTTGACAGAACTGACAATTTCAAATTTGAAATGTCATATAATTTATTTTTCGCCTGGGTTTTATAACAACCAATGAGAATCAGTGGCGCGAATGCTTCAAGATATTACCAACACAATCTTTGATACTTTCTTAATATTTTTATGTTATGGTTTGGGGATTTTCTTATCTAAGGATATTTAAAAAAATGCATTCTATCAGTGGACGTAGTCTACCACCTCTCCGTCTTGCTTCTTTGATTGATCGTTTTCTAGTGTGTTGGGTATCAACACCAAAGCGCTCATCAACGTGACCAGAATCGTCGCCAGGAGCCTGATCGCGAGGAAAGCTCCAGGTTCGATCGTGAACATCTCGTCGCAAGCCTCTCTGGCGGGGCTGATGCACCACACGGTCTACTGCGCCTCTAAGGGGGCGGTCGACGCCTTCACCAGAGCCGCGGCGCTGGAGCTCGGCCCCCACAACATCAGAGTCAACTGCGTCAACCCCACCGTCATCATGACCGACATGGGGAGGTTGGGGTGGTCCGACCCGAAGGTGGCGCAACCCATGTTGGACAAGATTCCGTTGGGGAGGTTCGGGGAGGTCAGCGAGGTCGTTGACGCCGTTTTGTACTTGTTGAGCGATAAGTCGAGCATGATCACCGGAACGTGTTTGCCCATTGATGGAGGCTTTTTAGCTTGTTGATGGAATTCAATAAAAATTACGATTATCTAATCTTGATTTCATTTGAAGTGATGCTACCGTGGCTTGCTTGCAAACGTTATCTTGTAATCCCTCGATTGGTGGACGCAAAGTGAGGAGTCGCCACGTTCTGTTGACTCGAACACAGTGGCGGACCACCAGAGGCGGAAGCGTGGTCTATGTGGTCTTGTCTGGTCTACCTTTCACCAAAAACTGAGACAAATTCCCTTTGGAAAATCCCCCCTAGTATGTTGAGGATTTTAAACAATTTAAAAAGCTCGAGTCTGGACGCCTCTGTTGAAAAGGGATCGTCCCGTCAACATATCTTATCTTTTCAACACCTTGTCTTCGATAAAATCTTCACTTGTTTTGTACTTTTCCACTTTCTTGGTCCGCGATGGAGATCGACTTCAAAGGAAAACGCGCTCTGGTCACTGGAGCAGCCCAAGGTGAGCATTCTCGAACCTGCACTCTTCTTTTGACACTTCTTCACTCGCTAAGGTATCGGTCGCGGAATCGCCGTGAAGTTGGCAAGATGTGGCGCCACCGTCGTCGCCCTGGACCTCTCCTTGGCCTTACTAGGTACCTCCACGATCGGCTAGATCCAAATCTCACACCTTCCCGATTTTAGAACCTCTCAAAGCTGAGATCCCTTCCGTGGAACTCGTCGCGGCAAATCTGTGTGACTGGGAGGCGACCGCCGAGGCCCTCAAAGCCGCCTACCCTTTGGACCTCCTGGTCAACAACGCCGGAGTCGCGTTCATCGACCCTCTGACTTCCGTCACGGAGGAAAAATACGAGAAGTAAAGCGATGTGTCAGGTCTAGACGTCGCTGTCTTTTTTTGTCGTTTCAGGATGTTTTCGGTCAACGTCAAAGCTGTCATAAACATCACCAAGAATGTGGTACAGGACATGGTGAAGCGGAAGGCGCCCGGTGCGATCGTAAACATCTCGTCTCAAGCGTCGAAAGCCGCTCTTCTGCATCACACGTTGTACTGCGCCACCAAAGGGGCGGTTGATGCGTTCACTCGAGCCGCGGCGCTGGAGTACGGCCCCCAAAAAATCAGAATCAACTGTGTCAACCCCACGGTGGTGATGACGGAGTTGGGGAGGAAGGTTTGGAGCGACCCCAAGATGGGGGGGGCCGATGCTGGCCAAGATTCCTCTGAACAGGTCGGTTTGAGACGGTTTCCGACGAAGAAGTCAGTCTTGTGTTGTAGATTCGCCGAAATCGCAGACGTCGAAGACGCTGTCTTGTTCTTGCTCAGCGACAGAGCGCAGATGATCACCGGGAGTTGCTTGCCCGTCGATGGCGGTTTCTTGGCGTGTTAAACCAACAACGTGTCTTATTTTCATGACGTAATAAAATTGTTTTAACTTGTCAATTTAAATTTGTTGCGTTTCGTCTTGGTGACGTACTTTGTGTTGACACTCCGATTCATGTCAGTCCTTTTAGTTCTATTGTTGACGCCTGTTTGGGGCACCATCGACTTGAATTTTGACGAACTGGAGTACCTCGCGAACCACCTCCTCCTCGAAGAGTGTCGCCGTCTGGTGGCTGCGGCTCACTTCAAATCGTACATAATGCCCAATTCCCTCGACTTAGCTGGTAAAAACACCAACAATCCAGACCTGCTCTAATTCGCCCCTTCCCAGAGGAAGCAGTCCCTAAAGACGTTCCTTGCATCCAGCTCCTCCTCCACTGGAACTCCGCCGAAGGAGAGGGTAAAGGCGAAACTCACGAAGTTCTGGAGCACAGACTGAGACAGATGGGCAAGTACGACCTTGCCGACTGGTTGGGAAAAACGGTTTTCCACCAACTCGGCGAAGACCTAGAAAGCAGCTTGCACGAAGGTTTGAAGGAGTTGTCAAACGACACTTCAACGTAATTTCGCCCAAAAATACTAAACTTCACTACAGCGCCCCTTCTAGGACCCCGAAAAATATCTCTACGCCCACTTTGTCGCCTGTCGTCGAGTACAGCGACCCCACGGAGTGGTTGCCCTTTGATTCGATTTGTGTAGCACTGCTCGCGATTCTAGTGTTGGTAACGCTTGTGTTGTGTTGTTACCTCATATGCCGTACGTGCTACCGCAAGTGTAAAAATTCAAAGAAAAGGTAACTCACGTCTAAGCCTAATAAATCCGTCCTGCAAATATTTTCAGAAATTTAGGGAAGTCTCAATACTACGAGATGGTGGGAAACGATGCGTCATCTTCAGAATCTGAGGACAAATTCGACATTCGCGAACACGAAACGCCGATGTGAAATGAAGAGAGAGGTTAGGTAACACGAATTTATCAGTTTTACTTAACGTTTATATTTAAGTTACAAAAGTAAAATCATTTTAAATTCACTTGACTTCTTTCACTTGGAGACCTGGAATTAATAAAATTGATTTGATATCAAAGGCGAGAATTTGTGACAAACCTGGAGGGAGCGACTGCTTCAGTTTTTCAGCCTTCTCTTTATCGGTGATCACCAAAGTGTAAAGAAATCGCGAACACCGCACCTTGAACTTGGTGTTTTCGGGATTCTTCTTTATTTTAACAGCTACAAATGATTGAATTCACACAAAAGCTCGTTTAGGCAAATCGACTTACATTTGGCGTCTTTTCTCCTCGCCGTGAGAAGAAACTGTTTGATTTCGTGAAGTTCACGGGGCTGCAAATAACCGTACAATTAATATTGATCTACTTCGTGGTCCGTTGAGTCCGTTATTGTCCAATTTCTTGGTCAAAACTTACCATGTTTCTATCTTATGTGAAGGCCTAACCTAAAAAGAAAAACAGATCAATAAGTTAAAAATTTTAGGATTAAAGTACAAAATATTAACATGTACGGATAAGACGTCGTCGAAATGAAATAATTTTGATAGCGTTTCAGTTAATTTATTAAAGATGATCAAAATAATTACAAATAAATAATGTAGTTACATACCTTCTGTCAACAAAACGTGAGAAAGAACATAGAAAAGAACTGTACGGTTGGTGACACTGAATCTGGTAACTGTTTCTGGCCTCTGGCGGGAGATTCAAAAATAAAAAATATCTTTTTCAATACAAAACCTTTATTAAAATATATATTATTAAAAACATAGTACAATTAAAGCAAATAAAACAAATAGCCCCAAAACGCTGATTAATTTAATTTTAGGCAACGCCCGATATCCACTCGCTTACAAGAGAACCAATTTGACGGCTTTGCTGAAAAACAAACGCGTGGTCATAATCGCTCACTTCAGCCTTGACTTCCGGAATGTCGGCTTTCAGCCTATTATAGTAGCTTTCGGGAGCCCATCCGTCGCGCCGACCATACAAAATTCTGATCTTGTCAGAATTTTGCTTGATCACGGCGTTGTCTCGCTCCTTGACTAAATCAAGTTCCTCAAAAGCAAAATCAAACACTTTCTCTAATATACTGGGCTCAATGAAACGAGTTAACGTTCTGAAATGCATTTTAGGCACGCTCTCGACTTTCATGTACACATACATGAAAAAATTGCTAATAACTGAAGGCAAAATTGAATATATCCAAGTCAAAAAAAGAATCAACCAAACTATGGGCTTTACATAAGTGGTCATAAATTTTCCATTCCTGGTCTCTGCCATGGTCTCGATGGCGGGAAACAGCAAATTCACATCCACAACCCTGGACCTGATCGATTCTTCCTTCAGCAAATTAAGAATCACATAGGATCCAATTGAGTGTCCAACTATGTGCAGTTTTGCATTTTCTGGGACATACTTGTTGATAAAATCAATCTAAAATGCATCAAGATTGTGGTACCCAACTAGTTATTTAATCAATTACAAACCTTATGTTTAATCTGTCCCTGCATTCTGAACAAATCTTCATTTCCTTTTAAAGGTGGTATAGGATCAACAGTATTGTTCTTAGGAATTTCATGGCCTGCATGCCCCACAATCCACACAGGAAACCCAGTTTTTTCATGCATGGTGTGCATAAACATCTTGTAAAATCCAGTCACTCCGGGATTACCAGGAATCATCAATATTATGTCTTTTGGGTCTGATGGCTTGAATGATTCTTCCACCCATTTTCCAAAAGTCAGGACGTTCGTCCTGACCCCGTTCACGTCTAGAAACGCTTGTTGCATCTTGAACTCTGGAACGAGACAATTTTTTTGGATGGGTCAATGTTTAACAACTTGTGCACAATTGATAACTTATCTAACCTTAAATTCCGCAGACGAAACTTTATCATCAGCCGAAATTATTCTTGATTGAAGTGTTATTTGAAGGGGACAACATTAAATTAATTAGTGCTGTTCTACATTGTTAAAAAAAATAACTGTTTTTACAGGGTAATTGAACTACAGCGTCATCTTTGGACATTTGGTTAGATAACAACTTCCAATTTGGGGATTAGGCATCTGCAAAGTGAACGGGAAATCTGTAATGAATGATAATAAAACAAATCGTTTGCAGTTGTTGGGGGGTGGTTAATTCAACCCAATCAAATTCATAGACAAAATAAAGAAATAAACAAATAATTTTGAATATTGATGACAGGAAACAGATAAGCGTTCATTAAAATTAACGTAAATACGTTGTTATGAAGTAATTAACTGATAAAGCCCTAATTTGCATGAAAAAAACAGATAAAACAAACATGGAGTCATGTTGTGTACAAACACATAAGAAAAAATATTGCATAAGAAAGAATACAACGTAACACAACTTGATAAACAAATAAAAAGAGAGCGTTAAAAAAAATTATGGCCGAGTGGTCCGATGTTTGTTTTTGTTTCCGTGAACTTACAGCGTTATTTGTTATATAATGATTTAATTTAATAGTTATTTGTACAACTAGTTATAAGTCACTTTTTTTAAATTAATTTCCAGTTTGATTAACGAGGGCATAGCCCGAGTTAATCGAGCAAATGAGTGAAAAAAAAGACTTTCATAACGTGTTGTACACGCTATCTTTTGTATGCAAAAGATAGCGTGTATAAGTTGTATAAGTTGAGAAATTTGTCCTAAAAGGATTTATGAAAAATAAAAAAAAAGTAGGTATGCTTTGACAATCATCTCCAAGGAGATGGAATAAAATGATGCAAAAAAGTACGATTTTTCGTTTAAAAAAGTGCTATGTACTTTCATTACGATATGCAAAAATGTTTTTTGAACGCTCGTTATCAGACTATAATTTCAACTTCAACTTGATCAAAATTTAACTTACCGTTAAAGTTCAAGTTTGCGCTGCTGAATTGATTCTCTTTGAAAATGTTTTTAAAGGAAATTCTGAGCAATTTTACAGAGTTCACTGTTCCGTTTTAGAAATAAATAACGCAACCCAAGTACAACTAAAAGTGTGTCCAATGCCACCGATAGATAATAAACAACTTTTAATTGCATAGGAACAGTTTAGTTCTGTTATTTTCATTTTTTGTTAACTATTTGCCACGAAGTTTAAAGAATGTTTTGGGTCACCAACTTGTCCAATAAATCCGTTGAAACGAACCTCTATCTAACGCCTTTCAAACTCTTCTCGACTCGCCTTCAATTCTGCACAAAATTTGGTGCAGATTTTAATTTTATTATGTTTCTCCCATACATTCACATTGACAATTATTATTGGTCCCTTTCAATTACAACAATTTGTCCGTTCAAAGTGTTTGTACAATATGATCAACAAAAAAAAGATAAGGGGCGGCTGTGGAAAATAAAATCTCTGAACATTGTTTGTTGCAGTTTCGACAAAATCTCTCTTCATCACCGCTGTGTATGATTGAAGCTACGTCGCATCTTTCGTGAAGTTTTGTTTTCCATAGCCCCTCATCTCTTTTCTTTTTGTTGATCATATTGTAAAGAGCGATCAAATTAATTTGTAATCAAGTTATCCATGAATCCGAAACCGTACCTCTATGTCGTTACTTGAACTCCACGCTTCAATAAACACAGATTAGATCTAGACATATCGTGCGTTCATTTAAATTTATCCTCAAAGTAGGTGTTAAAGACTCGATTGTGAACGTACTATACGGATAAAGGATCACAGATCAATTGCTTAAATTTACGCTTTCACACGAGTGGTGCGTTCTCAATCGACTCTCCAACGCCAACTTTGAGGATAAATTTGAATGAACGCACGATATCAATCGCAAAAGACATAGGGTTAGGGATTCAAAACTCTGGAATTGACTCTGTTTTAAATTAATTTTTCCGTTTTGAAACATTTCTTCAGGGCAATTCAAATCGTTAACAATCGATTTTCTATCTCGCTTCGTACACCACTGAAAAAAGTATCTTTATCATTCACAAAAACGTAGCTTTCGAATGCAACGATTAATTATCTGTTGGAGTTATGTCCATGTTTTTGAAGAGATTCGGTGAATGTTTACATGTTTAGTAAAATTATTACGAGTGAAGAATTTTAGTTAATATTTTTTATGGTATGTATGGGTGTTCTTTATTTTCTTATGAGAAAAAAAAAACTGTAGTCCGTTGCCTCTTTATTGTGTGAGCTTATCTGTACTACGTTCCTAAAACTTCTAAATACCAAATGTTGTTAGAACACTGCTTAATAGTGAAACATCTTCTGTAATTTCTTTTCTAATTTGATTTTTTATCCAGTAGAGCACGGAAATGCAACGTAATCACAATAACTGAATATAGTACAATGTTTTCGGAGTCTGTACGCAACAACGAAATCTGCGAGAACTCTGACTTGCAGGCAAAAGACGTAGAAATTGCAAAATCGGTACAGAAAATCCAAATTCGGTCCCCTTCGAAAATTCGAAAATCAACAAATTTGAGAAAAAGGAAGCCGGACGACTGGTCGAAACAAATCAAACAACCAACAAAAATCAAAACAACACAAAACAACTCTAAACAAAGATTAAAGAAGGTACAAGTCAAAACTCCCGAAACATCCAAATTTCAGACTTATTCGCAGAGTGGTAGAACCATGGATTTATTAGTACTGGATACGGCAATACCCTATAAACGTATGTCGACTTTGAAAAAACATATCACAGACTTCGGTACCTTCCCCCATTTCATTCTAACCTGTATTAAAATATGTTTCTCTCTGTTATTACAATACGTATGTCGTTTTGATGTTTCGCAAATGTCAATTTTGAAGTTTGAAATTAATTCAAAAGTCTGAACCTGTGGTCTGAACTGTCATAAAACTGCCTGCATTCGTAAACTAGAATAATTGCAATAATGAAAACCTGCAGAATTTGTTCTACTCCTTATAGTTCTTCAAGACAAGACTTATCTTTTCACTGGTATGTACCTAAAATAGACGATTCTTTACAAACACCGAAGACCTGGGTGTAATAGCTATTTGTGCAATAAGTTAGGAAAAGTGATTTTTTTCCTTACGAGATGCGGGATTTTTAATCGAGACGAAGTCGAGATTAAAAACGCGTCGAGTACGGAAAAAACACTTTTCCTACGAATTGCACACATGATTTTTTCTACTGGAGTTTGGAAAATACATAAAATTTGGATATTTTTAATATACTATTAATTATTTCTAAATTAAAAAGCGAAATCAAAATTGTTCTGCTTTCGTTACCATAGAGAAACAATTTATTAATGAAAAATTGTGAAGGCGTTTAAGCTTTTGTCTCAATTAAATACCAGTTTTTACGTTACGTATCCCAGGAGACGACCAAAATTGAACTTTTAGTGTTGAAATATTATTTCCGCCCATAGTAGGAAATTTTTCACTTTTCCTAACTCAAATTAGTATTACAATGTTGAAGTTTTCCAAACTCTAGTAGAAAAAAATGATTTCAGTTTTCCAAAAGAAACCTTCTGAAGAAACAAATGGATATCAGTGTGGAAGAGACAATCAAAGTTGCAAACGATGCGGTTATTTGTTCAAAACATTTTCGGAATTCTGATTAGGATGAATGTAAAAAACCATGCAAAATTTTAAAAAGCAAAACGACATGTAAATATGATCCAACATGTTGACGAGCAAAGGGAAATAGACTACGAATGTAAGAAAACTGCGAAAGCTCTAAACAAAAACAAGATAAGAAGTAAACTTAACAAAGTTGCATTATTTAATAATGAATAAATATAAAAATCTGTTATTTTGGTGTTTTTTTGTAAGTTTCATGGATACTTGTGAGTGAATTTACGCACAAATTAAAGTTAAGTGGTTCACAAAAGTATTGTTGTTGAAAGCAGACAACTCTCTTCACCTTTGTAGTCCAAACCTGGATTTCCTTTTGTGAAATCTTTACCAATAGCAGTGTCAGTGTTTCGCATTAGAGTGAAAAACAGGTACCTGGCTTTAGACGAATTTAGTCATTCTTAATATGTTCAAGTTCTAAAACAATAATACTTGATAGAGTTAACGGTTCAAATACTCTCGAACTATGCAAACTTCAGAGAAACAGATTAGAAAAAAGATGACACGAATGACAGGAGAGTAATAAATAATTGATAGATTGAGAATTTAAACCAATCAGAGTCGGGGCACTCGCTAAAGGATAGTGCTAATACCCAGATAATGCGTTGAGAGCGACAGAAATAGATGGTACGTCTTGTTCAACTATGATGGCTGTACACCGTATCCAGTACTACTACTAATAAATCCATGGGTAGAACGTTTTGCCCAGAACCTACCGTGCCAATTTTGTGCACCACTGACGAATCAAAAAGTTGTAGCGTCGCACAGTGGGCCGAAATCCCAAAAACCTGGTCACGAAGGTTGTTCGCTGGTTATTCGCGCTGTGAATAGCCGGTTTTTGATGAAATCTTGTACATAGAGGTTTTCAAGGTTGCTGGTTATGAATCTGCAATTTATTTTGCAAAAAAACAAAATAGCGAAACCAAAATGGCGACATTTTTTTTTTAAATGAACAGAATTTTATCAAAATCAGGATATGAAGGTTTTCGAGGTCGCTCAATACGATTTGAATATTAACGTTTCGAAAAACAAAATGGCTGATCCAAAATGGCGGACCTTATTAAGTATTTAAAAGTTAACAAAACGCCACCAAATCCGGTATTTGGGGGTTTTCAATGACGCTGAACACGAAATAAGCATCTACTTGTCAAGAAACATAATAGCGGATCCAAAATGGCGTACATTTTTGTCCAAAAGTTAACAAAACCCCACCAAGCTCAGTATGTGGGAGTTTTCAATGTCGTTTAATATTAATACGAAGGGAACATTAACCTTTTAAAAACAAAATGACATTTTTTAAAGTTAAGCAAATTCAGTTTATGGAGATTTATAGGAATGTGCTCTATAGAATATACTGGTATTCCATTGACATATTCATTTTATTCAAATCTTAAATTGTATTTTACAAGCTTCTCGTTATCTATATTAAATTTATAACTACTAAAAGTCAGTAAAATCGTACATTAAATGGTTAGTTTACATTAAAAAAGGTTTCCTTTATCTCCTGCTCATTTCATTTTCAAAAACTTTTTCCGCTTCATTGATTCAAACTATTTTTGAAAAGAAAAAAAAAATTATCTTCTTTCCAAATAAACATCATCTCCCATAGTTTATGTAATATCATACAAGTTATACAAAATATTATAAAGTTTTAAAAATAAACGGTAGATATAATGAATTTATATAAAAAATTAGCAAAATAAAAAATTTATTATTCATTGTTTATGTAACACCGGTTCCCTGTTATCAGTATTTATTCAAAAATGCATTTTATATACACATACGATGTATATACATGCGAAAAAGCATTTATATACATGGCCTCTTAAACGCACTTGAATATTCGTTTGTTACACGAGCGTGCAAAATTGTGGCTAGAAGGCAAAAAGGCAGGTAAAGGCAGCTGCATTTTTGTATATTAAAAGGTAAACGTGTAATTAACATTAAGAAATTAGTTTGACCGTGGGACTCCGTGGGACTTTTGACTTTGCATCACATTTATCACAATTATCTGACGCGCGCTCGCGTTTAGTTACTGGACAGTGAATTGGTAATAACAAAATCAGTTCGGGTTAAAGGTTTTTTTTTGTTACATAACATTATTCTACTTAAATTTAGGAGAAGGATCCATTATTTAACACGAAGTTCAAATAGCAATAATTAACAATTGTACGCCGTTTTTAAAACGTAATATTTTTGCGCGGCTAGGACACGAAATGCAGGGTGCTCGACGCTCACTTTCCAAATGGAATATAATAATAGAAACCCCAAATATTTGCATTGGTCAAAAGCTCTGAAAGATTCTAGGGGGGCCATTACATATATTCCATAAGTAAAAAGTTCCTAAATGGGAATTTTTTTTTGGAGACCTGTCACCAGGTTTTCGGGATTTCGGCCCACTGTGCGTCGCTGTGAACGACTTAGCAGTGTCAAGATAAGACTCAGTTGAAGACGGAAAGTCGAGAAAATGTGCCATGTGCAGTACCTATTAGAAGTTGAAGATTCCGATCATATAATCTGTTTCAAAATCAAAAATCCACCAACAGTGCATTCTACCTCGAAAATACAACCGACAACGTCGCCGACTTTTGTTTTTAGTCAAATGTCAAAAAAAGTGGGGTTATGAAAGAAAACTGTTGGAACAGTCGTTTTGGTCGTAGTTCATAGTGTTTTTTATTCTCATTTTATTATTTCACTCAAAAAGTATCATATGGTACTGGTTTCTAAAACCTTTTTGTACATAATAATTATTTTGTGTTTCGTTTCAACAGTTCAATGTCAAATTTTGGCGGGAGGTTGAGCCAACCCAAAAAAATTAAACTTTTTCTAGGGATTTCTTTTTTTCTGCCAACATAATTCAACAGGTGGTGGATTTTTGATTTTGAAACAGATTATACGTACGCAGGGACAGAACTGAGTCAGTGCGCCAACACAATCTTACCTGATCTTACCTTTTTCGTTCCAATTCCACAACATCTACACCGCGAACAAGAAGATCCAAGCGGCTCTCTACGATATTTTGACTTGCGTCCCGACGAGACAAACGCACAAATTTTATCCAAAATTCACGATGAAACTCAAAAAACTGTAACGATAAAAACCAAACATAACCTCAAGCGACAGAAAAACTTGACATTTTACGTTGGTCGTTCGTCAAAACTGCCCGCCAAATTTGAAGATTTTCAGCGTTTACCAAACAAAGTGGTTTCTTTGATTTTCTTGTAAACCATTAACATTTGTATAAGGCATGTTGGGGGTTATTTTGCCTTCTTTTAACATGTACCACATCAGGTTAAAATATCTGTACAACCTTCAAAGTCACGTTGTACAAATGTCTGGTAGGCTTAAAATTTTAGACGTCATGTCGGTGACAAGTTATTCTAATATGACTAAGGTTTTTTTAGAACGAGTAAAAAATCAATTTTATGAAAAAAAATTGTCCGTCGCTACAATGAGAATAAGAAAAGTATGAACGGTCTGACACTAAAGTCTATTTTTTCCTGGTAGGCGCGTGCGTGCGCATCTCCGAAAGGTAGAATCACATAGCTAGGATTTTTAGCAGGATGCAGGAATTGTTAGTATTTTTGGTTGCATATTATCTAGGGGGATCAGTATTTGTGGTTGCACATTAAAACTCATGTTTATGATTTAACATGACATATAAAAACTTCTTAACCTCTAAGAAATGTTTTTTTAATAAATAAACGGACACAACACAAAACACACACAAAACATGAAAGGAAAACTAAGACACGATGAAACAAAAACGGCAGCTTGGACCTGATTGACTTGACAGTACAGGACACGGACACTGCAATATTGCACATTTCTCTAGTGTAAGTAGAAAAATAAAGTAACCAATAGGAAAGTCGTATTTCGTTGCAGGATTTTGTAAATGCGCGCGCACGCACCAGGAAAAAATAAACTATAGGAAGATGTATACCTAATCATAATTATCTACATATACGGGGTGATCAAGAAGGACTGTTTAAGTTGGTAACACTGGATCGTATTTTAAATCGTATAACAGGAGTAACTTCCGGTTGTTGGTGGCTTGTCGTTATTAATGATATACCTATATCAGATATTTGTCAAATAAACCAACAAAACATATCCAGTTGCAGTGTTATAAATAACCGAATTAAAAAATTTTCTTAATTGTACTACCAACTTAAACAGTCCTTCTTGATCACCCGGTATTATAATTCAGAATAAGTGGCATCGCGGTAGGCGTTGGAAATTCAAATTTACGTTGGCAGCAAGACCCTTGCTAATAATACCCTAGTTTCAATGCTGTTGGTAACCTTCGCTTTTAGTTTGGCCTTGATATTATCAATGGGATCGTTTAGTGTTTATTTTCTTGTTATAATATTTTGAATTTCCTTCTTTCATTTATGAAAAGTGTATTATTTTTCTGGGGGTATCTCTGCTGTGGGCGAAAACCATGTCAAAATTATGTAACGCATAACCTCAGAATTCAGAATAAAGTAATGACGGTTTCACGTTTACAAAATTTTTTGACATAACATAAAGCTCGCTTTAGAGAATCAACACCTACCGCGATGCCACTTATTCTGAATTATATCGTGTGTTCCAATAAAAACTCACTCGCAGTAAGCCATGACTATAGAGATAGATTTTAGGATCACTGGAAGTAGTTCATTTGTTACTTACAAATTTTCATCATATTGTGAGTGACAGATAACCTATAAATTTACTTTAGTAGTTCATTTCACATCTGGTACTAAGACATACTTCACTTTTGTCATGGCTTGCTGCGAGTGAGTTTTTTGTGGAACACACGATACTACAGGGTTATTCACGAGAGGGGTACTTCTGAATTTTTATTTTGCCGCAACCAACAATACTAATGGCAGTAACTACTAAATCAAATGTGTTATTTCTTTTAAATTAGAAATCAAAGTAAGTTGGATAGATTTGTGAGAAATGTCAGATAACCTGTATTTAATCAAAAATCAACAAATAAATTAACAAATTAAGTTAATGTAAAAGGTGTTCGAAGGGTCTGCCATCGGCTTGTAAACATCTGCAGCGGCGACAGAATTCTTTCCAGACTCTCCATAAATAAGGAGTCTTTTCGTCATTATTGTAAAAACAAATTTTTCAAATTGACAAAGATTTTTTTCTTTAATGTCAAAGAGACAGGACTAAGAGCCGTCGTGGATTCAGTTATAATTATTTTCAAAATTTTAAATCAAGATATTGTTGCAATGTGTATAATGGGTTGCGGCAAAAAGAAATTCAGAAATACCCCTCTCGTGAATAACCCTGTATAAGCTAACTTAGACAATTCTGTCAAGTTTGAGTGTAAGCAGCGCCAACGCCTAAACTACAAACTAATCGAACTGTCAGATTATTCCAATGTTCTTTAATTTTAGCTTAGTCGGCTTTGACACCAACATTCTGCAAAATACAAGACATTACAGGAGTTCCATAAAATGAAGATCTTTTGGATAGATAACGGCTTGAATCTACGGCTTTCGACCACGTTAAAACATTTATTATTAATTTTTTGGTAATTTTCCGTTTTGTTCAATATATTTCTCATTATTACTTAGATACGCAGCTGTGCAATGAAACTAATTTTAATAAAATCGTTCTAGGTATATCAAACCGCTATTTTTTATACAAACTCGTTGTTCCACTGAAATTATTCACAAACATTTTTGTTCATCCTCATCCTCGATCATGACACTCGTTATTTTTTTACAGTTACACACACACTAGTTATTTCGTGATCTTTTGCATAAAATGACATCAATTTATCATATTACAGATTTGAAAAACACTAACTAGAGCCTCAATAATACAAAATTCACTTGCGCTTGCGTGGCCATTTTACAGGAGCAGGAGGCATTGGTCCGGCTAAAAGTAGGGATTTTGTGTTGTCATCGTTTTCGGTTGGCACGTGTTATCAGGATTGTGTCAGGCGTTATAGCATACCTATCAAATGATTTTTCATTGTCGGTGTGAAAAAATTAATAGTAGTTTATTTAACGAGTTCGCGTGTAAATTAGGCTTTTTTAGCATGAGTGGGCCAGTTTTAATGGCCCACGAGTGCCAAAAAAGCTCAATTTACACAAGAACGAGTTGAATACGTTTTTTTGCTCGACGAGCCCCTTAAAGGCTCCAAATCGCTTAAAATCTTTAAAATTAGCTTGACGCTTCGTTTTGACAAGTTGTGACATTTATCAAAATCCGTTCACACAGAAGAAAATTCTCAAATTCTGACAGTGCCGAACAAAAAAATTTTTTTTTGCATATCGTAATGAAAGTGGCACTTTTTTAGACGCAAAATCGTAGTGAAAGTAGCACTTTTTTACACGAAAAATCGTAGTGAAGGTAGTACTTTTTTGCATCATTTTATTCCATCCACAATTCGATATCCTTGGAGATGATTGTCAAAGCATACCTATTTTTTTTTTTTTGGTAATTTTTCATAAATCCTTTTATACCAAATTTCTCAAATTATTTCGATATGGAAAAAAATAGTGTGTACAACACGTTATGAAAGTCTCTTTTTTTCACTCATTTGCTCGATTAACTCGGGCGTAGCCCTCGTTAATCAATCTGCAAATTCGTGAAAAGAAGTATGACTTTCATAACGAGTTGTACAGTCGATGGACAAATAAAACTGGGACAAAAATGACAATCACATAAGTCAAAATTTACATCGTTTAATTACGGCTTTATCACAAATAGGTTAACTTCGGTATGATATATTATATAGACACTGACAAATATATTGACAATTCAATGGTCTGATTTACATAGATTAAATTTTAAGTGTCCCAGTTTTATTTGTCCACCGACCGTACAAATAACTATTTCTATTCACAATATCAACTCAAGCTATTTTAAAACGAGTTTTTGGATTTCTTTTTAATAAGTCATAACATCCCTAGTATGTTAATAGCTATAATCGAACAGTGTGGTGGTGTAAAGTTTACAGCTGAATTAATTCTCTTTTGGGATAAAAATGATGTGATTGACAGGATTTTGATAATTTTTGTATTTTTTCTTAGTTATCAAGTGACCGCGATCGTTGTTGTATAATATTAGGGTAGGCGGAGAACTCCTTGTTGGTCGACAGTTGACGTTTCAAATTGACATATTTGGCAAAATGATTGATATCAGCTGAAAATTTTCTTTGGTTCATCTCAGTTAGGGAGAGCATCACGATGAATGACCCACCACCAACATCATCCATCCAATCGTCTCAATACTCCATGATATCGGGAAAACCATACCTCGCCAGCATTAAATCGTCGACCGTTGAAGCCCAGATCCAGAGCGTCTTCGCCAAGGCCAGTTCAGCCACCATGGGAAGCGGTAAATGTTGACGAAAACACAAAACACCGTTTAATTCGCATGCGTAGTATACAGCCGCCATGACAACAAATCTGCAAGAAGCAAAAAGTCCACCGACTCCAAGAAGGCGTTCAAGTCGAAGAGGCGCCTGAAAATGACACAGATAGATGCGCTCAGGACCGAACTGATCGAATGCTGTCTGACGCACATGCAAGACTCGTACCGGGTGCATTTGAACCGGCTCAAAGGTAAAGAGTTGAGAAAGTGTCAAAGCGACAAGTGGGTGTTGCAGGGCTTCAAATTTTGGACACGCTCGTGAACATGAGTCCCATCAACAAGATCAGTTCGGAACTGGCGGTTCACATGGTGTGGGCGTGTCTCAGCTGCGTTCACCACTTCCTGCTGAGACTGACGTCGGAGAGCGGTTTGCTGCAGTGGCTCAGAAGGCAAGACTCGCAGTGACGCTGGACGCAATCGCATTTTCCAATTTCAGACGGCAAGCTCGCAAATCGATCAACACCTACGACAATCTGCTGATCTTTCTCATCCCGATCTACAACACGGTCGTATTCAACGCCGTCATGACTTTCTTCGAAGAGGCGAACATCTGGGACGTGGAGTACTTCTGCTCCAACCTCCTGCAAAGACTCCTGATGCACTCCGACGAGACGAACAGGACCAACTCCGTGATCGAGATAATCTGTGAGTAGCACATATTGTCTTGTAGAGTTGTTGCGAGTCACACTAGCTCTGATCGAGAACTCGACGCTGACGAACTCGCTGACTTCGCGTCAGATCCTCCAAGTCCTCTTCGACATCGAAGAGTCGAATCAGTGGACGCTGATGAACGACAGGCTCTTGGACAGGTTCCTGGAAATGTACTACCGCAGCTTGACCCCGGAGGACAACCACGAGTACAACTACGAATCTCTGGAGAAGGGTCTCGAGACCTGTCTGAGGACCATGAGCAACTACCTGCCCGAAAAGCAACTCATGTTCATGGTAATTAACTGACACGCAGTGTCACGCTTGTAAAACGCCGTTCAGCAGATCAGATGGATGTTGGAGGTGACCACTTCGGAGAAGATATCAGACGAGAATCTGCTCAATTTTGGCAGTCTTCTGGAGCACGTGACGACTTTGTACAGCGTAAGAGCAGTGAAACATCCTCTACCGGAGCAAGTCATTCCTGCGATTCTCAAACTGATCGCGTCCAAGAACCTCCTCTACAGCCTCCTCGGCAACCGGATCTTACACAACTTGATCGACCGCTGCAACAACAAGTTGAAGTTCGACTCGCCGCGCATATTCTTCAGGAACTCTCACTACAACATAGTCTTGAATAACTACAACTCAATGGACAAGTTGCTCTTCCAGCGCTACCGAGAGCTCCTCCACAAGACTTTCGTCGAGTCCGTGATCAAACACGGAGTCCACAAGTACGCCGTCGAACTCTGTCAAATTTGTCGTGACGGTCACTTTTCAGGATCCACTTGGAAAACATCTACATTTCGATCGTCCTGTTTTTGGTGGAGATACCGTGCGGGTACACCGCAGCGGCTGGAGTCTGCATGGCGATGGCGATACAGGAGGCGGCTCTCACCAGCAGGAACATCCAAATGACTCACGCTCACCGCCTCCACGCCACAGTAGTGTCGATACTGTCGTTGGTCTGTTACATCCACAAAGCCGACGTTTTCTACGATTACGTCGACACCATCATCGAGAGAAGGGCCAACTTCGCCCCACATCTCAACCCTCCACTGAGGGTCAAGTACAAGTACGCTCAACACCACATGTTGTGGAACAAACCGGATTTGTTCTTCGAGGACTGGGAGACGCGGTACGGTCTGTGGAGGTGCTTCAAGAACAGACACAAAGATATCGTCGTGGTTCACACTTAAGCTCAATAAAAAAAGGTAAACATCCGATTACCAGATTGGGAGTGTTAACATGTTGGCGGTTCAAGGATGCAGCTTGAAGGATACAGAATTTTTAAAATCACGGTACGAATTACCAAGGATGAAGACAATTGAAGATAAAACTTAGAGAAATTTGACAACATCGCATCAGTGTCTACATTCAAGAAACAATTATTGTAGATTTACATGAGACATCACCAAAGAGTAGATCCACCACTGTCGCTTTTTTTTCTTCGATCATTTTTGACAAAGCCAGTAGATACATATAAAGACACGGGTGACATTTAGTGACACTGACAGCACCAGTAGCGATGGGTCCGTCAACAGATGTCGCTATTGAAGCTATTTTTAAAATTTGCCTTTGATTTTCACGGAGCATTTTAATGTCTTTTTGTTGCAAAACGGAACCATGATTGAAAAAGATAGATTCACATATTAAAAAAATACATATGTTAGAATCGCATTCCACAGACCTCGCATTCCATCTCAGCACCTTTTTGTCAGATGTCCCTTCAAACTGATCAGGTGTAAAATGTTTCTAAAAATAGGCGAAATGTATTAAACTATGTATGTACGAAATTTAAAGATATGAATGCTTTTGTATGAAAATACTAACTTCGCAAAGTCGAACGTTTTCGGATAATTTTCTTCGTCCAATATTTAGAATCCAAGCCTTATATCGGCTTTTATTCGATATAGGCAAACGGTAAAAGCTTACTCCAGAAAAGCTTCGGCAATTAAGGGCACAACAAGACGGCATTATTGCTGAATAATTTTCAAATGGACTTTTTAAATTTCGATCGTAGCGCCGCGAGCGGAATTCTAATCGTTAGTGGTGCTGTCACGGCTTCCTAGATTAATAAGAGTCGAAGCCTCTAATACGGCTGGTCGAGTTCCTTGAACTGTCTGTTCCTTCAAAAGCCAAAAGTATAGTAGCGCCCTCTACCAAAAAACGGATATTTTTTAAATTAAATGAATGAAAAATCGTATTAATGTTTTTTTTCTATCAATAATCTACTTTTTGAAGTAGTGTATGTAACATACAAATTACGATTCTTTTTAAAATGAGATTTGTACGCGGTTAAGCAGCCAAATACACAAATGTATAGTGGCGCCCTCTCAGGAACAGAAAAAATGCCTGCAACTGATGAATTCGACCAGCCGTATTAGAGGCTTCGACTCTTATTAATCTAGGAAGCCGTGGGTGCTGTCATCCGAAGTTGTCACCCATGTCGATACTTTATATTTTTGACGGTATCGGGCGCCATCTTGTAACATGGCGACTGAATATTTGAAACTCAAAGCTGTTAACATTTCTTCAGAGTGTCGACCAACACCAAACAACACAGTAGGTAATTGATATAGCGCGAAAGCTGCCGATAATTTCTGTTGCGGTCAGCGTTATCTCTTTTTCGTTGAATAATCGCACAGTGTAGGTTGGGCTTATCAAACATGGAACCACCACTTCAGAGTACTGATTATTTATACAACGGAAACTATTTATTCATTTGTTTCCGATTTGTATCTGATCAGTTTTTTTTCCGCTATAAAAATACTTGTCGATGTAGATTAAATGTTTTTGTTCAATTCTGTCTAGCATATTATATTATGCAAATAACAGAAAAAAAACATTAATATCTCGTTACAGTGCATTGTTTACATCCAGCGAAACAGTAGTGCACTAGAATAATTAAAATTTTTGTGTAAACGTCGGCTACTCCTAGGAAGTACCATTTTTGTTTCTGTCAACTCTACACTCGTCAATATACTACGCGTTGATGGGTTGATTCTAGACTTGGGAGGCGGAGTGAAACTTCCCGACTCAAATAAAAAACATATGAAAACTTCTTTAATTAACTCTAAATCTGAAATTTTGGCAAGAAACAAATTTATATAAGCTTGTAAAAATCCGTCAACATAATTACTTCTTATCGTAGTACCTAATAACGTAACAAAAAAGCATCATGCAAAACAATAAGGAAAGGTACTAAAGTTAATACTGTTCTTGTAGTTACTATTCAGTCTTAATTTGGCAAGAAAGGAACATGAGACTGTTCCCGATTAAGACTTCATCTTATGGCACAGTTTCTGATGGTAGGTCCAGTCTTTGATCTGCAAAAATCCAGTGAAAATCCTGAAGCGCGGTCACTCGTGGGACTCACCTGACACTCGCGTCCGCAATACATCGACGAGTTGCAGGCGCACACGTATATCGCTTTGTTCCCGCAGAGACACTTGAAACCGTCACCGCCACTGTCGCTCTGAAACAGAACAGACGTAGGGGGAGACACAAGCGAAACTCGCGTACCGACCTGGGCCGTCACGGGGCTTCCCAGTCCGCTATCGACAGGCGAGACGGCCTAAAACACTCGAATTAAACAACGAAACTACACCGGCACAAGTCACCTCTCGAACCGGAGACTCCTCTGCGGAGGTTTCGTCGAAGCCCTCCGCCTTCAACGGAAACTGCTTGCATTCGATTATCTCCTCCAACATTGCCTCCTCGTCTCCATCGTCGATCCACGTCAAGTCGATGATTTCACCGTCGATCGACGTCGCAGGTGTGACACGATTACTCTCCGGTTTCACGGTCGAAGCAGGTGGTGGTGTCGCTATTATCACAGACGTGGTCCTCCGCTCCTCGACTGTTGTCGGCTGCGTGGTACTGATCTCGCACTCGGCTTGTCGAGGCGCTACGCTTTGTTGCACTTCAACTCGAAAGTTGGGTTGTGTCGGTTCGGGGTCCGGTCGGCTCTGTTCGTCTTGTCTCGGCCAGCCTTGCAGTATTATAGGTAGCTGTTGCGTCGCCACTTCCGGCACGTTACCCCCGTAAGATTCTCTCTGGTCCTGCGTCCTCTTCCGCTGAGAACTCGAGTAATGAGGAGGAGGTCGATTTGCTTGTTGAATGCGCGCCACCTGCGCGATCCGCCAGTTCTCGATGAGCCGGTACTGCCGTATCTGAGCCTCCAGTTGCTTGAATTGTTCTGTCGTGAAGAGCACCACTAAAAAACACCGTTACTCCGATTCTTCCTCTCGGTGACGACTTACCTTCCTGAGATCTCGCTTCCATCCTTTCCATCGCCATCTTGATCGCGTTGAAGAACTTCTTGGTGAAAGGGGTGGTGCACAATAGCTCGCAGGACCTGATCATCAGGTAGATGTTCGCGCACGTTCTGTACATTCTACTGGGCGAATTATTGTCCAGTTTCGTCGAGACCACGCGCAGTACATCGTTCATGTGCACACCCTGCACTTCGATCGTCGACAGTTCCCTGATTAAATTTTTACCGAAGGTCAGCGTCACGTTGTTCATGTATATCCCGAATCTGGCGTGTTCTTGTTGGTAATCAGTCGGAGTGAAGAGGTTCCTCATTTGTTGACAGAACGTGCGAGCGTATTCCCGCCAATTGGAGAATTTGTAGACGTGAGGATATATCCTGTTTCCGCATTCGGTGTAGGACACCAGATGATACTCCTGTGCGGGCTGCGAACGCAGCAAGCGGTACAGTTGGGGAGGATACTGAGGTTGAGCGCTCAACTGATACTGAGACCGAGCGGCCTGTTGATACTGAGAACTTTGTTGATGCTTAGTATGAGATTGAGCACCTTGTTGATGCTGAGTGTGAGACTGAGCACTTTGTTGATGCTGAGTGTGAGACTGGGCACTTTGTTGATGCTGAGTGTGAGACTGAGCACTTTGTTGATGCTGAGTTTGAGCCCGAGGGCCGTGTTGTTGGTGCATCGCTTGGATCACCACCTGCACCTGTGCAGGTAGCTGGCCACCCACTACTTGTCTTTGCGTCGGTTGCTGAACTTGTTGGACACTCGTCTGAAAGGGTGCCGTCCTCGACTGCAAACTGTTGTACATGGTGACAGGTCGTTGCGCGCACGAACGTGTCACTTGCGACTGTACAGGTTGCACCGGCGACGCGATGGTGACGTTGGGAGGAGGTGTTGTACTTCGCCCCTCCAACCAACGCCTCGTCATGACTGTTACATTCGTGACTGCGGCGTTTTGTTGTTGAGGTCTTTCGATTGTTCTTTGCTGTTGGGGCGGCGGACGTTGCGAACAAGCCGTCTGCTTTGAAACCGACGAGTTCTGGGCAACGCTTCCGACCAACAGGATCGCTGTTCCTTGAGGAGCTGCCGGACCTTGTGGCAAAGGCATCGCAGCGGTTTGGTCCTTCTCGATGGATGATGGCTCGACGCTTTCTTTCTCGAGATGGTCGCACTTGATCTCGACCAGCTCCGGCAGACAAGGTTCCGGAACGTCGTCCGTCAAGTCGATGAAGGCGGCGGCGGTCTCTTCAGTGCTTTTGATTTCTTCTTCCTCCTTCAGAGATTTCACCGGCTTGACGGTCTCACTTCGACAAACTTCAACTGTATCGTTCACTTTTACCGTCTCGAGCTCGTTTACTTGTTTAACTAGGGCACTGTCGCTGAACACTGGGGGGATCACTAGGTTTGAATTCACAAAGTATTCGACGTTAATCACTTGTTCGATAGCAAACGAGAACTTTATCTTTGGTACTTTAACGGGCGACGATCCACTCTTGTCCCCTTCGCTCTTTCGTTTCCTGCACACTTGAAAGAACTCTCCGGTTGGGATGTCGATCGACACGGGTAGAGTGTTTCTTTCGCACTTCTTTGGTTTACTAATTGCACTATTCGATGATGTCCTTGGCGAAATCTCCACGTCGTCCAGGGGACTCCCGAACAAACGGATCAGCAGTTCTCTGATGTTTTCACGTTTTGAGATTTCTCGATTTTTCTTCAGGGTCGATTTGTTCGCAACTTGGGATGTAGATTCCGTTTCTTCGTTTTCATTTGCAAACATCTTACTCAACTCGCCTTCGATGTCATCGATCTCCCCGACCAGCACGCTCTTATCACTAACATCTACTTCGCAATGGTGCAAAGCCAATGGATCGTTCAACTCTTCCGATTCGTTACTCCCGTAAATGCCTTCTTCGTGTGTTGAACATTCCACATAATGCCCTACGTATGACAAGTCTGGCTCGCTCTGGTCTGAATGAAAGCTCGATTCGGTTGACGGTCTGAAACAACGTAATCCAACTTTTCATTATTTTTTCTTGAGTAGCAGCAAGTTTTTTTTGACTCGGTGATGGTGTGCACTGTATATAATTACCTATACTGCAATTTTTTCAAAGGAGATAAAATTACTTTTGGGCTACCCTGCAACTGCTGAATAATTTTATCCGTGAAAGGCTCTGTTTGCCACTGTAAAAAAAGTACAATTGTTAGATTTGACAGTAAACAACATTGTTTTGTTAATTACGGTTTTCAATTTTCCAAGTGCTGTACAGTACTGACGAATTACACACTTGGGGCCAATTTAAAGGCCCTTATATATTAAAATGTCGTAATCTTTCATATCTTGAGATTTCATCGGTATGGGAAAAACATTAGAGATAATACAGATTTAACCATTCTGAAAGTTTCTTGGAAAAAATTTCTCTTGGTAAGCGACAGTACCTTCGAGTGATTTAAGTTAACCAGTCGTGAATACCCCAGGAAGATCGACCCAGGTAAAAAGATATTTTATAATCTTTTGATGTTAGGAGTATGTATTACAATTTTTCGGAATTTAGGAGTGTAGTCTTAATAGGGTCTTATTATGGCAAATTTATTTTTCAAATTAAAAAAAAAATGTAATAGACACCGAAACTAAATCACATCAATACGCAATTAATTACCTCGATTTTGGGATGATTGGAAAAAACCAGCGACGCAAACGCTTGTGGGAAAACTTCCTAATTAAAACTGAAACACTTTTTACATCGGTTTTGGTCTAACGGTGTGTAGTGGAGTTGGAATTTTAAGAGTCAAATTTTTATAGTTTTTGAATGGTTCTTTTACGCGACAAGTGTTTAATGGATTACGCCGTAAAATATTTTTTTCGAGCACACTAGACCCACCCTATGCATAAAAAATTCGTTCTGACAGCACTCTTTAGCTGGTCGTTGCGGTGTGATAATTTGTAGTAAAAAGGTTTATTCAAGGTTAAGTTTATGATAAGAATCGTAGCGCTACCCTTTTAATCAATAAATTAATTACATGAAGTGGGGCGTGTGGAGTCGAGCTTGTTAATCAAATGAAGTAATCGTCTTGTTTTTCGCTAATACCAACAATAATAACAACGTGAAAGCACCGTTCGATTAGTGAAATTAAGCAATGCCTGGCGGGGTTAGTGTATGGATGGGTGGCCGCCGGAGTTATGACTTCAAGCTATAGCTTCATTGCTGGATTTCAGTATTGTTTGTGATTCGTAATGTATTATGAATAACTGCGACGTGCGATATCATAACTTACGATAGAAACGTAAGCAATATTCTTGTTCGTTTTTCGGGGAATGTCCGAATTCCAGAGTTGGATATAATAGATAAGCTTATGAATGACGTAACTAGTCTACTTTTCGTTGTTTAATTGTTATCGTGGGACTGAAAAATGTTTTTTTTTTAGTTTTCTTTGAATTGAATGGCGATGGATCAGTACTAAAAGACCGTCCCACAAAATACACATTTATCTAAAAACAACGAGTTAGTGTGTAGTAACATTAAAAAAAACTGGAAATAAAACAGTCTAAAAAATAGTACCAACGGTTAAATGCAGTATTTACAGCTTTACAACGCGGACGATCGGACTACTGGAAGTGAACTTCAATGGTGATGTTTGACGTTTACAACGAAACAAAACCTATCGTAATCGTTGAGGAACTTGATGTGAAACTCACACATGTACTCGTGTAAGTATGTATCGACAGAAACTAAGCTTCATCAATGAATTTCAAAATTTGTGAGTTCTTTCCAAGGCGGTTTGCGACATGAAAGTAGTAAATGGGTCGTGTCCTTTAGCATGTATTGTTATAATTTTTGTGTTTGAAAAGAGAATGATTGGTCAGGAACGATTATGAATTTGTGCAAATACTTCTTTACTGTATTAATTTCTTTTATTTTCGCTTTGTAAGTTTTTAAATTTCAATTAGATCATAACCGAAGGTGTTTACTTATTAGTTAGAACATGAAAGTTTATCGTTAATGATCAAGTTGTATGTACAGTCGATGGGCAAATAAAACTGCGACAAAAATGACAATCACATAAGTCAAAATTTACAAAATTGCATGGTTTAATTACGGTTTTATCACAAATAGGTTAACTTTGGTATGACATATTATATAGACACTGACAAATATATTGACAATTAAATGGTCTGATTTACATAGATTAAATTTTAAGTGTCCCAGTTTTATTTGTCCACCGACCGTACATATCATTTAATATTTTTTGATTACCCAGATTAAAAAGTTGTACGCAGGTAATAGACATTTCATGAAAGAATAACCATAAATAAAAATACTCACAAAACTTGTAACCAGTTTTTAACCCAATTATGTTTATACTGTCAAGTATTTGCACTTAAAAACGGTCATGTTTTAGATAGGATTTGAGCCACAGATCGGCTAATTTATTGCAAAATTGTCATTTGTGTTCAGATACCGTGAGATTATTTAAATTTATAATAGATTGGCAACACTGTTGATGTTTAGGGTTCTCATGTTAATCGTTTTAATTTAGAAGAAATGAAGCACTAGAAAATAATACAGTTTTATTGACAATCATAAAAAATGTTCAACGTGTTCTCCCCCGGCTTGGGTACAACTGTTAACTCGCAGTATTGTATTGAAATTATGAGGCGTCACTTTGACAAATCAAATTGTCAACAATGTTGCCAATCTAATTTAAAAGTCAGAGCATACTTCACATCATATCATATCATCTTTGTATCTCTTGATTAATTGTTTTTCTCATCCAACATTTTCATACAGGTGATCAAGAAGGACTGTTTGAGTTGGCAAATACCATTCTGAACATTTTTTTATTCGGCTGTTTGCAACATTGGTTTATTTGACAGGTATCTGACGTTAACATTAATAGCGACCAAATGGTAGGTTATGAGAGTAAACATTAACGGTAAAAACAATGCAGATCAATTATTATCTAAAAATTAAATAAAAGAAATGCCCGAAGTGCCCCTCATTTGGCTCTAAACATAAATTAACACTTTTTTAGACTTTGGAGCAGGTTCACCAGCATGTTTAATTTAATTTGAAAGGTCAAATTACTGCACCGAAACAGGTTTCTGCGCAAATTTATAGACGTGTACCTCTAGTTGAAAAGCAGTCTACCAACTCAAACACTCCTTCGTCCCTCTTAATCAGAATGTTGCCGTTAGGTCGGTCAGGTCAGGTCAAAATGTAACAATTTCAACTTCTCAAAAGAAAAATCACATCCTTGAAGAATCTTGTCTCGCAATTTTCAAAATTGAGGACAAACTCGGAGATAGATATCGACAATACCATTTTTGTCTCACCTTGTTTAGTATTTTATACGTACTTCAAACTGATAAAAAAAGTATCTTCTTTTGAACATCTGCTGCAGATAATTGCGCAACGTATTGTATGTCGCTTCCTGAGGAACATTTGATTAACACTAGGTAAAAAAATAACCTGGCGCAGAATGCACAACCATTTGTCAATTAATTTTAAGTGCTTTCAGGAGTAATTGATCTGTACAACAAGTCATTATCGACAAGTAACAATAATGGAATGTGTAAGTTGACTAAACAAATTCCGGTGTAAGCTTCAATCACTATCACATTCATCAAGAATTTCTGAACACGTGGTGGCAAAAGATTCACCTTGTAAGCAAAAACGATACCACGCTGTTTTATCACAATACAAAAATGTACACACAGCACTATCGGCGATGAAAAAACGCTTACCCAGCTCACATCCGTGAAAAATCCTTTTATTAAGCGTTTATCTGTTCCGAGCGGCGACATTTTCTCATAGGTGCTAACCACATTTACAACACAAACATTAGATCCGGCGCCGTGACTGACTGACACTGATAAAAATCAAGTACTGCGGAGTGCGCGTAAAGTGACACCCTTATCGGTTTTAAGAACACTTCATGTTTTCTTAATTTTGAATTTTGACATTAGCCACCAATGACATTTGTTGTAAACTGTCAACTTGCAACTTGCCAAACACCGAACGACCACTTGATTTCAATTTTGAAATATGCCGACCAACGAAATTCGCGCTGCAACAGGAACGATCGTTCCCAAAAAGTGAATTTTAATTTTACCAGTTCCGATTTTCAGATAGACACCAGACACCTGTTCGGCGTTCATGAATTTTCTTTGTCGGTGCCGTAAGTTAGCAACAACAAAAATGACACCAGGCGGCTAGTTTGATCTCGTACCAACTTTGAGAAAATAAAAATTCTGATGGCTGCAAAATGTTTGTCTATTGTCTTGGCGATTATTTGTTTTTTTTTTTCTTAGACCGACCAAGGACGCAATCTGCACCACCAGTCTCGTGCAATAAAACGTTCATCTGTGGCTTGTTTGTCACGTCACAATAGTCGCTTCAGTTTGAAACATCAATCGCGCGTTTACATTCTGATATGAAAAAACCCTCGCGTCAACACCGGAAGTGTTTTTATCGGCGGCTGAACGCCGATGTTGTAACATTCCGCGCGGGACTTGCAACTAGCTTGGTCGCATCCACCAAAAGTACGCCGCACGTAAAAATCGTATAGTTAATTTAAAAGAGGTACCTTTTTTCGGGCCTTCATAACAACGTGCACACCTCTTCACAACAGTCAAGAATTCAAGATTGTACCAACCAAACGAAATTGAAATCTGTGGCGTGCACAAGTGCTGACGGAGCGTTCTCTCCTCTAACAGCTCCGACGAGGAACTGTTCGTCGTTTCACGCGTAAAAAAAATACAAAGAGTCAAAGCGCTCAAGGGAAATGGGCGAGACGAACGAAAAGCGGAAACTGCCGATCGAATTAATAACAAACACACGTGCTGGGCCGGTTTGGGATCGAAATAAATTTAACGCAATCACCCTGTACATAAATTGATTTTCGCCGAAAACTTTGTTTTGAGAGTTGGTAGCGCGGATGGATTGACAGGAATGAACTAATGAAATCACGTCGACTTTGAATAATTGTCATTCGACCCAACGTTGATGAACGTTGTTTGTTACTTTTTTAAAACAAATTCCGTTATTTGATTGTAATCAATAGTCTTTTAATTGTGTCTCTTCATTAAATAGTGTGTTATTATAGGTTACGTTATTCATGTATTACATTAAATACATACGAAAAGCAAAAAATTGTACGCACTGGGAATTGCTGTCAACGGTAATTAGCGGTTGTTGTTTAGGTTAACAGTAGCAATGCTTACCCCATGGAGTTTTACCACGAATCCATGAATTCTGAGCGTCTTATAGTTTTGGGTGGCCTTCAATCCCCAACAGATTTGCATGATTCACGGAAAAGGAATAAAATGGTAAATGTACTTCAGGGATGAGATCTGAAACGAGAAATAACAGATAATAATTCCAGGGAAAATGTAGCACTTCTTGTGTATTTTAATAATGCGTCCAAAATTCGTTAAGACACACGTTGAGGGCAAAAAGTTGCATTTGTTGGCACGTCCATCAAGTTAACAATACATAATATAATTCATATTTCTACGAAGTGTAACAGAAAAAGCACGAATGTGAGTTATTGGGGGGGCTGTTTAGGTGCTGACGAATAATTAAGTGTTGTTCCTTCGTTTTTGTTGAGAAAATTCCGGCAAGTTACTCTTGACAAAAACACACTCTTGCATTCGTTACGGGTCCTAAATTACCGAAGGTCACTCTGGTTGTAAAAGAAGCCGCCCAAAGGGACGACGATCTGTGTGAGAAACCGGTCAAAGAGACGGTGCTCGGGGCATCTGGAATCGCCCACCAAGTAAATGGCAATTTTTCTTCCAACTGAATCAGCACGTCGTGCAAAGGATCGACATTTAACAGTAGCTGGGAACATTCTTGTATGGTAAATATCAGAAGTTCTAGGTAATCTGGCAAGCTGGTTAATATTACGTGGAGTGCATACTTCTCAGAAAATGATAAAGTCGAACCTCGATATGGAAACGAATAGGTCTCGATAACCTGTGAACCTTATTGGCTTCAATCAACTGAACACTGACACATCAAGAAACAATTCTAAGAGTTCCTGATCGTCAGTTTTTATGTCTGGTGCCAGTACTTCCTGTCCTACTCAAGAAAATTTGATAAAACTGCAGATTAAAAATTTGAGGAAATTTCAAGATGACGATCATTATCTTAACAAAAACTTCAATTTGGTTGCAACGTTACTCACACATACCTGCAGCCATATTTGTATTCGCTTTGATCACGTGCAAAATAACAGAAATAACACGGTAAGTCGCAGTTCGCACCAAACTGTATCGAATTTATACCGTCTATGTTTGTTTGGTATCAACAACTGTATTTCATGTAAGTGATCGTTGTTTACCATTGATAAGGCGGAAATGTGTTTAAAATTTGTATTCTATTTGATATTTATTGGACAAGTATCGACTTGCAACTCTATTATGAAAATAAACAATATTCAAAAATTGCCAATAATTTTATCTTAAATTATCGGTTTGCGCTTTCCTGGAATATACAAAAAGTGTCGTCACAGATGATTGCCCTGTGAAAATAAATACCGATAACTCGAGAGCAAACTATCTTTATTTACACTGATTTCGTTTGAATTTGGCGCCAATTTCATTGTGTCAAAATGGGGAACCAATCGAGTCATGTTAAGTTTTGCCTAGGAGGGGATGACCTTCAATTGAATGACGATTGACGATTAAGTCTCACGTTCACGTTCACTCCACTCAGTACCATATGTTGGCGTGTTCGCGAAGTGAAGTAAATTTAGTGCGACTTGCAATTTACCCAAGTGTTTGGTGTGCTGACTGCAAACGAAGCACTCTTCTAACAACTGTCAACTTAAGCGAAGAACGCCTCCACTTATGTATTATAAAAACATGACAACCCCACAAATACGAATTTGTTACACAAACAAGCCGTTCCACAAAAACAGCACACCAGTTACAGATTTGTTTGGAAATAATCTATACAGGGTGTAATCAAAATACGCGGAGATATTTTAACTCGTAAACCACCAACACATTTGTATTTGTAGATAATTCAAATTCACCTCATTCTGGCCCGTGGTCGACGGGAATGAAGAGCAAATGAAAGTGAAATGATAAAAAAGTTAGAACGAAAACGATTACCGCACAAGAAATTTCAACGAATGAATTGTATCGAAAAAACGCACTGTTATAATATTGGGTGATTCAAAATGATTGTGACCAAGTATGGCAACTATGTACGAAAATTTATGTGGCAACTGTGTGAATGAGGCAGAGTTGTCATTTCATAGGCGTGCATTTGATTTTTTTGATATCATTACACATTGATTTGACAGTTTTCAAAATTGCGCGACTATGAACTGTCAGAGAAATGTCAACTCTACCCTACCCACACAGTTGCCACATAAATTTTCGTACATAGTTGCCATACTTGGCCACAATCATTTTGAATCACCCAATATGTACTAATATTAAGCTATATTTTATAATTTATACTTAATAAATGCATCACATTCATATCACGTGATACAAGCTTGTTACTTTTCGTTTTCTTTTTGATTACATTGTCGTTTCAATAAGGGTAAAAATTTGATTGTGAAGGCACCACTCGTCGGTCTGCAGAGTAAAAACACAATCACAAACAACACAAAAAGTGAGGTTAGATTTAAACGGACGTATCCTAGTTCCTCCGGCGGTCACTTCTTTACCTGCATAGCATAACCCTTATCAACAGACGAGGTATCGGGCATTAACGTAGCTTGATATGTAGTTGGGATGGATGCGCAGTAAAATTGTTGGAATTAGTGGGGACAGCCACTGTAAACGAAGCCGTTGGAGGATTTTTGGTCTTGCAAGTCTGAGTTCTCATTGTCTCTGCACATCTCAAGTACACTCTGTTTCTGAGCCCGATGCCACTATGCCATAAAACGACCGACGCGCTGACAGATTCCAGTGCGTCCAAAACATTTTATGAATATTATTATAAACAGCCTAGGTCATTCTACTGGTATTAAAATGTTACAATTCAACTTTTTGGATTTCCTGTTTTAAAATACTATCCCTTACCTACCAGGCACCTTCCAAACATCACGTTTTCTCACTTTTACGCCCGCACACAGATTTCAGAACAAGGATGGCCAAATTGTTAACGTGAGCCGAGCGCAAGTATCTTCCCGACAAAAAAAAATTGTGCGTGCGTGGGTTAAGCGGTGATTAACATTGATTTACGACTTACCGGCATCGAGTTCAGAAACAGAGTATATCAAGCTACGTTGTGCGACTTGCACCGCGGTAGCTATTCCACCCGACCTGGCCTGATTAGATCTTAATTATTTTTCTTAAATTCATAATAAGAACTGGCAATAAATACAGTGATGAGAAAAGAAACAATTTTATTTGCAATATTCATATGGGTAGATATTGACAATGTCATTATACAGGGTATTTCACGAGTGATAATAATGAGCCCGACAGAATTGAAAATGCAACCCACAATACATTTGCAAAGTCAACGTGAATATTTGTTTTTTGATTTCAAAAACATAAAATATAGTTAGCTGCGTGAAAATTTGGACATTCGCTTGGTTAAATAAAATTGTGAAAAAAAGAAGTATTTTTGGGAAAATGTATTGACTGCATAAACGCCCAACGGCAGAAACATTTTTATTATAAAATTATTGGAAGCACAGCCACCATGGATTCATAATTTAATTTAAAACAATACATTAACTTTGGAGATGTTTTTACAAAATAATATATTTACCTATAAGAAGGACGACTGCCACAAAAATTACTTTTAAAATGAGAATGATGTTTTGACAAAATTTGGCATCATTCGCTACAGGTTGTTCGCCTTTTTCACTCAAAATCCATACTGCGGCTTTTAAAGAAATAATAAAAATAAAAATTTTACCTTGAAATGGGATAAGTGGGAGTTACCCCCGCCCGCTACCAGGTAAGACGGTAAGAGAGGGTTTTAATCATGCAAGAAGCTAATCCCTTACCGTTCATTACCTGCTACAAAACCCCAAAATTTCTGACCGCCGGCCGAGGAACTCGGCTGCGTCCATTTAAACAGCTGATCCGTGATCTGTAATCCGTGGTGCGTTCACAATCGCTCTGAACCATTATAAATCATTATCGGCCGGCTATAGACCAGCTATTTTAAATGGCCCCACAAGGATCCGGAAATCTTGGCGGCCAAAACATTGGACCGTTTTGTACAATCCATCTTTCAGTGTAGTTTTGGTTCCACCACTGCGTAGCTTGGCGGGCATCATGCTTGAGCGTGATTCACATGCACATTCTTGATGTCTAAGGGCACTTCGTCCACACCAACTCAGGCAAAGTATTAGCCTTGGAGGATAATTGTTTGCTTCAAACCACCAAAATATTTATTAGTAAAATACTCGGCACCTATTTACACGAAACACAACGAAATGAATACTGCCAACGGAAATCACAAAAGAGCACTAACGTACGCCGCTGAGGTAGGATGGCCCGTCAACGATTCGAATCTTCCTATCCTACCTCTAAGTTTCAAAATGCACTCCTCTGGACGTAGTTTGTCTACTGTGCAACTTTATTGGTGTGTTGTTCTTAAAGTGTTTGCATGCTTGTACTTGACTTGTACTTTTTGTACGTGATAAGGATGAAAACCTTGTTCTTTAAAGTGCGCCATACTGCATGGTGTGAAACTCCTACCTGGAGTGCTGGCCTTCGCGAGCTTGTTTCAAGATTTGCTTCTACTGCTTCGAAAATCTGGGAACGACCTCTGCCGCGATCTTCCGTTCTTCGATCGAACTTTCCTATGTCTCACAACCGTTGCACCGTGGAAGTAAACGTTTTTGAATTAGGTACAAGCCTGTCTGGAAACTGTTCCCGGTATAGTATTTGCGCTTGGGCCGCGTTTCCACCCGCCGCACTGTACGCGACCACCATAATTATCCGTTAATTCCGTTTGTAAAATTTGCCATTTTAAACGATTTAACAACAAATACACGATTGTTAATAGACTGCTGCACCGTTTGTCGAAATGCAACTAATAATTGACCTTCGCCGACCCAACCTCTGATAAGAAGATCCTTTTTTGTCATACACACTATCGCTTTTTCTTTATTATCGCTGTTTTGATTTCTGCAATAGGCGTTGAGGAGTCCAATTGAACCCACCACTCGTCAGTCTGCACACTAAAAACACAATCAACGAAAAAAGTGAGGTTACATTTAAACATCTGATCCGTGATCTGTAGTCTGTGGTGCATTCACAATCGACTCTTCAATGCCTACTTTGAGGATAAATTTAAATGAACACACGATATGAAATCAAGTGGCGCATCCACAATGTATGAATGTATGTCTAAACTGTCATGCCACTTGTTCACTTATTCCCACTTTTTTCAAAAAAGGCATATTTTTCCATTGACCCTGGAGTATTCAGTGCTTACTGGTTTAAATATATCCGTGTATTTTGATTACACCCTGTGTAAGTATCAAGGAACAAACCTCGAACCGCTGACACGTGCTCCAACTGAACGTGTTTTTCAAACAGGTTAAATTTACAGACTTTCAGAGAATCACAGAGCTCCTCGGAAAAAAAACTCGACGAATCTGATTTAATATGTGTAGTCACTCACAACTAAATTACTGCGACATACAAGTGCATTTTGCTAAACAAAAACTAAATAACTGGTCAGTGGTTACCTTCTTCAGCAGTGTTTCTTTTCGATGGTGGATACGGAAGTCTTGGTAGATACCGGAGCAACAACACTCAGCATCGTCACTGCAGCCGAACTGAGTTTTCAGCCTAACCGTTCAGAGCGCGAAGCGAAGCGACCCCCGACCGCCCCGACCAAGCAGTACGATTTTATTACAGCGGTTGGTACCTGCGAAAACGTTTTCTCGGGAATGGTATTGTGTACTTTTAGAAAATAGAACCGACTGGAATTCGTGGAAGTAGAACAGTGCCGATTTTAGCACTAGGTAATTGCCTAGGGGTGCCACAGGAAAAGGAACGCCCACGTTGCTTGAGAAAAAATAATTAAGGAATGAATTAATCAAATAATTTTCTTCGGAGAACACCGACTAAGACCCCCCTCAACCGATCAGCTAGGCCAAGGCTAAACACTTGTGCTGTACTATCATGGATTAAGGTAGATTTATGAACTTGGGCGTTTCCGGCTTCTCTTTTCAAAGAAGAAACTTGGAAACATGTGTTGTAAAAAAAAAATCACGAATTAAAATGCACTCACGTTGTTTTGGTATAATGGGTGGTAGTAAAGCTGAATTAGGTTATGTTTTTCTAAGTTTGAAGTTATAAATCGCGTCAATGTCTAGTGCATTGTTGTCAGTTTTACTAGTTCGCAATAGAAGAATACTCAGACATTGCAGCAAATTTAGCAACATGGTATGTTCATTTTGATGGTTCCGCATGTCAGGCACTTTGGTGACGGAAATCAAACTGCTAAAATGGTCACAAGTGAGGCGACAACGTTCTTCTGAGGTGTCATGTTCTTTGCAAAATGATGGATGGCAACTAAAATCTGAACGATTTCAACTGCACGTGTGGAGGCACTGCCTGACGATTGTTGGAACGATGGATCGTAAATCGTTTAACACTGATATTGTGTGGTGTGGAGACTGGATATACTAGACAGTGCTAGGTGTTGGGTTGCGAAATTTGATTTTCGGCTAGAAGTGAGGAATTTGGGATAATTATATTTTTTCTGTCTCTGTGAACGACATTTTGTAAATATGGTGCTTTTAAGGGTAAAATTAAAACATAATACTTTTAAGCAAAGGAAATTAACAATTACATACTGTCAATAATCGAATGCAGACTGTTTATAGTTTCCTTGTCAAATGGCGCAAGGGGGCCAGGGCATGGCACGAAGATTATTGTAAGTGTGACGCAGTCTGATTCCAGACATCGAATTAATCTGTCTTTAAATTAAGATAGCGAATTAATCTGTACTTAAGTTTAAAAGTTAACAAACAGGTTGGGGAAGAAAAAGGGCGTCATCGGCATATAACGGTAAAAAAATTATTAGATATTAATCACTCAACCACTTGAGCGACCTGTTTATCTTACACTCTTAGCGGACCTGGCCTGAAATCCGAAACTTTCACAAGTACAGTTTTGTTCATTAAAGTGTTGTACAGCTACTTTAGGGGTTGTGTGTATCGGATTTAAAAAATATCAGAAAGCCACCATCGATGTGCCTTTGTCTTTATGTGGAACTTGTGTTGTAATTTTTAAACCGTCGGGTGTATTAATGGCCAAGCATCGAAATAATTAGAATTTTTACTAAATTAATATACAGGGTGGAACAAAAGTATCAAATATTGTCTGTAACTTTTTAATTTGACAATTTATGAAAAAATGTTTAATATAAAAGTTGATTGGTGTATTATCCTGCATCATCTGGTCTTTCTAGTTTGTTCCTATCTTCTTTTGTTTTGCTACTATGGCAACCAACTTTGGTTTTTTAAATAGCACCCATACATTTTTTGTGTGATTTTCAAACAAGCGTATCTTTCTGTATTCATAAATACAGTTTTGCCATTATGGGGAAAAAGAAAAAAAATTAAAAAAAAACAAAGCTGATAAAATTAACTTACTAAGGCCCGGTTTCTGGAAACATTTTATTTGGCCAGTTAGTTAACTCTGATAAATACAAAAATCATGTAATGTGATTGGTCACTTTCTAGCGTTTCTATAGCAACGCTTGATTTAACCGGCCGTTAAGTTATCGGACCGTTCCAGAAACCGGGCCTTAGTAATAAAATGCAATATCAAGAATGCCATGAAAATTTGACAATTTTTGTTGAACGTCATGCATGATAATAAATCAAACAATTTTTATATTAAACATTTTTTCATAATTTTTCAAAATAAAAAGTTGATTTTGAAAAAAGCACACGTCTTCGAACCGTTCGTGTTTTATTATTTTCAAAAACCCTGACAAGGACCTTAATTCTCAAAGAGATTACCGTGCCTTGAATAAGATCACTGTTCCGACACCCCTGATCGAGGACCACATCAAATGGCCAACGGTATTTATAGTTATTTACGAACCAAGTGCGGGAAGACGATGTTCCCGCATGAGCGCATTTTTTAAAGCACGAGCGACGAAGGAGCGAGTGCCTTTCGTACAATATTTTTTGTACGAAAATTAAATTAAATTTTTTTGTTTTAATACATTAAACATAAACGAACATAAAACCAAATAGGCAGTGATCTTTGGTTATTGGAAACAATTGCTTCACTTGATATTTCAATTTTTGCAATAATTTGTGAATTTTGTAGGAACAATTTTCAAAGATTATAAATCTTTCCGTAATTTTTTAATGGAGGATAACCCAGGGAAGTTGTATTTTATGAACTAAATTTTATTATTATCAAGACAGATTTTTTTTAAATGCCTCAAAGGGCCAGTGTTTTTTGCAATTTTTACATTCGAGTCGACCGGGAAGCACTCGTTTCGGAGCGAGCGTTGGATGTTGGAAGCGTTGCTTTGAAGGCTATGAGTACAAAAAATATTTTTTTCACTACTAGTCTTAGAAGGCGTCATTATTGAGACTTGAATCGACCCCAGAAGTAGAATTTCTCTCCCTAGGTTAATAATTTTTTATTATTAACCAGTAGTCAATAATGAACAGCCGTCACCTAGCAACGAAAGATTTTCTTTGATTTTATTGGTTAACGTAGACAGACGATTTTCAATTTTCATAGCAACCGTTGAAAAATGAGAACTCGGATCGTCGCATCGGACAAACAAATTTAATTAACAATTATTATTAGAAAGGGTTTTAACGGATCTAGTAGTGAAAAAAATAATATATACACCACGCTAGAGAAGACAATTTTAAGCCTCGCTTCTTTATTCCCCTCAAAGCTTCGCTTCTCGGGGAATAAACTACCTCGGCTTAAAAAAATGTCTTCTCTACCTTGGCGTATAACATACTATTACAAGCTTGGATCTTTTCTCTGGGATTTACATATCCCAATGAATGAAAATTCCATCCTGTACACTGCGTTTATCACTCAAGACGGCCATTACGAGTACTTACGTTGCCCGTTTGGCCTTAAAAAACGTCTCTTAGCGGATGATCAATACGGCATTGGGTCAGTTACGATTTAATAACGTGCCTGTGGTGCTGAGTACTTTTCTGATTTTGCTCTTCAATCGCTGTACGTTGCAAATTGAACATTTTCCAAAAGTGAAATCTGTTTCTGTTCTTTTATCTCACTCGACCACTGAACGGTCCAATCTTCTTAGGCCCAGTATTTCAGTGCAGGGTTAACTTTTGGGTTTACAAACCGCGGTTAAATTTTAACCCAATTGTTAACCTTGTATGCGTATTTCAGTGCTTAGTTACGGGTTAAAGTATCTAACCAACTTTTTCTTAATGTTGGTAGTGCTTTCGGCAGACATATTTGAAAAACTCGTAGCCAGTCGTAGCGGACAGGTGTAGAATGCCGTTTGCCGTCGGCTGTGACAGTATTTAACCCACAAAAATACATACCTATTTTTTATAATGGAATTTTACAACAGATACCGACTTTTGGATGAGATATGTATATTAAAAAACGAATAATGTTTCATTACAAGAAAATAATTATAAATATTAATGTAACAATAAAAATAATAATTTTCAATTCGGGAAAAATCAGAATTTATATAAAAATTAATAAACCCTGAAACACAAGGTACATATATACGTAGATACATCCTATTAAATAAAATAATCTTTTACTAACAAAAAATAATTCTTTTGTAAAAAATATGTAATACTTATTGTAAGATTAAATTAAATTGAATTTCACAATTAACCTTTTAATGTAAATACAATACTTATATCAAACTCTAATTTTTAGATCTTCGACGACTATCCATTTTCAAACTATCATTTTACCCCCCTTCAAAATGCGAAATGGCCGTTCTAAGTGCTAATTTAATATTAAATTTAGCAAAATAGAAAAATAAATCATTCTGCAGTGCACTTTTGGCACGCCATTAATACCACAACGAGTAATGCGCATGTCTAACCGAGAAAAAGCAGGTTAACCCACCCCTTTCCCCTGGGTTAACTTTCCAGTTAAATTTAACCTTGATTAGAATCAACCCGACACCGAAATACCCCTAACCAGGGAATTTAACAGTTAACCATTTTTTTTTGGTTTAACCCATGACTGAAATACCGGGCCTTAACGTGGTAACTATTACGGGAAAACCCATCCCTTTTCGACATGCGGCGATTCGCATTCGCATTATGGGTACCGGCTTGCATTTTAAATAAAACTTTATTATTACTGCACTTCCGTTGTTGTCGGCACCACTTTGGTGAGACCAGGTCCGGATTATGGCCCCGGATTGTCACGACAGTCCCGATAATGGGAACGAACAAAAATATTTAGGTACGTCGTATAATACAGAGGTATTATTTATTTTCGAAAGTGGCAGAGCGTCACTTCCGTGAGCTTTTTATCACTGGATTCCTACCCCATCCTGTTTTAATTAAAGCGACTAACGGTTGTTTAAACTAAAATGTATAGTAAGAAATAATCGAGATGGTGAGGCTCGGTGACGGTGAGGACAAGAAGTGGCCACCAACACTACCTAAACGCGTATATACAGTTCTATCAAGAATTAAAACATCACACTTTTTCTTTTCCTAACCAGTCTTGGAAACCACCGCCAGTTTTAGTGAATGCCATTAGACCCAAACTGTCCTGTCCTTATCATAAAATGTGATTATTTTCCCAATACTTGCCCTCTTGGGACCCACCTTAGATCTTGTACGCCTCGACAACAATTTGTAATTTTAATAAACTTACGTTTATTATTGGACGAAGGTACAGCACTGATGATATTCTGTCCTTATTCTCCTTTACGTTGGACGTAAACAGTTTAGATACAAAGAATGTCTTGTCAGAACAAGGCAATGTCGAGCTCTAATTTAAATTAAATAGTAATCGAAATTGACGCTTTAACCACGATTAAATTGAAGGTAGTTGTTCAGTTTAACTACTTCTGGAATTAACCATAATTTACGAAACAAGTGAGATATAGATATTAAGTAGTTTAATATGTGTAACAGGTCATTTTCTCAATTTTTTGTGTTTTTGAAAAGACCTCAATGGGCTGTTTTTCAAACTCAACAAACTTCAACGACTAAAACTTGAAAATCGACTCATTTTTCTAAAAAAATAATGTTTTTAGGAAAATCTGAGTTAGAAAAAAGGGGTTAAAAATCAGGGTAAAAAGTCAAATTCAACGTTGTTTTTTGATGTTTTGGTAGAAATACCGGTTTCTGTTAAAAAAAAAATGCATAATAAGAAAATGATTAAGAAAACTATGCATAATAATCTGAGTTAAAAAGTTACACATATTAGACCACTACAAATATCGGGCGTTCAAATGAAATCCTGGGCTGAGTAGGCGTTGGAAAAATTAAACCGTTTAGAACAGTGTAAAGTTTGAATTTCCCGCCGTTTGACACGAATGACCTTTGTTTATGTTTAATCGGGACATAATTGAACATGTTTGTTTTCAGCAAAGATATTTGCTTCGAGAATAGGAATCGTTACGTTATTCTATTTTTGATATAAAACATTGCAATGAAAGAAAAAAGAAGAAAAATGTTTGGCTCTAAATTTTAGGTTAGCTGTCAACATGCTCCAATTAATCTACGCTTTAAAAAAGCACAACAATTGACGGTTTCCAACGCCTTCCAAGCACAGGATTTCATTTGTACGCGCGATATTATGATCGCACTGCTGTGTATGTGCAAACTTTACGTGCGTGCAGAATAATGTAGAATCCCAATTGTAACCTACAAAATTTTATGTATTTACATACTCGTATGACAAATCGAAACATTTTTATTTCGATAAAAATTAAATTCAAGGTCAAAGCAGAAATAAGTAGGTACTGATTACTGTTTTCAAAATCATGGTAAGAACTAAGATAAAATATGTATTTTGTTTAGAGAAAAATCTGCTTCAAACACGGGAGCCACAATATCACTCGTCGTTTTAGTCCTCGCCCTTGAAAAGTCAAATGTCAATTAGCTAGTTTCATTTTCTTTAGCTTATTTCCTTATTAACTTCACGACGCCGTGCGAAAGTCATCCTCATCATTACCTGTGGGAGTGGGAGTGGGATAAAAGGACATCGCACGGAATCTAGGAAATGTTTGAAAAAGGCCAACATTTTTAAGACATTTCTTAAAAAAATGATGTAAACCAATCATTAGTGTCGTTAATGATTGACAATTATTAGACTTCGTCCACTGATAGAATGCATTTTTTTAAATATCCTTAGATAACAAAATCCCCAAACCATAACATTAAAATATTAAGAAAGTATCATAGATTGTGTTGGTAATATCTTGAAGCATTGATTCTCATTGGTTTTTATAAAACCCACGCAAAAAATAAATTATATGACATTTCAAATTTGAAATTGTCAGTTCTGTCAAGTGATTTAAGCATTTAGATTTGCGATTTTTCATCTTTAGAGCTTTGTTTTGCGATTCTCTGGTTTTAAAAGTTATTCGTTTTGATCGTGGTGCTGTTTTGATCTGTTCCGTTGCGATTTTTTGTTGATTTTTTTAAATTTGTGAAGTGAGTGCGTGCCTCAAGAATCTAGCATTATGAACACTTTAAGTGACATCACAAACATCGGAAATGATACAGAGGTAATTTTTGTTCATGCATTAAATAGGAGTACCTATTAAATAATCTCTTGCTTGTATTTAGCCATTTCCGGAAAAAGCTGGATATTTTAATTTCAATTGCCAGCTTTTTCGGAAATTCAAAAATGTAGGTACTATCGCGGCCAAAATACTTTGGTCGTCAATGTGACATAAATGACATTCAATTGTAAAGCAAACTTTAGGATGTTTAACCTTATTTTTTACTACTGTCAAAATTATTTTAATCTATCAGTGTCATACGGGTGGGGTAAATCCCAGCTGCGGAGGCAGGGTTCAAAAGCAAAAGATCAACATGGTCGCGGTTTAGACAACCTTCAGAAGCAAGTAAGACGATTCTATATTTATCAAAAACTGAAAGTGCCATATTTTTGACAAGAATAATTTGAAATTGTCATGTATATTGACATTAATACTTGATTTACATTTGAAGTGTCAAAAATTGACGACCAAAGTATTTTGGCCGCGATAGTACTATGGGCGGGCAATAAATTTAGGCCGGCCTGTCATTAGCTTGACATCAAAATGTAAAGCTGGCATTATGTTCAACTAACCCCATTTTCGATTTTTGTCATTCTTGTCATCGTGACAGCAATAATCAAAATTAAAATTGGGAAAAGAAGCGTGCACCAGAGAGAAGTGCTACAACAAATCAGTTATGTTAGTGCGTCATGATCTGTAAGTTATGAAAAGGGCGAAGGAAACGCCAAACAGCTTGAAAACCTTCAGTTTGAGAAACTGACCCATCAGTCATAATGACAATAAATGGTCGCTTGCATTGACTTTTTTGAAATGTCAGAAATTTGCCGGCCTAAATTTATTGTCCGCCATAGTACCTATTGTGGGTTGAATTTTTTATTCCGTCGGGCACATTATTACTCGTGAAATACCCTGTATTAATAAAACCTAATATATTACTCATACTGTACTGAAGTTTTCTTTTGTCTTTCCTAAGTGCAAACATGCAGAATAATAATAAAACATCACGTGTAAACCTGCTCTATCCATTTTTTTTTAATTTCGCGCTGGATCTATTTGTTATAGCGTAAGTGAACATTTTTAGTAACATTTATGTCAAGCAATCTATGAGTGGACAGAGTTTAAAAATCACTTTGAATTTTTTCTTGTGACATGACATGGAAATGGCATTATCGAGTCAAAACTTGGGTTATATTCAATAAAGGCCAGTTCACACATGTTTGTCAGTTAAATGTCAGTTGTGGCCAAGATTCCGTGTCCGGAATAGTACGTAAAAACGTTACACTACACAACATTTTCGAAAAGTTGACACAACTACGACGTTTTGCTGTCCTAATTTTTTATGAATTCGATAGTATACTATTCCGGCCAAAAAAATTCGTCCACCCTTTTCCTGTCATTTCACAAAAATTGCGTGTAGTTTAACCTTAATTGTCATTATGATTGACGTTTGCAAATTAAAATTTGAAATATTGAAATTTATTACTGTACCCATAAGAACACAGACACAATTTGATTGACACATGTCAACATGTGAAGTGAGGTTATTCGTTCCTAAATGCTGCTTTACAGCATACGTAAGTGGAATGACAGTTGTGGACGAAATTTTTTGTCCGCCATTGTACAAAAAGCAAATTAATTTTTTATTTTTCAAATAATTAATCTTGGCTATTAAATGTTTGTTCTTAATTTACTTAACAGCATTTGTGCTGTTATATTTCATAACCGCACGTTGGTAGGTATGTGAAAAAACACGATCGTGCAAAAAACAATTATTATTTAATATAATGTAACGGGATTTGTAACAAACTTTATTAAATTAACTAAAATTCAAAAATTTCTCGGTTCTTTAACGTACCGACAATAGACATTTTGCTCCAGCTCCCCTCTGAATTCCTTCTTATCGCCTTTTCTTTTTAGGGGCGAATCACACTTAACCTTTTTTACTATAATTTAATGATACTGTTTGGTGACAATCTTCCTTATTTATTACTAACTAACAGACTGACAGAACGAGTCGCCGAACAACAGATTGAAACTGATTTATTATATACACACACACTCGGTATTGAAGGAGAAGCTGGAGAAGAGATAGTGAATAATGAACTTTTGAACCGATAGTGCAGATAAAGCGTGTTGAATGAGTGATGATAACTCTTTCTACATCTGGAGGCTGAAGAGGCCAACGCACGCACCATTTATAAAAATGAAGAAGTGAGTAAACTTTCTGTTCGGTAAACTTCGATATGGAATCAACGGAATGTTGTGGTTTATTCAGATTCTACGTTTTCATGAGTATTCTTTATAAGAATTCAACAACTGGTTTCTCATAATATCACTGATAATAAATACATGGGTATACGTAACTATTTTTCAACAGTCGATACGGGCGGGCTTTGCTGAGAGGATCCTGAATGACCAAACTTATCTGTTAAAACGCTTGGGCGGTCACACCTCCACAAAGTTAAACAATTTCGTCTACAGCACATTTGTTATGATAATCGGTTTTTATTTATAAATAATAAACAATTAATGTCTTTTTTTGTTCAACACTGTCAGAATTTGAGAATTTTCTCCTATGTGAACGGATTTTGATAAATTTCACAACTTGTCAAAACGAAACGTCAAGCTAATTTTACAGGTTTTAAGCGATTCGGAACCTTTAAGGGGCTCGTCGAACAAAAAAACGTTGTATTCAACTCGTTCGTGTGTAAATTGGGCCTTTTTTGGCACTCGTTGGCCTTTAAAACGCCCGTTTCACTCGCGTTTTAAAATGGCACACGCGTGCCAAAAAAGGCCCAATTTACACACAAACTCGTCAAATATACTACTATTTTAAACGTCGACGATGTGGACGTATTTATTATAAACATTTATGTACATTTTCAATGTACTATGTAGGCAACCAGTTATACACATCGAAGTATCTAATGTCAATTATATACAGAGTATGTATCGTGCGTTCATTTAAATGTATCCTCAAAGTTGACGTTGGACAGTCGATTGTGAACGCACCACTCGTGTAAAAGGTAAAAGCGTAGGTTTAAACAACTGATCTGTGATCCTTTATCCGTATAGTGCGTTCACAATCGAGTCTTCAACTCCTACTTCGAGGATAAATTTAAATGAAAGCACGATATCTATAAATGATTGTCGGGTCAAGCCAGCTTTGGAAAAAATATTATTGTGCCGTGTTTTTGAAACAGATGTCCAATTTTAATTTATCATTATCTGTCACTTCTGACATTAAGGGCGTTTTATTCGCGGTTTTCAATCCAGTTTTCATTCGTTATATTCGTTTCATCACAGTTAATAAACACTCGTGGGCCCACTCGTGCCAAAAAAGGCCCAATTTACGCACGAACTCATTAAATAAACTATTATTAAAAAATCTTTATTTTAAAGCGAATAAAAGGAACAACGCGCAAATTAATTCAGTAGCAAATTGGCGACATTCGCAATAAAACGTTTGTTACTTATCTGCACCCAAATTTAAAATTAGAAATAATTTGTGAAATAAATCTGTGATATAAATGTGGTTCAAGGTTAATTTATTAAATCTTTTGCGCTTTGATGGTCTGACGATCTAATGATCAATCACCAGAAAATTAAATTTTAATTTGATTTGTCCATTTTCACTGAATCGACTACAAACCAAAATAATTTTTTTACGAAATCGAGGTTCTTGTTTTGTCTGCATTGACCATCACAGTAACAATAAAAAACGTTGAAAGCATTTTTTCTTGAACTCACCTGTCATATTCGCGCCAGCCAGCTTCGGTGCACATTCATCAAACACTTTATTCTATTTTAAATGTCACAAAAACACCAGTTCTGAACTAATTCACTGCGAGTTATTTTTGTCAATCAACGTCGAAACAAAATTGAAACCGAGACTGGTTTCTTTGCGTGCCGCTTGGGAGGATCTTCGGTGACTAATGGGGCGTTACTCGGACGTCGGACTGGTGGTTGGCTAAGTCACCCTCCAGACTTGTCTCTCCTTAAATCCGAACGCGACGTCGTGAGAGAAAACAGGTGTCACCCCAATTGAAATGTCTTGTAAACATAACACGAACTGTGGAGGGACGCCGGAGGTATTTCTTTCTGTTTTGACCAGTCCAATAAAAATTGAACCGCTTAATAAAAATCTCTCTACGATCTTTCAAATGGTTTCTGCTATTGCTTATAGGGGCGCCGGAGGCATTTCTGTTTCGACCAGTCCAAGTAAAAATTGAACCGCTCAATAAACATCTCTACTGTCTGTCAAATTGTTTCTGTTGCTTATTGTATTGCAATGCACGGCAGGGGCAAGTATTCGTCGCCCGTAAAGGGTGTGGGCAATAAATTACGCCAAAATGGTCCTGGGTTTTCGTTTTGGAGAACATGTGCTACCATTACTGGGGTCCATCAAGGACCCCCTGTAGTGGCTTACGCCGGTCACTGCAAAAATCCAGATAAAGCGAGAAAATACGTCAGTGTACATCCGATAATAAAAACAATTGATTCACAATAGATACTTCATTGTTTTTATCTGGTATTTTGTCAGGAATTTTTCCAATTTTGAGCGCTCCTTGTATATAAAGCATATCATTAACAAGCAAGGTTCAGTTTGCCACTAATATTGTTGTTAGCAAAACGTGTCAGCTTGAAATAATGATAACTTGTTACACTGGTTGGTGATTAAATTGTATTTGTGATTAGAACAATGACTGAAAAAGAAGCAAAGATGTCGCAAGTTGAAGAGGCGAGACAGGACGAGGAAATCAAAGCCCCAGGTTCGTTGTCCAGATCGACATTTAAAATTTTTGAGTTGTTACGAATATGTTATGTCTGACCTTGTCCAATAAAGTATTGACCTGTTTGAGCGCCATTTGTTCGCGGAAACTTGTTTACCAACATTGACTCAACTTAAGTGAGTCGCTCGCAAACATTTGAACCATAATTACATGTGAAAATAAATTTAATAGATTATAATAGATAATGATAATGTTCCATTAAAAAACAAAATATTTTTGTGTTTATATAAACATACAGGGTGTTATGAAAGTCCACGTAAAAACTTAATCAAAATAATATTTTTTGTTCGACACTGTCAGAATTTGAGAATTTTCTTCTGTGAACGGATTTTGATAAATTTGACAACTTGTCAAAGCGAAACGTCAAGCTAATTTTAAAGATTTTCAGCGATTTGGAGCCTTTGAGGGCTCGTCGAACAAAAAAACGTTGTATTCAACTCGTTCTTGTGTAATTTGTTTCGTTAAATAAACTAAAGTCCATTCAAAAATCAAAAAACCACCACCTGTAGTTGCTTTAGGTTAGTAAAATTTAAAAAACCCTTGGTAGATATTTTTTCTTACTATGTTGGTAACTATAAATTATGACATTTATTTGATTCAAAATAAAATTCAATTGCTTTGAATTCTGTTCATATTGTTTTATTAGCAGCACGTTTCATTTATTTATTGATTCTTATTATTTTTACTTAAACATGCCCAGAAAAATAAGACATTTAATAAACACTTAACCTCAAAATTACAATTCTCACCAAATTTTACACTAAACAGCGTTGCCGATAGTAATTATCGAGGAAAATGCGACGTTGGTGGTTTTTTGATTTTTGAATGGACTTTACTATTTTTTTACATTTTTCTAACCCCTAATTTGACACTTCGCTCATAGGACAATCATCAATTGAAACGACAGAGTGAGAGAAAACGTTTTTATGTGACAAAAACTTTACAGTTTCTTTGAAGAAAAAACGACCGCTGTTCTAATTCTAGATAACAGTTATCACTGTTTTTTATTCGATTATTACAATCGAGTAAATTTTTTTCTTGCTTCGTTATCAATGGATGTGTAACACGGGAGCGAGTATGAATTTTATAAATTACAGGGTGGTGGTAACAAACTTTTCTGAGATGCACAGCTGGGTTAAATGAACAATTTTTCTTAGTGGCATTTTTTTCAATTTGCTTTTTTTGTTATGCTGAACTAACTAAACTCTGTTTCCACTGTTTGAGAGCCACTGTGCGTATCTGTAAACACGTATAAAGAAGCTAATACAGATTTGTAAAGGAAAATGCCTTAGCTTGCGGCCTTTATAATTTAGAATTTCGGTGAATCTCAAATTGTGGTTCTTCAAATTGAAAAAATGATTACTAGAAAAGTATAACACGAATTAAAAAATGTTACTAGAATAAAGGTTTTATTTTGTCTATTTCTTTACACGGGAAAAGTTTGTTACCTGATACCCCAAACACCCTGTATATTTAATTTTGAGGAATTTGCGGAAGAATGATAAATTTAAAAAATGTCTATTTTAACGAGTCCTATTGGTGATTAAATTTATTACGTGGACTTCCATAACATCTGATATAACTCGAATAGTAAAATATGTGAGTTAGCGTTGCACTTGATAAGTCCAACAATACATTTTTTTTTCCCTGATAAAAAAGCAGTAAGTCGGCTGTAATCTTACGTTTCGAAATTGAAGATTTAATGTTAGTCCGAGCGATCAATCAAGGACTTAAAGAAGATTTGGACTATTTTGGGTTCGAAATTAAAATAACGATAAAGTCTGAACAATTCACGCTCAGACGTAAGATGTTTTGATCACGTGTCTCAACATCTGCTTCTCGATAAGATCTCGATTAATTTGAGACACTTGAAATGGCAGATGCAAGATTCAAGTATTTCAAGTAGTACAGTTAGGGACACGGAATTTCGGGCATCATTTTTCTGTCACTTCAAAAAATTGCGATGTAAACCACTCTTTATTGTCAACGTGACATTCAAAAGTCAAATTTTGAAATTTATTTTCTCTTCACGTCAATCGCATGTCAATCATTGAGGTTAATAATGTATAGTAAATTCAAAAAACTCATGGACTGTCAAAATTAAATTTTAAATAAAATGCTTGTTTTGACTGTACTTGGATATAAAAAATTTTCGCTAGAGTGTACCGACATCAAAATCTAGTTACAAAATATATTTAGGTTATGTTTTCATTGAACTAAAAATGTTTTGAATCATTCATTGCTTCGAACACTTGAAGTGAAATGCAGCAACTAAATGAATTAGAGAGAATTAATAAAGTTTATAAAAAACACGCGACAAACTGAAAACAAAACAAATTAAACAACAACCAAAATCATCCAAAATAAACTAATCTGTTTCATTTATTCAGAAGAAAATTATTTAACACTTGATTAACACTTATCTCTCCAAAATTTTGATTTGTGAATCACATGAACGAACACCAATTCTTAGTTAACAATACTGGAGCGGCTTTAGCACAAATTTGTAATTTCTTCCCGTTATTATCACTTTTTTGTTTGTTCCTCAGAATAATTTCTTATAGCCCTCTTCTCTCGCGCCAATAGAACCACCCTAGTTCGTTTTGAACTTTCCATTTTAACCTTTTTACAAAATACACTTAAATAATTTTACAATATATTTGACAATGTCAATTTAAACAAATGAATAGTTTGAAAAATTAAAAAATCATAGATAACAACTGGGCAATATGAAAATAACTAGTGATTTAACCAACCTAACAACTGCAATTTTGATTTTGACAGTCCAGATGTTTATTGAATGGACTTTAAAGCCTATTTTACATTTTTTGACAGTATATTGATGCCCGAAATTCCGTGTCTCTAACTGTTCTATGGCGGCCAAAAAATTTTAACTGTCACTATCTTGACATTCACGTAAAGTGTAAATAAATCTTTAGGAACCGTAACCTCACTTTCGATTCTTGTCATTTTGACATGGATATTGTTATTCTGCCAATCAATTTAAACTGTTTAAAGCTCAGACATTCCAAAAATCCGACATGAATGAACAAAATTAGAGCAGTCGTACATAGATAACCTAAGGTAAACGTTCTGTGTAGTAGAAAATGACAAAATAATTTCGAGTTTTGAAATTTGAATTTTGAAATTTTGTCAAAATTGCTAGTCCGCTGCTGAGTTAAAGGTAATTACCTGATTATCTTGGTAGTTTAGCAACAATAATAATCAAAGGTAAAAGGTGCCCGTCATGTCAGTTCCAAACTCCTCTCGATCATTACCATAGAAACATTTACAAAACACTGTGCTTGCACCTACGACTTTATTGTGGAGTTGATGTAACAATGGTTGCTAATGAAGTGAACAAACTCGGACAAATTTTCCCTATTCATGGGCGTTGAAAATACAAGAATATAGGGTAATTTCCATTCTTTTGATTTCACCTCCAAAAGTCATTTACGCAGAATTAATTTGTGTGAAGGATATTCCACTTTTTTTTTACAAACTTATTTCATAGTGTGAAATTTTCTTACGAGAGATAGGTTAGAATTATTTGACAGGTATTGTCAAGTAGACAATTTTGACAAATGGACAAAACCAAATTTACATTAGGAACATTTTCATTTCCCGTTTTTTTTTGCAACCAACTGTACTGTTACCCCATTCCTTAATCTTGTGGTGATTACCGCTTTCTGTTCTGGCGTTAAGTTCGGTATTATAATTATCTAATACTGATTGAGTGATTAATATTATGACACTTATCAGATTTTTTTTTTAAATTTTTGACACTTGTTTCCTAGAGATGGATTTTGCAAAAATATCGAATTACAGAATCGAAATTTACTTTGTCCCATTTTATTTTGGTCAATGACTGTATTTATTATACATAAGTACACGTTTTTTACATAATAGATCGGCGCTTTTGCTTTTAAGCCAATGAATCGTATGCAGCAAGGTAGGGTGCCTCCCGTATCTTGTACACCTATTGCTATTGGGTAGTGTTTACATGAAGTTCTTTGTTAAAATTGTTTGTTTACCAATAACGATAAAACATCTAATTTGCCCACGTGAAAATTGGAGTGCATGGCATGATAGTTATCATATGAAATATATCTTAAGTGAGTTTTATCAAATAATTCAGGTTAATAATTATATATTATCCAAAAAATGCGCATATCACTGTAGTAACTTTAAATAAATAATGTAGTTGATGGAAAAATCAAAGTCACGGAGAAATCATTATTACAAATTTGTTCATTTATACTTGGGAACAAAGCAATAAATAACAAACACCTAATAACACTGATGCAAGGCTTCTTTGTAACTTAAAATAGCATACCTATCAAATGATTTTTCATTGTCGGTGTGAAAAAATGAATAGTAGTTTATTTAACGAGTTCGCGTGTAATTTGGGCTTTTTTTGGCATGAGTGGGCCAGTTTAAAACTCGAGTGAAACGACAGCCCAAATTACACAAGAACGAGTTGAATACAACGTTTTTTTGTTCGACGAGTCCCCCAAAGGCTCCAAATCGCTGAAAATCTTTAAAATTAGCTTGACGTTTCGTTTTGACAAGTTGTCAAATTTATCAAAATCCGTTCACATAGGAGAAAATTCTCAAATTCTGACAGTGTCGAACAAAAATAGTATATTATGATACAAGTTTATAAGGAAGCCTTTAAAGCACGCGCGATGAGTTTAAGAGCATGACGCGTAGCGGAGTGCTTTTAACGTCGCTATTGTAAAATAGGTAAAGTCCATTCAAAAATCAAAAAACCACCAACGTCGCATTTTCCTCGATAAGTACTATAGTCCAATTTTTACCCTTTTGCGATGACGTCATTATCTAGTAACTTTACGTATGTTTGAGCTAGGATCAGAAACAAATTTGAATTGATCATAAATAACTATGTGTCAAATTTGTTGGCAATTGCTTCGAAAGGTTATGTTTGTAATCAATGTAATAAGTGAAAGAAATTAAAAATTGTCACATTGACAGGAGCATAAAATAACCTCAAAGTGACCATCAATAAATAAACGTGCCTTTTTTTTTGTTTTTTTTTCTGTTTCTGTCGTTTCAATAAAGAGAAAGCAAGGAAGGAAATCGTGACGTCACCTCAAAAGGGTAAAAATTGGACTATATCGGCAATGCTGTCTAGTGTAAAATTTGGTAAGAATTGTAATTTTGAGGTTAAGTCTTTATTAAGTGTCAAGTTACTCAAATTTATCGGGGGTTCGTGTGAATTCTATTCTGGGTATGTTGAAGTAAGAATGAAACGTGCTGAGCAATAATAAAACAATTTGAACGAAATTCAAAGCAATTGAATTTTATTTGAATAAAATAAATGTCATAATTTATAGTTGCCAACATAGTATGAAAAAATAACTACCTAGGGTTTTTTACATTTTACCAACCTAAAGCAACAGGTAGTGGTTTTTTGATTTTTGAATGGACTATATTATTGCATTTTTTCCCCTCCAACTTACAGTGCACAAGGGCATTATGGACTGCGTCATAGCTATCCTTGATGGCATGTTTTTTTCTCTTACGGTATTATTTTGAGGAGATTGATTTTTATACTTTTGCGTAATATAGTACGCTGAGAGTATTTTAACACATTTCCAATTATGTTAATATGAACTAAGTCACAATTATTTTATTTTTCATAGTCGTCTTTCCCAAAAATGTTGTTGGTCACGCAGTATTCAGTATAGAGGGAACCAGCAGTTCGGCATTCTTAATAGTTCACCTAACATTTTCGGAGGCAGTGGCGTACTGAGCAGGGTTCCGTGGGTTCCGCGGAACAAGGACCCGGGTCTCGAAGGGGCCCGCACGGGCCCTTTCCGTTGTCCAATTACAAATTACAAATTTAAGAAAGTCCAAAATTAAAATTTGGTAATTGTTCACTTTAACTACTTCTGGAATTTTCGCGTTTTTTCTGGATAGACAGCCTCAGGGCGTCTTCCTAGATCGTGTCCCACCATTCAAACCTTGTGCAAATGCCTTTTTTTCTCTCTTGTTGTGTTTCAAGGTCGCGTCAAGGTCGCGCCAAGTCTTACTATAACTAAAGGGTTAGGAAAATTTTCACTTGCACAAGGTTTGACTGGTGGGAAACGATGTAGGAGGACGTCCTGAGGCTGTCTAGCCAGAAAAAACGCGAAAATTCCAGAAGTAGTTAAAGTGAACAATTACCTAAATTTTTTATATTAAGTGTTAAAATTAGGTTGTGTGTAAGACTCATTTAAAATATCAGTTGTAATATTTATTATAATGCCATCAAAAGATGAAAACAAATACAGCATAAATGAGACGTGCTTTCTTATCGACATATAACACAAAGACTGAAGCTAGACTCCTTTACACCCTCGACGGGGTGCGTTAACATAAACAAAACTACCCACAAAAAGGCGAGGTACGGGGTGAAACGGGTGGGTCAGGCATCTGGCTCGTATTGGGTCTCGACTTTGAACTCCAAGAAGCACGGCGCCAACCAATTCCAAAAAAATGCCTTACATACGACCATCCTGATGGCGGGATGTCCTCAGACCGCACCGACGAATGAAGTTACTTCATTTACCTGGAACCAAGCAAACATTAGTTTGGGCCACACCGAGGAGAGGTCACTCCGAATTGAAGAACTCTCGTAGATAGCCAATCACGTTATCGGTGATTAGTCATCTTTTTTGTGTAACAACCAAACTCGTACTACATTTTGGACACTTAGGTCCACCTCATACTTTGATATTTCGTACACCTCAGGTCTAACTCATTATACCTGGACATTTAGGACGGCTTAGGTCCAACTCACACTTCAACATTTAGGACAGCTTGGGTCCAACTCATACTTCGACATTTAGGACAGTTTAGGTCCAACTTATACTTTAACATTTCTGACAGCTTAGGTCTAACACCTCATATCTTAACATTTCGGACAGCTTAGGTCTAACTCATCATACCTCAACACTTCGGACAGCTTGGGTCCAACTCATACTTCGACATTTAGGACGGTTTAGGTCCAATTTATACTTTAACATTTCTGACAGCTTAGGTCTAACACCTCACACCTTAACATTTCGGACAGCTTAGGTCTAACACCTCACACCTTAACATTTCGGACGGCTTAGGTCCAACTCATACTTTGACATTTTTAGACAGCTAAGGTCGAACGCATACTTTTGACATTTTGGACAGCTCAGGTCCAACACCTCATACCTTAACATTTCTGACGGCTTAGGTCCAACTCATTTTACTTTTACTCAACACATAGCTTCATACAACAGTTTTAATAATAAACACTTTCTACGGGCAGTGTCGGCCCCGGGCAACTCGGCCCCCCACTTTCTACGGGCAGTGTTGGCCCCGGGCAACTCGGCCCCCCACTTTCTACGGGCAGTGTCGGCCCCGGGCAACTCGGCCCCCCACTTTCTACGGGCAGTGTCGGCCCCGGGCAACTCGGCCCTACTCTACGTCATACGTCTCCACTGAGGATAACACCAAGACCGCGTCGGCCCATTCTTCATTCAGTCTTCTCATTCTGTTGGACGGCCGACTTGGTCTCGGCTGCTACCTTCATTGTTTTGACGTCTTATGATCAACCTTAATTCGTCATACGCATCAACTCAACTAACTTAGTATCAGCGTCTGATGACCTACACTAACGATATCGACGAGCGATCTACTAAGTGTATCGACTTACATTTGCAGAGTTGTCCCAACCTTTTGTTTTATCGGCGGCGACAACCGTGTTTTGATTGAGCCCTTTCTCTCGCAGATCTTTAACTTCGTACTCGACCCTGTGGCTACCTTGCTCGTAACCAACATCAACACAAGACGGTCCACTTGGTAATTGTGAGCCTCTCGTCTCTTTCTGCCGTACTCGTACCTTCTTAGCTCCTTCCGCGTTCGGCCCTTCCTGATATCCAGAATGCTAGAACAGGAGTAATTAGTACCTTTATCGAATGCTGTCTTCAGCCTCAGCGCACACTGTAACTCTTCCACGAGAGCCCTAAAGCTTGCTCTCAGCTGACAGTCGTCGTGGCTAACATCGTAACAACAATCTTATTATGGCGTTCACACTGCCCGATCATTACACAATCTAACTATTTGACGTCGGGTCGCCCCATACTGGTCTTTCTACCGGCAATCTCTGACAACTTTATTGCCTCTCGACACGCATTTTCAAAAACTGCTTTGTTGCTCAACTGCTAACATCAGACTCTAAAATTTTACAAACCGTAGTTAACTTCTATTTTGCTATCGAGTCGACATCCTTGTTGATCTCAACAGTGACAGGGTAACGACTGAGCGCGTCTACCTGGCCATGCGTGACCCTGGTCTATACCTACTTAATTTTGAAATGAACTCCTGTGCTTGAAGCCACCCTCTATCAACTCGCGGTAATAAATCCTCTTTAGAAAATGTTGTTCTCAGGGCGCCGCAGCAAGTTACCACGGCAAATTGCAAACCCAACAAATATATTCGAAAATGCTGCAGAGCACTAACGACAGTCACAGTTTCTGTTTCATACGAATGATACCTACTGCCGTTTGACAACTGTGATTTATTTACTAATGTAAGCCACAACTCTGAGTAAACACAAACATGTCGACATTACTTGTGTTTTCCTTTTTTTTTTTTGAACACGGATTCTCATTCAACCTCCCGATGTCATTGAAAATCTTTAAACTCTCGTTAGCAGTTTCAATACTATACCTACTTCTATAATTTCGTACAAATTTTCAAAAATAACCGGACAGTTCCACAAATTGTCACACCTGTTTAACAACAGTTCTCGGTTCGAAAGACCGTTCCGATTTTCGTTTACTTTCATTTACTTAATTTTGACGGAAAATTGTGCTGACGTAATACCCCTAAAACTGATCGTAACCGTTGCAAACCCTACTTGAGTACTTGACAGTCGTCAACGGAATGATCATATCATCCACATACGGGAATACTACTGTACCCCTCAATGGTCCGAGTACATTGTTCATCAAATGTTCGAAAACGTAAAAATTCATAATGAGAACCAGATGTAACAAATACGGTTCTCGTCTATCGGCACCTGATAAAAACTCGAAACATCTCAAGGGCTGTAACATACTTATACTCACGACCCGCCCTATTACCACCTAGAGTACCTAGACGATCGAGCTGTTCATCCATCAAAGGAAGCGGACGCCTGTCCTTGACGGTTACAACATAGAACCATCGACGGTCCGTCGTGTGTCGTCCACACATGTTCGCTGGTCGCCACTCGCCAGTCTTTCTTTTCGCACGAAGAATGGGACTCGGTAAAGTTTCCTTTCTCAGTATCGATGCGGGCTCACGGGCTGCAAACGATGAGTTCTCGAGTATTCAACCCCATCTCTATTCCTGTAGCGTCCGTCTTCTCTATGGTGGCCATAGCGTGCGAAACTCAACCTTCGAACCCCGTCAACAAGGCCTCACCCTCGACTCCATCGTCGTAACCAACATTTATCACCGAATGCCAAGTTCTTCGTAATTTTTTTTTTTAAATCACGACCGATAATCCAGTCGTACGTCGTTTTATCATCAACGACAACTACCACCTTGATAACAGCACTCGATTGTCCGACACCTACATTATGTCGACCACATTTTCAACACAACACTTTTAACATTTTCACTTTACACAAACATTACGTGAATTTTGTCAGGGGTAATCCCACTTCTGATTTTGTAAGACTCATTTAAAATATCAGTTGTAATATTTATTATAATGCCATCAAAAGATGAAAACAAATACAGCATAAATGAGACGTGCTTTCTTATCGACATATAACACAAAGACTGAAGCTAGACTCCTTTACACCCTCGACGGGGTGCGTTAACATAAACAAAACTACCCACAAAAAGGCGAGGTACGGGGTGAAACGGGTGGGTCAGGCATCTGGCTCGTATTGGGTCTCGACTTTGAACTCCAAGAAGCACGGCGCCAACCAATTCCAAAAAAATGCCTTACATGTGATAACTAAAAAATTGTTTTTTGAAGAATTCACACACCTTTTTTCTGTGTAGTACGTTTATTTACTTGTTGTTTCCCGGACCGTACGACCGTACTCGAGATGTTCAAAGTTCAATAACACTGATGAAAGCGAAATGTGATTTTTGAGTGGCGAAGTGCATCTGTTCATCTCGGTACTGTCGTATTGTCGTCGCATTCACCCACGCAGGGGTGGTCGTCTTTCTGTGGGAAGGGGGTGGCTCTATGCCGCAACAAGCACCAAGACTTGTCCACAAAAAGTCCACTTGCCGCGAAAAAATAAACAGAAACATTGGATTTTCTTTACGTTACAAATAAATTAAATTTGCCTAAATACGGGCTAACAAATGTTTACCAAAACCACTTCAGCTTTTTTTGGGGAAGTACCGGCGATAAGGTCATCGCCGCATAATAACCCTTGACAATGACTTCGTTAAAAATGTTTTTAGTTTCAAAACGAATTTCTTGGGGTGTGTATCGTCTGCACTGTTTGCAATCATTGCGTGTGTACTTACAATATTCACCATAATATTAATTATGTCTTACAAACATAAGTCGGGTAGTGCCAAACGCAAACAAAAACTCGAAATTAAGGAAAAAAAGAAAAAACTACCAAAAATTGATACATTTTTAACAAAAAAAAAGTGATGTGGCTTATGTTCAAAGTAGTACACGGGTACACCTGATCCAGAACCGTCTACTTCTAGTATTGGAGTATTTTGATGATAAGATTAATTAATTGTTGATTATAGCAATAAAACTGAACAACTTGCGGATTCAAAATTGGAAATATTATCTACTTTTGAAGGACAATCTACACAAAAGATCCTTAAGATAAAATTAATTTTATAATAACATTAAAAAATAATGTAAAGTCTATTTTTTAATCAAAGAACTACAACCTGTTGATTTAGGTTTGTAAATATAAAATTTTACTAAATTTAGGGAATTTAATGATATCTATTGGCTATACCAGCCAACGTTTTTCATTTTTAATGTCCTTGAAAGTACGCAAACTCGCAGCTAAAATTTGAACGTGTTATTAAAAATGCCTCGCAAATTAGTTGTTGTTAGTTGTTATTAACTTTATCAACATGCTGCGCTACTATTATCTCTAATAACGTCAATTTTTATATGATGAGATTTTTCACCCTATGTCAAAAGTGTACAATGTATTTTGGGTGTAAATTGCGGTGTTGTGGTTCTTTGATTAAAAAATAGACTATATGTATGTATGTATGTGTTTTATTAGTTTCTTCGGAAAGCGTAGAAACAGATAATGAGCATATTACAGACCGTGGCGGTCGGGTTTGACAGATGCATTTATTTCAAATGGACCTTGTAGACCTCTCGGCCCATACCAAAAAGATAAAAATAATAGAAATGTCTCAAATTTTTATTATACAAAAATTAGTACTTCAGGAATAAAAACTGATAGAATGTGGTTGTGTCATTCCAAATTACTTGATAAATGTTATTGTCAGCCCTGCTCGTTATTTTCGAAGCAACAGAATGCTCTAAGTGTAGGATTTAACGATTGGATACATTTAGACCCGGTTTATTCACCTTCAAGTAACTTCATTTGAACGGTAATTACCATGGATCTACCAATAGCAAATTCTAAAACACCGCAACTACTGGCCAGATAAATTTACTTGAAGGTGAATAAACCGGCCCTTAAAGTAATTAAACGACATGAGGAAAATTATGATTATTGATTTTAACACTGCCGGGAAGGGGGGTTAGGGAGGCCCGTGTTGCCACGATGGAAGACGGGCCCTTTAAGGGCTCAGTACGCCACTGATCGGAGGCATGGTCTTCTCGTAGCCCTTAGACTCTGACACTGTCCTCTGGTCTTCCACTTGGACTATTCTACAGAACCGCATTGAATTAGACCATTCTTGAGCTTTCTAATTTGCGCCGTACGCGCTGTGCCGTTATGCAAAATTTCGTTTTAATGTTTCTGTTTGTTTTTACCCATTACAAGAACAAGCCTTCTCGTCTGTTTTAGATGCTTGGTACGGCGTGCGACACACCCAAGTCCTCTTATGTTTCCTCCTCTTGTCCATCGCGTATTCCATGAGGGTGAACCTTTCGGTGGCGATAGTCGCCATGACGGACAAGACCACGTCACCAAACCCCGACATTCCCGTGAGTTTCCCCTATCTGACATTACAGTATCACAATAAACGATAACACAGACCTACGACTGGGACGACAAAAGCGTAGTCCTTTCCTCGTTCTTTTGGGGCTACGTCGTCCTTCAAGTTTTCGCTGGACAGTTCGGCAAAATGTACGGACCACGATGGTTTCTTGTCGTCTCAATGGTGGTGAATTCCATCGTCTGCATTCTGACACCCGTGATAGCTGACAATTTGGGCTCGAAAGGTGTGATGGGGTGCAGAGTGATCCAAGGACTGTTCCAAGGGTTCATTTTTCCGTCGGTTCACAACATCCTAGGGAAGTGGGCACCGACGCCGGAACGCTCCCGACTTGGAACTTTCGTTTATTCGGGTAAGAAGGGTCAGTGTTGAGAGAATAAGTGATTTATTAGTATCGAGCAGGCTCGTCGTTTGGGACTATAATCGCGATGCCCATAACTGGACTGATTTCGGCGAGTTGGGTCGGCTGGCCTGTCAGTTTTTACGTTTTCGGGTCGATGGGTCTCCTCTGGGTAGTCCTGTGGGTTTTGCTGGGCTCTAACAGTCCGCAGGACCACAAGAGTATAACAGAAGAGGAAAGGTACTACATCGAAGCCAGTCTGGGCCAGCAGGACCACAAGATCGTACCTACACCCTGGAAGGCGATCGTCACGTCGATGCCCATGTGGGCCGTGATCGTCGGAAACTTCGGACAGAACTGGGGCTACGCCACTCTCCTCACCGAGATTCCCAACTACATGAACAAGATCATGAATTTCGACATGCAATCAGTTAGTTTTTCTCAAAGTAAATCAAACCCCCTCTAACCCTAATCACATTACAAAACAGCCTCCTCTCGGCAGCTCCCTATCTAGCTCTGTGGATTTTGTGCTTCGTCTTTGGCCCCATTTCAGACTACTTGATCAACAACAAGATTTTGTCTCGAGGCACCGTGAGAAAAATCTTCAACACAATCGGTAAGAAAATTACCAAGCGAGCGTCTCCAACCTACTTGGGGTTATTTTAGGCACGTGCGGCCCCGCTATAGCGCTGGTCGCTCTCGGGTTTGTCCCCAACGACCAGTCGACGCTCTCCGTCATCCTTCTCATCTTAGTGGTAGGAATTAACGCGGCAGTCTTCTGCGGCTTTCAAGTCAACCACATCGACTTGGCCCCCAATCATGCCGGCACGATGATGGGGATCACGAACGGCTTTTCCAACATCTTCTCGATCATAGCCCCACTAGTGGTCCAAGTTGTGGTCTACGACGAAACGGACAAGTCCTTGTGGAGGATCATTTTCATCATATCGTCCTGCATCTACGTCGCCTCGGCCATCTTCTACATAATCTTCGCGGCCGGGGAAATTCAGTATTGGAACGACGCCATCGAGCCCGAATCCACGACCGAGAACGACGACAAGCTGGAGAACGAAGAGAGAACGAAGTTTTAACAATAAATGCGAATCTGTTTGTATTATTTATTTGCTAGTTCAATAGCACTAAATTATTGTAACCAAATCGAAGCGGTTTTAGTACACGAAAACCTTTTCTCCACCTCTTCTGGGGTCGATTGCCGCCTCCAGAACTCCCCCTTTCCGCGAGATCGCCGTGACAGCGTTGAATCCGATACTGGGTGTCAGTTTGTAGTCATGTCCGATCTCGTGGAGAGCTTTCAACAAATCCACGTCCTACAAAGACTCACCCTGTATATCGATTTGTTAAACCATAACCTCAAACATTTTTGTACGACTCCTCGAACTCGATCAACATCGGGAACAGTTGGTGGTGCAGTCGCTTGTCAGAAACTGCGGCCTGAATGCCGACGCCGTACCACAGATGCTTGATGAGTGCCTGGAAATTGGACACTCGTCATTGGTGCAGTTTGTCCGACACCTCCACGTTACCAGCGTGATCGACGTGATAATTTTGGGGCCTCCTGCAGCCCCGATTACCATCTCCACGTCGCAATTGTTTCCGAGAATGACAGTGGGACACATCGAGGACAGCGGTCTCTTTCCCGGTTTGATGTAATTGACCTCTGACGGGGGCATGTGATAGCTGCTGATAATACTAGGCGAGGAAAAGTCGTCCATTACGTTGTTCAGAATGATTCCGGTACTCTTCGACATGAAACCCGCCCCAAAACTACAACAAAATGGTGAGTTCGTGCGGCGCGGTGGTGGTGACAGTACTCGAGGTTGATGCTGCTAGTCGCCGCGACGGCGTCTCCGTTGGGTGCGAGGACGCAGATGTTGGCAGTACCGTGTCCTGGTGGTGTTATGTGTGCCCCGTAATAGTCCGGATTCTGGCAGGTTCTGCTGTCGGAGATCTTGCTCCTGATGTCTTTGGCGTAACTCGTCGAGGTTAGATCGGCAACCAACTAGTTGAAATGATTGTTAAATGCTAGGGTACCACTTACGTTGGTAAAATCGGCGAAAGAGGGATCGCCGAGTTCGGTCCTTCGACCAAAGCCAAACTTGAAGCTTTCGACGATTCGCTGCCAGTTGGTCAAGGATGAGGGTTGGGAACAGTCGAGAAAGTCGCCCAGAATGTTCAGGATCAAGGTGAGAACGACTCCAGATCCAGGTAAGGGAGAAGTGTAGAGGGTCCGGTCGCAAGGGAGACTGGCCTTGACAGGTGTCCTCCATTCGGGCCTGCAAATCATTTGTTTGCAAAAGAAACAGAAAGAGAGTTTTTACTTGTAGTTTTTCATGTCTTCGGTGGTAATAATCCCCCCTTTTTCACATATGTCTTGCACAAAATTCGCTGTCAAGCTTCCGTCGTACAAAACATCGGCTCCATTTTCCGCAATCAGTTCTAATGTCTTGGCTAGTCTTGGCCTCGTGACGCAGTGACCGCGGGGATAGGGTCTGTTGGTTTTAGGGTCGATGAAAGTTTCCCTAAATTGACACATAAACAGTTGAAGTTGTAGAAGAGGACCGGACACACCTGAGACACTCGTCGTTCTTCAACAACTCCGTATCCGCTAAAGACACCCTTTCCACAAATTCTGTTACTAGAATCCCGTCGTTACACAAGTCTATGGTTGGCTGGACGACATCTCTCCACGGTACTTTCCCTCCATATTTTTTATAGACTTCCCAGTACCCTTTCAATTCCCCGGGGACGGCGACCGCCAGTCCCCCTTTAGTCGACAGACTGCTGTCGCCACAAAACATATCTTCACTGGCGCCCCCCGGAGCGACTTCTCTTGCGTCTAGTGTTTCCACCACCCCTTTATCTTTTATGTAGACGGTCATGATGAAGCCGCCCCCCAACCCCATCGTGTTTGGTACAGCAACACCTTCGCCGAGCATGGACGCGATAGCGGCATCTACAGCTGAACCACCTTTTTCCAATATGGCGGCTCCAATTTGGGCACACTTGTACCCACTTGCAGCAACGGCACCCCTGGGGGAGCGATTTGTCATCGTGGAGAAGGTTCGGAGTAGGGTCTTCAGGCTCGACATGGTTCTCGTCCATAATTTTTCAAATTGAATTGTGTTTCAAGTCTACATTTAATTTTGCACAAAAGCGATGACATTCAACGTAATGACAGTTCGAGTTTTAAGTTGGCAACGAAGTGTTTTTCAAATACTGTCAAAAATGTTAAAAGAATGCACAAATAAATAAAAGGAGAGGGAGGAGAGGTAAGAGTGTTTTACAATAAATTACCTACGTGGAGCACTGAAAATGCTTGTTTGTTTTATTACTCGCGGAGATAAAAATAAACTTCACTGCCTACTCTTCTGGGGAGTTCTCGAGAGATAGATAGAAGTGGAAGCACTGAAACCCGTGCTAGATTAAGATATTTCATATTTTTTTACAATTTTATGGAATTAAAATTTGCCTCCTACATAAGCATAAGTTGCACATACATAAGGTTGTAATGCACAATTTAAACTACTACAAATAGGCCTTTGTGTCTGCGTTTTTAAGGCATTATACAAGAAACTGGGTAAAAAGGTAGGTCAGTTTGCTATTAGTGGTTTTTTGCCTTAAAACTGGTTGCATAACCACACGATGTAAAATTAATTGCATAATTAGTTTGTCAACAAAACTGGTAGGTCATCGCTTTGATCCGATAATGAGCGGGACATTCCAAAAGTAATGATATTTTATTTGCATTTTTTATAAAATCTATGTTATTAATAAATACCTAATTAAATTGCCTAATCAGTAAACGATAACCCCCTCGCCCGACCTCCGCTTGTCCGTAGCGGTCCTCATGACATCTCCTTTCCGTGAAATTGCGGTCACCGCAGAAAAACCACTGCTCGGTGCAGATATAGTGCACACATGACCTATCTTACGTAGAGCCTCCACAAACTCCTCATCCTAAAAATAAATCGTCAACTAATACAAAAACAAATGACAACAGTATCATGACAGACGTCGCTATACGGATTTTCCAACTCGACCTCCATCGGGAAGAGTTGATGGTGGAGCCGTCTGTCCGAAACTGCCTCCTGAATGTCAACGTCGAACCACAAGTTCTTAATCGTGATCTGGAAAACTGCCAGATAAGAGAAAGATTCGACGCAAGCTTCACCTCTACCTGCGCGACGGACGTGGTAATTTTTGTTCCTCCGGCTGCCCCCACGACCAGTTGGACAGTTCCGTTTTGGTCCACCACGATAGAGGGGGACATCGATGACAGCGGCCTCTTTCCCGCTTTGATAAAATTGGCGACCGAAGGCGGCATGTCAAAACTGTTGGTGATGTTGGGCGACGAAAAATCGTCCATCTCGTCGTTTAGGATTATTCCGGTGCTGTCGGACATAAACCCGGCCCCGAAACTGCAAGCGAGACATTTGAAATGGTACATTTGCGACACGTCCTGTACAGTACTAGAGATTGATGGTGCTCGTGGCCGAAACCGCGTCTCCGTTGGGCGCCAAGACCGACACGTGAGCGGTACCGTGATCCTCCGGTTGAACGGTCTTCGCCCCGTAGTGCTCCGGATCTTGCCAAGTACTACTGATCGAGATCTGTTCCCGGATCCTCGCTGCGTAATCCGGAGAAGTGAGATTCTGAATCAACTAAACGATTTGTGAGATAATCGCCGCCATACGCAACTCTGCTTACGCTGTTGATGTCGATATCTCCCAATTCGGTTCTCTTGCCGTAACCGTACTTGAAGCTCTCGATGATTTTCTGCCAGTTTGTGATGGATGTGGGTTGAGAGTAGTCCAAGAAGCCACTGAGGATGTTCATGATGAAGCCGAGGATGACTCCGGAGCCGGGCAGAGGAGCCGTGTACAGTACTTGGTTGAAAGGCAGCTCAATTTTGATGGATCTTTGCCACTCGGGTCTAGAACCACGATCTGTAACGTCGCTAGCTGACACCGTCACAATTACCTGTAGTTTCTCATGTCCTCGACAGTGATGATTCCGTTGTTGTCGCGTATGTCTTGGACAAAACTCTCTGTCAAGCTTCCGTTGTACAAGACGTCGGCTCCTTCTTTCGCGATCAGCTCCAACGTCTTGGCAAGCCTCGGTCTCTTGACGTACTGACCTTCGACGTAGGTCTTGCCGGTGGCCGGGTCTATAAAAGCCTCACTGAAACATCAAAGATAAGTCGAGAACAATCTACCACTGAGACCCACCTGAGCAGCTTGTCCTTCTTCAGATTCTCCAACTGGCTCGAGTACAACTTATCCAGATATTTCGTTACGAGAATTCCATTCTTGCACAAGTCTATGGTAGGTTGCACCAAATCTGCCCACGGGATGTTCTGTCCATACTTGTGATACGCCTCCCAGTATCCTCTCAGTTCACCTGGTACCGCCACCGCCAGTCCTCCTTTGGTCGATAAACTGCTGTCCCCACCGTACATATCTTCAGTTGCCGCCGCCGGCGCGGTCTCTCTAGCGTTCAAAGTTTTCGAAACGTCTTTCTTCTTGTCGTATATAGTCATGATGAAGCCGCCACCGAGTCCCATGCTCTGGGGCATCGCCACCCCTTCGCAGAACATAGCGGCGATCGCCGCCTCGACGGCCGACCCCCCTTTTTCCAAGATGGAGGCTCCGATTTGGGCGCACGTGTGGCCATTTGTTACGACGGCCCCTCTGGCTAGTCGCTCGCTGTCGCTGTTGTTTTTGACTAGAAAGTAGATGATTACGCCGATAATGGCAAGGATTATGACAGCGGTGACGGTGTAGACCAAAAACTTGTACGGTTTCTTGAGTCTGAAAAAATACAAAATCACGATGCGATAATTAATTATGTAATGTTGTGGTCATGTGGGCTACAGTATTAGACGTAGTTCGGAAATTCCCAGAGACAATGAAGAATAGAGACGCAGAGTCCACTTCCACTTACGGAATAATCATGTTGCAGCCTCGGCACTTTCTTATTAGAACGTGACAAATCAAATTGGCGACAATAAAAACCGGATTAGTTCAATGTCGATCCGAATAGTAATAATTTATTGCGCGACGTGAACACTTTCGTTTACAGATCCGTACTAACTCGCTCCTTACCGCTTTCAATTGTAATTATAATTACGATAATAATTCTGAGGTGTTTTATATACTTAATAACGAGATAAGTTCAAGTATCCGCTTAATCCTACCATTAAATCCTCTAATTTAACACAAAACGATTCAATCAAGCGGACAGGTCTCTGGAGTACCTTTTCGATTTGAACTTGCACAAATTATGCTCTACGATGGTCATGATTCGGACGGGGAAAGCGATTTGTACGACACGAAGCAACTTTCGCAATCTTCTACTTCCTGTTCGATTGGGAGCGTGCCTGAAACACTTTTTGATTTTGTAAAATTGTGACGAGCGCCAACATTGACTTACCTCGCAAGACGCACACGCCAAAGCGCGATCAGATCGTGTTTGGAATTACACAAATTTTAGATTAACGTGTTTATATTTTGTTAATCTTTTCGTAATCGTTAGGAAGCGATTAAAATATGCGTATTTAGCGATTCAATCAAATTGGTGAGCGTAGTAGGTACTTTGCCCGCAAATTTCTCACTCGTATCGTAAAGGGTCATAGTGCCCTCCAAACATATCGCAGGACTGGACTTTACTTCCTCAAGTTTATTTAGAGCAATAGTGCAATTTGAATGTGTCCTTTTTCACACCGTTATAGCAGTTCTTATCTAAACATGGTAGCGCGTTTGCGATAATTCAGTCACGAAAACAGCTAAAATAGTGACTATGGAAAACTTCCAATTTACTTTGTCATTTTACACTTCTAAAAGAGATTTTTGTGTGACATTCTAGAACGAGGAATCTCGATTTGCGAGAGTCAAAAGACCGGGTGTTCATTCAGACTTTACAAAATGTTTGCAATCTGTCTAGATTGGTGTAAACATTACACGAAAAATATGTACCTATACCTAAATACGCACGATGCATGACTGCTATTTTCGCAAGTCATGTTTCAACTATAATTGCGGTAGTGTTAAACAAAAATGTTTTATCGATTGATGCTTGTTGGGCTATCAGTTGTACTACATAAGTGTCTACTTAGCGGAACGGTTAGGAATTTACACAATCCCAATAATCTGTCTCGATTCAATAACGTTTAATTAAATATGAAATTATATTGTTTTGCTTTGTCTCTCGTTGCTCAAACATCGAGTTTATGAAAGACACACACATTTATAAACTTGATTTACATATTGTTAATATCAAGATTTATTAAAATTTAACATAAAATAACATTTTTAATTTACAATGCGAAAATTTCCGATAATAATGCGGAATCTGGAAAAGTGCCCCGAATGCTTGCAGCGTTTCCACGTTGAATGGCAAGGGAAATCCTCTCAAAAAGGAATTTCTTAGATTTTGAATCCCCTGATTCCGCGATAAGTCGGTCTCCGATGACATTAATAAAATCTATTGTTTCTTTGCACCAAGGGCCTAAGGTTTCAAAGGCTAAACCTTTAAATATGTAGTTTGACGAAATAATTGAACGATATTTGTTATGTTTGCGTTTGCAAGCCATTTCAGCGGCAAAACCTGAGACTTCAGATGTTTTCAATACGTAACTGTCTGCAAGTGTATCTACGACAGTAACGTCCCAAACCAAAGGTTGACCTTTATTCCACGGTATTAAAGTCATCCCATCAGGGCGTTTTCCGTCATCATATTGTTTAGTTTTAAGAAATATAAATAAATGATAAGCGAACTAAATAAAAACTCTGTAAGTATCAACATTATTTTAATGTTAAAAAGAAAATGTTAAAACTGTACCTGTACAAAATTTACATTTACGATAAAATCATTATTTTTAAGATTATTAAGTTAAGACGTGTGGATAAAAAACGAATTTATTGTTGACTTTGTAAACAATAGACTTATTAATTATTTAATTGATTATATTATTTTTCAGTAAAATATTTTGATTGAATGGTGTGACGACAAATTTTAACCTTAAGGTACCTCATACTTGTATTAAGTGATAAAAATAATTTAGATAATACTTGTCCAAAATTTAAATTATACTCGCAACTATCAGAAACTCGGAGGTCGTTAACAATCCGTAACAATAAATTACTGGTTTACTACTTTATTTTCCACTGTGACAAAATTAAAAATATTGAAAGAATAATACCAGAGCGCAATCTAGTCGAAACATGTATAGATATTTTATTTTATCTATGATTCTAACTAATAACGGACTTTTAAACATTTTCTATGTTGTTATTCTATCAAATAGTTTAAAAAAATTGCATCCTTACATCCAGTGACTCTATATTTTTGTATAAAAAAATGTACACTTTTTGGTGCTGTAATTTACGACAAAGTCAGGGGATGTTGTTAATTACCGCGGTCCGTTTGCAGCATTGGATTGTGTGGTGATGTGAGTACTTGTTTGGTATTCGATAATAGGCACTGAAATTTACAAATTAATTAAGTTTATTACTCACATAGTAAATATTGTAATCGTATTTTATTCCGAGATTAATTATGCTTTTGTATTTCGCACTGTTGTTAATCAACAAATAAACACATCTGAAAATATCACACGTTTGTTACAACAAAAACAAGAGAACAATTACTCGCTGCTTCTAGTTCTTCAATTCTGAAATGCAAATACATTCGTTCAATTATCATTTGATAGGTGATAGTTAGGTACTTTCTTAGATTCAAGAAAAAAGTAAAATAAATGACCTTCAAAAGAGTGTTGGATTACGAGATTAAATTAAAAATATAAAAATACAATGGATAATAAACGAATAACATTTTATGATATTATTGTTCTTAACGGTTCAAGTTCCAGCTAAAAGTAACTACACTTTTGGAAACGATCTGCTTCTTGACAGCTGACAGAGAATATCATTTATCTTATGTAATCACCTCCGGATTATCTTTATCTTTCTATCATTTCCATACCACACTAGTATTATAAACGACGTAGAACTGTGAATAATGAGTGTTTCGCATTGCAACAATTAAAATATTTAAGTAATTTTATCACACTGAAATTATTTTAATGGGTGTTACGTACCTACCGTATAGGTATGCTTTTAACCCATTCAGTCCATTTGTTCGTCAGGCGTTTGGTATTCATAAAAAACCGCAGTTCGGGACGAGGAGAAACTTGAAAATTAATGCAAAATATTTTGATCTTAAATCACTGAAATATTGAACGTTGACTTTTCATTTTGTACAGTTTTGACAAACAATTTTAAAAACGAATTTTGTAACTTGATGAAACAGTGTTCCAACAAAATTGTTACTCCAGTAGGGTACCAATCTACATTGTTTTACATACACTTAAATAGATAAAATTCAAATATGCGCAGTATATATTTTTAAGTTTGTGTCATTGTCTCTTCGGCATTAATCAGACCTGAAATTGTAAAATCCCCGATGTAGCAGTACCGCTTCAACGTCCCCACTTCTTCTGCAGTTGCTGCTCGAATGCTGATTGCTGTCATAGTGTTTGGACCAGACATGTATCCCACACACCTGATACAAAAACTAGAATGCGACTCGACGCAAAATTACTAAATACCTCAACGTCTGCCCCACAGTGAAATCTTCGTCTATCACGTCGTGATTTAAATAATGAATGACTTGCAGTATGGGCCCCTTCTTCTCTTTCAGCAAAATTATTACTTGGAGATTGACGGGGCCCTCTCTCGACGAAACTAAAGGAGCTGCGGTGTATTTTGTAAAGTTCTAGACGGTCACGCTGTTTTTAAATGATTTACCGATTACTTCAAAAAAGCAGCGATGCTTGAAAATCCTGTTCCATTTTATGAGTCGGTCTGGACTTCCGGTGAAAAAATATGTTCTCTCCACCAGAGATTTCTAGAAAATTTTGCATTAAACGTGTTTTCAGATGGCGGATCAACCTACCCCGAAGAAATTCGAGCGTTTTTGGTCCAGCCCTTCGTCTTTGATCTTGAACGCGGTTATAATTGGTTGCATATACACGATCTAAATATTTACCTCATTCATTTTCGTATTCAAAGACTTGCTTGTCCCTTCTCCCACAGTACCCATGTTTCCGTTTAAATAAGGCGTCATCTGCATTAACACAAATATTTTAAATTCGTAATTGTGATTTGAAACAAAAATTTACGCTATTAATCAAATGATTCACATTAGTTTTAACTGTTTCTCTCGCTCCCACAGGATCAAATTCTGACGGCAAACTAAAAAATCAAGTTTCGTAGCTAATCCACCGATTTAATCGCTTCTTTTACCTTCTTTTCATTGTAATTATTGTCAACAATTCAATATGGTGGCACACTTCGAACAAAGGAAACAAATGAACATCACCTGTCATTTATGCTACTTGATTATTTCAACAAACGACAAAATACCAATCTCGGAAAAATAAAAACCTCAAAGCGGATTAGAACGACATTTTATTTCATTAAATTTAAACCTTAAAAACTAATTTAGTTATAAAAATAATTCGATGGTTATAAAAATGAGGAAAAACATAATTTAGTTTGTATCTTCAGTATTTTCCGCGCTTGCGTCGCCTTCTTCTAGCATTTCCTGTAAAAATTCAGTTATTAACTCATCTACTTTACAAATTCAAAGTCATACTTGAAGAACTTCCACAAGGTTTTTGGATTCATCCAACATTTCCTTGCAGATCCTGTTCTCCTCCTGGAGTGCGTCAATGGTTTCTTTAAGGCGCTCATTTTCCTGAAAACTCTCATTCAACAGGTCTTCACGCTTTTCTGCGAGCCGTTTCCAATAATCTGCACTGGGTTCCTCTGAAGTCAAGTCCGCGGCGGTGATCGTGCATTCGCCAGTCTGGACCGACTTGTCTTCCAGTTGCTTGCGCTTCACTTCTTGTTTGTAGTTTGAACTGTAAACAAATGCTTTAAGTGGAGAATGTGAGCGGAGAGCGGTGTCGCTGTTTACTTACTGCGCCAATTTGATGTCTTTTTCGTTAATCAATCTGCCCACCAAATTCTCCTTGTCGCCAGCTGTCTTTTGTAAAACTTTTAGCGTTTTTCTCGTGTTCTTCAAGTTCTCCTGCGAAATTTGGGGAATAAACAAATGACATAACCTCACTTTGTGAAGATTCTTAATAATCACCTTTTGGTCCTGTGCGTCAGTTTTAATTCCAGTCTTCATGTTTTCAAACGTCGAGAACAATAGAGTATTAATTGCGAATACACTATTAAAATTAAATTCTGTTTAAAACTCGTATTAACCGATTCAACGAGTTATGGTCGTTAACCTCGCAACTCTCGATCATATTTTGAATCAGACAAACTGCGCATGTGCCTTTATCATGGAATCCCCAAAAACTGAACAACAATCGTTAAATTCATTCCTGAAAAACTAGGACCTATCAAAATGAAATTATTTTAAATGATTAATTGGCGTTTACGTCAATTAGATCCATCAAAGCATGTACACGTAGTGATTAAGTGATTTTAGCTACAAAAAATAACGAGTTGGCAACACTTGTTGGTTTGACTTTTGATGCAGAGAATTCGTCTTTTGAAAAAAATAATTGTTTAGCGTCCTTTGCAATTTACTCTGCAGACAAGCGTGATGTTGCCTCGAAATTCATTAAATGAAAGTAAATCCCAGATTTTGGGAGAGAATCTGAACCATCAGAATCTAGATTTCGGAAATGGGAGACGGTAGGTGCTCACCCGTTAATTTGTACTCGATTGTTGTAATTTACGTTCTAATTGTTTATTTGTTTTAATAAACAGTATTTCCAACGTTATGTTTGTAGCGACGTACCTAATAGTAAGGTCAAAGTACCAAATTATTATTGTAAAAACTTCAACAGATATTCATGACGTAACAATCAACGAGCGTTCACAAATGACGCGTCTTTTTTTATTGAAAAAAGAGAAATTAAAGAATATTTGTTACATTCTTCCATTTCCAACGCTTTTTTTCTTCTTTTTTGAATTTAGAGCGTACAGTTATTTTATTAAAAAGCCAAATGTGCTGGAGAAACAACACTTCTTGAGTAAAATGCTTATTTTTTTCCTCGTAGATGCATCCTTGACAAGAATGAGATGATCTGATGATCACACTACACAAAGTATAACAGTAAGAAGAATACAATGTATCAAGGACAATCTTTTTATATATTTCCGTTTGATACTAAACAATCCCCTTAGTTCTGCTTTGAACCGCATCTAATAAAGAGATTAATTTAATTAATTTCGCTTTGAACTTTTTATTGAACAGGTTTCGATTGTTTAAAGCGTGTTAATCCAATTTTAAATTTTGTACATCTTGTCCTCTCGACCTTGAAAATTTTCTAGATTTGCAAAAAATTTCAGGGCCGACCTCGATGAACTTAGGCCGATTGAAGAGATCCCGCACCCTTACCAACAGGTGTTTGCTCGATACCCAGGATTTAACATTATTCAGTCGAAAATTCTCGACGACATCCTCGACACAGGTGCCTCCCAAATTGTGAAAAACACACGATACGATTTATAATTTTTTAGACAATTCTGTCGTGGTTTCGGCACCAACTGGTTCAGGAAAAACCGTAATATTTGAACTGGCCGTGGTTAGACTTTTGATCATTTTCGAAAAGACTCAATCGTCGAACAATTTCAAAATTGTTTACAGTAAGTAGAACGTGTTAGAAAAATCGAAATTAACGTGGAAATGCTGCAGTTTGCCCTATGAAAGCCTTGTGCGAAGAGCGTGTGGTCGACTGGCACAAGAAATTCTCCAGTTTTGGGATAAACTGCATCTCGGTAACTGGCGATAGCGACGATTTTGAATTCCAAGACTTGCTCAACCACAATTTGATAATAACGACACCGGAAAAGTGGGACTGTCTTACGAGAAAATGGCGCGACAACAGGAATCTGATGGAACTGATCAAACTATTCATGATCGACGAGGTGCATTTGTTACACGAAGAGAACAGAGGCTCTACTCTCGAGACTATTGTAAGTTGTGTCGACAAAGACTTCCTGGAATCGAAGGATTTGTTTCAAGGTTTGTCGGATGAAAACCATCGAAGAGACCATCATCTCGCACACAAACGATCACTCAAACCATAAAATCAGATTCGTTGCTGTGTCGGCGACTGTATCCAACATCGAGGATGTGGCAGAATGGATCGGAAGCTCCTCCAATGTCAAATGTTACAAGTTAAGACTCGTTCACCACTCGACCAATTAACTGACCCCAAAATTTCAGATTCTCTGATGAGTACAGACCCGTCAAACTCACCAAGATTGTTCTGGGATACTCGAGTACTCCCTACAAGTCGCACTTTAAGTTCGACTTGGCGCTCAACTACAAACTCCAGTTGCTTATGATGCATTACTCGCACGGCAAACCTACTTTAGTGAGTACTTCACCGATGAGCAGCAACAATCTCGTAGATTTTTTGCAGCACCAGAAAAATCGTTGAAATGACGGCGAAACACATCTTGCAGCATCTCACGATCAATCTGAAGCCGGAACAGAAGCAGAAATTGATCCAAGTTGCCGGAGGCATCACAGACGCTAAAGTAAAAGCGACTCTTGTGCACGGTGTGGGGTACCACCACGCCGGCATGCTTCCAGAAACTAGACGAGCCGTGGAACAGTTGTTCCGCAACAGCGAACTCCCAGTTTTGGTCACGACCAGTACTCTAGCTACGGGAGTGAATCTTCCGGCTCATCTTGTCATCATCAAGTCGACCAAATGTTACATTAACGGCGAATTTAGGGACTACACTGAGACGGCTCTGCTGCAAATGATCGGACGAGCAGGACGTCCTCAGTACGACACCGAAGCCACAGCTTTGATCTTAACCACACTAAAAGACAAAGTGAGTTTTGGCAGATTTATTGCAAAAGCAAAAGCGGTACAAAATATCATAAATAACTTATGTACAGTGTGTTTTTCGAAGCGGTGTTAAATAGCGCGATTCCAGTTGAGTTTAGCCTTGTCCGGGTCTGGCGTTCTGTTGAAAACTGACTCTCGGGACGTATCCGTTGTGGTCACTGATGTACTCCACCGTCATCAGTCTGCCGTCCGGCAAGTAGACGTAGTACGATCCTGTCACCCTTCCGGCGACATCACCAGCTTCGTTTTGTCCGAAAAACGTGTTGGTGGGCGGATTCTCCACTTTGTATTGGAAGTCGTACTGAAACAATCGATTGAGATTGATTTACACTTGTTCGGGACTTACTGGTGCCGGAGCTTCGTCGGGTCTCTGTTGGGGGGCTGCTAGAGCTGCAGCAACAAGGCAAATAGTCAACAAGCACAACATTTTAACGATCACTTGTCAAAAATCGAAAACGAACTGAATAGAGTCAGAATCGGAACGGTTTTATAGTGGATCCCCGCAAAGCTTGCGCCAAGGTTGTGCTCCCCCGAGGAAGATGCAACGGTGACGAATTTACATAGTTCGAGCAGGAGCGAAAGTGACGGAATTTTCACACAGTTCCAGTGAATTGTTCTCGTTATTAAATTAAATATTATTTAAGTGTGTCTCCTAATTAAAAATTCGGACGTTTCGAAACGATTCTGCAAGTGGCGCGTCGTCTGGGAACACGATTTCGATAGAAAAATCGTCGACGGGGATGATTTCGTCCATTTGCACCGATCAATCTTGCATCACGCGATTGCGTCATTAAGAATTTTATTCGTGTTTGGGGGGCGTCGATTTTAGATAAGAATTCGCATTTCAAAACCCATCAATGAATATTAATAAATTCGAGTGCAACACATGATTCACACAGCTGCGTAAAATAATAAAAATATGGTCTCATTATGTGCACGTTCTCATTGGTTTGTACACGTTCTCACGAATCCAGTCGTAGGAAGGAATGACCATCATCCGGAGACGCATCCGTTGCGCAACGCGGTATGCAAAAGAGATGTCAAAGTCGCAATAATTGCGTGAGCCCATATTCAATTAAAAATAATTATTGGAAGTAAGACAGGTGGATGATCGCGGCGCGTCCGTGATAAATGGGACATTGTGTTTGCGCTCGGAGCGTAACAGCGATTCTTCTTCTTTCAGGAAAAATTCGAAAAAATGATAGGCGGCCTGGAACCGATCGAATCCAATTTGCATAGGCATCTCACCGAGCATCTGAACGCCGAGGTGGTGCTTCAGACCATTACGGACCTTGACGTGGCGATGCGTTGGCTCTCGTCGACTTTCCTCTACATCAGGGCCAGCAAAAATCCCAGGCACTACGGGCTCACAGGGGACGCCTCCGCGATCGACAGGAGGCTCCTAGGTACGTTGTTTTTGAAATGTGGAGACGTACACGTTCCGCCTCGTCTCTATCTGTTCTTTTGCAGAAATGTGCCAAATCGAGCTGAATAAACTGATCAAAGCGGAAATGATCACAATAGACCAAGACGTCCTTCTCAAGGCCACTCCGACAGGGACCGCCATGGCTAAGTACTACTTGGCATTCGAGACCATGAAGCTGTTCACGCAGGTAGATAGATAGATCTCTCTCGGTGGCGGCTCGCTTCTCACGCATGCAGTTTAGATCGGGGGCGGCGAGATCCTGCAGCAAATCTTGGCCCTGATCTCGAAGTGCCACGAGTTTTCCATGATGTACCTGAGAGTGAACGACAAGAAATGCTTGAACCTGTTGAACAACTGCCGAAATCGACAAACCATCAGGTTCCCGCTCAACGGAAAGATCAAAACGTTGGACATGAAGATAAACTGGTAGGACCGAGTCTTTTCGTTATGAACTGGTTGAAAAGTGATGATTTCAGCATAATCCAAGCAGTCCTGGGATGTTTAGATATTTGCGACCACTCGATCTTGACCGAAGCTTTGAAAATCATGCGTAACGGAGAGAGGATAGTGAAATGTAAATCTTTTGACAGGGTTGGAAATGTGGTTGAACGTGCGTTTCAGGTCTGATCGAGTATCTGGAGTCGAAAGATCGGTGCTATCAGGCGTTGTTGAGTACGATAATATTGGCCAAGTGTTTCCACGTCAAGCTTTGGGAGAATTCGCCGTACGTCAGCAAACAGCTGTCGGGAATTGGCAACGTCATGTCTTCGCAGTTGGTCACCGCCGGCAAGACCTCGTTTCAGCTGCTGGCGGAGTGCGATCCGAGAGAAATCGAACTGGTAAAAGAAACGTTTTTTCCACCGTCGCGCATACACGATCTTTTTAGTTGATTAATAAAAAGCCGCCGATGGGTAACAAAGTCCTAGAACAAATCCAACATCTGCCCAAATACAAGATCAGTCTAGGACTCGAGGAAAAGAACGTGAAACTGATTGTCTCGTTGGAGAACATGACAGACTTGCAAGAATTTTCCACTGTTAATCTCAACTCTTTGATGTATCTCTTGGTTGGTGATTCTTGTAACAACATTTTGCTGTATGAAAAGTTCTGGTTTGTATCACTTGTAAAAAATAAATTCTTTCTTGTATTTGTTTCGTAATTCAACAGTCATAGTTACATGGTGGAGAATCCCACAGTTATTAGATTGATCAAAATCAATGTCGACAAGAACCTGGAAGACATAGAAGCCCATTTTATCAGCGACGATTGGGGTAAATTTATGTATTTCTGTTTGTCAGATTTTTACGATGTGCTTGTCTAGTCGGGATCGACTGTAATGCCAGATTAGAATTAAAACCGAAACAGAATAGTCACGAGAAGAAAGGTAAGATGGCGACACCTAAGAAAAATAAAAAAGACGACATCACTTACATGCAGAAATTTATGGAAATTTACACGAGGTGTAAGAGGAACACACAAGCCACTCCTGTAAGCACTCGTTACCTTACTTTATCAAAATATTTTTTTATCGGATTGTTAAGGTGAGCACGTCTGAAGAAGATCAAAAAAAGAAAAAGCAGGACCGTTCGAATGTAACAATTCAGAGTCAAATTCGTATTTTTCCCGCTTCTGATAACGTAAAGATGTCGGAATATGCAAAGTCGGTTGCAGGGGTCGATTCCAACGAAGAGATAAACACTGAAAGCAACAGAACCTGTTTGGAAGATACTTTTTATTCTTCATCCGCATTTGTTTCAAACGAACAAGAACGTGACGTAAGTATTCAACGCTCTCGGTGCACAAGTGGAGTCAATTTTGATTAGTTTGAGGATGCCAAGTCTGTGGCCCACAAGTTTCAATTCAGTCCCAAAAAAAAACTGTCTCGTAAGTGTCCCTCGAACAGTGTTGAAACGCCTAAAGAAGACAAACAAAAAACTAACAGTAGAATCACTTGGCGATCTCCATTAACGTATTCCCCTCCCGTGAAATTCTCCCCGAAAATTAACTATCCCGTTTCGAGCAATCTAGACCACGAGAGGTAAGTCTTGAACGATAGTGCAGCCTGAAATTACTTCTTCGCAGCTTGTTAGCAAGTCGAGGGTCGTCTTCCACGAGCGCTCAAGAAACGGTAAAAACTCCAGTCAAGCTGTCGACTTCGGTCACGTGCAGGACCCCCGTACGCCTCAATTCGTCCCAGTCCAAAGCGTTTTTTCCCCTGACAGACAAAGATTACGCCGATTCGGTCATCGATGAGAGTAACGATAGTCGCAACAATATTTTGGAGAAGGTTGGCGATATCGCGTCCACTTCGTTTCTGGAAAATGTGGGATTGCTTACGCCTAGAGTTCGAGAGAAGAGTTTAAACCAAATCAAAACCCCCAATCAGTACTATACCCAGTTGTTGTCTCACTCGCACGTGCAGAAAGATAGCTTGGAGGATAAAGAGTTTTGCGCAGCTAAGAGTAATATCGGGAGAAATGTGAACAAAAGTGATGTGACACGTTCTGGCGCGTATTCTAGAAAGGATAGCGATGTTCAGGAAGTTTCCGCTGGAGTTGCTCAGTTTTCTTCGACGACACCCAAAAGCAATAGTAGATTAAATGATAGTTTTGGAAGTGCTGTGACAATCGGTAGACGTGGTAGTCTAAACAAAATGGAGCACAATTCTGGTGCGCAGAGTAGAAATGTGGAGGAAGATAATTTTATACAAAGGTTTAATAAACAACAAACTTACCAGTCACAACAAAACAATCATTCTCCCTGCCAGAGTCGTTACTTTACAAACCAAAACAATAGAATAGACAAAAATGACGAGATCGGTAGCAAGGAAAATATGCCTTCTAAAAGAGTATGCTTGGATAGGTTAAACAAATCTCAAAAACACAATTCAGTTATATCTCATGACCGAGATCAAAAAATAAGTTTTTCGGAAAATTCTGGTTTCTTAAGTGATCAGGCATTAGTTGAAAGATTTTCTTCGCAAAAAAGAAATTTTGACAGTAATTATTCTCTCGATAAAGTGGTCAGAAATGAAAGTGATAGTGTTAGAAAAGTTAATTCTGTTTATGAACCAGTGTTCAAAAACTCTCAGCGTTTTAGTGAAAAGGACGAGGATGTCTTTGCGGATGATCCGTTCGACGATTCCTTCGATTTAGCCATCAGCGGATATCAAACACCGCCTGAGTTGGCACAAAACAGCAAAGTTATGACTAGAAGAAACAGTTCAAACTCAGTTTTACAAAGAGATAATAGAACGAATGTCGAATGTAGAGACGAAGATTCTTTTGATTCGTTGATGGCGGATTATAAGTTACCACCTCAGTTGTCTCAAGTTGTTAACAACAACAGGAGACTGTTGAGTGAAAATGGTGACTTTAGTTCTGTTCGGTATCACGATGGGGGCGGTATGCAAAAGAGAAACGAAGTTCCATCAAGAGATTCGTTGGACCCAGAAGAAACAAAATATCAGATTTTGTCACAAGCGTGTCAGATCGCGAATCAGAATAGATTGATTAGCAGAAAAAACAGTTGTAATAATATTTTTACAAAAAATTTTGATAAGAACCCTTATGGTTACGTAAATTATGAAACAGAAAATCGTTTGAATTTCACCCACAATCAGGGACTTCCTCGTTCATCGAGATATACGGACCAGTATCAAAATATTCAAGCGTTCGGAGCTCCCTTAGAAGAGAATTTTCTTCATTCGGGGTACCAAAAGATTCCACAGATTTACAATAGAGGACAAGGACCCGACCCTGCAAGTCCTGGTTTAAGTTTGGGGGCTAACAATTCGTTTATAATGTCCCACCACTCTGGCAACTCGCAGCAAAGTTTCAAGAGCAACAGAGACGTCGACTATTGCCAAAATCGGAACAGAAATAGATATCATCCTTATACGTCGCAAAGAAATCATTATGAAGATCTAGATGGTTATCAGTACATAAGAAGAATTACGGAGACTGACAATGATCCATTCGATTACAGAAATACGAGTATGTCATCGAATTATATTCCAAGAAGAAATTTTAATCCTTTGAGGCACAATAGCTATTCCAACAAAATCTGCATTCCGAGCAGGAACGATGTTTCTTATGGACACGACGTTAGTCTTGTTGGTGAGCCGGAGAGAAGGGCGTATGACATTAGTTACTCACCGCAATATGTTCCGAGAGAAAATTTCACACCGGAACCTTATTTTTCTCCCCGACCAGGAAGAAACGATTACTTTTCTCCCAACTATCCGTATTCTTACGGAAATTCCGGAGATAAAGACTACTTAATGCAAAAATTTTTAACCACGATTGACCCAGATCAAGAACATCCCAATATTTTCTCCTAGAAGTCTGAGTTAAGTTGAAAAGATACAAATTTGTTTATTTCTTTTGTTACGTTTGTGATACATACTTTGTTAATTTAATTTTTGTTTTTTTTTTTTTTTAATGTGTTGTCTTTTGTGTGTGATTAATATTACAACCAAACGAATAAGAAAAACTACTTTGAGTAAATAGAAATATATTTAGTTTTTTATTAAAGAAAAGTAGTTTTGTTAATACACCCTGTATAAGTGAAGATGGTTTTATTGTAAATTTGAATATCCCGCCGTCGATGAACCATCTGTCAAACGCGGGAGCCCCATGTGCGAACGTGTAAACACGGTGATCAATTTCTCGTGAGTTTTATCGACGAAACTAATCAATTCGACCGACAAGATGAGTACAATATTGGAAAAAATCGCCGCAATCGAGGCCGAAGTGAGTACACTTTGTCGAACGCGACTCCCCGACACATAACCTAACTTTCCAGATGGCTAGAACACAGAAGAACAAAGCCACCGCTGGCCACTTGGGCCTCCTCAAGGCCCGCCTGGCCAAATTGCGCCGCGAACTGATCACCCCGAAAGGAGGTGGCGGGGGCACGGGCGAGGGTTTCGACGTGGCCAAGACGGGCGACGCTCGAGTAGGTTTTGTCGGGTTCCCCTCGGTGGGAAAGTCCACCCTTCTCAGTAATCTAGCGGGAGTTTACTCGGAAGTGGCCGCGTACGAATTCACAACTCTGACGACCGTTCCCGGCTGCATCAAGTACAAGGGGGCCAAGATACAGTTGCTGGACTTGCCGGGGATTATCGAGGGGGCCAAGGACGGGAAAGGGCGCGGTCGACAGGTAATAGCGGTGGCGCGGACGTGTTCGCTCATTTTCCTGTGTCTGGACGTTTTGAAACCTCTGGTTCATAAAAGATTGATCGAGCACGAGTTGGAGGGGTTCGGTTTGAGACTGAACAAGCAGCCTCCGAATATTTATTTTAAAAAGAAAGACAAAGGGGGGATCAATTTGAATTGCATGGTGCCACAATCTGAGCTCGATTCGGATACTGTAAAGTCGATTTTGTCCGAGTACAAGATTCACAACGCAGATGTCACGCTCAAATATGACGCCACCAGTGATGATTTGATTGACGTAGTCGAAGGGAACCGGATCTACATCCCTTGCATCTACCTACTTAACAAAATAGGTAAATCGCAAGGAAGTACTTGAGAAGCGAGACTTAAGTGATATTTCCTTAGATCAAATAAGTATTGAAGAGCTTGATGTTATTTATAAAATACCTCACTGCGTTCCCATTTCGGCACACCATCGGTGGAATTTCGACGACTTGCTTGAGAAAATGTGGGAATATCTAAAACTAGTGAGGATGTGAGCCAGCGACGTTTTCATATTTAATTAAGTCATTAAAATTTTTTATTTTAGTTACACAAAACCAAAAGGTCAACTTCCTGATTACAACTCTCCCGTCGTTTTGCATTCGGAACACACATCTGTTGAAGATTTTTGTAATAAGTTGCACAGGAGCATTGCTAAGGAGTTCAAATAGTGAGATATGAAGTAATGTCGTTTTTTTTTCAGAATTAAAATGCGATTTTTCAGCGCTCTGGTTTGGGGCTCTTCAGTAAAACATCAGCCGCAGAAGGTCGGATTGGATCATGTACTTTGTGATGAAGATGTCGTTCAAATTGTTAAGAAAGTTTGAGTTTTGTTATTTTTGAAAAGTGGTGAAAACGTCTGTTGATCGTCGCAGAGATGCAAAATTCTGTAACTTGAATTATTTTTAAGAATAAAAAGCGATTAATTTTAAAGCGTTTTTCTAATTGTACTGAATATTTGAAAAGTGCGGCTTGTGCATAACATTCTACTTAATCTTTTAAATTTATAACTCCTCAGCCCCTCAGCGTCCGTTTTGTGGCGCCCTCATCGGCGGAAATTGGCTCTTTCTCGGAAACATTTTCATAACGCATTTTGAATGAAATGAACACGCCGGTCATAATACAGCAGGTCGTGATAATTTGTAATATCATTTCAAATCGGGGGATGGAAGATGGAAGAATTCTTTTTTGTGGATCTAATTTAAATAATGACATATCACAGCACACTTACCCAACAGGTGGCAGCACGAAAACTATACAGCGCCACCGGCTAAAGATTGAATTACTCGACTTCTCAATTCTCATTTTTCTGTTTTTTTAGGAATCTGAACATAACATAATATACCGTGCGATCAACAATTAAGTACTTAGATAAGGGGCAGCTATGACTTTGACAGTGTCAGATTTTTCGTATCTTTGCTAACTCAGCTAATAAACGTCAAACAACTCTCACTATTTTAAACAAAAATTGAAACAGGTATATGCAACCAAATATACAGAGCATCTGAAAGTCTGATTTGGGCATTTGGGTCCAAAATCTCAAAGGCTTCTTTGAATTAAAGAATTCTTGATCGCACGGTATTTAATCGGACAATTTTTTGAAAAAATTTCCACACGGTCACGAGCAATACATTTTAGTCGTCAATGTCATTCTTTGACGCAATGTAAAATGCTCCATTGTAAAACGGTCGTAAATTTCATAACCTATCATCATGTTGCATGACATTAATTGTCATTTTTTTTCTCAGTTTTTGACACTTTGTTCGACGTGGGCATAATCAGGCAGGGAAATTTTTTTAATTTGTGTCAATCTAACCAAATTTTGAAATGACATTGACGACCAAAATTTATTGCTGGCGACAGTAGATGAGACTAGCGGAAAAGCGACCGACGTAAAAGTGTGGAAAATGTAATTTTTATTTGATTAAAATTTCAGTTACAGCTGTGACGTGAATAGGTAATTATGAGAAACTTTAAAAAATAAATTTTTCAGTGACCTTGAGTTAACTTTCAGACAACCCCGGGACAACACCTCTTCAATTAATCCCGATGTCGACCGCGATATTATACGACTCCTTGTCATGGCATTCCTTTCAGAAACTAAGTATACAAATTGGACAACAAATATTCTTTTAACCGTATGTTGTGTCGCAATTGACGATTATATAAGTTGGCACAACTGCAACGGCGATTAAATTTTGGCCAAACTAACACAAAAATTCACAATCAATATAATGCCGTCAAAAGAAAGAAATTGATTTAACAAAAAATTAAAAATTTCCTTAATATCGTGCGTTCATTTAAATGAATCCTCAAAGTTGGCGTTGGAGACTCTATTGAGAACATTAAGAACGCACCACTCGTGTAAAAGCGTAAGAAAAACAGTTGATCCGTAATCCGTCTATCCGTATAGTGCGTTCACAAACAAGTCTACTTTGAGCACAAATTTAAATGAACGCAGGATACGTTGTGTGGAAGAATTTTCGGTAATTGTTCACTTTAACTATTTCTGGAATTTTCGCGTTTTTTCTGGCTAGACAGCCTTAGGGCGTCCTCCTAGATTGTCCCACCATTCAAACCTTGTGCAAATGCCTTTTTTTTCTCTCTTGTTGTGTTTCAAGGTCGCGTCAAGGTCGCGCCAAGTCTTAGTATAACTGAAGGGTAAGGAAAATTTTCATTTGCACAAGGTTTGACTGGTGGGAAACGATCTAGGAGGACGCCCTGAGGCTGTCTAGCCAGAAAAAACGCGAAAATTCCAGAAGTAGTTAAAGTGAACAATTACCAAATTTTCCATGAATTTTCCTGAAAGAAAATTCAACAGCATTGCCAGACGTATTTTCGATGTAAATTGTGGTGTCGATGGATCTTTTATACGTTAACAGGAAATATATTTAATTTTTTATACAACGTGTTTCACGTAAGAGTACCTATTAGCCTGACGAAGTCTAAACGCAACACAAAATACATTTGACAATGGGAACTAGATTCATTAAAAATTATAAATTGTAGTTTTGGACATCCATAATAATTAATACGGGTTATTCTAAATGATTGTAGTCGAAGTAGGCGTGAAAACTGAATGTAAAATTTATGGTTGCCGCACCACATAAAAAAAACATCAAAATGATTTGAATAAGTGAGTACAAATCGTGCACACACGGGAGTTAAATTGATTGCAAAACAACTCAATATTTCTGGATTCGATCGTTAATTTAATAAAAATAAATAAAAATCTCATCACCGCACTTTTCACCTAAAAAATGACAGTGGCAGCGACAAAACTGACAGTTCACATGAAAGCGGCAAAAATGTAATAACATGGGCATGGCCTACTTCGACTACAATCATTTAGAATAACCCTGTACTATCGCTGGGGAGCTTTTCCGCAAATGTTTGAACAAAGGGGAACAAGGGATGTCCAATAGTAGATTATATCATTAAGAGTAAAAGTGAGTCTTTTTGTGCTAAGCCCAGAGATTGAAGACCAAGACGACGCAGAGAAAGACCTTCTACTGTGAATGATATACAATGTGTCTCAGAAATAAGCACATTAATTTTAATTAGTAATAAAACTCGTTATCCAATAAAAATTATTGAAAGATTTGGATTTCATTACCCGCCTATTATTTACTTCCCCGATGCCGATAACCGAAGAACAAAAAACAAATGCAAGAAAACTTTCACTTATTTTTTTGCTAACTTAAGCACAGTGGCTACTACTGCGCCCGTTGCTGTGACCTATAATGATAAGGGTGGAGGAGAAAAAAGAGAATCATATGGTAGATATTAAATAAAAACAATTTTAATAATAAATATTTTAAACTGACCCTAATGAATCGCCCATACGTAAGATAATGAGAAAATGTCGCCTAAAATTAATGTATTAACTCGTGTATTCTCATGAAGTAATCACTAATCATCACAAAGAAACCGCCGTTATTGTCAATATAATAGTGAACGCGCCGACGAAATGATTCTACCACTCATTCCAGCATACCTGTCCTGATATTGTTTGTGCGAATTGTTGTGGCAACATTTTCTACCAAGTCTTTCATGTACTCCCACAAGGAATAGCACGAAATTTCTCTGGGCTCGAGGAGCACTCCCGCACGCTTCACAATTCGCTACACAATATTCACTATTCGAAAATAAACGTACAATTTCCACAAAATTTTAGCTCAAATCACAGAATCAACACGTAAACACCTGCCTTTTGCAGTTGTATCAAACTAACTAATAATTTAATCCGCTACCTTGGCCGCAGAGCGAAAAACTTTATTATAAAAACACAATGTTTTGCGCTCGTACTCTTACGTGAAACACGTTGTCTAGACACCTTTAAAAAATTCTTTCAAATTAAGAAACATTGTAGATTATTTCTGGTAATGAACATTTCAAACGACCGAATTCTTAAAGAGAGAATTTCTCTTGAAATCAATCAGTATTTCGAAATATCACTTAAATTAATGCTGCTGTATTTTTTCAATTGATTCCCAATCAGTCATTTTAATTTATTCCCAGTTTGTAGAATGGAAACAGATATTTTCTGCACGTTTCATTTTTCACTCATTGAACGTTGAATGTATAATAAATTCTGTTTGTGGTAGTCGAATTCAATGAGAAGGGAGTAGGTTTTTAATTTAAAATCAAATCATAAATTTATGTAACACGAGCCGATTTCATTCGATCGGAGGATTACACTTTAAACGAAGAAACAAAATAGCTTTCAATTTTTTATGCGCATCGGTCGAGTTTTGTTGTTGACTCAATTAACAAAAATGCTGCCCCCTTGGAGGGCTCAGCCTCGATATAGAAACTTGGTTTCGCTTCCGAATCACCATATCGAGTGCAGCGAAATTTATCTCGACGACGAACAAAACGCCTCCAAAGATATACATCATCCTGTCAGTCTGGGGGCTGCATAGGAAAATGCGAGTCTGAAATGTTTCATGCGAAAACTTCCACGAAATTTCAATTTCACATGAAACTTTCACGGTGTTTCTAATGAACCCAGAACTGTGGCGCCCTCTGGCACAATGATGCGTTTGACTTTAATTAAGTCGGGGATTAAGATGGCTTAACATTAGACGAGCCCGGGGATTGATTAATGCGAAAAATTCGAGAGGGTGCTCGATTTAAAAAAGTTTTCTAATTTGCGGACGATTAAATAATTGCAGGTTGACAAATCGCGGCGTTCCGAATGGAAGGATGTTCCAGAATCTAAATGCATAGGAAACTTTTATCAATATAATTTATTTAAATTGTCATGCCGGTTTGAATAATAGCCAATTTTCTAATTTGGCGAGTTGTATCCAATTGGGAATTTTACCGAGCCATAACAATTAAATGTTTAAAAGGATAAGTGGTTTTATAGGTCAGTGACGACTCCATCGTCCCACCCTCACCCCCGGACTTGGCCCGGAAACGCGCCGCCCCCGCGTCCTTGACCATTCCTCCCCGTTCTTGTCGAGCCGGCGGCGACAAAATCCGGGCCCGTGCCTCGATTTCATTGTTGTTTTCATCGGATTGTCGCTGTGAATTATTCAATTAAAAGAGCGCGCCCCCCGTTCGTTCCGTCTCTATAAAAGGCGGCAAGGTTAACGTCATTTTTCAGTTTCGCCGTGAGATCGCGCCAAAACACGATGTTCCGTCAGTTTTTACCTCTGGTGTTACTCATTGGGGCCGCCTTTACTTACCCTAACCCCGACCCCAAAGCCACGAAGAACGCCGAAAGACCCATTGTCAACACGCCGCTCGGACAGATCCAGGGGGTGATCTTGGCCTCGAGGCTGGGCAAACAGATCTCAGCGTTCAGGGGGATCCGCTACGCCAAGGCCCCCACCGAAGATCTAAGGTTTCAGGTGAGGACGCTGAAAATGCCCAAAGTGCGGTGGCGGCACCTCGCATGAATCGGTTACACATTTCATACTCACAATTAATAATAATTAGGATTCATTTCGTTCAATTAGATTCAGTTTTAAAGCCATCACTGATCCTCAGATTCCCTCAGATTATTCCAAGGGGGACAAGGTCACTTATGTCATTTCATGTTCACCGCAAAATGCGTTCCCTTAATATTGTCACACATCCATTGCATATTTTATAGATTTACGTTACCTACTTTTTTTTCCTTATATTCTTTATATTCCATATCACGTACCTGTATACTAAAATATTCTTCTTTATCAACTCATTTATGATTCAATATCCACTGAAATATTTCTGCATTTTAAAATATTTGTCTCTTGTATTCATATACAGGATGTCTTCGAAATGTCAAAAAAAATCGGTAGTTGGCGACGATGAATAGAAGTTAAATACAAATTTTTTCTCTAGTAAAAGTCTTTTTGTTTTTGAGATATAAAACATTGAAAATTTGCTCGAAATTTCCAGTATCTTTTTCTTTTTTCTCAATTACTTCAACTCAGTAGCGTACTGAAAATTTGGAGCAATTTTCAATGCTTTATATCTCGAAAACAAAGACTTACTATATAGTATTGTCGTTATAACTTTTTATCTGATCCGCCCACATAACTTGACCAATGAGAATCAAAGCCAGATTCAATCTGTATAATTTTTCATTGCCACGTAAAAAAGTTAAGGTTAGAATTTTGCTGTCAAGTCCACAATTATTGTTTTAGATTTAAACAAATAAAATGTCATTAAGACAATTCGAATGTCAGAATTTTTTTTCTGTGTAAATCAGATCGTCTTAACAACCTATTTGATTTATAACTAAGAAAATGTAATGGGCGGGGCAGATAAATAAATGTTACGTTGACCTTAGTATAGAAAAAAAAATGTATTTAACTTGTATTCATCGTTACCAACTACCGATTTTTTTTTGACATGCATTTACACCTGCAGGACACCTGTATTTTGTCTGAACTAAAGATGAATTTTTCAATAAAATTCATGTGAAAATATGGTTTTCAACCGTTTAAAATTGTCTGATTACAATTAATAGTATATTATGCAACAAGATTTATAAACGGCACTTTATACACGAGTTTTATTAGGTAAGAGCGGAACGAGTGTTAATAAAAGAGTGTCTTAGGAAGTTTATAAACGAGTTGCATACTATACTTTTTCTACGCCCAAATGAACAATGCAAATATAACACAAAACTTCTTTATTCAAAGTTAATTTAAACATAAAATCCGAACCTGATAAACGTCAATTGACAAGTGACAACTAACTTCATTTTGAATGACACATGACTTACATGATTTTTGCTATTAAAAAGACCAGAGCGTGATTAAAAAGCCTGTTGCTAACTTCACCTCGTGATTAAAACGCACGAAGTCACATCTTGTCAAGGTGTATTTAAAAGATCATTTAGCGTCATGGAAACATATGCGATAAATGGCGTTTTAAACATAGGAGTAGAAAAAATATGTTATTATGCTATTCTTGCAGATAGGTAGTTGGTGTTGATGAATATAGTCAGCATTAATTTAAAACATTTTTTTTATTTCAACAAATGTTTTTTTTGTTTTCTTGTTTTATCAATAGGGGCAGTATATTCTTTCAGTTTTTAATTTATAGCGGAATAAATGATAGATACAGGGTGTCTCAGCTAAGACTTTCGAGCTTAATAACTCAGTTTTTTTCCAGCGGATTTTTGTGAAATTTAAAATGCAGATATTTTAGACGGTGAAGAATAAAATCCAATTAACGCAATCACCCAAGCCTTAAAAACGTAATTTTTACATGCCTTTTTAAAATGTTGAATCAATTAGATTTACATAAAAAATTGATCGTTAATAAAAAATGCTGTAGGGAAAAACTCGTCCTTGAAAGACGTATGGTTTGCAAGAAAAAAGCAAAAAACTGTGTTAAACGTGGCTGCAAATACAAAAACGTAGACGCGTATGAAACAAACGCGCAATTTTGCAGAATTTTGGTCATCCCTTTTTGCAGAAGCGCAGGTGACATATTTGACGTTTATCTTGCTAACCTTACAAACACTTACAAAGTTAAAGACAACATTTGGACGTAATTTATTATACTGGATGCTTTAATTCTTCCATAAAGGACTAAAACACGATCGGGATATTTTAGCAAGGTAATTTAGTTGACGTACGCTTCCTGTGTCTTCAAATAAATTGACGACTCTCTTAACCTTACATTTTGTAAAGCCTACATTTGGATAGTGTTCCACGAGAAAACGAACTGTGTCATTGAAGTTCTTACGACACTCTCCATAGGCATTTTTTTTTCCTTTTTCAACAATATTGAAATTTCTGGCGCTGTAGTCTATTTTTAGAGTATTTTCAATAAATTTTCACAATTTGACGTTTCTAATAAAGCGCGACCAATTTTGACAGACTTTAAAGTGTACAAAATGTTGCTTGTTAATTAATCACCAATTGTTTTAAAAGATAACTGCTCAAATACCTTCAAATTTTACATTAAATTTTTAATGACAAAATCTAATCTTTTCGTTGAATCAGACAAGTGATTTACTTAATTGTTTGTGTAGACCCTTATTTTTTAATGTTTAACAATCTAATAATAATCGCGCATAATTTTCGATAAAGGAAACATGTGTTAAAATTACTAATTGACCCTTCACGATCTACAGGGTGAGCAACAATAACTGTTTCAGTTGGCAAAAAAAAAATTATAAAACCGTGAATTGTACCTATTTCGGTTTGTTTTATTGACATTATTAACAGCTGGTATACATTTCAAATTTAAACGTCTTGGTTTTTGTAATCTTTTATTAATAAAATGGTTTTCTCGTTGGAACATGACATAAAAGTCACCAAAAATCACCAGAATTTATTGTCAACTCAATCAGTACTTGTTGCTCACACGGTAAAATATCTGCATTTGAAATTTCATAAAAATCCGTTGGTAAATAACGGAGATATTAGGCTCGAAAATCTTAGGTGAGACACCCTGTATAATTTAAAAAAATGTCTGCAATTGGTATGTAGTATGGAAACTATTCGATGAACGGAAATATTTTTTCTTGAAAATTCTGCTGTAGCATTTTTGTTATATTCCATTCTGTAGATGAGCATTCTACAAAAATTCTTGTAGATAAATAAAAAAAAAAGAAATATACAAAAGGTGTTGATCTTGTGGCCTAAAATGTCACCGACGTTGTTGCAGCCACCGGTTCCTGCGGACAAATGGGAAAGCATTTACAACGCAACACAGGACAGGCCTCTGTGTCCGCACCGTACTGATGAGGCCACATCAGAAGACTGCCTCTTCCTCAACGTGTACACAACGAAAGTAAGTCAATCAGGACTAATTCACCCCGACAGGGCCCCAATCCGCTCAAAATACATTTTAACGGCTTTGCGGCGTTCTTGTCGATAACACAGAAAACATCTTCCAGCTCCCTAAGGGCAGCGACCAACCTAAACGTCCCGTGATCGTTTTCATCCACGGCGGCGGCTTCCACAGCCTCGGCGGCGGCAGCAACTGGCTAGGCCCTCAGTACATCCTGGACCAGGACGTCGTCCTCGTAACCTTCAACTACCGACTAGGAGCCCTCGGTTTCATCAGCACCGGCGACAAAGAGGCCCCCGGTAACAACGGCCTCAAAGATCAAGTCCTCGTCTTAAAATGGGTCAAAGACAACATCGCCAGTTTCGGGGGAGACCCGGATGCGGTCACTCTCACGGGATACAGCGCCGGGGCCATCGCCGCGACCCTCCACTTGGTGTCCCCCATGTCCCGGGGTCTCTTCCATCGCGCCATCATCATGAGCGGCTCGGGTCTGGGACAGATTCCTATTCCCCACGACCAGCTCGATCTGGCCAAGAAACAGGCGAAAGTGTTGGACTGCGTTGATGATACTTCCGCCAACATTATCAAATGTCTGAAAACTAGGACAGCCGACCAGTTAGGGGAATCCCATCTGAAATTTGTCGAGTTTGGTGACGATCCTGTCATCATTTGGCATCCAGTCATCGAAGGGGATTTCGGACAAGAGAGATTTTTGACGGCGCACCCGATCGCGCTCATCCAAAAGGGGGACTTCGCCAAAGTTCCAGTTATGATTGGACTGACCACCGACGAGTTCGCGGCAAGAGCTTTCAGTAATCTTGGTTAAAAATGAAACTCCCAAACGACTGATTCTCTCATTCTAGATGTTTTGGCCAACGAAACACTGAAGAAGCAAATGGGGGAAGACTTCCAGAAGGTCGCTCCTATTGCTTTCCTCTACGACAGAGACTCGGAGAACTCCAAGACTGTGAGCGATGCGCTCAAGAAGTTCTACTTGAACGACAAAGCTTTAGACAATTCGTCTTTGCCAGGGTTGGCTCAACTCTACTCCGACGCGATCGTTGGTTTTGGGGTCAACAGGGCAGCAGAATTGCTCTCGGAGAAAAGCAATCACTCGGTCTACTACTACAGGTTCAACTACAAAGGACGCTACAGTCACTTCTATCTTCCCGACAGCAACGGTACCACTCCTTTCGGTACTCTGTCCAAGTCTGGTACGGTTCTGGGTGATTATTGTACCAATTCCAGGTGTGGTCCACGCCGATGACCTGATCTATATGTTCTACATCCAGAAATTGTTCCCCATTTTCAAGGATACGGATCCGGAGACTCAGACCGTGAACAAATTTACTCTCCTGCTGTCAAATTTTGCCAAGTCTGGGTACTTGCAACGCCCGGAGTGATTGTCTTTTTGTTTCATTTTCTTGTTGCAGCAATCCAATTCCTGAGACCAGCGACAAGTTGGACAGCGCCAAATGGGAGCCTTACACCACCAAAAGCCAGAAGTATCTAGACATCGGGAACAAACTGGTCCTGAACGAGAAACTAAACGAGAAGAGATACGCCGAATGGACGAAACTGTTTCCGTTGAGTCAATACGCGGACCAGAAGTCGCGTTAATTTTTGTGCGAATGGACATCGATATACTTACGACGTTGATGTATTCTGTTAAAAGTCTGCACTAATAGATAACGATGGTTTTCTAATACTAAAAATAGTTTATTTATGACCTATAAAACTTCGTAAAAGTTGTATTGAAAAAGTTTCGATCCAATAAATCTTACGGTTAACGTTGAAAACAATCATCATGTATAATGTTTTTATGCTGAGTGGTAAATGTCATCGTAAATTTTAAAATAAAGACAGGAACGGCGATCGAAGATTTACGATTCCGATTTTTATTAACGTTATTAGCGACATTCTGCTTTTTTTCAAGGACGTGTCCCGATTCTCTTCGTATCGATTAGGCCATAAAGCTACAATTTGTGTTTTAAGATTGGAGTAATTTATTTAGCTCTTACTTTTGTATAAACGTCAGTTGTGTTGTAATAAAACGTAAAACAAGTCTCTCATTTGCTTTTCTCGTAGAAACTGACCACCCTGATTGCCAGATCTCGGTCCCCCTGAAAAAATCGGGTCGAGTCTCATTTTACACGTTTGTATAACACGATCTGTTGAGGATGACGATCTGACGACTTCTGTTTCCAATTTGTTGGGGGAGATATCGATTGCGCCATACAGCAAGCAATTAATTGTTATTTAGGGGTCGCGAAAAGAGAAAACTTGTCCCTGGAGGCCGAATTTATGAAGCGGAATGTGATTTGAGAAACAGGAGAGAATCACAGGTCTCATTAGCTCCACAACACGAAATAATCTCTCTGAGATATTTTATTCATTGGGTGGTTTCCTGGTGTTCTCGTGCCAGTGGCGACTCGTGCTTTGGAAATTTGAGGCACCCATCCAGATCTCGACAAGCATGAATTGATGAAACTCGTGACATTTGAGACAAAAAAAAAGAGTGTGTGCTTAAGACCGCACGACAGAACTGAAAACTTCTATGATGCTCCTTACTGATTTTAAGTAATATGTACCTATTCTACAAAAAATATATCATTATGGATGTTAGTACTTGGAGGAATAAGGAGCAAGGCATAAATAATTAGTATTATTTAAATCCAATGCTGTTTTTAAATAAACATCAATAGAAACAGCAAATACGTCCGCTTTTAGAGGTACACTCTGGCAAAATTTGTGAGGTTAGGGTTGGATGTTTAAGTTCAATTTTCTTGACGATGATATTGAACACAACACAAGTTTTCATAGCAATATAGCATAGCAATTTGTCCATTTTCCTCTTCACATTTTGCTACACAAATTTTTCCAATAGATGAATTGTTGAAGCCATATAATTGAGAATTACGTATTAAATCTGTAAACTTACAATATTTGTCGTGTCTTTATGGTTTATATTATACAGTGCATTTTTTTTAACTGTTGCCATAGGGAATTGCATGGTAAAACTTATACCCCCTGTTAACTTTTGTTCTGATGAAAATATTCAAACCATTTTTGGAACAAAGTTGGAAGATTTTTTAAACTACCGGATAGTTTACAATTCAATATCCTAAACTGTCGAAAAAGTTGTGAAAAAATATTTTAAAGCGCGCCGGAATAATAGTACGTCGAGCGGCCGCCAGAATAGCGTCCCTATCGGCTCAACCTGACCAAATTCCATTCCAGTGCGACATTTACAAAAGGGGATAAATTAAACTAGCACCAAAATATTAATTTGTGATCAAACCGAAGACCCTAACTAACTAACTTAATCCCATAAATTTATTTTTATCTCGAATTAACTAAACTGTCTCCTTACATTTGTCTTCAAATTAACAGCAATCTAATTGCTCAATAAATAGTTGAGCACATTCTATATGCCGCCCAAAATCAGTTTTGTTCTTAAATTATATACATTTGCACTAAAATAACCAATGTGTCCCCAAAATTAGTGATTTGTCACCAAATAACATATTCACGTCACTTTTTCCAGCACGTGATAACGATGTATATTTTATTCTGCAGTCGTCACCAGTATGGTAGCAGCAAATAATTTGCCAAGTAATCAAAAAATAGAAAGTGCTGATCATTTTATAGTTTTGATTCGCAAATTTAATGAAAAATGCACTGGAGAACGGGTGGCGACAACACCAACGCGTGCGTAGTACTTTTTCATTCAGCTGACACCCGTTTACATCTGTTTTGAGCTGCAAATGCTGCAATATTTCGTTGTTACAAATTAAGCTTTTGTCTCTGACTGTTTCTAATCTAAAACATGGAATCAAGCAGTTGTGAAGGTGTCGCAATTCCATCGACAAGTTCAGTAGCCGTGCAAAATGAAGTGCCTTTACTTTCTTCGGGCGAAGAGGGCGACTTGGAGGATGAGGCGGTTATGCTGCCAAAGAAAAAACGGTCAGACAATAAAGTGTGGATATTTGTGGAAAAGTTTGAGAGTATAAAAGATGCCGAAGAAGCCATCAAAACAGCAAATACATGGTCATCTTTGCGTAAACATGAAGTAGAGGAAGGTATGAAAAAATATTATAGATGTAACAAAGTTAAACGTAAAGGACCTCAATGTGCGGCGCAGATTTACTTGCTTTTTGACGCAGCTTCGGATGCCGTTTTAATGTATCGTACAGACAGTGATCACGATCACGAATCAAAAACGCACTCTAATTATGGGTTGTCCTAAAGTCAAAGAAGAAATAAATAAATTATTTGACTTGCATCTCAGACCAAAAGCCATAATGAGTGCTTTAGCTAAAGTTGAAGGCATTAAACTGCCAAAAATGTCCCAATTACGAAATTACCTATATGACCAACGTCGCTCTAAATATGGGAAGCCAACCATTAGTCTCGGTGAACTAGAGGCTTGGTTATCGTCGCATTCAACTGTTCCTGAAGATGACGATGAAGTTTATGTTCTTAGGTATGAGATTGAAGAAAATGATTCACCTAAATTTCGATTTGCGCTATCAACAAAATTTCTGTTGCAATTAGCTTGTGGTGTGAAAATAATTCATGCAGATGCCACATACAAGTTGGTGTGGCAGGGATTTCCAGTGTTTGTCATTGGAAGTACAGACAAAGATAAAAAATTCCACCCGTTTTGTTTAGGAGTGGCAACTTCTGAGGAAAAAGACGATTTCAAAATGTTATTTGATGCACTAAAAACTAATATTTCAAGTGTATTCTCATGCAGTCTACAACCAGATGTTTTGGTTTGTGATGCGTCCAAAGCTATCCAGAATGCCTTTGTAGAAATTTTTGGTGCGGAAGTCACGGTGAGGATGTGCTGGGCCCACGCCAAACGAAAGATCCAAGCCCGCGTGGAACAAGTGACAAGAAAGGAGGTCCAGAAACAACTATTGGATGATGTAGATTCTCTGCAAGCAGCTACTGATCCTGAAATATTCAGCTTGGCGGCAAAAGCATTTCTGCTAAAATGGCACAGTGAGACAGATTTCATAAAATATTTTGAAGAACAATGGCTTATTCAGAACCGTAATTGGTATTTGGGAGTTAATCTAGGATCGCCGGCAACGAACAATGCCCTAGAATCGTTCAATAGAGTCATAAAAGACGAACACACTCTTCGTGATCGTTTTCCGATATCACGTTTTTTGGTCGTTGCTACCGAGATGGTAAATCATTGGTCTACGCAATATTCGAGTACCTCAGCTGAAAATAGAGTTTTTGCAACAACGCCAACGCTTGCCCTAAGAGAGTGGACTCGATCCTACCAATGGGCTAAATTGCGAAAAAAACTTGTGTTGACAGGCAGCGATGATGTTTTTAAGTACTATGACGTACCTGGTGGAAAGGCTGAAACAATCGAAGAATTTCAAAACAAATGGACAAACTTTAACGAGTACAAGAAACAATTCTTCAGCAAGTGGGAAGTGGCCTTGCCCCTAAATAGTAACTGGACAGATGGAAAATGTGACTGCCGTATGTTTTATAAACACTATATGTGCAAACATGTTATGGGATTAGCAATACGTCTCAAACTTACAAGTCCGCCACTTGAAGCCAAAAATGTGCCCATTGGCCAGAAAAGAAAGAGGGGACGCCCTACCAAATCTAAGCCGGCACTTATTATACAATAATAATAATTTATTTTTGTCATTTGTATCACTTATATTTTATTACAAATATATTTTGTATTTTGCTATAAGTAGGTATACTTAGTATTTGTTGTTTTCAGTACTGCCCTAATTTAAGGACCCTTAATAAATGAAATTATAAATTAAATAGGGGACGCTTCAAACTATTTTTTGATGTTTGATTTCTTCTTCTGATGACGAAACACATAAACCAAGGTTCGTGTTCAAATACTTTAATAATTACAATTTGGTGATAGATTACACAGGCCTGCAAAACAAAACTTTTTAATCGATGTTTCGATTTTGATAACTGATTTTGTATAACATTGGAGCCCTGATTACAAAAATACAATTCATTTTTTTGTATCACGTCAGGTTTTTTCACAATTAACAAAAAAAAATTAAGCAATTTATTTAGGAAAATAAGATGTTTATAATAATTCTTGGTTAATAATAATAATCTAACTAAATTTTTTATTCCTTATGAGAATGGCATCTTTAACGCTTTGTGAGGAAACTTCTTTTAACTGATTGCCTGCTGTATATTTTGTTTGGGTACAACGCGCTGTAACATTCAGCAAAAGTCTACCATCATTGATACGCTCCATCTTACTTGATATCACCTCTCCATTTGTTTTATATCTTGGTCACGACGTTCCCCTTGTTCCTCGCTAACAGCACCAAGATTTTTAGGAAAAAGATTTAAGTGCGAAAAGAGGAAATTCATTTTCAAACTCATATTACATCCCAAAATGTGAAAATTTTTAAACATGATTCTTACAATATTTTCGTAGTCTTCATCTTTGTGATTTCCAAGCAATTTTTCTATGACATTCTTAAATGCCGTCCAGGCATTCCTTTCAACAACATTCATAGAATTTTGAAAATCATTACCTTTGTACAAAGATCTTATTTGTGGTCCTAACCTCGTTTAATTTGGCATTGGAGAGATCTGGTAACTTTGTACATTAATATTTGCAACATTGTCCATTTTCATCAAGAGGTTTTAGAAATTGCTTCATCAAACAAAGTTTGATATGCATTGGTGGTACCTAATACTACTTTTTTAGGATAGAACTAAATTATTTTTTATTATTGCTTCCCGGTACAAGTCTAGTTCTTAAAGGCCACGTTTTTTGAGTCCAATGCTTGTCTCGTGCCCGGCAGTCCCACTCGCAAATAAAACAAGGAAATTTTGAATATCCATATTGTTGTCCGATATTACAATATCGAAATTTTGAAATAATTCATTCATTCTAGGTGAACATTTCAATTTTAAGAAAAAACGATTTGTGAAAAAACTAGACGTGATAGCGCAAAACTAAACTCATTTTCGTAATCAGGGGGTCGAAATTGTTCAAAAACTGTCAATTTTATGCAAACATTGAAATCAGTGCAGACTTGTGTTATAGATATTCTGCAGGCACAGTAATTTGTTGAGTAACCAATTACATTTAGTGATGACCGGAAATAAATAATTTGATATTCGCATTGAAATAGTTTGGTGTACACAATTTGGTGACAGATTAGATATTTTTGAGACACATTAGATTATTTAGCAACCAATCATATTTAGTGGTGGCCGTAAATTAATAATCAGATATTCGTATTGAAATAGTTTGGTGCACCCACTTTGGTGACAGATTAGTTATTCTGGAAAGAAACTAGATTATCTTGTGGCTGAAAAGAGCTTAATTTGGTGCTTGATTAAATCATACCCTTTACAAAATAGTCGAAGAAAAACATTTCGAACAATTCCTTTGATAATTTCTGTTAATGTGTTGAATTATTTGTGCGTTAACGTTTTTACGTTTTGTTTTTTTTATAAAGAAATTTAATCATAGCCAGCAGAAGATCTCGCTATTTATTTTTTAAATGAAACTGACAAAAATCAAAAGTGGGGATAGGCAGTTGCTGGTTGAGCCGACAAGGACGCTATTCTGGCGGCCGCTCGACGTACTATTATTCCGGCGTGGTACAAATATTTTTTTCACAACTTTTTCGACAGTTTAGGATATTGAATTGTAATCTATCCGATAGTTTAAAAAATCTTTCAACTTTGTTCCAAAAATGGTTTGAATATTTTCATCAGAACAAAAGTTAACAGGGGGTATAAGTTTTACCATGCAATTCCCTATGGCAACAGTTAAAAAAAATGCACTGTATAAATCTACACAGGGTATTTCACGAGTGATAATGAGCCTGACGGAATAATAAATTCAACCCACGATACATTTTCAAAAAAAGCCGGACATTTTAATTTCAGTAGCCAGCTTTTTTCGGAAATATAGTGTGGGTTGCATTTGAAAACGTCAGGCTCATTATCACTCGTGAAATATCCTGAAATATTATACAGTTACTCCTGCAGCTCTGCACTAAGGTCAGTCAGGTCACAACACAACGTACAATGAAAATTTAAAATTGACACGTGACGCACAGTTGATTGTTTTTCGCTCGCTCCGCTAAAAAACTAGACTCCCTTGATTTTAGCTTGCCGTGTCGTGCTGCGAACGATTTTACCGTGTCGCATGAAACTAATTCAATGCCCGGGAATAAAATGTATGTGGTGCGCCTAAAGAAGTTTTCACTTCAAAAAAAAAAACACTTTATAGGATTTAGAACGTGATGAGGGTGTTGATATTTTACGAATTCCGATGGACCCATCTAATTTGAAATATTCACAAACATAAATAATAAACTTGAATAATAAAATAGTATAAATGAATATATAGCGGAAAAAATAAATTTAATTTGTACGTGCTTTCACGTAAAATAAACATTAAATTAATGTAAATGGATCATATATTTAACCCTCTTTTGTTGTTTTAAATAATATCTAGAAAATATAGCGTATACAATTTATGACAAAATAAAAAGTTCAATAAGTGGCGAGCATTACTCTTCATTTAGCGAACAATGAGGTGGGGGCACTGACGTTACAAATAATTCGCATAAACAGTGACGCGACTTTTTCGCAGTCGAAATCTGATGTGTGGTTTTCGACGAGTCGCTACTGGTTCAGCCAAAATAATTTGACGCTGATTATGTATGAAGCACCTTTTAATACCTTTTTAATGGAAACTGATTATAAAACCGTTCGTAAATATTTAGAATCTGCCTGCGACTGCGCGATAACAGAAGCAATAATCCGAAGCGTTCCCTATTTACACATTTATAATATTTTGTCGAGTCGACAAAAAAAAAAAACAAAACCTTTTTTCAATAAATATTTCATCATATTATATTTCCTGGTATTTAACAGTTCATCATCAACATTTTTTATAATATAATTTATGGTTTAAAATACGATTTAAAATATTAATATGAATTCCATTGTATGACAACAAATGAGGAACACATGAACCAAATAAATTTCATATTGTCTGTATCTAGGCTTAATTTTGTGATGTGCTATATCGGGGTCGGGTTGATAATAACTGACACCGGTAGAATGGTGCAGAACACTTTGAGCTAAATTTATACAAATGATCCTTTAATTAAGACAATTACGTGTGAAGCTACATTTGTAGGAATTAATCTGACAAATACTGAAAAATCAAATTAGAATAATCGATCAACTGTCAACTTAATCCGTTTACGAACACCGATTACACCAAATTACTACTACCTCTATAATTGGACAACTCTAAACTACCCCGTTCGAAAACTTGAAAGTCACAGATAAATCCGCAATTCGCAAATTACACATTGTAAGCGAGCAAAGTCGATTTTACTCCGGAACACTTTTATCTCCGTAGAGTTTCAAGGCAACTAAACAAACAACTTCATTTACCTTGGGCTTGAAGATTGTCTGTTTTTGTTTAAAAATCGTCGACATTGCTTAAATTACAACAATTAGATTGAAGTCGTTAAAATTGAAGAAAAACAAACTCGACAAAGATGTTGTACAAAGAAATGTAAATATTTATCTTGCCTTTGTAAATAATGCATATTTCGACGTCAAACTAAAACGAGTGATAAATAAAAGCATCCCCCGGAGGTGGCTCTGAATGTTCTCATATTCGCTAAACACGAATCTATTTCACAGAGAAAACGAGAAAGTGGACAAGTTCTCGACGACTTACACATTAATCCTTACGTTGAGTAATGAGATCGCCTCATTCAACGGTGCTTAGAAAGCGTGGCGGTTTGACTAGTTTGTCGTGTGCAATTCGTACTGTCACGATGACAGTTCTTGTCAAAATGAACTAGAGTACGTCAGCGCCAACGATAAAACGACAAACTAATGGAACTGTCAATCTTACCACAGAGTTGTGCAACTTTTCTAATTTCTGTAGAGTTCTAATCAAATTGCAACGATAAGCTTCTAGATGTTGATAACCACTGTTTACTGATAACAATAACAAAAATACGATTAAAGTCACTGATTCCAATATGAGATTGACACATGTCGTTTTACTGAACCTGATCGTTTTTGTTGCTTGTCAGGACGAAAATCCTCAAGTGTCTACCCCACTCGGTGACGTCTTAGGCTCCATCCTGAGTTCAAGATTAAACAAAACAATTTACGCCTTCAGAGGCATTCGCTATGCCCAGCCACCAGTCAAAGACCTCCGGTTTCAAGTAAGTGATCACATAACTGTCAGATCTTTATAATAAAAATCCCAGCCTCCCGTCCCGGTTGAGAAATGGACAGGGGTCTACAACGCCACAACTGACGGACCAGTTTGTCCCCAACCTTCAGACGACCCAATTTCCGAAGACTGTCTAGTTTTGAACGTCTACACCACACAGGTACTGTCACATTTTCGTCAAACATTTCTAAAGAAATTTCGTAGCTTCCTGATGGCGACAACAATCCGACACGCCCCGTCATTGTGTATTTGCACGCTGGAGGTTTTTACAGCGTCACTGGGCGTAGTGACTGGGCGGGGCCTCAGTACTTCATGGATCAGGACATCGTTTTGGTCACCATCAACTATCGGTTAGGTTCTCTAGGGTTCATAAGTACCGGTCGAGATGCTCCCGGTAACAACGGACTTAAGGACCAAGTAGTGGCCTTGAGATGGATCAGGGACAATATAGAGTCCTTCGGAGGAGATTCTGGTTCCGTTACGTTGTTCGGTTATAGTGCAGGGTCTTGGAGCATCACCCTCCATCTTGTCTCCCCCATGTCACGTGGTCTATTCCACAAGGCTATATTTGGAAGTGGGTCGACTCTAGGGCAGTGGTCCCTACCCACCAACCAATTCGAACTAGCCCAAAAGCAAGCGAGACTTGTAGGCTGCCCCGACGTCAGCCCCTCCGTCATGTTACAATGTTTGAGGTCAATTCCTGCTGAAGTTTTAGGAAACTCTCTGCCAGACTTTGCCGTAGGTCTTCCCCCCAAACGCAACTTCTTCGTCAACGTTATGACTTTTAGGAGTTCGGTTACGACCCCGTCATCATTTGGTTTCCCGTTATCGAGGAGGATTTCGGGCAAGAACGCTTCCTCCCCGACGACCCGATCAAACTGATCCAAAACGGCGACTTCCAGGAGGTTCCCGTCGTGATAGGAGTGACCAAAGACGAGTTTGCCAACAGAGCGTTTCGTAGGTGTGCCCCGTCTGCAAGAACTCACCGTTTCACGATGTCTGGTTTCAGCCGTGGTCGAAAACGCCACTCTGCTCGAGGAGTTGAGCGAAAACTTCGAAACTTTCGCTCCCGTCTGTTTTCTCTACGAGCGCGGCACGGACAAATCGAAAGAGATCAGCGCAGCTGTCAGAGGTTTTTATTTGGGGGACGGGACCCTAAACAACGACTCTCTGTCGGGTCTAACTAAAGTAATCCGTCAATTTTCGTATTAGCATACTTTAATAAAAGTATTTCTAGTTGTATGCCGATTCGATAATTGGATTTGCTGTCAACAGAGCCGCGAATCTGCTTTCTCAAAGGAGTTCCGCCCCCGTTTATTATTACGAATTTACATACCAGGGGCGATATAGTCATTTTTATCTCCCTGACAGTAACGAGACTGTCCCTTATGGTAAAATTCACTCTAAAAATCGCACGTTTGTGTAAAATCGTCTTGCAGGTGTCGTCCATCATGACGACTTGATCTATTTGTTCTACGTTTCGGCCATATTCCCGTATTTCGATGACAGCTATCCTGAGGCTGAAATGGTAACGACGCTGACGTCACTGTGGGCTACTTTCGCCCAAACAGGGTACATTAAATTTTAGTTATCCTATTTTGAACTCGACTGAGACCCTTCGCGGTATAAATTGGGAACCTTATAATACCTCCACCAGAAAATATCTACAAATTGGACAAGAACTAACTCTTCGAGAAGACCTCTATCAGGAAAGATACGACTTCTGGGATCAGTTATTTCCCACAGACTCGTATTTGTAACAGCCTGTAGCGCGTTCCAACACGACAAATAAATTAAATTGCATGACCGTTAATTGCTGCAGTCTTGACTTAATTACAAATAATGACAATTCCATCGCTTTATCCAAGATAAGACACTCCAAAAATTGATAAATATCCATCCAACCTCACGATAAAGCTGTTTGCCGCAGTAATCTGTCCTACGTGATCATGTTTACACTTGTTTTGTTGACACTAGTCACAACAGCCTCGACCCAAGAGTACCCAGAGGTGACCACACCGCTGGGTCAAATTTTGGGTACCACTCTCACCACGAGACTCAACAAGACCATCTACGCCTTCAGAGGCATTCGTTACGCCCAACCACCAATCAAAAATTTACGATTTCAAGTGAGCACTCCAACTTACCTACTTCGATTACGCAATGGTTTAGCCCCCAGTGCCTGTGGAGCCATGGTCCGGTACTTACGATGCCACCACAGACGGACCTGTTTGTCCTCAACCCAGCGACGACCCCATCTCCGAAGACTGTCTAGTTCTGAACGTCTACACCACGAAAGTAAGTCAATCAGTTGAATCCGGTTTGTGACAACTTTTTTGCAGCTCCCCGACAACAGTACTAATCCCAAGAGACCGGTCATAATGCATCTGCACCCTGGGGGATTTTACAGTGCTACAGGGAGGAGTAACTGGGGCGGGCCTCAATACTTCCTAGACCAGGATATCGTTTTGGTGACCCTGAACTATCGACTAGGTTCTCTAGGTTTTATCAGTACCGGTGAAGATGCTCCTGGAAATAACGGTCTTAAGGACCAAGTAATGGCGATGAAGTGGATTCAGGACAACATCGAATCTTTCGGAGGCGACCCCGACTCTGTTACTTTGTACGGGTACAGTGCGGGGGCTTGGAGTATCACCCTCCATCTTGTTTCCCCCATGTCGCGCGGTCTCTTTCACAAAGCTATCATCGGAAGTGGTTCGGCGTTAGGACACTGGCCTTTACCCACCAACCAATTAGAGTTGGCCCAAAAGCAAGCCGAGATTGTCGGTTGTCCCGTCGTCGATCCCCAAATCATGTTGACTTGCCTAAGATCGATTCCGGCTGAAGTGTTGGGTAATTCTTTGTCAGAATTTGCTGTAAGCTCTGCGTTTCAATATTTACAAACAAACCAGACTGATTGATTTAGGAATTCGGCGACGCTCCTGTCTTGATCTGGTCTCCAGTTATCGAAGAGGACTTCGGTCAGGAACGTTTTCTTTCCGATCATCCGATCAATCTAATTGAAAGTGGAGAATTTGAACACGTTCCGGTTGTGATAGGAGTGACCAAAGACGAATTCGCCAATCTAGCTTTCCGTAAGTCGTTACAACTGAAATTCCTAGTATTGACTCTTGTCATAGCACTAGTAGCCAATGCGAGTCTTCTCCAAGAACTAAGCGACAATTTCGAGGTTTACGCTCCCGTTTGTTTCATCTACGAGAGGAACACCGACAAATCCAAGGAAGTCAGTGCAGCTGCTCGAACATTTTATCTTAGAGATGAACCACTGAGCAATGCTTCTTTACCGGGATTGGCCAATGTAAATGTTCAAAAATTGATAAAACAATGCATCTACAAGCACGTTTCAGTTGTTCGCTGATTCGGTTGTTGGATTTCCCGTTCACAGAGCTGCCAACCTGATCGCAGAAAAAAACTCAGAACCTGTATACTTCTACGAATTTACGTATCAAGGACGCTACAGCCATTTTTATCTACCAGATAGTAACGGAACAGTTCCCTATGGTGATATTTTTCTTAATTTTTTGCCCTGTCTAACAATATTTTTTTAGGAGTGGTACACCACGATGATTTGATCTACTTATTTTATATTTCTGTGATTTTCCCTTACTTTGACGAAACATATCCTGAAATTGAGATGGTAGAAAAACTTAGTCTGCTTTGGGCTAACTTTGCCAAAACTGGGTACTATTCTATTTTTTAAATGACTCCATTCCGTAAACACTCCTACTTTCAGAAATCCAACTCCAGATTCGAATCCACTCTTTGGCGACACGAAATGGGAAAAGTACAACATTATTGACGGAACGTACTTGGAAATTGGAAAGGACTTGGTACTCAGGGACTCGTTATACGCAGAAAGATACGACTTTTGGGAAAATCTCTTCCCAGATTTCTGTATTTCTGATTGTAAATAACAAAAAATCGACACCATTTGCAAAAATTAAAAATATAAAAAACTTCACAATTAACCTATTTTCATTTCATTAAATATTCTTTTCTTTGCTGTTCAAGCATGTTTTCCAAATAGGCACATTTATCCTGCAGTGCCTTGTGATCCCTTGTCACTTCCTCCAAAATTTCGTCTTTCCGAGCGATCGACACCTTCACCCTCGAATAGAGTTGCTGAATTTCTCCATCTCTCGAACTTTTCACCGAATCCAATTCCTTTTGCAAACTTTCCATTTCTGTCTGTATTTCAGCTCTTACGACTTCTTTCATTTCTTCTCTCTCGCTTTGCAATTTCAAAACCAAAGCTTTGGAAGTTTCCAATTGACTCTGCAACTGATCTATCGTCGCTTTCAAATTAATAATCACATCTTCGTCCTCGACCAGCTTCTTTTTCGTCTCGATATATTTATTTTTTGCTTCTCTTTCACTCTCTTCCAAATCGACAATCTCTTTTTCGTATTTCTCCTTGAGGCGTCTAATTCTATTCTCCGTTGATTGTTCGATCTGTGTCTTATTCTCGGTCGCTTCCGCTTCCAAGCGCTCGATCACGCTCTCGATCTCTTTGTCCCTTTCCCTCTTGCACTGCTCCCTGATAATCGATTCCTTTTCTGCGAGCTGCACCGTTTGCTGCTTCTTGTAGTTGTTCTGCCAACTCTCCATCTCTAGACTCGCCGTCTCTTTGATCAACCTGATCTCGTTGGCGTGTTTCCTTATGACAATCTGCAATCTCTCCTCGAAATCCTCTTGGGCTTGCTTTATAGCCTTTTCTTTCTCGCTGATCGCCAAAGCCTCTCTTTGCTCACATTCTTCTATTCTCGCCGCGTGATCCGCCAGCAATCGCCGTCTCTGCTCTTGGAAACCTTTTTCTTCGGACTCTACCAGTTTTTCGTATCTTTGCCTCATCACTTCTCTCTCGTGGGCCAGAGCTTTCTCGCGCTCCTCCACTAATTGAACCCTGAGAGCCTCGCACTGCTCCTGCATTTTCCTGGCGGCTTTCAACTCGAGATCTTCGATTTCGCGCTTTTGCAATGACCTTAAATCGGACAGTTCTTGTTGTTGGCGCTTTTCCATGCTCTGCAGTTCCGGTTCTATGCTTTTCACAGTCAGCTCTTTGATCTTTTGGGTTTTTGAATCGATCCAACGCTCGCGTCTCAGCTTTTCGCCGGCCGCGTGCATTTCCTTGACTTTTTGCAACTCTACTTGGTGCTTGTGGTCGAGGGCCTTCATGTTCGACTGGTAGCGGTCTTCTAGTGATTTCATTTCGGCCACCAGGCTTTCGCATTGTTGATTTAACGATTTCTTGTCGCTGATCAGCTGATCGATGAATTTCTGGTGGCGTTTAATTGTTCCTTCGTACTCGTCTTTCTGGGTCTTGAGCTTCTGCTTGATCGTTTGATCCGTTTTTTTCGTCGAGTTCACGATTTGCTCTCGCAACGACGATAATTCTGTTTGGAGGAGGGTGATGGACGACGATTTCTCTTTCAATTTTAAACTCAGATCGATCACGTGGCGTGCCAGTTCTTCGTTGGTGTAAGATACCAAATCTTCCAACCTAGAAATAAAATTAAAATACCTCCAAACATACCTTACTCATCAGAATCCCTACTTTGGAATCGTGTCCAGTTTGATTTTTTCCTTAGTCTCTTTTCTAAAAGACGTTTTCACTTCGTTCAACGGTTTTGAACAACTCCTATCAACTTCATCCAAAAAAGATAACAGCTCGCTGTAATCAACATTTTTAAAAATCACACCGACTCGACACTACACTCGATAACTAGTACTTATAGTTTGATGAAGAACGAAGACAACTTCCTTCTTGATCCTTTTGCTTAACTTTAGATTCATCAAAGACCTTCGTCGTAGAAATCGAATTGTTATTACTTTGTTCTAGATCTACAAAAATTGTCAAGCAAGTCACGAATGATTGTTGGTCAACTTACAAGAAATGTTGCCAGTTTTACAGTCTTTAGCGACTAACGGGAGAGGTTTGGAAGAAATTTCTGAATCGAGCAACTGTTTCATAGATTCCATTTTTTGCTCTGCAAAATTATTATTAACAAGTATGATAACACCATAACAGAAAAAAATACGAGATTTCTTATCTTCAGCTTCTAGAACTTTCAGAATGGACGCAATGTCATCAAAAGTGGGACTGTTGAGTACGACATCTACGTCATGTTGGGGCAAGTCTTGAGATATATCTACAGCACTTAACGAGACTGAATTCTCTAGTTCGTCAATGTTGGTCAAAAAATCCAAGTAATTCGATTTCTTGTCTCCACTTTCGGGCTTTTTCGCCATCCAAGTCTCCACTTCTTTGGTCGACTTCTCATCACAATCTGGATCCGCCTTGATCGGAGTCGCGATAAACTTAACTCTCGGTTTGGGCGACGCTTTCGGTTTCTTCTTGGGACTCTTCTCTTCCACACTCCTGAAGAAATGATCAAACTTCTTGTCGCTCTCGTCTTTGAAGAGATCGTCGATGTCCAAGTCGCTCAAATTTGGAACTCGTTTCGGGTCTTCCCATTCCGCCGACCCTTCACATTTCTCTTCCATCCAGTTCTGAATGTGCAACTTTTGAACATCGTCAATTGATTCGTTCTTTTTGCGATCCACATCGTCCAGTGTTATCAGATTGATGGCCGAGTCATCACTCGGAGGTTTCTCGATCTTGTTTTCTTCTTGTTCGTCTTTGTCTCTTTCCTTTTCGAGACTCGATTCGTATTTTAAAGTGAGATAGTCGTGGATGGCGTTAACACCCGGATCTTCACGTAACTGACTTTCGTTTTTACCTACTCTAGAGATCTCTGATTTTTTCGGAAGGGGCGGTTTGGTCAGCACCCCCGGAGTTAGAATCGCATCTTCAGGTGTGTCGTCTCTCGGTATCTCTTTACTTTGATCGGTTTTGGTGGAATCGCATGAGGAATAATTTCTCCACGACTTTATCGGCTCGGAAAGCAAGTTTTTCAAGAGAGCTGACGACGACAAAGTCTCGTCTGAAAAATTCCCGCCAGTGTACGCAACAACAAAATTAAATACTTTAGATCCTAAACTCTTGTAATTTTTCCATTTCATTCTCTTGTACACTCCACACACGCCCCAAAATTCTCGTAACTTGTTTTTTTCCCATCCATCTCACGTGAAATTTTAATTTAAATAAAACAAAACAGTTTTATCTTATTCCAAATGTAATTAAGAGCAAAAAAAAAACAGTTTCTGTTTACAACAGCTGCGAAACTTGGTGATTCTGCTTTTAACGCATGGATGCAGATAAAATTACACGAGTTTGTTCTATAAAAGTGTTATTTGTTGTTTTTTCTTTGAAAAATCGTACGAGGAAAATAGTTCGAGCGAGAAAAAAAAACAATCCCTTTATGTTCAATAAAAGTTTGCTTTGCAAGGTGTTCGATTTATCTGCTTTATAAGAGCGCAACTATCTCGTTATTTCTAAAGTAAAGTGCAATTTAATTTAACAAAGTGCACCGGTCTTGGTGTTCTGTTCGTTTGGTCGCCTTTTTGTAACACGACCTCGTCCCAGTAAAAAAAATATTTTTTTAAAACAAACCCTGGTTGGCGTCACAGTGACCGCTCAAAAATAAAATAAATCTGATTGGATTTTAACGTGGTAGAGTTTACCTTGCATACTTTCCAGACTTTCGATGCTTTGCTCTCTTGTAGAAATCCTGGAATTGAGCCTGTTAAAGTAACTGTTGGGTAGATATTCAGCTGAAAAGGGTCGTTTACTTTTGAAATCGGAATCGACGTCATCCTGTAACGAAAAGTGGCTGTTCCATTGTTATTTTTCCAAATTGCCAATACCTTGTTCAGAGCTAAGAGGGGCACAGCCGACACGGGTCTCGAATAAAACTTCGTCAACATGGAACACTTGGAACTGGCCGTGCTCAGTTTGCTGGGGGGCCTAACCTCCAAACAAATCTGAAGAATGAATCGAAAACAGAAATACATAATCGAACAGCACAAAAGGAGCGTCGAGGTTCACCTTGTCGCCATTTAACCGTAAAATCTCATCGCTATCGCCGGATTTTAATTGTTTGCCAGACATAATTCAACATCGAAACGTCAACAAACAGTGGAACAACACTCACAACAAAAACCGTAACCACGACAACCCCTTGTTAGTGCGGAGCAGATGGCGCCCCCTGTAGAATTACCAACCTGTCGAAATGCAGTCGATTCTCTATTTTCCGAATAAACATCAACTAGCTAATCAAAAGGGGGAAACGCGGGCAGCGAGCCCCCCGACAGGGGAACACCCCGGCCGCGGATCGCGGGCGACCGCAGGTAGGGGACCGGGTGGCAGATAGGAACACCGGGTCGGGCGATAATGGACCCGGCCGCACAACTCCTTTTTTCTTGTAATTTATGCACTCCGGTGAAAAATCGCCCCGCCGGCGCAATCGACGGCACTCGTAACGTCAGGCGAGCGGCGTCGCTCCACAGTCAGTTGTTTCGCGCGCGGCGTCCTCGTCGAAAGCTGGGACGGCGTGAGCGTCGCTAGGTCTCGATGTGCGAAAAACTTGGTCAACTCGGCTAAATAGTCAACAGTCGAAACGGTGATGCTGTTGTTTGCTTTCGGTAACCGGAAGTCGGTGGACTAGTGAGCGGTCCGGTTGGGCCTGTTGGCCCCCCTGAACTCTCCCCGAGACGCTCAAAGTGAGTTGCGAGAGGCGAATTCCGCGTACAGATCATGTGACACGCACTGGACCCGCTTTTGATTGGTCCAGAGGCGACTTTGTTAATCGGCTTGTCCGTCGAGACTCCCGGAATTTCAATAATTGATATCTTCATTCTGCGACCTGATCCGATCGGAATCGAACTGATAATAATTCATGGTGCGGCTCTAATAAATTATTTTTAGCCGATGCCGTCGGCAAGGTCACACATTCGCACCATTAATCAGTTCGGGAGTCCGCACGAGAACGGGTTATGCAAAAAATTATGGGGATTGCGAGTTTTGGGACGGTAACGGGGAAGAACATTTTTTTTTTCCTTTACGGAGGGAGGCCCGCGTCAGGAGTGCTTCCCAACAGCTGCAGAGCTCTATAAATTTCTTATTGAAATCGCAAATTGCGTTTTTTCATTCGGTCGGTGGATTTAGAAATCCGAATTAGGGAGTATGAAAAATGGGCGAGAATTGGTCTGCTTCCGACTTGGAAATTTCACTGTGAAAAATTAGAAATAAGGTCCGGTTGAGGAGTGTCGGCGTTTTTGAATTATGGAAGCACTCTCTGTTGGACAATGCGGGGAAGTGGTGAATTAATCGTGGGGTTTTTTCCGAATGCTTCGGCTCGACGAACACAAATCTCCTCTAATGCAAGAATTTAAGCTTGGTTGACAGAATTTTTTACGTTGTTAAAGACGACGATTAAGTCAATCGCTTGTCTGTTTCGAAAAATTTGGCTTTACGAAATAATAAAATCAACATAAATAAATTTCCAGTTTCATTTACAATCGGATTCAATTCGTATCCTGGAGGATCAGCGCAAAGTTAAATAATCCCTTTCTAAAATTACATTGCATTTTTTCAAACGAGACCTGTTTACATTGCAAGCGATACATGTCGTTTATCATTATTTAAATAAAGTTTTCAGCGTTCGATGAGAGTCGAATATACAGTGTGGAAATTACGTATGACAATTACATGACAATTTTTTTGAGAAAATGACAAATTTTACTTCAAAAATGTAATTTAATTTTTAATGTGAAAATTTTAATTGACTTCAAACAAAAACAAACAAACATCTAAGGTTGATAGTAAAATGTAACGCAAATGTTGAAATTGCCCCCCCCAACTATTTGGTACTCACACAGGAGTGCAAACACTGTACACCGCGCTCAATAATGTCAGGGCTGATTTGTTCCATTTCAGCGCGAATTCTCTGTCATAAATCTTCTAAATTGTTTAGTCTATTAAAGTAAACCCTCAAATTTAAATAATCACATAGAAAAAAAATTAAGTATGTACAGTCGTTGACCAAAATAAAATAGGAAAAAGCAAATTTCGATTGTGTAATTCGATATTTTTGCGAAATCCATCTCTTAGGAAACAAAAGTGTCAAAAATAAAAAAACAATTCTGATAATTCGACAATATTTCAAAAACTCACAATCATTCAATTGAGCATAGTGACAGTGACGAGATGACAAGTAAAAAAACACAACCTAACTTTTTGTAAATCAATTGTCAAGTCAAATCAAGTTGTAATCTGAGACACATACGCCTCAGTTACACTACACAAATCTTTGAAATGTGAAACTGTCTATTTGTCCTATTTTAATTTGGTCAACGACTGTACAGTGGCGAGCACGGAATTTCGCACACATTGGACAGTTATTATCTTAATTTTATTAAAATCAGATACTGGCGGCATTTTCGTAACAGTTTAGGTGAAACGTCAGTCATAATCACATATGTCATGATTGATTATAATGACAATAAAGCTTAGACTCGGTAGTTTTTTTTAAATGACATAGAAATTGGTGTGCGAAATTCCGTGCTCCCAACTGTACGTTAAAAATTAAATTAAATTTTTGAAATAAAATGTAAGGCACCAAATTTTTTAATTCGTCGTTTAGGAAATAGGAAGGTCTATCATAAAGAGAAGAAAAAAGTGGGGGTTATTACATATTTAAAACAATTGGTGATGACGTCATAGCTCAAAAGTGAATAACGTCATGAACAAGTGAAGCATTGTAAGAAATAAAAATTGACCTGTTTCAGCATTTTCGACAAATATCATTAGTTTTGAAATTACTGAATTTATTCCATAAGTAGTTTCCATGCTGTAGAATAATGACTGAAGTGTAAATCGGTTTATTCATATCTGTTGTATTTTTCTATAATACGTCTCGATCAAGAGATTGTTATAAAAAATTAAAACTGAAGAGAACTGGACAGCTGCAGCAACGAACATTTTTAATCTATCAGAGCAGTTTAGATAAGTATCGTGCATGATTTATTGACACGACTCAGGCTTTATATTTCCTTGTACTCGTATGTACAGTCGCGAGCAATAAATTTTGGTGGTCAAGGTCATTTTTTTCTCATTTTGTTGACATGACCATAATCAGGCAGGGAATTTTTTTAAATTTCTGCCAAAATAACCAAATTTTGAAATGACATTGACGACCAAAATTTAATGCTCGCGACAGTCATGGCCAATATTTTTTAGACATTTAAAAAAAAATGAGGTAAACCAATCATTAGTGTCATTAATGAATGACAGTTATTAAAAATCACTTTGAAGTTTTCTTGTGGCATCAAAAGTTGGGTTATACAGGATGTTATTGAAACGCGCGGACAAATTTTAACCACGAGCTACTGGCTTCATGTAGAACTCGGAAAAAATATTTAAAAAATTTCAAAAAAAAAATTATTGCTTCTACATTGTCCCACAACCTCGTAGGTAAAATTTCGGCACATTTTAAAAATACACCCTGTTTATCATATTTTATAAAACGTACACCAATGCGGTTTCCTTCTTTTAAGGCATATTTCCTAAAGGTTACTTTGCATTGGCGTACATTTTATAAAATATGATATAGAGGGTGTATTTTTAAAATGTGCCGAAATTTTACCTACGAGGTTGTGGAATAACGTAGACGACGAAAAGCAAAAAAAAAAAATTGTAGCTCAAAAAATAGATGTCATTTTATTTTTTGACATAGACTTTTTAACATATTTTTTCCGAGTTCTACATGAAGCCAGTAGCTCATGGTTAAAACTTGTCCGTTCAATAACACCCTGTATTCAATAAAGGCCAGTTCACATATTTGACAGTTAAATGTCAGTTGTGGTCAAAATTCCGTGTCCGGAATAGTACACTCGGCTCAATACCTAATGTGACAGTGTTCGAGTGTAGGGAAACCAAAAAATATATAACGAATAAAAAAAATGTAATGAATAGAAAAAAGTAAGATTTATTTTAGAAATACATTCTTATTGCATACTGAATAATAAATGAAAAGTCATTTGATTTAAAGTTGAACTGAGCGTACATCCAGTTCGAGTAAAATATCGTTTAGCTTATGGACAAATTAGAATTATTAAATGAGCCTCATATGGCCCAGATCTGAACCCAACAGAGACTTCTTTCAATCATATTTTATATTTATCAGATATTAACAACACATGAGCTAGTACACAATGATTATTTAACAAGCAAAATTTCAACATTATCCTATTACATATTATGTATTTTTTTTTTTAAATAATGTAATTCTCTTCTTGTTTCAGTACTGCATTTATTAGATAAAAGCAGCACATTGTTTTTAGGAAATTCGTTTTTAATGCTGTTAAAGTAATGAAATTTCCCTAAATGATTGACTGACACCGCTTTATAAATTTTTTATGTGCGTCGTGTTGAAATGTGTTTTTAACGCTTGTGGAAACAGACTTGGTGATAGAGAACGATTCTATTACGCTTCTTCCTACACATTTTAATTTACGCAAAACCAACAATTTTTAATAATATCTCGACCATCACTTATATTAATTCGTTTCACTGCGGATAAACAAAACCACAAAACAACAAAATCTGAAGATATTTATTGTCGCATTTGCGTTTCGAAACACAACCGAACATTTTCTTTATGATCTAATAATTCAAATTTATTTTGTTTTCGATGTTCATAATTGTAGAAAGAGAAAACAGAAAATTATTTGTAATACGGTTTACTTTACGATGTGGGCGTTTTATTTGCTCAGTCCCAGTTAAATACTCGTACATACAGCAACATTCGAATTTACAATCAATGTAAATGAGGACGTCAATAAAATAGTTAAATGTTGATGTTTATTGTAAATATTAACAAATTAAATCGAAAACGTTTCACTCTGGACGAGCGTCACTTCGACCTGTATGAAAAATAATTACATCACACGGGCTAAAACCTTTTGACGTCCACTGGGATACGCATTTGACGTATTCCTGCGGCTCACAAACAGTTTCTGAAAACGTCAAAACTACCATTTCCCTAGTGGGGAAATCGTGATCGATTATTTTCTTGGTAATTTTCATTGTTTTACTTTCCATCGATCACTGTCTTGATGGTTTTTCTGGGTATTCGGCCATCATCCAGACCACCTCTCAAACTTTCCGAGCAAACTATAAATTTGTTGTGGTAATGTTGGAATTACTTACATAGCCAACACAACCTTATCCGCTATGAAATATGTAACGCACACCACGTAAAATATCGTCTATGTAAGCATTCGCGCCCCCTTAAATTCTCGTTCCGACGAAGAAATCGGATCCTCCCTTTAACTCGTGACGAATCCAAAAAATCTGATCCAACTCTGCACCCTTGTAAGCGACGATTTTATTACACCGTTACGTACATTATTCTTGTTTTGTTCAGTCTGCGGGACCACTCTTAAATTTCCACAGTGTCGAGTCTCCCATTTCATCCCGGAGCGGATCGATAACGTCCTGAATAAATAAAAATCACAGTTTAAAAAAGCTGGCCCGATTTAACCGCGCCGTGTCCTCGGCTCTAATTGAAAAATCATGTGCCAGCCGACCCAACTATAAAGAATAGACGAGACTTTGAAACTGTTTTAGGGGGGATTTTTGCCAAGCTGGGTGGTGCAAAGTCGCTGCTTGTACGGGAGAACAGAACCGGACCCGGCAGTCCCCACAGGAGTGGTGGAGTGCAAATTGTACACGAACCTCCGACATGAAACGCTCACATTTTAATTAAAATTAAATCGGTGATGCTTAAAGCCGCGGTACTAATTGTGCTTATTTGTTTGCACATCTCTTAAACCGAGTCTCGTTGTGGCCAAACAACGTAACGAAATGCCAAACTGTAATCTCTTCTGTTGTCATATTTCCCCGGATGCACCTTGAACGAGGTGTAAAATCGACGAAATTAACGCTTTCATGCTCTGCCAGCTGCCTTTTAATTTTCAATTTAAATTTTCAACTGCATTGGCTCCCCGACTTTTAAAAGAGGATTACCAACTTGCCGCGGCAACTTTACAAACGTGCCCCAAAAACTGAAACAATACTAAACACTGCGACATCATTCGCGTCCGCACTTAATCTCCCGATTATCATTTTTAATTGACAGCTTTGAATTCCACCTGGACGTCTGACGTTCCGCAACTGCACACAAAAACTTTTAATGGAAACACATTCCGAACTCCCCCGGGTGTCGGTAAGTTAGTTTCCATTTCGCCGGATTCGATTAAGGTGTACGAGCCGGTAATGAACGAGAGAAAAGAGGAGCGACGAGCACGCCGCCATTTTTTCCAATTATGATAATTAAAAATGCGACAAGGACGATTTTGTGCCGAGATTCAATCCGCCCCGCAAAAATAAAAACATTCAAATTGTAGAAAGACCGACATCCAGGTTATGAAATTTTGCACCGTGGGATTTATGAAACAACGCGACCGACACGCTCTGACGTGCAATGGCGGTCGTAAAAACCATTAAAAGTGTGTGCACTCGTGCATTTTGCATTTTTTTAACGACCAGGTGGATTTTTAGCTGGACGCACGTAAATCGCTCCGGTTTAATTACCCCACTAATAACGGAAATTATCGCAGATGGCGCTCTTGTCGATGGAAAGCGCCATCCGACGATCGGAGCGGAGCGGCAAATACCCCAACTAATAAACGTCACACGGTATTTTACTCAACCTGCATCAACATTTTATTTTCACTCTTATAATTAACATATCGCAGAGTTATCGATCGATTTTAAATTATTAACAATTTCTTTTCAACACTGTTGCCAAATCAGTTGTCGACGACGCGATAAATATCTGTAAGGGAACCGTTGTTGAACTGACACGACCGACAGCGGTGACAGATGACACAACACATTCAGTGCTACCATCCGTACTAAACAACTCCACCAAATAAATGTCAAATCGACACCGCCGAAACCGTGTTCATCCCCTTAATTGCTGCCGGACGAAAATAACGAAACGAAAGGCCATTTCCATAACAGTCACGTTTGTAGTTCGAGTTAATAGACCGATTCGACGACATCCGAAACGCCCCCACCATGTGTGGCGAGCCCTTTTGATAATTCAATTACCGCCTCTCCCCCGGGACAAAATATTCGACCACAAATCACTTTTTCGACCGTGACCCGAATTCCGTTTCGGACCTGCCCCTGTAAATTTTTTACACTTCCCCAAGAATTGATGATGAAATATAACGGAGATTCGTCTTGTTGCTGGCGGAATTGTTTTAAATAATGACGGCGTCGATTTTTGGCAGCTCCAAATTACGAGGACGTACGTCTTGCCCCAGACGAAGACGAATCCCTCCCTTCACAATCTCGTTCTTGTGACGGCGTCGTACGCCCCAATCACCGACACCCTTTCGCTCGGTTTCACAATCTCGTTCTTGTGACCGCACGTGACCCGCTTCGTGCGCCCTTATCACCGACACCCTTTCGCTCGGTCTCTGATCTTCGGATTGTTCCAGATGGAGGAGAACGGCGCTCGTCGCTGCACGACGGCGATGTTCTGCGGCCGCACCGGCCTTTTGGTGCTCATGACAGGTTACGCCTTTCTGGGAGCTCTCCTGTTCAAAGCCCTGGAAGGTGGGAACGACGGGGATGTCCCGGTACACGTGCAGCGCAGCAGGGAGGACTGCCTCCGCGAACTCTGGCTGATCACAGGTCAGTGGGAATCGATTATTTTTCACAGTTCGACACTTGGACGTGGACGATCGAGCACGTTGAAAAACGACGCGGAGATGTTGTACCGATAGGTCACGCCACGTTGCCGGATCAAATTGGAATGTCACATTCTACCGACTCCTAATTGTGAAGATGTGGCCGTCTGAGAGCGTGTAAAAGGGTCGAGGCACGAGTGACGTATTAAATTTTAATGTACATGACAGAAGGGTGTATTCGTTCTGATTATAATTAGCGGCGATAGGGGGCCCACGCTCGGCTAGTACCTATTACAGAAAACCTAGAAAGTGGACCTTAATTAATATTACTTGCCTTGATTCTAAGCTTTAATTTATTAATTCCTGGGCACTTGAAAATGTTTACGATACTCTCATTATTCAACTTTCCAAATTAGCGAGACGTAGCGCACTTAATTGACATCTGTTGCTAACTAAGTATAATATTTCTCTTTGTGGAGTTTTTCTAAGTATTTGTTAATTAACGCAAGCAACCCTTAAAATTGCATTGAGCTGTTTCATTTTCAGTTTCTTTATGTTTGATGAAAATCTCATCGTCGGCGGATGTGAATTGATACTCATTTTTTCATTTAACTAATTTTAAGCTGAAAAAGCTTCCATGAAGTCATATTTTGTTTTAAAGCTGTGAAGAACATATGCAATGTACATATTGCTTTGGACTGAATGAATAGACTTGTATGAAATAATAATGAGGTCCTTTGTGCGTTAAAAAAATGTAAAACATATTTTTTTTGCAACTTTTCGCGAAACGAGCATTTCGCGAATCTCAAATCTAAAATCTGGAAATTGGATTTCGCGGCCGTTGCTCTTAACGACGGCCATTAAAGTAAACGTCATTGGTCGCGAAATCTTTTAACATCCTTGAGATTGCTGCCTCGGCCGCAAGCGGCCTCGTCGACAATTTTTCTCTCGGTACGTTAAAGAATGATTTCGCGGCCTTAATATGCAAATAACTAATAATTCGACGAATTACACAATTTTAAAAAACTTTTCAAAATCTCCCGGCGCCTCCACCATTTGTGCAAAATAGTATCGGGGTGTCAGATTCGATCAAAAATTTGTATTTACTTGTTAATCCGATTTTTACTTTTGCGCAAATCCCGGATCATTACCGTATTACTTACTGTAGGATGCCGACAATGAACTGGCCGACTCATTACGCTGAAAGGTACGGTGTGGATTTTATTTTTCATTCGAATATTCCGTAAATTAATTGGGTTTTAACAAAGTTTTGCGAAACAGAAAACTTGACAGACCTGCAAACGAGAAAATCGAGCAAGTGGTTTTAATGTTGGAGCTTTGGCTCTCGTAGAGGTCGAGGTTGAGCTCGTTACGAACAACACAAATCCACCCCCGCCGCCATTCATTCATCCCTTGCGCTAAAAATATATTCGATTAATTAGTCCGATTCTGTTCGGACCGTTTTGTTATTCTTTTTTTGTTAATCGGAACGAGTCGAGATTTTTGCTCAATTTGTCAAGCTGAATGGGTTCCGTTGAAGACGTGGCAGAACTGAACCCTTCGGTCGAGATTTGGGGTTGCATAATGGGCCTAATGGCGACGGCAGTGCTGAAACGTCTTCAAAATAGCATCCGCCCCGTCGACCGATCCATCAATAATATTTTACGCCCCGCTATTAGTCCACAACAATACGGTGAAAAGAAGTTTCCACTTTAATGAAAATTATGCGGGGCATTCGGTAATTAATGGAGAAATTCCCGCCGCCGCCGCCGCCGAAGAGGAAGTGAGGAAGTCGGGTGTAGCCAGGAGCGGATGTCGGATTTATGTCTAAAAAGTTGCGAATTATGCGCCAACCGTTCGGTTATTATTGCACCATCAATTCTCGACAACAGCCAATAAACATGCTAATGGGCCCGGGGCGAAATTAAAAGTTGAGGAGGAGTTTGTCGGCGAGACACCTTTTTGCCGGAGATTAGTGCCAAATTATTAATTGCGCCCCTCATATAAAATGTACAAAGGCGGACTCGAGCGCGGTTATGGTGCGGCAATAATAACAAATATTTTAAACTACTACAAAGTTTGGATTGTGAGACAAAATGTCGACGCCAGGGGAAAAGTAAAGAAGGCAACGCTCTCACAAAAAATACGACCAACTGTATTTTCTGTTGTTGTGTTTGACATCAAAGAAGTTTTTTCTGGTTTGTTGTTTCAGTCTGTCGCAGTATTAAAATCTTAGTTGGTGCCATTCGATAAAATATGATAAATAAAATTCGCAAGATCTAAAAGAATTTGAGTTATCAAAAGAACGAAAAAAAATTAATGACCTGGAGCACTTTTTTCGACGAAATAAAAAGGAAATATAAATTTGACCATTTTATACCTATTATGTTTTCAGGGTCAATCTTCAAAACCAAAAGGCGTTAAAACCATTTGACTTGAATCTATCATTGTTATTCATAAATTGTCACTTCCTCGCCTAGTAATGTATCGGGTGTTCATTTAAATTTATTCTCAAAGTTGGCGTTGAAGACTCGATTGTGAACGTTTACAGAGTAAAAACACAAACAACGTAAAAAGTAAGGTTAGATTTAAACAGCTGATCCGTGGTCAGTTCACAATCGACTCTTCAACGCCAACTTTGATACCTTTAAATGAGCACCCGATATAACAATAAAAACATTTCTTACGACTAGCTTTCTTATAAAGTAGTCTATAACTGACAATTTTTAGAATTTATCTATTATGCAGGGTCATTATAAAATATTGTACCATCGTAGTAGGGATTGGTGGCTTAGTTGAATGTGCCGCAAGCTTCATAACATGAGTGAGACTAGTTCGCCGATAGGTGGCGCTCCTGGCGATAGTCGAATAAGGTAGCGACAACTCATTGTTCATTTTTGAGACTCCAAATTAAAAGAGAGGACATTATCGACAAATGTCGTGAGTGTGACAAAAATAGATGGGCACTATTTTTAGGGATTTTTGTGGCTTGAAATTTTACGTGTCAAACAGATTAACTTAACATTACACCAAATTAAGTGAGATGGAAATATTCGTCGCAACCGTTGTCGTAACCTTATTTATTATCGAGAACCTTATAGTGGATAGTGGAAATCTGTCTACTATACAGGGTGTCGCAAAATTAACGTATTCCAAGGCGGGGGTCTTGTAGGGAAAAATCTCAGGAATCTCGAAAAAATAAAATAAAAAATATAGGGGGGATCTTTACAAAGATATATGGGTCTGAAGGTTCAAACTTTGCATCATGTTTTCTTCAAATAAAAAATATAAATGGTTGACATTCATTTTGAATTATGGTGAGGATTATAATGTAAAATATTAAAATATAAATGAAAAGACATTTCTGGAAAAAACAGCTTTATCTCGAAAAAATAAATGTTTTATTTTTCCATTTTTTTGTTCAAAAGGGAAGTACAACATAGCTAGAATATTAGTCAGGTACTTCTGAACAAATATTGACAACTTTGATATTTTTTTCAAAGTGACAGCAATTTTTTTTTTAAATTTTATTTGGTCAACAGGATCTCCCCTACTAAGCCCCGAACTCGGATACGATAATTTTAAGACACCCTGTCTAACGCGTGTTCAATTGAAAAGTTCATCAAATTGGCTTTGATCTTTGTCGCTATCTTTGTCTAACCAACTAAATTTACGATGTTGTTGTCTTTTAAAAAATAAAGTCAAAGCCAACTTGATGAACATTTCAATTGAACACTTGTTAGTTTGTCCAACGTTGCGAGGCTGTCGCCACATCCAAAATTTGTGTGGATTTTCAACGCCAACTACGATGGTACAATATTTTATAATGACCCTGTAGTTCTACGAACAACAGAAATATCGCGGTGGTAAGTTTGAACCTTCCAACTCGGCCAGACACGAAACAATGTGTCTCTATTAGAGGACGGCTTGGTGTGAGAACAAGCTGTAAAAAGACTAAAAAATTAAATTATCATTCCGTGTAATTTTCTTCGCAACACATAAATCACCTCGTTGTTCATGCACGCTGTTACAAAAGTTCGTATTGTTACATCACCATAACCAGGTGTCAAGACGACTAATTGAGCGACCGACAAGAAATGCAGATCGAACCCTCCAGACAGTTAAAAATATTTGCAGAAAACACGACAAAGCTTTCTCCGTTAGACAAATGTTGGCCTGAAATTTAACGTCAATCACGACGCGATGCACTGAAAACTGTATCGAACTGAAAAATGCCACCCACACTCATTTTACTTCATACGTTTTCTTAATCTCTGCAACAGGTTTATTAGATTTCACTTTTCACGCTGCCATGACTCACTGTCAACATGCAAATGAACGAACGAATTTGTGTCTTAATTATACTTTCATTGTTTCACTTTCCTTATCTGCAATCTCTCTTTTTGATATGTTTATTAAAACCGATTCCAAGACATCTTCGCGAGATTGGCTGACGCCTTCCTCATTTTTCCACCGCCTGAGAAATTTTTCCTTATCGAATTACCTCGCGGACTGCCGCCCTTCAGCCGTCACCTGTCCAAAACGACACTTTGATTAAATTAAAAATCGACTTTTAATCGCCGCGATACGTTAATCCGTTTACCCCACAGATTTGTGCCTCGCCCTCCTAATCGCCCCCGTTGCACCTTGACTATTCTCGGTCTTGTCTGGTCCGCGTCTAATTCCGTTAACGTAAGTTAATGGGGGCGGCGACGATACTTTTCGGAGCTCCTAATCTAATAAGGCGCTGGGAAAGGGGTGACCGGAGGAACATTACGCGCGACTTTACAACCGCTTCCACCGTAGGCGACGTCCTCGGTGAGGTCGAGGGTGCATTGTTGGCGTCCCCCGGGTCTTTCCGCCCCCTGGCGACAATTAGGCGGACCGATGTTGCGAACAATCGAGTTCACGTGGCTCAGACTGTTATGTAAACACCTTTCACGTAGCAGCCATTGTTTACAATTAGCGTTGAAGAGTTCATGAATTAATTCTGGCGGGCGGCTGGAGATGTGTCGACTCGGCTGGAGTCGATGGGGGAAGGCGACGAGTTCGAGCTTCAATTATTGTACGGGGGGATTACAAAAGGACGAGGTGCGGTCGGGGCGATAATACGTTTCTGAAAAGTTTGACTATAGATCAGGACGATTCAGCGCGAATTAAATTCCTTTTGGAGGTGGACTCGCCGTTTCTTACGAGCAGCGATCTGCGAGGGGCAGCAGACTAATCTGAATTTATTTAACTATCGTAGTGGAACCATCGATAGAAAACAAAACGCAAAAAGTGTATTCGATTCGTTCAATTTTTAGTTTACTGTAAATTTAAAATTTTCTCTGTGGTGCTTTGACATTTCAAAAGAAAGCTAATTACTCGTCAGACTTGAGTAGTACAGGATGCATTATTAAAAAGCACAATCATTTTAGGGTTCCTTAAGGGAATTAATTTGACGTCCTCGCAGCTCATTAAAATCTTGAATTATTGTCCCGAAACATGTACGAGCAATAAAAAAGGAATGATACAGCGCCATGGGCGTATTTCGAAATCGTACTTTTGAAGGGAGTGACTGTATAAATATTTATAAAAGTATTACGATGTCAAGAGGAGATAATCGTAGATTTAAAGATTGTGTATGGCCTTTTTTACAGAATAAGCCAACCAGCGAGTGAAAAATTTACAAGCTTTTAACATGAAACCTGTAACGTGCACTGTGCAGACTTGTTCTCTTTTCTGGCAGTGAAAGGATTCGACCGTTACTCCTAATTTTCGATTAATGCATCTCGACTATCGCGTTCAAAGTAATCGAAAATCTATACGTCAAGGCCGGACGATTTTGAAAATAAACACACCTAGGGCGCTTATCGGGTCAAAATATGTGCGCACCGTCACATACATCCTGACAGTAAATATGTACATAAATATTTTTGGGGCCTAAGAAGACATAAAACAGTTTTATGTGTTGGGAGAGCCGTAAAAAGATTTTGGAGGGTCGCGGTAATATCGGAATAATAAACAACCGCCTCACCGTATTAGAAAAATGTACCTGGTCTATCGTAAAAAGATTTATGTTAACCTCTTATAAAATTATTTTCCGAGACTTCTAGTCACTTCACACGAGAGATAAAATATTGTTTTTATTTCGGGAACGAAATTAATTGATGTTGACTTTGCCAACTCAAACAGCCCGGTGGAGATTTGAGGGGGAATTAGGCAAACCAACAGAGAAGTAAAAACTTGTTATAAGACGGTTTCCATTATAACGATCGCTGACATCAAACCGTCGTCATTTAAAAATACCTTTAAATGTTTCCGGAGTACTTTATACAATGCAGGAAAGTAAATTTTTAAAATCTGCTAAGTGCAACGTGATGAAATTGTCCTCCACTCTTCTTCTAATGCAAACTAGCATATCGCACAAATTAATGTCGGCTCAAATATTTGAGTTTACCATTTTAATCAGAGGCCTGTGCTAAACTTCAAGGACACTTACACCTTGTCCTCGAAAATGTCGCCTTTGGGACATTTCACTAAATTAGAAATTTACAGTTTGAGTTCAGTAACTTCGCGTTTAATCCCCTCGTTGACAAATTTAAAAACCACGAGACCCCGGAATCTAGAAAGTGATCAAGAAGGACTGTTTGAGTTGGTAACACTGCATTTTACTTTTAAATTATACAACTGGAGTAACTTCCGGTTGCTGACAGTTTCAAATTAAAGCCCTGGATATATAAACTAATTTATTTAAAATAGTTAAAACCTAAAAAGAAGAGTTCATCAATGTTTAGAGTTTTCTAATCCAGACTCATAAAATTATTTGGTCGACTATTTTACTCCATTTTCTGTTTTAACAACTCAAACACTGTTACCTTGAGGAAATTTGTCTCGAAACACTGTCAACTGACAATTTTGTCGTGACATTTTTACTGTCTTGCCCTTGTGCAATTACAGTCGAACGTTCTTAGTCACTGTGACAATATCAGGTGAACAGATTACACGCTTACGACATATTTAACCTCGCGGCCCTTCGAATTTTCACCAACTGCATCGATATCAATTTCGATTAACCGTAAAGTGCAACATCTTGCTCTCGCCACTTGGTTTATCACGCACTTCATCTTCCTTTCAAGACAAGAAATAGAACAACCACAAGCACAAGTTTCAAACTGTCTGAGTTTCACACATCCACCGCTTGGAGGGCTGTTTGATTTGGCGCGACTTTCGAATTTGCTGTCATTGCGCGCAATTAAATTTGAGAAACTCTCTCCCTTGGACCGGAAATTCTTGACGGATGTGCATAAAAAGCGTAGCGATTAATGAACAAGTGTCTCGGTTAATGACTTGTCACTGTCTTGTTTTCGGGGGGTGGTGTCCTGCCCCGCAAATTGGATCCGGCCGGGGTCGTGTATGTCCGTGTTTAAAAACTGAAACAGTCGCCTTGTTAGCGGTGCTTCCTGGTTGACGGCACCCCGCCGTTGTCGACTCAAAGGATGGAGGACACACACCCGAGTGAAAAATGAGACTTTTTATAGGTGGAAGGGCCGCGCTTTATCATTACGGAGTTACAAAGCCGTAGACGGCCGCTTATTTATGTCATCACGTTCGCTTTTTGGCGCAATTAACGGGAATATTCCGTCCTGTGATCTCGGACGGGCTTTTTAATGAGCGCCCGTTAATTGACCACCTCGCGGCCTGCATCTGACATCCGTTGATTTATCGTCGGGTCGCGTTTTTCCTTCGCGATTCGATGGCGTTCGACGTCGCGACGCGTTCATTCATTTTTTCCTCTTTTCTTTTTTTTTACTGGGATTATGTAGATTCTCTTGTCACGTGCAACTGCCTCTCTCGACGTTATTGCATAATTGAATGCCGAGTCGGGATTTATTAAAATCGCCCCAAATAAACGAGCTTTTTTAAGCCTCTCTTCTGTGTTGTGTAAGGAAGTTTATGTTGTCGGTTAATGTAGTGTGAAGGATTTAGCGGCTACACTGGATGCGAAAATTCTCTCACACAGCCAGTCGCGTTCCTAAAAACGATAAAATTAAATCGATCCCCGGAATAATAACGCTGATAATTCAGGGGCCCTGAAGACGCGCACCATTTTTTTCCACCAAGGAAAACAACGACGCCGCACAAAATCTATACTAAAAGCTGATTAAAAACTCATCGACAACAAACTTATTAAAAGAGAGTCGTTTTAATTACCACTCGACTTGTAATTACATTGACTGGGTCGTAAAAGGGGGCACAAAGTGGCTGCAAATTTATTTTCTTTTATGGCGCCCCATTTGATGGAAAAATTAGGACCGGGACAAGATATATTGTCAGCTGATTAAGTCAAGTGGGTCCTGATTATTTCTGATTTATGAAGAATGGCAAACTGGAGGAATTAGTGGAAGTACGCCAGATGCTGACCCACTTTCTTGTAAAAAAACTCCAACTCGACATTTTTTTTTTGTGTTCTGAATAAAAATAATTGCCTTGCTTACGGAAAAACAAGATTTAATCTTTTACACGAGAACAAAGAAATAGTCGTTACTTGATTATTTCACGTTAATTAACTCTACAACTGTCTAATTAAATTGTAAGCCTGTTAGAAAATTTAACTTCGTTCCGTGAATAATTATGTAACACACCCTAAACTGAAAAATATTCTTCAGAGATTCTAGTCAAAAACTGTACTTTCGAATTTTCGTTTCGTTTACTTCCTGTGTATATTTAATAAATACTTAATGCGTCATAAAGTCTTAACTGCTTACAATAAACGTGATTATTAATAATGTACGCACACCCTTAGGTCTGTATGCAATGCTTCCATTGTTCAGGAGGAATGGCTGAAAGATTTATGAATCCATATATAAACCCCGTAATTATACAGTGTCCCAAAATTCGTGGAACAATTCAAACGACACGTTGCTAACTACTGCTAGAAAGGACGATTACGAGAAAAGTTAAAAAAAGTTAATATCCTTTCGTTCCTTGACCATAAAGCGCTGAAAAGTACACTTTTGAGTTTTGACCTGATACTTTGATCATTGTATGTGGTTTTTTACATTAGAGTACGGTAGGGGTATTTTACAGCGCGAAAACTAGATTTCAGGCACGACGCGAAGCCGAGTACCTAATTAGTTGGAGCGCTGTAAAATACCTACCGTACGACTTTTCGGCTAACCAAATGTTTTATTTTGCACATTTGCAGATTTTTATGAAATAACAACTGTCAGACTTTTTGACATACTATATGATTATGATTATTTATTAGTCAATAAAAATTAAAGAAACACATTTATCCCAAAAACAATACATACATGTAAATGTGTTTTTTTTTACAATTGTCCCGTATTGCAACTGACCTAAGTTTACCCAACTTCATCGCAATTAATTTTTTTCCAACTAGTTAAGTCTAACTAAATTCGTGTAATTTGTGGTCACTAGTCTAGCGCTGTAAGCTTAACGACGCCAAGTCAGCTAAGACCTACGTTTCGTCTTCCATGGCAATAAAAGGATTAAAGTTTTAGACTTGTGACACTAAAGCTACCTCGAGAAGACCACGGTTTAGCTTAATACTCATTAACCGGAAGCTGCTAGTCCCAAGTTCCACTTGGAACTATTGAACAAATCGAATTATCCTCTAATAACAACAGACGTTTATTTATACAACCCTTAGCGAGCCAAAACACTTCCGGTTCATTCTACACGAATTAAAATTAACAATAGCCAACGGCACGAAAAAGAAGAATCGCGCCGTCTCTGATCCCAAGAGCCGATACCGCCCTCATGCAAAGCCGGAAATTAAACGGTCGCCCAACAATAAATAATATTTCGTCCGGCGGTGCATTATTTATCCAGCGAGGGTGTTGTCCGGTGGCGGCAGATGCAATCAAGCCTCGCCCAAAAACACATTTTCCGTTTTTCCCGCACCGCTCCATTGTCGTCCGCGAACAGTTCCATTGTTGTCGGACGTGGTGCTGAAAAATGGCACCGTCCCCGCCACGCCGCCGCTAATAAACTCGCTTAATAACACCACGTCGTGGTCGCAAGACGTCACACCGAAACCCCCATCATCGGATTTATCGCACCTGGACCCAATAAAATTCACCCCGGACAGCTTCGAGCTTTTAAGTGTTGCGAGAGCTTAACGCCGGAAGTTGGCCGATTGGGAGGGGAGGAGCGGCGGTAATGGGGGCGGCTGGGCCTCCCGGAAGCGATGCCGCCGCAATCGGACTTTCAAGAAAATATAAACGGCACGACTTGCCAGAGACTTAATTGGGATGTGGGGGGGAAAAACTTCCTACATCAATTGTCCATCGCGGATTAAGTCGAGCGGTTAACGAAACTGTGGTGGGGGTCGCAGCTCGGCGCGCGATTCGCCCGGAGCGAGTGGTGGGGGGCGTGAATGATGGCCTCCGGAGGGGAAGCCCCGATTATTAATGTTGGACGTGTGCGATGGTGCGAAATGGGGGGTCGAAAATCTTGTTAATGTCATCTGGCAAGAAAAGGGGTTTATTTATAGACAGGGATGTTGCGGTGGAAATCTCGCTAATAAAGCCAAAGCCCCGGAGCTGTCGGCGTTGCCAATAATAGAACGAACCTGGACACACTCCGACAATCAGAAATAACAAGGAATCGCATTTTTTACTCCCCGTTTCAGGCTCGTCCTCGTTTCAGCGGCGATCGATCTCTAATAAACAAAGGACACGGAAATACATCTCTATCCGACGTCGCAACGATACTGTTTGTGTTTGTATTGTGGATGTTAGTTGACAATGTGCCCGGACGGCGTTCGCCAGATATGAGAGTCTGCTGACGAGTCCGTTTCTTTATCTTGTTTATTTTAGAAGAGTAGAGAACGACACTAGTGTCAAAGGGACAGTCCCGACGAGATGAGCTGTCGGAGGCAGTCGCTGCAACGCCTCCAGTAATAATCTTTACTTGTGGTTTCACTTTGTTGAAATTCCTCGTCGGCCCGCAAGACTATCGATTGGAGAAGGGTTGTGCGTGAGATGGGGCCTAATGGTTAATCCACTCGACCCGCGACTATAATCCCCGTTTATTTTTAGTCTTTTTGTAAAGTAATTACGGTGAAAATTGAATTTTCCGAGTAAAAAACAGACGCTTCCGCCTGGTTTCATTTGTGTAGTCTCGGCCTGGAACACCACCATACATATTTATATAAAAGGACCTGTTGAATAAGGACCGGGCCTATCTCGTTTTTTATCCGCTTTCGCAATTTTCGATCCGCTTTAACAACAACACAAATAATGCCACATCAGTTTTATCGTAGCGTGCAAAAAACCGAACTGGACGAATAAACGACAATAACTATATGCAACATTGTTTATCGGAACAATTTGCGAAGGAAACGTCAGACCTTTTTTTCTAGACTGGCTCGTTACAATTTAACGACGCCATCTCATAGAGAACTCCACTTACAAAAGACCGAAAGAGGGGAAGTAAGAAAGTATCAGACGAAAATAATCAGCCGGGGACGTCGCCCAGGGGAATTTTTCCCACATATTCCGACAATTTGTCAAGACTCACCACTTTTCGCCCTCCATATTTATAACAAGTAAAATTGGAAATTGCTCCGGCTATAAAGAATAGGCGACAGTGGAGTTTTACCGGACTAGTGCGGCGATAAATTTTTTGGTTTTAAATTCCAAATAGTTAAAAATTTACAACTTCGATCGAATATAAAGAAAGGAAGAAGTGGTTCAGATGAGATAATAAAGCATCTAGATGATGAATTGATGGCATTCAGGTCCTTTCTACTTTTTGAGAGAGCTGAAAGAGCCAATAAAAAAGAATTTTCACCTCCAGAAGGGAGTACCGCAAGGAACTGTCTTTGGACCTATTCTGTACCTCTTGTGTACGTCTTTCGTTCATTAATTTTAGTACAGTTTCGACAAGCTGTTCGTAGTTGGGTAAAAAAAGTCTAATAATTCGCTAGTGGCAATACCGGAAGTGGTTGGTGCCATAAAGCACATGATAAAACGCGTCGATACGCTAATGTCCGTTATTAAGCGTCGCCTACACCTCCGTTTTCACTTACTTTCGCCGGTTGTTTAGTGTGATGAAATGACGTAAAATGTCGATTTTATTAGTATCGCGGTTGGTTTTTCAGCTCGCAAACTCTCGACCTATTCGCGTCTTTAATACGCTTCCACTCTGGTTGTTTATGAACACAGTTTGTGCTCCTCGGTGACTTGGTACGTGCTGAAATCTGAAATATGTATGTGTTCTTTGTGGAGATTAAAACAATGACGTCGTCCCTCACACGAAAACCAATTGTTCCCACTCGGAATAATAATGGCCGAATTGAACGGGACGTCGTGTCACATTAAATACCCCCTCAAAAAAAAAGAGTCCAAACTCGACGCTTTTATCGCACATCAATGCAAATCCATAAATCACTCAGTTTCGGATGCAACGGTTGAATATCGACAAGGAATTGGTTCCGAGGGTTGGATTCGGTTTGTAATTCAATTTAAACATGTTGTTTGGGCTGAAAACAAAATGCACCAAATCTAAAAATTTCGCTATTCGTTCGCTATCAAATTACCTGCATAAGCGAATTATATAAATCCGGATTTGGGCGTGACATTTCAATTTTGTTCCCGACAAAAAAAAAATAGATTGTCGCCTCGATAACGCACTGCGGTGTGGTGAATGAATGTAAATTACGAGACTTGGGTTAATAATGTGTAAGCAGTTATGACCAAGCCAGAAATGAATGAAGATTACACTGTCAAAGAGAAAAATCGAAAAAAGTAATGACGCTATTCATCCCCATTTTGTTAATTACAAAAAGAAAAAGTAAAACAAAAAGCACTATGAGGTGTGAAGTTTTCAAACGAGTCTCGTACTGTAAATGTTAGCCATATCAATAGCATGCTCGTATTATAATACCTAGGCAAAATTGGTATGTATGCACGAATAGTATATTATATCATTAAGAGTAGAAATGAGTCTTTTTGTGGCTAGCCCAGAGATTGAAGGCCGAAACGCAGTTGAGGCCGACAACTGGGCGAGGCACAAAAAGACTTTCTACTCTGAATGATATATACTATTTTATCTTCAAGCGGATCACAAAAAAAAAATCGAACATAAACTAACTTATTTATTTTTCTTTTCGTGCAGTTAAAATCTTCAAATTTTTAGGCACTGGTAATTTCTAAAATTGTAAAAACGACACAGAGAATGATAACCTCACAAATACAACCTGACACATTTTTCACCAAACAGTGTTGCCGGTTGCATTTCTAAGGGTGGTCCAGCACTTACCATCTTTGCGATTACTCCTTTAATAAATGTCCAAAAATCCTCAAACTCGGTAGGCACAATCTACAATTAATATTCTATGATTGAGCATGATCAATTTTTTTCAATTAAATTTTTGTGACGGAGCTCACCTTTTTGATTGATCCACTTACGACTTTGAATTATGATTAGGTAATAGTGAAAATTGCGATCAAATAACAAGTTAAAGAAAGCTGGAATCGAAGACCATTTATGGTAGAGCTGAATAGGACAGCTCGTAATGTGATGGCCCCCCAATAAATCTTTTTGTACTCATAGCCTTGAAAGCAACGCTTCCAACATCCAACGCTCGCTCCGAAACGAGTGCTTCCCGGTCGACTCGAATGTAAAAATTGCAAAAAACACTGGCCCTTTGAGGCATTCAAAAAAAAATCTGTCTTGATAATAATAAAATTAGTTCATAAAATACAACTTCCCTGGGTTTTCCTCCATTAAAAAATTACGGAAAGATTTATAATCGTTGAAAATTGTTCCTACAAAATTCACAAATTATTGCAAAAATTGAAATATCAAGTGAAGCAATTGTTTCCAATAACCAAAGATCACTGCCTAGTTGATTTTATGTTCGTTTATGTTTAATGTATTAAAACAAAAAAATTTAATTTAATTTTCGTACAAAAAATATTGTACGAACCACTTGCGTGAAGACATCTTCCGTTCATTCGCGCATTAATTAAAGGCACTCGCTCCTTCGTCGCTCGTGCTTTAAAAAATGCGCTCATGCGGGAACATCGTCTTCCCGCACTTGGTTCGTAAATAACTATTTTGATGCAGGGCTGTCGGCTCTCCCAAACCATTTTTCAGGTCAGTACCGGTGAAATTCCAGTGTATTACAGAAACGATTCGCAGCAACTTTTGCATCTGTAAAGGATTTTTCTTTAAATGAAAAATGGATATTTTAGAAAACTGAATATTGAATCATTTCAACTTCATTACGTAATTAATTTGAAAATTTCTTCAGAATGTTTGCCGAAATTGCTAGGCGTAAAATAGTCGAGTTCGGCCCTGACAGGGTAAGTACCTGCAGTTTGACGATAGGGTGTTGTAAATCTTACTTCTGGTTTGGTTTGTGATTAGGCAGTTAGTGTAACTACGTCATAAATTCCTGTCAGTTGTGCGGCACCTTCATTAATTGCAAATAATCGGCAATGTGATGCGTTTTAATTTTTTTTATTTTCAGATTTCTGTTTTCTGTATTAGTTTGAACCTATTTAGATTAAAAAAAATATCGAATTTTGATTAATTTCACTTTATCGCCTCCTGAGGCGAAACCCAATTGATAATAAATAAAATAGTGGGACAGGCTTATAGCTCCATATGTGTGACTCTTCCTAGCCAAGCGTAATTTTTTTTCGATAATTAGAAACCGCGTAATCGCAAAAATGGTAAGTGTTGGACCACTCTGTATACCACTCTAGTGATTTCTACTTCCCTTGTTATTGGTACTTGAAGTTTCGATAATATAGTAAAGTCTACAATGCTATTCAATCTATCCGATGTACTTTCTGCAAATTTCCACATAAAACATTCCCAAAATGGCGAATGATCGCGATTTGTAATTTTTTGTATCCTGAATATTTACTACGATAGCAAAGCCTAAATTTTCGATATCTCTTATTGTCAAATTGGTGAATTCATCGCATGACAAGCTCCGGTCAGACATGACTCTACGGACATAACCTACAATAATTTATAATTCTTAGCCTAGAGAAATTTTACCTTTGTAGCCAAATCATCGTGATTAATGAGCATTATTATAGCTACATACACAATTTAATTATTTACTTTTCGGGACTTTGGTGGGACTAGATCCTACATAGGTAGTTTGCCGTGATCTGCGTCAATTTTCGGGGAGTAAAATTCATATTGCCACCGGACTTCAGTTATTTGCTAAATGTATGTATAACAAAAATTATCAATACGTGAATAGCAAACGATTACAACTTACAGCTGTTTACCTTTCAACAGTGAACGGTTATCTTGCGTTATTTTTTAATTTTGATATGGCATCTGACATCCACGCTGTGGCCACGCCCACAATGCCACAACGGGCGGCTCGTGACGGAATATAGGGGACGCGGTTAAATATTGGGTAATAATTTCGTTATTTCGCTTTTTTAGAGGCTTTTCTTTAATAGAGATAATTTAATTATTACATATTTCGTGCAATTGATAATTGTAATTGATAAATAAATTCTGACAAATATTTCAAATGACCTTACATTTGACCCGGTCGAGCCGCCTGTGGGACACTTCTACTCCTAGGACTTAAAGTACTTCTACTCCGAACAGAAAAAAAAGACAGTTTAACCGTCTCTATGGAGATACACAAAGGCGCGATTTTCGACCGGTTGAAGATAAAGGCATTTTTTTGCTGGAAATCACTATTAACCAACATAAAGGAAAAGCAGTAGCTCTGAAAAGCACTGATTTTTTATCTTGGAAGGAAGCTCTGATTTTTACACACGATCTATACAGCTCCAGACACAACAAACAAGTGCGCTCCGCTAGTGGGAGGCTGCGCATCCATCAGCCATCCGCCAAGCTGTTTTTGTCGAACTGTATGTATCACTTCTTCGTTCATAACTACAAAATTTCTGAACATATTCTGATGAGGTTTTGACAAATTATTAGAATGATTTTTTTAATTGTTGGGAGGAGGTTCAGTAATAAATAAAAAGATGAAAGTAGAGTTAATTGATATAAATGCAAATAACCACAAGAGAAAAAGTTACTCTTTTGATTTCATGTTTACACATCACGATATCATTTGAGGTTTTAGATATTTGACATACTTCAACAACATTATAATCTCAAAGAAATCGGTTAAGATTAATATGAAGATAGTTTTGAACAATTAAAAATTGCTATTTTAAGTTGAAGCCTATTTTCGTTTCAGTGTAAACAATAATTTAGTGAAGATGTTGTTGTTAAGAGTAGTTTGTATATAGTTGAACTTGTTAACAAAAAAAAAAAATAAAGGAAAAACAAATAAAACGTATAAAACTGGCATAAAATTCTATACACTATAAAATAATAATGACCAATAAAAAAACCATTGTTGGTCATCGTGTTACTCCCGTATTGTGCATTGCTATAAAATTTTATGAGATAGTAAATTTGTGTTCATTATAACGATCCATCAAGTGTTGAATACTTGTGAAAATAAGACGATGATGGTATACTCGGTGGTGTACCGCGATTCACTTCACAAAAAAAAAAACGATGAAACGCGTCTTTTGACTTTATCTATATACCGGGTGGGGCATCGTATACGCACACGCGAGAAATCGCGACTTCTAATTAAATAAAATTATCGAAATTTTTCAGACTTACCTGGCTATTAGTAAGGTACATTTCATAATTTTTTGATAATTTTTCACTTACAAACAAAGCCAAAAAAAATTAAAATGTAAATTTCAACCAAAAAGTCAAATTCTGATTTTTATACTAACCTACCCAGATTCACTTCCTATAATTATTTACGAAATCTACGGAAAAAAATACCAATTAAATTTTGAATTAAACGCAGTTTTACATTTCAACTTTCAAAATCATTTTTATTTATGACCTGCTACTTGTGCTGTCGTAAATTTAGGTGATAATGGAAACTGTCAATTTTATGGCAAAAAGGTTTAAAACGGTCGGCTATACCTTTGTTGGAAAATTATACCATTGTGCCGTAAATCACCCGTCTGGTTTACGTTTAAATAAAAAAGCGAATTATTTAGCTAACCAAGTCAAAATTTGTAATTGTGCCACCAGGGTTTGATGCGCTAGCACGTACAGATTCATTTAGTGTAAAAACTTTATAGGTAAATTAACAGTTAATTTCAGAAAAGTAATAAAACTGTTAGGGCCTTATTTATTAACAAAATTTAAAAAATTCTCAAATATACCTTATCAATAATTAGTAAGGTATATAAAATTTCGCCAATTTTATTTAATTAGAAGTCGCGATTTCTGGCGTGCGCGTATACGATGCCCCACCCGGTATATAAAACCGAATGTCTGTGTGTTTGTATATTTTGTATGCAAATCTACAGTTTTACTCCGATCTTGATGAAATTTTGTACACTTGATCTTCAAAACAAGAAGAAAATTACTGTCTACTTTAATTTTACAAAAACCAACCCGTACTACCATTTTCAACCCTGTTAAGAAAAAAAGACAGTTTTTTCGAGTTGGAAATACCCTCCCCTCACCTTCGCCGCTTCACCCCTATTTCATCCTCTGAGTATATCGTCACCTTCGCCGCTTGACACCCACAAAAAGCAACCCCTATTATCATTTTTAAGCCTGTTAAGCAGAAAAAAAAAATTTTCAAGTTGGAAATCGCGTTTGCATGATATGTTCAGGTGTCATAGTTACATTTGGTTGTTTATAAAAGTAGCAATTTCGCAAAATGTGTTTGAATGATTGTGTTTTACCGGAAGATGTCTTAAATGAAGCAGAACAAGCTACAAATAGCTTAATACCGGAAAAATCAAAAGGCAGGTATCTGAAATCAAACGAGACAGTCAAACAATAGGAAGATCTAAATAAGGTTACAACTGAAAATAAAAGTGTTATGTTGGCGTATTTTTATGAATTGGTAAGTGATCATAGTGTTAGTTTCTTATCGTATTGATCTTTTTGTTTATATAGTCGAAGAAAAAAGTAGTCTACAGTAAAGTTTTAATTATTCTTCGTAAAAAGACAAACTTCATATTGAAATTACTGCGTTTATAGCAATACATGAAAGTAGAAACATAATTTTATAACATTCTGAAATTTGCGGGCAAAGCCGCGGGTAAAAGCTAGTAAAGAACATAAAATCTCATTCGCTGCTTGTGTACAGAATCCCAATACAAAGAGTGATTCAAATCGTGTCAGCATCCGACAGATTCCACCTGGATCTGTGCGATTTGATAAACTGAACTGTGACAAAACTGTATTAAATTGCACGACTGTAAACCCGTCTCATTTTTCAATCGTAATTTAATTATCCGCCATGAACGCATCGAAACGGACGATGTTTACGACCACCAAGGTCTGCCGTGCCTATTAACGGCTTTTTAACAGAACAATCCAGTCCGGATGGGCCCCAGTTCATCCGGAAAAGGGTGTTATTCCGGCGATTATCGATTTGTTCCATTAAACCGATACCGGATTATGACATTCAGAAAAAGCACCGGAAAAACCGCTCGCCCGATGTAAAATTCCACAAAACGATCGCGATAAAACACGGCTCGTCGTCGTCGTCTGTGTTTTTCTTTGGCCGTCGGTCCGTTTTAATTATAAACTGGATAATCGCGACTCGACCGCTTTAAGGTCCTTAAACAAACACACCCCGTGTTAGCGTGCGCGGCCAATGTTTGCCGATGGTACCGATAAAGTCCTGATAATGCCATAATTCACACACAGTGGCGTGCGTGTTGCCAAGGGATGTCCGTCATGTGCTCCATCATTCTTAGAGGAGAAAGGTGGGAGTATCGTCAACACGTTTTATTCGGGTGGCGATAAGATTGGGGTGGGTTTTATTGTGGGGTGCCTTTTTATTGTTTGGCGTTATCGTCGGGACCCGACCGGGAGGGGGCCTCGCGTGCCCGTCACATTAATTGCCGAATTGGTGTTTTATGGCCTTAAAATTTGTCGCCGAGAACTTAATTGTTAAACAATCATTTCATTTGGATCTAATAAAGAACAACATCAATCCGGCGGAGATTACGTGGCCGTGCTCTATTACGACGTGATTAGTGACAGACGGTGACGCACAGATGTCGCTTCTGCCGCATCATCTCTCTGCGGTTTGGCAAACTAAATTGTTTACACTGTTTGTATCGAGAAATTACCATAACCACAAGCAAATCATCACTACTGATAGGTATATAAACACAAGTGAAATTCTAGTAGTTCAATAATTTCCCTTAGATATGCACCAGCGATGAGTTAATAACTGTATACACATGTTAGACGTGTTGACACACGTTCGTCAATAACGAGAAAGTTTTGGAGCGGTACAAATATTAGTTTATATCGTCTTGCTATATACGAAAACAATTTTTCTAAGAGACGTGAAAAAACTTCTGACACTAACTAGAAAACATTCCAAAAACTAAACAGGCTAGTTTTAAACAAAGAAAAAATGTTATCTGGAATTACTCCAGTTAATAAAGCTGGTGGCAAAACGGAACACACCACCTGTTGGATTGGTAACGATAAAAATCCACTAAACAGTAATTTTTACGATGCTCGGTTGGTACAAAAAACGTCAAGAGCGGTGCCACATGTAATACGAGTCTAATGGCTGTTAATTTGTCAAATGTAAGAGCCACCACCCATTTTTTTCAATTGAGTTGTTTTTTTTTTGGTTGGTTTCTCCAGATCGTGGACTTGGAACGGTTTGATGACAGTCTTTGTTCAGTCATCACAGTTTAACAGTAAAATTTCGTGTGCTACGTCATTAATCCTCTCGATCCTTTCAAGGTGGATGTAACTTCGAATTTCCGTCACTCTTCCTTCGAGTATTATGAAATGTTAGCAAGCTCCCCATTTAGGAACCAGCTGAGTTCACCCTAGGTCTTAATCCGGCTTGTTTCCTAGATATTGTAAATGTACCGTATTAATCAAGCAGTCATTAGTATCGCCTGGAGCGGTTTCCTTTTCTAGGGATCCATTAAAATTGTTTGTTTTGTGCAAATTTGCTTTTTAACGTTTAATTGATTTCTGGTATTACATAGTTTAGAAACTTCTGACCCTCTCCATCCATTGTACTCGCTCGATATCGCGGTAGAGGCATCATTTACAGTTTCAATCGTCAACAACCAAATCAAATGATACCATTAGAAAATAATTGTCTCATCATGTCTGCCTATTTCTTGTGGTGTTCCTCAAGGGTCTGTCTTAGAAACAATCTTATTTATTAGTTTTCATAATTAATAAGCGAGATCGTGTGAGAAAATGTGAAACAGATTCGACCAAAAGTGGTCTACGTGATTAAACTGGATGAAAAAATTAAAACACCTGAGGGGAGTAGTATGTATCTCAAGTATTGGGTGATTCAAAATGATTGTGGCCAAGTATGGCAACTATGTACGAAAATTTATGTGGCAACTGTGTGGGTAGGGTAGAGTTGATATTTCTTTGACAATTCATAGTCGCGCAATTTTGAAAAATGTCAAATCAATGTATAATGATGTCAAAAAAATCAAATGCACGCTTATGAAATGTCATACAAATGACTCTACCTCATCCACACAGTTGCCACATAAATTTTCGTACATAGTTGCCATACTTGGCCACAATCATTTTGAATCACCCAATATAGGAATTTTCATATTTGATGGCGGAAACAAAAGACTGAGAAATGTCACAAAATTGTATTGTCAGTGTCAAATTTCTCATAAACGCCGTAAAAAGGAATGTTTAGGTAAATTTAAATTTTCCCTAAATAGATTGAAAAAATAAAAACCCGTTCTTTAATTTTTGTCAGTGGTTCAAAAGGAAAAGTTATTTTGATATAATCAAACCTATTACAAATAATTTCTCTAGTTTGACCATGAATAACTTTCTTATTGCCAATCTGCTGCATTTCTGTCGAAATCACGAACGTCTTTGAGAAATTTGACACTGACAATACAATTTTGTGACATTTCTCAGTCTTTTGTATCCGCTATCAAATATGTAAATATCTATAGTACCGCGAAGGCGTTGGAAACTGTCAATTATGTTGTTACACAGTCTAGGACTGGTTTACAAATCTATGAGGGGCATGATGACCAACTCAATAGACCGGAACCAATGGCTTAACGTGACTTCCGAATCACGAGACAGAATATAGCCTTTTTTTTTATTATTTTAAATTTCGCCCTGGGTCGGAATCGAACATGCGACCCTCGCGTCCCTGAGCCGAAACGGACTCCCTTAGGCTATATTCTGCTTTTTTAAAGCGTAAAGTCTGTTTTTTTTAATAATCAATTGTCCAAAGTGTTGTCAGGTTGGTATGAGCCACTGGTTATTTGATAGTAATTAGGTTGGCAACGTAAAATGTCAACTGTATGTCAGTCATTGATGTGAATTGTGAAGGCGCTTGCGCTAGTGAAGCCGCAATTACATTTAAATAAAAATAAAAAGTTAAATGAGTTTCCGAAAGCAAGGATCTAACACAACGAGAAAAATTGGCTATGATTAGATTCCGTGAAGAAATGCAGAGAGAAAAACCGACCATGCTAAATTGCAGTAAAGATGCAGGTATTTTCTTTTTTTATAATTTTAATATATGGGCCAATGGTGTTCGTCACTGCGAGGAACTGATTAGAGAGGACTGGAAATAGGTAATTGATGGGAAATCTACCAATTGAGGACATTCTTTCAATAATCATTCAACTTTCCGCAGAATCTTATTCGGAAGACGATTGGGGGTTAGATTCTAAAGATGAATAGGTAAACTGCTTATATTAGGTACCCATTAAATAAATTAAATGGTCTTTATTTCTTGTCTTTTGGTATAAAATTTGGTTACACCTGAAACTTTTCTGACATTTGAAAATTACTGACATAACCTCAAACCTGATCTCTGATAGAGGTGTTCCGAAATGAAAGGTTTTAGGGTGATATAGCCTGTTCTTTGAGGGAATTTTGACACTGACAATTGATTTAAAAAAAAATGGACTTTAGATTAATTGGAGCATGTTGACAGCTAACCTAAAATTTAAAGCCAGAAAAATCTTTCTTTGCAATGTTTTACATTAAAAATAGAATAACTTAACGATTCCTATTCTCGAAACAAATATCTAAGGGCACCTTTTGCTGAAAACAAATATGTTCAATTATGTCCCGATTAAATATAAATAAATGTAATTGGTGTCAAACGGCGGGAAATTCAAACTTTACACTGTTCTAAAGGGTTTAATTTTTCCAACACCTACGCAACCCAGGATTTCATTTCAACGCGCGATAGATAACAGAAATGTCACCAAATTTAGAGCAAAACATTGGATACTTGGGGATCGTCAATGGCACGAGTTGACCAGTTCCGGTTATGTAAAAATTCTGTAAAATTTTCCACTCGATATTCTCCCGAAAATCAAACCCACCCCTCCGACAACCCCCGTTCTCCTCCCGAACAATCTGTTTGCCCTCACCAAACAGCGTTGTTATCAAATTTTGATTGATGCCATGTTAAATGCGGAGAATTTAATTATCACGTGACGCACACGATGCATTCAAACTAGGATCCGAAATGGTGTCGAAGTTGATTCCGCGATCCCTCCTCCGCGTTGTTCGGCGACACCCCGACCCGGTGGTTGTAGGTTAAGTGGTTGATGGGGTGGTTCGCGTTGCAAACAGCCGCAACTAGACCGCTCTCCCCGTGTAATCATGGTGGCTCGATTAGGGGCGCGGCGGCCCTTCGTGCTCACCCCGGACAGAACTGTTTCGTTAATTCGACGGGAGATGAGGTAAAAATTGTCGTCGCGCCACGGACGGCGGCGGTTCTTTATTGCCGCCTTGCGGAATGAATTCGTAAAACGGTAGGGTTGAAACGTCGACGATTTATGTATGATCCCTGGGCCGTAACTCGCTAATATTTCGTGTCGCATTCATCATCTCGAGACAGTTGAGCATTTATGTAATGAACTTTTGTTAATATATCTCACTTTATACTCATTTGCTTGCATCAGAGCTCGAAAATGTTTGATTTACAGGTAAGAAAACTTGCCGGGGATGATTGATGGCGGCTCCAGATACGTCCCTGGATGTTCGAGATGCGCCCAAGACGTCCCTAATATGAAGGGAAATTTATCAAGTCGGGCTAAGACGTCGAACTGTTACCCGCTACAAGCTATTTTAATTACTTGGTGCTTGTCACGCCACGAATTTATATACTGCAAAGTCGATTCTGTATTGTCTCTTTAAGAAGGCTCTCTTTTGTACTATCTCGATGGAACGGTACACTTCTGATGAACCACATTAATCAAGGTTAGCTGAAAGAAGAACAATAACGTGTACACTCTCATAGATGGTCTATAGCTGTTCTATTCAATCCACACTTTTTAACGAAAAATTCTTGCGGAACGTCTCGATCATTTTTACAATTTTCCAAATCATTACTGCAGAGTGTGTTATTCAGTTTCTAGTAGCCGATTCGTCATGATTAAATCTCTAAAACGCAAAGCTTAGATTTCATCTGGCTCAAATGATAACGAAGAACCCAAGACATTTGCTCAACAAATATCCCGGCGCCTCCACCATTTTTGCCAAAGACATTTATGCGATTCTAGGGTTAGAGTCATGCGATTTTTTTGCATTCAATTAAATTTAGAAACCCATTCACGCACCCTTGTGAGTAAGGACGTTGATGCTCGTGCAGATAGTGAGAAAACCAGAAGCTCCAGCAATTTTCATTTCTAATAGTCTAGTGCTATTCCCATTTTTCCATCGAGCAATATTTCTTACTTGTCCCATTGTTAATGACGAAGCACAATCAATTTGACAATTTAATAGCGAACGTCTAAAAATAGTACCAAGAGATTGAATGCATTCGGTCACGAAACCCGGACCGCTTCCCTCGCATTCTTCCACAAAACATGTCACCTCCGCTTCCGCAAGATCCACATTACTTTATCTTGCATAATTTCACCTGACAAAAGACGGAGCCACCTAAATTCATTACGTTGATGTGCAACCTCACATGAAATCTCGACTGAATTACAAGTTGAGCGAGTTTGTCTTTCTACACTCTAATAATCGCACCCTTAATAGCTGTGTTCGCCAACATTTAAGCTTGTGTAAGTTCAAACGTGATATCCAGTGAACTGACGAAGTCGCAACATGTGATCTCTCTTATTACCAGAGTCGCAAAGTTACGTAATTTGCGGCGAGATCAGGGTGTTGAGCGATACCGCATAAACGGAGCCGTCGCCACCCCGAGGGCGGATCCACAATGCCGACAAAAATAATCAAAAAATAATCAAAACAGAAGCATGTTCCCTTTTTTTTCTCGTCTTGAGAAAAGAATCCTTCCGTTCTGTATTAATTACCTTGTAGGGCAACGAATCGATACTCGAACGTTAGGGTTTACTGAGGGTAGTTAACCGTCTTTGATGTTTATTTATTTCAATTGAACAATTATAACATTGTAAAATGTCGGTACGGTGAGCACTGGCTTTTGGCTGGAACTTCACATAATTGCCTCGAAATGCGGGTGTTCCGAGTATAATGGGCTAGGTTACACCACGTTAGACATTATCGTGGCACTGGATGATGAATTAGTTAAAGATGTCGTTATCTGTGTCGTGACTCTATATTGCGTCCAAAGGAGAGGTCTTTCACAATATTCAATGAAATCATCCAGCGGAGAACAGACGTACGGCGTTCTTTGATCCACTAGGATACGAAATAAGAAAGTCAGTTCGTAGATTGATCCGTACGATGAATTCGGCATGAGTCAATCTAGAGATCGGTGGACGAAATTTTACGTTATTTTGGTCACACTGTATAAACCAACCCCCGAGCAGACGAAACGATCGATATGTACACCGTCGCAATGACAAAGACACGCTAATCAAATTATTAAGAAAAGCAGGAAAAGGGTCACAAAACAAGGCACAAAGCACTAATGAATTATCGATTGATGTTTAGTTCTTAATTTGTGCAAACGCCTTTGAGACATTTTCACTCGGTGATCTACTAAATTTGTTTCACATTTCCGTACAAAAACTGGAACACGTAGAGTTTCCCTGTCGGTAAAATTCTAAAATCTATGAATACAAGAGCACACTGATCGCACTCTATTGTTGTGTGATGTTGTTTACAGTTATTCGCTTTTGTCGTGTTTCGAATTTATTTTCGCTTTGAAAATCATGCGTTCAGCGTTAATGTACTTTTTTTACAAACTTCATTTTTCAACTGGTCCTTCAATCGTGTGTTTGCCTGACGTCAGATTTCCAAAAGAATTGCACAAATACTGGTGCTTGTCATCCTTTGAGAAGAAATATTTTAGATAAACACAATTGCACGGACGGCAACGAATTTGGGTCCTTCGAGTCGGATTTACCAACACCTCAAACGACACTGTATGTCAGTGTTGCGGTCCTTCGAGCCGGATCCGTACGTTATTTTACCAATACGCTTATCTCAGTCATCGCCATTCTGGTATTTCAATTCCACATTCGCTTATGTTTTTTCGTGTCACGTTCTTTACCTTTATCCAATACGCAGCCGTCTCGTTCGTCTTTTTCACTCTTCGTGTTTTTTAATTTCTTACCGATTCTCTTAGACCGTCAATGCTTTCTCACAGCCGAACAATACACAAAGAGAACAAAACAAAATCTATTTGTCGTTACCGCCACTAATACAATTGCTTTTAGATTAGCTTTTCTTATAAATTTGTCTTCTATAACGATTACTATCCAACACTTGCATATTAATATCCGGGAGAAGGACGACCTACTTCTTTCCACCAGCAATATTTCCTGATACATAACTTTGATTAACTTTTCTACTAACAAATTGCATCTGTCGCAAATGGAAATACAAATCATAGACAACCCAATGGATAAAAATGTGTAAAGCTGTAGGTTTTAATCATGAACGATGAGCAGCAGTATCCGTTTCCATAACAGTAGTGTGATGCCTCCTCTTACACTAACCCTTTCTTTCTTACGAAATAATAGTTTGTTTCAAGAAGTACTGTAAATTTATCTGTTGCTAGATTTCTCAGTGGTGACCTCTGTCCTGCAGGAACAATACGTGAAATGTGCACTGTTAACCAATCGAACCGCCCCTCTGACCATTCCGCTTAAGTGCAAGCTCGTGTAGGACACGTCGAGCAGAGCTTCAACTCACTCTTCCACAATTTTCAGTCTCTCGTAATTTGGTTTGGTGATCTAACCTGCACTTCGTGCTGCAGCAACAGTTTAACGCGACAAAAATTAATTAGCCTCTGGAAAGTGGTGTAAACAGCGGTGAGCACTTCTATAAATTAAAATAACGGACGGGTTAATAAACAAACGGAAAGTACAATGAAACTAATCTGGAATGGAATTATGCATGGCACAAAAGCCGCATCTGCAATCAATCAGAGATTTTATTAATGATTAATTGGATGTGTTTGGTGATTATTTTAACAACAATCAAAAGCATCCGAACCGGCCAGCGGCTGCCATCAAAGCTGCATAAAATGAGCACCGGAAGATAAATAGCTGCAAGTTAGCGCCATTTGACTTTCCACAGTTCTGCGTCTCAAATCGTTAAATATACAATTGTATAAATGGAACGCTTAGAAACTGACGTCAAATATTTGCTCGGCGACAATGTGAAACGTTCATAAATACCGAAGCGTCAGTTAATCCGGTGATTTTGTCTCTACGTTTCAATCCTATTAAATCTATAAGTGGAGGTGACACAGCCAGCACTAAAATAAACCGTCATTTATCCGTTTGCATAATTTACAACGTACCGTATCGATCCCTAAGAAATCTCTTTAACCGAGTGACTGTAGAGTCATTACCTTCTCTAAATTCCGAATCCCATGTATGCATGAGAAAGGAAACAGCTTGCACGAGTCGAGATGGGGTGGTTGCTTTGATTGACTGCGATACCGACCGAGAATCTTTCTTCCTATCGCACCCCCAAGCACCAGCGCCATCTTCATCTGAACACACCGCGACATCCCGTACCAACAATTAATTTATAGTCTGCTGTCGCAGGTTTTTGTACTAAACCACCCTCACAACAATGTAAAATAAATTAGGCGTCTGCTCATGTTAAAATGACACGAAATATGGCAACAATTAAACTTTTAAGCGTAACGGAACAGCTGCGCCACAGAACCACTACAACTAGGAAAAGTACGAAATATTCAACTTATCTCGTATGTTAGGTTCGCAGTTAATCTGCTTGAAAATGTGCGGCGATGAACAATTCCGCAAAGCGAATAGACCCTTCTGTGGAATAATGCGACTATACGAGTTGATTTCTTCAGGTAATTCGACTCCGAGAATGGCTTCGTCTGGCTTTCCATTCGGGGATATTAGCGACTAATCTGCTTTCGTATGAGCAGAAAAGATAATGTAATCGGATCGGAAGAATGACGACAGAACGTATCGATTCGCGATAAATATTGTGTCGTTAATGATCGGCGACGTTGCCACCGCTCCATTGGTACAATCACATACTCTTCAGGGAGCCGTTGCGATATTGAATTCGACGTCGTCTACGATTCATTCCCATTTCTATTAGGAGTTTTCAATATGTTATGTCATACGTGCACCATTGTGAACCGGCTGCCTTCTATACCTTCCGGAGCGACGAAATAACTAACTGGATTGTACGAACAGATAATGCTCTTCGGTTTGCTTCTTTTGCACCGGTCGCGACTTCTATTGCGACCTCGAAGGCACAAAAATAGAGTCGATATCGGTGTCGCGGGATCCGGTCTTCTTGCACCGAAGTGGACAAGAGTGGTCATCGTAAAGAAAAGATTGCATCACATTTCTCCCCCCATAAATTGCACCGATCACAGTTATTGCCTCTAGATCTGTCCTATCAAACGTTTGTTCCGCCACACGCAATCGGGCGTGCCACCGAAATCTCGAACACTTCCTCAAGATCTCAACATTTGTTAAATAACCAGTTATATTTCTATTGCTGATGTTGCACAGAAAAAAAAATGTCACAGACCCACTGAGATTCGAACCCACATCTACCGTAAGATCGAAAAAAAAAATTAGAGTAGGCGCTGACCCAAAAATTTCAGTTGGCAATTCGTTAAGATTTCAATTATCTGATGTCAGTCTTAAAAGTTAGGTTAGTGCTTTTGAGAATGTTGAAATCTTGATTTTCATAAAGAATTTTGTGTGACCTGTAAAAGAATTTCTCCAGCTAGTGCAATGAAACAATGAGATTTAAAACTCCCGCACCTTTATTTAACGTCAGCGGTGAGTACGGAGCACGCGCACGCCGCTTGTTTATAAATCGATCCAAGATCCAACGATCATCGATCAATCAATATTATCCAGAGAGGTTGTTGTCGGTTGTGGGGGCTCTTATTGTCAAGAGATAATTTCACAACAGATACACGATAGAGAAAAAAGTGCAAATCTTTTTCAAGGATAAGCTGAACTGTACCAAATGATAGGTTAGTTTCTTGGGTTAATCTCTGCAATAATTCTTTGTTCACCCTGTTCAATATTATCAGCTGATGTTTTTGTCGGTCGTGGGCCAGCCCACGAGTGCCAAAAAAGGCCAATTTACACAAGAAAGAGTTGAATACAATGTTTTTTTGTTCGGCGAGCCCCCTAAAGGCTCTAAATCACTTAAAATCTTTAAAATTAGCTTGACGTTTCGTTTTGACAAGTTGTCAAATTTATCAAAATCCGTTCACACAGGAGAAAATTCTCAAATTCTCAAATTTGTAGACTTTCTGGGCAAGTTATTGGTTAAGTGCCTTGAAAGTCCGGAAACTTTTGTTGAAATTCTGCAAAAACTCGAGGTATCGAATAGGACCAAGCCTTTGTCCATTGCTGAAGAAACACTGGACAATGAAAATTTGTTGCTCTAAAGTGAACATATTGTAATAGCAAATTTTAATAGTCAATAATGACAATTATCATTGTAATGACATTTGAATTAAATTTTTACGTGCTGCCAACTGAAGTGTATTAATCATGGCCATCTCAATTTTTTTAATTTTTGATCGCACGGTACCAATTTCCGTGCAGTTCTCTCACCACCAGCTGTGCACTAACCCCCAAACCTTCTTTTGTCTGTGATAACATCTAAAGTTTGTCAAGGTGTTATACTCTTTATCTCTGCCTTTGATACATTTTCAGCAACTCCTTCACTTCTTCATTACTCGTTACTTCTGGAGTTTGTCAGGGTTCTGTATTAGGTCCCATTCTTAACCTCTTAACTACACTCACTCCGTTGATCCGAATGACTTGATAAATCACTTTTAGAATTTTTTGCGTAACAATTTAAGAATGGCCCTCGAGCAACTCGTGCACTTCTTCCGCCTAAACAGTCTCATCCCGGCCAACCCCAACAGATAATTAAAATATCGATTCGACAATAAATCAGAGATAATCGTGGAAGCAGTTAACGCTTCATGGAGTCCGCGATAAGATGACGGGGTCCCCTCTCCGATCTTATATAACCCGTTTAATTGCGCCAAACGCCGAAATTAATTTCCCCCAAATAATAAAAGAACAAAGAGATATAATTAAAGTTAAATGGGCTATCGCGGCGCGAAAATTAATTTTTGTTGTCGAACATTTCTCGGCGAATTGCGTCGCCTCGTAAACAGGAGGGGAAAAAATCTCGATTCCTTCCGTAATTCCCCTAATTCGAAAGCTTCGTGCTCCAATTACGCAAAGGTGACTCCCCTGCGCTGCACAGAGAGCGGGATTTAGACGAACTAATTCGGCATCGAGTAGGTGTGTGGGGAGGTGGGGCCGACTCCTTCAGGACAACATGTTGCTGAAAGATAACGTTCGTTAACGGAGCGGAAACGTGGGGAAATATTTGATTAGGCCGTGACGTTGGCAAGAGTTGCGCTTCTGGGTGTCGTCTCTGATTAAATTTATACACACTGTATACGACGGGCAAGTGTCACGTGTTGTGACGTCTGAAATATGAACGTTTATTAGCATTTTTATGACACACGAGCTTCAGACCCGCCGCTACTAATAATGACAGGGGACACATCGGAAATATGTCGTTGTTTCAAAGGACGAGATGAAAAATGCCGCCCCGGACGGGGGCGGCGCCTCCTCCAAAATCGCCCCCGATGAACATCGACGAGATCTTTTTTAAATGCCCCTTAACAAGCACCGAAATGGAAAGTTTGCAGTGTAACAACCTTCCAGGCTTACAACAACATGTTTCATTGTTACCAACCAAAACTAGACTATTGTTATAGATATTTTTATTAATGAGTTGTAGCGTTGGTTGCGTAGCAACAAGGGGTATTCACATAATTAATTAGTGAAAATGATACAATTAGAATTTATTTAGTGAGCATCATACTACTTTGACAAAAAAGTGTGTATTGTCACAAGTTGACGCCACCACAACAAAAACTATTCCGATATTATTTTGTGATTATTCAATTGTGCGTCCCTACAGACGTGCCTTGTCTGCGATGATGTTTTTGTCGCCTGGTGCTAATCTCCGTTTGATTGATTTAGATTGAGTGACTTTACATTTTCACAACTAATCTTCTCAGTCTCGGCTAACGTTACCTTTAGTCCGAATTTAAACACAATTCAATAATTAATCAAACGAAGAGGAACGAGTGGCAGCGTTACAAGACGAGTGTAACCAGAACCGTACCGGTTAAATTTAACTAAAAAACGTAGCTACATAGCCGCAATGGCACGAAAGAATTCATGTATCTCACATCTGGATATTGATTCGGCAGGACGAACATCACATTACGTATTGATTTATTTGTTCTTAGAAATAAGTGTTCATTTGTGTTTTTATTCGAGGATGAAATAAATAACAGAGTCGACAAAACTGGTAAGTCTTTTAAAAATTAATTAAACAAAAGAGATGAGCAAACCAGAGCGGAAGTTTGGGCCGAGGGAGACAACGAGAATACAATCTTATCAAAAGTTGATAGTGTTGGCAACAGTATCAGATCAAAGTTTGGGGACTAAATAATGCACCAACTTTAAAACTTGCTGGCTCAAACAATTACCGAGATCATCACTCTTCCCACCAATTTTCATCTTTTCTAGAGCCACATTACACCCTAATGCAGCTGTCGCCGAGTCATTAAGTCTGCAGATAGTTGATACAGTTTGAGTATGTTAATTTTCATGAAAAGGCAGTGCATGACGTTATTAAAAAAATCAAATTAATGGCGAACAAAATACTTGTCTACATTGCGATGATTCATTCAAGCAAGATTAAAATTAATGTTGTAATGTATAAATTTGAGGCAAAATTAAATTCCTCAAATTGTGCGCAACAAGTAGTTTGTTTATTAGATGCAGTATCAGATTAATTTTTTCATAATTTGCTTTTTCGCATTGTACCGGATTATCTCCCTCAATTTATTAGTTTTTGGCGAAACTTTAATAGACTGCCAGATACCAGATAACACTCAAACGAGGTCTCAAGACTCCAGGCCACGTTCAATCGTGAGAATTTCGCACGCCCCGTTTCATTATTTCTGTAATTTGCTCTTTTAACAAAGCTGTTGGCGCATTCGTTTTGAATGCGTTAATAAACCATTAACACATCCGAAATCTAGGAACTTTTTTCAGTTGGTAACACACATTGGCGGCAGCAAATTTACTGGGTATTCTAGGATATTTGACGTATTTCTGCAATTTCACTTGCGAAAAATGTCAATTATGTTCAGTCTAGATTCAAATTTAAAATTATTAACTTTGAAATAAAAGTGTCACCAACTGTCACAAAATTCCCTAAATTACCAAAATTGATTTTATTTCTAAAAAATATGTATTTAATATGGAAATTAGAAAAAATAACATGAAAAACTAGTTTTATAAAACTTAAGGGCACTCGTCATTAACAGACACTCCTGCCTGCGGCAGTCGTGCTGCAAATATGACTCGTGTCTTAATATTAAGTTTTATAAACCTCATGTTTTAATATACTATGTATTAAGAAACATTGTAAAGTGAAAACTTTTGCAGACGTGCGCAACAATCGCATATCTTGATGCACGTCATTTTCGCAAACTTGCTGCACGTTTTTGTGACCACAAGAAACACAATAAAAACTTTTGTTTGCTTTGTTTCTCGACGTAAAAGCTATCAGTTGACACACGAAACTTCGTTTTAAGTTTGGAAGTTGTAGGGAAACTTGTTGCCGATATTAAACTATCCCGGGAGTTGGGCCGTTCCTTGTGCTCACTAAAATATTAAAATAATCGAGGTAATGGAAGATAAAAATCAATTTCGGGTATATTGCGGCACTTGCATTGTAAAAATAAAATGTATTAAGTAAAGGAGAGGGACGGATGTGTTTGGAACTGGAATCAATTACAGTTAAGCAGCTATTTTCCCCCGTCGTGATAAAATCTGAGACAAATTGTGGCCTCTGTAAAAGTGTTGCAAGTGAAGTTGTCAAGTCTCGTGAAAGGTGTAAAATCTGCAATCCAAAATATTTTGGTGGTCGATGTCATTTTTTGACACACTTTGAAATATTCAACTGTCAATTGTAAATCGATCTTAACCTTTACATTATTTATTTGACGTTTAAATTATTTTTGACTTTTTGATGACAATAAGTCTTGATTACAGAGTAAATTACAAAATTCTGCCATAAACGAATAATTTTTTAGTGACATTGGCGACCAAAATGTTTTGCATTCGACTGTAACATCTGATTTAGAATAGTTGAAAAATATCATTTTCTCCAACACGTCAAATTTTCTGATGATACGACACATGGATCACACAAATTTTACAATCTTGTACAGTTGGTTGCAAAAAAAGGGAAATGAACATTTTACTAATATAAATTTGGTTTTGTCCATTTGTCAATTAATTTTGACGTTAAACCTATCTCTCGTAAGAAGGTTTCACACTATGGAGAAATTGTAAAAATGTGTTAATTTTATTCTGACAGTTCCCGTTTTTTTTTTGCAACCAACTGTATTTTAAACATCGAAATAATAACAAGTTCACTTACATGTGACAGGAACCATTTATAACAATCACAAAGAGGCTTTTCAGGTCCGATCGATTCAATTCCACTATTTGAGTCACTAATTCCGTCTTTATTTACTTTTGTTACGGGACACATAACCCTAATTTAAAATTGTCAACTTGAACTAAGTGTTGCCAACCGACTGACGTATAATTAACTACGTATTCGAATTTTTATTTATTTGATTTACATGAATAAACATTTTGTACACTGAAAATTACTGTTTTGATACTTGAATTACTATTTACTATACCAAATACTACAGTAAGTACATTAACTGTCAGTAGTATCGGAGTTAAAAAAAAAAATAGTGCGTGAACTTTTACACCAGAATGCTGACGTCATCAATGAAATGTTGACTAAATGTTGAAAGTTTGTGTCTTTAGTCACCAGTACAATAACTACAATAATTAACATTATACAGCTTGATCAAAAAGGACTGTTTGAATTGGCAGTACTGATTTTTACTTTTATAAATTAAATAAATTTATAAATGGTATAACTGGAGTAACTTCGGGTTATTGACGACTCCACACTGACAGTGACAATTCAAGTTGTTTCTTTGTATAGTTTGTCCAGCGAGAGATTGGTTGACATAAATATCACTAAATTCTACGCAGAGAAAGTACTACCTAGCATAAATTATTTATTTATTTACCTTCAAGCAGTAACGTTTCGTACCCTGAAATTATGCTCTGATCTGAATAATGTATTCTAGTGCATTTTGTAGTGTTGGGTTACAAATCTCCCAATCTCTAGCTGGACGAACATAACCCACAATTTAGTCGCTGTTGATTTTACGTCAAATATCTGTCAAAAGACGTATCCGGTTACAATGTTCTTAATTGTATTGCCAAATCAAACAGTTCTTTTGATCACCCGGTATTAACATTAAGACTTTCATGACACCGAAACTTCTATTTGACGATATTTTAACAGTTTTTGACAACACGACACCGACTTTCGCGGGATGCGGGAACACTGCACGTCACAATTAGTGTTGCCAACTTAATGGAAGAGCAGCAGGTTGAAATTTTCAAAAACCTTTCCATATTTGACAGTTTCACTAAAAAAATGAGCTGTTAATCTCAACACTACATTAGCATCTTTTGTGTTGATGCTTCTGTAGCTGCATTTTGTGTAGGTTTTGATTTTATTGGCACGGTTTCGTTTGTGACAGTCGCCGTCGCCAACTTCGTAAACGAGCGGCAAGTTTAAAATTTGATGTGGGATTCAACATTTGTAGGCACATAAAACGTACGGGGAAAATCTCGGCGCCGTTTCAATTAAAGTTTTGGTTGAATCCCTGATCGCACCTGTCGCCAGCGCTCCTCGTGTCCTCCAGGACGGCAGTAAAACGCTTAAATCTCGCCATATTAGTTCCTTTAAGTTAATGGAACCGACAACCGATCCAGCAACGATTACCTCACGGCGACTGCTCCTCATCCAACGTCTCCCATTACAGAAACTTCACACACACATGCAAGTGATCGCAATTCAACCCAAAACTCCACCGGAGCACGAGAACAATCCCGTCCATTATCCGGAGTGGGTTTTTCTCCAGTCGCCATGCGAGTGCGATGATCGACGCAAAGAAATCACGTCGAAATATGCAAATTAAATAAAACGTTTCCGCTTTAACGACGCCACAAAGGGAAACGTCGAATTCGCGCAAACACGTGTGTCTGCAATCGCAATGATCGATGGTTGTCAGAGGAGTCTCGACGGGGGCAATGCTAGCGCTCCTCCAAAGAGAACGTTTGCAATTAGCAGCGCATTTGCAGATTTGTTCGCGTCAATTAATCATCGCTGCTTCAAGTTTGAACATTTGTTTGGGAAGCGCTGGGTTACACGGATTGTTCCAGATAGTAGGTATTAAATCTGAAACACAATGGAGGAAACAAAGTGGCGGATGTTACAAAGAGAATTATTAATTGATGCGTTAACCGTGAAAAATGCCTAGAGGAATAAGTGTCAACCGATCGCCGAAACTTTAACCACAGCCAGTTGTGGCGAACCGAGTTCAAACAAAAAGCTTCGACCTTTGTAGTCTATTCAATTTACAGAGTAAAGCAAAAATGTATTTAAAAAACACTGTAAGATGTATTGTACAGTCCTAATTACACAGATGGATGAATAAGGATAATGAAATTTGGTTAAGGTCTATGAAAAAATCTGTCACTTTTTGAATAAAATTTTATTAATTATTATTTCAAATAGATACAAATTGTCAATACAATCACGTTTTGTGCTGCTTCGTTTCTGACCAAAGACGTACTTCCACTTCCACTTGCCATTATTATTTACAATAATCACTTTGTGACAAAAGTTGTAAAAATAATAATTTATACAACAAGCTACATTTTTGAGGTTTTGATGGGCAAGAAAGAAGTAGCATAATATTTCTTATCCCACAGCCCGAAAATGAAATTTTCGCTCTTTTACATCCACACTAAACAATGAATTTGTACGGCCAGCTTGATAAAAACACAGTGACCATAAAAAGTTTCGAATAATGGAGCTATGTATTTTCTTTTTCTTCGGGTTTTTCGAAATTAACTTGGACAGGTCGACTTTCTTTCTTTAAAAATAACAACCACCGATAATTTTTATTCTTCTGCTCCTTTCCGTTTCCCAAACCCCTCACCTCATTAATTTTTTTATGAGGTTAAGCAAAAATGGCACTGAGTTGGAATACATATTTACTTTGATTGCTTATTTTTGCTGGAAGGAACTGTTTTAGTTTCAAGATTATGGATTTTGGTTGTTTTTTCTTTTGATTCGATATTCTGTGGATGTCAAAATTACTTTGCTGATATTTATAATGTATCATTTTCTTTTATAAAATAAGTTGTCGATGTCAGAAGTGCATTGATAAAACTCCGGTGGAAGTGGAGAGGCAGACCACAGACCACAGTAGAGGTGCCGCAATTAAAAGTGAGGTTATGTCATGTGTAAACACCCTTTGTTCACCCTCAGTTTTAAAAGACAGTCCAAACACATTCAAGGAAACAGTATCTAGTGTCGTCTACACTTTTGTAGAACAGTTCCATTTTTGGAGACGCCTTAGAACTGTCAGCTAACCACGCACTGCATCAGGTAAGATTTCAACGAGTTCAATGGCACCTGAAGTCATATAGTTTCACTCACATTTAAATAATTACCTGAAGAATCACACATCTGTGTTCTTTTCTTTCGCTCTAGACTTATAGGTACTCGCTCAAACTTTTGCTATTAGGAACCACACTGTGACATAACTAGGGATCAGTCTGTTAATTTACACTGTAGTTTATCTTGTTTCTTGTATCTGGTTTCATTTTACAGTCCCTTAGATATTGATCACACTCTCGATTTTCACAATGGTGTAACAAAGCGGCGGATGTTGCAAAGAGAATTATTAATCGATGCGTTAACCGTGAAAAATGTCTCGAGGAATGAGTGTCAACCAATCGCCGAAACTTTATCCAGGGGGAATTGGGGCGAATCTGAATTAAAAGCGACGAAACTCGAGGAAAAAGTGATTGATTGTGGCTTTCTCAGCGGCAATTTTTTGCCAGAACTAGCTTCTAAGGTTTTTTCCCTGAGAAATGGTTAATATTTTTACTTGTCAAGAGGAGCGCGACTGTAATTACCATATGTTGTCACACTGATACCGTGATGCCCCAATAAATCAAGCGAAGAGGCGGCAGAATCAGTGCAAGTGTTCACAATGCAGCTGTGCAACGAGCGTGCAAAGCGCCTTACATTACTGAAAGCGTTCACGTAGATAACAAATTTCAGTGTCTATTTCAGAGAGACGAGACAGTAACCGACAATACGCGTCCCGAAAACGAAAAAATTCCAAACTCGAGAGCTTGTTTTGTTTGCATGCTCAACTTCCGACAACAAACACGGAGAAAGTTTAAAAAAAATTATATTCGTACACGTTCCAACCGACTCCGGTCTTGGTCCGGAGCAAACTTTCGCAGTGATCGACGAATTGTAAAAATTCTCTACCTCTACGTCTTCGCGACATCTTCGTTTCAGCTGTAAGGCGACGTTCGTGCATTTTCCAGACTGTTAAAAATTCATAAGCAAGATGTACGACTGCAGACGCGTCAAATTCGGACTAATCAGGTTGCTTTCGTGACGAGGTGTTTTAGCATAATTTACAAAAATAAATTCGACTCCGACCCGGAGGAATTTAATTGTAACACGCCACCTTTCCCACCTATAAATAATAACAATTCCGGCATAAATTATTTAAATTCCAGATTTCAATCGAGATACGTGGATTATTTAATTTGTACGTTTGTACTAATTAATTATCGAAAATTATTTTAATTAAACTGTCACTTTGATATAAAATACATTTCAGCGAATCTATGCACAAATCAAGTTATGGCGAACATTGAGGTTAGGTTGGTGGTAGTAAAAATTGTCAAATTAAAATATTTATTAAAATTCGATCCCATGGTGCTTTTATTAATCCAGTAGAAACGCTATTTTTGAAAACAATATTTCGTAATAATAAATATGGTGCAACTGCCGTGCAAAAAAAATCAAACGATTTTTGTTTTTATTAACAAAGATTGTGCTTGTTACGTTTGAGCGACTGTCTTGTCTGTCTTGTTCACCCTCGTCTCTCATTTTAAATTAGTCGTTAATACTACAAATAAAGAATTACGTAAACCTTTTCATCGTCTAATGAACAACCGACAAGTGGAAAATCGGATCATTTTCTTATAAATAATTCCAATGCCATGGAAGCTTTATATTATATGTATTTTAGTATTCAGAGAGAAATACGAAAATCTTCAAATTAGTAATCTTGTAAAAAGCTTTATAAAATTTAGCAGACAATGCTTTATTTAATATTTGATAGATGATAAGGAAGTGAATAAAGAATTCATCAAGAACGAGATAATATTCAAGAATTTCTTATTCCTTGATACTTTTGACTTATTATTTGTATATTTACGTATTGTTGTTGTTAACATTGCGAAATTTAATTAAAATAATTAATATAATTCTGAGAAAATTACATATTAAATTTGAGAGTATGGCGTCAAAAAAATCCCATTCTTGTTCAATGTCTCGAGAAATTAACACTTTCGTTGAGAAATCGTGTTCCTCTGCCAGGGTAACGATCGCAGCTTATTCGACTTTGCTAACCGAGCGTCAATGTTTCGAGAATAGATGACGAGTTCGATTATCGGAATAGAATTTTGTGCAGCAGATGTGCGAGACAGTTCATCGCTTGCGTTACCTTAAGCAGAACAGAAGTTGCATTAAAAGCAATGATTTCGTTGACGTTTCCGGAATGATTGATGATGACAAGGTCGTTTCTCTTCGGGATGAGTGATTTCAATGCGAAAACTATGGCCAGACGCGTCCGCTTAAGAGATAAGCAGTCGGCAGTCTGTAGATAAATCTTTGGATCAAACGTAAACCTGCCCCATCCCGAATTACAAATGATCTCGAAACACCGAGACAAGCAAAGAGGCCGAACACGAAACCGGCTCGAAATCCTCCGGGACCTTTCAAGACAGCCCCGACCCTCGAATTATCAATCCGATTGCTAGCAAAACACAACGAAATAGCGACAATTACCGACTGCCACCTCCGGTAACTGCCTCCGACTTAATTAAACTGGCAGGAGAAGGATAAAAAGGACGACACGCGCCGAAAGACCGGGCCGTTTTGTTACGGCCGCGTAAAATAAAATAGTGCAGTTAAAGATGAAAATGGTAGAATAAAAACGAAATCAGCCTATTTTGTTTTATGTGCAGGTCCCGGCGAATTCTTTGGATTTTATTGAGTCGACTCGGACGAACGGTTCTTATCCGACAGGAACTATAAAATGAAAATAAAGCTGAAATCACGTTATGGTCGACACTCCGTGCTCGAGGCGCCGAGACAAGTACCAAAAACGTGCTCGAATTTTACGGACAACTTCAGACGATTTTAGGTGCACAGGTTCGAGGGAAGTAACACCGGAAGCGCTCCAATTGTGGGGCGCACCGCTAAGCGACAAGTTTAACGAAACACCAAAACAAAAAAAAACTAAAACCGAAAACTTAAAGCTCGGCTTGTTTCACGTTTAAGAACTGTTACACCTGACACCGCGAATTTGGTTTTAGGCGGCGGAAACGACACAATGATAACTTTTTTGAAAATTGCTCTTCGTGTTCGTTTTTAAAAGGTACAAGTGGAGTAACTTCCGGTTGTTGACGGTTTGACACCGAAAATAATTGTTCTGTATTTCAAGTTTAATTTCTTTTTACCCGTAATTTTTACTTTTACTTTAATTATTAATGAATTAGTAATGTTACGTCAGATACCTGTCAAATAAACCAACAAAACATAATATACGGTTGCAGTGTTGCAAATAGCCGAATAAAAAAAATTCTTAATTGTATTTCCAACTCAAACAGTTCTTCTTCATCAGTGATCACTTGTAGTTAGGATTCCACATGTGATTATTTCGTTATCAACATGATGTTAAGGCAGAAAAAAATTAACTAAAACGATCGTTAAATTAAGCGATTTCAACTTTATTTGGTAACTTTTATTTCGTTGCGATACCACAACTGTTGTGAATTTATTTTGTGGTGCGACTTTTCATCATCATAATCTAAAATCAAAATACAATAATTAATTTGAAATGTTTTAATTATTGCTAAATGAGTCGCGGATGTGTGTTAAATTACTGAATGTCCGCTGAACGGGAAGACTTCATTGCAAGTGGCGTGATTTGCAGTGAGGTTATGTCGCGATTAGAATCATTAAGCAGTGCTTGTTTACTCAAAGTTTTAAAGACAGTTCTATAATTCTAACAGGTTGAAGTGCAAGAGTGTTCATTACCTTTTACTGCGTTTGAAAAGTGTCGTATCTGGATGGATAGGTCATCATCCGTGAGATTTATTAATCACTTTCTGCCGGTGAGACCTCACTTCCCATTACTCAAGTTTACACCTTTTTCAACTGTATTTAAGAAAAGCTAAGAATAAGGTATATTTGTAACTGTAATTCAGGTTAGTAAATGGCATTTTAGAAAGCATAATTTGTAGTCTAATTAAGTGAATTGTAATTCACATATCCTCAGAATCAGAAACCACAATTTTTGGAATACAAATTGAAAGGTTAAAAAATGTCCTGAGCACAAAAGTTGGTTTACATTGTGGTTGTCGTTGTTTTACAAAAATAAGTATTAGTATGTTCAATAAAATACAAGCTATGTTTATTTTTTCTAAATATTTTTAATATATTCGCACAGATACAGGGTGCTTGGTGTTTACTCTACCAGGTTCGTATAGCTCAAATTCTTATCACGGAATCGAATCAAACTTGATAATTAACTAAGGGTGTAAGTTTCACTGACTTAGCTGTTTCTTAACTCTACCTATTTACAATTTTCTAATTTTCAGTTCTCACTCAGGGCGATGGAAAAATGTGTTTGCTGCAATACCTTTTTGACTGCTCAAATTTCAAAATGTTATGTATTAGCTCAAGATCAGTATATCGAAACAATCTGCAGATCCAATATACATAATCAATACATAATTTGCTTTACTATATGAGCTTATTTTAAAGCTATCGGAAACGCAACTGTGTACTTAATGCCTTCTGAAATGAAATTTTCTGAAATCATATCTATGTATTTACTAATATGAAGTATGTTTTCTGAAATACAATTGGAAAAGGTGTTGCGTTGGAACCCCCACCAAAAACTATAACTTCTGTTGAATAGTAATAGTGTCTGAAGTCTGAAAAAAAAAACACAAATCGTATTTTTTTTCTTTTCAAAAATGGTTGTTTTTCCTATCCATATTTAGTTTTGAATGAACTGGTAGTTTATATAATTCAGAAAATATTTTTGCCTATTGATGTGATGGATTTTCTCGCTCACATTTAGACTTAAAATTGATAAGATTTGTGTTTGAGGCGTCAACAAAATCGATTTGCAATCGGAGCAAAGTGGTAGCGACAACATCTCCAAGAAGCGTTCGATTGAACCGACAATAAAAGAGCACACTGCAGCGATTTAAACCTAACAAGGTACACACATAAAACGTATCTGCAGCGGGACCATTCAAATTTTTACGCGCTCTTTTTCACGATCCTCAAACTCAAATCCGACAATTGCGAACGCGATAGTATTAGTTTCGGAGAAGTGGCCTTTATAAATTTACGATTCGACCGCAATATAACATTATGACCACCACCATCAAACAACTTCTCGCAAACTATTCAAACTTTTCCTTGTACGAGCCACTAATTACGAACTAGAAATCCTTTGTTCTAACACGCGCAAGCGCCAACTTACTGCCAAACACTTTCCAACAGGACATCCGTCAAGTCGATGCAGATGAATAAAGAAAAGACTCACGACCGTCATTTTTCAATTTCGTTCGGTAAATAACGAAACGCGAAGCGGAAGTTCTGCAAATGTTTCCCGATAAGGAGTATTTGAAATATATTACTTTCGGATTTTTGAGCGACTTTAGTGTTGACTCAAGCCAAATGTACAATATTTTAGGAAAGCATATTTTACGTGACGGACTTTTCAGTATTTTTCAAAATGACTCATCACATATGAAATAAAGCAATTTTCATCAATTCGCTACAAACTGGGAAAATTTAATTTTTTTCGTCGAACTGGGACGATGAGTGACATCGAATATTGCTCGCATTCGCAGACATTTCTTTTGATATTATTTACTTACTTATCAAGAGACATCACTCGACGCGTTTCAACAATATCATAAAAGTGACACGTTTCTCAGAACGTTTCAAATTATATTTGCACGAAAAAAAATTCGCAAAAAGAGTCACTCGGAGCGCGTTCACATGAATAAAGCGAATTAAATTTTATTTTATAAAATCACCAAAGCCGTTTAAGCCACTTAAAAGTGGGAATAAAAGAGGGATCAGGGACGGTGTTTCGTAATTTCATCGAGCACAAAAAAGAACTTCCGTGGTTTTTCTGAACAATCTATTACTGGTGTGAATCAATCGATACACCATCTGACCTTTTAATTTTAATTATAATTAACATTTTTGTTTGGGCCGTGGGCGTCGTATTCTGCTCGAATTATCGAATGATGATAATGTAGGCTCCATTAATTTTGATGCAAATTCGGCAACCACATTAGAAATTTAATTAAGCGAACTTCGGCACATGATTTTCTCTACGAGATCCTTTTATCCTGAAAACATTTGCTGCAAGTGGAGGCGAGCAACATATATAGGTACTGTTACGTTATTATTCTCTACCACAACTGGAGAAAATTTAAATTTCCCAACTACTCCGGGGATAATTTAAAATAACGCTTTTCGTGACTGATTGTCTCCGGGTCCGGCACACATACACCCTAACGTCCCGAGAGCAAGACTGTAGGAAAGTACAAATGCTGATTTACAAACACGGCGTTATACCAGGTGTTGGATAGAAACGCAGATGATAATAATAACTGAGTTTAATCCTCGTTTCTTAGATATACAGTGAGACAAATTAACGAAATAAAGCCAACCTAGATGCCACTGCGGGCGATACACTGTAGTCTAATAAGGAGATATTAGAATTTAACTCAAAATGTTACACTGAAAACTAAATTAAAGCATTGACTCTTACGACAAAAAAATTTTGATTAACAATTCAAAAGGTTCAAAGTAATGGAAAGATGTAAATGAATGGGAATGAAGTCCAAAAGTGATCCAAAATGATACGCTGATGGCGCTTAAACAACTAGTGATATTCACAAAAAGTGCCGGTACTACCAGGCTAAACTTCTAAATTAACAAGTCACAAATTTAAGATCAATAAAAGGATTTTTCAAAACTTCCCTTACACCGGGCCTCGTATTTGGAACCTAAAAGATGAGTCCTGGGAAGAACGGAGCTGGAGGAAGGTCCTCCGAGTCCTTCTTCCGCCGCTGATCAATCACGCCGCCCGTATCCTCGGATAGTCCTCGGGTCCTTCCTCCCCTCGACCCTTCCCAGAGGAAAACGGTGAACAGTAAGGCCTTGGGCCCCGGTGAAAAAGTGAAAAAAACTACAAGACAAAGTGATAAGATGATACAAAAAAAAACGTTGAGACCCAGCGAGCGCGTCGTCTCTGGCGAGGTCACTCCCGGTCTGATAACATGTATTAATGTAAAAGAAATGAGCCAAGATGGCGGACTACAGAAAGAAAGACGCTGGAGGACCTTGCCAGATACGTACTGCTCCTGGACTCGGGTTCCTCGGCCAGGGACAGTCCTGAGTGAGGTCCTGCTCTCCGGAGGGGTCCTTGGGGATGACGCCGGTCCAACAGGGTGACGAAATTACTCCGCTTGTGCGTAGGGTCGTTGACCCTCGTGAAGGAAGCCTTTATCCGCCGCGGCGTTTCGGTTGGGATTCTTCTAAGATGCTTTTCCAGCCGATTTGGTCTTCCTCCACGGGTTCACCAGCTCCTGTTGTACACTGAAACACCCCCTTATCTCCCCCTTCGAACACGACACTCACACACGGATCGGTTTTAACCTCTCCTGCACTAGTCGAGAACCTGTCGAGAACCTGTCGAGAACCTTTTTCATGGCGTCGGTTCCACCTTTATATATTTTCCCCTCCTCTCGCCGAATTAACGCGGCCGGTACCGGAAGTCGGGGTCTGAGAGCCCGTTCTGGAATGTTCTAGAACGTTCTCGCCTTTACGATTTACCGCGAAATTTAAATCGTAACACACGACCTCCCCTAAATGATAAAAATTGAGCGGAGCGAAATTTTTATAAAAGCGGTTCTGAGCAAAAGCTGAGCGATGCCCAAACGTAGTAAAGTCGATTGTTCGCATAGTGTTTTTATTATCATTAATTGTCCAGGCGATGGTTGCGGTTTGGGGTGAAGCCCCAGGTCTCTGGACTCGACCTAGCAGGTTATAGTACCGCCAAACTGATACTATCTGAAAGATCTATTTCTAGGTTGAAATCCCAAACGAAATGAAAAACTGAAAACCCCCCGATGTGCTGCTGCGTAGCCGATGCTACCACAACCGAGCACAAATTTCTGAAACGACACAACGAAAAATTTGAAATGATTGTCAACATCGGTGGGTCAAGTCTGAGAGTCGCTGGAAACCATTCGGCGCGCTTTTCGCTCGCGCTCCACGTCGATGATTGTGCGCTTGTTCCCCCGAGCTACGAAATCCGAAAGAAAACCGGCGACCTCGTCGTCAAAATCCGACTTATTTCCCGGGACGGTACGACATCACGGTGGAAGATCTTCTTTGTCGCGTGGACGGCGCGAAGATCTAGAGCAAGAGCAAGGAACCAAATCCGCATCAACGCGTTCAACCACTTTCGGCCTTCCGTGCGTGAGGTCCTAAATCCGCCGCAGCGCTATGGCGACGAGTTCCTCGACCGTTCAACCTTCGGCCCTCCTGAGGACACTCGACCCTACATGAACCTCACCACGATTCTCCTTCTTTCGCCCCGGATCGTCCGCGCACCACGTCGTCGACCACGCTACCGTCCACCGGGTCCTCAATCTTGACGACACGACGTCCGAAAACACAACGCTCGCCCCTTGCGAACTAGAAACTCCTCGGGTTCACGAAACGCAACAACCAGACAAAGATGGAAAACGCAAAAACGCAACGACTCACTTGTTGCCCCCCAGATGTTGACTACGCGACCGTTCGCTCTTCAACGGCGAGCCGAAGCGGTGTATACAAAAAAAAAAATCGCGAAAGTGACCTGCCGCACTCCCAACCAACCTCCCGATAAAAGTGTAGGATCTCCGATCCGGTAATGAAAACTTTTGAGTGCGACTCCAACACCACTCACGAAAAGAAATGTCCGGACGACGGTGCGTCCGCACGAAGCAAAATCTTGCGATTCAATAAAACGAGTCTGTTTGACAATCCGAGATTGTAATTTAAAGTCACATCCGAATAAATTTTTGGTTATCTTGTCGCACGTCCTCGACCACGTATCATCGCACACGGGGCGCGTCCATCTTCCGAGTACTTCCACCTACGACGACCGAACGTCTTTGTCAACTACTCTCGTTTCGTACTCTCACGAGAGCAACTCGGGGTAGGAACCGCCCCCGTGGCGTCTCCACTCGTATTGTACACCGAAGTACTTTATCACGTCGCGTCGAGTCGCGTCCAAGATACCACACGTCGCGTCGCGGCGATCACCGTCCTTTGTTTATCTCATTACCGTCGCGCATCGGTATTTTTCTCACAACCGAAATTGGTTGAGATGTGAATTGCGCGTATCGAGACCTGCCTCGCACTCCATCCAACCGCCCTAATAAAATTGAGGGGTCTCCTTTGTAGTCATGGTGTTGGGACAACCCCGTGTGACCAGCCTCTCGCCCTTCCTTCCACCCAAACGGGGCGGGCGAGGTATGACACAAAACGAAAAACAAAAACGACAAAACAAACGAAACGAAACATTTCACGGTTTCGACGCCCGAAAATTCTGAGACTGAACCAAAATGTGGACCGCGCGTTAGCCGCTCGCTCCGGTGAAATTCCGGTACATCCGCATCCGATGTCTTCTCCCGAGCGCTAACCGTCCCAATAACCAAAACTCCGAAGTCCCAGAACCCGTGAAATCTCCAACAAGAAAACAACAAGAAAACTTCAACTACTGACGAACACTAAAATTCTCGACAAGAGTGCTACGACCGTGTGAACCTCCCGGTACTTCATCTTTTCTCACCCTTTTGGTGCTACCTGTCCCCCCGACGTGAATGTGGCAACTGCGTCACCGGCGCTCGAAGACTTCCCCTAGATCCGCTCGTCTTTGGTACCTCGTCCATCAGGTTCTCCTCCAGGTGGACGAAGACGCCAGTTGTGCTCAGAGGACTCCGCAGTACCGTCCGTGTCTGGGGTTCCAGAATACACCGCAGCGATTCTAGGTCGGGCTCCCGGGTATTGCTCCTCCGGGCAGCGCGCACCTCTCCAAACGAAACCCCATCACGGCCCCCAATGACCCGAGCCATGGCCAACTGCGGCCCTCCACCATGGAGAGAGTCCCAAACGGAACTTCTCCGTAGACGGCAAACTTCGGTTCTCCTCCGGAAACTCCGGGGACAACAGCTCTCCTCATCACGCCGACGGAACGGCAACAACACACCTTCAAATTCTCAAAGCAACACTTTAGTAAGGAATCTTACAAAAGTTCCTTCCAACACCCAGCAACACCGTGATCCCTGTACTCTCGAGTCGTGTAACTACCACGACCGGAGCCAATCAGTCCAATAAAAATCCCGGACGAGCCCCCATGTTACGTTATTATTCTCTACCACAACTGGAGAAAATTTAAATTTCCCAACTACTCCGGGGATAATTTAAAATAACGCTTTTCGTGACTGATTGTCTCCGGGTCCGGCACACATACACCCTAACGTCCCGAGAGCAAGACTGTAGGAAAGTACAAATGCTGATTTACAAACACGGCGTTATACCAGGTGTTGGATAGAAACGCAGATGATAATAATAACTGAGTTTAATCCTCGTTTCTTAGATATACAGTGAGACAAATTAACGAAATAAAGCCAACCTAGATGCCACTGCGGGCGATACACTGTAGTCTAATAAGGAGATATTAGAATTTAACTCAAAATGTTACACTGAAAACTAAATTAAAGCATTGACTCTTACGACAAAAAAATTTTGATTAACAATTCAAAAGGTTCAAAGTAATGGAAAGATGTAAATGAATGGGAATGAAGTCCAAAAGTGATCCAAAATGATACGCTGATGGCGCTTAAACAACTAGTGATATTCACAAAAAGTGCCGGTACTACCAGGCTAAACTTCTAAATTAACAAGTCACAAATTTAAGATCAATAAAAGGATTTTTCAAAACTTCCCTTACACCGGGCCTCGTATTTGGAACCTAAAAGATGAGTCCTGGGAAGAACGGAGCTGGAGGAAGGTCCTCCGAGTCCTTCTTCCGCCGCTGATCAATCACGCCGCCCGTATCCTCGGATAGTCCTCGGGTCCTTCCTCCCCTCGACCCTTCCCAGAGGAAAACGGTGAACAGTAAGGCCTTGGGCCCCGGTGAAAAAGTGAAAAAAACTACAAGACAAAGTGATAAGATGATACAAAAAAAAACGTTGAGACCCAGCGAGCGCGTCGTCTCTGGCGAGGTCACTCCCGGTCTGATAACATGTATTAATGTAAAAGAAATGAGCCAAGATGGCGGACTACAGAAAGAAAGACGCTGGAGGACCTTGCCAGATACGTACTGCTCCTGGACTCGGGTTCCTCGGCCAGGGACAGTCCTGAGTGAGGTCCTGCTCTCCGGAGGGGTCCTTGGGGATGACGCCGGTCCAACAGGGTGACGAAATTACTCCGCTTGTGCGTAGGGTCGTTGACCCTCGTGAAGGAAGCCTTTATCCGCCGCGGCGTTTCGGTTGGGATTCTTCTAAGATGCTTTTCCAGCCGATTTGGTCTTCCTCCACGGGTTCACCAGCTCCTGTTGTACACTGAAACACCCCCTTATCTCCCCCTTCGAACACGACACTCACACACGGATCGGTTTTAACCTCTCCTGCACTAGTCGAGAACCTGTCGAGAACCTGTCGAGAACCTTTTTCATGGCGTCGGTTCCACCTTTATATATTTTCCCCTCCTCTCGCCGAATTAACGCGGCCGGTACCGGAAGTCGGGGTCTGAGAGCCCGTTCTGGAATGTTCTAGAACGTTCTCGCCTTTACGATTTACCGCGAAATTTAAATCGTAACAGTACATATTTGGATAACAGTCCTTGTTGGATGGGAAACCTGCGCAAATGTTTAAAGGAACTGCCAGAAGGATTATATCCAAATCGGTTTGGTCTTCTCTCGTTTAAAAAAAAAAACAATTTGTCAAAATATTGATACGTTAAAATTTGCAGGAAGGTTCGAATTGGAATTTTGTTGACGAAACAAGTTTAGCCTGAAATCAATAATAAACGTGAATAATATTCGCTTAGACAGTCGATTATTATCGTGGGGTTTATTATTTTGGCAATAATGTTAATAATGGGTAGATTTGCGTCGAATCGAGTTTTTAATTAAACCAACACCGCTATTCAAGCAATTACTGAAAATGTGGTTTATTAATTAATTTCCAGAGCTCATTAGTTATATTGTCGTCGCTAATTCGTTTTGGAAATGGCATCGTGATGATCGATGAGAAAGTCGTTTCGGCACTTCAGATGGCCGATATTAACCAATCACAGTCGATAATTAACTGGGCCGTCATTATTAATGTACGCCGAAAACAAATATCAAGGGAGAAGTTGACGTATCGAGCGAAAACCCGATTTCCATCGGGTGTAAATTGGTTCAAGTGCGATTCCGAAACAACTTCACAATATCGTAATAGATCTGTCCGGCGCCCTGACCGATTAAGGTTATGTTCCCGTTGGCACACGTGGCGCCCTCATCTGTCATTTGGCCTGTCAATGCGAAAAAGGAGCCGTCAATTGGGCAGTCAATCCCGCGGCCAATCTATTAGCCGTCTTCTTGACCGGCTTTTACCGAATAACGATCGCCGAACAAACCTCGGTCTTGATCCAATATTTGTCCTCGTTTTGTGTACAAATGGATCCGGTTGGCATTAGCATCGCGAAAATTGCTTCGTAATCGTCGTTCTCCCGTTTAAATATCAGCCGGGGAGTTAACGCGGCGCGTGGTTCCAAAGAAATGGAAAAAAATGTCACGCGATGCCACAATAGAAAAGGGTCGTCGAGACCAAATTGGGGTTAAAGACTCCGGGATCGAGTATGACGCAAAAGCGACAAGAATTTATGCGGCGGCTTTGAATCGCAAGCTTGTAAACAACGTCCAATTTGGAGAGGACTAAACGGAACGGAAAGTAACTGGTGAAGTTTCGGGTCAAGCCTTATGAAATTAACTCCAGGAAATGGAACCTGGACGTCTCCATTAAAGACCGGTCGGAATTAACCACCGCAGCGTTAAAATATTCTGAGGCGGTCGGACGGGGTGTTCGAGGGGATGTTAAGGGGAACCACGGATGCTGCCACGAAATCAAGAGAAAATCCGGTTTGAAACAGTTCTTCATCTGGAACGGGGAACAAGAATACATATTTCGCAAAAACGTGTAGAAATTTTTGATTTTGCGACTCACCGGACCGCAAACCGTCCACATTTCGTCGGCAATTTAATCGGCAGTTCGGTCCGGGTCCGGGTCTGGATCAGTCCTGCGGAGGAACTCTACGGCGGTCGTTTTATTAGCAACGTTTAAATGTGATATGCAGTTACCCTCGGAAGCGGCGGTCACTTATAATCAACGGAATGGACTCACGGAGGCATTTCGACCGAATTTGCGGCCGCTAAACTTCATTGTGTTCAGATAGAGATCGAGCGTGTACAGAAGTGGACGCATTACTATATCCAAGTTTAATAACCAAAGTTTCGGCAAGCCGGTCAACCCCACCGACCTCGATTTAATTGCGTCGAACCGACATCCCGACCGTCTGCATTACTGTCGCGAAGGACTCTAACCCCCCACTAGAACGGAGACGGCATCCGGTTGGCCCACAACGACATGTCGGCGAAGGGGGGCGCGAAAACTGCACAGAAGAGAGTCGTCGATTCGTCACGAAGCAGTTGAGGGGAGGCAAAGGATTGACCCCCACTCATGTGACGCCACGCCCAGAGGATGAATAGCAAAGTGGCGTCGGAGGGGAGGCAACTGTGCAAGTGAAATATGAGAAACGTTTGTCGGTGTGTTTTTTTTTTTCATCTCTTTGAGGTGCTTCCGGTGCGCGTTTTTGCAACGGTAAAAAAGCGGCACCAAAACCGCACAACGGTTAATTCTTTCCGTAACGGCGAACTGTCCATCCACCCGGACAATTCCGCTTTATTTTGCCAAGTATTTACATTTTATAGGATCGTGGCGTTTGCAAATCTGTTCAGGGAGCGTAAGCAAAACAATAAAACCGGAGCGAAGTCGACCGGAAAAAAGGCAGCGTTCGTGGAAATTCCACCTGGGGAAAATATTCTTTCGTTTGATTGATGTTCGGACGTCGTCAGCAGCAACGACTCTTTGTTCGTCCGAATGACGTTTCTGTTTCGTCAGATTGCGACCAACTAATAAACACTGAGACGTCGTCCAGGAACGTGTCTTTTCCGCACTAAATAAAGCACCAAGACATCGAAAGCGATTTTTTCTCGCCGAACAAATTTATGTCTGCTGATGTTAGGGGTTCACCTAAGATGTCATTTGTGACTGTGACAAAACGTGTAACGGGATATGCGGAGCGGGACACCGGGTCTTGTCTTTTTTAACGTGCCATCCTCCGGTGAAAAACGACTTCGGAAATATCGGAGGATCCCTCGACTCGATTTAGGGACCCTCCACGTCGGCCCCTCCATCTTCGAAATTGATTTCCCCTCGGTCGCCATTTTGCATTCCCTAGTTTGCTTTTTTTAACGAGTGATTACCAGTCCGAGACTCCGTGATGAATGTCTTGCGGTCGGCGACGCTTCCATGCAAAGTTAATACGTTCAAAATCGATCAAGTTTAATACGGTTTCGGGGGCGGGTGTTGCAAATGACCGGCTTAATTCGATAGACGCAACATAATACAGAACCGGAAGCCCTGGACTCGTTCAAATTCCTACCCCGATTAGGGTTCAACCACCTGTGCCTCTCCGACAAGAAAAATTTATCGGCACGATATAATTTAAACCGGTCGAATTAAAGTGAAGGTTAATAGACGGCTTTTATCTCTCTGTTAGTGGGTTATAACGGTTAGAGGGTCGTAATTGGAGGTAATAATTACCGAGGCTGGCCGACCATTCAACGACCATAACATAGAGCGCCTCGTTAACGCGGTCGTTCATTGGTTGTTTTTACCTCTAAACGGGAGGTGGAGGATTCGATGCAAGGTCAACGCATCGCCCCCACCTCCCGGTCGTATCGATGGCGACGGGAGGGAGGACGCGGGTCAATTAAACCGGCATGTTTGGAGGATTTGTCTAGGGGGACTTCCGCTCGAATGAGACCGTGTAAATTCGTTTAATATTCTCGTTGCGTACAATTTCATTTTCGCAAGATGTCTTGGCCTGTCATTCCGTCTCTCGGATGAGTGTAACCCCGAAAGTGTTGCGAAAACCAACGCCATCTGTTTTCGTCATTATATCGCAGCACGAGATTAAGGTCTCCATTACAGAAGATGCCTGGGGATTAATGTTTAGCGCACCGCTTTAAAATTACTAATTGCTTAATCCGAACCAAAGACGACCATTTTTCGACATCGCGCATCGAATTGACGCCCGAGGTGTTAACTCCAGCCCCAAAAATAGTTTTCATTTTTACCAAAAAAAAAAGAGATTTGTAATTTCGAAAGTGTTGATTGTTTGGTCTTTTTTGTGTAAAGGCCCGTCGACGCCCTCAGAGTGATCGACTTTTCGAACGATTTTGATTATTCAGAGGATGCGAAAGGACAATAAATATCCAAACCACAGCTCCAGGGGCCAGCTGTTCACTTAGCAGTGGAGATTTGTTGAAGCTCACGCGATTCTATTTATCATCTGGATCTAAGCCCGGAGAAAATTCACTGGTTTGATGGACGAACCGGGACTGCGCAAATATGTAGTGAATCCTTCATAGGCTTGACCCGCATAAATATCCAAATAATTTTGCAATTTCGCCAGCAATGCATCTCGTCGATCAACATCGCGTTCCGACAGGTGCAGTTCCTTTGTACACACGAAATGCCGAAGCCGGAGGGTGTTTATGGAAAATAAAGTGGAGTTTCAATCCGGTCCCCCAAAAACTTTATTCGCTCACCCATTGTGACCGCCGATAGTTTACGACTATCGAATTCGAATGCCATGCATAGAAATGGTTTTTGCCCGGAGCTGTGGGGTCACGTTTTTCGTTAATTTAGTCTGACCCATATCGATTAGGGACGGTTTGTAATAAAAAAGGTGACTGGCCGGGCGATTGCATTAGAAAGTCCGATGTCTGTTTTGCAATCGGGGGGTTTACAATGGTAATGTACGGGGTGAGCGTGTGAAGTAGTGTTGACTTTGATTTTCGAAAAGAGATGTAAAATCTCGGGGTTTTTTCGAAAATGCGACGCAGAATCAGTCCGCGGTGTCAGATTTAAGAGGCACTCACCGCGAGGATGGTCCAAGACCTGGGGTTTAATTAATTCCGCTCCCACACACACCGACCATTACCGGTCGATCGCCTTATAAATTCCGGCGTCTATGACGTTCCACGATCTCGTCGTCCCACCGAAATTGTTTGGTCCTGCGCCGCCCTCACGGCTTCCCCATTGAAATTTAAATTATGCCGTGTTTTAGTGGCCCTAAACCGTCGCCAGGGACCGCTTATTACACTAAATACATAACTAACTGCATTATTAGGTCGTGAGAACTGCGACCGCAATCACAATAAATCGTCGGATTAAGGGCCGTATAAAAATCCGATTCCAAACATTCAACCAACCCCGCACCGACCACTCGAAGACGGAGTGCACTCTCGCCTCCACCCATTTACCAGATGGAGTAATTACGTGCTTTTCATTCTTTTTCGTGTACAACTCGGCCCTCTGATCTCGTTAAGTTGTAACGTTGCATTGTTCTTGACGCTTTGTGCATCACAAATAGCCACCTTCTGCCGTCGCAGTATAATTAATTGTTGCATCTTGGAGTCCTGCACGCCTTCGTCAACTGGTGACGCCATCTTGACGTATAAAGGCGCCCCCACCGATGGCAAGTGCCAAAGTGGGGAGAAGAATCTCAGTCCTCCCTCACTTGACCATTGCGTAGGTATACGTAATTGTTCAGCCAAGGCTTGCCTAGGTATTATTATACAGGGTAATTCACGAGTGAAAATGAGCCCGACGGAATTGAAAATGCAACCCACACTACATTTCCGAAAAAAGCTGGCTATTGAAATTAAAATATACAGTTTTTTCGAAAATGTATTGTGGGTTGCATTTTCAATTCCGTCGGGCTCATTATCACTCGTGAATAACCCTGTATATATAATTAGCTCTGCGAGCCAAGTAGGCTCATGGCTTGCTTACATTTTCTTCTCCACTCTGCTCTATTTCCTGTTTGTCGTCTCCAGTCCACCATTCCCACTTTCTTCAGGTCTCCTTCCACCATTTGTATCCACTGTGATCTCGGTCTGCCTCTTTTTCTCCTTCCAGTAATTCCCTCATCAAAGCTTGTTTGGTCGGTATGTCATCGTTTAATCTTGCAACATGACCTAACCACCTCATCCTTTGCACCCTTGCTACACTACTTATTGACGGTTCGCCATAAAGTTCCAATATTTCTTCGTTTGTTCTTCTTTCCCATATTTGTCCTATCTTTTTCCCTCCGTATATTTTCCTTAGTATAACAAAATGCTTTATTTTGCCCTACGGGCTTTCGGATTCCTGATTACAAACATAAAAATAACAATTTATTGTTCTCCCTCACTCTTCTCGTTCTCTATTCTTTCTTTCCTCTTCCTTAATCTTTCATCCATCTCCCTGCCGTCTTCGCTCCATATTTCTTCCCATTCCCTTCTCTTTCTCTCTCTCATTTCGCCGCATGTGTTCGATCTTCTCACTGTCCTCGCATCACCTCCTGCACCTTCTCTCTCTCTTCTCCTTCCGCTATCATTTTTCTCTCTCACACACACTCTCTCCCCTCCCTATTGTACTTCGATTCTCTTATTCTCTCTCTTCTCTCTTACTTATCTGTGTCTTTGTCGCTCTACCTTTTTATTCACATTCTCCTTGTACATTTTCTCACCGGGTCGTCTTCTTATTCTCTCCTTCTTCTAGAAAATTTTCTTCAGTTTCTCCTGTCCCTCAACCCATCTAAACCAGTCCCCGTTTATCTCAATTTTCCTGTATCCTATTTTCACCCTTTCTCCCCTATCTCTCTCTTCTCGGGCCAACTCTCTTAACTTCTTTTGTGTTTCCTTTTCTTCTTTTGTCAAATCGTCATCTATATACATCCTCTCACCTTTTTTTTTCCTTTAACTTACTCTTACTTAGCATTATGTTTTTCTTCTGCTCCCATCTTATCTTAATTTATTTTAAATGCTTTCTTTACATTCACTTTCACCCCTATCTCCTTTTCCAACCATTCTTCCACCCCCCTTTCTATATTTCCACTTATTGCCCCTATTCCAGTTATTATAACATTATTCTTCCTCTCCTACTTTTCTCTTTGTTCCATCTTTTCCTCTATCATTTTCATCCTTTTCATCCAATCTGCCTTCTCCAACTGCCCTTTTCCTTCTCTTCCTCTCATCTCCTCTCTCACTGTCATTAATTCTTTCCTTAGCTCCCCATTCTCCTCTCTCACTGCCGCTAATTCCTTTCTTAGAGTTTTGATCTCCTCTCTCATCTCCTTATCATGGTTGTTTTCCTTTCCTTATCCATTTCCTTGCTTTGATTTTCTTCTTCGCCGCTTCTATTTGGTGATTTTCTCGTTCTGGAATTATTTCTGAGTGGGTACTTGCCTTCTTTCAACGTTCTACCCTCTTCTGCTTTCTTTCCTTACTTCTGACGATTTCAGCATGTCCTCTCTTTCTTGCTCTCCCTCCTTCTCTCTCGCTGCCGCTAATTCCTTTCTTCGTACTTTGCTCTCCTCTACTATTCCCGCCATATCCTCTTTTACCTCTCTAACCACTGTTTCTATTTTCTTCTCTATTTCTTTGCTTTGATTTCTTTCTTCACCTCTACTTGGGGATCTTTCGGTTCTGGAACTCTTTCTGAATGGATTCAGGCCTTCTTCCGACATCCTACCCTCTTGCTGCTTTCTTTCCTTGCTTTCGGCGATTTCGGCATGCCTTCTCTTTCTTGCCCGCTGTCTTCTGCTTATCACCTCTCACTCACTCGTCGTTGTTTACGTTTCTTATCGCTGAACTTTTTCCACGTCTGCTCGCTATCGCCGCCAAACCAGGAATCCTATTTTTCTTAGTACTTTCCTTTCAAATATTTCTAGTGATTGTTTTCCCTACAAGTTGAGTTTCCACGCTTCACTACCATAGATAACTACCGGCCTTATTATCGTTCTATATATCCTTTCTTTCACTTTCCTTGAGATACTCTTTGATTTTAGTATATGAAGCAATCCTCCCATACTCTTCGTCCCCTTTGCTATTCTTTCTTGTATTTCGTCCTTTTCTTCGCCGTTGTCAGTTATAGTTACTCCCAAATAATTAAATTTATGCACTTTCTCGAAACTATACTTTGATCCTTCCGTTATTCCTTCGAGCCTTTCATTCTGTTTATTTTCTGAGCCATTTTCTACCTCCATAAACTTTGTTTTTCCTTCATTTATTCTTAATCCCTTCTCTCTTGCTGCCTTTTCTAGCTTACCTAGTGCTTGTACTAGGTTATTTTTTGTTCTCGTGAGGATTACAATGTGGTCAGCATGTGCCATCACCTGTACTAGCTGATTATACAGGGTGATTCATATAGTATCATACAAACTTTAACCGGTGGTAGATTCCAACCCCTAGACACTCTTACAAAAATGTCTAGGTTTTAAGGTTAAAATTGTTGAAGATAAAGCATGTTGAAGAGTATACCACCTTTTAAGAACTGCAGATAAATGAAAATATTTTACGTTGAAACAAATTGTCAGGCATTGTTATCAAAATGAAACTAAAGCGAACTTTATAGTACTAATATTTTCTCTATAGCAACAATTGTTTGCTTCTATTATGACATTCATGACATTTGTTATACATTGGACGTAAAGTGGAATATTTTAGAGAAGAATGGCATTTATTAATAGTGAAAAAACCGATCTGGTAATTTTTGCCCATTTTTGATGTGACTCAAAATTTTATTGTCAAAAGAGCCTTTTGAGACCGAAATCTGCCACCGGTTAAAATATTTATGAAATTATATGAATCACCCTGTATATCAGACCATTCCCCCGTATTTCACTTGCTTTTACTGCTGAATCCAATGTTACATTAAACAGTACTGTTGATTAGTAGTATTATTATACAGTGTGCACATAAAGAATGGAATACATTCTTTATTTGGAAATATAAAAATATTTCGAAAAATTCTAGACACCCGCCAATTTTTCTTTTCAATTGACGTCATCGTAATTTTTTTTACATGGAACATTCTGTACATTTTTTCATTTTGCAGCTCTTCACGAGGAGCTGTTATCAAAAATCTGTAATACTTGGAATCTGAAGTTGTTAAGCTGGGAACAAAAAACATTTCGAAATACTTAGTTTTTTTTGTGAATGGGATTATCATTGCCCATATCCATTAATCTTTGACAAAACTCCATTCTTAGGTCTGGATCGTCGTCAGAGAGTTTTTGCACAAGTATCCAGATGTTCTAGTTTTAACACTTTGTGAACAGACGTAACAGGAATATTATGATCTGTACTAACTTGGTGAAGGCTGTTATGAATTTCCTTCTGTTGGCAGCAAAATATTTAATTTGATATCTTCGTCAACAACTGGATGGCCTGTTTTAGGCAAACCTTTGTGAAACGAGCCTCTCGATATTTTGTTTTCAATTTTGCTCACTGTGGTTTAACTTATGAAGCTTTGCTAACGCTCAAAAGCAACAGTGGCTTCTTGTGTGTGTGTAGCGAATAAACCGTGATGTGGGTCCGTTCTAATCAAAGACTTCACTTTGTTTCTTCGTGACTTGCCTTGTTCGTGCTATAAACTTTCGCCACTTTACCTGGCTTAAATATTTGCGCATTTCTCGTTAACGACTTGCAAACAGATGCCAGAAACTCGAACAATGGCCCAGCAGCGACGTCGCCTTTCGCAGGAATCTCACCCGGGCCCCTCTTTCGGACAAAGTTTAACAATTACAAACTTACACATCTCTCGCACGGTCATCCAAACAAACCGCCGCTGCGAAATAGACGATAGGAAGTTGGATCGAGTTGGTCCTCGATTATCCTGATCGTCCCGAATCGAACACATCAGCCCCGTAATTGGAAGACAGTCGGATAAAGCTCTCGGAAGTGTTGAGGTTGTTTCCAGATTTTTCCCTCTCGCCCTCTTTTTCCGGAACATTTGAACGATGCCGATTTTTATTGTGGACCCACGACTGAATATTACATAACCCATAAAAATATCGGTTTTACGGCCTTTCAGCGGTGTCACGAGATGGAGTAATGTGCGATTCTGTGGCGGAATGAAATGAAAATAGAGGAAAAGGTACATAAAGGTGTCGATGGAGGTCCTGCTGCCGCCTGAATTATTGCGGGAAATTCAGTTTATTGTCGTTTTACTTCCGAGCGTGGTGCATTCGTCGCGAGATTAAGTAACCCTTTCGTGCTCGCCTTCTTGAGTCCCGTCGACGGATTAAATCGGATCACGAGGTCTCCGGGGAAATGAGAGCCTATAACTGGTGCTTAACTGCAGCTTCACGACCGCCTCCGCCACCAAAAGAAAAATAAAATCGACAACACCAGAATGACATCGGATTAAGGCCGAACAGCTCGAGAGCTATCGAATTGTTACGTTTTAACTCCGGAAAACATTATACGATATTTATTATTTTTCTTTTCGTGAATCCGGTGCAGGTTTCTTTTAAAAATCAATCCATCTTGTTGGCTTTTCACTTTTGTATCTGTCAATTCGGAAGAGTTTGCGAGCCGACGTTTAATATGGAATTTTTCTTTTTTCATCAAAGGCCGAGATTCGTTTTGTCGATTTTATTAAGATACTTTCTACATATTTCGTACAGATCATTAAACAACATACATATTTGCTTGAAGAATATCGAAATCTACTTTTTTCCAACATCGCTTATGAAAATGATACTTTCATCACTCACTTTAGTGAGGAAAATAGGCGTTTGCATCACTAGTGAGGGAAATTTATTTAACAATCTACTACATTAATTGAAACTCCAGATCCGGAAGATTCAAAAAATAGGGGAGTAAAATAATTATAAAGAAATTTAAAATTGAGACTGAGATTTAAATTAGTATTTTAAAATAAAAATAGCACCTTTAATCTTATTATTAGTATCATTTCAAGCGCAATAATTTTATCTTTCAATTGATACCATTACCTTACCTGTAAGTTCAATTGGCGAGCAGGAATCAGCAAAAACGTTCAATGCAATTTTAATTGCCTATGTTCGAGTTTGAGAATGCACAGGCTGTATGTATCGGGCCTTCAAATAAATATATATTTAGAGTAGGCGTAGGCGACATTTTAATTCTGTTAACAGTGTAAAGTAACTTTTGTAGGTAACCAATTATGTTCCGGAGTTACACAGGTTGCTGGAAAAATGTTGCAAACAATTGAATTTCCATAGGTTGCTCTAAATATAAATTTATTTGAAGGCCCGTTACTATTTTTATTTGTTTTCCGCACAAGCATAAACATTCGATTTTTTTTATTCCGCCCCATCCACAATTTTTAGTCAAAAAACCCTCACGAATAGCTTAGATTAGATAAAAATTTGTTTGTTGTTTTATTTTTTTTTATCTCAACTACCCGCATTAACTTTTTTCGTTTCTAATAGCCGCCCGGCTGCATATCTGCGAATTTGAATTCCGTTGTAAAACATGCGAAATTCTGTTGATACATCAAACGTTAATGTTTGATAAGGGGCGGCTTTATTCTGATACCATATTTCACCGTCTGAGCCGTACGTAGGGTGGGCAAGGTGCGAAATTACGGCGCCAATTACACCCTCATCTAATTCCTGCAGCATTTTAACGACGTCGTGTTTATGGGGCCCGTACACGGCCCACGATAAAGCTGAATTTGTCGACATTTATCGCGACATTAATATGTATCTCGACAATATTTTTTTTGGCGTATTTAAGGGTCGACGAAAAATTCCAGCCGCGGGGTTAGGCTTTCGCGTGTCTATCGTTTCGATCCGGTTGTGCATGAAATGCAGTAAATGTCTTATTTTAAATGATGCATTTAAATGGAGGCGGGTAATTAAAAGATAACGACGGCGGACGACAAACAATTTCAATTTGGCGGAGGCGGCGAGGCGCGCCGGTCCTACGTGGGTTTTGCGGTGATAAAAAAAGAAAGAAGGGGCATTAAATAGAGATGTACTTGATTAAAACACAGCAATAACAGTAGGTCCATGTAGTCGAGAGGAGATTAAATTCCGAAACATCCCCTTTTCTCCCCGGCCTTATGATCGTTTAGTGGAATTATCGCGCACTTTTCTTTGATAAAGATGTCGGAAACAAAATAACTTTCTCAGATGGAACTCGTTTGTAGTTGCCGCCCCTAATTCGATTCCAGTTTCGGTGATGGCGAACAATTCGATTAGGCGCACCACATCTAAGAAAGTGACAGTGTGTACTGGAGGAATTAGCTGTCAAACATTGTCAAAACATGTTCTTCTTCGTTTAATTGTTACAAATGTTTCTAACGTCATAGTTTTTATGGAAGTTTGCCACCTACAATATCTTCTCCTTCTTCTTCCTTTTTTCTGTAGGCAAATTGCCTGTACAAAGCTGGATTTATTGTTATTGTTCCTGTGAAATGGATTGCTGTAGAGTAATAAGTAATAACTACACTAAATATAAAAAGTAGTTTAATTGGTTGCCTAAAAACAAGGGGCTTCTAAATAATACAGGATTATTCACCGTAGAGTTCCTGCGAAAATTTAATGTTATGCAACACAAAATACCAAAAGCTCAAATTGCTAGCAACCTTGTTTAACGTTTCACAAATTAATAAGGAATCAAAATATGTAGTTTCATTTAAAAGTCAAAATGACATTTTGTCCTCCATGTATTATACAGGTGTCTCAAAAAAAAAGAAGAATCCATAGCTCACTTATTTATCGGAGGATTTTAATTATCTATACACCAAATTAAATGATTGTGAATAGGCTACAAAACGGCCTTTGGTAAGTGTATATTTGTGATACATTGTTGTTTTCAGAATAAAAATCTCTATTAGAATTACTAAAAAAAATTATGTGTTCCCATTTAAAAAAAATTTTTTTGGCAGTTTAGCCTTGAAGCCCTTAGGGCTATACGGGAATTTATTAGGCCTTTTTGTAGCCTATTCATAACCATTTCATTTTAGAATAATTTATGTTAACGTTAACCTTGTAGTTATGTTTGTTTTATCGTTATACCACGGTACCAACAGGTTTTCACAGAGGGCGCTTTTATTCATGAGTGATCGACATCGAATTGTTTTTCGAGATTGGCGTGATTGTCACATCGAAAGCTCTCCAGCTGAAACAATTGCGAGCAAAAGCGATCGAACTGTTTATGTAAATCACGTTTAATAGCCGCCGATGTCCCGTTAAATGTGATTCGAACATGGCTAAATGCATTTTCGAGTGCACAATAATGTTGCTTTGATGTTTTAACAGCGTTTACGTATTTATAATGAAATCAGCTTCCCCGACAACTGTAAAATCCGTCAACAATCGGATAGGTTAGTAATTGTCGAACAAATAGGCAACGAGTGCCGTAAACGATATCGGAAAGGGGTGACTACGTCGAGATTAATTATCGTGACAAACAAAGACCCGCATCAAAGTAAACCGTTTTAATATGTACAAATAGGCAAATGTTTCCGCACAGCCATCTTCGACGACAAAGAGTCTGCGAGCGTAGTCAGTTGTCAAGTTGCAAGACGACCGAGATAATTGACTGGAGGAGTAATTATTGTGCCGAGAATTTGCATTTTAATTCGGTGCGTTCAAGCGGCATCTGTCAGAGGGGGACGATAAACAAAAGTAATGTCAAGCGATGTCGTCGCACCTAATAAATCGCGAAGGGGATGGATGAACGCGACGGGGGCGGCTCCATCGCTGTTTGATTTTCGTTTATCGCGCCGCTTCCCAATTTTTGATTTTTTTCCGAAATCGAGGACAAGCACGGACGAATCGTACAAAGGTGCCACCTCTTTTCCAACTGTTATATTTTAGGGTAAATTGTCCAACGAGAAGGGAGACCTATTCCGTGTTATCTTTTCAGTTTATTGTTAGGGTCTTATAAAAGACGGGCCGAATTTAAAGCTATCTCTTTATATTGTCAGGAATAATTAACAGAAAGGGGGTCGAAGGGACAATCGTTCCGTGATATAGAGCTATTCGAATTAATTTGGGTTGTTTACGGTCAGCACTAAAATAAGAGCGTCATTTTGCAGGTTATCTATGTTAAGGATTGTGAAAGTGCTAACGAGGACAAATTAGGCTATTATTACCGGATAGGTATTCCAAAGAAAATATGTGACAAGAGGCTTTATCAAAGGAATACATAAAACAACAATCCCTTTTTTAATAAAGACCATGAACAGTACGTACTTATCTGAGGTGAATAATCTATATACGAGTATGTATGTATGTATATAAAACTGAATGTCTGTTTGTTTGTATATTTTGTATGCAAATCTACAGTTTTACTCCGATCTTGATGAAATTTTGTACACTTGATCTTCAAAACAAGAAGAAAATTATTGTCTACTTTAATTTTACAAAAACCAACCCCTATTACCATTTTCAACCCTATTAAGAAAAAAAGACAGTTTTTTCGAGTTGGAAATACCCTCACCTTCGCCACTTCACCCCTATTTCATCCTCTGAGTATATAGTCACCTTCGCCGCTTGACACCCACAAAAAGCAACCCCTATTGTCATTTTTAAGCCTGTTAAGCAAAAATATTTTTTTTTCGAGTTGGAAATCGCGTTTGCATGATATGTTCAGGTGTCATAGTTACATTAGGTTGTTTATAAAAGTAGCAATTTCGCAAAATGTGTTTGAATGATTGTGTTTTACCGGAAGATGTCTTAAATGAAGCAGAACAAGCTTCAAATAGCTTAATACCGAAAAAATCAAAAGGTAGGTACATATCTGAAATCAAACGAGACAATCAAACAATAGGAGGATCTAAATAAGGTTACAACTGAAAATAAAAGTGTTATGTTGGCGTATTTTCATGAATTGGTAAGTGATCATAGTGTTGGTTTCTTATCGTATTGATCTTTTTGTCTATATAATCGAAGAAAAAAGTAGTCTACAGTAAAGTTTTAATTATTCTTCGTAAAAAGACAAACTTCATATTGAAATTACTGCGTTACTGCAATACATGAAACTAGAAACATAATTTTAAAACATTCTGAAATTTGCGGGCAAAGCCGCTGGTAAAAGCTAGTGTCATATAATTATTATGTCCTCTGTAATATTAGAGATAGCCATACAGTTTTTTATATTTTATTTATTAAAAACTGTTTTTAAACTTGACGTATATCCAACGGTAACAGAGATATAATTTGTAAAAAATATCCTGGCGCCTCCACCAACAATTTTCAAAATGTAATTAATTAGTTGACGTTTTGTGTTTCTCAGAACGAATAAATTACGTATTTAGACCAAGAATTTTCTGCCAATTTAGAATTCAATTATACAGGGTATTTTTTAAATGCTAGTACAAAAAAAAAACTGGGTCATCTGGAGATTCTAAAGAATCCAGAAAACCCTTTTTTTAATCTAAAACGGTAGGGATAAACTAACCCTGTCCATGCACATTCTACGCCACAGGCACAACAATAGTAAACAATATGTTGAACCATAGCAACAAAAATATAACAAAATTATTATTGTTGCTTCACAACTCCAATTACATTTTTAATTACCTTTAATTCAGTAGCGTAGGTACTGACAATTTTAACCAAAATTTTATTTATTTTTATCTCGAAAACGAAAAGACTTTTTTTAGATAATTTTTTTGTGTTCTACTCATCCTTACCTATTCCCAGTCTTCTTTTGCACTGGCATTTAAAAAACACCCTGAATAAATTCTGTTATACCTACGATCGAAGATTTTGCATCCTTTAGGTGGGTGGGACCTCGTTAATTTTTTTTCCATTTTAATGTATCGAAAAAAAAAATTAATCGAATTAAGCGTAATGGATTGGGGCTCGTGAGCGAGGCGAAAATGTCCGTGTCGTGTGTACACACGTCCATAAAAAGTAGAAATCCGTCGAGGACGGCTTAACAAAACAATTGCGACACGACCGCCGTCAATTATTTAAATCCCTTGCCGTCGGTGGGGTGTGATGAATGAACCGAATTATGCATAATAACAGGATCGATTACACATAAACAACACGGAGAGGGTTAATGGGCGGATACGTCCGAGCAAACACTACGCACGTGGTGGTCTACTAATCCCGTCCGATTTATGATAGGATTAGAAATTGAACGGGCCCTAATACACCTGCGTCCCGCCCTGTCACATTCGCGACATTCCACCGGAGAAAACTCGGCCAATTTCCAACGGTCACGCGGTCTAATATTATGCCATTAAATGAATCTAAGCCGGAAGGTTAAAGTCCCCAAACCACGCGACCCTTCTCAACCTGTTTGATCTTCTTAACCCTGATCTGAATAAACCTAACCAGCCCTTAATCCCGACGGCAGGTACTGTGGAGGCGAGGGATGCGTCCATCGACAGAGACAAAGCGATGTTTGACGGGATGTGGCCATAGCTCACTTCACTCACAGCGAGCTTCTGGAATAAGGCATGTCCAGAGGCCGGTATTGATGGAGGCCGGATCAGACCACCCTCGCCATAATTCACCAGAAACGGAAGCGACTAAAATCTGGTGATGTTGGCTCAGTTATTGGACTAGGACCTGTTTTAAATAAGCGGACGCCAGAGGTCGTCCCCTTCCACTCCGGAGACATCACAACCGAATGTGATGATAACAACGATAAAAACCACTCTCTTTGACGAGAACTCGTTTTTATTGCGTTCATTATCCTGATCCGGGAAACCAAGCGTCGCTCATTACAATCGACACGAAAAGAAACCGGAGCGTGCGCCCCTGGCGGCGAAGCTTCAAAGAACAACTGTCACTTGTAAAATCTGTGACCTGCTACATTTGCATGTTGCTTAGTCGCTGCACTCGCCATCCAATTTTTTATTCATATCTGCCCCAAAACGCTGAACACACTCGGAATGTGACCGCACCGGCAGATGTCCCGGAGTTCTCGCCCCCGCAAGAACCGACCTGAAGCATTACGTTGTTCGCGGGGTGCAAACTGTCATCCGCCTATTACACGCATTCCACCTGATAAGAAAAGTGTTCGGTCGCCGTCACTGTCGGGAATGTTTCGGATAGTTTCACCGGATTAAAAAAAATGTTGGAAGGGTTCGGCGCACACAAACTTTCCGCTGTATTAAATTTTCATGTTTAAATCAATATCGGCGACAATTTATGCCGTCATGAAGCTTGCCGAAACGGAAACAATAAAAAATTAAACGACATCCCCTAACAAGCTGGCACGCGTAGCCGAACTACTTCTCGCAGAATTTAAATTAGTCCGGGAGAAAGCAGGGCCGGATCTCGGCGGTGCGAAATGTGTGACGATTGATCGGAAAGCTCTCGAGTTGTGACTGCACCGATTCAAAATCTCTTTGTTTTCAAATGCAGCTTCTTGTTGCTTGCCGTTCGCCATCAGAATCTCATAAAATGGGAAATTGCCTAAAACGAGGGAAAAGTTATGTACTCGTATTTTCACGTTTAATATCTCTACCCGTCTCGGAAATATCATGGAAAAGCTGAATTTTCATGATTTTCTAAGTATGCCGAAACTTTTTTATGGTACATGACATCATAATGAAATTTGGTTGGCTACGCCCCAGAAGATCGAAGAGGTTAACGTTGTTCGTAAAAATTTGCTCTAATATGTTTCAATATAAAGTTTCGGTGCTCACAAAGGGGACTTTGAGACTCGACTTCCCATCCTTGGAGCAACAGAAAAATGAATTTCGGTTTTCAACAAAAACTCGTTTTAATTTTGTTTTTACTACTTTTTTTGCTGTTTATCTTGTCGGATTCGTGACTTTTGGTGAAATAGACCAATAAAATATAACCTCGGGGTTTAGAGATAAAACGTCAAGTAAAAAAATCGCGTAAATAGTGTTTTGTACGGTTTGATTTACACATTACCCGTATTACGTTATAAAAATAACTGCTGGGAACAGGTGCAGCGAAGCATCTGAAAAGCTTTATGCTTTGACTGGGACTATTGTAGAATAAAATTGATATGCATCTCGTTTTGATTTATAATTTAGCCTTTTAGCGAAAATGTTTATGTCGGAGGGTAAATTTAAATTTTCCATTTTGCGTAACACAAGAAGTGCCTCTTATTCCCGGATCAGTATTTATTTATGAATCAATTTCGTACGACCTGACATTGCCAAAAATAGCTTTTAAATCTCATTTCGTACCGAATAATCTCGTGAGTAGCTCGAGATGTTACAAATATGAAAAAAATATATGTGAGACGGAAGAAGCAGAAATATAAATTAAAGATTGGGATTCTTGGGAGAGAGCGGGTTTCATGAACGTAAAGCACAGCGTAAACCTGATAATGGGTGGATTAAGCGAAATAATAGGAACAGTCGAAAAATCGCGGAGAGAATCGTGGAAATTAAAGCAATGAGGCACGTCCGAGAAAAATGAAGACGAACGCTCCAGAAAACAAATCAACAGATGTTAAATTAAAAGCAGTGCAGTGGAGCAAGTGGTATAAGTCGACTAATTTGAATTTCCTTGCAGTGACCGTTTCGATTCATCAAAACCCTTTGTTCTATTTGAACCGGCTTTTAATAAATTGCAACAAAGTGCCACCTAAATATTCATGATTTTGCGTTGAATATTTATGGAATTAATCAGCCCACGTGAATTCCAGACGGGGGAAAAATTTCTAGTGTCCTTCCGATAACCCCGGATTGATTCCCGCTGTTTAATAAGGGTCCGGGACGTGACCGCGGTGTAAATAATTAAAGCACCGCTGACGCCAACTGCCCTTTTTTCTTTATTAATAAACACGCCAAACCCGCGTCGAATGTCAAGTGGTGTCAGTGTAGCGTGCAGGAATTCCCATTTAAGCGGTCCGAAGGGGCGGTCAGGGCTCCAGGGACCGCCACCACGCACGACTCTACTTTTTTTGATTTTGGGAATTCGCGATTACAATTTTTTTCCCAGACGGGATCCCTTAACAAGGTCTGTTTACCGGGTCGAACCCCTTTAGAAATAGAAACAAAAAGATCCAATCTCGAATAGGTCTATAATGCTCGCAAAATGGTGAAACTTTTCTCGGAGAAGTGAACTCGAATATCTCCGGGAAAAAGTTCCCGGAGCGTCAATGTAAACTTCGTCAAGTAAATTCAATGAGTGTAGATCTTGGGACCGTGATAAAAATACAGGGCCGGCCTTGTTGGCTTTTACTTTGAAAAAAATCGACGGCGCGAGATGAAAGTGTGTCTTTTGTGGACGGCAGTTTTAAAAGTGCGAATTGCAATTGCTTCTCAAAGGAGTGTCTCGACAAAGGAAATGTCGCATGTAATTTCCCTCTCGAGAACAGCGCCAATATAAAAGTGGGAAGCTTTGGTGGAAATAAAATCTGTTTGCCTCCATCAAGGAGGCAGTTATTCTATGCATAAAATCCATCGCGAGACGTCTCGCTGTGCACCTTTCAAAGCACCGTGAAATATTAAAATTTTATTCATGTTTTGATACTGTCTGCAGACTTATTTAAGCTCGAACGAGATGTTTTGCGCGCACGATTCGACTTATTTTTAAATTAAACATTTCCGTGTGGAGGAAGACGGAAGTTGAGTCGGGTGTACAGCGTGAGCGAAACTCGATGTCTCAGCTCTATTCATCGATTTTTTTTTTTCCCAGAAACATACCTATATTTTGGTATATTTAAAAATAGTTCATTTTTCTGAACACATTTTTTAAAGAAAAAAAATTGCTATCTTTTCCCGTTAAAAATTACATACAGGGTGTTTTTTAAAGTTGTGCAGAAATTTTAATCACGAGCTACTGGCTTCATGTAGAACTCGGAAAAAATATTTTAAAAATTCTATGTCAAAAAATAAAATGAAAATTATTTTTTGAGTTAGAATTTTTTTTAATTGCTTTTGTCCTGCAACCTCGTAGGTAAAATTTCGGCACACCCTCTATATCATATTTTATAAAATGTACGCCAATGCGAAGTAACCTATAGGAAATATTCTTTAAAACAAGGAAACCGCATTGGTGTACGTTTTATAAAACATGATATACAAGGGTGTATTTTTAAAATGTGCGGAAATTTTACCGAGGTTGTGGAACAACGTAGAAGACTTAAAGCAATTAAAAAAAATTGTAGCTCAAAAAATAAATGTCATTTTATTTTTTGACATAGAATTTTTTAAATATTTTTTCCGAGTTCTACACGAAGCCAGTAGCTCGTGGTTAAAATTTTTGCACATCTTTCAAAAACACCCTGTATAAGCAAATTTGTAAAAAAAAGTACCTATTATCAAAAATTCGCAATCGTCACGATTTAAACAAGATAGCAAATCTTTTTCTTTACCAAATTTGTTCAAAAAAATTATCTCTTTTTAAATATGCCAAAATATAGGTGTTTCTGGGAAAAAAAATTCGATGACGTCATTACTTCAGTTTCCAAATATGGAAAAATATGCAAATTTGGTTTAAAATGGACCTTACTCAATCCCATGTAAGAACCTCTTCAGATTTTTTGTATCGTCTTTCCTTTTATTTTAATAGAGCTGACACATCGAGTTTCGCTCACCCTGTACATTCTTCCGGTGCTGCGTTAGATTTAACATATCCAAGCGCTTTTAAGAGTATCGGAGTCTTAATTTTCCTTGTGTTTGATCGGATCAGGGGAGGGCCGATCGCTCCCGGGTTAAACAATCCGCCCCTGGAGTCGGCTTCTGCCGAACCCTCTGACTAATGGACACCGGTCAGCCGTTAAGGGTAAACAAGCTAAATAAATGGACTACTCGATCAAACCCCGGCCACGGCGCTGAATAATCCCGAAAAACCGCCCTTCAACGCAGTTATTAGTTTTCATTAACCGGCCAAGAGTCGCTGAGGACGGCGAAGAGGCTAATTGACGGCCGGTCTGGAAGCTTCGATCTCGATTAATAACTTGACCTGGAGTCGATTAAAAAAAATCCGCCGCCTCGTTAGGTCCCGATGAAAAGGACTCCCATCACAAACAACGACCCAATTCGGGTTCTATCTTCGTGGAACAGGCGACGAACTTGAAACAATGAGCCCATCCGATCGGCTAAGATGGAAAAATCGAGACGACGCCCCTGATTAAACTTTAATTAATTCGCCGTTGTAATCGGGAAGCCTCGAGGACCGGTCCTTGTTCGGGGCAAACATGACTGATGTCCTGCAGGCGACGACGGTCCTCGTGTGCCGGGTCCGTCGAGGAGGACGACCGCAAAGGAGCGGGTTTTTGCAATCTCGTGAAACAGAAGTGCGTAACAATGGCGGCGGGGGTGCGTTAATTAAACGCGTAATTGTATGGCAGAGGTTTCTCGGAGATTGATCACACTGAAAGCACTTTTTTTCGGAGTTTTATCCAGCGCAAAACCGTCCTCTTCTCGTCGTTAATAAAAATAATCGCTCTTGTATTTTGTTTCGCTTATTTATTCACATTTTCAAACGAACAAAGATGTAAGAGCTTCAATTAAATCCTTCAACGGTTTTATTAATATTTGACGACTTAATTTGAAATTTACGCCGTTGTCGTGCCTCAAGACGTAAAATAACAATACTTTGGATTTCTTTTTTTTTTTGTTTTATGTATTTTAATTAAATTTAATCGGTTGTACGGCTCTAAGACACGGGAATAATTCCAACAGACGCAAAGCATTCAAGGGAAGATATAAAAAGATGTCTGTAAAACCGTATCTCATTTGCTCAGTGGCGTGGAATTAATAATATTTGCTAAGATAAACTGGTAGCCGTAGTTCTGTGTCACTGATAAAGATATATTTCGTATAATTTCGTCTGTATTCCCGAGAGAAATTATTCCAGATGCATTTCGACGTGTTTCGATTATAAAATATTATTAACTTAACAATTTATTTAAATTAAACTGATCGTAAAGATAAAATCGCTCCGACACAAATATTTCCTAAACTAGATTTTATCACAGTATGATACAGTATGGAACCAAAATGTAGTTCAGTTTTAGAGAAAATCGTGGATTCATATCTACCGTATTGTCATAATTTCTAAAAACATTATTATAAATTTATGCAATTAATTAATCTAATTCTTTCTTTTCCCTCTCGAATTATGAGAGGATCTGAATTCTAGTGGTACTTCCGCTGGAGTCTCTAATGCTCTCTAAATCCAATAAAAGTTTATCTCCGCTACTGCAGTATTTTTTTTTTTTTTTGAGTGCATAATTGACTCTCGGAACACCGTATTTGTCCGTTTAGGTGGGTCGACGCTACCATTAGCCGAAATGACAAAATCCAAACAAAAATAACACAATCGTAAATTTTTAATTAACCGCCCCGTAACGCTGCGCTCGCCCCGCCCCCGAACGTTTTGTTTACGTAAACATTTCGCGATAAAAACCGGAATCAATAATGGCGAATCTAAAAATCGTCGTATTTTCGACGATTCACCTTTGCACGCGCAACTCTGTCTGCCGGAGATAAGCACGGATTTATGATAATGAGGTCCGGAAGAGCCCACTTATTTTTTGCTACAATTATGAATAGACGGTTAAGATAAGGCCGTTAATTAGTCTGAGAAAATTGGTTGCGTATCTTTGTCAGTTCCGGAAGATTTACCGGCGGAATGTTTAGTTTTTCAGTGAGTCCGACAGTTGTTGTTAGAGTTTGACGTTTTGGTCCGGAATTAATCCGGGGGACGTTTCGTTCCCTTGTACACATTTGTCCGGAGGCGAAAAAAGGAGCGGTTCGACAGGCGGTTTCGATTGAGGAGTGAATTTTTCCGCAATAATCAGTGCTACCAATCTCGTTATTGACTCTCCGAATTTCATCCGTTAAGCGCGCGATGCCGGAGCTTTATCTCTCTTATTTCATGGTTTATATTGGTAAAGTTGGGCGAAGTTTGCGCTTAGAATTCCGTTCGAAAATTGTTTTATATTAGTTTCACTTTGAAAAGGGCCCGGCGAGATCTCGTCGGCCATAACACGAAGCGACGGTAGTTTTATCGTGTTCGTTTTTTTTTTCTTTGTTAACTATTCCGAATCGAATTATTTTAATTAAGAGTTGTACAAACGTTAATTAGCGGAAGTGGCTTATCTGTAGTCTAGGAGTGCGGTCATTTGTGAGTGCTTATCTTGTTACTCCCGACCCCCGAACAGTCTCGTCGTAGTTAGACGGAGTGTATGAGCCTTGATTCACTTACAAAACTTTAACTGCCGACATGATATCTCTAACGCGGCGCATCGCTTTGAATTTATAATGATAATAGAGTTCTAAACTAATTGGGGAATCAATCCTGGGACTGATGCGACTGCATTAGCCAAAAATCTACTTAGGGAAACTTTAATGCTCGCCTTGTTTGCACTTCAATTTTCTTCGGATGCACTTTGCCGAAATGGGGGCTAACAAAAACGACTTTAGACCAAAGCGATTCATCAACAATTTGCCAACGAAGCGGCAGATTAAGCAACAGATTGGAACAAAAACCCAACTTATTGGCAAGAACAATTTGTGACAGATCGTAAATCCACCGTTGCACCAATTGAATATTTTTTAAAATATGAATATATGATTAAATATGATATCTGTGGGGCCCTTTGAGCTACGTCAAGTCCAACCCTGTTTATAATAGAGTTAATTATGACGAATCGAATGCAATAAATCGCATTACCCTATCTCTAGCACTAGTTGAGGAAACTGCAACAATATTTTGCAAAAATGGTGGATGCGCCGGGAGATTTTTTACTAAAAATTTTAGTTTCTCTATCATGGTTTATAAGTCTATAGGTAGATAAATCAAAAAACTGCGTTTTATAAATTTAATTGGAACGAATTAATTGCAAAAAACCGCACGGACCTATCTTTAGCAATAGTTGAGAAAATAGCAAGAATATATTTTGCTAAATGGTGGATGCGCCGGGAAAATTTTTCATTAAACGTGGCTACATCTCTGCAATCATTTGAGTTAGAGTTGATCTAAAGATCGCATCTTGCACACTTTATTGTGACCAATCGACTGCAAGAACTACAAAACTCTTATGACTAGCAGTAGCTGAGAAAACTGCAAAAATATCTTTTTTGAACTCACTAACTTCAAAATAAAGTAACGCTTAAGGTATAAGATTATATGGCCCTTTAAAAGTATTTGACCGAAGATAAACGTCCCTTTTGTCACAATTGCAGTAGGCGGTCAGCCCAACCATAAATCATGCTTCAAGCAATTCTCTGTTGTGAATTCCAGAGCCGGCCTCAAAACAAATGCGTACGGACGAAATTATATTTATTTATTAAATATAGAATACTATTACAAATCATTTTTACTGTTTTCAAGACTCAAAGTACTAAAGGGAATTTCGTTACAATAACAAAATGTAGAATAAATATCAAAAACATGTTCTATCACAAATTTTTAATCCCTGCCCTGAACGAAAGAAAAGGGATGCAGCTGCACGAGCCGAGACAACCATCTTAACGCCAATATTGGTTTCCATTATTGGGATAATTTTAGTGCTGCCATATAATCTTATACCTTAAGCGTCACTTTACATTTCGGGGCCGCAACAGTTAACCGCTAACGTAGATTTCGCGCACTAGTGCTTCAAAATCATCTAAAAAGGATTGGCCTTTTGTATTCTGAAAATAATTTGACTTGATAATAAAAAAATCTGGTTTAAAAAACGTCATTTCTCCAACTTGGATGTGGAAAATTTCGAAAGAATGAAAATACATTGCTATTAATTCGATTGACACTTGGGAAAGCGCGATCTATTCACTAAATAGGGAACTATTGGGTAATAATTTAAAAATGCTAATGTTTGTTTCAAAAAATATTGTACAAACCTCGATGCGCAAAGACGTTCCGGCACATTCGCGCAAATGAAGCACTCGCTAAAAGATGATTTTACGTACTGTTGGTCTGTTTAGTAAGTTAACAGCGAAAGTGATAAATAAATGTCTAATACGCCGCCTGACATCGCAGATGATAATCGCAATAATTGTCCTGTCACCATAATTTATGTAAATAACTACAGTACCTATTGCAAATAGTAAATTTCTTGTTTTGTTGGCAAGCTGATAAAAAATACTATAAAAAAACTGTTAATATCTATTAATGAATTTACCTATTTGAAAAATGTAGGTACAAAATAAATTTGTAATTTTTCAATGATGTCTTTTGCTTTGTAGTTGGTGCGATCGCCTAAAAAATTTAATGTGCACCTCCGCCAAAATGTACTATCGGTGGACATTAAAAGCTGGGACATCCAAAATTTGCTCATTGTGTCTCAGACTTTTGAATTGTCACTCAAAATTAAAATTGTCATTAAAGAACTGAACTTTAACTTGATGTTTTTGACAATATGTCATAATTTTCATAACCTTATTTGTAAAAAGCCAAATTTACAAAATGTATATTTTTGAATTTTGACTTTATACAAATTTGATGTTTGTCCCAGTTTTTTATGTCCACCGATAGTACCTTTTGTCCTCTCCTATTTTCAAACCTCGGCTGCGCCTCGGCTAGAAATTCCAGACTAGAACAAAAAAAAAAGCACTTTTTGACCTTGATACATAAATAACTATTTTGTTGAAACATTTGATTTCTCCGTTATCGTTCAGGTTAAGTGGAATCTAAAAACTGTGCTTTTTGGATTTGAATATGACGAATCTAGCACCATCTCTAGCACCAGTTGAGAAAACTGCACCAAAGGTTTGCAAAGATGGTGGATGCGCCGGGATATTTTTACTAAAAATTATAGTTTCTCTGTCATCGTTCAAGGTAGATAAATCTAAAAACTGCGTTTTATAAATTTAATTGGGACGAATCGATCGCAAAAAACCGCACGGATCTATCTCTAGCAACAGTTGAGAAAATAGCAAAAATATGTTTTGCAAAATAGTGGATGCGCCGGGATATTTTTTCACGAAACGTGGCTACAACTCTATAAGCGTTTGAGCTAGATTTATTCTAAAAATTGCATCTTGCAGACTCTATTGTGACAAATCGAACGCAAGAACTACAAAACTCTTATCGCTAGCAGTAGCCGAGAAAACTGCTAAAATATCTTTTTTAAGCATCCTTAATGAAAAAGGTAATTTTACGTACTCCCATGAGCACAAGAAGTAACTCTTTTTCGTACGCACTTTTTCGGAGCATGGACCGTAGGGCCATTTGTTGGTCTGTTTAATAAGTTAACAACGAAACCGACAAAACCGAGTAAACCGACTGAAAACTGTTGAGAAAGGCAATTAAAGTAGGTTTATATTGTGTTTTGTTTTAGTCTCTAAGGTTTCTATGTACAACAAAAAATAACAATTAATTAAAATAAAACCTTTTCAAGAGTTCACACTCACAACAGGTTATGGGCCCAGTGAGCGCAGTTCGCGACGAGTAATAAGAGTCATAAGTAAATTAACGAACTTAAAAATACGCGTAATTTGTTCTAACAACGTTCGATGGCCGACGACAAGAATAAGGTCCCTCTCTTCGACGGATCGAATTTTTCGAATTGGAAATTCCGCATGGAGACTCTGCTTGATGAACTCGACCTCCTGGACATCCTGGAAACACCGATGAATGCATCAGTGGAAGCCGTTGATGCCTCAGATATCACGGCACAAGATAAAGTAAAAAAGAAGGAGCAACTAAAGAAAAGGGATAAGAAGTGCAAGTCCCAGATTGTCCAACGAGTGGCCGACAGTCACTTGGAATATGTAAAGGACAAGGAAACTGCATTTGAAATTTGGACGGAACTGACAAATACATTTGAACGTCAAGGTTTGGCAGGTCAGTTACTACTACGAAAAGAGCTTCTGTTGATGAAATATAGCCCCGCGAAGGAAACGTTGGAGGCTCATTTTCTCAAATTTGATCGAGTCATGCGTGATCTACGATCGACTGGTGCCAAGATGGAGGAACAAGACATCGTGTGCCATTTGCTCTTAACGATGCCTGGTGAATACGACTCCGTCGTCACGGCCCTGGAGACGCTCAGTTCAGAAAAACTCACCATGAGCTTTGTGAGGACTCGTCTGCGCGACGAGGACATGAAACGGGAAGGCAAGCAGCGGAAAAGCAAGAATGAAACGCAGCCACCTTTGGCTTTTGCCACACCGGAAGGAACGAAACAGAAATGGAAAAATGAACGAAGATGTCACAATTGTGGAAAATATGGTCATTATCGTTCAGAATGTAGACTAAATAAATCAAGAAGTGAACATCAACAAAAACAATTCAAAAGTAGGAATGCTAACGTAGCTACAAACAGTGCGTCAGATGAAGGCGAAAGTGAATTCTCAAATGAACACAGTTTCTCGGCTTACCTGAGTGGAAATGTGAAAAGCACGGTTTGGTGCCTTGACTCGGGAGCGTCCGAACATCTGGTAAAAAATGGCAACCATGTCAGTAATATACAGAAACTGGATCATCCTGTGTGCATTAAAATTGCCAAATCAGGTGTCACACTCAAAGCGGAAACATTTGGAGAATTTCGAGGCAAATCTGTTGTTGGAAATAAAGTCTACAATATTTATATTTCAAAAGTCCTTATCGTTCCAGGATTAGAAATCAATCTGTTATCAGTGCGGAAACTTGAGATGCAAGGACTTGCTGTTGTCTTTAAGCAAGGTTGCGGACGGATTCTCAAGGGAGACAAAATTATTGGTGTCGCACAATGCAAGAACAAACTGTACGAGCTCAAACTTCAGGAAAATGTTGAGGTGGCAAATCTCAGCAAGACTGACGGAAGTGGGAAACTTTGGCACCACAGGCTCGGGCATATAGGAAACAGCAAACTGCAAAAACTGTCACAGATTGTGGACGGGGTGACGATCTCTGCGAAGAATGCTGAAACTTCACCGTGTGACGTATGTGTAGGTGGAAAGCAAACGAAACTCCAGCACAAGGAAAAACGACCACGAACAAATAGACCACTGGAACTTGTACACAGTGATCTACTTGGACCTGTCACTCCAGAATCTCACAACAGGTCGTAGTTGGGCATGACGTCATCTTCGATGAGGCTACGTTTCCATCACCCTATGGTAACGCTAATACGGCGGATCGGGAGGAGGATACGGAAGAAGAAGATGCGGAAGAAGAGGACACCGAAGAAAAGAAACTCGAAAATGAAGAACCCGATGAAGATGAAGAGGAAAATTGGAATGATGCGACGGAGACTCCGGGAGCGAAGACTCAAAAATTCACACCGACGCAGACAAGCTTACCAAGACGCTCTAGTCGAACTAAAAGGAAGCCCGAGTACTTCGACGAGTACACTGTCATAGCCTTGAACGCCGAGGCCTATGTGGACGAGGCACCCCTGGACTATGAGGATATCAAGAACCTAGAAGACAGAAAAAAATGGTACCAAGCTGTGTTGGAGGAATTGCGCGCATTGGATATTAACGAAACGTGGACTTACACGAAATTGCCACCTGGAAAAACGGCTATCAACAACAAGTGGGTGTTTCGACTGAAAAAGGACGCCAACGGAGAACCACAACGGTACAAGGCGAGGTTGGTGATAAAAGGTTGTTCACAAAAAAGGGGGATAGACTACGACGAAGTATACGCTCCTGTGGCAAGGTTGACAACCATAAGAACACTTCTCTCAGTAATCCACGAAAACAACCTACATGCGATGCAAATGGACGTGAAGAACGCCTTTCTTCACGGAAAACTGAAAGAAACAATCTACATGAAAGTTCCTGATGGAATCAACGGAAAAGACGGACTCGTGTGCAAGTTAAATCGCTCACTATATGGTCTTAAACAAGCACCTCGTGTTTGGAATGAACGGTTTGATACATTTATTAAAGGGATTCACTTCAAACAATCCCCACATGACCGTTGCCTGTATATAAAGATACAAAACGGCACAAAAATCTACCTCCTGCTGTATGTAGATGACATAATTTTGGCTGGAGACGACAAAACGACGCTAGACCAGGTTACAGCCGCTCTCAAAAGAGAATTCTCCATGTCCGACCTCGGAGAATTGCGGAACTTTCTTGGAATAAGTATCACCCGGAACGACAACGAGATGGGACTCTCTCAATTCGGATATATTAAGAAATTGCTGACTCGATTTGGCATGCAAGATTGCAAGGGTGCAAAAACTCCGATGGATGCAAAAATTCAACCCGAGCAAGTTGAACCTGCAGATTGCATCGTTGATACAAAACCATATCGCGAATTAATAGGGTGTCTGATTCGCTTTCAAGCAAACGCAACCGACAAGCAGTGGGTTGAGGCGAAGCGTATGCTCCGATACCTGAAGGATACTCAACATTTTGGGCTGATTTACCGCAGGCAGACAGCTCCAGTCCTCGCAGCTTACGCAGACTCAGACTGGGCAGGATCCTTAGACAGAAAATCCACTACGGGATTTTTACTGCAAGTCCATGGAAACGTCGTCTGCTGGTCGACGAAGAAACAGAACACGGTGGCTCTCTCATCCACGGAAGCGGAGTATGTCGCCTTGGCATGCGCTGCTGCTGAGCTTGTATGGCTCAGAAATCTCCTCCGGGACATGCACGTCACCTACGAGGATTCCACCATCATGTTCGAAGACAACCAATCCTGCATACACTTGCTGAGCAAGTACGAGCACCGAAGGATGAAACACCTAGACGTCAAGTACCACTTTGTCCGGGATTTGGCAATGAGCAAAATCATCGATGTCAAGTATATACCATCGAATGAGCAGAGGGCGGATATCTTGACAAAAGGATTACCACGAACTTCTTTCGAAAAATTAAGATTGCTTATTGGAGTAAAAGAAACTCAAACTTAGATACATCCATAAGTTTCTTTTTTGAGAGTAAAATTACTTTTGTTTTCGCCACTCAACATTTTTTGTTGCTATTGTCGAAATGACCTATTGTAATTGTTGTAATATTAACGTAGAGATTATTTGCATTATATAGAGCTTTAATTGTGGGGGAGTGTTGAGAAAGGCAATTAAAGTAGGTTTATATTGTGTTTTGTTTTAGTCTCTAAGGTTTCTATGTACAACAAAAAATAACAATTAATTAAAATAAAACCTTTTCAAGAGTTCACACTCACAACAAAAACAAATGAATATTTGACAGTTAAATCTAACCAAAGTATTTATTTGCCCGAAAAAGTGTTGTGTCGTTTATTCTGGTGCGAAAGTGATGAATAAATGTCTAATACGCCGCCGGACATCGCGGATGATAATCGCAATAATTGTCTGGTCACCTTAAATTATGTAAATAAATAATTTTATTGCAAATGGTAAATTTATGGTTTTGTGGGCAAGCTGATAAAAAATACTATAAAAAAATTGTTAATAATTGTTAATAAATTTATCTATTTGAAAAAAATAGATATAAAATAAATTTGTGATCTTTCCAATGATGTCTTTTGCTTTGTAGTTCGTGCGATCGCCTAAAAAATTTAATGTACACTTCTGCCAAAAATTGTCTTTTGTCCTCGCCTGTTTTCAAACCTCGGCTGCGCCTCGGCTAAAAAGATGCGCTTTTGGACTTGATACATAAATAACTATTTTGTTGAACCATTTGTGATTTCTTCGTTATCGTTCAGGTTAAGTGGAATCTAAAAACTGTGCTTTGTAATGAATCGCATCGCTCTATCTCTAGCAATAGTTGAGAAAACTGCAACAATGTTTTGCAAAAATGGTGGAGGCGCGATTTTTTTTTTTTAAATTATATATCTTAATTTCTCTATAACCGGTTAAGGTAGATAAAATCTAAAAACTGTCTTTTATAAATCTAATTGGAACGAATCGATTGCAAGAAACCGCACGGCTCTATCTCTAGCAACAGTTGCGAAAATAGCAAGAATATATTTTGCAAAAATGGTGGAGGCACCGCAATATTTTATCACTACGCGTAACCACATCTCTGTAAGTGTTTGATCTAGATTTGATCTAAATTGCATTTTGCAGTCTATTGTGACGAGTCGAATGCAAAAAAATTACAAAGCTCTGTCACCAGCAGTAGCTGAGAAAACTTCAAAAGTATATTTTTTGTTGAAACATTTCCGATTTCTCCGTTATCGTTAGCGTTAAATGGAATCTAAAAACTGTGCTTTGTAAATTTGAATATGACGAATCGAATGCAATAAATCGCATCACTCTATTTCTAGCAATAGTTGAGAAAACCGAAACAATAATATTTTGCAAAAATGGTGGAGGCGCCAAGATTTTTTTTAATTAAATATTTTAATTTCTCTATAACCGGTTAAGATAGATAAAATCTAAAAACTGTCTTTTATAAATCTGGTTGGGACGAATCGATTGCAAGAAACCGCATGGCTCTATCTCTAGCAACAGTTGAAAAAATAGCAAGAATATGTTTCGCAAAAAATGGTGCAGACGCCGTAATATTTTGCAATAAAAGTAATCACATCTCTACAATCGTTTGAGCTAAATTTGAAGTAAGAAATGCATCTTGCAGGCTTTACTGTAACGAATCGAATGCCGCGAAATGCATGACTCTGTCTCTGATTTTAGTTGAGAAAATTGGAAAAATGCGTTTTGCAAAAATGGTGACGCCGCCAAGAATTTTTTCCGAAGTGGACACCTGAAAACTCTGTTTTGTAATTTAACTCTAGGTACACTAAACTCTACTGTCACACCGGTCCGGTTTAGCTCCCGGTCGAATCTAACCCGACTGCAGTAATAAAGTACAATTTCTTGACCAGCCTGTATCCGCAATATTTCGTAATTTAGTTGGCATTTAAACCCCTTGTCGCAGAACTGCTGAGAGTACATTTTGTGAAGTTTCCTCCAGCCGTACTAAACCTAGCGTGCTTCTTTTGTACGAAATGCACAATAATTCAGTCCATTGTTGGCTAATAATAAATCAAAAGTTTAATTTCCGTCGAATCAGGAAATGCATTATTACGAGTTGAGGACTGCACGTTACAAATAAATTAAATTAGGCAAGACCAAATCGCAAATTAATTCGACTGCCATTAATATTAAGGCGTCACTCGAATGCGTCGTCGGATTCGCTTAATTTTCGTCGAGAAAAACAGAAAGAAACGGGAGCGACAGCTTCCCGGCAGGTGTCCTGTTGCGAGGAGTCGCAATAACGCGACGAGTTCGCTGTCGAGAGAAGGCTCGTCTTCTTTCAATTCGGCGGAATTAATGTTCCATAAAGTCGATTAATTCTGGTGAATTTCGCGCTCCGATAAAACGTAAGCGATGCCGATTTCGTTCATTAAGAAATTAGGAGGAGCGCCGTTCGGGGCTATAAATAATTTTGTATTAAAATAATTGGTCGGAAGCGTCGCTTAAATGACGTCGAGATAACGTCGTCGGTCCGCGGGGACTTGTCAGGCTTCCGGTTTAATTCTTGCCCGAGCGAGTTAGCCCCCGCGATAATGAAAAATACCACCCCGAGCTCCTCCGCCGAGCGTTAATAATCCAGGGGTAGTGTTTTGTAGTGGGACGCCGCGCCGGCCGTCATCAGACGCGTCCGTTCCTCTCAAATTGAATTATCCGCCGGAGTTTATATAACGAAGAAAAATCCCCTCGAAGAGGGGTTGCGACCACATATTTGTACAGTGTCTCGGGGTTATACCGACGGTTCCTGTTAAATAAGTGTTTTGCGCGTGTTACAGGGAGACAATTTAGTAGTCTAGATTCGAATACTGAGTAGCCATAGAGAGAATGTAGTTTTGTTTAGTTGTTTTACATAAATAAATGTGACGGTTAACGTTTTTGAGAATCTGTGTATCATTTTCCTTGCTCTCGAAGTTTTCCTCAAAGAATTCTGCAATAAAAGGTTATGGGCCCAGATATCGTTAACTGAGCTGAAAACACTTAGAGGAAAAACTTTGTGAGCGTCTCAAAAACGAGTCGCGCACGCTGTAGCCATACGGCTAGTGAGTTAATCGTTCTCGACAAGAGTTAAGTGCTCGCGAGTAATCCGAAAATGTCTGACGAGATCTCGGCGCGAAACGTTTCGAAATTCAACGGGACGAATTTTCAAAGTTGGAAATTCCAAGTGAATGCGTTATTTGTCGCGCACGGTATTCGAGACATTGTCGACGGATCGCGAGTGAAACCGGAAGGTGTCGGTCAGGATATCGCGAGGTGGATCAAGGACAATGCAAAAGCTATGTTCCTGATTTCAACGACGATTGAGAGCGAGCAGCTTGAACCGCTTTTGGTCTGTGTAACGGCCAAAGAAATGTGGGAAAAACTGACGAGCGTGCACGAGCAGAAGTCCGCTTCGAACAAACTGCTGCTCACGACGAGGCTGTACGAGTACAGAATGTCTCCGGGAGACAGTATCATACAGCACGTTGCGAAAGTACAAAACATGGCTGCTCAATTACTGGACGTGGGAGAACCAGTGTCGGACTTGACGATAATGGCCAAAATACTCGCAAGTTTATCGTCGAAATATGCAGCTTTTCAGACGGCATGGGACAGTGTATCACCAGAGCAGCAAACGCTGAATAATCTTCAAGAGCGTCTCATCCGTGAAGAAGCTCGTCTAACTGCTGAGGACGAGAGACCTGGCGCGTTTTCTGCGTACAAGAAAAACGCAGCCAAGAAGAATGACGCGAAGAACGCAACAGGAAAATCACAGAAGTCGGACTGGCGTAAGGACGTCGAGTGCTACAAATGCAAGAAGAGAGGCCATTTTGCTCGCGAGTGCAGAAGCAAGAAAAGCGAAAATCAAAATGGTACGGCAGGAAAAGATACAAGAGATTGCGCGTTCGTAGCAGAGAAACACCGACAACAGTCGAAGATGTGTGACAAGAGCAACACTAAGTTGCTAGACAGTGCCATCAACGAAGTTCGCAATGCCCGTAACGAAGATGTCTGGATTACCGACAGTGGAGCTTCAAGACACATCACACGAAGACGCGATTGGTTTTCCGAGTACAGAGTGCTCACTAATGCTGGTACTATCTCTTTAGGTGACAACAAGGAGTGCAAAATTGTGGGCGAAGGGACAGTGCTCATTGAAAAGTGCGTCAACGATGAGTGGCGAAACGCGCGAATAGAAAATGTTCTCTACGTGCCCGAGATGAAAAAGAATCTTTTTTCGGTAGGTATGTGTACCACGCGTGGTCTCGAGGTTCTCTTCAAAGGTGACTATGTAAACATACACGGTGACAACGAGTTGCTAGCGTTCGGTGTAAAACAAGAAAACGAAATTTATCGCATGGTTTTTAGAGTTAAAAATGCGCGTAGTAATATTCAAGCAAACGCGTCGACAAGTGACCTACGTGTCTGGCACGAAAGACTGGGACATTTAAATTTTCGTACGTTGCGCGAAATGGTAAACAAAAACCTCGTCAATGGCGTGCAGCTATCAGAAAAGCACGACGTATTTTGCGAACCATGTCAAATAGGAAAATCGCAGCGTAAAGTCTTCAACAAAGTGCGCGAACGGGCTGCGACGAAACCTGGCGAAGTTTTTCACACGGATGTGTGCGGACCGATGTCTGTAGAATCTCTTGGTGGAGCACGTTATTATGTTTTGTTTAAGGACGATACCACAAGTTTTCGCTTTGTTTACTTCCTTCGACATAAGAGCGACGTAGTCGAGAAACTGAAGATGCTGGACAAAATGGTTGAAAACAAGTGCGGACGAAGAATTCAAGTGCTGAGGTCCGACAATGGCAGAGAATACCAGAACAAATCTCTGGATCACTACCTGAAATCTCGAGGAATTCAGAGAGAAAATACTGCCCCGTATACGCCGGAGCAAAATGGCAGAGCAGAACGCGACAACAAGACCATCGTCCAGAAAGCACGAACGATGATACACGCGAAAAGCCTACCACTCCGTTTATGGGCAGAAGCTGTAAACACGGCAGTGTATCTGATGAATAGAAGTGGATCATCGAGTACTCCAGAAGAAAAGACACCGTATGAACTTTGGATCGGACAAAAGCCAAACTTAAAACACTTGCGGGTGTTTGGCTCCACAGCTTTTGTTCACATCCCGAAGCTGATGACCACGAAGCTAGAGCCACGTTCAAAGAAGATGCTATTTGTAGGTTACGATGGAGAATCGTCAAATTACCGAGTCTTTGACCCTGTGTCGAAGAAAGTATCTGTTTCGCGTGATGTTGTCTTCAATGAAACTGTTGGCAGCACAAAAAGTGTCGTAAGAAATGAAGATGACGAGGAAATAATATTTCCAAATGTCGAAGAAGTCGATGAGCGAACAGAAGACGCAGATGAACGAGAAGAAGAGGATGAATTTCAAGAAGCTACCGAAGAAGTTGCAGATATGGAGGTACAGGAGCTTCAACAAGAAACATCACAACGAACCCTGCGAGATCGAGCGAATCTGCGAGCTCCAACGCGGTATGAGTCTAACGTTGCAGAGTATAACGTGCCCCTGACGTATTCAGAAGCTACACAAAGTGCAGATGCACCTCAGTGGATCGACGCGATCAACAGTGAGTTCAAAGCTCACCAGGAAAATGGTACCTGGTCCCTGGTCGAACGAAATCCCGGAGTCAAAACTATCGACTCTAAATGGGTTTTCAAACTGATGAGGAATCCCGAGGGCGATGTGTACAGGTACAAAGCACGACTGTGTGCTCGTGGTTTCTTGCAGCAGAGAGGTGTTGACTACAATGAAACGTTTGCTCCAGTTGTACGGTACGACTCAATAAGAGTGCTTCTTGCACTCGTGGCAGCAGAGGATCTTGAGTTGGCGCAATTCGACATACAGACAGCATTCCTTCATGGGCAGCTCGAGGAGGAGATCTACATGGAAGTGCCTGAAGGTCTAAGTGGTGAAAAGCAGAGCAAAAGTGCGCGAAAAAGTGCCGTGTGTAAGCTGAACAAGTCCCTATATGGATTGAAGCAAGCACCAAAGTGCTGGAATAAAAAGTTTAGTGCATTCTTGCACGAATTTTGTTTTAAAGAAACTGAAGCAGACCAATGTATTTTTGTAGGAAATATCGGAAATGAGTCCGTGTATTTAGCATTGTTTGTTGATGATGGTTTGATTGCAGCAAAATCTCTTGATACGCTTGATATCATGCTCGGGCGTTTGAGTGAGACTTTCAAAATCACAATCGGTGATACTAGCATGTTTGTAGGTATGCAGATCAAGCGCGATCGAGCGAAACAAAAATTGTTCATTCACCAAAGTGCATATGCAAAAAGAATTGTCTCAAAATTCAAAATGAGTGAAGCAAAGAAAGCTAGTGTGTTCCAATTGATCCTAATGTTGTTCTTTATCCTGTGCTCAAGAACGAAAAAAAGGCTGAAAATGTGCCTTATCGTGAAGCAGTCGGATCCTTAATGTTTTTGGCCGTAGTTTCGCGTCCAGACATAGCTTTCGCAGTAAATACAGTAAGCAAGTTTTTGAACAATCACAATGACGAGCATTGGCGCGCAGTAAAACGCATTATCTCATATGTGTCAGGAACGATCGAGTATGGAATCGAATACTTCTGTAGCGAAAAAGAATGTGAGTTAATTGGTTATTCCGACGCGGATTACGCGAATGATATCGAAACAAGAAGGTCAACAACCGGGTATTTGTTCGAGCTCGCAAATGGTCCTGTCACATGGTGCTCTCAAAGGCAAAAGCTTGTAACACTGAGCACAACAGAATCAGAATATGTTGCAGCGTCGGTTGCGTCTCGGGAAGCAATATGGTTACGAAAGTTGCTGAAAGATATCAGACCTCAATGTGAAAAAGCAACTGTGATATTCGTTGATAATCAAAGTGCCATAAAACTAGTCAAAAATCCTGAATTTCACAAGCGTACAAAACACATTGATGTTCGTTATCACTATATTCGTGAAAAAGTCAACGCTAAAGAAATCAAAGTCGAGTACGTTCCTTCAGAACTACAAAAGGCTGACATTTTTACAAAAGCCTTGACAAAAGAAAAATTCAAGCATTTATGTTCTAGTATGAATGTAATCGAATACCCTACTTAACACGCTGAAACGGTGAGAGTGTTAAATAAGTGTTTTGCGCGTGTTACAGGGAGACAATTTAGTAGTCTAGATTCGAATACTGAGTAGCCATAGAGAGAATGTAGTTTTGTTTAGTTGTTTTACATAAATAAATGTGACGGTTAACGTTTTTGAGAATCTGTGTATCATTTTCCTTGCTCTCGAAGTTTTCCTCAAAGAATTCTGCAATAAAAGTTCCATCTCCTGAAAGGTTTCACTAACATCGTATTAAGAAATTTCTTTCATCTCGCGAGCAAATAAATTTTCTCTTATAGAAACATAAACTGGAAATCTCATCTCGAGGTCGTGCATTTCTCGTTTTGAACGACTCCATCGATCGTCTCGTGGAGCTAATTAAAGTTAAGGGTGGTTTTTCAGCGCGCGAAATTTTCACGATTCGACGTAAAAAGACTGTTGTCGGGGGTGGGTGGACAGCATCGGGTCGCATCGTTACGTTTCGGTCTCGACAGATAAAATTCGCCCCCACGACCCGTCCCGGACGGGCTTTAATATCGTGAATTATAAATCAGGCAGTTTATTAATGCTCAAACGGTTCGAACAAGAGTGGCTTTTAATACTGCTCCTATTACATGGGTTCCGTATTAATATACCGCCGTCTTGTAGAACAAATTCCGGTTAGAGGGGGCGCCACAATCTCGGCGAATCTGCATATCAAAAGAGTCGACCGATAGCGTTTAGCCCGGAGCTCCGAATGGGACTTGGAAAGGAGAAGAATTTATCCTTTCAAACGGGCGATAAAAGATTTTTCTTTAATTTGAAACAATGGTAGGACGAAGAGGCGATCCGGGACGCAGCAAATGCTGACCCGCCCACTCCTGACATGTCCTTACAAATTTGTTTGTCCTAGCCGAGTCAAGGGACCGGATAAAATCACGATGGTGTCAGGTTGGCGGAGATCTACCTGCTCCGGGTACACTTTTAGCTAGTATTTTTTCAAAGGACTACAACAAAGAGGTGTTTTGTACGGTGCATTTATTAGCGGAAGAGCGTGGGGCGGCGTAGGAGGCTCGGATAATGGTCAGGGGCGGCACGCTACCTACTCCACCGGAAAATGTCTGACAAATTTAGAGACACTGCAGGTTTCAAGAAAAATTGAAACACGTAGCGGGGCTCCCAACGGAAAGGAAACACATGATTAGAAAAGAAAATTGTGAAAAAGGGGACAAAGAAAAAAAAAGAGTGTGTGCTTAAGACCGCACGACAGAAGTGAAAATTTCTATGACGCTCGTTATTGATTTTAAGTAATATGTATTCTATAAATTATATTATTATGGATGATAGTACTTGAAGGAATAAGGAGCAAGGCATAAATAATTAATATTATTTATTGCTTTCAAGTGTCATAAATTCTCATTTTTCTCCTTTGTAAACTGCCTGCTAACTGCTCTAAAGCAAAAAATAGCAGATAACCAACCGTTGCCCTAGACACACATCAAAGTGACATTTCTCGAAAAATTTGTCAAAACTGTCAAAAGCAAATGCGAAATCATTTTAAATAGATTTGGAAGCTTTGGGGCGTCGTTTCAAACAATAAAAGTTTGTATGCAACTCGTTTCCCCGCTGCGCTCGTATTTCAATCTGGCCTCTCGGGCAATTAGAAAAACCCAATTTACACAGAACCTCGTTGCATAAATAATTATTAAATCCAATGGTGTTTTTAAATAATAATCAAAAATCTGTATTTTTCAATAGAAACTGCAAATACGTCCGCTTTTAGAGGCAAAATTTGTGAGGTATTCATGTCAAGGCCGATTTAGATTACAAAGGTGGAAGAACAATTCTTTGGAAGAATTCTGTCGTAAATCGTGTTTGCAAATACATATGTTTGTTTCTTGATGTGTATAAATTCATTGTTCGGTTAACCCTATTTGTGCTATTTTGTTGTTTATTTTGGCTAGTGTTGTAATTTCATGCCTTCTGCCTTTTCGTCTCCTATAAAACATTTTTCTGAACTTCATGTTTCTTCCTATCCAATTAGTTTTTATCTGAAAATATTTGTATTAATCAATGCAATTAATTGAAAGGTCTGATTACATTTAGTAATCCCCAGGTATTTTTCGCATTTCTCTAACTGACAAATGACCATTTCCTTCATTCTTCAATTCTGTTAACAATTGCATGAGGTGATTTTGAGATTTTGACATTGAATGATTGTAACTGGACATAAACCCACTTTTCAACAGACGTGATCACAGCATGAGACAGACGTTTTTAGTTTCTCCCACTATAAATATTAGTTTCCGTTATTAATATTGATAAAGACATTGAGATCATTGCTTTACCATTATTGTCAAGTTTAGACATTTTCACATCAGGTTCACACCACACTAGATGGTCAACATCGGGAGCAAAAATTAAAAAAATAAATTCAAATACTTGCCTTCCACAATTATTGCTGTCTTCTCAGCATTCAATCTTTGTTTACCTTAACCTCACTTATATTAAATACTAACAGTACTAACACTGTTAAATATGAATTTAATGCTCAGTGCGCAAGCGCCAGGGATCGTTCCTAATCAACAACAAATTTCACTATTTTGTCGGTCCCGTTATTCTGAAGTTACAGAACAGCAAATTTGTCTCCTAGATTTAAAGGCTTGATAATATCCGGTCTTTTAACGTCCTCGATACTGCCAATACGTCCGCTTTTAGAGATAAACAGACTGGCAAAATTTGTGAGGTTAGGTTTCGAGGTTTCAGTTTTATTTTCTTGACGATGGTTTATTATATTGAACAGAACACAAGTTTTCATAGCAATACCCTGTATTATGATAATTCGTACATTTTCCTCTTCATATTTTGCTACAAAAATGTTTCCAATAGATGAATAATTGTTGAAGCCATATAACTGAGAATTACCTATTAAATCCTACATCCATCTGTAAACTTACAATATTTGTTGTGTCTTTATCGTTTATACAGGGTGTCTCAGCTAAGACTTTCCAGCCTAATAACTCAGTTATTTTCCTGCGGATTTTTGTGAAATTTAGAATGCAGATATTTTAGACGGTGAATAATAAAATCCCATTAATGCAATCACCCAAGTCTTAAAAACGTAATTTTTACATGCATTTTTAAAATGTTGAATCAATTAAGATTTACACAAAAAAATTGATCGTCAATAAAAAATATTGTAGGGAAAAACTCGTCCTTGAAAGACGTCTGGTTTGCAAGAAAAAAGCAAAAAAACTGTTAAACGTGGCTGCAAATGCAAAAACGTAGACGCGTATGAAACAAACGCGCAATTTTTCAAAATTTTGGTCATCCCTTTTCGCAGAAGCGCAGGTGACATATTTGACGTTTATCTTGCTAACCTTACAAACACTTACGAAGTTAAAGACAACATTTGGACGTAATTTATTATACTGGATGCTTCAATTCTTCCATAAAGGACTAAAACACGATCGGGATATTTTAGCAAGGTAATTTAGTTCACGTACGCTTCCTGTGTCTTCAAATAAATTGACGACTCTCTTAACCTTACATTTTGTAAAGCCTACAATTGGATAGTGTTCCATGAGAAAACGAACTGCGTCATTGAAGTTCTTACGACACTCTCCATAGGCAATTTTTTTTTCCTTTTTCAACAATATTGAAATATCTGCCGCTGTAGTCTATTTTTAGAGTATTTTCAATAAATTTTCACAATTTGACATTTATAATAAACCGTGCCCAATTTTGACAGTTTTTAAAGGGTGTACAAAATGTTGCTTGGCAATTAATCAATTGTTTCAAAAGGTAACTGCTCAAATACCTTCAAATTTTACATTAAATTTTTAACGACAAAATCTAATCTTTTCGTTGAATCAGACAAGTGATTTACTTAATTGTTTGTGTAGACCCCTGTTTTTTAATGTTTAACAATCTAATAATAATCGCGCATAATTTTCGATAAAGGAAACATGTGTTAAAATTACATTTGTTAACTTGAGGTAATTTTATTATTACTAATTGAACCTTCACGGTCTAAAATATCTGCATTTTAAATTTCATAAAAATTCGTTGGCAAATAACCGAGATATTAGGCTCGAAAGTCTTAGCTGAGATACTCTGTACATACAACGTGTAACAGAAATAAGTACATTAATTTTAACTGGTAATAGAACTCGTCAAAAGGAACAACTTTTCTATCTACCATTTTGCCGAAAAACGATGTTTAATTCCAAAAAAAAAATTGGATAGATTTTTCACTAAAATAACCCTACGCCGTATAGCAAATCTGGTTGTTTCACGTTTTTAGGTAGCTTAGTTTTGGAGATATGAACGGTTTTAAGAAAATCTTTCCTATTTTTTTAAGCCACTACGCAACGTTTTTCGCCAAAATGGCAGAGAGAAAAGTTGTTCCTTTTGATGAGTTCTATTACCGTTTAAAATTAATGTACTTATTTCAGAAATACCCTGTATATAACCATATTATATACAGCTACTCCTGCAGCTCTGCACTGAGGTCAGTCTGGTCACAACACAATGAACACTGAAAATTGAAGAGTGACAAGTGACGCAGAGTTAATTGTTTTTCGCTCGCTCCGCAAAAAATCTCGACTCCCTAGATTTTAGCTTGCCGTGTTGTGCTGCAAACGGTTTTCGCTTGTGCTGCGAACGATTTTAGCTTGTGCTGCGAACGATTTTACCGTGTCGCATGAAACTAATTCACTGCCCGGGAATAAAATGTATGTAGTGCGCCTAAAGCAGTTTTCACTTCAAAAACAAAACAAATGCTGGGGACACTATAGTTGAGTGCGCGAGTTTTTGCACAACACCACCTGAATCAAGCTCAGACGTCATTTTGGAAGGTCACAACTTGATGAAATATCCCCGTCTTGAACGCATCTGACTCCCATTAGAGCAGTCGAATTATTCAAAGTGTAAAATACGTGGCACGTTCGAATATTAGTCAACGCTTTGTAACATGAATTATTGAGAGCTTCGCGTGCCGTGTGCAAGACTAGCTTATGAAATATTACCGACATATTAACTAAGTGCGTGCTTATGTATCTTAGCGTCACTCTGATCGGATCAAGGATCAAGGACTCATCTAATCCGAACGATTAAGGTACGCACCTAACGCAAGTAACATCGCGAGCGCTCGTCCAGGTGGAGGGTCGACCCTTTCCCTCAAGCAACAATCCTGAAAAAGGGACGAGTCAAGTTTTAAGTTCAAGTCGAAAACCGAATAATTTCGTTGTTTTTGGACCATATTTTGTATCGCTTGCGTCTTTAATTGACCACCAATTTGCCGATCCGATACGCAAACAAACCGAACCACGCACCCAGGAGAAGTTGGCACCGCTTGTTAGTCTCTATTAGCAAACTCCACAAGTGCCTGTCACATTGACATTCAAAGTTCGGCAACTTCCTCGCACAACTTGCGCTGTAATTCCATCACTTAAAGCGTCCTCGAGTTGCTCGAAGAAATCCTTTGAAGCAAAACCGTCGCCGCGTGTATCGGATTGATGGCGTCGTGAACGTCGTACGTGTCGTCGAAGCATTCCGTACACGACACCACCAACCAGAGACTCCTGTCGGAGACGGCAAACGCCAGAAAAGCAAAACCATCCCGACTTCCCCTGATGGAGTTGTGCGTCCGCTTAATCGGCGCGACATTAAATCCCGCGCGGATTGATCGACTCCGGTGCATTCCCGGAGCCAAGCTCGGAGCGCCCCCGTACAGGTGTTTGATGGCTTTCTATCGCTCGAACGTGCGTTCGCCGTGCCCGATTTAAAATGGTAATTTAAAAGCTGCTCCTATCGCCGCCGGTGCTGCCGGATAAATCCTATTTTCAAAAGGCGGGTTTTTTTTTTCGACGCCAACGAGACGAGTCCTGTAGTCGGTGGAAAAATTAGAGAGATTTTAAAGCGGCCCGTTTCGGCTCCGTCACACCAAAAAATATTTCCGGCGCCGAATCGATCGCGATTTCCGTTCGGATAAGTTGCTCGCGTATTTTCAATTTCGGGGATAATTACGCGGAAGAATGGGAGGCTCTCGACGAGGTGTCCATTAAAGGATTCCTCTTTGTAGCGATTTTTGGGTGTTCGGGTTTAATTTTTTACGAGCGAAAGCGGTGCTGGGGTTGGATTCTTCCAGATTGGAAAAGAATCGCGGCGAAACAAATTAGTTCCCGAGAAATCAATCGATACCGGATAATGTAAATAAAAATTCCGTTGTTGACGTGCAAAATTTGCATTGAATTTACCGCATTCCGGTGAGCTAAAGATGAAACTTTAACGCACCATTTATTGTTTTATCTAATGTTCTTTTTCTATTGAAATATCTCGTTGGCTTTTTCTCTCGTTGTTTTTATCTCCAATCGATTATCAGGTTTTTTTCGCTGATGTGTTGTTAAAAGGTTTTTACAGGTTAGGGATTTAGGTGTACACTCGATTCAAATACATACCTACTAATGTCTCACCGTTCGAGTCCGTCCGAATACTTGTGAAATAATATTTTTCAAACAAACATTGTACAATGTTGTTTATGGGAGTTATGTTGAATAAGCATTCCAAAGGGATAGTTACTTATGCAAACTGAAATACTGGGACATTTGAATTTGAGTCAAGTGTACACAAATATTTTCTCAGGTGTAAATTGTCTAAAAGTGAAAAATAACTACATATAATTCAAAATGATTGTCACGCAGCAGGCTATGAGCATGCACACCAGCCTTTAGATTTAGTTACAAAAATACAGAGTGTCTGTGTCTATAAATAAATGTGGGATCCTAGTAGGCGTTGAAAGTGTTTGTGTTGACAGCTTGTGAATATGTATTTGATAGTTTGCGATTAGTATTTCATGAATTTAAACGAGGTGCAAATTCAAATTCCAGAGCCATCTGCGTTCCTACATTCTTTTATAGACAGTCTGTACAATATTAATTTTGACATAAAGTTTGAGATTATGATCTAAAAGAAATGACAAGCAAAGTATAAAAGTGAATATATTTTATAGTTTGGTTGATGGAAAAATATTAGTTCATTCATAAAGAACAACCTGAACATATCAATAAAAATTTAAATAACGTGGGGAGAAATAACAATTGTTTATTAATAATAAACACCCAACTGTCTGTTGTCAGATGGTTTTAGTTAGAAGCGTTATTTACTAAGTTGCCAAAAAAGAGTAAATCATAAGGCGTTCGTTAAAATGTTCTTGACCTTGACTTTTTTTGACAATTGAAATGTAAACTAAAGAACTCTACAATCACTATTAATAATGGTGGTATTGCCAACTTAAATTTGAATTTTCAGGGTTCACTCTAATTACTTTTGATATTAATTCTCATAAGCTATAGTACCTAATGATTGGATTGGAAATGAATTTGATTTTTCTAATTTTTAGAATCCTTCTTGGATGACGTTCGACACACACTTTCGACTTTGCGGGAATATTCTCGAATTATGACTTTTTTTATAAATCCAATTTACAAAATAATACTGTTGATGATTGTGGCGGAAGTTCGGAAGCGCAACTGTTATGACGGTGACGAGAGCAAAAAAATTCCCTGAGGAACATAAAACCGCAAGAAACAAACTTGTTTCAAGTTGAAATTTCACTCTCAGAATGACAAAATATTCCGGCGATCCAACTGTTCAGAGTCGAGTCGAGTTTTTAACAAGAAGTATTACCGTGGAGGTAATCTCCAAACGATAATAAACAACGCCGGTTATTAAAAGTTGTTTTGGTTAGTTTTTTAAATTATTTTCGCATTTGTCAAGTTTCAACAAAATTAGAGTCGCTTACTGTAAATTAAAAAAAGAAGTTTTTTTTTTAGAATGTCAGGCGCAGGTTTAGGTTGTCAGAATTACGACAGCGGTTTGAATTAAGTATCGTGGGCTGGATCGGCCATAAGTGGATCCTTCCGGTCGATTTAAAGTTCCGGGATGAAAAATCCTATGGTAATATGCTTTCTATCACAGTTGAGAAACTCCATCGACGTCACTTAACGAATAACGAAGAGAGTTTCGGTTGGAAGTTGAAGGAAATATCGCCACCGCCGTGTCTTTCTATTAGGGATCTATCGAGAAGCCATCACGTCAAACCGGAAATGGGCCACCTTTGTCACTTATCAAAGTTACGGTTCGGGATCCGGTCCCGGAAAAATAGCTTCGTTGAGAAAAGTGCGATTTAATTAAGTCCGATTACCGCCAAAGCGGGGGTGAAAAAATCCCGCCGCCATTTCGAGTCGGACTCGGGAGAGTTCCGCCGCGAGATGAATATGTAAGCCCTGTCCGGCGGCGAGAGTCGCCGCCACAATCCCCAACATCCACCCTCCCGCGTTTCTTTCCGGTTCACACCGTCCCATGAATTATTTATCAGAATGGAAGAGGAATTTCCACGAGGCACAATGCCGCCTCTTTGCCGTTTAAATTGTACGTTTGCATCGCATCCGGCAAAGTGGTTTGTAAATATGCATCCCCCGCGTCGACAAACTCCCCCTAGAAAACAAGCCGGGCTCGTTCGCTTCCCCATTCGGGGGGACTTGTTGAGTTTCCGTTTATCTAATTCTTGATTCGACTGCGCCCGATTTAAAAATGAATGCGCCCCAAATTGGAAACCAGACCTGACCTGTCCCTGCCCCCCCCCCCCCGCACGCGTGACGGCTGCGACGACGACAATTCAACGCTCCAATCCACTTACCGGGGCCCCCGTACGTATGCGTGCCGCCCCCGACCCCCTGATGATATATTCATAAGGTCGCGTTTAAAGTACGTGCCATTCCGCTTAAACTTGTTGCCAGCTAGCTGTGCCCAGATTATATTGAATTAAATATTAATGGGGCATTGGGGCAGGAACGGCCGCCGCCAACTCCCTCCTCCAATCAAGAGCCCGTCCGACTAAAACTAACATCACGGCCGCCGTTATTCCACCACCTAAACCAAACACGTTATTATTTTGTGTAATTGCACGGAGGAGGGAAGCGACGATGAAGCGCGGCGGGGTCGCGACGACGCCCGGGCTTGGGGGAGGACGAGGATTCATGTTTCACGGACTCGGTGGGGCTTAAATGTTGAATTTGCGACGTGCTTCCTGGAGGAGGAACGGAGCGAAGGGGATCCGTGAGGCTGGTGTCGTTCTGAATGAGCGCTTTTAAATACCGATCGTCATGGGGGTCGCGTCGCAATCGAAAATCGCCACCTGTTGATCGAGGGTGGCAATAAAAATGCCCTGTACAAAGATCGATCGCTGCACACTCACAAAATGAAATTCGGAAGTTTTGTTATGTCGTACGGTAACCTATAATAACCTATAAGTTTTTTTTAAATTGGTCTCGAAGTCAATAGGTACAGTTTGAACGGTGTTAGTGTTACTTTTTTTTTGTGCATTTTTAAAGTGAAAAACAAACAATTTGTATGACAATTTAATTCATACACTAAAAATCCCATAAGCCTCGTCCTACGACTCGTAATTTTTTCAGAGGCAGTTTTTTTTTCGTTAAATTACCAGGCAACAAAATTCTCATTGAAATGTCAAGTTTACTTCGACAAAAAAAAGTTCTCGTGTAATAAGTGAAAACAAACAAGATAGTGAAGGTAGCAAGAGATGTTTTTTGGAAGAAAATTATGAAATTTTTTTTTTCCATTATACGTACGCTAATTGTTAAGCGCGAAAAAAAGAAAAACCTACCGTTAGAATTTTTTCGCTATCTCTTAATTTTCAACATACAAGAAAAAGCTCGTTTTTCAGGTGATTTCATACTTGAAACATATATTTCAGTAAGTAATTTTTTGCGAGTGTTTATTATACTTTGAAATGGACTACAAAATATCAAATTGTAATTGTAATTTATACGCGTGCGACCATGTATCGGGTGTTTTTTTAAATTTCACCTCGTAGTAGGCGTTGAAGAGTCGATTGTGAACGCACCAATCGTATAAAACGTAAGATTTAAACAGCTGATCCGTGATCCGTAACCTGTATAGTACGTTCACAATCGACTCTTCAATTTGTGGTCTCAAACGCTACTTTATAATACATCATACCTCATGAATTTTAGACGTTGAAATTATAGTAGCATTTTATTATTATTATCTGATAATGCAGAAAATTTATAAAAGAAACAACTGCGACATTTTACATTCGTAAGAATGGGTAATTTACCAATTTCATTGCCAAAAGCGACGCCACTGGTAAGCAGATTTTTCGGTGAAATGTCAAACAAACGTCAGTTTTAAAGTAGCGATATTGATGTTAACCTTGAAAATAGTTTTTGATTTCAGCAAAGTTTACGGATGTTTCCTGTAATTATTTCAAGCAACAATTATCCCAGAATAAGTGGTAAAATGAGTTTTTTCTAATTTGCTGTTTTAACAAAGCTGTTAACGCATTCGTTTTGAATGCGTTAATAAGCTATTTTAGAATTTGCATTTCTAATAGATATATTATTGTATATATTCAATTTGGAGTCGTTTATGGCTATCTATTAAAGCACTCGTGGTTTAATAGATCTGTAAGAAATTTTTTATCAATATTTCAGTGTATTATTGTCATTTACGGTTGGCTTCAAAAAAAAACGGGAGCTGTCAGAAAAAGTTCTGTCAGATTTTATTAAATTTTTATAGTTTGAAACGGCCTTTTAGAATTTAGGTTAAAAAACTGCACTTATGTGTCAGAAATACTACTGTCAAACAGACACAAATTGACATAAATTGACAAATTAAATTTTCAGTTCACATTTTTTTTTAATCCAACTGTACACCAAAAAAAACTTCCAGTATTAATGTTCAACCTCTACTTTTTAACATCTGTTGCAGATGTAGAGGCATCCGTTACCTTGAATTACCAATTAATACAAAATTCCCTAGAATTTGAAAATTTAATTTTTTTATTTAAAAATTAAAACGAGGGTGCAAATTCGACAAAATAACATAAAAACTCGTTTTATAAGGGCATTGGCGCACTCGTTCCATAAAAAAATCTCCTACGGCTCGTTTTTTAACTTACCCGACCAAAGGTAGGTAAGTTATTGTGATCGGTCCAAAATTTCGAATTGCTAATTTCATCAGATCTTTACGTTTTGAGGTCCTCTGAACACGTTTATGAAGTTTTTAGAATGATGTCTGTCCGTGCGTCTGTCTGTGCATCTGTCTGTCCCACTTTTCGTTCTCCCACGATTACTCAAAAACGCTTTGACCGATTGCTTTCAAATTTGACCAACACAAACTTACCCGTGGTCTCTCGAGTTGAAAAGCTTTTGGAGTCAATTGGACCACGGGGGATGGAAGAAAGTGGGGGTAGGTCGAAAAAATTATAAGGGAACATGGAAATTTGACTTTACCGTTTGAAAGGGCATGTGTTTTTATGTCGGAAACGATGTTTACCATTTGCGGATTTTTCCAATATGGCGGACTTATGAAGTAATTTACGTCTTCATAGGTCGACGGCGATAACTGCTGAAACTTTTAACAAAAAAATCTCGGATTTTGCCATTGGAAATAACTCTGTAATAGTGACCACCGAATAGAGTTTGCTGTCAATCCGACTACGAAGGGTGGAAGAGGGTGGGGGTTGCTCGAAAAAATAATGAGGTGACATGGAAATTTGACATTACCAGTTGAAAGGGCATGTGTTTTTATGTTGGAAATGATATTTACTACCTATTTGCGAGAATTAGAAGACGACTTATGTGGGTTAACACGGACAAGGTAGGTATCTCGGGTCAATTCAGATTGGTTTAAATTGATGTCGGGGAAGTTACTAGGCCGGGTCTTCGACTCGGCTCCATCCCTGATTTTTACACTTGGGACTCGTGCGCCAAATCAACCCTTATAAAACTCGTTCTTTAATATACTATTAACACATTCGAAGTCTAGGAACTTTTTTCAGTTAATAACATACATTGCCGACAACAAATTGACTCTGGTATTCTCTGCTATTTGCCTCATTTCTGGATAATTCATCTTTAATTGCAATTTTACTTGCGAAAAATCACAACCAACTGTCACAAAATTCCTTAAATTACCAAAATTGATTTTATTTGTAAAAACCATGTATCGTTTTATAAAATATAAGAGCACTTGTCATTTACTCCTGCGTGCGTGCGGCAGTCGTGCTGCAAATCTGACTCGTGTCTTAATATAAGTTTTATAAAACTCATGTTTTAATATACTATTACCATTGAAGATAAAAAAATAATAATTATTGATAATAATTAATTAATAATAGATTTTTCGATTTATCCACAACTGAGGATAGCAAGTATAGATCAGTGTACGATCAAGCTAACACGAAAAAACAAAAGATGAGGTTGATTTGTTTTCTTGTAGATCACTCTCTATTTTTTTATTTATTATTATTTATAATTTTCAATTTATTAATTTTCAATAATTTAGATCTTTAAAAGCATGCTACAATGGATTAAATAAAAATATGTAGCGTGTCTTCAAATAAATTCTCAATTAGAGTAGGCTGCGATTTTATTTTGAAATTGGCAACATGCAATTTCTGAAGGCAGTACAGTTGTTTATTCTGATCGTGACAAAAATGTTAAAGAAAACGTAAAATTCAAAACAAAATATATATCTTATTCTTAGATATCAAGATGTTTAAAATATCCTTCAGTTTGAATGCACAAACGAACTCGTCGCTTCATGCTGTCAAATGCATTTTTCAATTATTGGGGGTGATGTTAACACAAACATCTCTAATAGGTAGTCTAGTCCACCAACTATCAATAGACAAAAGATTTAAATCACCGCCTAGCTTTATTGAGAATTTCTTTAAAAGCGCTGTATTTTATACTGGGTTATTATAAATGATCGTAGTCGAAGCAGGCCATGCCCATGTTATGAAATTTTTGCCCCTTTCTTGTGAACTGTCAATTTTTCTCGCTGTCACTGTCATTTTTTAGGTGAAAAGTACGGTGATGAGACTTTTATTTTATTTTTAAATTAACGATTGAATTCAAAAATATTGAGTTGTTTTGCATCCAATTTAACTCCTGTGTGTTAACGGTGTGTACTAACTTATTGACATAATTTTGATGAAGCGGCAACCATAAATTTTACATTCAGTTTTTATGTCTACCTGGACTACAATCATTTATAATAACCCTGTATAAATGCCCGTTCAGATGATTTGTTTTCTGACATGAAATTATGTACTTTAAAATACAGGGTTATTCAGGAGAGAGATATTTCTGATTTTTTTTTGCCGCAACCAACAAAAAAAAATATATAACTGCGCAAACATTTACAGAAATCTTAATATTCAAATTGTATCCAACTACCGACTCTTATAATTTTTATCTACGATCGCGTAAAAAGTAGGCACTTTTTGCACTAAAAATCGTTGTCAAAGTTGACGTTTAGAGAAACTGACGGAATCGTTCTCTAAAAGTTTTAGAGCACGATTTCTCGCTTTTATGGCACAGAACTGTCAGAATACAACAACAATCGAATTTGTTGGAAACATTGTTTAGGTTGCTAAACGACGTGGTTCTCAAACGACTTTGGTTATTCATGAAATATTAAACCAATGAATTATTTTCTACAAATTTATGTTGAAACCGGTGTGATGATCTCACGATCGTAGATAAAATGTTGTAAGACATACGTGTAAAAACTTCCTTTGTTGCACTCACATCTTTTAAAATACTCCCTCGTACCTCGGTCGTATTTTAAACCCGTTCGTGCAATAAAGGATAACTTTTTACACTTATATCTTAAATAACTATTTTGCCGCAACCCGCAAAAAAATATTTTTTATGACCCTAAAATGAATAATTCAAAAAAGCATATGAGAAAGTAGTTTTTTTTTCTTTATTCTTACTGATTATTATTAACGAATTCAAAATGCAGCTATGTCCCTATTCTTCTTCAAGAAAACAATCAGAAAACGGAAAATACACAAATTCATAGCGGATTTACATCGTAAAACTGATTAAATCCAATTTTTTCAACAACATCATTAGTAATTTGGAGCCAGTCCACGAGTTAATGGAATTGTTGCAAACTTTCGTTTTTTCCTCTTTGCCATAAAATAATTACCGGCTGATGTTAAAGTTGGTGAATTAGTCGTGTGTAAGTACCGAACAGGTTGTTTCTAAACTTCAGATGTGTTTTATGGTTTTAATGGTTTTATTCATGCCGTCGGAGCGATTCATTAGTCGGTCTCGCGCTCGTGACGTCACACCAGGAGTACATCCAGTCCCTCCGACCTGTTCACTTGGTCCTCCACTTCTTCCCTTCGTCCGTCAAGAACTCGGCCTGATAAAATAGGGGTTGTTTACATGGCGGCAGATTTGCATCGGAGGCACGCGACTGAAATCCTGCAGATGGCGGCGTTCCATCACGCACCGCCGCCGCAGATATCGACGGGGCCGTCAGACGACAACCGCACAATCCACCCCGGCTGTCGACACGAAGAGAAACGTCGACGAAATCGCCACTCCGTCAAACTTATTGATGCAGCGCCTCGACTATTTCGTTTGCAACGTAACGAATTCAATCTGGAAAAATTCGAAAAATATTTCAAACGCGCCGGAAAATCCTTTATGTTACGGTTGAAATGCTGCCTAGCCCGCAGCTACGAGAAAGTTTTTGTTGCGGCGGAGTTACTTTTTTTGGGGGAGAAATTGAAAGATGTTGACTTTTTCGGTGAGGAGACTTTGTCATTAAAACGGTTGTTCGCGTCACTTATTAAATTTAACACGCCTCGGGGGCTGTTTGACCTAGAGGCGATTTGTGAACTTGCAGTTTTCAATCTGGTGGGTGAACAGACGAGCAACATCAATAAATTGATTAGGGTAGAAAATGGAATCAGATCACGAGCTTATTATATTGTGGAACAAGGAAATTGTATCCAAAAGAATGATTGTGTGGAGGCGGAATCAAAAAAAGAATTGAATTACACTATTGTGATCACTGAGGAGTTGAGAGGAGGGCCAAAAACCAAGAAGGGATAAAACGCAACTCGCCATGTGCAAAATGGAAAAAACCGTCGATTATTGTTCGTCAGAACGTTTGATTTTTTTCCGTGACGAAACTGGCATGTTGTGTACTGTTGTTAACTTCATGAATAACCCCTGAAATTAAACGAAACCTTGAATAATCAACAATTTCAAAACCGAACATCTGTCCGGCTTCCCATAACGATGAAGTTCTCGCGTTTCCCGTCGAATCCCGAAACTCGGTCCCATATTTTCTTGTATAATTCATAAAGTCATTCCGGTCGTACACTTGACGCCGTAACTTAATTGTAAACGATCGTCGATGAACCGTTTCCCCTTTTCGGTCCTTTCAAGCGTGCCGCTCGTGCTTCGGCCGCCGTAAAAGCTCTAATTCCGGCCACGATAAAAGAATTCGCGGAATGACGAAGCACCGAAGTATGCAGGAATTTGTCGGGGTGCATCGTGTAGCAACATGCTTGTGCAAAAAAAACTTCCAGCGGAGCGGAACTGGCGAGGTTGAATCGACGCCCAAGAAGTCGAGGACCGATCGACGTCGACATTTCGTCTAATTTATTCGTTTGTCGGGGGCAAATTTTCGCGTGCGTCAGCTTGAAATCCGTCGTGTCGCAAATTAAATTTGGAATAGTCGGCCGGAGAACCTGGTTATGGATATGTCCTGTTTAAAATTGAATTTTCCGACTGGCGTAGTAATTTCGATGGGCATCGGGTTCGATTCGTGAGCACTTGTGCGTAGTTGGTCGAGGTAGCAAGAAATGTTTTTTGGAGGAAAATAATTATTTTTTTATTTTCCTTTATGCGGCAATTGTAAAGCGCGTAAACAAGAAAAAAATGCCTTTGAAATTTTTTTGGTATCACTTTTAATTTTCAATATATGTAGAGTCGTTGACCAAAATAAAATAGAACAAAGTGTTACCTTAGACAGTTTCACAATTCAAAAATTTGTGTAGTGTAACTGAGGCGTATGTGTCTCAGATTACAACTTGATTTGACTTGACGATTGATTTACAAAAAGTTAGGTTGTGTTTTTTCACTTGTCATCTCGTCACTGTCACTTTGTTCAATTGAATGATTCTGAGTTTTTGAAATATTGTCGAATGATGACACTTATCAGAATTGTTTTTTTTATTTTTGACACTTTTGTTTCCTAAGAGATGGATTTCCCAAAAATATCGAATTACACAATCGAAATTTACTTTGTCCTATTTTATTTTGGTCAACGACTGTACAAGAAAAAACGATGCCATTCCTAAAGACAGCACAGTAGTGACATTTCACATGACAGTACAGTTATTTAAACACCGTTCACGTTGTTTTGGCATAATTGGAGGCCATGTTTTATCTTTTCAACGTTGGACACACTGTTTGATTTCCCTCATTAAAGTACCTGACATGCAGACCTACCAAAGTGAACATAACATGTTGCTGAATTTACTGCGATGTCTGAGTATTCTTGTATTGCAAACTAGTAGTAAAACTGACAACAGTACACTAGACATTGACGCTATTCATAACCTCAAACTTGTAAAAACATAACCTAATTCAACAGACAACTTTACTATCAAATTAAACATAAAATTTCCATGACCTCCCATTATGCCAAAACAACGTGAATGCATTTTATTCTGGACATAAATTACTAAATCCTGTTCACGTTGGATTGAACATTGGTGGTGCAAATCGCACATATTTGTTTGCACCACAGCTGTAATTTCCAACGTGAACGGGCATTAGTTTATTTAACGAGTTCGTGTGTAAATTGGGCTTTTTTTGGTATCAGTGGGTCAGTTTAAAACGCTCGTTTCACTCGCGTTTTAAAGACCCACATGTGTTAAAAAAAGCCCAATTTGCACAAGGACGAGTTGAATACAAGGTTTTTTTGTTCGACGAACCCCTTAAAGGCTCCAAATCGTTTAAAATCTTTTTTGTGCTGCCGTAATTTTAAGTGGACGATTAGCGTGCGGCAATGGAAATGAGAAAACTCTAGTGCTGCAATGGACAAAGAAGAAATCTAAGGCAAGAAAAAATAAACTAATTGTGGCAAATCAAGTATTGCTGAAAGACAATTATGTCTCTAATGTATAAAACAAAATGTGTTAATTTTAGGTTTGGGGGGTTTATTTATAAAAATTTCGGTTAGTTATAAAGTTGCGTTTGAATTTTAAATTCGAGCACTGACAGATTGACATTTGACATATTTAGTGCTAAATTGATTACCAACATAATTTTGTTTAAGTAATATTTATTATGTTAATGATTCAAAAATATGTTTTATTACAAAAGGCAGCACAAAAAATATTGTATGGTACTCTTGTGAAAACTCCATTGCTTTACTCACTCACATACAGCGCTCGACTGCGTCTCGCGCCATATTACCGTTCGTAAAGCAATGGATCGTTTTTCAACACTTGTAACATAAATAACTATTTCCGTTGACTGCTTGTTAGTTTCAATATCAATGAATTAATAATATAGTGTATTAATTAATAATATAGTGTATTAATGGACCTCATTAATACACTATTTTTCATTAATCAACGATTTTTGCGATTTTGACGTTTTGATGATTTTGATGTATAAACAACTTCGAACATGCATTGTTTGCACTTTCCTATACTGCAGCAGATAGTGCAGCCGGGTTTCCTATATTTTATAGCTCCATAACTGCACAATTACGAAGTCACTTTTTCAAAAACCGACCTTTTTGGTTATAATTCGCATGTCATATTTTTCAAAGGTAACTAGGTTTTCTTAGCAACCGTGATTTTTACGTGAAATTGAATGTGAATCGAGTTGTTGAGTCTTCTGACACTCTTTGTGGAAAAGTGAATAGAAAGTGTTGAAAAATTTAAAAATGGCCTACCCTGAGGACAAAAAAAGGATGAAGGTATTTTATAAGGTCTCATCTTTATCGAAAAAGATGAGATTGGTTTTGATTTGGCTTTAACTTGAAATTTTGTCACCAAAAAAAGTTTGCGGTCAACGAAAAAATGTTGTAATCAACTCGTTTGTTAATGGGCGATTAATAATCTCAACTATTAAAGGCACTCACTCGCTACACTCGTTCGTGCTTTAAACAGTTTCGATTATTAATCGCCTTCATTAACAAACTAGTTTATTAAATAACTATTAAATTAGCTTGACGTTTCGTTTTGACAAGTTGTGACATCATACCTAAATCATTTAAATCCACCTTAAAGCTTTGAAAAAATAAATGACATGATTCGTTCTCAAAAGTTGCCAATGTGATGCAACAAATAAAATAGCTATTAAAATTAATTGTTGTTCTTTTAGGCCTTAGGACGCAAAAGGCATTATTTACGACCGCAAATTACTGTATAAGTGACTTAATTTTGATACGATTTTACAAAAACAAAATTTTTGTCCTTCAGTTTGATAGTTTAATAGCTAGTCTAGTCTACACAAAAGATAAATTTTAATTTGAAGGCATTCTATTTTCTATAAATGCATATTCAGATGATTTGTTTTCTAACATGAAATTACCTTAAAGTATAAGAGTGAGTACAATTTTAATATTAATATTTCTGACGAACTGACGAAAAGCGAACGCTTTTTTTTTTGGCCTTAGACGCCGAGATTTGTTTATTGGGGCGTATTTCTGTGATATTACTCTTGGAAATGAAATGTCAGACTTTCAGTCAACAATAGTGGCATTGTTACCAAAATAGAATTGTGGAATTGGGGCGTCGTTCGTCGTGAATTGCGGTGGAGTGGTCGGAAGTAATTGACCGATCGGGACCTCCGCTTTTCATTTTAGGAAATTTCTCAAAATTTGATTCGCAAGTTGCCCTCCGGATTCGCGACCGTCAGAGCTCTACTTCGAAGACCATTTTTGCATCCGAATGCAACGAAAATTGTTTTCAAATTACGTTGCGTTTCTTTCGTAACAATCTACGTTGACGAATTTATTTGGAACGAACGCGAAGAACGAATCTAGTGTCGAGTGGGGATAAGTTTTCAGCAGAAAATGTAACTCGATTTAAACTGAAAAATTCACGCTGCGAAATTCAACGGGCGGGTTATTAAAACAGTATGCTGCTAAATATGAGAAAGAACGTTGGAAAAGCTGAAGCGCGATGAACTGGAGAATAAGGCGCAAAGTTAATTTATTTTAAGTTTCTATAGGCCATCACACACAGTATTACACGCAAGGGTGACTTTTCATTAAAATTATGTCAATTTTAAGTTCTCGGGAAAAGAATAAATTCGACTCTTGAGCACCGAATAATCCTTCATAAAAATGTGCCCCCCGACAAAACGCGTAGTGCGCTTGACAAATGTCAAATGGGCGTCGAGAAGCGCCTCCCTCGGCGAACATCCGAACTGTATCTGCAAGAAAATTCAATCTGATCTTACGAGGAGATATAATTATTATAATTCAAAATGGTTGTCGATGCAGCAGGCCATGAGTATGCACAAAAAAGTAACAAAATACATATCAATTTTGACAGTTTGAAGTCATGATCTAAACTAAAAGAAAAGGCAAGCAAAGTATAAAAGTGAAAACTATCAGTTCATTCTTAGAGAACAACCTGAACATATCAATAAAAATCTAAATGGCATGGGGAGAAATAACAATTGTTTATAATAATTACCAAATTCTCTGATGTTGCCAGATGTTTTTTGGTTAGAAGCGTTATTTATTAATCATTTGAAGCTTTTACAAGTTCGTGATAACAACGACAAACTGTCTCACGTTCTTTTAACGCTTAAAAACGACATTGTTCTTGTTCTGAAACTTGAAAAATTTGAGAAAAGACTGAAAATAGTAAACTATGACGATGACGCTTGACGACCTTGACGGTTTTGGGCAACAAACTGTGAAATTATTATACAGTGTGGAAACCACTTATGGAATAAATTCAGTAATTTCAAAACTAATGACATTTGTCAAAAACGCTGAAACAGGTCGATTTTTATTTCTCATGATGCTTATTTTAAGTTGCTTCACTTGTTCATGACGTCATTCATTTTTGAGCTATGACGTCACCACCATTTTTTTTAAATGACAACACTGACTTTTTTCTTCTTTTTCTGATAGACCTTACTACTACCTAAACAATTAATGAAAAAAATTGGTACCTTAGATAACAATTTTTTTGAGAAAATGATAAATTTTACTTCAAAAATTTAATTTAATTTTTAATGTAAAAATTTTAATCGACCTTAAACAGAAACAAACAAACATCGAAGGTTGACAATAAAATGTAACGCAAATGTTGAAATTACCCCCCGCCAACTTTTGGCACTGTACACCGCGCTCAATAATGTCAGGGCTGATTTGTTCCATTTCAGCGCGAATTCTCTGTCATAAATCTTCTAAATTGTTTGGTCTATTAAAGTAAACCCTCGATTTTAAATAACCACATAGAAAAAAATATAAGTACAATAAAAATTAAATGAAAGTTTTGAAATAAAATTTGTTATTTTCTCAAAAAAATTGTTATGTATAGTTCTCCCAGAGCTGCAGCGGTTTTATGGCAGGGCAATAGTAATTATTACGCCTGTTGAGATGCCGATACGCGACATAAACAGACCCCTGTCAATCATCATTTTCGTTCTATACCTGTCAGTTTACAGGGTAGTACTTGGACGAATTTACGATTAGGGGTTGTACTTGCGGTTTAAACCTATTGTCGGTGTTGTTAACGTTTATACAATGGTACCCTGCCATAAAACCGCTGCAGCTCTGGGAGAACTATAAGGTACCAATTTTTTTCAGTCATTGTTTAGGTAGTAGGAAGGTCTATCAGAAAGGGAAGAAAAAAGTGGGGGTTGTCATTTAAAAAAATTGGTGATGACGTCATAGCTCAAAAATGGATGACGGCATGAACAAGTGAAGTAACTTAGAATAAGCACTATTAAAAACAAAAATTGACCTGTTTCAGCGTTTTCGGCAAATGTCATCAGTTTTGAAATTACTGAATTTATTCCATAAGTAATTTCCACACTGTATAGGTACTCCGTACTCTGATAGATTGTACGTTTTTTGACAGAAGACAGGCACCGAAACAAGTGTGGCAGGAATTAATCTGCAAGGTTGCAACGGTTTTCTACATAACGTGAAACAATTGAGATGGAGAGTTTAGTATTTTTCATTGCTTTATGTTTTTAATTTTCAGTGCCAACTGCGTGGACAACCATTTTGAAATCTGATATTTATACGACCTTTGACTTTTAAAAAATAAAACACTCGCTTTCCCATAATAATGATAAGAATGATAAATTATTTTTCTCCAAACCTGACGTGTTGTTTACCGTCGTCGGCCATATTTTTTTGAGAATGAAAAACAAATAAATTGTCTTTGTGAACATAAATTTGTTGTTTTTGTCAACGTTACGTTCGCCGCCGAAGCAAACACTACCTTTTTATTCCAATCTGTTGCCTAATCTGCAGCAGTTCCGCCTCCGACAACAAATTAATTAAAACAAAATGCCGGCTGCGTAAACAGCCTTTTGTGATCCCGATTCGACGACAGGATCTTTCGCCGAGTTCATATTCATAATTTTGCGCCTCTCGCGCTATCTTAATCCGGCTTCGCCGCTAATTTCCGGTGCGAAATTGCCAGAAGCGTCGCCGTCGCTGGGGACGAGTTCCACCAGGTGAACGCAACCGTGGGTCGCAGTCTCTCGACGTTTGATGGCGTCGGAACGCCGTTCAGATTTCCCCTAGGATGACAAAGACTCCACTAATCGCCCTCATCCGAGCTCGACGACACATAACTCCTCGACCTTCCCCGTTCTGATGCGTCCCCGTCTAATAACCATAAAAGAGACTAATAGGGACGTCAGCGCGTTTTTTTTTCTGCCGTACGAGGGCCCCTCTCGGAATCTCAGTCCTTCGCAAACTTGTTAATTTTCCCCCGTCGACCGTCGTGCGACATTTCATCCCTCCCGAGGGTTGAAAAGGGTACAAATCGTAATTAATTGTGAACGATGTTTAGGACTCGCCGTGTTAATCTCGTCGTGTGACAAAACAAATAACAGCATGTGGAGGTAAAAAGTGACGGAGTTGTCGCCATGGCCGCGCCAGAATTTAATTAGGGCAAGGGAACGAGGGACGACGACACAATACACCAATTAGGAACGATAAGAATATTGTTGTAGGTTCCGGGACAAAGCAACAATCGCGTTTAACGAAGCGAAATTCGACTTTTAAATTGGTGATTTATCGGAGGGACGAGTGCGCACCTTAAAACGCGGTGTCGAGCCGTAAAACACTAACATGACTTATATTGTGGTAATAAAAAAGAGAGGGCGAGGGTTGGCGACCGAGAAAAAATAAAATGCCCTCGGGACCACCTCAACATACTTTTTTATTTTTTTAATGGGGGAAAAATGTTCACGGTTGTGGCCCCACCCGTTCCCGTGTAATTGTGTTAAGCAGAGAATTTCGTTTTTATCCTCCTTCCGGAGATAAATTAAGACAGCAGTAATAAAAAGTCGCCATAAAATGAACAAGTCGAGCGTTATTGTTATCGAGTCGGGTCGGCATGTGTGGCATTTCTGATGTCAATAATTTTAAGGGTTTTTGTCGACCTTTAATCCGGCCGGAAGCAATCTACGACCAAATTTAATTTTGACTAAAGTCATCCTAATTGCATCGACGCACGGGGCGACTAAGATGAAATAGCACCGCGACTTCCCCGACCCCGTTCTACTTAATTCGGTTTTCGTCCTATGAAGCACTTCGATGGAGTCATAATGGCCGTAGAGCGCGGGCCGGGAGAGGCAATGATATTTTTTGGAATTTAATTGGATACGCGAGCTGCCGGGGCCCTTTTCATATTTAATTTTTATTAATTCCACGGCGCCCGGGCATAATTTTTAATAATGTGCATTTGCCGCACACGCTCCCCACATCAGCTCCTCCTGGTGGCCGACTTTTGAAACTCTCAGACATCTGTCAAGTAAATGACATCCGTCCGGCTTCCCTCGGGAATTTTCTCCCAATTGGCTGAATTTTGGTATATGGTTTCGTTTAATGGTTATAAATAATACATCAAAAGTACCCGTCAATCCTGCGGAAAAAGGTACAGCACCTAAGATGTGTCAAAAATTAGTTTTTACCAAATATCTCTTTATCCATTGGTTCTAGGCTACGACCAAAATAGTTATTATCAAATGTATATAGTGAAATTTTTTTAATAAACAATTGTCAGTGTCAAAATGAAGTAAAAAACCATACTGTACCACCCTAAAATTTGGACATATGGACCAGCTGTATAACAATTTGACACCAAATCATGGTTAAGGTTATGTTCACTTCACTTCCCGTACCTTTCTTCCGTGAATTCATTTTCAAAACAGATTTAACGAGAAATCAGGAGAAACCTTTTCGAATTTGAAATAAACTCTCGCTCGTTAGGGCGCAGGCTCAGTTACATAAAAAAAATGTAGACACTCAATGTGACCAATCGTATTATCATGAAAATCACAGTTTGGCTCATACCAACAAGACAACGTTTTGACAATTGTTTATTAAAAAAATTCAACTATAGATTGTTATAGGTTCTGTACCTAGTGTTTTCATTAAAGAAACCGTTTTCGCATATTACAGCTTAATAGGTACAGTGGGGAGCATGGAATTTCGGGCAGCAATTTATATGTCATTTAAAAAACAATGTAGTCTAAGCTTTATTGCCATAAATATCATAATAATTATTTTGACTGAAGTTCAACATAAACTGTCACAATTATGCACAATAATTTTACATTTTAGTTATTGATTTCCAAAGTTTAATAAAATAAACTGTTCAGTTTTCGGAAAATCACATCTAAGCACTTGAACTTTTCAGGATTGATGAATGCAATTTGTCAAAATGACGTGACGATAGTAGATATTAAAATGAGGTTATTAGTACCTAAAGGCTAAAGTCTGCTCGAAATTCCGTGCTCGCAATCTCGTAGTACCATCGTGATCATTGAAAACCTTACTGTAGAGTGTAGACACTTCCAAAATCCCGATGGTACATTTGTACATACCTAGATACCTAAAGTTCATTCAAAAATCAAAAAACCACCAACGTCGCATTTTCCTCGATAATTATCGGCAACGCTGCCTAGTGTAAAATTTGGTGAGACTTGTAATTTTTCTGGGCATGTTTAAGTAAAAATAATAAGAATCAATAAATTAAGAAACGTGCTGCTAAGAAAACAATATGAACGAAATTCAAAGCAATTGAATTTTATTTTGAATCAAATAAATGTCAATTTATAGTTACCAACATAGTATGAAAAAATATCTACCTAGGGTTTTTTAAATTTTACCAACCTAAAGCAACAGGTGGTTTTTGATTTTTGAATGGACTTTAGTTAAAGTTGGTAAAATTTAAAAAACCCTAGGTAGTTATTTTTTCATGCAATGTTTGTAACTATAAATTATGACATTTAATTCAAAATAAAATTGGAATTTCGTTCAAATTGTTTTATTATTGCTCAGTACGTTTCAGTTATTTATTAATTTTTATTGTTTTTGCTTAAACATGCCCAGAAAAACAAAACACAATAAATACTTAACCTCAAAATTACAGTTCTCATCAAATTTTATACTAGACAGCGTTGCCGATAGTAATTATCGAGGAAAATACGACGTTGGTGGTTTTTTGATTTTTGAATGGACTATAGAGTCCAGTCACCATATTCAAAATATAAGGCAATTGGCCATGAAAATGCACACCAGCCTTTATATTTTGTTACAAAAACTAAACATCAATTGTGACAGTTTGGGGTTATGATCTAAAAGAAATGATAAGCAAAGGATAAAGGTGAATACATTTTAGTTTTGTTGATGGAAAACTATCAGTTCATTCATAGAGAACAACCTGAACATATCAATAAAAATCTAAATGACATGAGGAGAAATAATTACGATAATTACCAAATTCTCTGATGTTGTCAGATGTTTTTTGGTTAGAATAGAAGCGTTATTTATTAAGTTAACAAATGTCTAAAAACAAGAAATCATAAGGCGTTCGTTAAAATCTTCTAGACCTTGAAGTTTTTTTTTTGACAAACCAAATCAAAGAACTCTAAAATTGCTATAAATGGCCGTACTGCCAACTTAAATTTCAGTTTTCAGGGCCAACTGCATCGACAACCATTTTGAAATGTAATCTATCGGGTGTTCATTTAAATTTCCTGTCAAAGTTTGCGTTGAGAAGTTGATTGTGAACGCACCACGGATCACGGATCAACTGTTTAAATCTACCCACTTTTTGTGTTGTTTGTGTTTTGACTCTGCAGACTGACGAGTGATGCGTTCACAATCGACTCTTCAACGCCAACTTTGACGGGAAATTTAGATTAACACCCGATACCTACTACAAAGGAAGGTTTTGAGATATTTTATTTTTTAGATGAACACCCGATACCTACTATAAAGGAAGGTTTTGAGATATTTTATTTTTAAATTTTAAAAAATCGTATTTTTTTATTTGCAATTGTTGGTCGCATAATTAAACATGTTTTTGTCCTATTTAGTCTTTGTCTTTGATTTTTGATTGATGCAACATTTTTTTTAACTGAAGAACTCGTTCGACCACACGTTCTAGAAGTTACTTCAGCTTGTGCTTTTGGACATTCGCTCTGCCTCGAATGGACCAATCCGATAAATTTGGAAAACCTAGTTTCGTTATTAGTCCGTATTGGCTGCCAATTTCGAAATTAAACAACCCTCGAGTTTAGTTTGGCAGCAGCATGGCTGACCGAAGCCATCACGATCTCCATTAATTTACGCATGACGTCACCCACTAATCGAATGACGGTTTGCCCCGAACACAGTCTGGATAAAACGAGATCCTTTCATCCCGATCCAGTCTGATTTTTTTTTTTTTTTTGATATGACGACGCACTTTATCTGCAATTAAAACTTTTTGAAGAGCTTTCCCCGACATTTACACCACATTACGACTCGTTTTTTTACTGGAGCGTGCAAGAAATTAATCACCCTCGTACGAACTGTCAGGTATAATTTATTTGGCAAGATCTTGTCACGGCTTCTTCTTGATGATCACTTTGGCCTCGATGATGACACACATGATCCTCTTGCCGCTGCGGCCGTCGAACATGTCACCCCTCACCCGCCAGAACCACTCGTCCACCGGAAACAAAAGGAAAGCGGTGACGTCGAAACTGCTGTTGATCGACTTGTACGTCCCCTAAAAACAAACCTTGGGTCAACCCGAAAGAGAAATTTCCGAAACGGAACCTTCTTGAGCGGACACTTCCATTTGGGCTCGATGGTGGCGAAGAACGGGTTCCACAGCTCCGAGTCCGACTGGATCAACTTACAGTAGTGCTTGGTGGTGAAGGAGTGAAAGTCCTCGCAAGTGTCCAGGTTCTCGCGAGATCTGCACCTCTTCATGGTGAGCGACAGCTGAAAGGTAAATCAAACTGGCAGGTTCGATTGACACTCGGAGACTGTCGATTACCGACGGCGGGTCTGGTATGTCCTCTTTCACCACGATGGTGGAGTTCATGTACAGCTTGTTGCCGACGTTTCGAATCCCGTAGTAGTTGAAGACGATTTTGATGTCTTTGTAGCCGCGACACATCCCGTCGAACCTGTCGAAGCGAGCCTGTTTTCCCTGGAAAGTCGCGCTTGGAAGGGTGCGATCAGAGCTTGACGAGACTTACTCCGATTTGCATCACGTCCCAGCATTGTGAAGCCCCGAACAAGTACGGAAGGACGAGCAGAGCGACAGCTTTCATCGTTTGTTGTTATTTAATTTTGTTTGTTCGTCGAGAGGTCTGGTCGCTTATTTAAAAACGATTTATTAACAAAAAGGGTTTATTATGTCATTATAATGGCATTTGAAATTCGATGGGATGCTGTGATAACAAATGTAATTATGTACTTTATGTTATGGCTCAAAAAATGTTGCCACGGGGGGAGTTGCACCATCTTGCTAAAACATAAACATGTTGCGGTAATGATTGAGAGTCTTGATTAGTAGATACCTGTACGCAGATAGGTATTCTTTTGTTTCCACGAGCTGTATCAGCACAATACAAGTCCAAACAAATCACCCACAATACGTTACAGCGAAACAACTACCTGCAGTGAACATTATAATTAGGCATGTTTGCTTTGATAAGTAGAGAACTCCCCGAGAAAGCACAATAACGATATTACGATAACGTTTGTGCTGTGCATTAACAAGATATTCCCGGCATCCTCCGAGTGACTCCTTAGCCCATTATGCCAAACCGCAGCACCTGAAGCACCCTCGCTCGCGTTGATTCATTTGTGTGTCTCCCCCGGCCCCACTCAAATTAAGAAAATCTCCCCGAATAGTTCCAACGCACAGGTGGTTAGGCTTATGCGTTTTTCGCCGAGTTTATACAAGCTAAAATCAGCGGAACGAAACCTGGGGAAAAGTAAGTGAGGAAAATCACGCTCCGTCTAACATGAAAACCCCGCGGTGAAATCGACGCCTTTTTTTCTTCGCGCCAAGTGGTAACGAGAGACCGCGCGAGACTGACTGGAAATGATGAAAAAATTCAAACGAACCCTCAAGAATCTTCAAGTCGAGAGGGTGGGTCGTAACGTCTTGTTTCTCGCGATCTGTAATTGCCATGAAAAAATATGTATTCCGAAAAAACTCGGACAGGTCAAATTTAACTGCTTTCTGCAACATCTGCTTCCAAAGAATTTTTTTTTTAATCACATATTATATCCCAAGTGCAATAGTATGTATATTATGTTATGAGGAGCAAAAATGAAGTTTTATGTGCTGCGGCTGGTAGATTGGCTGCCGAACGCAGTGAGGCAGACAAACCAGCCAAAGCACATAAAACCATTTTTGCTCCGAATAATATAGATACTATTTTTTCTTCAAACCTTCATAACAAATTATTTAAGACATGTTAAGAAACCAGGTAGAAATTTCAAATGATTTAGCTAGTTTACTACTAGCTACTTTACAGCCGCTCAGCCGGAGATAATAACTTCACGGACGCCCTCAGCGGAGATAATAACTTCACGGACGCTCCTCAGCGGAGATAATAACTTCACGGACGCTCCTCAGCGGAGATAATAACTTCACGGACGCTCCTCAGCGGAAATAATAACTTCACGGACGCTGGTCAGCTCGTTAGATGCCATGATAATGAAGTGACACTTTAGCATTGTCAATGCAGCAGTGCAATGTCATATTTTACGGACGTTTGAAGAAAAAAAATTTTATCGGAAATTTTTTTGCTAATGAACGAAAACATCCATAAATGAGGTCAGAAGACCAATTATTAGCAAATAAGAGCACGAGACGAAGTCGAGGGCTTTTATTTGATAATAATTGGTCTTCTGGCCGAACAATTTATGGATGTTTGAGTTCATTAGCAAAAAAATTGCCGATATTAAAATTTTGCACGAGGGGTATACGGCTGATTATTTCCTGAATAGAATGAAACCAAACGCATTATTTCCAACCCTTTTTATTCAAAATAATTTATTTAAAAAAAAATCAGCTACTGACATTTTTTATCAGATTATTGCACAGTGTGCATTTTAGAGAAATTTTATCGGGTTATTTTTTGTTTTCTCGTTTTGATTGGTCAATATTTGTCACGCAATTGGTTGCTAAACACATCAAGGAAATGCTCAAATTGATTATTATTTTTTGCTTACGTACGCTAATCGTCTTTGGAACTTAAAACGAACGTTTTTCAAAGTTTTATCCTGGATCGCACTTGTTTCATCCCTAATCCTTTATTCCTGTTGCTCCATTTGAAATCAACCTTGTTTTTAACATAAAAAATTTAATGTAGTAAGATTGGAAAACCGCGCAGACCATTCAATAAATCTTCATCAGAATTAAAATTACATTACTTTGCTGACATTGAAATATCGATACTCAACCACGAGACTACTTACCTATCATTTTCTCATTAAAGAATTTCTTTTTGTGGTAATTTAGACGCTTTTAAAAGTCGATATCTCGGGAAACATCGATCCACACGTCATACATTGCACATAGCCATAAATCAGTACTTATTTAATAGTTTATCCAAAATGCAAAAAATTGGGGGTGCTATTGAGTGATTCAAAAAATTCAAAATGATTGTGGATAAATATGGCAACTATGTAACGAAAATTTATGTGGCAATTTTGTGGTGGGGTAGAGTTGACATTTGTATGACATTTCATTTGCGTGCATTTGATTTTTTTTATATTGGGTGATTCAAAATGATTGTGGATTAGTATGGCAACTATGTACGAAAATTTATCTGGCAACTGTGTGGGTGGGGTAGAGTTGACATTCGTATGACATTTCATAATCCTGCATTTGATTTTTTATATCATTGCACTCTCAAAGAAATGTCAACTCTATCCTACCCATACAGTTGCCACATACGTTTTCGTACATAGTTGCCATACTTATTCACAATCATTTTGAATCACCCAATACCAATGCACATTGACGACAATTTTCAAAATTGCGCGACTACGAACAAGGAAAGGTCAACTTTATCCTACCCACCAGTTGCCACATACATTTTCGTACATAGTTGCCATATTTATCAACAATCATTTTAAATCACCCAATATTTAAAAAATTGGCGATGACGTCAGTACACGGAAACGGAAAGGACCAAAAGAATGAAAATTATGAAAATATGTTTCTTTTAAAAAGTAAAAGTGATCTGTCCTTTTCGCCTCACTCTCACTGTATTGTGTATGTTGCGACAGTACGTGAATTCTACTGGGCTCACTCGGTAGTAGAGAATGCGAGACGCCGACTGGTACCAATAACAATAACTAATAATGTTTGACGTTTAAGTGTCATTCATATCGGCTCTAATTGATTCGATTCGGTAAAGACGCGGAGTGGGGGATCGTCAAGGAGAAAAACGACTACAGCGGGTGCTGTTTCGTTTCTTTGTTACAGTTTAATTGCTTGCACACACATTCGTGACAGTCGAAATCATTACCAACACAATAAAGAAAAAAAAACCGCTACAATAGACTTGGAAACTCAGCCAAACAGGCAATAGCGTTATTGAAAACACCATTACGAAAGTAATATTCAATATGAATCTTTTATGTTCTGAAGTAAAATAGTGACAGTTGTTTGACATTTATTAGCTGAGTTAGTAAAGATACGAAAAATCTGACACTGTCAAAGTTATAGCGGTCCCTTTCTAAGTAATTGTTGATCGCACGGTACAGTTGGCTTCAAAAAAAAACGGGAAATGAAATTTGACTATGATTTGTGTGAATTTTATTAAGAGTCCCTTAATTTTGTCCAGAAGTGTATTTGAATATTTTACGTACAGTTTAGGGAAAATTGCGATGTAAATCACTCTTTATTGTCAACGTGACATTCAAAAGTCCAATTTTGATATTTTGATATTTTCTGGTCAATCAAAATCGTCGCAAATGGTAGAATTGAGGTTAATAATGTAAAGCCTATTTTACATTTTTTGGCAGTATATTGACAGTGATGCCCGAAATTCCGTGTCTCTAACTGTACCTACTATTGGGAGCACGGAATTTCGGGCAGACTTGAAATTTGACTGATATAAGATGTGATGATATAGGCTTTAGGTGCTAGACGTATTAATAATCTCATTCTAATATCTACTATTGTCACATGTCATTTTGACAAATTGCATTCATCAATCCTAAACTGTTGCAAGTGCTTAGATGTGATTTTCTGAAAACTGAACAGTCTTTTATTAAACTTTGAAAGTCAATAACTAAAATGTAAAATAATTATGCATAATTGTGACAATTTATTTTGAAGTTCAGTCAAAATTTATTATTATGACATTTACGACAATAAAGCTTAGACTACATTGGGTTTTTTTAAATGACATATAAATTGTTGCCCGAAATTCCATGCTCCCAAACAAAGTTTTTATAATATAAGACAACAGATAACAATAAAAAAGTTGTGTTAGTTCGTCTTTGTATATTTTTAGGTTTTGAAGTTGACATAAGTGTTGCCAACGCTTCACTACGCAGAACGCAATAACAAAAACACCTACACCGTGCGGAACAGTATCGAACTAGAGAAAGTAGGCTCGATCGTGGTTCCTAGGGGAGTGTTTGAGAGTTAGATTTGAGTTGGCAACCTGGTTTTCACAAAATTTGTGAAGGTAATTCAAGCAAATTTAAATAGTCAACATATATTTATATTTTATTTTCACTCTAGAAACATTTTGTTAATAAGGAGTTTTATTTAAACGCAGATAATGATCATTTTGGCAATAAAAGTGCAGCCAATTATCATCGAAAAACGCCGCTAGGAACCAGGATGGAGCCAACTCTATTTAATATACTAATTTTATATCGAACCATTGATTCCACTCCACAAATATCTAAAAAAACGTATATTAAGAGTCCTGTGTAATTCGAATATATCTGATTTTTGCCGCTAGCTTAGTGTGGTACCAAATAAAAAAACAGAGGTTATGTAAGTCCGTTAATGCTTGATTTTTTAGTAAAGACTGTTGTAAGATGAAAAGTAATTAGAATAGAAAAACTGAAGAAAATCACAAGCAAAACTAAGACGTCGAACTCACAATTGACACTAAGATTTGACATTTGACTGTTGACATCTGATTTGACAGCTTTAACGGCTCGACATAGTTCGACACAATAAAATTATAGAACCGCACAACTCTTGATACAGGGTGACTGACGAAAAACCTTTGATGCTGTATCTTGCTTATTTTTTATCCGATTTGAATAAATGATACGTCAAATGAAATAATTTTGAAAACACTTCAATACCAACTTAATAAAAAAAAATACTTGCGTCCAGTTTTTGACAGATGAACATCAGCTTCTTTTTTTCAAATAGCACTGTACATTTTTTTCATAAAAGTATTATAGAGATTTGTCTTCTGAATATAAAAATGCAAAGAACTGTACCCATTCATTAAACAAAAGTCGAGAAATTAAAGAGTAAATGTACAAAATTTAAAAATCAAGTGACCAAAATAAACAAGAGAGAAGTTTGTTCTAAATGCTCGAAATGACTAGGTAAGCTCTGAATATTCATTTGTCAAATCAGTTTGATGATAATAATAATAATAATAATGTTGCTGTGGAAGAAAATTTCCACAGACTATTTAGTGTTAACGTGTGGTGTGGCATTTTTGGAGATAGAATGGACTAGTGGGTCCCTTTTTTATTGATAGCAGTCTCGATCAAACAAAATATCATATTATTTATTATCAAACGAAATAAGCTACTTTCTGGATGAGATACCATTAGCAGTGTTGAATAGAGTCGTGTTTCATTAGGACGGCACCATACCACGTAATGCACGCGTGAATTTTGTATTTTTAAATCATTTAAATCATTTTGGTGAACGATGAATGGGTGCTCATGGAGCTATTCGATGGCCCGCTACTTCCCCAGATTTGAATTCATTGGATTTTTTATCTTCTTTCGAAACTTTCGAGACAATGTTTATTTGACCCCACCAGGTACCCAAAAAGAGTTAAGAAAATGGATAGTGCCAGTATGTCAGGAAAAACCCCGAAATTTTTTACTGAATGCAAAGGTGGGTATTTCTAGAAGGTATCGACAGTGTCTGCAACAGCTTTGAGGAAAATTTTGAGCAACTAGAATAGATTTTGTATTGTTTACAAATTTGATTACTTGATTTTTGATTTTCAATTTTTTTCAATTAAAATACATTTTTTGTTTTGTCTTTTAATGCACGAATATTCAGAAGAAGATTGTTTATAAGAACGAATAAAAAAATATATAGAGTGTAATTTGAAAAACAAAAGTTGGCTATCGTCTGTCAAAAAATAGATGTCGAAAAAAATATCGAATAGGATAATAATGAAGTCCTTTTCGAACTATTTCATTTGATGTGCCATTTATTCAAATCGGATGAAAAATAAGTAAGATACAGCGTCAAAGGTTTTTCGTCAGTCACCCTGTATACGTTCTTTTAGAGACACTTTCTACATATAAAATACGAATCAATTTAAGATTCGACTTTTGTTTTTCATGGTCAACCGGGCTAGAATACCACATCTTTTTGATCGTACGGTATAAACGTCACGAAAAAAATATGTCGGGTGGATAATTAAATCTCGATTAATAACTAAGAGCGCAGGAGCTTTAATGGCACGAAAGAAGTGATAAAGGGGAGTTCCGTAGCACCCTTGATTGGGTCGCGACCGTTTAGCTCCCGAAATACTTCATTCTGGTCTTGTTAGTGCGGATCAGCAACGTCTGCGATTATCTCTTTCCGATTTAAATGTTCATTATGTACAGACTATCGAGTTTTTTCGTTGTCGGTGAATGCGACGGAAAAAATTTAGAGAAAATCACTTTTATTGGATCAACTTTTTTTCAGTTCTTCCGAAAAACACTCCGAATAAACGAGTCCCAACCAGATTATTTGTTGCAGTTGTTCGAAAAAAGTTTATCAAGAGTGGTCCAATTTATCGTGATTATCAATTCAGAAGAAGTTTTTTAAAATTCGATAAAGAACTTGTCGATTTTATTTTGCGGCTGTCGAGCGGATAAGAATCTTTTAATTCTGCCCGATGGTGCGTTTTAACGCGAATTAATTCCGCCAAGGTCCGCATCATTTTTTATTATAATAATCACGGTGTACATCCGGTATAATTAATTTCGCCGATGCGAACCTGGTGGCTGTTTCATTATTCAAATTGGGCCGATCTTTGCTAAAGCGCGTCGTAAAAGCAGCCTCGTAAAATTTTATGCCCGGGGCTTTTGATACTCTCTCATTCAATTTGAGATCGCACTTTTGAAGGATGACGGTGGCGTTTACAAGAGCGCACCGTCGCGATAAACCGTTCGACATCCCCGCGACGAGTTTACGCGATAGAAAGTGATTTTTGTCTCCCGTTGTTGTTTCAGAACGGCTGAACGTTCTCTACGAGAAAAACTGGACCCGGCTGGTGACCGAACAGCTCAAGAGATTCGAAAGGGCCGTCGTCGAAGCGGGCAAAGCAGATGGAGCATCTAATCCGGGAGCGCCTCATTGGACATTCGGCGGAGCGCTTTTATATTCTCTCACGCTGCTCACGACAGTCGGTAAGGAGATTTCAGGATTCTCTCAATTATCCTTGACGGTAGAGCTGTCGACACTGTTTCCAATAACCCTCAGGTGGTTTTACGATCCCCGCGAAACCCTCAACATTCCGAATGTGTCGGGATTCAATAAGAGCAACTCGACCAACAGCAAAAGCTTCCGACGGTTCTTTTGTCGACAAAACACAATTCAAGATCTTGCAAATTTATTAACGCCATTAATACACAAGATAACCCTATTACCAATCAAAAGTAAAATAACGTCTTCTTCTTGTTCTGTTAATTAATGTAAACGTAAGCTTCATCTCCGCCTCTCCTTGGGTCGAAAGTACCTTCGATGGTACCGTTCTCGCATGAAATAGAAGTTACAGCGTTGAAACCCATACCAAGTGACACCATCTTGTATTCGTGTCCGATCTCGTGAAGCGCGTTCACCAATTCCTAGAACGTTACTCTGTAAAAATGACAATTTTTTTCACGGAGGGAAAGTCTACAGACGTCACTGTACGTATCCTCGAATTCTATCCACATGGGGTAGAGCTGGTGATGAAGTCGCTTGTCCGCAACAGCGTCATGGATGGTGAAATTGAACCACAGATTCTTGATGATGGTCTGTAACAAATCCTAGTAATCTCATTTGCGTCAGCGGTGGTACCAGTTTACCAGAGCGACGGAAGTAATGATTTGTGTCCCTCCTGAGCCCCCAACCACCAGTATAACATCGCCGTCGTCATCTACCACTATAGATGGGCACATCGACGACACTGGTCTCTTCCCCGGCTCGATAAAATTACTCGGTGAGGGTGGTACTCCGAAACTGTTGATGAAACCCGGCGACGAAAAGTCGTCCATCTGATCGTTCAAAATAATTCCGGTACTATTAGACATGAAACGGGCCCCAAAGCTACAAAAAAAATTGATTATAGAGTTGTCTTTCAAATCTGTGGCGAGTACTTGAGGTTGATGGTACTGGTGACGGCGACGGCATCGCCGTTAGGTGCCAAAACACAAATGTTCCCGGTGCCGTGGTCTGGTTGTTGGGTGATGTTTGCTCCGTAATGCGCGGGGTCTTGGAACGTTTGGTCGTCGAAGATGCTGCTTCTTATGCCTTCGGCGTAGGTCGTACTGGTCAGGTTCGCTAGGATCTGGAATGTCTTGTAGAGGTTGTTTTATCGGTGGAGGGTACTCACGGCGTCCATCTCGACGAAGGCGGGATCCCCCAGTTCTGTTCGTTTTGCAAAACCGTACTTGAAGCTTTCGACGATTCTTTGCCAGTTGGTGGTCGACTCGGGCTGGCTGTAGTCCAGGTAACCGTTCAGGATGTTCAAGATTAACCCCAGGATCACACCGGATGTTGGCAGAGGAGGGGTGTACAGAGTCTGGTCGAAAGGCATTGGTACTTTGACGGGGGTGAGCCACTGGGGTCTAGGAGCAAGCGTTACAAGAGTCAGACAACCGTTGCGTAGATATCTTACTCGTAGTTGTTCAAGTCTTCTCTGGTGATGATTCCACCTTTGTCTTGTATGTCTTGCACAAAGGCGTCCGTCAGGACTCCGTTGTAAAGGGCGTCAGCTCCCAAATCAGCGACGACCCCCAAGAACTTAGCCAACCTGGGCCTCCTGATGTACTGATTCTGGACGTAGGTTTTGTTGGTTTTGGGGTCGATGTAAGTTTCGCGGAGGAGGTCATCGTTCATCACTGTGTCAATCACGCTGGCCAACAGCTTCTCCATATTCTCCGTTACCAAGATCCCGTTGTTGCACAGATCTATGGTCGGCTGTACCAGATTCTTCCAGGGTACTTTTCCTCCGTATTTGTTGTAAGCTTCCCAGTAGCCTTTCAGTTCGGCAGGCACCGCCACCGCCAGTCCACCACTGACGGCGAGAGTTTCGTCGCCGTGGAACATGTCTTGGCTCGCCGCCGCCGGTGCAACTTCTCTCGAGTTCAAAGTGACAGCTGTTCCGGTCTCTTTCATGTAGATTGTCATGATGAAGCCACCTCCCAAGCCCAGAGCTTGGGGGACGGAAACTCCCTCGCAGAAAAGCGAGGCGATGGCGGCGTCGACGGCTGAGCCGTCTAGGTCCAAGATGGCGGCTCCGATTTTACCGCAGTTGTGACCGTTGGTGACGACCGCACCGGTCGGGAGTTGGGCGGAATTGCGACCGATGGTCGTCAAGACAATTGAAACAATTAGGGTGGTTGTCGCTCTAAAAGAAGAAAAGTTGAAAGTTAGCTCTGAAGTTAATGCAAATGCCTGCAAATAGAGTGCCACGTTGCGATAACAGCGAGTCAACACTTGAGGAAAACTGGAAAAAAAACACTTGTCCAGATAAAAATCTTGATTGGACTTTCTGTAGTTTTTCAAGTCGACAAATAAATTATTCACAATTATGTTTATCTGTAAAACTGACTTCTAATGCCGTATAGATATTTTCATATGTGATGGCGGAAACAAAAGACTGAGAAATATCACAAAATTGTATTGTCAGTGTCAAATTTGTCAAAGACGTTCGTGATTTCGGCAGAAATGCAGCAGAAGAAAGTTATTCATGGTCAAACTAGAGAAATTATTTGTAATACGTTTGATTATATGAGAATAACTTTTCGTTTTGAACCACTGACAAAAATTAAAGAACGGGTTTTTATTTTTTCAATCTATTTAGCGAAAATTGAAATTTACATAAACATTCCTTTTTACGGCGTTTATGGGAAATTTGACACTGACAATACAATTTTGTGACATTTCTCAGTGTTTTGTTTTCGCCATCAAATATGAAAATACCTATACTAGTGTCACTGTGACAACTCACCTCATATTTTTTGGACGCTGTGTAGGTACATTATCGACACTCAAATAAAAATTAGTTGAATTGTTACTTTTCCTTAGAATATAAAGTATCCTCCTAGCATCACAGATTGTGAGATTAGATGTGGCTGATGACAATTATATCAAAACAATTGATTATTTGTCATTATTGTTGTTAATTACGTTGATCCTTATCGTTTTTAAATCACTCCAAAAATGCTTAGATAGCACCTTTACAGTAAAACAAGTAAAACTATAGTGGGTGTTGTGAAAGTCCACGTAATAAATTTAACCACCAATAGGACTCGTTAAAATAAAATTAAAAATCAATTTATAATTTTTTCCGCAAATTCTTCCAAACCCTCTACGTTCCAAACAGAGTTAAAATTAAATACAGTGTGTCTCAGCTAAGACTTTCGAGCCTAATATCGGGGTTATTTGCCCACGGATTTTATGATAATGTAAAATGCAGATATTTTAGACCGTGAAGGTTCAATTATAAGGCATTCACGATCTTTTTGGGACCGAGTTGGCTACGACCGTATAGTGATTTTGTTGGCAGTACCTCAGTAATAACTAAATTCCCTAAAGGAAATTTACACTTTTTGTGTTAGGTTAGGTTGTTTTCAGTTTAGGGTTATATTTTCTGAATAGGTACATTGTTGCCGGATCTCTTAAATCTGATCTGTCCTTTTTAAATTAAATTAAATCGTTTAATAGAAATTTTTTATCGTATAAAATTATTTTGGCAATTTTGACTGTTCCTTTGACGGAAATTTAAATTATTTTTACATACTTCATGTAGTTTCTTACGAATATTAAAATAATAAATTTGGCAATCCGGTGGCAAGAAAATGTCGAACAGACACTAACAGAAAAAAAAATTGCATCCGTTGCATCACTGAGTCAGTTAGTCCAACATGAAAAGAAAAAATCATAGCCAACTCGGTCCCAAAAAGATCGTGAATGCCTAATAGTAATAATAAAATTACCTCAAGTTAAAAAATGTAATTTTAACACATGTTTCCTTTATCGAAAATTAGGCGCGATTATTATTAGATTGTTAAACATTAAAAAATAGGGGTCTACACAAATTATTAAGTAAATCACTTGTCTGATTCAACGAAAAGATTAGATTTTGTAGTAATGTAAAATTTGAAGGTATATGAGCAGTTACCTTTTGAAACAATTGATGATTAATTGCCAAGCAACATTTTGTACACTCTTTAAAGTCTGTCAAAATTGGGCGCGCTTTATTAGAAACGTCAAATTGTGAAAATTTATTGAAAATACTCGAAAAATAGACTACAGCGGCAGAAATTTCAATATTGTTGACAGCCGGTTTCATAATCCGGTCCTAAAGTCTCCTTTAATAAAATGCGCCTTTAAGGTAAATGCGACTTTAAATCTAAAATAAAGGAGACTGCGTTTCATAAACACGGACGATCGAAACATTAGTTAAAATTTGCATTAGTTCGAAAACGTATCATCCACCGTGTTTACGTACTCACATTCTAGGGAATTCTAGGGAATTTTACTGTAAACGTTTGAAAGTTTTGGTAACTGTTTCCCTCGGACTCAGACTTTGAACTGCAACATGCCAAGCATTTTAATTTTTGTTTACATTCTGCACTTCGCTTCCGCCTCAATAACAGGTTGCAAGCAGGTAATGTTTACTTAAGTTCACCACGTGGTCAGACATTCAAGTTTTAATTTAGGTAAGTATTGTTAATGAATTATTCTTTTGGGATTTAATTATTACTTAAAATATGTTGCCTTAAATAAACATTCTGTAATTTGTTATTTGTAGCAAATTATAATGGCCAATACTCCTCGTAAGAGATCTTTGAATTTTTCGAAAGAAGAAGAGCTTTTGTTGTTGGAGGAGGTCGAAAAATTTAAAAAAATCGTGGAATGCAAAATCACAAATCGTGTCACATGCACGGAAAAGGTAGGAAGAATTGGCAATATTTTTGAACATTATGATTGTTAATATGGTGTTTTTCAGAATGAAGCTTGGCAAAAAATAGCCAATAATTTTAACGCCAAAAGTAACCATTGTAGGAGTATTGAGCAACTAAAAGCGAAGTTCGAAAATTTAAAGACAAAGGCAAGAAAAGTTGCAGCTAGCACAAAAAATACTCTAAAAAAAACAGGTGGGGGCCCTGCTTCCCCTGAAGCAGAAGCAGATTGTGTGACCGATGCTGTGCTAAACATCATAAACCAAAAATCGGTGTTTGGTTTACACTCAGTGGGTGATTGTGATGCAAATTTGTGGGCTGTTCCTGAAGAACCGAGGACAGTTGAGTTATCAGCTGACAATGATAATATTGTAAGCAATTTGCATAATAGTGTTAAAATTCCATAATACATTTTTTTGTTTAAGGTGGAAGAAATGTATATTGTGCCGCAATGTTGTGTAGTAGAAAACGAAAACACCAATGAGCTAGATCCTCTGACATTACATGTAGACATTCCAGAAGCTGCTCCCACTCAATCCCTAACAGAAAAGGTGAAAAGTGCAGTGAATAAGGACATTAACATACCACAGGCTAAACAAAATGTTAGTTTTTGACTATTAGTGTTTGTTACATGACTATCATATCATCTCTTTTGCTAGTGGAGCAGTTATATCCCTGCCAAGTTAAAACAGCCAATCAGTAAAAGATTGCGACCAAAAATCCCAAATCCAGTCTTTCAAGCAAAGGAAGAATTTTACAAATCAAAAACAAAACTTATAGAAAACGAGATTCTACAACTGAAAAGAAGACAGGAAAGAGAAGAAGAAGAACATGAAAGGAAAAAAATATTATTGGATTTGCAGATAGAACTAGCAAGAAAACAATTGAGCAATAAAATACCTACAAGTTTCCAAAATGTTGAATTATTATCAATTGCCGCACTTGTCTGCCCCCATGTACAATTCTGTTATTACCAACATGATTGACATTTTCATCCTCATCGACGACATTATCTTCAAACCATTCATCTGGAAACTGGTCATTCATTTCAACTGCTATGTTGTGAAGAACTGCAGTTGCCACGATAACAGTCAAAGCTCTCTGCAGAGACAATCTAATGCCTGTAGACAAAATGGGAAATCGTCTTTTCCACACACCATATTGTCGTTCTACAACATATCTTGTCCGAATTATACTTTCATTATACAGATTTTCTGCCGGAGTATGTACTTCATGCAGTTTCGTCATGAGGTATGGCTTTATAGCGTAACCGCTATCGCCCACTAACAGATATGGATTGTACATATTGTTCTCAAAATTTTGCTTCAACACAGAATTGTTAAAAATCGTCTGATCGTGTGTTGACCCTGGCCATCGTGCAACAATATTTCTAATTTTCAAACTAGCATCTGACACTGTTTGTACATTTATGGCAAAAAAACCTTTTCGACTCCTGAAGATTTCTGCATCCTCTCCTCCCGGAGATTGAATTTTTGATTGATTCTAGTGCGGTACAACTTTCTTCTTCGTAAATATATCACTTCTTCCTCTTCAGACGAAGAAGAATCTGATTCTGATAATAAATGTGCCCGCACACGATTATCCATTGAAATTAGAATTATTGGGACAATAGCAATTCACAAAAAAAAAAAACAGCAATTTGTGGCAACTGGCAATGCGTTTATTCTCATGTAATAGAGGTTATGTTCCCTATTTAAATCCACCTTTAACGAGATAAAAGGCCGACAACGAGCTTTTAAAGTTAAAAGGGGTTTTAAGGAGTTAAAGGCGGCTTTAATGAATATGAAACACAATTTTTAGTTAAAGGTGGTTTTAAAATTAAAACCGCTTTTAAAATGCATTATGAAACCGGCCGTGAGAAAGGAAAAAAACTTTGCCGATGGAGTGTCGTAAGAACTTCAATGACACAGTTCGTTTTCTCGTGGAACACTATCCAAATGTAGGCTTTACAAAATGTTAGGTTAAAAGAGAGTCGTCAATTTATTTGAAGACAAAGGAAGCGTACGTCAACTAAATTACCTTGCTAAAATATCCCGATCGTGTTTTAGTCCTTTATGGAAGAATTAAAGCATCCAGTATAATAAATTACGTCCAAATGTTGTCTTTAACTTTGTAAGTGTTTGTAAGGTTAGCAAGATAAACGTCAAATATGTCACCTGCGCTTCTGCGAAAAGGGATGACCAAAATTCTGCAAAATTGCACGTTTGTTTCACACGCGTCTACGTTTTTTGTTTTTTGCTTTTTTCTTGCAAACCAGACGTCTTTCAAGGACGAGTTTTTCCCGACAACATTTTTTATTGACGATCAATTTTTTTGTGTAAATCTTAATTGATTCAACATTTTAAAAACGCATGTAAAAATTACATTTTTAAGACTTGGATGATTGCATTAATAGGATTTTATTCTTCACCGTCTAAAATATCTGCATTTTAAATTTCACAAAAATCCGCTGGAAAATAACTGAGTTATTAGGTTCCAAAGTCTTAGCTGAGACACCCTGTAGGTATAATTTGAACCCTAATATTCATACCCGCTCATGTGTTTACACATTCATTGATAACGAAGCAGGTAAAAAGAATTACTCGATTAAAATACTCGAATGAAAAACAGTGAAAACTGTTAGTATTAGAACAGCGATCGTTCTTTCTTCAAAAAACTGTGAAGTTTTTACCGCACAAAAACATTTTCGCTCACTCTTTCGTTTCAATTGATGATTATCCAATGAGCGAAGTGTCAAATTAGGGGATTAAAAAAACATCAATACCTATGTAAAAATGTTTATTTTAAAGAGTTCTTTGGTAATTAAATTTATTACATGGACACTCATAACACCCTGTATACATACGTATTTTTTCTCGTTAAAGAAATTTGAAATTTCCAACTTTTACAGTTTTTTCCCACGCTGGACTGTTACATTTTGTCTTTGTAGGATATGGCCGTCTGTCCCCTAGGACAGCACTGGGCAAAGTGGTGGCCGTGGTCTACGCCCTAATCGGGGTTCCCTTGATGTTGATCCTGCTCTCGGCATTGGGAGCGATGTTGGCATCCGGGGCGAGAAAGGCCTACTCGAAGTTGTGTTGCCACAACGACACCAACAAGAAGAGTCCCACAGTCGGTTACCACAAGGCGCCTTCCAGTCCTTCGGGAAAGCTTTACTGCAAGACTCACGAAGGTATCACGAAAATATCTTTAGTGGTATTTCTCGTTTCAGGTGCCGAGTAGGGTGGTAACACTGTAGACCAGCGTTTCTCAAAGTGTGCTCCGGGAAAGATGCGCAGGGGCTCCGCAGCCGCCACTTAGCACCCCAAAGTCCCAAAGTTTATCCTCTCAAGACTACGTAAAACTAATAAACTTGATTTTTTGATTCTTCACTAAAACTGATATTTTGAGAGAGCTGTCAAAGAAATGTGTTTACATCCTTTTACCATTCATAAGCACATATCTTTGTGCAACTGGATTTTCTTCATATGTTTCCACCAAAACCAAGTACAGTTGAATTTAAAAGGACACGTCAAAAAAATGACACTTTTTTTTGGTTTTTTAATAGTGTGAAACCGTCTTACGAGAGATAAGTTAGAATTATGGTCAAAATGAAATGACATTTTTTGTTCGACACTGTCAGAATTTGAGAATTTTCTCCTGTGTGAACAGATTTTGATAAATGTCACAACTTGTCAAAATGAAACGTCAAACTAATTTTAAAAATTTTAAGCGATTGGGAGGCTTGAAGGGGCTCGTCGAACAAAAAAACGTTGTATTCAACTCGTTCGTGTGTAAATTGGGCTTTTTTTGGCACTCACTCGCATTTTAAACTGGCCCACTCATGCCAAAGATAGCCCAATTTACACACGAACTCGTTAAATAAACTACTATTTTTTTAACTTTATTTGTTTTGCAATTAACTAGATAATGTGCTATAGGCTTCACCATCTTCGACTCGACTTTATAGGCTCCGCGTTTAAAAAAAATTTAAGAAACGCTGCTGTAGACGATGGCAACTTTGTTTTATAATGCTGGTTGTGCCAGACGATGAGTCAGTAAGTCAGTCAAGTATTATCTATTCACTTTGATTGTGACCACAACGAAAAACATAGTAGGCGCTGTTTAGCTGTGTGTTGCATACGTTTTACACTAAATATTTGTGTGGTGTGAACATGATGGAAAATGTCAGAATTGTCAAAACTTGACCATGATAGTAAAGCAATGATTTTTATGTATTTATCAATATTAATAACGGAAATCAATATTTGAAGTAGGAGAAACTAAAAACGCGTGTCTGATTCTGTGATCACGTCTGTTGAAAAGTGGAGTTATATCCAGGTACAGATTATTTAACATAAAAACTTCGAAATCACCTCATGCAATTCTCGATATTAATGAAGAACGAAGGAAATGGTAATTTGGCAGTAAGACAAACGCGAAAAATGCCTGGTATAAAGGTAATCAGAACTTTCAATTAGCATTGATTAATACAAATATTTTCAGATAAAAACTAATTAGATAGAAAGTTCAAAAAAATGATTTACAGGGGATGAAAAGGCAGAAGATATCAAACTACAACACTTACTAGCCAAAATGTACAACAAAAAAGCACAAATAGAGTTAACTTTATTGGTGATGTTCGTTTTTGTGAGTTGTTTTCCCGTTGGCTTCAATAAATGTCTCGAAACAAGTCAATATTAACCGTTTGGTCCCAACTTTGAGAAGACGACGTGGCATTCATTTTCTTTTTGAATTGTAAAATTTTGTACCAAAACTCAATTTTATAGATATGCGCACAGTGTACGTTGAAAAACGTTTGCGCAAGTCGTTCTCCGTTCTATCTTGTGAGCGTGACGTTTCTGTCAAAATGGCGCCTCCGAGAGTTGCCAACTGCGACTGGATTTAGTGTTATCTAAAATTCCCTACCAATAACCTAGCAACTGAAAAGTTACTACGGAGTGGTCACAATCAAAATGAATAGATTATAGGTAATGATACCGTTGAAAGGTGTCAGAGCAAAAAAATGACGGATGACATATGTCAGATAGCTTAGTAATGTCAGTATTGACAGTGTTGCCAAAGATGAGCCATTTCGAATCTTTGGTCTCGGTTGATAATACAATAATGGAAAAAAAAACGTTTTTGTTCAATTTTTTTATTTGTTTGATGAGTAATTACATAATCGCATGAAATGTGCTGATTTCAGATTCGGCGTCTATCCAGATAGCCTCTTCCCACAGCACTCCCAACCACGTGTGCAAGAACAGCTACCAATACGTGGAGCACGGGGAGATCCCTAAACGAGCCATCCTTGCAACCGTGCGGTCGAGCCACAGCAGAGGGCGCTGCAGACAAAGCCAAGTCAGACAAATGTTGGCGGACTCGTCGATTTGTCCGGCGCACAGCCACGGAACTCCCACAAAAAGTTCACTAATTATAGGTTCGACATCGTCGGATATCGACGACGCTGAAGAAGCTGACGAAAGCGAACACGTGTAAGTGAATCTTCAGCGAGAACTAAATCTTTATGGAGTTCTAATCGTGTCTCATTTGTAGCGAAACACCTATTTAATTGGCTATTGCTTGTCTGACCGAGATTTTTTTTAGGGCCAGCAGTCACGACACGCCCTCGCGCATCCCCCTCATCTGGCGGCCGAACGAGTGCCCCGGGTCGCCGCCCCCATCCCAGCCGACATCACCGTCAGTGCCTGCCAGTCTAGTTTTGATCATCTTTTTCTCTTACGTGTGCGTCGGGGCGGCGGCTTTCGCTTCCGCCAGCGGCTGGAGCTTCCTCGACGCCACATATTTCTGCTTCATCGCCCTCTCCACCATAGGGATCGGAGACAAGCTGCCGCAGAGCGGCGACGCCCACGCGCAGCTCCAGCTCCTCGCGTGCTGTCTCTACCTCTTCCTCGGACTGGTCGTCGTCGCGATGTGCTTCAGTCTAGTGCACGAAGAGATTTCGACCAAGTGCAAACATATCGCCAACAACATGGGCCTGTTGAGACATTAGTGACTACTGCGTTGTTATTTATATTTGGAACTGAAAGCGATTTTAAAAAACCGACACAAATAAAACAATATGCGTAACGTGTTGCTGGTTTATTTGTCCCAACACCTAAGATCGAGAAGGGGCTGGAGAGGAAGGAGAGAAATAAAAGAGGTGCGCGTGTATTGCATAATAGTTTATTTACCCTAATCCCTTAATAATGTACATTGACTGTAGATCAGAATGTATAAGTATGGGATCAAGATCGGAGCGTTAAACAGTACGTCCGGACAATTTAGGGCCCCGGTCCTGGACAAAATATTGTAAATTGACTAGAGTGACAGAAACATGGTGGGAATGCATTTTAACATATATACAGAGTCGTCAGAGAACGACAAAAAATCTCGTATTTACATACAGGACTATATACAACTGGTTATTGGCAAAAATAATTTAGTGACAGTCGAAGGTGCAGTTAAATTTCCACTCAGTCGCAATATACAAAATGTACACATCTTGAAAAATATTAGTTAACTGCACGCCCAAAATACAAGGAGATTGGGGCTGAAAAGAGACGAGCCGTCTTAACAAGATTTTACCCGAACACAACCTCTGTTCGGGGAAATAAAACAGGCACTATTCTAACAAACAACATTTGTTCATTTCAACATTAAGACAAGTCAAAATTTTGTAATCAAGTGGGGCTGCAACTCCGCTTAAATAATACTCTCGAATGGGAACCCTCTTAAAATAAAACATTGCAAACGGTTACACTATAGTTAAAGATCACAGTAAAATGCAATACTGGGAAAAAAGGTATATCGGAATCACCCGCACATCTCTACACGGCTCGCAGATGATTCCGTCGTTTAACAGAAAAGCGCGTCGATATCTCAATAATTTTGTTTCAATCGTCGATTCGTCAAACTTGATTAAAAATATAGAACATCATAAGCACATTCCTTCGTAAGATCATTGCACGCACATATATTTGTACAAGTGATTGGTTGTTGGGAGTGCACCCAAAACCGACAAGGCAAAAATTACAAAAAGTAACACACAACATCCAGGGGTTTTTTACTCATATTCAAAAGACCGATTCGGCCGACCGAGACAGATGAATCGGATGAGAAGGACTCCGCGCCAGTCTTTTCTTCGGCAACTTATCCAAAATGTTCACCAGACGAATGAAATCCGGCCGATCCTCTTCGCGGAACGACCAACAAAGCATCAAAATGTCCTGAACAAACAACAATTCGATCACTGTCGATCGGACTCGCCGGACTCACTCACCTTGACGTCGCGAGACGCTTGCAAATTCGCCAAAGGCTGCTTCACGCCCTTGCCCACTTGCCAGATTATGGCCTCGGGTGGTTGCGACTTGAACGGCCACTCGCTGCACAACAACTCGTACCACACGGTCCTAAAATTCCATTTTTTACACATGACAAGCGCGCATTTTTTCTCCCATTTATTTTTTACCCGAAAGCGTAAACGTCCGACGATTTGCTGAAGGGTAGTTCTTCAGCGTGCAACTGATGAGCGTGCAGTTTCTTTATAATTTCTGGCGATAAGTAACACAGCCAACCTGGAGGTATCCACAAACTGTCGTTTTTGCTGAAATGGACACTAATTCATACAGGTTAATATCGAGTCGTCGCCGTAATTACCGATTCCCAAAACACAGTTTCGTCACGCTGAACAACCCAAAGTCAGTTATCACGACTTTGCCGTTCTCTAGGAATATGTTTTTGCTCTTCAGATCTTTGTGGACGATTCCTCTCGCGTGCAGATAACCCATCCCCTGTTCAAACCAAGCATTGTCACATCTAAAGTCCATTCAATAAACATCTGGACTGTCAAAATCAAAATTGCAGTTGTTAGGTTGGTTAAATCACTAGTTATTTTCATATTGCCCAGTTGTTATCTATGTTTTTTTTTATTTTTCAAACTAAAACGATTGTTTCAAATTCGGACTGTCTATAAAAATCTGACATTTTAGTTAGCAGTATTGTGATTTGTTATTATGAATTTAGGTTATAATTCAACCGAACACTACTCCGAGGTTATTACATTTTTTTTTAAATTGACGCATTAGGAACAATAATCGTAAAATTTTAATTGAAACATACATATTGGTAGGGCAGTTCTGGGTAAATTATTCTCAACTAAATTAATGACGAAATTGACAACAATGCGAATACATATTTAAAAACGAAACGTCATATGACAGGACCTGACGCCAATCTAACAAAAAAATATCTTGGCCTGCTGCGTGTTTAAAACAATCGTAAACGGTTTATATTCATTTGTTTAAATCACGACCTTCTAAATAGTCGAGACGCAAACGCTCTCTCCGGCCTGTTCATTTGAGCAAAATACCATTATGCACTTGTAAGCCGTTTGGCGCTAGTGAACGGGGGATTTGAGTTCGGAACCACGCGATTTGAAACTTGGCTTTCTGTCATTGTGTTGTCACTTTGTCGGATAAAGGCATTTTAATCGAAATTTTCGGTTAGTTAAGCATATTAATTGCATAGATAATCGTTCCTAATATACATATTCTTAAATACAACGAAATTTATGGAGATGTGAGTATGAATTTAATTATTTCACGGAATTCAGTACTTGCTATAATACCCACAACATTGGAAGTAGATGAAGGAAAAGAATATGAAGATTTAAGCAGGCAAAGGAGTGTTTGCGGTGACTGAGAATGTTTCAGTCGGGATCGGTACATTAGCAGCACTATTGGAAAGGCTTGCCTACAACATTATGTTAGTGAAGAATATTTTTCAAATACATTTTAAATTATTGCAAGTCCATTACTGATTAAAAGATTTTTGAAATCCCTACCTGGGCAAATATTTAAACTTTCTGAAGCCAATTCATTAAATGTTTTTGTCTTTTTATAATCCTTACACGTCTCCAAATAGCATTTTACATGTCATCTTTTTGACATTTAACGTTTCGCGCCAATTTCGGCGCCGGCAAAGTAGCGCCAAACGGCGAACGCCGAAAACTGGCAAATGAACAGGCCGGAGAGAGTCAAGCGTCAAGCGTCTCGACTATTTAGAAGGTCGTGGTTTAAATTGACATAAATTGCAAAATTATTCTATTTAAGTGTATTTTGTAAAAAGGTTAAAATGGAAAGTTCAAAACGAACTAGGGTGGCTCTATTGGCGCGAGAGAAGAGGGCCATAAGAAATTATTATGAGGAACAAACAAAAAAGTGATATTAACGGGAAGAAATTACAAATATGTGCCAAAGCCGCTCCAGTATTGTTAACTAATGTTCGTTCTTGTGATTCACAAATCAAAATTTTGGTGAGATAAGTGTTAATCAAGTGTTAAATAATTTTCTTCTGAATAAATGAAACAGATTAATTAAATTGCTCTAATTCATTTAGTTGTTGCATTTCACTTTAAGTGTTTGAAGCAATGAATGATTCAAAACATTTTTAGTTCAATGATTAAAAACAAGGCGGTCTCTATTTTAACAGGCCGTGACACTGACTTCAGAAAGTGGTCTGTGGAATGGCCCACTAACGTCTGGCAACGTTGCTTCGCCAACCTTTAAAAAAAGTTACTAGTTTTAAAGTTTTGTGATCACTCACTGTCACTCACTATTTTGTCATTGTCAGCTATCAGTCAATCGTCACTGAAAGGTTTTTCTAATTCTCGTATTGCAATTTTACTTCACTCAAAGTATATCAGGTGTCCAAGTTAAGGTAATTATTGTATCCTGTTTTATAAGATAGCTATTGTTAGTAAAATTTCGTAGAGTCCTGTATTCTGAACAAGTATCCTATCCAAAATGAAGATAGAAGTCCTTTTAGTTCACCGTGATTGCATTAGCTCCAGTGCAAATTCCAACGCATGCCACCTGTACACTGTACAGCACAGGACAAGATTTGTTTCTACAGTTGACTCAAGTTGTAAAAAACCGCTTTGCATTTGCAACAGCACTTTTAGGGCATTAGTCATTTGAAATTACTTTAAAACTGTACTTATATGGAAAATATCCAATCCAAACTATGATTTCCTGGTCCCTTTGTGCCTTTATTTGGTTCAAAAATATGGAAAAAATGCTGTTGCAAATGACAAGTGGTTTTTTGCAACTTGAGTCAACTATAAAGTCGTACACAGAGACCATTAAAGACTAATAAAGGTGCAGTATGAATTGTTAAAAATAAATAAGAACTGCAAAAACTACCCACTCGGGTCATATCCGTAAGTTTAAAATGATTTTCTAGTTCCAAAATCGGCATCCATTCTTGCATTATAATCTTCTTCGATGGAAACTTGAAAACGCTAACGTAGGAAGACTTGCTTGAAGCATACTTTGACTTGCAATTGGGTACGCAACATTTGTACATGTTTATTTTTTCAATTACCGAAATTAATTGCACAATTAATTGTCTTGTCAAAATGATTTTTGAATGAACCGCCTTTCTATGGAAGTGCCAATATTTTTAAAACTCAGGATGCTACGGAATGGCCCACTAAGAAATTTGGCAACACAGCCAGTGTCCTAGCCTGTTAAAATAGAGACCGCCTTGTTAAAAATGAAAACATAACCTAAATATATTTTGTAACTAGATTTTGATGTCGGTACACTCTAGCGAATTTTTTTTATATCCAAGTACAGTCAAAACAAGCATTTTATTTAAAATTTAATTTTGACAGTCCAGAAGTTTTTTGAATTTACTGTAACATTCAAGTTTGTTCGGTTGCACATCATTACATCAGTTGGCAACCCCGTCAGACGTCTCTGTTACAACTGGCCACAAAAAACAAATCGTACCAATAGAAACGTACCTTTTTTTATTTTAACAAAAACATATACCGGTCGAGTTTTGTTTTTCGTGGTCCGCTAGACTCTCGACGCTTCATTTATGAGAAATACAGCCTGTAATCAAAATACACGGAAATATTTAAACCCGCCAGTAGTGAATACTCCCCGAGTCAATGGAAAAATAAGCGTTTCTTGAAAAACGTAAGAATACGTGAACAATTGGCATGGCAATTTAGACAATAAATTGTAGACGCCCCAGTCGTGGTTTCATAATAGAAATCATAAAACAATAGCAAAGAAAACGCGAACTCTCGCTTTTTACACGCATCATACACTTTTTGTATCACAAAAAAGGATCTTATCGGAGGTTTGGTTGGCGTAAATCAGTTATTATTAGTTGCAGCTCGACAACCGTGCAGTGTAGCAGTGTATTAATAATCGTATATTTGTTATTAATTCGTTTAAAATGCCAAATTTTACAAATGATTTAACAGATACGGTGCTCGGGTACGGTGCGGCGGGTAGCAACGCGGTACTAGTAACAGAACAGTTATTTTATTTATTGTTGGTTATACTGGAAACACATCTTGCCGAATCGTTTAAACGGTGAAAAATACCTTCGATTTTTGAACCAAAACTACCCTCAAGTCGTGGCAGTCGATGCGTAAATTCTGGAAGATCGTGAAGTTTTTTCAAGGGTCCGTGCATCAATGGCGCGGAGGGCACAAGCGTGTATCACGCATCAAGGATCAAGGACAACATTTTCAGCATTTACTGTGAATAAGGTACGCTAAAAGTAAGTGTTTTGTGCGTTAGTGGCAGTGTTAGTGTCAAATTTCTTGCGTGGTAATCGTTTTCGTTGTGTACTCCACACATTGATAGATTGCACGCTTTTTGACATACACAGAGACAAGTGTGTACGCGGTAAAAAGTAGAATCGCTCTCAAAATTTATGTATAAGATTTGTTATATGATTCATACTTGAAAAATCAATAATTTCTACAACAATTTATAACAATTGAAAACACTTCATTCAGATTGACAGCTGTAATTCTGTAATAGTTATTTACGAACCGAGTGCGAGAAGACATTTTTCGCACATAAGCGCATTATTTTATTTGAGGCACAAGCGACGAAGGAGGGAGTGCTTCATTTGCGCGAATATGCCGAATACGTCTTCGCGCATCGAGGTTTGTAGAAAATTTTTTGAAACGAACATTAGCATTTTAAAATTATTTCCAATAGTTTCCAATTTAGTGAATAGATGGCGCTTGCCCAAGATTTATTTTCATTCCTTCGAAATTTTCAACATTCAAATTGGAGAAATGACGTTTTGTACAGCAGATTTTATTATTATCAAGTTAAATTATTTCAGAATGCTCAAAAAGGCCGATGCTTTTTGGATCATTTTGAAGCACTAGTGCGCGAAATCTACGTTCGCGGTTAACTGTTGCGTTTGCGAAATGTCATTTTGAAGTTAGTGAGCTCAAAAATAACCTCGTACGCGTAGGATTACTACTGGCGGGAATTAATCTGCAAGGCTAGAACGGTTTCCTAAATAACGTGAAACAATTGATATTTTTCACTGCGTTATGTTTTGGAACTAGAATTTAAAAACGTGTGTACGGACTATAGCTTTTCAGCCATCTCAAATCTTCAAATATCTTGGTGGTTTACGGCTTAAAATATTTCCGCCTATTTTGATTACACCCTGTATAACCTCGCTTACTTGGGAGATCTGTTGGGCGACGATTGTCGTTTTGTTCATGTTGAATTTGTCCTTCCTCAAATGTATGTGCGTGTACAACGTCATGCCTTTGCTCAGACTGGTCACGATGGCCAACTTCGGGGGCTGCATGCAAGCTCCCATGAACAAGATCACGTTTTCGTGTCGCGTCTTGCGAAACGTCGACACCTCGTTCCTGAATTGCTCCAGAGTCTGTTCGTCCTTCAGGTAGCTCATGTTGAGCACTTTGACGGCGACGTCTCCGTGCCAGCAACCCCTGTACACCGTACCGAAACGCCCGGTGCCTATCACTTCGCCTATCTTGAGCTCCTCGAACGGTATGTCCCACTCTCGCATCGACATCTGAAACATTCCGTATCATCGACAAGAACCCCAAAGATTCTGCTGACATCAAAACTGTCGTTTACGGTTTGCTACTTACGCTGTTCTGTCGTGGCCATCGGTGTCCATCTGTGATGGTCTCGGTGTCCGAGACTTGGCTATCTTGCGAGTCCACCCTCACGGGAGTCTTATCCGAGTCGGTGCTGGCGCTGCCGGAAACCGAAGCGGTGCGGTCGCCCTCGCGCGTCTGCTGAGAAGCTATGTCGTGGTGGTGTGCATTTATGATGTGAATTTCGTTCGTGACTTCGTTCGATTCGCTGTGGATTATATCTGGAAAATCCTACGTTAAATGCGACGGGGGTGAAGCGTAGCGAGTCGATTACCAGGAAAGTTGAATTGTTGCTGTTTGTGACTAGCGTGAGGTGTCGGTATGCTCTGAACGGCGGGACTGGAAGGAGTTGAGCTGTTGCAACTCGACGTGTTGGAGCTCGAGTCGGGAGGCTGCGACAAAGTTACAATTTTAAATGAATACTTTTTTCATTTTCAAACCGTTGAACAGTAATATTTGCGTAAGACTGCTGTTTTGTTTAAGTTATAAATTAAGTTGGTTTATTTTAGTTCCAATCTTAAAATTACTCTTCCACAATGTGTACAAACACATTGTTTCAACGGATCGATTTTTAAGCATACGAAAACCTTGTATCAACAATTTTTTTTCTCACGTTGGCAACTCAAAAAAATTACTGTTTTGAAACATACTTCAAAAAAGTTATTGTTTTGAAACATACTCCAAAAAAAATCCCCACAAGGTTTTTTTCATTTGTGTAATCACATTAAATCGATTAGATTATAACCTGTGAACTAACAAGTCTGACGTAGAAAAATATACAACAGAAATAATTCACTTTGACGTCACATTTCATTACCAATTTACGAAATTACTTCGCCTTTATGTACATATTTTTCCTTTTTATTCAGGAATTTTCGTTTGCGCAACAAACAAACGCACGTCCTTTTTTCGTCGCTTACCGGAAAGGATGGAATGTTGATGGCGGGTTGCGGGTGAGACTTCTTCCTGATCCTCGTGATGGAATTAATAATGTTCTTGGTATTGCTCGACCGTCCCGGATTCGGGGAGGGAAAGACGCAGTTGTCGCAGGACAGCTTCTTGAACTCGTTCAGTAACTCGGGCGGTAAACCGCAAGAGGGCGCCACCCTATCTTCGCACTCCCTGTGACAAGTATACTTGCACTCCTTGCACCTCAAGCCCGTTCCGAAATAGATAGGTTTCGTGCAATAGCCGCACGTCGCCATCATCTTGAACTTTTTCGTAAACCTGTGGTTGATCTGGTGGGTCATATTCCTGACGACCGAAGTGGGGGTGCGCGGAGATTTGGGCACTTGCAAGCTCGTCGCGGCTGGAAAACAATCGGGAAGATCGAAACCGTCCGACGGAGGAATTGACCACTCACATTTGTAACTGTTGTCGTCGCTGTCGGTGCCGGCGTTATTGTAAGGGGGCGACTTGATCGGACTGGTCAGGATCGGACTTGTGTAGTCGGTGTCCGGTCCTGGTTCGGTCGGCAGGCGGGACCTCTTCCCGGAGCCCTTCTCGCCGGTGGGGATCTCGCCGTTGTCGCCCTTGGCCAGCTGCGACTCGTGCGACTTGCTTTTAGTTAAAGGATAAGAATCAGGTAACAATACTGCATTTTGTATTCCCGTCAAATGTTTGCGTCGGGGCGGCGGCGTCGTCGGAAACTTCATCCCTATAAAGCACGCATTAGGACAAGATCGAACACGCGAGCCACGACATCCAGACAATAAAAGGGATACATGCTGTATCATGCGTACCTTTCCCCCTGTTTTGAGGCGGGGGAGTAAGGGGAGGCCCAAGCACACACTGAGCATTCAGAGAATTGATGCTAGACACAGAGGAGGAAGGAGGGATCGCACCTCCGCGATTGTTATTGTTGAAAACCGCGAGGCTTTCTTCTGACGGTACCGAGGCCCTAGCGGCTCGAGTTCGAGTCGTGCGAGGCGACAACCCCCCCACTTTGAACGTCTGATGGCGATCCCACGAATCCCAATACAAGTGCATGTCGGAATTGTCGTTGTCGCCGCGTTTCAGCACATCTGAAAGAATAAATCTGAAGCGTGAGATAAATAAACGCGAGATGAGTCACCTGTGTAGCGTTTGAGGTTATGAAGGGCCCGGCATAGTCGACTGAGCTCCTCGGGACGGGCGCCGCGGTCGGTGAGGATCATTCGTAACTCGTGTTCGGACTTCTCTTGTAGCTCCTCCACCGACGATATTTTTTGACAGAGGCCTTCTATCGAGTTGCCGCCCAGTCCGACCACTTGCAACCATTGGAACAGGGAGGGGACGTTGTCGGCGCCCCCGTGGCGCAGTTTCAGTTTCGTTATCAGTTGGTTTGAAAACAATTTGATGAGTTTGCCCTAGAACGTCCGCGGTTTTACGGGATTCGACGGAACGATACCAATTTACCTCCAACGTCCTGATTTCTTGCTGGGTCAGTTCCGCGCTTGTTGCACATTGTGTCCGTAGCCCCTCTAAGCGTTCAGCAGAAACATCAATCATGGATTGAATTATGTGAAGGGTTTTCTTTATTTCTTGCTCCGCCGCTTCCGCATCGGCCATTACCAATATCACAGTACAGTTACAAACTAATATTTACATTTAGTATCAATAACATATATATTTACATATCACTATTTTTACAGTTTTACAGCTAGATTAGTGCTGAATTTTTATTCAATCTCGACTCTTGTCGTCGGCCATCTTTAAAGCTACTGACAAGATTGCCAAATTACAACTTACCGACCGAGATGACATTTGTCGTCCGCTAAATTCAAACATCTACAGAAGGAATCTCAAATGAGAGAATCTTACCATCCTCTAGACGCCGACGTTATTGTGGTGGGTGCAGGGATATCGGGAATGACCACAGCCTTCACTCTACTAAAAATGGAACCCTCCCTGAACGTCATGATCTTAGAAGCCACAGGTCAGTACCCGCACCATACTTACGTTCGTATTGAATTTCTTGCCAGACAGAATCGGCGGTCGAATTGCCTCCAAACCGCTGTTACGTAAAGGAAAAAAGTTTACGTTGTACGACATAGGAGCACAATGGATCAGTTCCCAACAAAAAGCAGTTTTCCATCTCGTAAAAGAACTCGAATTGGACGTTGTGTCCTGTCACAAAGAAAATACAAAAATGATCGTAGATTATGACGGTAAAAAAATCACACAAAGCAAACACAATCCCTTCGGATTCTGTAGCGTCACTTCCAAGCTAGAACTGGCCATGTTCGTTCAAAAAATCGAATATCTGTGCAACAAGGTGCCAGATTTGGACAAGAACGTGGCGTCAATGAGTATGGAGCGGTTCATTTACAAGAATCTATCGAGCAAAATTAACCGAGCTATAATGAAATGGTTAATTCTCATCAATTGTGGAGTAGACCCTTCAGAGTTAACTGTCGCATTTTACGTCTTCTTTTGTACTTCTACCCATGGAATTGTCAACCAGTTGTCTTTAGATCAGGACGGACTGCGCGAGTTCTCCCTAGAGGTCAGGTCAAGTCACGTCTAGAGGTCGGTTAAGTACGAATGATATTTCAGGAAGGGGCCCAAGACATATGCAACAAAATCGCCGTTCAACTTAAGAACGACATCGTAATTTTAAACAACACTCATGTCCAAAAAATCCAAATCAACCAACACGACGTAAAAATTAAGTCCACAGCGGGGACCTTTTAGTGTGTGTTGGTCCACTTTAGACTGACCATTTTTATTGTCATGTCGTTTCAGTAGTACTAATGTCGTGATGGCAATTCCGCCTTCTGCTGTGACAAAAATTGCGTTTACGCCGCCGCTACCGTACCCGAAGAGACAAGCCTTCGACAACACGGTCGAAGGGAAGCTGTCCACGTTCGTCGTGACGTACGACGACGACTTTTGGACACAGAGGGAGTGCACCGGGGACGTCTACGTCTTAAACGGACACACCTCGAACCGTCCTCTGCTTTGTTGTTTCGACATCTCGACCGAAGACAGTCCGGCTTTGACCGGCTACTGTATACGAAACGGGGGAAACACCAAATCGGCGATTTTGCAACAGCTGTCGCAGTATTTCGGCGACGAGGCTTTGCACCCGCTGAAATGCACCGTGAGACACTGGTACGGGGGCAGCCCCATGTGCTGTTACAAATCTTTTGAAGACTTGTGCGAAGCTCAGCGAAAAACTGACAGGATTTTTTGGGCCGGCGCTGAAACTTCCATCGAATGGTTCGGGACGATGTCGGGGGCTGTTCTGGCGGCGAATCGAGCGGCTCGTGAGGTGATCTACGACCTGCGACCGGCGCTGTTGTCAGTCGACGATATGGCAGTTTTCGCGTAAGTTAACAGTTGGACATTTTTACTATCGTGGGAAACGTTAAGTGTCACTCACGTCGCGTAACTTCCAGTTCAGCTGTGTCCAACGTGACTGCGGTGAGTAAAAACAACAGGACTCTGAACAACATTTACAAAAAGCTCGTGAGTCCCTACTACCAGCTCTCTGCTGTTGTGGTGCTTCTCATGTTGGTGGTGATCTGGCGTAAGGGCAACGTGCACGCTCGATTGAGAAACATTTTAATAAAAACATGACTTTATTCGTTGGTCGTTTGTAATTTGTCAAATCTTTTAAAACTGATAATCAGTTCGCAGTGTCTGGTATGCGGGAACATGTCAACGGCCACTGCTTTGACCGGTACCAACGGTTCGTTGTGTAAAGTTTTCGACGCAGGCCTGCCAACATCCACAAAATTCTTCAAAGCGGCGGCGGGGTTGCACGAAACGTACACCAATTGGCCGATCTTGTTGATTCTCCTGATCTGCACGACGGCTTTTTGTTCTGAAAGTGAATCGTTAAAAATGAAAACCAGTGGCCATCGGACGTACGTAAACCGGCTCTCGGCGGATCCACCACCGCCACCACATCATTGACGGCTCTATAACACACCGATCCCAAGACTTCTTCCGCTTTCCCTTCGAAAAACTCGCCGTTTTCGATTTCGTTCAATTTTGCGTTTTGTCTGGCGTCGACGATGGCTTGCGGGACGACCTCGATGCCTAGGACTTTCTTGCAGTTCTAGAATAGATTGACGTTTCATTTAGGTTGGCAACGCGAAAAACCCCAACCTTGGCAAAACATAATCCGATGGTGCCTGTACCGCAGCACACATCCAACACGGTGGAGTCTTCGGACGGCGCAGCCAGTTCGATTATCGACTTGTACAAGATTTCGGCCCCTTTGGTGTTGATTTGGAAAAATGCTTCGGGGGATATTTTAAACTTTAGGTCGAGCAACGACTCGCAAATGTGAGTGTCACCCCATAAATGTTCGGCGCCGGCAGCGTCTTCTCCCGCAATTCTATAAAAAAGAAATCAAAATTTCTTCGGTCACGGATAAAAAAAACTGACTTTTTCACAATAGCCTGATAATACAACGATGTTACGTTTGCTTGTTTGCCTGCGCCTGTTGTGAAATACTGTACAAGAGACTCTTTGAATTCTTTCAGTTTTTCATCCGACAAGTCTTGGGGATGTATTCCAATGACCAACATGATTTGGTCTTGGGCCGTTCTGACGGTCAACTGGCGAAAATAACCGGTGTGAACTTCAAAATTGAAAACTTGCAGGTCTGAAGATCTGACGTATTCTTGGAAAAGTTTTACCGCTACTTTCATCGAATCTGGAATGTGTCTCAACGCCTCAATGCTGCCAACTCCTGTCACTCCATTAACATAACTCCCTATCCTGAATCCAACAGTTGGTAACTGAGTCTCTTCATCAATACCAACAGTAAACGCACATTTGTTTCTGTACCTGCATAACACTGTTAAATATGAGCTTCTCACAGATTATTATATAACTTACCCATCACAATCTTCGGCATATCTGATATCCAGCAATTCACATGGAAGACCATCATACAGAGCCTTTTGCTTATTCAGCCACTCTCTCAAGTCAGGGTTTTGGCGTGCCAATTCACTACCTAGTCTTTTCAGAATGTGCTTAGCTTCCTCTTGTTTGGTTTTTAACTGAAATTATCCTCTCATTAGAATGAACAATTAAATATTAAATTGTTACTTGTTCTTCATATGGAACATCCCACAGTGGAATTGTTGAAGACTTCAATTTTTCTTCTTGACTCCTATTATCTATTTTAATTTTTTTATTTGAGCTATCTCTGGAATCTTCTTTCCTTTTCTTCACTAAAGGATCTGGTGATGGTTTAGCTTTCTAAACTTGCAAACATTAGCAACAAATAATACAGAAAATTTCACTTACAATTGCCTGCAAAGGTTTTCCTTTCCACTTGTAACCTGTTAAAAGTTGAATTGCTTTGTCTCTGTCTACATCACTGCGAAAACACACAAAAGCATAAGGACAATTCCTTTTAGGTGCTTTAATTTTTGTTGATCCCAATTTTAGTTTTGTATTGAGCAACTTGCGAAACTCCTACCATCAATTTAATTAGAGAATGAAACAAAAACTACACGCTTTTCTCTTACGTTTATACCATAAATTTTCGGCAGATTCTTGATCTCAATTTTGAATTTTTCCGACGAAAAATCGGATCTGTCCAAATACGCGTAAGGATCATCTTCCAGATTTTCCTGTGGTCTCGAACTAGAATTTTCGCCCTCTATCGCGGCTGCTGCTGGCGGGCATTCCTCCGTACTTTCCATCACAATCCTAACCTCATAAAGGAAAATGGACCTAACCTGTTAAATTAACTGTCAGGACTACCACACTAAAAGAATCAGCAACACCAACATAACTATATATTTTATCTCTTTTTAACACATGGCACAAAATGTAAATATTCTGTTTATTTCAATTTTGAATGTTGGTATTTCGATGTCATCGGAATGTTTGAAATTAAGTGAAGGCAGAGTCAGCAAGGGTTGTTTTGTTCTCTTGTTGTTCGGTGTGGTTTGCGTTTTGTGAAAATAGGGTGGGCTTGAATGAAACTGTAGTTATTTCGAGATGGAAAACGAAAATGGACTGTCATGTTCTGTCAAGATTGAATGGTTAAACACGCAAGGCATCGTACATCGAAACTTCACCCACAAGAGTGCCTATTTACGATTGATTCGCAGCAACGTGCGAGAAATTTTTATCGAAGCAAGTGCGCCGAAATCTGCAGCTATCAAACTACAGCTAAAAGGTATTTCTGTTCACAAAAAATTCATGAATGAGGGCAAAGCATCCATCAAGTTCCAAGATATTAATTGTACAATGTACCTATCAAATGCGCCCCCGAACCAACTCTTGGGTTTTTTGCGTACCATGTTCGTAAAAATGACTGGCGAGAAGTCGAACAACGCGAATACATCGTTGCGTACGCAGTTGTTGTCGAATAAACCAAAACAGTTCGAAGAAATTAGTCCGGTCACTTGTGTAGAAATTGACAGGGCGCAAGCGAAAGCGTCCAAAGCGACGGACACAACTCCTTCACCCCTCAGCAAAAAACGGAAACTCAGCCCAAAAGATGGAACGAAAGGGCCCGCGGCCAAGAAATTGTACTCATCGTCGCCCATTCCGAATGAACCTCTTGATATTGAACAGAAAGAAGTGATGGAAGCGTGTTTAAGTGGACGTAATGTGTTTTTCACGGGGAGTGCGGGGACGGGTAAAAGTTATCTATTGAAGAGAATCATAGGGGCCTTGCCACCCGACGTAACGACCGCCACTGCTTCCACAGGTAGGATTTTCACTCTACTAGGTTGGTACTAGGATCGCACGGTTGCCAGGACTAACGCATGTATCTCTTGTGTGCAGGGGTCGCTGCGTGCCACATCGGGGGGATCACCCTCCACCAATTCGCCGGTATCGGGGTCGGCGACGCCACCCTCGAGCGTAGCATCGACTTGGCTTCGAGGCCGGGTTCGGCCACGGTCTGGCGTAAATGCAAACATTTGATCATTGACGAGATCTCGATGGTCGACGGCGCCTACTTTGAAAAAATCGAGACGGTCGCGCGAAAAGTCCGCAGGAACGACCGACCCTTCGGGGGCATCCAGTTAATCCTTTGCGGCGACTTTTTCCAGTTGCCTCCTGTGGGCAAAAGCAATAATCCTGTGAAATTTTGCTTCCAAACTAAAGCCTGGGACAGTTGTCGCTTGTCAACTTACGAGTTGAAGAGAGTCCACAGACAAAGCGACGACGAATTCATTAAAATTCTCAATAAAGTAAGAATCGGACAGATTCCAGAATCTATGGCTCAGAGACTAGCCGCAACTTCTAAACAAAAAATCGAGAAAAACGGAATTTTAGCGACGAGATTATGTTCGCACACCAACGACGCCAACGTTATTAACGAATCAAAATTGGAAGCGCTCGAAGGAGACAAACAAATATTCGTGGCCGAGGACTCGGACCCGCATTTGGCCAAACAACTCGACCAACAGACATCGGTTCCGAACAGGCTCGAACTCAAGGTATTTGGTAAAAAACGTGGCGTAAACTGTGACTGATTGAAGCATTTTCAGGTGGGAGCTCAAGTCATGTTGCTGAAGAACATCAACTTGGCCGCGGGTCTCGTTAATGGCGCCCGAGGCGTTGTCAAATCGTTCGAAGACGGCTTTCCGGTGGTTCGGTTCCGCAACAAGGAACACACCGCGAAGCACGAACGTTGGATGGTTAAAACTGCCGGTGGGGCCACTCTGACTCGCAAACAAATTCCTCTGAAATTGGCGTGGGCTTTTTCGATTCACAAATCGCAAGGTTTGACGTTGGATTGTGTCGAAATGTCCTTAGGAAAAGTGTTTGAAGCGGGACAAGCGTACGTAGCGCTGAGTAGGGCGCAGAGTTTAGATACTCTGAGGGTTTTAGATTTCAAAGCGTCGCAAGTTTGGGCCAATCAAAACGTTTTGGATTTCTATCGGAGTTTAAACCTTCAATTGGAAACTATGAGGTTAATACCTTTGGGACGAAAGCAAACGACAAAAAGCGGAATCAAACCGATAAAGAGGATTATGAGTATGAAAGGAATGAACAAGCCTCTAGTCACAATAAATTGAATTTTATCAATGAAATTTTTTGACTGCAAGTATTTTATATATACATTTATATTACTTTTTGTATTTCTTTCAAATATATTTTATAAGAACAAAAATATTAAAAAAGAAGATGTTTCATTCTTTAAATTATGTCATTTTTATTTGACAGATCGATTGATGCGACGTCTTATTTTTCTGTCAATTCCAAAACTATTTTATCAAATTCACCTTTCAAAAATTGATTCTCATTCAGAATTATTTAAATTATCTTGTTGCTGAATCATTTCTGAGTCACGCCAGAATTCCAGGGTCTGTCTTCAGTGTCTTCTAGAAAAAAAAAAAAATACCTTGCTCTGACATGGATGAATCTTTACTTTAGATAACGTTGTTTTTTTTTTTCTAGCAACAAGAGACGAGTCATCTCACCAGCTTGAGACGTGTCTTGTTCAATTCTTGCCAAGATTGCCACGAAGTAATAAAAAAACTTGCAGTTTATACAATTCTGTCATAACCAAAAAATTAATGAAATGAATGATTACGATTTCTTTTTGTAATAAAACGCATATTAATCGGTGTTTTTAACCAATTTTATTCGTACATTAGTAGTTGTAATGCAATATAATCCGAAAAATGATTTCGGTAGGAACATTTTAGGTTATGTTTTTGTGGTAATGTCATCATTGAACGTCTACCCAGTTTTGTTACAATTCCATATTTCAAATGAAAAAACGTGTTTCGTGTAGTGATAGATATTCCTTAGCTTGAGGGATGTACAGGTAAGTGATCTGGCGAGTAGAAAATGCATTGCGTCTTTCCAATTCAGCTAAAAATGTAGGTGACACCACTGGCCCCCCAAATGCGTTCTTCTGTAAGCTACATTCTGTCAAGCAGTACCAGCGAGCCAAACATGTCTCACCCGGACTACGAACAATACTCGCACGACCACGCCGCGCTACTGGTGCTCGTAAGACACATAGGCTCCCAACTGAAACCTAAGACCTTCGTGAAATTTTATGACCGCATCTCCAAACTAAACTCGGTGCGGATAACAGACTCGACGGGAAACGTCCGCAACATCCTCGTGCGGTACGTGAAAGAGCACCCCGTCGAGAACAACGACTGGGGCGACTTCCAGACGCACCGCCGCCTCCTCGGGTTGATTTCTCTGGGAAAATACGACTGCCAAACGGAACTGAACGAGATCTGCCGCGTGCACGAAAGTCTCAAGGTGAAGTACACCAGCACGCTTTTCGACTCGCGCTGCATTCTCTTCGGTCCCACCAAAGAAGGGGACAGCTCCCCGGACAACTCGAGTCCCAACACCGATAGCAGCACTTCCGAAGAGACCGTCGAAAAGTTCACCACTCCGAGCAACTTCAAAACGCGGGGACTTTTCTACGACGAGTCGGCCCCATGCGCCGACCTGGAGAGCCAAATAGTCGAATTCGTCAATTCGCTGTTTTGGGTGTTGGAATCGAAGCGATTGGAGCGCTCCCGCGAGAAACTCGAACGGGTGTCGCTGCTGCTGGCCCCGTTCGAGAAAAAGGATTTCGTGGGGCTAGACATGGAGTCGCGCAACAACAAGAAAAAATGCACGGGGAGGATGACCAAGCACTTGGGCGATTTGTGTCTGCAAGCGGGGTTGCTGGCGGAGAGTCTGGTTTACTACGGGGGCGCGGCGGATACTTTGAAGACCGTCAACGATTGGCTGTGGCTGGGGGCGGCATACGAGGGTCTGTGTGCCGCGTCCGCCATCGTCTTGTATCCAGAAATGCAAAGGAGCGTGCAGTTACAAAGAAACGCAAGTCTCCAGGAGGGGTCCTCGCCGAAGAAGACGGTAGTCGCCAACAGTCTAGACGTGGGGACGAAGAAGGCGTCGGTTCCCAACACGCTCGCTCCGGAGGACATCTCCAAGCGGTATCGGGAGGCGATAATTCACTACAGCAAGTACCAAAATGCAGGTGAGGCGAGTGTGACGCCGTAACGTATAAATCATCTCTGCTTCCACGCCAGGAATCATCGAGACCGAGGCCAGCTTCAAGGCCGCTCGCATCGCCGTCGAGCAAAACCATTCGCTCCAAGCGGCTAGTTTTCTTCAGAACGTCGTTTACATCAATTTAACGCTGTCGGAACAAGAGAAGATACAGCGTTTCGAAACGCTGTCAGAACTGTACACCCAGATCGGCTTCACGCGCAAGGCCGCGTTCTGTCAGAGACTCGCCGCCACCAGATACGTCTCACCCCAAAACCCCGCCCCCAACTGGAACCGCTGCTACAATCTCATGCTGCAGAGCTTGCCGGGCCACCGACTCTCTCTCGACCCCGCGGAAATGAGAGAAGTCGAGCAAGGCTGGCCCGTGCTCCAGATCCAGCTCTTGCAAGAGCTCGTGGTGGCGGCGAAAAGAATGGGACATTCGGCTTTGGCCACCCGCCACATGACCTTCTTGCTGCAGACCATGTGGCAGCATTTGTCGCCAACCGAGCAAAAAGAGTTGTCCATTCAGTTGCAGGTGAGGTCTCGTCGCTGGGTTGGCACGACTGATTGTACTGGTTTGTTTCAGGCGTTGTCGTCACAGTGCGAAGGGTCTCCAGTACCGTTGGTTCTGGACAGCGGAATTGTAATCCCGCCAGCTAATTTAACAAATATTCCGCTTTGCCACACTTACGTTTTGCGCAACCTCCAACCACACTTGCAACCACGGAAGATACAGGTGGTCAAACAGGACACGGGACCGTTCCTGTTCACTCCGATACATTTCGGGAGCCTGGACCGGAGGAGCACTCAAGGAAATCAGAGCAAAATGGGTAATTGAATCTGTTTGGTCGGTTTTTGTACGGTTTGTCAGTTTGTGAAGTTTAGGGTTTCTTTGGGTGGAGAACGAGCCCTGCGAAGTCACGTTAAAACTGTCGAACCCGCTCCCCTTTGAACTGAAAGTGTCGGACATGCGTCTGTTGACGTCTGGGGTCGTATTCGAGTCGCTCCCCGAGACTGTGGTGCTCTCCCCATCCGGATCCCCACCCACCGTTATAACCCTCCACGGCACTCCGCGCGAGAGCGAGGGCCAGCTGCAGCTGCAAGGCTACAGCACCCACACTCTCGGCGTCAAATCCAACTGCAGGCTGAGACACATGAACGGCTTCCCTCCACACTACGAGGTCGAAGTGGTGCCGTCGCTGCCTCTCCTGGAAGTGAAAACATCGCTGCCCCAGAGCGCTTCGTTCTCCTCGTTCCACGACTACGAGAACGTCGTCACGTCGGCGAGCGTGAGTCTGCACCACGGCGAAAGCGTCGAGTGCACCGTCACCCTGACCAACGTGGGACACGTCGACGTGGAGATGCTGGAAGTGACGATGCAGACCGTGCTGGAGCCGGGGTTGCAAGAGCAGATGTTCACTTGGTCTCAGGAAAACCTGGCGAGTCAGCTGCCTCTGAAACCGACCTGTTCGGCCAGCTTCACGCTGTACATGTACGCCGCCGGGAGTTTTCTTGTCCCCGGGGGCACCGGAAACGAATTCAGTAGCGGCGTCTTCAGCAGCAGCATATCGGGACCGGGGTCGCTACCGTCGCGCCTCAATTCGCCCACGAGCAGCACTTTCCACAGAAACATCAACTCCAGCTTCCGCTCGTCCAATTCCGGGCACTCCAGCATGAGCGCCACGCTCCAGATACCGCAGCTCCCCATCAACCAGCAGGCGGCGTCGGTCGTCGACGGCCAGCTGCAGGTCAAGTACAGCGGAGGGCCGGGTTTGCAAGCGTCGTATTGTCGCAGCTGTTCCATATTCCTGACGATGGAGACCGTACCGTCTTTGCACGTCACCAACTGGGACGTCCTACCGGCAGAAACGTACGATAACGAATTGAAAATTATTTTTGGTTCAGTTGACGTCGTTTTCAGCAACACCCAGTTCTACTTGGTGCTGGACGTCGCCAATCTGACCTCCCAGGAGATGGAGTTGCAGTACACCCCCTCGAAAACGATGCTGATCGAGGGACACGAAAGCTGCCGGGTACCGGTCCCCGTCAAAAGGTGTCCTCTGTCCAAGCTGGACGTCGCAGAGGGTCTCGGGAGCGGCGATCTGGACCGCATATGTTCGGAACACATCGCCAATCTGGTCGACTTGCGGTGGCATCTCTTGGGGACGGACACTCGCGGCAAGGCCTCCCTCAAGGGCATCACTCTGACCAACGACATGCTCGACGAGGTCAGGATGTCGCCTCTTATCTGGCGTAAGTGGGCGATCGCAGCGCCACCACTACATGACCAACACAAAAAAACAGATAAAAGGCGGTTACGTAAAACAAATCTTTTGAAAACATGCGACCTAGTTTCAATCGTACCAGCAGCAACGATGAAGAGACCTCACAAGAACGGTCACATAAGATTTTTTTCTGAAACTCCAAAAAACAAGGTCGTCTGTGGTAAAAATGAAATTCACCTTAAACACTTCCAACAAATGTCACTTTTCAAGTGTATGGAGTTACGTCGGATGTTTTCATAACTTTCGTTTTTGACAGCCGCCCCCTTATCACTTTTTTTGTTGATTTTATTGCATTATCGCATTTTGCAGAGGTAATAATCAACGACGGTCCAGTTAGGCCCCAAGAAGAGGTGACGTGCGAAGCTGGCGACTGTTTAGAATTGAAGATGTTGGTGACGAACAGTCTGGAGAAGGTTTTGGGACGCTTGACGCTGTCGGTTCAGTTTTACCAAGACTATGAAAACGGTACCGTCAACTATCGAATGGAGACGAGGCTGGCGACGGCGGGAGCGACAAAGTAAGTATCGATCTGGTCCAGTTTCAGCGGTATAATGTGATTCTGTCAAGGAAAATTATCGACTTGCTCCAACCCCAAGAGAGGGCGCAGCACGAGTGCAACGTGATCTTTTTCACTCCTGGTCAATACAAAATCGACATTCAGTGTTCAGCGCCCGACAATTCCACTGCGATTCCTTGTTTACACTCGAACGGACACATTTGGAGGTTCACGCCGCCAATTAACGTTCTCGTCAACTGATCGTGCTTACAGTATAAGTATTATAAGTTATGCTCTGATCTAATAAATGACACTAGTCCCAAGTGTGACGTCACAAACAATGGTGGGATTCACGCTACTGATAGCTCGTCTTATGTACAATCAGTTTTATTTATACTTAAATACATAAATACATTTGCTCAACGAAAAATTACAACTTTTATAAACAGCGATAAAATTTAAAGTCTCATTAAAAACGCGACACCGGCCACAAATGATACGGAAGAGTTTGCGTTCAAAATTGGACCTGTTTGTGTAACATCTTCATAAAAAAAAATTTTAACTGTAAATGCAAAATGTACAGATGGAGGGATCTCGATCTTACACAAACAGGTAAATTTTGTAAAACGCCGAAATGGGCTTTTGCACTTCGCAATCTAACGTTTACCTCGCAAACATGATGAAATGATTGATGACGAACTTAACGATACGAGTCACTTAGAGAACCATCGATTCCGGATCTTCCAAGAACCGACGGAGCCACTTGAGCCATTGAGCTCCTACAGCTCCGTCGACGACTCTGTGGTCGCAACTCAAAGTCACCGTCATGAACTGTGCTTCTCTGAATCTGTAACAGTAGGAAAGTAATTTTCGACAATCAAACCCAGTCGGGACGTGACTCACCCTTTCTCGGATTCGTCCGCTACCAATCGTTTGACAGTTGTCCCGATCGCAAGAATGGAACTTTGGGGTGGGTTAATTATGGCACAGAAATCGTCGACACCAAACATTCCCAAATTTGAGATGCTTATGGTGCCGCCTTGGTACTCCTGAGGCTGGAGTTTGCCTTCGCGAGCTTTCGCCGCCAAAGACTTGACTATTTTGCTAATGTCGATGACGCCTTTGCCGTCGGCGCCGAATACTATGGGGGTGATGAGGCCGCGGTCTGTCGACACGGCTACGCTCACGTCGACAGAATTGTATCTGGAATTTTGCGTTTTCAATCCAGGCTTCAACGTTATCTAACAAACTTACTGTCTTATCACCGAATCCATCCAAGCCGAATTCGCCTCTGGAACCTTCTTGCACGCGAGCGCCACAGCTTTGACGATGAAATCGTTCACGCTCAATTTGACTTTCTCCTTTTCGAGTTGTTTATTGAACCGACTCCTCAACTTCAACAATTTATCGACGTTACATTCGATAGACAGATAATAGTGAGGAACGTTCTGTTTCGATTGGAGCAATCTCTTGGCGATCGTCGCCCGCATCCCGCTGACGGGAATGTCGACGTGTGGCGCTCCTGACGGTACGTTCGCTGGCGCGGCGGGTGGTGCCGCCCCTGCCGCCGCCGGACGAACCGCTGCCGCCATTCCCTCTAAATCAGACGACGTTATTGACCCAAACAAACCCGTCCCCTTGCCCTGCAAACGAATATTACGTTGTTCGGCTAGTCTTTTCGCCATCGGACTGACATAAACACGATCACTTGCCGCTGCTGGAGGAGGCACGGTGGGCGGCGAGGGAGCCACCGGGGGCGGACTAGGGGCGGCGGGAGCTGCCGGGGACGGCGCAGGGGCTGCTGCCGGCTTGGGAGCCGCCGAGCCGTCGTCCTGCCAATAAACAACAAAAACTCCGGTCACAGAAAAATGATGTAACTAATTTTTTTTAGGGGGTTTACCTTGAAGTCCTTAAAAGCGGCGATGTCGGCTTCCTTTTCCACGATGATACAGACTAATTTGCCGATCGGTACGTCTTTCGTACCGGCCGGTACTAGTATTTTGGCGAGGTAGCCCTCTTCGGGTGTCTCAAATCCCATCGTGGCTTTATCAGTCTCGATCTCGGCTAGCAGATCGCCTTCGTTTAAACGATCGCCCTCTTTTTTGTCCCAACTGATTATGGTTCCCAATTCCATAGTGGGGGACAGGGCTGGCAACAGGACTTTGGTATGGGCTGGTAGGTCGCTTGCGTAACGGCGCAAGAAATTAACCGAAGGGCCCTGCCATTGTAGGGACCCTCTGTTCTCTCTCAGGAGAAGCGATCTAAGATTTTACGAGGCGGTACGTTAGAAATATTTGAAAATTAAAAAAGTGAGGTTATGATTATGTAAACCGAGTTTAGGAATTCCGATGGAAAATAATGCAGGGCGGTTATGCAAGAGTGATGTAAGAGCTTACCTGTGATTATTTCTCCTTTTTGTGCATTCCACTGTTAAATTTCTTACTATGTTGGCCCGAACTGTTTTCTTGAAGGTGCCTTTCACCAGTTCGCTTCGTACGACAATTGTCCGCAACATCTTTTACGATAATAAACTGAATACTCGATAATATGAAGGATTTTTTGATAGTCTCCTGAGAGCAGAGGGCGACTTACTCTACGTTCGCGTCGTCTAGGTCATTTAAAAGACTTTCACGTCGAAAAGCTGTGACTGTGACGTGCTAATCACACGTTTTTGACGGCGCGTCGGCGTCGCGATGATACCGAACCGATGCTAGTAGGAGGGGGCAAGTCGATAATCCAGTTTTCTTCAAAGTTCGACGACCTGTTTGCTACAATTTATGAGGACCTCGCCCGTTCCATCCCCAAAAGTTCGATTTATCGCATTCTTGTCCCGGCTTCGAGCTCGAATTCCCTGAAATACATTTTTTTTGCGTGAAATGTTGTTCAAGTCATCTGTCAAATTTGACAGTTAAGGTTAGGGTCGATGACATCTACGCCCCCGACATAAACACGACTGTAAATTGTGACGATGGCAGACGTAAAACTAAATATGCGAGAACTGGAAGCGACGTCGAAAGCCTCGGCGACCGCTCACGTAATCAACATGTTCCAGAGACCGGGCCAGCTGGAAAAAGTGGATCAAATCAAGCGGAGACTCACGCGTAAGAAGAACTCTGTGGAGGCGCTTCTCAAATCAGCAATGCAGCAGCAACTCGACGGGGTGCGCGTCGGTCTCAACCAGTTACACTGTTGCCTCGAAGACGTGCGAGAGATCGACGGCAGCTTCAAAAAAATGTGCGGATTGTTCGCTCAAGTCCCAGCGTTGTACAACAGGCTGAGTCAAGTTCGCGAGGAAAACATGCGGCATTCGCAATACGTCACAGCTAGAGAAAATCTGAAACACATTTTTACCGTGCCCGAGAGCGTGGAGAAGACCAAACAGTGGATCAACGAGGGGAAGCTGCTGCACACGCATCAGTGTTTGAGGGACTTGGAGAATTCCCGCGACGACTTGCTCTACGAGTTGCATAAATTACCGAATCAATCGCCACACGACAAGTCGATGCTGAAGGCGTACTTTGCCGACGTCGAAACGCTATCCAACTTGTTGGAAAAACAGTTGAGGTTGATCCTGTCGCGGACTCTCAACACGGTGAGGAAGGAACCGACGGTGATCGTCACAGCTCTTCGAATCATCGAACGGGAAGAGAAGACCGACCAGGAGACTTTGAAACAAGGCAAACAAACGGGGTTTTTGCCTCCGGGGCGTCCCAAAAAGTGGAAAGAAATGGCGTTCGAGGTGTTGGAAAAATCGGTAGCCACGAGAATCGAAGGGACGCAAGTGGACGAAAGAGAAGACGACAAACACTGGCTCATCCGGTATTTAGAGCTGACGCGCCAACTGATCCTCGAGGACTTGCGAGTGGTGAAAACGCTGTGCGTGCCGTGTTTTCCCCCTCGTTACGAAATCATCGACAAATACATACAAATGTACCACCATTGCTTGTCTCGGCACCTGCAAGAACTGGTCCAGAACGGGATCGAAGGCAACGAGTACGTGACCATGCTGTCGTGGGTGTCGAAGACCTACCGCGGAACCGAACTTCTCGGACACCCCGATTTGGTCGAATTCACGAAGGATCTGGGGCCGCTGCTGCCTCCGGCAGTGATGGAGCGCTTGGACGGCGACTACTTGAAGAACATCGAAACGAATTACGTCGACTGGATGAGGAACACTCTGAACTCGGAGGAGCAAGAGTGGCGCTCCAATACGGAACCCAACTCGGACTCGATAAACTACTCGCGAACGGCCGCCCCCATCATTATATTCCAAATGATCGACCAGAATCTGCAAGTCTCCAAAACGATAAGCGACGAGATGACGTGCAAAGTGCTGGTCTTGAGCATCGAGCAAGTCGTCGCTTACGGCGACTCCTATCGCAAAGCCGTGGTCGACTTCAAGAACAAATATTTCGAAGACAGAAAGCAAGTGCCGTACTTCACCCAGTACATGATCACGATCGTCAACAACTGCTTGCAACTGGTCGACCTGGGGTCCCAACTGGAGAAGCAGTATTGGAGTCCCGCGTCCCCTGCGGCTCTCGGAGAGAACTTCAACAAGCTGAGATCGACGTTCATCCAGTTGAGGAACGACGCCGGCGACTTCCTGCTCGAAGAGTTGTTCCTGGACTTGGACAAGCACTTCGACGAACTGTTCACGGCGCGCTGGCTGGGCACGACGATCCCCGTCGACACCATCTGCGCGACTCTCGACGACTACTTCCAAGACTACAACCGGCTGAGCGAGCCCAATTACAAGTACGTCGTCCACCAGGCGCGCTCGTCCGTTTCCAAACGCTACCTCACCGCTCTGCTGTCGAAGAAGGTGTCGTTCAAGACCTACGACGAGGCCGTCCAAGCCGCCGCGAAAATCGTCAAGGAGTCCAAGCAGTTGGGGAAGTTGATGGACACTTTGTGCAGTCTGGAAGGCGAGGATCCGTTCGAGACCGTCGTTTTGTTGTCAGAAGTGTTGAAGAGCGACGACGACATGTTGTCCTTCGAGTTGCACCGGATCGTCGAGAAGTATCCCGACATCGGCGAAGACCACTTGTTGCGTCTGTTGAGCTTGAGAGGGGACCTGGCCAGGTCCGACATCCGCGATAAAGTGGCGCACTTGCCGAAGCCCAAAATCCCCGCGCACCAAAGCAGTGTCTTCAGAACGTTAGTTTTTCCCAAACTTGTCAATCTCAATGTTTTCAATAATTAATAACTCTACCCAAGCGACAAGCGTTTCAATCGTGCATCCACATTTACCAAAGATTCCACCGTCGTTTGCACAAAAAAAAAATCATGGCCAGATTTTAATTGCTTTGCGCAATCTTTATCGAAAAACGATTGGAAAAGTTTGCCAACGACGATCTCGAATACTCCCCCGATTTGTCGAGTTCATTTTTCTTCCGATGTGATTGTAAACTTATTTTTAACAATTTTACGAGACAATAATAACAAATCAATCAGAGAAAAGGACTTGTAGTACTGCTTTAAAAATACATCAATTAGAATGTAATTGTGGTAAACAAGATAACAGAGAGGGTATCACGGTGAGATAGTTCACCAACCCGTGCAATATAAAAAGAACGTTCCCATTCACAAAATCGTCTTCAGCGCCATGAAGTTGGTACTCTTGTTAGTCGCGTGTCTCTTTGGCACTATCCGGGCGGTGCAAGAAGAGTACGGTGTCGGCCAGCGCAAATTCAAGCTGTGTAAGTACTACGCAATACTTTCCACAGTAGGTACTAAGCGTGTTACTTAGCTGACAAGATATTCCTGGAGCGCCAACGCGACATCCTCCACCTCTTCGAGCACGTCAACCAGCCCGACAAAGACCACGGCAAAGTGTATTCGATCGAGGGCAACATCGACGCCTATACAAACTCTTCGGCAGTTAAGCAGTTCGTGTCTTTGTACAAGCAGGGACTGTTGCCCAGAGGTGAAATCTTCTCCGTTTTTTACCATCACCACCTGCAACAGGCCATCGCTCTCTTCAAATTGTTCTACTACGCTCGCGACTTCGACACCCTTTACAAAACGGCAGTCTGGGCCAGGAGTGACGTCAACGAAGGACTCTTCTTGTACGCGTTGTCGACTGCTTTGGTCCACCGCGAGGACACTTTCAATTTTATCCTGCCCCCGATCTACGAGGTCTATCCGTTTTATTTTTTCAACGGTGAGGATGTAGAGAAGGCGCAACGATACAAACAGGCGGACAAGGGGGAAGGACAGGTGTATACGATCTACGCCAACTACTCTGGGTATTACTTGAACCTCAACAAAGAACAGTCGCTGTCGTACTATTTGGAGGATGTGGGGTTGAACTCGTTCTATTACTACTGCAACATCTACTACCCCTTCTGGATGGATGGAGATGAGTTCAAGCTGAAGAACGACAGACGCGGGGAGCAGTACTACTATCTGTACCAACAACTCTTGGCCAGGTACTACCTGGAGCGTTTGTCGAACGGTCTCGGAGAGATCGAATTTTTCAACTACGAAGAGCCCTTCAAGTATGGGTACTACTCTTCGCTTCGGTACCCGAACGGTTTGTCCTTCCCCAACAGACCAAATTACGCTCGTCTCACTGAAACTTTCTACAATTACGGTCAGTCCTGGACGTTCAAGAGTCGCTACGGCTACGCCTACACCAAAGTGCGAGACCTGGAGAGTCGCTTCCGTAACTCCATCGACTCGGGGTTCCTCTTAACGGTGAGTTGTCGCTCTTGGTTGTCCCTTGTTTGCGACGGTTGATTCCAGGAGAGTGGAAAAATGGTCGACTTGTTCTCTTCCGACCAGATCGACTTGTTGGGTAATGTTGTAGAGTCAAATCCTGACTCGGTTCATCAACGATTCTACGGCCCTTGGCAAGTCTACGCCCGTCACCTTCTAGGCTACTCCTACCAGCCTTTGGACAAGTACAAAGTGGTACCTTCGGCTCTCGAACACTTCGAAACTGCCCAGAGGGACCCAGCTTTCTACCAGTTGTACAAACGCATTTGTTTGTACTTCACCCAGTACAAGATCTACCTGCCGCCTTACACTTACACCGAATTGTACTTCCCCGGGGTGAAGATCGAGAAAATCGATTTTGATCGGTTGTTTACGTATTTCGACAGCTTTGATTCGGACGTTAGCAACGCCGTCTACTACTCCGATCCCGAAAAAGATTCGTTTAAGGTTAAAGTGCGCCAGCAGCGCCTCAACCACAAACCTTTCACGTACAGAATTTCTGTGAATTCGGACAAAGTAAACGACGCAGTTGTCCGAATCTACTTAGGTCCAAAACACGACGAGTACGGAAGGGTCTTGAGCATCGACGAAAACAGAGTCAATTTTGTGGAGTTGGATGTGTTCAGATACAAGTTTCAAGCTGGGCAAAATGTGATCGAGCGCAACTCGAGGCAGTTTTATTGGTACGTCCCCGATCGTACTACTTACAAAGAGTTGTACAAGAAAATCTTGGGGGCGATCGACGGTGTCGAAGAATTCCAACTGGATTCCAGCGAAGCTTTCTATGGCTTTCCCAACAGGCTGTTGTTGCCGAAGGGTAAACCTGAAGGTCAAGTATTCCAAATTTATGTCATCATCAATCCTTATCGAGCACCAGGAAGACAGGAGGTCCAACAGAACTACTACTTCCATCGAGTTGGTACCGGAATGAATTACATTGACAATTATGCTTTCGGGTTTCCGTTTGACAGACAGATTGTCAGTTCAGAGTTCAAAGTGCCCAACTCCCGACTCCAGGATGTTGTCATCTACCACAAAAATCTCGACGACTTGAATTCCTCGCAAGCTCAAAATGAACCGTGAATGTGCGCAGAATATTACGCAAATGTTTTTTGTCTTTATTAAATATTTCAACTGGAGAAATTACAATTGAAAAAACAATATTTTGCAAGTCTTTTGTGGTTTTTATTAACTATTGCGATAACATTAATTGGCTCGATGACATAACCCTACTTTTTGAAATATTATGGCAGCGTGTTTAGAACGGTTATAGAATTACAAAAATATAAAATTCGGCTCACTTGTAATAATTTGGGAGCATAAAATAGTCGTACATACATGAAATGTTACATTACACCATTACACATTTAAACGGAAAATCATAGATAAAGAGCGCAAAATAACCTCACTTAACGACAACAACGCCCTCTGATGGAATTTGATTTCATCAAAATTCTTCACCTGTCATCCTGCAGCATTTAAAAGTATAGGAGAATTTACTGGTACTCCTTAATGACCGTATCTCCAATGAGCAGCCTCTGGATGTCATTCACCCCCGCATAAATTTCCGTAATCCTAGCATCCCTGTAATGTCTCTCGGCGGGCATGTCACTAACGTAGCCCATTCCGCCCAGAATCTGTATCGCCCCGTGCGTCACAAAAGTCGCTGCTTCGCTCGCCGCCAGTTTAGCCATTGAAGACTCCTTCGTGGAGCGCCCGGGCTGATCGCATTCAACCGCCGCCCTCCAGACGAGCAGACGCGCCGCTTCCAGTTTGATAGCCATGTCGGCCAAACGTAACTGCAACGACAGCGTCAAAACCAACATGAAACGTCGACATCTCTCTCACTTTGACCGCCTGGAACTGATTGATCGGTTGTCCGAACGATTTTCTCTGACCGGCGTACGAGACCGCGACTTCTAGAGCCGCCTGAGCTATGCCGAGCGCCTGTGCTGCGATTCCCACTCTGGCGTTGTCCAACTGAGTCATGGCGATCGTGAAACCGTCTCCGATTTCACCTGAAAATCACGTCGATCGTTTCAAGTTTTAGGCACTCGGGGGAGCTCACCTAGCACGTTGCTCCGAGGGATTCTCACATTTTCCATGATCAGGTTGCAAGTAGGCGACGCCCGAATTCCCAGTTTATCTTCTTTCTTGCCCAGGGAGAGACCCTCCGAGGGTAGAGGCACCACGAACGCGGTGATCCCTTTGTGTTTTAGGTTCTTGTCGACTGTTGCGAAAACCACAGCCGCTTTGCCTTCTGGGCCGTTGGTGACCCACGATTTCGTCCCGTTCAAGACGTAACACTCGCCGTCTAACGTGGCCGTCGTCGACATGGCGCTCACGTCGCTCCCAGCGTCTGAAACAACCGTCTCGTACACGTTTCGTGCTAGTCGACTCTCACGTACCGGGTTCGCTCAACGCGAAGCAACCCAAGGTCCCCCTCGTGAAAGGGCGCAGAAACTTCTCCTTCTGGTCGTGGCTGCCCACTCGCTCCAACAAATTCGTGTAGAGGCAATTGTGGATGGAGACGATGGCCCCGGTGCCCCCGCATCCTCGCGCGATCTCCTCGACCGCCACGGCCATAGCCAAACTGTCCTGACCGGAGCCCCCATATTTCTCCGACACGTTAATGGCCAACAATCCGAGTTGGCCCAGTTGCTGTATCTAGAATTTGTGCATGATTATTTAAATTTCTACAACAATCTTGTATCACTTGTTTCGTCGGAAATTTGTGTTCTTTGTCCAATTGAGCGGCGATCGGTTTCAGTTCGTTTTCCGCAAAACTTCGACAAGTTTTTTGCAGGACCAGGTGCTCGTCGGACAGTCTGTGTAAACTGAATCGTCGAATGTTGGGTACTGCTGGAAAAGTTTGACGGTCACGGAGTTAATTAACCTAACATTTCGAAAGTAAATGTTGTCTCACCTTTAAATAATCGTTTGGACAATCTTCGAATTGGCATCGTAACGCTTAATTAAATTTTATTTTCGTCGACAAACCAATCAGCGATTACCCCCGGCAATTTCCACTGAATTACATTGATCCAGTGAAATAATTCAACTGTTGAGATTCATTGTTATCACTGCAATTATCCAAAGATTAAATAATTATTATTATCGAAACTACTTCACAATTTAATCTATTTTTGTTTGAGGAAAATTATCTACTGTTTGCCACCCGATCAACAAGCTCGTGTCCAAGCACAAGGTCATCATTTAGTGTGCCACAGAACCATGATTAGTAAAAATGCTAATATGGCATTATTAACGAACGACTTAAGTGTTAAGTCAACTCAGTGACGTCACCGTTGAGTATCCCCGGAGACAGACGTCCACCGAAGAGGGCGCGGCGTTCGCTTTGTTTACATGTCAAGTCGGGAGGATCATGTGACATGAGATTTAATTAATATAACTTTATTTTATAAATTTATTCAAACAAAAAAAATATTCAGTCACAAATACAACCTAAACGAAACATTAAATTCTATCGTAAGTTTCTGGAGTCGTAATGGAGCTTGCATTACAACCACTGAACAGAAAGATCAAGCCATCCTGGAACAGATTTGTTTAGAATGGAGGAAATGAAATGATGATAAGACAGATACTTTGACTAATCCAGGCAATCCTCTCCAGAAATCTATATTCGGGATTGCTTCCAGGCCCCTCGCGCCTCTCATGAAATACAAAATCGCTATTCCCCCGACGAAATAGACCCCAAACGCGATGAAAAAAATTATCAAAAGGACAGAACCGCCGCTCAGGCCATGACGGTGGGTCTGGATGCAGGCAGAAGGGGTGTTAAAAGCAAGAACCTGCAAAATGTATCAATACAAAAACTTATCGTTTTGGTTATATTTTAAAGTATCTCACAACTGGTTCATCCTTATTGGATAAAACTTTGATGTACGGTTGGTCCAAATTTTCGCACATTAAGTAAACATTAGCGATCACCCTAGAAAGTGAGCAATAAATTTCAAAGTACAACTGCTTATCCTAACCTCACTTTTCCCCATGACTGTAGATTAGTTGGTAAGTGTCTTTTACGTCTTTGACCGCCTCAAAATGTATGTCACTGCTGCTTCCCAATACCTCAGCAAAAGTTTCATTTGAACGTATCAACTGAAAACGGTAAAACTGTAGCTCTTACGAACTCTCATCAATCTTTGTGTGCAATTACTGAACCGGTGAGTTTGGTTGTGCTGTTGATGTGATGGGCGGCGGGGTCAAAGTGCCCATCGCTGCAACCATAAAAATAAAAAGTGATGCCGCTCGGGTCGGTATCTTCCACAAACGTGTTATTATTTTTTTTGTTATGCGTCGCGTACGTAATGTCAAGACTGCTGTACTCGCTCAGCTCGCAAAGGCACGGATTGTCGTTAATACAAATACCACTGGTGTCCGTACGCTGTATGCAAAATATCAAAACCGCGATTATTATTGTTCCAAAAAATTTAGCCATGATTCATACTTGTCAGGAAAAATAAATAAACTGTGAGGTTAGGTTTGTGACGGACGAGAATGACAGAAGGAAAAATTAAATTATCAAGTCGACCGGCAGGAGGCGCTGCGAAATTAAAAAAAAAATGGATGCAAAACCGCAAAATAACAAATCGATTCGCGTAATAATAAACTCAATATGAACAATAAGTTCTTACAAATTTGAGTTATTTGTTTGGATTGTTGTTCACTCGAATTTACGAGTGTCGATGTTCGCTGATATTGAAGGTTAAGTCGTCGCACTCTGTTCGATACTTTTCCATCGAGCACGAAATTTATCCGTGCCCGCAAAAAGACGCTTCGATTTCGATTAAACAACGCTTGAAAATAATCGAGTCATCTCTTGAACTTAAAAGGTCACTCTCTGATAACATAGATAACAGTGTCATTTTAGTCTTGTTAAGATGACGTCTAAAAATATTGTCGTGGTGGGTTCTTGCATGATCGATTTTGTAAGGTAATTATACCGATTATTTGTGGCACAAGTCATAAATTGGCTCTTAGCTATGCCCCTCGCTTGCCACAACCGGGAGAAACCATACACGGCACCAAATTCATGACGAATTTTGGTGGAAAAGGAGCCAATCAGTGCGTGGCGGCGGCAAAACTCGGTGGCAGAACGATCCTAGTTGCGAGAGTACACATTGTACCCATCAGTAAAAATATACGTATGGTACTTTTTTGAATTTGTAGGTGGGTGATGACTTGTGGGGTGATCAGTACATTGCCAATCTGAAAACCGAAAAAGTAGAAACAAAGTATATTCAAAAAACGGCCGACGCGACAAGCGGAATAGCGCAAATCACCGTTTCTGACACTGGTGACAACCAGATTGTCGTGGTGGCGGGGGCTAACGAATATCTAAACGTCGAGGACTTGGACGAGGCCAGACATGACATCAGTGGCGCTGGTGTATTGGTGTTGCAACTTGAAACTTCTCCTGAAGTCGCCATCAAAGCTCTACAATTGTGCAGAGGAGTAAGTGTTGCCCCAAGTGTCTGAGATCATTTGATTTTATTTCATTTCAGATATCCATTTTAAACGCGGCCCCCGCTTTGGACGAATATGACCGGCGACTGCTCACTCTGCCGACAATTTTTTGCGTCAACGAAACCGAAGCCAGCGTATTCACGGGCCTACCGGTTACTAGTTTGGCGTAAAAATTTTGATTTTTTTGTGATCTCAAAATTGTAATAAACGGAAATACTTTAGGGAGGCCAAACTGGCCGCGCAAGACCTCATAAAAAAAGGATGCAACAGTGTCGTTCTAACTTTGGGAGACAAGGGGGCACTGTACTTGGAAAAATCATCTCCTGAATCTGTATACCATACAAGTCCCTCCGTTAACTGCATTGATTCAACTGGGGCGGGCGACGCTTTTGTTGGAGCGTTCGCTTTTTTTTTAGCCAATTACAAGAATCTTTCAATAGAGAAGATGATCGAAAGTGCGTGTTATATTGCCGCGGACAGCGTTACAAGACCGGGGACGCAAAAAAGCTTTTCCGGACGAGAGATTTTGGAGAAGTGCTTGAAAGCCGTGTTCTTAACTCGTTAAAAAAACGTCAAGTTATGGCGCCGTTAAGTTTAAAACTGGTTATATTACTTTTAACAATATGGAGTTGGTTTTGAAATAAATTCTCGAAAACTGTACCTTCAATTAGATTTACATGTTCACCGTACCGGGCACTAATTGTAAAACCAACATCGATTATTAAATTTAATTGCTTACAGTCACTGGTTGACGTTGTTTATTTTTGACAGGTTGGTATCGTCCAAACAGTTTTGTCTTTTGACGTGATTTTGACAGATTTGACGTTTGAAATGTCAGAGTGATAAGTTTATTTTGGATTATCTTTCAATTTATTTCGTTGTAAAATACATTGTTGTTTAACGAAATGCCTGCCTTACCGCCCATTAGAAATCTTAATTTGAAAGTGAGTACGGAAATCGTGTCAAGTCAATGTTTCACTGAATTGTTTCAGGTGATATTTCTAACACATTTTATTTTTATCGCCCTCAGTTCCATGGGATTTTGGAGCACGTCGGCCTTTTTATTTTATAACTTCTTTCTAATACTTTTCCTAGTGTGGAGTATATATCAGCCCCAGAGTGAGGAACCAGTTCAACTGGTAAAAAAAAAAACTAAGATGAGTCATTGAGTAATGTTATTGTAATTTTGTTTCAACTGCAGGCCATTGTGGTAAATGGGGTTTCCATATTCTTAGATATCCTGTTGTTGGTCATGTGCTATCCATCTTCAGGTAACACTGGCAATTTATCATTTTGTGTCACAAATATAAATTTGTTTTTTAGCAATTTTGGCAAGAGAAAAATTTTCTGCTGCCATGTGCATTTTACATTTAATCATACGGCCATTCAGTACTGTAGTTTTAATAAAAAATCTTGAAGAAAGGACAGGTACCAATGGTACAATAATTTCATAAGGTGTCATCAGTGCTTGTTTTTATTATGACTCTTGTGCTTCCAGGAGCTTTGTCGGGATTTTTTGGGGCTAGTCCTCAGCAGTCTAGTTATGAAGATATTGACAGAAACGTCCCACAAACTTCACAAGGGGGAGCATATGATTTTGCTAATGCCCAACAGATATAAATGACCAATAACAAACTAAAGCAGTAATCAAAGTTATTCACATAAGTACCATTTACTAGTTGTTTACTTTGTTAATGTGTCAGATAAAAAGTCAACGTTGTTTACATGAGATTGTATAAAATTGTAATTATTCTTATGTAATAATTTTGTTTTCTTACGCTATTTGTAAGATTTGTAATTTAATATATATGATAATAAAATCGTGTAATAACATAACGTTTTTCGATGACCGTGAGATGTCGCTGTTGAATTTTTAAGTTTCAAATCGATAATTCAGAAATCTGTCGTGTTTGTATTCCTCAGCTGGTCAATGTTTTTTGGTGTTGTTATCAGCTGCTCGTTAATGTTGTGATCAGCAAATTAAAAGTAGTACAATATTGTTTCCGATCGTGGAGAATTTAGTCTCGAAAATGAAAAGTCCGCCGTCGCTGTACGACATTTGCGTCAAAGCGGCTGTCAAAGATTGCGTTACAGTGTGTAAATTTTGTAAAAAAGAATTCAGGTCCTTGCCTGACAATGTCCTCTTCGATTTCTACTACACCGTAAGTATTGCCCTTGACCAAAACCCAGACAACAACCGAATCGCTTCAGATGTTCCTCGAGAAACGGTCGTGCCTTCTTGCTGTCGAATTCAGCGAACTGGAAGTTTTCATTCGAATGTTGACCATAAAACATAAACGCGTGAAGCTGTTGAAGAGTTTTCAAGGTTTGATCAATCACGGAACGAACGTTCCCGACGAGTTGATCCAGGACTTTACTAAGTATGTGCAAAAAAATCCGCTCAAAGCGATCAGCTTGGGCATACAGACTGGGAGTTTTTTCAATGAAGGGGGCTGGTACGACTACAGCATCAAAATTTTGACAATAACTGAGGAGTTGTGCAAGAAACAAGCGCAGACGGTCGACATCCTCAAGAAATGTCTCGAATGCTACCACAAGTATTTTTCCGACAGTTGTTTTATGCAACATTACATGAGTGAATTCCAGGCGAATTTACGCCGAAACGATTTACTGCGAGTTTAAGGCGGCCGAAAACACGTTCAATTCCGCGCAAAAGGTCATCAAACAATTGAACAAACTGGATGCATTACCTAACTTAGCCGGACTCTATGCCAATTTTTCAACTCTCTATTTTCATCGCAGCGAATACGATGAGGTAAAGGTTCGTTCTGCGTGTTTGCTGTTCAATAACGAGACTCGTCATTTTCCAGTCGTTTGCGTGGTCCAAAAAAGCACTAGTCTTACTCAACGATAAACTGCCATCTAGGTAAGAGAACGCGTACTAAACCCGACTCACCCTCCCCACTCAAGAAATCCGTTTTCTTCAGAATTGTTATCGAAGTGTTGAGACAAGCCTCCCGGGCCTGCGTCGTCAAGCGCCGTTTCAATCAAGCGGGGCTCTTGATTCGACAAGCGGTCAATTTAGCGTCGGAAGTCTTCGAGATCGACGGACACCCCCACTTTTCCGACACACTCCTGGATTACGGATTTTATCTTTTGAATTTCGATTCGATCCAGGAAAGCGTCAAGGTTTACGAAAGGTCTCTCCAGATTCGAATGGAAGTTTTTGAAAAAAATAATATCCATCTTGCGTTAGCTCACGAGGATATGGCTTACGCGTTGTACGTCAACGAATACAGCTCTGGAAGGTTCTACGCCGCGAGGTAATTGTTGCAACTGTCTGTTGTTACCAATAAATTATCACGGCCGTCCGTGATGCGCAACGTAAACTAGGAAATGTCAGCTGGGGAGTTGATGTTTTCTTTTTGTTTTAATGTTTTCAGGGAGAACGCGGATCGGTCCATTCGCCTGATGGAGCGAATACTGCCCAGCCACCACCTGATGTTGGCGTCGGCGAAGCGGGTCAAGGCACTGATCCTCGAAGAAATCGCGCTGGACATGAGCGAAGGCAACAACTCCCAGCTGCAAGAGAAATTCCTGGCCGAGGCCGAAGATCTGCACCAGACGGCGTTGGAACTGTCGCGCAAAGCCTTCGGCGAGAAGAACGTCCAAACGGCAAAACACTACGGCAACTTGGGGCGCCTCTACCAGAGCATGCGCCAGTACGAACAAGCCGAGAAGATGCACTTGAAGGCGATCGCGATCAAAGAGGAACTGTTGGGCAGCGCCGACTACGAGGTGGGGCTCAGCATCGGCCATCTGGCCTCGTTGTACAACTACCACATGAAGCGGCATCACGACGCCGAAAAACTCTACATGAGATCGATGGAGATCAATTTGAACTTGTTCGGCGAGACTTATTCGGGTTTCGAGTACGACTACCGGGGCCTGATCAATGTGTATTCGAAATTGTGCGATCAGTCCAATGTCATCTTGTACACGTTGAAAATGCGCGATTGGAGTCTTCTGAGGGCGCAGACCAAACCGCCGGTCCACGTCGAGGAGATTTTACCGCTCAAAGAGATTATCGAAAAATTTTTGAGCATGTGCTGAAATCTAGTCATTTAGTGTTAACAAAATCAAACAGTGCTGCCAATCTTCGTCGCATTTTGTCCCATTTTTGTTTTGTTGTTATTTTTTTATTATTTTTTCGACATGATTTTTTATTCCGCGTCTTTAAACCAGCAATGCTGTCAAGAAAAATCTGTGATATTATTAGGACATTCCCTGACGTGAGGCTCACACCAAAAAGGGTAACAAATGTCTTCTTTTAGGTGCTTTTAATTTCCAGTATTATCGAGTTTTTTTTTTTTTCGTTTAGTTTTTGTCGGATTCGGACCAGTGTTTGTTTTTTTCTTTTATATTAAATAATGGGACATGTCACTTTAAATTTAAATGCAGTAGATGTCGGAGGCCTTCACCGAACAGCCGATCTGCGTCAGCCAATGGCAGAACTTTAAAAACAATCACGCATAGAATTGGTTGATTTAGGGACGCGCAGCCTCCTTGGTTATAAAGCTATATTTAGCATTTTATCGTAACGACTTAGATTAATTTACTCATCAATCGAATTTCATATTAATCGTATTTTTCAAGTTTAATATTTTATTTTGTTATTAGATTGTGATTGATATTTTTACAATAAGTACAGCAGTTTATCATTCTTTTGTTACACAACAACAATTATATCTCCAAATGATCAAACAGTTCGTTTCATTTCGCTTTCGATCCGATGGCAATTCGTATCAACGGGAACTGTCAAAAGATGACGTTTGTCATCTGATCACGACTGCAAGAAGCTAACATGAAAATAACGACAGACCGGTCGAATTGAGAGTTTTGAGACAGTAAGTTGCGAATTTTCATGTGTACGGTCTCGTGTCGCCATTCATTTGGTTACGGTGTACAATGGATCGAGTCCCGGGCCAAACAGGTTATTTACTTTTGAACGAAGAAGGGGCCGTATTGTCCTCGTCGGGTGATTTGGAAAACGACGAAAAGTCAGCCGTGATTATTATGGGACTGATAAATCTAACGTCGCAAGTGGATAGAGCCGCATTTCCCGAAGAAGGCTTCAAGAAATTGTCCATCACTTACGACAAACACTGTTACATTGTTTGCTTGTCCAACCGTAAGGTGCACGTGGTGAAGAAGACGTTGATCAGCGACAATTCGAATGTCCCATCGTGAATTTGAAAATGGATATTATTTTGTATTGCACCAGCATGAAATACATGCAAATGGTCATCTTGTTCGGGGCCATTTGCTTTTCTCTTTATCATTTGTACATTCTGTTGAATACTTGGGAATAAACTTTTGTAAATATGTACGTCTTTTTATTCGTATTATTTTGTCACGACGTTTTCGACAAACGTCAAATTGCAATTTTGCATACGGAACCGTCGACCCAGCTCTGATTGCCAGAAACGCTCAGGCTTTTTTTAATAATTAAAATTTATTAACGTATTCGATTTGTTGCATCTCAAATTAACATAAAAAATAAAGCAAGCCTTAAATTAATCACCATACAAACACTCAAGTCTACCACCTATTGTTATAGTTATTATTTCTGTTAACGTTATTTCCGTACTGATTGGCCCCGGCAAATCCTTGCTGATTATTCGGCCGTCTCTGCTCGTTTCCCTGTCTCGCCCCCTCGTTGAACCTATCCTGCGTCTGACTGCCCTGTCCGTAGATCGCGTAATTCGGGTAAGTCACTTTAGCTTTGTCGAGCGGATAAGTAACGTTCGGTCTCGATTGATACGGATTTTGTCCGTAATTAACACCGTACGACACGTTGGGCCTACCTGGTGGGAAGTTTTGTCCCTGGAATTGTCTGTTCGGATCTAGCGGGGGCGCACCGTACGAACCGAAATCACTTCGGACGTTACCGCCCGCTTGCTGAATCTCGTAAGCACCACTCGACTTGACCGGCGCGTTATTCGCCGCCGCTTTGTTGGTCATATTCTGAACGCTACCCACGATATTGGCAAGATTCGCCATGTTGACGGGAAGACTGTTCAACGTTTTGGCGAACTCCGCCGAGCTCAGGCTTTGCCCCAAACCCAACAGGCCCCCTTGGGAAGCGTCCGCCGTCTTGTTGATGTTGCTCATGATCGACGAAATGATCGCTTTGGTGTCGTCCAGATTCAACTCTTCTTTCTTCGAATCGAATTTCATGCTCTCCTCTACGATCTCCCTCTCCTTCTCAAGTTCTTTTTGTTTGACGTTTTTCGACGCCGCCTTCACCACGTCTTCGAACGTGTAATCTTCCTCGTCGGAATCGAGCGGCATCTTGATCTCCTCGAAATGGTCCTTCTTTTTCGTGGGTTCGAATCGTTTGTTCTCTTCCACGCTCGGATTCACGCTGCCCAACCTGTTCGAAAATGGACTCTCTCGACCCGACTGTTTCTTCTCTTCCGGAAGCGGTTTTTCGCTCTTGGTCTGGCTGCTGCTCCCGAGATTGACGAATTTTCGTAGACGCTCCACCCGTTCGGGTTCTCGCGCTTCCAACTTCTTCAAGTAGTTGATCAGACCGTGTTGTTCTTCGGTCGACAAGTCCTTGAAATTCTGCAAGAGCGTCTGCAGGTCGGAATCGGACAGTCCCTCCATGTCCTTGTTGGCGGTGGACTTCTCGGGACTCTTTACAGGTTCGGGTTCGGGAATTGCTGGAATCGAAGGTTTCACTTCTTTAGGCGGGGGACTCTTCTCCTTGGAGGTTCCGGCTTTGGTGATCTGTTCGAGAAAATTTGCAGTGGTGATGGGTTTGTTGGAATTGCGCGATGCTTCCGCCATTCCCACCACCGCGTTTATCAACTGTTCCAGTTCCGCTTGGGTGACGTCAGTTTTTCCTTGCAGAACCAGAGCGCTCGCGATTTGTCTGGCGATGGCGGCCTTGTCCACTGTCCCCACACCTGGAACCTTCACCGGATCGACTTTCGGTTGGTTCTTCTCCTTTTCTTTTTTCCTCTCTCCCGCCGCGTGTATCAAACTGGCGGTCTTCTTGATGGCGTTCTTGAACGCTTTCTCTTGTATCGGTTCGACCAGACCGGCCAACAGTTGTCCTTTCAGCTTTTCCTTCACCGTTTCGAACATGACGCAGTTGATCTCGTTATCCAAAAGATTCTCGGAGCTGTTGGCTTCGTTCTTCTCCATGGCTAGAGCTTGGGCGAGCAGATCGATCACTTTCGGACCCAACGATCCCAGTTTTTCTTCGAGAGCCGTCAACAGTCTCAAAACAGCGACCACGTTGATCTCTCCGTCGTCTTCTTCTTCTACTGTCGGTGCAGCGGTGGGCGGCGACAGCACAGGCTCTCGAGTCACGTCTCGCATCACGGCCGGCGGCTTGTAGTAACTGGCCATCTCGTTCCTGTAGGATTTGCTACGTTCCCGCTCCCAAGGCAGCTCGCTCACTATCCTGATCCTCTCTCGCGGTCTGTATTCCTTCGATTTGAGTTTGTACTCTCGCTCTCGGCTCCTCTCTCTGGAACCGCGCTCCAGTCGGAGTTCTCGCGGACTCCTGTCCAGACGTTCTCTGGGACTTCTGCTGAATCTATCGCGTTCAACACGTCTGGGACTCCTGACCGATCTGTCTCTAGAGCTCCTCTCCCGGTCCCTGCTCTTGTCTCTCGACAGTCTCGAACTCACCCTGGCTACGGGTTCCTCCTCCCACGGACTGTGCGACCTCCTCGAGCCCTTACTCTCGTCATCTCTATCATCTATTACGATCACTTCGGGATCGTTGTCGGGGAGCGCCGACGGGGGCACCGGTTTGTTCCCCGCCGGACTGTTCTTGTTAGGTTCGAACTTCTTCTTTCCCATTATTTTGAAACAGATCGGGGCGGGTTCCTCCGGCAAGCCCAGACGCTTCCTGAGTGCGTCCTTCTTCACCTTGACTTCCTCCTGGTGGAGATCTATCATGCGCTTGTTCCAGAACTCGATCCACTCCGGTTTGAAATCGTGAGTGGAGACGTCCTTCGCCTCGGCTTGGAGTTCCTTGTAGCGCTTGTTCCAGAACTTTTTCCATTCGTCGTTGTATTGAGGGTGCTTTTCCGGATTCTTCTTGTGTTGTTTCAACACCCGCTCCATGTCGTTGTCGATCGCCTTGCACAATTTCTTGAACTCGTCCATCTTGTCCAACTTGTTTTTGGGGGGAAGCTCGTTTTTGGGGCGGCGATAGTTCGACTTCTCCCAAGGCATCAAGCTTCGGTCTCGCTCGTCTCGTCTGAAATAAGCCGGTTCCTTCCTCGGGGGCGATCTTCGCTCGTACCTGCGCCAGAATTAACACAAAATGAGAAATCTTCGACGTTACCGAAACAATTTTTTACCTCCTGCTGTAGGGAGGGCTCCTGCTCCTGTTCCTGTAGGGCGACCTCGACCTCGACCTCCTGTGGGGTCTCTTTTCCTTGGGTTCGTCGTAGTCGCTCAGATCGCTACTCGTGATGCTCGACACGCTCGACAGCGACCTCCTCCTGCTCCCTGCCGCCGAAGCCGCCGCCGGAGTCCCCACTTTGATCTTCTTGATCGGATTGGCGACCACCGGAGGTGAAGGACTCTTCTTCCGCTGGGCCGTTTGCGGCAAATTCGACTTGTTATAAGCAAACTTGTCGATCTCATCTGGAAAAACATCGACCATCGATCACTTCGCCCTCGGATCCTCTCGTCCTCTCACCGTCATGAACCTTCGTCAGCTCGTCCTTGTTGATCAACTCCTCGAAGGTGTAACCCGACAACTCGCTAAAGTGACGTCCCTTGGCGATCAATTCCAGATAATGGACGGGATCTTTCTCGTATTTGTCCGCCTCGACCGGTAACGGTTTCAGACGTCCGAATTTTTTCTCGATGGCTTCGGCGATCTCGTGAAGTGCTATTTGCCAGTTTCTTTTGTACTGTTTGGTCATGTACGGGGCCAGGCCGCGGTAACATGTCGGAAAGTGTTTTTGTAAATACTGAAAAAAATTCGGAACACGTAATAAGTGCGAAATGTGAAAAACTCGGGCCTCGGGTCTGTCTACCTGCAAAATGTGTTTGTAACTCGCCAAGTGAGTTAACACGGTTCTTGGGTCGCCCTTTTTGTCGCACAAAATGCACAGATACGTGGGTTCCTTACTTGTGTCGTAGTCCCGTAATTCCAGTAAATACTCGAGGGCCACCAAGGGCCCCACGTTGAACACGTCCAACCTCTCCTAAAAAATCATTCTGAAAACCGGCTAACGTTTTTTGAAGCTCGTTCTACCTGTATTAGGGCGACCTTCTCAATCTGTCCCTCGAATCCTGGAGGCACCGGTTCCCCGGGAGCGATCTGTATGCTGGGCGTTTCCTCGACTTCTTGCACCGAGGGAAACCTGTCTTGACTTTGGTTGCCCAGCGCCATGGTATGTCGCTTTCCCGTTTCGTGATGGAACACCCAACCCATGACGGGACAAGCGCAAGCATTACAGTACCAATGCTCTGTCCCGTTGATGTATTTAAATTCAAAAACGTTGCCATACTTGCCGTTCGGCAACACAGCTTTCACCGAAAGCAACCGTTCCCGTTCCTTCTCCTGAAAAATCCGCACTTCAGACGGTTGTACAAATTTTCAGGTGGAAATTTAGCAATTAATAAAGAGCCTTGTCATAGAAAAAATCAATACTTTATTTTATTAAACAACAAAATCATCAATAGTCTTTTTGTATAAATCAAGTGTTTCGTTAACTTCTTTTGATATTTTCAACAAAGTTTGTTGAAAAAAATAAAGAAATTAAGTCGGAGCAGGTTTTTTTTTTTTGGCACGTACACGCACTAAAATACAATTGTAGCGAAATGCCACAACCGTGGAAAGTGAATCGAAGACAGAACAAGCCACAGATCACCCACAAAAAGCGCGCTTTGATAAGGAAAATTGTGGAATGATTGGAATTGGAAATAATTCCAATGGAACGCTGGCCGCGGGCATAATCACAATACTTACCTGAACGCCGATCAACGATCGAAAGAGGCAAATACCCAAATAGACAACAATTTAATTTTACTACATTTTTACCTGTTTAGTGGATGCTGAAAAATTAACGGGAGGTTCGTCTTCGGTGCCCGGCGCGATGGGTTCCATATCACAATTTCACACTACAAACACTTCTTAACTAAATCACTTGTCTGTAAAAGAAAATGCTGACATCAATAACTGCCCTGTTTAGTCTCCAGTTTTATTTTTGATTTTGGTCTAAGGTAAACTTACCGTAATTTTCAAAATTCAAATTTGCCGCCACAAGCACAACACAAGATGACCTTCCATCGATCGGTGCTCTAATTTATTTGAAAAATCAATGAACCATCGAGTCATTTGCAACAATTGCATTGCAAAATGGGACAAAAACAAATTATTTTAATAAAATAAAAGAAAACTGTACAGGAAAGAACAAATTTATCGATAATATGAGCGACATATTTTCGTCGTGCTGCCTGTAAAATTACGGAAAAAGACGTGTTCCGAGCTCACCTGGCAGTTGTTGAGAGTCTTTAGAGTCCACGCGGTGGCTTTGCCCTCGTCAATTTGTACAATTTAAGGTAGGAAATGTAATTTTTCCTAAAGATGCCATACCTCTCTCAATGACATTTGTTTATTTAGTGGGATAATGCCAACATCGCCAACGTGACAGGACTCAATATCCCTACAATAAAATAATAATCGGAATAAATTTATTTTAATAATCTGGTATAATCACAGTTAAACTGCATGGAAATTATATCACTCGTGCGCAAAATCGCTTTGTTAATCGGTACGGGCATCGGCGTTATCAAGTTCTCGACGATGATATTTTCAAAATTTGAATCGAAAGCCTTGATTTGGCATTTGACGTTTGTATTTTCGCACATGGCAATGTTGCAGTCTCCTTCGCCTGTAACTAATTTCAATTGGTAAATAAAACGGTGAAAAAACACAAACGCTTACCACAAAGACTGGAGAGTAAATATAAATAGCGTTCACGCATGAACGCCATCGCCTCTTGTTTTTCCGTGTCTGCATCAGATCCAAACTGAACTTTATTTTCTTGTGCCATGTTCTTGGTTCTTCCGAACGAAAAAACACAACATTGTCTAGGTCGTGACGGTTGGTACGTCCGATTTTATTTATCGAACTGTCAAAACCTCCAGTGCAAGACGTCACAAGAAAATAAAAATGGCTGCACTCATCAATCATTCGGTTCGGAGATATCTGCAAACCTCAGCCCGAAGGGCCGCTCAGGTTCGAGGGCCATCAGCTGTCTCCGGTGGCCATGAGGGTATGTCACTTGACTGAATTTTTTTCTTCGTACATGATGCAGGTTAGGTGTGTTACATAACGTGCCGTCCTGTTGTAGGAGGCTTCAAAACTTGGAAGAATTTGACTCTCTTCGTCGCATTCCCGGCAATTGGTCTCTGCGCCGTGAACTGTTACTTGGACCATCAGAACCATCCCCACGAGCGACCACCTTTTATCAAATATGAGTACCTTAGAATTCGTTCTAAGAGGTTCCCATGGGGCGATGGTAACCACTCTTTGTTCCATAACCCCCACGCTAACGCTCTCCCGGACGGTTACGAGGACGAGCATTAAAAGAACTTTAATTTTATAGTTGCATCAGCTGTAATTCTTGCATTAATAAATTAAATAAAAGCACTAGTTCTAATTAGACATTCTGTATGTTTTTTTGTTGCCAAAGTATATGTTCAATGTTGCGTGACAAAAGATCGATGGTGCAGCAACATGTTTGATGGGCAAGGTGATGCGTCATTCACCTTTTGGGTGGTTAGGTGAGAGTCAATAGCTTTATTAAATCAATGAAATGTTTCCATCTTGTTACCAAGTACTTAGTAAAATGAGTCGCACCTCCAGAACTGGGCTAATAGCAAGTCCCACGAAGAAGATCTACAGAAGAGCCAAGGTAATCGATCTTTGTTGTAAACGAGTCCCGTAATCGGTTCTTCTCCAAGGTACCAACGATTCAATTACGAGCGATCGCCAGGCCTGCGCCCTTTGTTCTCAAGCCTTTCGCGGGTCTGTACAATCCCTACCCGTACGGCTGCTCTCTGTTGTGCAACCATCCGACCGACAACGAAGCTAAAGAACGGCTGAAGAAAGCGAAGGACTCTTGGGTGACATAATCGGATAATAAATGAAATATCTTCTTTAAACAAATCTTGCAGGCTAATGAAGGAAAAAATGTGTTGTTGGCCGAAGAGATCGAGGCGATCAGAGCCGGTTTGGAACAGTGTCAATCCGACGACAAAAACACTCACAAACATAATCAAATGAAAACCCTCGACAGCGTTCCCGAAGAATTGTTCAGACGGTAACAGGGCCGTAATTTCGAAGCTTCGTTGTAACGTTCTTTGCAGGTACACAGAGACGGACTCTAGACCCTTAACTCCCGCGCCCACTCTCGCCAGCGCCGCAACCAGAGCGTCCGGATCCAGAAGGTGTGTCACACCCGATCCCCTCCCCACCAATCAAATTCGCGAGAAAACACTTTTAATCTTGGACCTCAGGCGGAGCCACAGTCAGGTGAACAGATCGCGTAAACACGTACAAATAACATTCCATGTGAAAAAATTGGAAACACGTTTATTCATAATGCAGTACAGTACGAATTAATTAGCGGTACTTGGTCTACAGTTTATTTACAAAGTGAATGTTTAAAGTGTTTGAATATTTACAAATTAAGTAGAAAATGCATTTTCGCCGTGTTGATACGTTGGTGGGGACGGACCAGTCTTTTTGTGACTGACGACGTCAATCACCATTCATGACGATTTCCTCTTCTGCCAGGAGCACTGTAGATTCTGTGAATACTTTCCCGTTGACTCTGCTTTCGAGATCCTCCCCTGCGTACGAGAGGAGGGGCGAAACTTCGACCTCCTCGCAGGCGACCACGCCCCCCGCCGCTTCGACGTACTTCCTGTGCAAAGTCAGTAAATCTTGTCGAGCTGTCGAAGGGCAATCTTTGCCGGCACTGTCGGAATTCTTCATCGCACTGAACTCGCTTTCTCGAGGCACTTCCCACGTGACGAATCTATCACTGAATTGAAACACGTCGAACACGAACTTTTCAATTTTAATCCCGTTGGGTTGTCCTGGTTTTACCGTTCTTCCCTGATCGTCGACGTAAGGAATTTTTTTCTTCGCCACGTGCAACTTCAGCTCCCCTTCGAACTCGTCACTCACCCTCTTGAGAAAACTTGTGGTGAAGAAGTGGTTGCAGATGCTGCCGGCGTTGTAAACGAGATTGCCTTCTTCGTCGCGCAAGTGTGCCTTTTCTTCGGAGATTTCGCTGTACTCTACGACCTGGAAGCGGCCGTTGATCTGGCACACCACACCCACCGGCTCCGTCGGCCCCGCTTTCTTCACAACTTTGGCCCCGCAATCGCTGCCTTTGTCCACGCAGTAGCCTATGAAGACGGGATCGGCGATTTTGGTCAGAATGTTGTCGACGCTGTGGGCGTGGATGTACTTGACGCCCCGCTTCTTCATGTCGTCCAGGATGCCGTTTGACTTCAACGCCCGGTAGATGCCGCCGTTGCCGTCAGGTGCTTGAGCTACCAGATTTGGGGCCTCCAGGATGATTTTACCGTCAAAGTCGAAACAAGGCAGCAGGCCTTGCTTGAATTGGACAACGTCGTCGGCATTCAGGCCGAAAAAATTGTGCGATTTTAGGAATGTATCGGTCATCACGTCGGTGGGGCCGCTGGTCATCACGTACCACGTCACTTTACCAGACTTGCCGGTGTGTTTCTTGGCCAAATGTTGGACTCTTCGGATGCGCTCCGCTTGAATTTGGAACAGAGTTTTGCCCGACGGTAAACCGACATTGTACATGCCTTTGGGATAAGTGACGCCTAATCTGGTGCCTTGCCCGCCGGCCATTAGCAAAACACCGACCTCACCAGCTCCGACAGCTTCCAAGCCCTTCCTCCTGTACTTCTCCAGCGTCTCACTCTCGCAACCTTCCTCGGACTCGAACTGCGCCGGTGGGACCGGCTTCATGTCGGTTATTTCGTTGCTTTCGTTCAGGGCATTTTTGGCTTGCTGGAATAATTTCGTCGACCCGTCCAGGTTCAAACTTTCCAGGTGTTGCAAAAAATTCTCTTTTTCTTCATCGCTGAAACTGTCGTAAAAACGTAACAAGTGCACCTGATTGATATGTGACAATTTTCTTTTAATTTTTTCCAAATTTGCCATCGTGTCACCGGATTAATTCAAATGATTACCAGACACGCAGACACGCCAGCACAACATTTTGACAGCTGTCAAATGTCGCTGTCAAAATCAGCTGACTGAATGTTGACGTTTCGTGTTGACAGGAAACATTGTCCTGGTACGGCAGTTCGTCCTTGCAAGAACCACCCATCATAAGGATACAGAGAGTGCCCACGAGGGTCGGGAGTCCCGAGGAGAACAACAACAGTCCGAAAGGCAAGTCGCCGACGCACTTGTTGACCAGCGCGAACCTATCGAGGTCCCCGACCCCGAATTCGGTCAAGGCCCTCAAGAAGAAGCCCAAAGAAGTCGAAGAAGTTCCACCGGTGAAGGATAAACACGAAGAGAAGAAGCCCGACGAGGAGGAAGAAGTAGAAGATGAGTTCGTCAAACGGCGCGGAAAGAAGAGAAGGAAGAAACGTGACGAGTCTAGGGGCCCGCCGGCTTTTCAGACTTCACTCGACCCAGAAACACAGGTTATTACATAATTTCTCGTTCGATGCGATCTAAGATAACTGCGACGATCGATAGGTGGCTACAATCGGACCCGATTCTCACAATGCTAGCGCTCGCCCCTCTCTAGTTCCCCTGTCACTAGACGAAGCGCCAGACACAATCGATAAAGGCAAGAATTCAGCGAGACCGTCGAAATGCTGGGAAATCGACTCGTACCTGGACGCCGAAATCCTGAAGCAGTTGCGACGCGAACTTAACGAAGAAATAATCGATAACGAATTCAATCACAAAGTGAGAAATCGGTCGAGTCAATTGAAAAACTGTTTTGTTTTATTATTATTTTCAGAGACGCAAAGCACTGGAGGAAGCTATGAAGACCATCCCGAAGGACAAAACCAACTGTGAAGCTTTGATCAGGGTGCAGAACGAACTAAAACTGCCCCCCGTCAACACCGACCTCTGGTTGTCTTTGCCACGCATTTTTACTCGCTCCAGCGCACGATTCGAGTTGCCGTTAGACAGCCGGACTCTCGAAAGTATGACTCCCTTGTACTACATTCAGAATCACGTGAGCCTGTCGAGTCCCCGGAAGTTGCTGTACAATTGCATCTTCAACAAGTTCAAGATGGACAGTGAGATCGAATCGAACGGCGAAAGAAAAATCAGTGGAGCAGTATGTTGTGTTTTTTTATTGACAAATAAACTTAACATCGACACGAATTATACGGTAGGAAATCCAGAGGGCGCTCGATCTCATGATGGGCAAAGCCATGTCGGATCAACAACGGAAGTACTTCCGTGATTTGATCGGGTGGTGCGACGATGACGTCATGGATTTCAAGACGTTCTGCGGTGTGTGCGCCGTGTGCGAACGGCTGTTGGCCCCGGAATATTGTTCGCAATTGCCCGATCGTAAAAGCGATCCGTGTCACGAGGTTGAGTGTTCGGTTATTTTGAGTCGGTGTCTTAGATTTTTGATGTTTCAGATCGAGAGTGCTGATTTTGAAGCGTTAACAAGGAAATTACATGGGAAAAAGGTCAGTCAGAACTTGGTGGAAATCCTGCACGGGATCAAAACTCGTTAGTGGGGATCTAGCGTCTGTTATTGTTTCAACAAATAATGTGTAAACGGTGTGGTGAAGTAAAAAAATATAGATTTGTTGAGTCTATAAACGTGACTTTAATGCAATATGTACAACATTGACATCTAATAACTTAAAACTAACTTAAAGAGGTAATCAATATCTATTATTTTTTTGTCTGTCTGAATAATTGCTATACATTCACAATTACTGCATGACTCGATGAGACGATACCAAGTTAATAGTTTTTTCTCCTATCTGTGATACATGTTTCCAACCTACTAATTTTATTTAGAATACCGTACTTTCAGTTTGTATTGATTTTTTTTTTGCATTAAGTTGCACACTCATTCCGTCAACTCAGTTTTGGAAAACAAAAAAAAAACGATGAAAATACTAACGAAAGTAATCGAACAACACCTGTTCAGCGTCGAACACAAATTTCCCAACAATTTCCTTGCTATCACAACAATTCTATCACGACAAAAAAACGCTTATCGAAAAATAATAACTGAACGAGATTTTTCGATATCAGCGGACGCTCGTTCGCGTCAAGAACCAGATCAAAAAAAACATCCAAAAAACATTGATTGTCTCCTCGTGGTCGCTTCAAGTCAATGCAAGCTTACACAACGACTTATAAAATTACTCGACCTTTTGCCGAACCAAGGGCTCGGAGTTCGCGCAAAAGGCGCCCTAAAATGGAAGAATACATACTCTAAAAGATTACAGTATCGACGACATATTTACCTACGACTACGTATCTAACACTTGCACTGACTTATCCGTCAAATTTTCAGCGAAACTGTTGAGAAGTTTGCATTAGAACCCAACAATACTGATTTGTTTGTCGTACAAAGTGCTAAAAAATTATAAAAATTACAAAAATGTGTATTCATAGAATGCGGGCGGAGTCGGGGGCGTCCGTCCAATTTATTAAGTATCGGCCGAACGTCCAATTTGAATGCGCTTAGCTAGCGGACACTCCCCGACCCCCGCCCCTAATTACTAGACACGAAAACAACTATATTGCTGTCCTAAACACTGATGCTAGTGATTGTTCATCTCTTGTTATCATCAATGCGGGGTACCGAATCGGTCGTCAGGTTTGCCAACGTCGCCTCGGTTACTTTTGATTACTCTATTTGGCACACTTGTTGATTGTTTAGGGAATTTCACGTCCTGCCAACCGAAAGTGTACCCTGCTTGTGTGTGGCAAGACATATGTACAAACTTGCTCTCTCCTCATTACCGTCTGTTAGTCTGATTAGTCGTTTATAAAAAAAAAGAGAAATAATCCCGGATACAATGGCACAAACATCTAGATCACACTCTATACAAAAATGTACACGTTTTCACGCACAATTTTTTTAAATTTTTATTTCATTTCTGTGCGCGTCGACCGTTTCTAAAATACGACCGAAAGTTTTCTTTGCGTCTGTTAAGGGATGTAGGCAGTGAATTATTTTGAAAACGATCGACACGCCTCGACGACGACAGTTAACCTATTGAAGGCCTAGCGCATATGAAAATAAAAATCGTTAAAAAACACTTTTTACAACACTTTAAGAAAAATCATCGTAATTTGGCTGATGGGCGTCTGTGAAACAATCTGTAAGTTTGAAGCGGTATTTTTCATTTCACATCGAGATGGAAGAAAATTCTTCTACATTTACGAGACGAAAATCTCTTATCAACAATTGCAACAGGAAAAGAACCGAAAGAGGAAGTTTCACCTGACTTACACTATTTCCACACGAAATTAAATCGAATTATATACAAAAATGTACAAAATATTTGATTAAATTCACCAAATGAAATGTTATTGTGCAGCAAATCACAACATCCGGGAAAAGGTCACGTGTTCGGTCCAGAATCTCGAGACATTTTGTGGATGCTGTTAGTTTACATACTAGGTAAAAATGAAATAATGATAATAGAAACAAGCAAGTATTTACAGATAGTGCAGCTGGCATACAAGCTATTCTAGTGACTTATTAGCTTGGTGTTGGTACCAGTGAGACGAACATCTCTGTTCAGGAATATACAGTGTGATTGAAAAAATCTGCCGGGAACGATCTAATCGAAAGCGACAGATTCTCCCAAGTCAATAAATAAGAAACAGAATCAGTAATGTTAACGAAACTGTCCTGAAAATGTGGCTTGTTGGGCCGTTGTCAACGAAATACTCTAATTTAAAAAATAATTTTTTGATTATTCTCCTCATTGTCCTGTGCTTGACTAGAATTGTGAAAGAATTGGACTGGAATGTGCGTTTTTTTTTTTTAAATGTTTGTTTGTCTCCTCCCCGCTACATTCCCAGAACAGCCCCAATAAATATATTAAAAAATAATAATAATAATAAAAACTACCATTATAACAAGTACCTGCTTAAAGCAAAACTCTACTCGCATAAATAATATAAATAACGATAATACAATAAATTTTTTGTCATGAATTTAAGTTAATACAAAGATCCGCAACGTATTTCAATATATAAATGTTGCGACGATAAATAATCTTGTTATTCTCTTAAATGTTACATTAAACATAAAAAACCTAACAAATAAAAATAGGGAGCAACAACGATAGTGCCTAAGACATTGCAAGAAAACGATGTAAATCTTCGCGAAATCGCTTGTAGCCCGCATTGACTTTGTTTCACTGCAGGACTATATCAGAATGGTACGACATCTTCACAAGTTTAGTTACCGTTTGTGTTACGATGTGCCGCTATTATCGCATTTTTATTGTTCGAATCTGTCCCGTAGATCTTGCCGGCCTTCTTCGCCATAGAGCCCAACAACTCCTGAGACAACTTGTGAGCAGACTTCAGGGACGTAAGCCATTCTTTTAGGCCTATTTCGTCCTGGAACAATCAACATTACATTTACTCCGTGTCTTCGATTAATCCGCCACCGCCGCAAAAATGTCACAAGTGACACACCCACTCGTTTTTTTAAATGTCTAGATGAAGTTGTGCATCGATTAAAATAAATTGTCCCGCGGGATTCGTTCCGAGTATCGATGTGATGATTCTCTTCACGCACCGGTGGAAAATGTCAAACGCATATCCGAAATGTCAAAAGAGTAACCTGGTACGTTCCGGATGATCGAGAAAATTTGGTAGACCAGAGTTGGCCACGAAAAACAAAACTAGAGTCTTGGTTAGATTCATACGAAATTCTACTGTCAACCGTCGGTGATATCGGTGTTTTTAAACATTTGTCGCTTTGCACGAAGTCGAAACGTTTCGAGGTGAAAATTTATTCGAGGTGCACCACAAACTGCGCAATTTGCAAACAACACCGACAGTCGGGACGTCATTTGTCAAATTTATACAACGATAACAATTATAAAAATCTTTTCTTGTGAACGTCCGATTTTCCGACGGGAGACTGACGCGTGGAGCTCGTGAACGTTGGCAGCACCGGAATAATTTCCAACAATGGTCGTATTTAACTTGTTCGAATTTAAATATTATCGCGAACGTGTGTAAACAACAAAATCAGAATTTCTATCGGTAATAGAATCAGCAGTCGACGTACGTCGGAATGTAATCAAAGGTCGCCATCGGCTATTTTGAAATTTCATTCACACTAACCCACCCATTCACAATAACTAATTCCACATCTCCGAGCTCAAAGGGAACGAACCGAATAACATTGGAAATGTTTCTTCTGCTCCGATTGCTTAATTTTCAGCGAAAATTGTGCTTTTTACTGCACACAAATAAAACGGAGAGTGGGCAGTGTTAAAAACTGTCTTTGTTTAAAATCGCAGTCGGCTCTTCCGGACGGTGGGTCAAGTTCAGACATCACTTTGCTTCAGCCTATTTGAACGTTGACGTAAGCACAGCAGAAATAACATTAGTTGCAGTAGCGGTTGCTAAGGAGAAGACGGACGGAACGTTTCAAAAGTGTTAAATTTCAATTCGATCTGTCGGTACTTTTTCTTACTATATAACAGTGTTGAAGTGAAACTTTGTGGGCGGAAAATGTTTTTTTAGCTCGTGGTGCGGTTGCGTAATCAAGCCGAGCTTCAGATTAATCGAGGTAATGGCAATAAAATAATAAACAGAGTGTAAAAGTGTGGCGGGATTAAATTTTTGGCAAATTTCGAAATTTTACAGATGGGAGAATTTCAACTCGGCTCGACTTGATCACCCAAATGATGTCACGGTTTTCGTCACATTCGGTCCTATTTCCTGTTGAACTGCGGTTGCTGCAATATTTTCTATGAACTTGCACGAAGCGCACTTCGAACCAACGAGTCTTTTTTCAGTGTTACACGGATGGAAGTTTTTTGATAAACAAAAAATCTTCCCGGCTTTATCGCAATTCATATTTATTCTAAACGAAACAATTTATTTGCTTATTATTTTTTCGCAATAAAAATTGACTCATCATCGGAGCTTGTTGACTCTTCTCGATAACAGTCGTCGATACTTTTCACGCGACTACAAAGTTAATTTTCTGAGAAGTGCACCTTGTACGAGCGCGCGTCTCAAAAAATAGGAAACGATCCGATTTTCACTGCGACCGCTCGATAAAATTTGATGGAGCAATTCTTCACAGGTCGAGGTTAACCCGCGGCAACTCGAGCGTTAAAACTAAACACGTATCCCCCTTTTGGGATATGACACTATACACATTACAAGGGACCGAACTCTGAGCGCGTACATAAAACCGATTTTCGAGAGCGTTTTAAATCAATTTTACGTCCAATAAAATCAGCGCGATTCTCCGTCGACGCTTCAAGGGAAAAACTCCGGAAAAAAATATTTCCAAGACGAATCTCAATTCTGGATAAATACTTCCCGAAAACAACGGCTTATCTCCGTCAATCGATCAAATCACGAGACCGCCACTTACGTTCTGCCTCGTTTTTTTCTTTTTGTTTGATAAGACGGTAAGTACTAGTTTCATTTATGCGATTTAGCTCGATTCTAATCGCAAGCCGAACCCTAAAACGTTCATCTTCTGCAAAACGACCCAAGTTTATATCTAAACTTGCCGATAGTTTCCAACTGATCGGTCCGAATTGACGAGGGGTGATGCATTCTGACTGCACAACTTTTCTCATCGGTAATAAATAAGTTCTCGCTCGACACTGAACCGAGAACAATTATTTGAATCTTCTTCGACACTCACCGGATTCGTGAGGACAATTTTTCCGTCCCGCATCCTGACGACGATGCACTGTTCGTTCTTGACTTGGACGAGTTCTGGACTGACCTCCTCCACTTGGTCCATGAACACCATTTCCGGTTTGGCCGAATCCGGATGCAACTCCAACCTGTTCGGGTAGAGCTTCGCGTACCTCATCTGCCAACTGGACGTCCACGGTCCTCCCAGTTTCTTGATGTAGCCGTGAAGGATGCAGTCCGATTCCTTCTCGTCGAGGTCGAAGAGTTTCTTCTGTTTGGCTTTCTTCTTGTGTTCGGCTTTGTCCGCTTCGAAATTGATCGTCTCGAAGACGGTTTCCGCCACTTCGTTCTGCCACCGCTCCGATATCACGAGGGGGAAGTTCTTGTAAAGATCCTGATCGGCGTCCGTCAACTGGAACGACATTTACATAATGAGTCGAGGCGTTGTACACAACGCGCCAGGATAATTCCGTTGTCCTGTCAGAGCGACATCTAGGCAGACAATAAAGTCGTCTCGAGTAGGTAGACGGTGTACGATTAAACGTCGAATTGACGTAAAATGGAATTCTTGAATAATTTTACCCAAAATCATAGTTGAGGTTATGTTCACTTCACGTCCCGTATGCCCGTACCTTCTTCCGTGAATTCATTTTCAAAACGAATTTAACGATGAATCAGGAGAAATCTTTTTTAAATTTGAAATAAACTCTCCCTCGTTAGAGCGCAGGCTTAATGACATTAAAAAATCTTGACACTCAATGTAACCAATCGTATTGTCATGAAAATCACTGTTTGGCTCATACCAACATGACGACGTTTTGACAGTTGTTATAAAAAAAATTCAATAATAGGTAACAAATGTCACCGACCTTGATCCCTTTGGTGTCCTCCTCGTCGAAGGAGCCTATGTCGAAGGCATCGGCGGCGTTGACCTCGCCCCTAGGCGGTATGAGCGGCGGCGTGTACTTCTGCAGGTAGACCTGTTGCCAATCGATCCCGGCGAAGAAAGGGTGCTCCTTCACCTCGTCGGCCCTGAAAGCTCACCCTAATGAGTACGGAAAGGTCGACCGGTCGAGTCGAGAACTTCCTACCCGTTGCCCTTGCAGCCCAGTCTCTTGTCGACGTCCCTCTGCAGGAGACCTTCCAGCAGAGATTTCAGCTCTTTACTAAACGAATCGGGAAGTTCGACGTTCTGAAACGGATCAAAATTTAATTGGTGATTTCCAGTCGACCGCCACTCGTTCAATTAACCATTGTCAACGTCATCCTGTCAATTTCGTGCTTGTCTTTGGTTTTGTGCTGACGGAACGGCGAATGGCCTTTCAATAATTTGTATAACATGCAGCCGAAGCTGAACCAGTCCGCACTGGAATCGTACGCGGTCCCTTTCGACAGTACTTCCGGTGCCATATAACCGTGAGTTCCTCTGCAGGTGGTGTTAACAAAATCATTCGACAGATCAACAACGCAACAAACAAAAAACTTACACGCTCGCGTGGGGTTTCTTTTTTGAAAAATCACAGGCTAGACCTAAATCAGATATTCGAACATGGCCATGTTCGTCTAATAGAATATTTGCAGGTTTTAAATCTCTATATACAATATACCTCCTATGCATATGTTCCAAACCTGCAAAAACACACCAACCGGGTTAAGCAATTACGGCCGACAGGAACTTCCTCCACAACCTCACCTAATATCACTTCGGCAGCGTAAAATTTCATCTCGGACTCGTTGAAGACGCCGTGCTGGCTCAAATGGTAATGCAAGTCGCCGCCGTTCATCAAATCCAAAATGAAACAGAGCTTGTCGGGCGTGTGAAACGCGTACGTCATGCACACTATGAAAGGACAGTCCTGCCCTGTACTGACGAGGGAGAGCATGATGCGTTCGTTCAACGCCAGCGTCTCTCCCTGCTTCATTTTTATCCTCTTCTTGTCCAGACACTTCATGGCGTACATCTTCCCGGTGTCGGCCTTCCGACAACCGTAAACCTCGCCGAAGCCGCCTCTCCCTATTATTCGGTGCACGCTGAAGTCGTTCATCGTCAACTGCGAAAACGGAACGAATTACGTCCTCGGCGCGAAATTAATTTCCTTCGGAAAATATTTATTCAGGACCCGCCGCCGTTGCCGAAAGAACACGGCACGGCGCGACCGAACCGCAAACACCGCGAGATCCAGAAAATTTCCTAATAACGCCGCTTTTTTCGAAAATTCAACGCTTCGGAAAATACTGGGGTCGCACACATAACACGACTGCTTTTTTTAAGTAAAAGAGATAAATTGGAACATCCATTACCGTCGAGTTCTTTAAACACGGCGTCATATTTCACGTCGTGTCTGTACATCGCAATCGCTCAGCTGAATTTGCCCCGAAAAAATACCAAACACATTTACGAGGGTTTATTTATGGGGCAAAAAAAAGCATTAGAATACGTCTGATTTGAATAATAACACGATAGAATGCCGGTGTTGCTGATAAAATTTTATACGAATTTTCCGGCTTTTTGTTTACATCAGTTACGATGGATTAATTTCCGTCGAAGGTTTTATTAAAAATAAAAAGGATTCAGGCTGGATCTCGCACATGTAGTTCGAAACGAAAGGGCGACAGGGTGGCCCAAAAACTGACGTTTTTGATGAGGCGAAAACAACTTAACCCGTCCGGAAAATCTCGTCGCAGACCGTACTCCCTCCTTCCTATAAGTAACGCGGGAAACCCCCGCTTCTCCATTATTTACAATGGAGACGTTGCCACTTTGTAGATCACTTTCGTGAGTGAAAAAAAATGATTGTACATAACAGTTTTTTCCGACGCGTATCGAATACTGATGGCCAGATTATCAGCAATATCCACATGATCGATGCAAGAACTCGGGTTCCGCATTTTTATTACGACTGTGAGAAACTCGACGAGAAATGGAAATTTTGCAACTCGATCTCGTCATCAATTGGCTTCGTCTTTTATCGTCTCAATATCAACTGTATAGAAAAGAACATGCACAAATGTCAATTCAAATACATATTTGATTTCTTGTTTAATCGAGAAGGTATCGTAAAAAAATATCCTGGCCCACGTAGTTCGTCATTTCGCCCTTGGTGTCGAGTGAAATGTTGGCGGTCACAATGACAGAACCTTTAATTTTCTGTTTTGCCCGTCTATTTATAGATCGAACTTTTGTAACGTACCACATCCGTACGCAATTTCTTAACCAAATGAGGTTCACATACTGCGGTACAATAAAAAAAACTACTGCCGCCACCATAAACCTCCCCGGATAAATATTCATAACCCGCGATATTTCCATCTGGCACGGCCCGGTCAAATATTTCACCTGAACAAAACAACGCGACAAATCGTCTCTGCGAAAATCACCAAATACATATAAATAAAACAAACATTTACGACCGATACCGTAAAAACTAAGAACGTTTCGCTCCTGAAGGACGTGTTTATTTTACGGTCCAAAAGGGACGACGCCCTCGAGTACCACTATCTCACCGTTAACCCCAATAACAACCAAATGAATAAAAACGACCGCTTCGATGAATAAGCTTCGGTCTTGACCAAAACAAAAAGAGCGAGCGGCTCAAAGAAACAGTCGAGTTCTTAAAAAATAATGGCCGCGCGTACTTGAAACGGTGTCATTTGGGCCGTTTCTTTTTGTAAAATATCACGTCCCCCCTACTCCCAATAATGAGTTTTTACGATGAGTTATAGGGGGAACACACGAATCGCCGAATAAAAGCGACGGCGACGCTTGCACACAAGCCGGCTCTTCAGCTCCGACGATGGTTCCATTGATAACGTCGTAAATTTGTCAGTTACGTACGTGACGAGGGTGAATTTTCTTCCAGACGTGCTCGTACGGAATATTTTTGGAACTTTAATTGGCGTCTAATTCGCCCCCTTTCTGGCAGTCGATAAAACAGGATGTTTGCGCCGTCAAAACACCACCGTCCAAGTCTCGGATCGATGTGACAAAACAGACAAATTTAGAGATTCAAATTACGTAAAAAATCACGTTTGACATTAGGTCATCAACGCGACTAAAAAATTTGTTCAAATTCAGATAAGTTATTATAAAACCTGTTTCAAAATCAAAAATCCACCAACTATTCTACCTCGAAAATAACAACGTCGCCAACTTTTGTTTTTAGTGTGTTTGCAAGTGTCGGAAAAAGTTAGGTTATGAAAATAAAACTGTTGACAGTCGTTTTGGTCGTAGTTCATCGTGTTTTTTTAATTATCATTTTATTATTTCACTCAAAAGGTGTGATATGGCAGCTACCACCTTAATAATGATTATTTTGTGTTACGTAATAAACTCAACAGTTCGATGTCAAATTTTGGCGGGACGTTAGGCCAACCCAAAAAAAATGAAATTTATTCTAGGGATTTCTTTGTTTCTGCCAACATAATTCAACAGATGGTGGATTTTTGATTTTGAAACAGATAATAGATAACTTCTTGTGATTCACCCAAAACTCAACAAATGCAATTTTATTTTGTGAAAGAAGGCACAGTACGAGCGACGACGTACGGTTTTTTCTTCGCCGTCTTTATGATTATCATTACCGCCGTTCATATTTTTTTAAACAAGAACATTTGACAGCCGAGTTGAATACGCAAAATAAAAATCGATTCGTACAAATTTTGAATGTCAGAGTAGGATTAGGTCACAGTCGGTAATATTTGTGTTTTTATGCGTTCTCGCATAAGTTTACTTCCTGTGTGCGATTTGCGTTGCGGTACGAACCTCAAACTTCAAAAATACAAAAATTCTATTCGGAATTTCCCCGCGGACAATTGACGGTAACGCAAACATTGTTGATGTAACACGTGACCTACTTGTATTTTGACATTTGCTGATGAACGAAGTATGAATCTATCTAAGACTCGACTTTTGGCTATCATCAAAAAGCTGTGACCACCGCAGAATGTTAAAGTGTAAATTTCAAACAAACCGACTTGGGAACGTAATAAACGTACGTACGAAATATAAATATAAGGTTTGTCGATGCATTAGTTTTGATGTTGTTGCGAATTTTTTTTTTTTATATACTTTTACCAATCAGATAAATCGATAAAATTCCACTAAAAGCTTCCAAGTTAATCCGAGTTAAACTAGAAAACGACATCGTTAATAGGTCGTATAAAATATCGGTAGGTAAACGCCACACGAGATGTAATTAATTAACAGATATTATATTTATAACCGGTCGTAAGTTTGTGTTGCGTTTAATTTATATCCGATGACAGCTAATTAAGGAACTCTCGTGTTGATCACTGCCAACTAAAGATGGCAGGTCGAACGCAAGCTCGCTAGCTTTTCTTTTCACGAGGGAAGCGCCCCATTGGCCCGACCAGTGACACGGGTGAAGTGGACGGATTAAGTTACGACAACGCCTTTCGCCTCTCGTAGCCAACCCCGTAGATCTCTCCCTTTCGCTCCCGTTCAAAACGAATTTTGATCGTTGCCGCCACCGACAACACTCACCTGTATGTTTAATTCTAAATTTTTCCATTGGCAGAACCTAGTATATTTATCACTGAAACAAAGAAACGTACAGTTTAGTCGATAGGTCTGTTACATTTGGGAGAAGGAAAAAAAACTAGACGAACTTTCGATTACCCCGAGCCCGACCTTATCCTGTGGGATCCTTTACGCGGCCGAATCCGGGATGATGGACGGCGATGAAACAAATTGCGCGATTAATATCGAATTATTCCGGTACAAACGTACTTTCCGAATAATTGAGCGGTTCGCGCGGGAGGATTTCAGTAACGACGAGCCTCGAAAATTAACGGTGGTCCGACGCAGCAATCAGACAAAACAAAGACCCCCGGATCGATCCCTCTCGGTCCCGGGGATGGAAATCGAAGTTTCGCCGTCGAGCAGACGGGAAAAAAGACGTAAAGAAATAAAAATAAATCTAACGTTACCTATCTCACCTTTCTAAAAATTTCTTGAACGGTTCGTCCCTTAAATGGTTATAAATTTCTTCTATGTAAGGCTGGAAAAGAAAGAAAACGTGGAAAAGTCCATTAATACACATCGAATTCGATGGTGGTGGGTGGATGGCGCGCCTTGAATCTTAATGGACGGACACAAGTGTGTCATATTTAGAACAACGGAGAGGCGTTCGGGTAATGGAAAAACTTTTAATTAGGATTGGGTGGTAGCTGCACAAAAAATAGACATAAAGGGAGGCCATCTCGCAATCGCAGTACTCACCTCGAACAGTGTGACGGGAACGTCGTTCTTCATTAGGTGCTTCTGCACGTGCTGGAGGCACTCCTTGGAGTAGTCCTAGAAAAGGAAGAAAATGTCGCAAGGTGATGCAGCTGGAGCCGACACGACACTATTACTATTAATCTTGCGTTGGAATGATGATATATCGATGTGAGTAATTACCATAAAGGATCTCGGCGATGCCATTCATATTAATATTTTGCGATTTTTCCATTCCCTACGCGCACGGATTATTATCAATCACACATATCGTATTTCGACAATACAAAATGCATCGTACATCGACAATCAGTGATGAGTAAATGAGTACAAATTTTATACAGGGTGTCCCAGAACTGGCTCCCCAGAGAAAAAAGGGAGCCTTTGGGCGAATATATTAACGTGTATTTTGAAGAAAAAAAGTCCTATCTCAAATGATAACCGAGAAAAGACATTCTGAAGTTGACCAATCAGAGTTGAACACCATTAAGGTGGAATAATCGCAATTTTGCGTTTCCTAGGTTTCCTTTTTATCCGTAAACCTCTATAATTCTGTCCATTAGATTTGGTCCACTACATTTATTAGAATGATTGTTTACGTCAGTTTGACATTTGTTGTGCAATTTCGCTGCGATATTTAATTCAAGTGTATCATTTAACATGTATTCTTCCTCTGAGTACGTAGATATGATTCTTACTTTTGCACGACGTGGGAACAATGCACGTGAAGCAGTAAGGTTGTACCGTGAACAATTTCCGCAAAGACAAAGTCATTCGTATCATAAAACAATCCTGAAATTAATCGCTCGGAGTCGAGAAACGGGTCAGATGCAGCCAGTTCGAAGAGAAGTTGGGGGTGCTCCAAAAAATGTAAGGACTGTCGAACACGAGGAAGCCGTATTGAATGTCTCTGAGGAACACGGCACCCGGAGTATTCGAACAGTTTCTCGTGAAATGGGTTTATCCAAGAGTTCGGTGCAGAGAGTTCTAGCTGATAATAGGCATCCGTACCACTATACACGAGTACAACATCTTCTGCCAGAGGATTATCGAATTAGGCAAGAATTTTGTCTATGGTTAATAAACCAAAACGATGCTCCACACTTCTTGTCACGGATACTGTTTTCTGATGAGTCGCTATTTTGCCGGTAAGGTTGTTCCAATTATCACAACCTTCATATCTGGGCAGAGGAAAATCCAAGAGAATTATTTCCCAGAGGTTTTCAACATAGGTTTTCTGTTATTTTTTGGACTGGGTTATTGGGCGATCGTTTGGCAAGTATAAGTGTGGTGGATCCTTCCTAAAATTCCGAATCTCCCGCTCTAGATTGGACCGTTTGAATTCCCCGCAAGATTAACAGGGGCAAGAAATGCTCAGTTCATTGGCACGGAGCTACCTGATCTACTTGAAATTGTACCTCTTGCTTATCGCATAAATGACTGGTTCCAACATGATGGTGCTCCACCACATTGTAGGAGAAACGTTCAGGAAATTTTGGATAACCAATATCCACAGCGCTGGATCGGTCGAGGAGGACCGCATCATTGGCCTGCCAGGTCTCCAGATCTGAATCTGAATCATTTGAAATCTATCATTTATCGGCGGCCCATAAATTCAGAGGCTGATCTGAGAGTTCGAATTCAGGAGGCTTTTGTTTCAGTTACTGAAGAAATGATAACTAACGCTACTACAAGAAGTTTGTTACGTAGAGCACAATTGTGCATACAAATGAATGGTGGTCATTTCGAACATCTGCTTCAACATTATTACCTATTTAAATAAATGGTTCTTTTTAGAATCGCCATTTTTATTGTTTTATTTCGAAGTTATTATCTTTTACACTTGTCAAGTCTTGATGTTGATGACAGATAAACGTCAACGAATTTTTATATCGGAAAACGTCAAAATTCCAGTTGCCCAAACATTTTATTGATTTGTGCGATATCAGAGATTTTTTGTTGTTGTTTAGCAACTGACCGGATTTTTTAGTAATACCTGAGGACGAGCTTCCGGGATTGATGAAATTAAAAACTTTATAACTCGCTAATTTGAGCTAGAAGAAAATTTATTTTAGTCAATTTAGAGTCTCTTTTGTTGTCGGCACATGCCTGTTTTCTCTGGGGAGCCAGTTCTGGGACACCCTGTATATCGCGCGTTCAAATGAAATCCTGGGAAAGCGTTGGAAACCGTCAATTGTTGTGCTTTTTTAAAGCGTAGATTAATTGGAGTATGTTGACAGCTAACCTAAAATTTAGAGCCAAAAAACTTTTTCTTTTTTTTCTTCCTTTGCAATGCTTTACATTAAAACAGTTATTTGTACAACTATGTAGTTATGAAAGTCATACTTTTTTTCACGAAGTTGCAGATTGAAGCAAAGAAGTGAAAAAAAAAGAGACATTCGTAACGTGTTGTACACACATTTTTTTGCATATCGATGTAAGTTGAGAAATTTGGTCCAAAAGGATTTACGAAAAATTACAAAAAAAATATAGGTATGTTTTGACACTCATCTCCAAGGAAATTGAATAAAATGTTGCAAAAAAGCACAACTTTCACTACGATTTTTCGTGTAAAAAAGTGCTACTTTCGCTACGATTTTGCGTGTAAAAAAGTGCCACTTTCATTACGATATGCAAAAAATAGAATAACTTAACGATTCCTATTCTCGAAGCAAATATCTAAGGGTACCCTTTGCTGAAAACAAACATGTTCAATGATGTCCCGATTAAACATAAATAAATGTCATTCGTGTCAAACAGCGGGAAATTCAACTTTACACTGTTCTAAACGGTTTAATTTTTCCAACGCCTACTCAGTCCAGGATTTCATTTGAACGGGCGATATTTATCAAATCAGTCGCGACCCTTAGAATTTATGAATGTGTATTAAAAAATCTCGTACGACAAAACAAAATTTCCACATTCTATCTGGTGATTGATGGGAAGAATTTTCGTTTTTTTCACCAACTCTCATCCTTCTACTTTCGACATCCGACACCGTCTAATGGTAATTACCCAATAGCAACGTCAGACGTGTCGAGATCCACACCGACACCTGATAATCGACATACCATCATCGCTTCGAACCTGACGCAGCTTCCGCATCGGAAAAATCTCACTGCGTAAGCCATCAGAAGGGGAAAAAAATCGCTTACGTGAGAGCGCGCCAGCAGCTCCTTCATGATGAAGTTGTCGTAGATATCTCTCGCCTGCTTCATCCTCTCCTCGGAACATTCCAGCTTTTCGTACGACTTTATCTGCAAACAAACATGAATGACAATCAAGTTGACGTAATCGGATCAAGTGTACCACCGCAAGACAGGAAAGTTGTGCTCTCCCCCGAACTCACAAATGAGTTTATCATTATGCAACAAGAAATGAGTGAGAAGAGGGCACACCACCACGCTAGTTGTACGGTACGTTAGTCGCGCGAACTAACGGCGCAACCCTCTCCGAGGGCCGGGGGATTTTAGATTGGAATGGAATTTGCATCGAGTTTCCGCCCCGAAAGTAATTTTTTAGCTGGGCGAGGATGAACGCATCCGTCGTCGATTCGATCGCCTCCAGGCTGCGGGGGGAGGTCGGTGGCTTGCACATTTTCCGAACAACTCTTCCAAAGTGCTCTTTCTTCGACGACCTCCTCACCTGGACCGTGAACCGCTCGCTCATTTCCACGACTTCCCTCCGGTTATGCTTTCCGCAATTTCCCGCGCCGCCTCCTTATCGCGCTATTAATTTCAGGTCGCACCCCCAGCCGAACCGGATGGAGGAAATCCAACGGTGGCGGCGGTTCACGAAAATGGCTGGTGTTGGGTGGCGCGCGCGCCGCCACACATCACAACAAGACGTGTCAAAGAGGCAACGGAAGTCTTATCGAATTTCGGAGGTGGTGTGCGGCCTTGACAACTTCGCGAACAAATCTCCGACAGGTCTAATCGCACCGCCCGCAGATGACGCGACGTTCCAACACAATTGAATTATCGACGTCGTAATAAAATTAGGCGAACGCCGCCGTCCCGTGTGGGAGACACGGCCATATTTCTATATCATCACTGACGAATAAAGGGCTTTTCAGTTCGGGCCCGACGATTCCTTTCATTTGTCAAAAGCAAACGCTTTATTTATCAACAGATCTGAATCAAATTTGTCCTCGAGGTATTTGCTTTTCTCTGATTTTTTCTGACGACTCCTAAATTTACTACTTTTCTCTTGATAAACAAGACTTCGGAATTTTTCGAGCGAGACGGGACAGATATGTACTCGAAGCGAACGACGGCGATGTAAATGGAGATATAGTTGTAAGCAGCCAATAAAAACTTTACGTCGAGATGAAGAAGAGACCTGGAAAAGTCAGATCTTTCACGAAAAGTTATCTGATCGTGCCCTTGCTTTGAATTCGAAAGATTGAACCCAACGGTTGGCCAAAAACATTCAGCTATTCCACTTTATCTTCAATCAGTAGGTGATGATCTCAACAGAACTGATTGGCCATTTTGATCATGGAGGAAGTGAGAAGCTGGCATGCTTGAGAATGGTCGCAGAAAGCGGAACCACCTGAGAGAACTTCGGTTTTGAACTCTGAAGTAGCTGAAGTCTTTTGTGTCCACGTGTTATAAAATTACAAGGTAAATTATCTTTCTAATTCTTCAAGATTTAATTTCACAATCATTTTTTCCCCTAAAGTAAAAGTAAATTGTTTTCTTAGAGAATTGATTTATAGAAAAAAAAAACTTTTTTATCTTCTATCGGTAGAAAATGCGTCTTTGTGTATCTCCATAGAAACGGTTAAAGTGCCTTTTTTTGTACGCGGAGTTGAAATATTTCAAGTCCTAGGAGTAGAAGTTTCACAGGTGGCGTTACTCACGAAACAATATTTTAATAATTAGTATTAGGGCTGGGTTTCTGCGCCGAAAAGGTGCGCCCCTATGTACAAGTTTTACCGCCCGCACGATAAACCCTATTAAAAAATTAGCAAAAATTACGAAACTTTAGGTTTACATTCTCTTGATATAAGGCTTCAAATCTGTGCAAACAATTTTCCCTAATCACTTCATTCAGAGCCATAAAATTAAAAAAATCCATTTTGAGCAAAAAATAGTAGGTATATTATGATATGAGGAGCAAAAATGAAGTTTTATGTGCTGCGGCTGGTAGATTGGCAGCCAAAGCACATAAAACCATTTTTGCTCCGAATAACATACACTATTTTTTCTTCAAACCTTCCTAACAAATTATTTAAGACATGTTAAGAAACCAGGTAGGAATTTCAAATGATTTAGCTAGTTTACTTTACTGCCGCTCATCAGCGGAGATAATAACTTCACGGACGCCCTCAGCGGAGATATATCTATTATCTGCCGCTCTCAGCGGAGATAATAACTTTATCTGCCGCTCGTCAGCTCGTTAGATGCCATGACAATGAAGTGACACTTTAGCTTTATCAATACAGCAGGATAATGTCATAATTTACGGACGTTTGAAGAAAAAAACTTTTTTCGTACACGCTCATAATTCACAATTACTCAAAAACTCAAAGAACACATTTATGAAATTCGCATCAAAAGAAAATTATTAGTTTTTGAATTATTCCAATTTTAACATTAACAGCAAAAAGTGACCAAGATTTAAAACTACAGTGTCATAAATAAATACCTCATTGTTGGGAAACATCTGTTGACAACTTTTCTAGTAATTGTTAAGCCCCTAAAGGGTACCATACACAACCTACGTCAACTTCTTTTGTGGAACTGACCGCCCAATTTAATAATAAATCATAGCTAAATTTTGCATTTTAATATCAAATTCCATTTATTTCAAAAATCGGTGATGTTTTCATGATTTCAATGACACCAAATTTTTCCTAAACGTTTGAAAGGACTCTCAGTGAAAAATTATGTAAATGAATGTAGCGGTTATTGAATTAAAATGAAATACATATTTACGTTTTATTAAAAAATTGGAAATTTTTTACATAATATTCTACAACGATACGTTCCTGAATTTTTTGAGAATTTTAAGGCGATTAGAAGTGGGTGTTTTCGATCGAGCGGTAAAACTTGATTCACCCTGTACTGGGGCAGCCCCCACCCTGTTTCAATTTAGTGAAAGTTAAGTAACTAAGTAACAACAGAAAAAAAAAAGAAGTATGTAAGAGCTCAAGACGACTGGCCTTGGCACCTCATGTATATATTTATTTGGTGTAAATAAATGTAAATAGCAAAATACAATCCAGTGTATCAAACACCCCACGCATAGTACGAATTAAGATACACAAATATTTCAAGATTCAAAGAAGCAAAACGAGATATTATAGCGAAGAGAAAAATATGAGAAGAACAAGTAATAAGATTTAAAATTTTCCTTCTGTGTAAATTAATTGGCTATGCATATAGGTCAGCCGACAGAAAAACACAATCCGTTTGATTTTATTTCCCCGCCCAACATAACGTTTGACTTACAAATTGGTTCCCTAGCACAACCGTTTAACCCTCTAATGCGTCAGCACCCTTATTAAATAAATTTAATTCAGTTACGCAATTATTAATTAACTTCCCTTCCAGATAGCCCGAAACATTATTAAGTTTTTCATCCGACTTGTTCGCAAACCTCCCCAGGCCAAAAAATTAAATTGTAAATCTTGGCGATTGGCTGCAGGATTTGCCCCCTGCAAAGCACAAAAAAGAAAATTGCGGATGAAAAGTACACACCCGGTGGAATCCGGGTTTGGTATCATTTGTGACGCCTTACTTGCCATCAAAAATCGTATCTGTTGATGCCACACGGGTTTCCACCCCTACAATAATATTTAAAAATGTTCTTTTTTTAAATACCCTCTTGTGACATCCGCAATAAGCATGTACACCTAATTTTTCCCGACTGAAATTTGCATTGACATTCACAATTTGTAAATTGGATCTAAGCGTATTCAACAGGACTCCATAATTTGCAGTCCTCTGTCGTTCGACTTGTACGAAATAACACACAAACGACGATGCTCAATGGCCAATAATTACAATATTATCACGGACATTTGGAGTGAGCAGTAAAATTCCTCTTCGAACTGACCGTGTCGATGTGGAAATCCTCGACGATCCTCCCAACTAGTCGAGCTGAAGAAAGCGTCGCATCAAAGTAAGACATAAATGTTTGAAACTTCATAAAACCCCACCGCGTGTGCACTCATTCGAAAAGGTACCACCACCTCTCGTAAATTTAATAATACTGCGCCTTTGTTTATATTCGAGTGTTTAATTTATGGCGAGTTTATGGGAGTAGGTAAACACTTTATGACCGTTTTTCCCCAAAGATTAAGTACACCAGTAATAACTTTACGGCCGTTGAAATATTTCGTGCGGTACCGATCACGAATTCGACTCGAATCCATCGCGGCGCAGAGCGCCCGAGTACCACCGCAATCGAAAATAATGGACGTCGTTTTTTCGAAATGTCATTTATGGTTTCTGGTAATTGGCAGTAAATCGTCCGTTCAGGGAACAACAATATTTTTGTCATCTTGTGCAAGACATTTTATTTCACCGCCAATAAAACGTCGAAATGTTCGTTTTTATAACTGTGCGTGGCTGGCTGTACAAGAACAAAACAGTTTATTTTTACCAGCCGAAATACAGAATACAGGTTGGTAATTAGAAGCAAACATTACGAATCATTTCCGAAATTGCATGGGAACCGCATCTGCGGTACACCCGAGAGAATTTTTCGAAACAGTCCGCCGACGAGAATTTTAATAATGGAGCTGAATGCGTGGGGGCGGTGAATCCGATTCCATTTCCCAAGTTGTTACGGTTGTTTCAATTTGACACCTTTACATCCACCCCCATATACTGACTGTTCAAATGATTTTTTTATGCAGCGCCATCTACCGATTAAACAATCTTATTACTTGTTTCACTAGTGACACATCTCCTTTTAAAGGCTTCCTGCATAACTAATTGTTTGACCTACTCTCGTATTTATCGATATTGAGATTATAAACACTTTCGCTAATTACTATCGCAATAAATAATGTCGTGACATTTAACTTCATAAAATATTCTTCCACCGTTGCCATCAATTAAATACCGAACGATTCATAAACTTGGAATGAAGTAATGAACAGTGCCTTGTAACAGCAAATATGCTATTAACGACTCGCCTGAACAGTTTCCTCCGAAGCCGTCATCACTCCTTGAATCCTCGCGCTCTTCTTCAACACACAACATACCACGACTCGAAGGGTGATACGGTGTAAAGTGTGAGCGTTCTACTTATTAAAAATATAATCGAGAAAAATATACGACGAACTAGCGACTAAGGGGCGGTGGCGGTGGCGGCGCGTTGATAGGACATGCAAGATTTAGCAGTTTTTAACGGTGCACACAAACGCACAGGTCAACGCTTTCATTCCGGGAACGTTAAATAATGGAGGGTACGGTTCGCGCCGCACACTGCACGTTCGCTTAATAATTCAGGGGGCGGCGACGCGTTCGCGGTCTGTCCCCGATGACGGCCCGTTCCGGGTCGGTGGTCGCGCCCCCGCGAAAATAACTTACGAGCTGCGAGAAGAAATGAGTTCGTTCAAAACTGCATCCTTACTAACAGAAATAAATCTAACAAGCAAGCAATTGCTTGAAAATTTTGCTGTTTTTAAAACAAGCAAAGCAACGATTATTGAAATGGACAAATAAACAACACATTAGAATGTCGTATATTGAATTGGTTTCACGTAAGTACTATTTCGGACACGGAATCTTGGCCAACATTTTTTAGACATTTCTAAAAAAAATGATGTAAACCAACCATTAGTGTCATTAATAAATGACAATTATTAAAAATCACTTTGAAGTTTTTCTTGTGACATCAAAAAGGCATGGAAATGGCATTATCGAGTCAAAAGTTGGGTTATATTTAATAAAGACCAATTCACATATATTTGTCAGTTAAATGTCAGTTGTGGCCAAGATTCCGTGTCCGGAATAGTACTATTCCGGACACGGAATCTTGGCCAACATTTTTTTGACATTTTTAAAAAACATGATGTAAACCAACCATTAGTGTCAATAATAAGTGACAATTATTAAAATCACTTTGAAGATTTTCTTGTGACATCAAAAAAGCAGGGAAATGGCATTATCGAGTCAAAAATTGGGTTATATTTAATAAAGGGCAGTTCACACATATTTGTCAATTAAATGTCAGTTGTGGCCAAGATTCCATGTCCGGAATAGTACGTAGTGTACTCGTCATAATTTTATGTAAACTTATTTTTCATCGACAAACGTCACATTGATTCGCGCGTTCAAATGAAATCCTGGACTGAGTAGGCATTGGAAAAATTAAACCGTTTGGAACAGTGTAAAGTTTGAATTTCCCGCGGTTTGACACGAATGACATTTGTTTAGGTATGTTTAATCGGGACATAATTGAACATGTTTGTTTTCAGCAAAGAGTGCCCTAAGATATTTGCTTCGAGAATAGGAATCGTTAAGTTATTCTATTTTTAGTGTAAAACATTGCAAAGAAAGAAAAAAGAACAACTTTTTTGGCTCTAAATTTTAGGTTAGCTGTCAACATACTCCAATTAATCTACGCTTTAAAAAAGCACAACAATTGACAAAACTTCGTACAGCTGAACTGGGGTTCAGGGGGTTGTCATTGCTTCCCATAGATATAAATTTGCTCGTTATTACTAGGCAGCAGTACCCATAATGACGAAGTCCAGCTTGAATGCCGTTTAATTGCAGGGTCAGTGGTGGGAATGGATGATGATAATTGATAATAATAATAATGAGTAGTATTAATATGTAAATTAGTTTTTAACGATAATGACGGATTGCCAACACAAATTGTAAAAGTTGGCGGAGAAAAACATGATTAAAATAAAAATCATGTTGGCACTTCCAAAACAAAAACAATTATTTACTCTGGACACCTCTTCGTGCTTTGAATGAAACTGTTCGCTTTCCGATCCTCTTTGAAGTGAGAATGAAAAAATATTCATTCGCGGCGCTAATCGCTCAAGATACACTTCGTGAATGCGATGTTTTCAGATAATTTTGGTTGCGTTACAAACCGCCTCGATAAATTGAAAAATTTTATCTCACCTCCGGAGATAAATAAACAAGTGCTGGACGTTCCCCATCAGCATTAGGTTCGCGCAATAATAAATCTAGAGGAAAAAAATCACACCAGATGAATGCGCGTTTCCGATTCCATCCCAATAAAAAACTTTGTTTAATTACACAAAAAGGTTCTGAATTTATTCTACCTATCCAGTTTAACTCGCTGTTCAACTGAAACTTTGATAACACTAGTGTCTGATTTTAGTTGGTAAGAAATATGCCGAATATTCAACACCTAATACTTCCTTCAAATAATCGAATCGCGCCTGGTCTTATTTTTTTTTTTTGAGAGACCACTTTCACCACTGTATTTTCCGGTCTTTGTGGACGCGTACTCAACGTAATTGCCTCACCCGGAGAACACCTTTCTAATTAAATATCGCGAGGAAAAACGGGAGCGTAAGGAGTAGCGCGACATCGCCCGGAAGCGCGTGGCAAATGACCGGAGGACGGCGTTCAATTTGCGATAATGCGAGAACAAATATTTGCGAGAAAAAAAAACAACAAGCAAATGTTTGCAAGTTAATTTGGCGAAATTATATTGCCGGCGATAATCCGAAGCGCCGCCGCTCCAAAACACGGAGAAACGGGCGGCACAAAAGAAGTCGAGAAGAATTAATTGGAGCGACTGGAGTTTTAATTACCGTCAGCGGCGGCGGAGGGGACGGTGTCTTTCATTACCATTACGATTACGTTTACCTTTCAATTTGGCGGAGGAGAGCGACGTCAACCCCCCCCAGTTCGATAATATTAATATCAGTTCGCAAGAGGCGCGGTGACGTGACGGAGGTGTATCGGCTGACCATTCACCAAGTGGCGTTTATGGAAGGTAATGAGATGTAAAAACTCTATAAATAAATTTCGGTTGGTAGTTAGTCGTGGGTGGAAGATAAATACTACTGATGCAAAGCAAACGAGATCGGAGTTTCAACGGCTGGGCTACGTGGAGGATCTGAACTGGTTTGTGTTGTATCAACATTATTGACCTCTTCGGGATGTTCTGTCCAAACAGTCGAATACCGATATGGTGCCAGTTTCAAGGCACGAGCAAAACGGGTGCCGATGACGCAGAGGATGTGATAACGTGTGAAAAAAAGACAAAAACATGACAAAGCAAAATAAACGATGTACGTCAAAACGAAAGTGTTTCACTATTAGAACAAAATTTCAAACAAAATCAAGCCTAGAGTTTATACAGTGCGATCGAAAATAAAAAAAATCGAGATTGCCATGATCAATACACTTCAGTTGGCAGCACGTAAAAATTTAATTCAAATGTCATTACAATGGTAATTGTCAGTATTAATAATTATTGACTATTAAAATTTGTTATTACAATATGTTCACTTTAGAGCAACAAATTTTCATTGTCCAGTATTTCTTCAGCAATGGAGAAAGGCTTGGTCCTATTCGACACCTCGAGTTTTTGAGGAATTTCAACAAATGTTTCCGGATTTTCAAGGCACTTACTTAACCAACAACTTGTCCAGAAAGTCTACAAATGCGTAAACATGTTTTTGGAAATAGGTAGTGTTCTGCGCAAAAAAGGCAGTAGATGACCGACAAAAAGATCAGCTGAAAATATTGAAGAGGGTGAACAAAGAATTATTGCAGAGATTAACCCAAGAAACTAACCTATCAATTGGTACAGCTCAGCTTATCCTTAAAAAAGATTTGCACTTTTTTCTCTATGGTGTGTCTGTTGTGCATGAAATTACTCCTTGGCAATAAGAGCCCCCACAACCGACAACAACCTTTCTGGATAAAATTAATTGATCGATGATGGTTGGATCGATTTATAACCAAACAAGCAGCGTGCGCGTGCGCGTGCTCCGTGCTCACCGTTGACGTTAAATAAATGTGCGGGAGTTTTAAATCTCATTGTTTCATTGCACTAGGTGAGGAAATTCTTTTACAACCGACAGATCACACAAAATTCTTTATGAAAATCAAGATTTCAACATTCTCAAAATCACTAACCTAACTTTTAAGACTGACATCTGTTAATTGAAATCTCACGAATTGCCAACTGAAATGTTTGGTCAGCGCCTACTCTTATTTTTTTTTTCGATCTCACGGTACTTCCGAGAGTGCAGCGGAAGACTCGTTAAATGTTACAACTCATCGCCTTGACAATTTCACAGGACAGTGCCTACTAGAGAAACTGCAACTGAAATAGCTTTCGGAAAAGCGGTCCGACTTTCCCGACCGCTTCCTTGCAAAGAAAAAACAAACGAAAATCCTCATCTCAATCACAAATTCAAATGATCCCGTCGAGAGTGCGAATAAATTTACCGACCGTTTTACCGGCGTCGTGAACGATAAGAGAAGAGAGGACCCGAGATATTTTATTTATGTTGAAAATGCAAAGTCGAACTGGAAGAGGGGGCTCCGGTGTGAAGTTGGTCGCGGGAGTTTCCCCAAGTTTCGCTGGAGTTTCTCGACGTACCCGGATTGGATTAGAACCGGGTGGTGCTGCTTAATTCCGACGGTGCTTCATCAATTGCTAGGTTAAGTTCTTCCATCTCGACCGAGCTGCTGAAATTACACCGTGCCAACTCCGAGTTCGGAGAAGACGAACGTCGCTGATCGAATGTGACATTAATGCGCCATTTAGAACAGCTATCTCTCGAGTTTCCGCAGGAAAAACGTCAAAAGAATTAACGCCGAATCAGAACTCGACACGTGGTGGAAGGGGGACCACTCCTGACACGTATAGCAGGGGTGGGATTGATTGTTTCAATCGGTCACGTGCAGACGTCAAGTTTCCAAGCAGATGCTCCCGAGGGAATCGTACATATCTACTTATTCCCTTGAGAAATATTACGGTCAAAGTAGCGGCATTAATCGAAAGCGGAGTCTCGTAAAAGGGAACGTGAAAGTCCATCAGACGCATACTTGTAATTGAAGACAGAGTTAGATATTGAGCTTTCGGTATTTTAATGGGGGTGAAGTCACGCGATTACTCCGCGTTTTTTAAATATTCAAACATCTTAAGCGCTTCTTATTATTACGACTGCATCATAAATCCGAAATAACCATAGACGCCCCCCTGGCTGGATGGGATAGTTTACGGGGGGAGAACGTGCAGGCGATCAATTTCAGTTTTTCTTTCAGAAATCCAGATTTCCGATCACGACTCCTGACAATTCCAAAGTGGATAAAATCGAGCACGCCCATGTCAAATCACTGTTAATAGCGTTCAATTTGCGTATTACATTTATCGGCGTTTTTAAGAGGTATCGCGTAAAAAAAATACTCGCCGTCCCGTCGACGATAAGCTCTTCCCCTTATCTAAATGCAGTGAGCGACGCAAACAAGATAGGGGAGCCGAGATAGCGTTTTTATTTGGAAATTTATGGTGATGGACGAACGCCGCAATCTATCCGGTATGATCGACGACAATCGACGCCGTTGTTCTGTAAAAAACGACACCACCGAAATTCCGACGTTCTCCGGCTAAGTAAGGGGTGAAGACTTGATCACGATAACCTCCAGACTTTCACACAATGGAGTCCGCGTCCGCAAACGCGGAGATGTATGGCGTGTGTGACCCGTCGGAGGTTCGCTCCGCTGATAAGAACCCACATTAGGAGGGATGCAGGGGGGATGATTGACGCGTGTTCCGCTGAAAGCTTTTGTCGTTCGAACGGTGTTAAGGAAAAGGAGAAGATGGCGACACTTTACGTTCAAGAACGGCGTGTTCGCGCTCATGACTAACCTTAATCGAATTAAAACGAACACCGGGAGCGAAACTAAAGCCGTATTTCATGTAGCAGCGAACACCATTTTCGACCAGGAACTATAAATAACGGCAGTGCGAAAAGACGAATGTTGGACGAGCAACTTGCGACCCACTGCGAATCGGTTGGCCAACCTGCGTTTTGACGTTTCATGTCTCCATCTGTCGTTCTTTCGCTTTTCCGCTATCCAAAAACCCCCCTTTCTAAAATTTAGTTCACGGAATGTTTTTCATTTCTTTTAAAATCTTCGTTTAAAATGACGGACGAAGTTTGATAACTCACAACTGATGGGTTAAACTGGCGCATGGGACTAACAACCCTAAAGCGCTGATTTCCATAAATATCTAGTACCCTCCTAGTTCTTCTAATTACAGTGGCGGTAAAAATTCAAGAAAAAATCATAAAGAATCGCGAAATCCAGGTATTTTATTTCTTTATTCATTATTTATTCTTTTATTTATTAATTTCAAGAGGATCAATAAGAACGTTTAAAGATAAATGTTCAAATTCCAAAGTAAGAGCTTAGAAAAGAATGATCAAATAAGGATATAAAAATAATCTTGTTACTACTTTTCAGAGAGCACGTACACACCCGCATTTTGTTCGAAAACCAAATTTCCATTTTATGGAAATATGTATGTATTGGTTTTCTACTTCTGTTCAATAATACATTCGCTATTAAGTAATGGACCGATTCACATCCTCGAATTTCAAATTTGTAACCTTAGACGACGCCAGAGATAAACCACAACTAGTTTCACATTTCTTTGCGAAATTTTAATTGCGTCCCAGTTGAAAATGATTGGAGTCTCGACATAATCGTATTAAGAATTCTGACAGCCCGACAAAAACAGCTTGGCACATGGCTGATGGATGCGTATACAGGCTGTTTGAAAATTGCTAGTACAAAAAAAAACTGGTAATTGGTGACGGTGAGTTGAAGTCATCGGCAAAAAAAAATCTACCTAATAAAAATCCTCTAGTTTCGAGATAAAAATTGCTAAAAATTGGGTTAAAATTGTTAGTGCGCCACTGAGTTAAGGTATTTTGAAAAGACACTTAACGTTGTTTAGCAATAATGAAATAAAAAATTTGATGTTCTTAAACTGTCAATTTGTGGTTGCCAAGATCTTGCAAAAAAAAAATAATTTTTCATATTGTTGTATAGTCCTTCATTATCACGCTTGGTTACCAAGGTTTAAAAAATATTGCCCCGCCTGAGGCGTAGAATATGCAGGGATAGGGTTACTTTATCCCTTTTGTTTTAAAAAATTAAAAATTGGTTTCTTGGATTTCTTAGACCTTCCAGATGCCACAGTTTTTTTTTTGTACTAGCAATTTTCAAACACCTGTATAGTGGACTGAAATCCCTCCCACTACCGAAGCGCGTGTGTCGAGGTGTTTAGATCGTGTATAAATGGTCGAAGAATTATAAACGGAATGAAACACTTCAAGCTTCAAGTGGACAGCATGTCGGGACTGTTTAACAGAGCTTCATTGAGTGCACCGCACCTACAACCCATACGCTTGTCTTACAGACACTCTCTCATTTCCTCTTCTGCGCATTTCATGTGTCAAGCTGTTTTTGTCAAGCTATAGATCATTGTAAAGAATCCGCCGTTATTTTGGGACAGCCTCTATTGTACAGTTGGTTTCAAAAAAACACGAAATGATTATTTTTTTCATTTTTTATACTGGGTGCCCCAAAATTCGCGGAACAACTCAATGAGGCAATGTCAACTCATGTTAGTGAATAACTAGAAAAATAATTAAAAAATTCTATACCTCTTAGATTTGAAGATATGGAGGCTCAAAAGGTGCAGCTTTGATCTCATTTATTTTAAATATTAAAAAAGATTTTGACTATTTGTCTTTTACTAACCAGTGGCCTAATAATTCTGAACGATTGTGATCAGGTTTGCAATTATTTTCTTCATTATTTCCAGCATTTCCAAGTAGTAATTTTACGTTCGTTTTACCTTAAATAGCGCACGGCAACATGGCTTTGATTTTTCCCTTTCATTTCCATGGATACAACAAAAATGAAATATTTGCAGGCTATTGGGGTGCATAGAATGTTTTTAAATGTTGCCACATTTAGTGTAACGAATAGGTCCATATCTTCTACAAAAAAGAAGATTGATTTTTTTAAACATTTTTACCTGATGTCTTAATGACTACTTAACAATGTACTACTACGTTGTTCCGCGAATTTTGGGGCACCCAGTATATAATAATACATAATTATATTATTTTATCAATTAGTCATTTGTCCTCGCTTCGAATCGACAACGTCATTCTAACCCTAACCGTTTTAAAAAAAAATATTTTGAAACTATAAAAACCCGTCCATTTTTTTCGATTTTTTATACAGGGTGTTTTGGAAGTTGAGGCGTTCCTTTTAACATGTGATAGTATGCATTGTTCTAAAGAGTTTTAGCCAAAATCACCTCAGTAAAATGTGTGCGGCAGTGAAGATGCAATAAGTTAATTTTTTTGAAATTTTTGAAACTGGTCCTGCTCAAATTTGCGCTGATTTGTTAGAAATTAGAATTGACAAAAGAAAATCAAATGAGCATGGACGTTAATCAAAAATACTGTCAGAGTTGTCATCTAATTAGTCGGAATGGCCTTATCATTACGAAAACAGAGAGCTCACAGATATGTTGCTAATGTATGGGCAATGTTATCACGTTATCAGAATGCAGCTGCGGCGTCCAGAGAGTACGCAGAGCGATTTCCGGAAAGACACCATCCTGGGCCACGTCAGTTATTAATCTACTCGTAGTACAGCGGAGAAATAGACAGGACCGGACTCAAAATTTTAGAAAACAATAAAAATATACAATCAATTATCTCCGTTATTACAAACATTTAGGCTAAAATTCTTAAGAATAATGTACCTCGTGTTACAAGGAACGCCTCAACTTCGAAAACACCCTGTATATGAAACCAACTGTCTCCGTTGAATATGCACCTGTCATTTCGTTCTCCAGGTGACATTTACATCTTGCACTCTCTCGTAAAATTTATTCGCATTCGTAAATCCACTTCGTACAGTAAAAGGTGGATCCACAAGAAATAACAACCGGCGCGGTGCGTCTCGTATTGATCTGTTGACAAGCGACGTGTTAATATCATTATTTAATATTTATAAGCTGACTCGTTGTTCACGTTTACACTTTATGCTGCATGACAAATTAAAAACGTCGACAACAAAATTCTCTCTGTTCTGTTTTAGAACGAACGTCCTGCTCCTTCCCGCCCCACAAACGGGACTATTAATTTAGGTCACCTACGTTACGCGTACTGTTATTGCTGCTGTACCACCATCACCGGCATTTTTTTTGTAGCACCCCGGGCGGTCTAGATCAGATACCACCGCCTGACAATGTTCACCTTCATTTGGGGTTGTTTCGGTTAGACCGTTGTTTATGAAGAAGATTTGACATTTTACTAACCCCATACCCAATGTAAACATCTCTCAGCCTCTGTTAATCTGTCCGCCGAGCTCAAGTGTACAAAACTAACATCACGTCGAGTTATCGCACGTTCCTGGCTCACCCGACGTCAGCTCGGGACTACTGATCGATCGTATCGCGCAAAGAGATGTGATCGAAGAACGATGAAGTGGACCGAAAACGTAAAATTGTCAAGTTACTGTTTCCTTGTTATCAAAAGAATCGAAAAGATGGGGTAAATTCTGAAAAGTTAGCCGCATCCCGTTGCAACCTCACTACTATACAGGGTGAATCACGAAGTTTAGTAAATTTTCAAATCCCAAATTATAATTTAAAAATATGTATGTAGTTTAAAATGATAAATCTTAAAAGTGAAAAATAAGGATCACATTGAAGCCACTGAAAACTGTTTGGTGGTCACAAGAATATTAATGAATCAATATTATGTACTTATTACATCAAAACATTATATAAAAATTACGTTCACTTTCGTAGAATAACAAGGACAAAAAGCTGTTCAGTGGCGCCGGAACACACCACGTTCACTTTCATTGATTGATAATACATAACAATGTTCAACTTACACACTTTTGTTACATTTAGGCTTCGTGAATTTGCATTTTATGTAGATCCTCCACGGTATCAGATAAATTTTAGTAGGTATTGTGGGAATAATAATAGTTATTTGTATAGCAAGGCTGCGAAATCCTACTTTGACGAACCGAGAGAAAAATTGTCGTCAAGGCCGCTTTGCGGCCGAGACAAGACAATCTCGAGGTTGTCAAAGGATTTCGTAGCCAAGGTGTACACAACATTTTGTGTGCAACCCGAAAATTTGTAATTATAAAATGAACAAGTAAAATTTCCTTCACTGTCAATAAAAATAAAGTCGGCCTACATGTCGCCATGTCGCTATGGAAACGACATAAATAAAACAATTCATTTTGAGAAAAATTGGAAAAATGTCGCAAAAAAATTACAACGTTTTTGTTCCGGCTACTTCCCCAGATTGTGCAGTGTCCAATTTAATACCAGAAAAGTCCAAACGGCAGTACGATAAGTGTTACAATGACTTTAAAGAGCGGTGTAATAAAAATAATGTGAAAACGGTGTCGGAGAATGTTGTTTTGGCTTATTTAATGGAAAAATCAAAAACTGTGAAAAGTTCAACTTTATGGAGTACATATTCAATGTTGAAGCTCACGCTGAACATACGGGATGGCATTGGTGTTACGAAGTTTCTGAAATTGGTACCTTTTTTGAAAAAAAGTCAGTTGGTTATCAGGTGAAAAAGTGTAAGGTATTGACACGAGACCAGATCAATTTGCTGTATAATCTGCCCTTTTTTTAGGTCATTTTAATCATGGGAATATTAGGAGCCATGCGAAGAGACGATGACGAACTAACCAAAATGTCTATCGATGACATCAAGGATGAACATTCTGTATTAATAGTGGCCGTTCCTGACACAAAAACTGACATAAAACGAACTTTTACTGTCACCAATCCAGAATTTGTAAGATTATACCGCAAATATGCAGCTCTTGTTCCGTGTACTCATCCAGAATTAAAAAAAGATTATAAATTGTGCAGTGTCGCATTTGAAACCTGAAAAATCGAAACAGCAATATAAAAAATGTTACAGTGACTTTGAGACTGATGTAACAAGAAGAATGTGAAAACCCTGTCGAATAATGTTGCATTGGCTTACCTATTTACTGGAATTTATTTATTGTGGCAGGTAAACGTTAAATTCTGTTATAAGTTTTAGGTTATTTTAATCGTGGAAATATCAGATGCCGTGCGAAGAGACAAATAAACCAAAATGTCTGTTGATGCCATTCAGGATATGTTACTACTTACTAGTTACTAGATATTTCCCTTTTTGACCGGTGGAAAATTAACCTAATTCATACGTGTCTGTTCTAGATCGATCTTTTTTACCGACTCCCGACTCGTCAGTCGTCAATCATCAGGCGACCACTCCATTTGAAATTGGCGGGAACTTCAAACCGGATGAAAATTCTGTACTAATAGCGGCCGTTCCTGACACAAAAACTGGCATAAATCAAACTTTAACTGTACCCAATCCAGATTTTGTAAGATCACACCGCAAATATAGAGATAGATATGTTGTAATTGTGATAATAAATAAATATTGAAATGACTTTTACTTTTACGGCCGTCGTCAAGGCAACAGCTGCGAAATTCAATTTCGCGGCCTGCTCTAGGCACGCGAAGTGCTCCTTTCGCGTACGGTTGCACACAAAATAAATTTTTACATTTTGAAAGATCTGTTACTTACAACAACGTTAAATAAGACAATTACTTATAATAATCGCCATCCCCCGTTACCAACGCATTTAGGTACTCCATACCAAATGGCACTTGGTTCATGTGCCCCCATACGAAAAAATCACAAGCATTTAAATCCTGTGAAAGAGGAGGCCACGGTATTGATCCGTTTCTTCCAATCCATTTATCTGGAAAATTTTCGTCCCTACCATTCCCTCACAATAATTGCATAATGTGGGGGCGCATCATCAAGTAAATACCACATATCGCGCAAACAGAAACCTCCTGTTCAAGGGGATAAGTAGGGAAGCGCGATCCAAGACCCCCTTTCCGGAACGACGACAATAAAGTCGGATCGATCGTTCGCGTTCGGCACAAACTACGAAATTGCATTAACCTGTTTCGACGAGAAAAAAGAGAATCATCCCCGACAAATCGACCGTCCTCTCCCGATTGCCGGGAGGGGGATTTTTACGTCGGGATTAAGTCAGACGACGCCGTAATAATCCTGAAGGATCGAAAATCGAACCGTGTCGCGTTTGTACTCGGGAAAGTCGTGGCACGTGACGCGCCCGTGTCGTTACCGTCACGTCACGGGGGGGCGAGCGATGTCAGGTGAGATAAGTCACGTGTCCGTCACATTAACCCTAGGGGTGTATGTGTGTTGTTATTGACTGGTGGCCGTTGGTTGTCCTGCTGTGTTATTGATCGGGAAGGGGTGGAAGCTCTTAAATAGTCACAAATATAATTGGCAACGTTTTCAACAGGTGTTCGTTTAATGTGAAATAATCGCGTCGTGGGATTAACAGGGTGCGTGTTTATGGAGAGAGAGGGATGAGCAAATTTCATTCGATAACAATAACTTAAGACTTACTTAACAACTGCACATAACGTCGAGTCACGTGAATCTTCATACATCAATAATTGGCTGTACGATTTTTGTGTGATTTTTTCAACATAAATCAAACTAGATTTAAAAAAATGCATTCACGTTGTTTTGGCATAATGAGAGGCCATGGAAATTTTGCATTTAATTTGTTAGTAAAGCTGTCTGTTGAACCGGGTTATGCTTTTTAAGTTTGAGGTTATAAATAGTGTCAATGTCTAGTGCACTGTTGTCAGTTTTACTAGTTTGCAATAGAAGAATACTGTTGCGGGAAATTCACCAACATGTTATGTTCATTTTTATAGGTCTGCATGTCAGGCACAGTGACGGATATCAAACAGTATGCCCAACACTAAAAAAAAAAAAAACATGGCCTCCCATTATGCCAAACTGTTTAATGTCAATTTGTCAATTTCTTACATTATTTAGTAGTAGAAATTATTCTCTTAAATATCTACTTATGCACTTTCACGTTTCAAGGAGCACCTACGTACTGTGCTGTAAAATATTCAACAGTCCTTCTTTTCTTGTCGAATTAGATTCAAATTCAACCATCCAACTGGCCCCGAGAAGCAGTTCTTGTTGATTCTGCTTACATAAATGTACTCTACGTAATCATTAATAAACGGAAAAGTCTCTTCATCTCGATTTCTTGGTTATTTTAATTAATAATTTAATCTTGTTTGTTTTGCTTTTGGGAGCAGAGATTATGAGATTACGAGGATGGGAACGATCTTTCGTCAGGGCTGATGATGTGATTTCGTGACTGTTGTTTTGCTGAAACTCGAAATTATCTTTCTCTTGATGTTGGACGTTTCATCATAAAATACTGAAGGCGGTGACCATAAAATCCTCCGTATCGAGTGACAACAAGAGATTTCGTTGATGACTCCGTTGGTTGCACTAATGAAATATACCCACTGTGAAATGAACACATGGTGTTGCCTTGACGTGGTAATGCACCACTTGATAGGTAGTTTCGCTTCTTAAAACATGATCGAATTTACAAAGAAGTAGACGAGCCAGAAGTGTGAAAATTAAGATCTGTAACAGCAGTTTACGTGAATTTTGCTTTTAGTCGCAACATTCTTCGTGACTTCGACTACGATTTAGACTGAAGAAAAGGATAACTGCGATGATGTCGTCATGTCGGTGTTACGACTAGAGCAACTCGATACGTCATTATGTAGTGCTGCAGTATTGTTCGGTAATACAGGTGTATGGTGTGGAAAATGTGCGAACAATGACAGCCGACAACAATGCCGACCGTTGATAAGAAAGTACCGTACATGAAGACAGGAAACGGTATCTTTGTGTCATTCGCCGACCGAACAACTTTTAATATTACATCTGACCACGACGATAGGATTATGTTGTTATCGTGCGATGATGAATACACTTACTAATGGATGTCTGATAAATAACTGTTGGTCCTTTTTGTGATCGAGCGACCGACGCAGGATCGATGAATTAATAATTCGTTGCTCAAACATTCTAATCACTTTTCAAAATCGATTTAAAGCTAATTAGTTTGTCGACGGCTGTCGTGTTGAAACTGAGACTTCCGAACGAAAATGAATTGTTTTACAGTCTTATCGAACGATATTAATCTGAACTGCTCGTTTTTAGTCGAACAGTTACTGAAATATTTAACAGGAATAAACTTTGTCGAAACAATGGAGTAGAAGACTTTGACAATAAGAAGTGTTACATGTGACGACCACTAAGACAACATCATACCGTTCTACCGTCTACGTGTGACGAACTAATTAACTCGCACCATTATTTTGGACAAACACACCAAATGCTTTCTAATTATCTAAAATAAATTCTTGATAAGTGGATTTTTTCTCCGATGTCCGACACACGAAATGTCACATTGATATATTGACGTTTAGGCCTAATGTGTCGTTGTCACGTGACTACTAAAAACACGCTTCTTTACAGTTGTTTATTTTTAAAAAACCTGACACACCTTACGAATATTGTGACATCGTTTAATTAATTTAATTGTTCGTGGCGTATCACTTTTTGGTTTTTATTGTTGTTGTTATTATTGTCGTTATCCATTCCTATCACCGAGCTGGCAGTTGATCGACATCTAGGGTGAACTTCGTCATTACGGGTATCGCTACCACACCCCAGTTCAGCTTGACTATCTGCCATTCATAATAATATCTATTATTATCTACTATTGAATATTGATTCCCACACTCTTTTCTCTACTCGACAATTCATACTCGTATCTATCTGCAAAACATGTAAACCGCTGGCGATTATTCCTTTTACGTCCATTTCAGTCGAACTGAAGAGATAGCTTTTGTTGTGTTTATGGGAGATAAAGAAAAGTAAGTGAATGTGTGGCCTATTAAAATACAACACGTATGTAAAGTTAGTGATAATAATAAAAACAGGTTTGTATTATGTTTTTTCATAGATAGTAGAGCTCACGCGTCCGAAAGTCGCTTAAAAAATGATTACGTGGGCATTCAAATATGTACAGTCACGACCACTGAATTTCGTCAGGCGTTGTCAGTCAACTGACGTTAGCTGTAAAACAGGTTTTATATATTTCTAACCCCACATTGGATGTCAATTTATCAATCAATTTTTGTTGTGCGTGACAGAATTTCTGTCACAAAAATTTTGAATGTCAGTCATAATGACAATAAAACTTAGGCTACATAAGTTTTTTCGAATTGACAGTAAAATAACGCGAAATTCCGTGGCCGTAACTGTACTAAAATCTGACACCTTACTAAATCGATAGTTTGTGAATATGTAAGTTGATGTTCCAAAAAAAGTTGTCGAAAGATTGTTCCGTGCAAAATGACGTTATTCAAAATTTTCAAATTATCCAGTGCATCAGAGAAATACATACATATTTCAATTTCGCCTATCCGATACAGTGCACAACTGCATTGAACCGAGAAAATCGGTATTTTTGTTGGAATTTTCCGGATTACTTGAACGATGCCACCCACGCACCCTTTCTCATCAGAAATGAAGAGAAACGGTACACATCAAACTCATACGTGATGAGAACGGGAGCACGTGTATCGCCGACCAAACTTAATATCAGACAATAATTGTGATAAAATTACCCCCGCAAACTCGACGGCACCGCTCCGAATGTTAATAACTGTGTGTTATCTTGGAATTGTTACGGTGTACGAACGGGGTTGGAACAGCTGTCAAATTAAAAATTCACCAGGCAAAGATTCATTCCCATTTTTCTTAGCCTATTTCGTCTGATTTAATTTCTTTTAGCGGAAAAGGAAAAAAATATTTTTTACGCTCGCCGGAAAATAAAGCTCCCACAAAAGCTCAAATAAATTAAAAAATTGTCGAATTGTCCCGGCGCCAATTGTGTAGCGGCGGGTCCCCTTTGTGTTTTACGACTGGGACGTAAAAAAGTGTTCATCCTGTTTGAATTGAATATGAGAGGCCGGGGTGGTGGACAGCGGTGGCGCGGTGTTGAATTAGGAGCGATGCCCATGGATACGTTGTGCGTGCCGTGCATCCCTTTAGGAGTCCTATTAAAACAACCTTCAAATTTCACATTTTTACTTTGGGTAAAGTACCACTGAATTATTACGTCAACAACCTAGAAGTCTCTGGGAATGTTTTCTTCAATAGTATATTATATCATTAAGAGTAGAAGTGTCTCTTTTTGTGCCAAGCCCAGAGATTGAAGACCGAAACGCAGTTGAGGTCGACAAATGCGCGAAGCACAAAAAGAGCTTCTACTCTGAATGATATACAGTGTGAACATAAAGTTTGGAACAAAATTCATAATAACGTAATGTGATGTTTTTAAGAAAATAACTCGGACAGGTCGATTTTATTTTGAAAAATGCCATCCTGTGACGTGCAACTTGTTTAAATGACGTCACTGCTTTTTGCGCATGGCGTCATCACCATTTTTTTTAAATGACAACCCCCACTTTTTTCTTCTCTTTTTGATAGACCCTTCTACTACCTAAACGACGAATGAAAAAAATTGGTACCTTACATAACAATTTTTTTGAGAAAATGGCAATTTTTATTTCAAAAATTTAATTTAATTTTTAATGTTTTTTTTTTTGTATGGGTTTATTTAAAACAGAAGGTTTATTTTAATCGACCAAACAATTTAGAAGATTTACTGCAGCGAATTCGCTCTAAAATGGAACGAAAAGCCCTGACATTATTGAGCGCAGTGTACAAAGTGTCGGTAAGTGCCAAATGGTTGGCAGGGAATAATTTCAACATTTGCGGTAAACTTTATTGTTACGCAAAAACCAATGACGTCATTTAAACAAGTTGTACGTCACAGCATGGCATTTTTCAAAATAAAATCAACCTGTCCGAGCGATTTTCCAAAAAACATCACATGACGCTACTATGAATTTTGTTCCAAACTTTATGTTCACACTGTATACTATTTTATCGTCAAGCGGATCACAAAAAAAAAAAAAATCGAACATGAACTCACTTATTGATTTTTCTTTTCCTGCAGTTACAATCCTCAAATTTTAAGGCACTAGTAATTTCTACTTCCCTTGTTATTGGTACTTGAAGTTTCGATAATGTTAGTCAAGTCTACAATGCTATTCATTCTATCCGATGTACTTTCTGCAAATTTCCACGTAAAACTTTCCCAAAATGGTAAATGATCGCGGTTTGTAATTTTTAGTATCCTGAACTTTTACTACGATAGCAGAGCCCAAATCTTCAACATCTCTCATTGTCAAATTGGTGATTTCATGGCATCGAAAGGGGTCACACTTAGTGACAAGTAACCTACAATAATAATAATTTATAATTCTTCCTCTAGCGAACTCAGAAATTTTACCTATGTAATTTTTTATCGAATCTTAAAATTGCACAAATGCCTCCATTTTCGACATAAGTTTTTTGCTAGTTTTACTTGAAAAGCAGAGGCATCTTATTTAGAGTTTCTTCTACAAGACTAGAAGAAGCAAAAATTATAAAAAAATTTTGCTACCACTTTTAATAGGACTTGTACGGGGTCGTTATAAATGATTGTCTCATCGCAGTAGGCGTTGGTGACGTATTTGGATGTGCCGCAAGCTTTATAACATGAGTGAGACTAGCATCGCTCGCGGTATTGTAAATTTGTCTACTAGTTTCTCTAACGTTGCGAAGCTAGCGGCACATCCCAAATTTGTTTGGGTTTTCAACGCCAACTGCGATGGGACAATCATTTAAAATGACCCTGTACTAAACCCCTTATATAGTTGATTTCATATAAATGTTCATCAAGTGAGCTGTGCATGTGTAAAAGCACCTTTAATTTAGTTACATTGCAAAAGTTACATTTATGAAGGTCATGACCAATAAATCTTTACTTGGTAAAAATACAAAGACAGAAACAAATAAGAATTACTTTAATTTAATCAGTAAAAAGACGTAACATTGCTTTTGAAATCAGCAATGTTAAAACGGATTGCTCATAAGTCGCATACAATATACAGTGCGTTCGTAAAGTTCGGAATAAATTCGATAAAACTGTAAGTATTCATTTCTCAGAAAAATCCTTGAACAGGTCAACCTTGTTTTTAAAAAGTGCATATTTTTCAGTACTTTGCTTATATTGACAGGTGTCATCTCTTAATAAAGACGTCATCAATAATTTTTTTAAATGACAACCCCCATTTTTTTCTTATTTTTCTGGTACGCCTTCGTACTAGCTAAACGATCAATGAAAAAAATTGATACCTTACGTAACAATTTTTTTGAGAAAATGACAAATGATTTTGTTTGAGGTCAGTTAAAATTTTTACATTAAAAATTAAGTTAAATTCTTTAAGTAAAATTTGTCATTTTCTCAAAAAAATTGTTAGGTAAGGTATCAATTTTTTTCATTAGTCGTTTAAGTACTAAGAAGGTCTACCAGAAAAATGAAAAAAGTGAGGGTTGTCATTTAAAAAAAAATATTGATGACGTCATTATTAGGAGACGACAAGCTGTCAACTTAAATAACGTACTGTACAACATGCACTTTTTAAAAGCAAAGTTGACCTCTTCGAGGATTTTTCTCAGAAATTAATACTTACAATTTTATCGAATTTATTCCGAACTTTACGAACGCACTGTATGTAGTAATACATAATTAAAAGCATCAAAATCCGGTCTCGATGCCGTGCCCCCTTTTATAATAAAACTGTTTATTCATGCTAGACGTACTTTGCACTAGCGACAAATTATTTACAAAAAATGTTTGTTTTTTTAATCGTTAAACACGTTTAATGTTTGTAAATATGACAATATGACAAGAAAAAACAATTACAAAACGAAAATAACATTAGCAGATGGTAGGATCGTTAAGTGAACTTCAAGAGGGCAAAAAGAATTACATTTCGACTAGTGACAAGATCAATGTGAAAGATATGAAAATATCCTGACTGTTCGTTCAACCACAGAGAAGATCGATGTGTACGAAGAATAACTTGCGGTTACCATAAACTCGTTTCAATCCAAACTGGCAACAATTTACAAATATTGTTCAAACTCTCCGTAAATTACTCTTCCAATAAACTGTTTCGTCGATAAATTATTATTTCGGGGAATTATCCGTCATTAAAGATGGCCAGTGGTTGTTCGATAAATTGTTTTTGATAACCCTTCAACGTACAATACCTTTATTTATTATGTTTAACCGGCTAAACAATACCAAATCGATTGTAAACGAGGCACAGTATGACAGATAAAGTAAGTAGATTGTCTTGCAAAAACAATGGAAACATAGTCTTGAAGTTCTGATTTTTTCCACCTTCTTAAAAGATCCAGTCTGAAAACAATCTTTTGAGAGTGGGAGTTTCTCCTAGGCAATTTATAAAAGCTTTTATTCCTAATAGGAAGGCAACAATTATTTAGAAACTCATTTCGAACCCATTCGAATTTATCTAGAAACAAAACAAAAGAGAAATTCTTTCAACAGGCTAGACGCTTTCAACAACACGCTAGACGCTAGACTATCAGATTGTTATTGCACTTGTACAAATTTGCGTCGTTATTAGAGCCATAGTAAATAAACCAATCAAAATCGATCTAATTTTAAAAACAACGCAAATCATTCTCTACAACAAATACGTCTGATTCGTTACATTAAATTATCCTTATTGTCATGCTAACATCTGATTCATTCGTTAAATTAACATTGAATACACAACAATTAAAGACCGCAAGTATTTCTTCGGACAGCGTCAAATGAATTTATGGTTTTCCAAATGAATCATCTTCCTCTTAACCGCGTTCAAAGTCTTCGAATTTTCACCACCCAAAAATGGAACGTCCTTACGAACCGACTAATTGACGACAAAACAAAAAAGTAGCACATTTTTGCAACACTGCACACACAATTGCACCTATCACCGACAACAAAGAGATTCGAGCACCGACTCTCAAGTATTTCATCGTTCATTACGGAAGCGAGCAAATCATAACTGAAAATAATTACTCGTTTAAAACGTTCCTCGCAGTCTCGTCTTCATTTCGCTTTCCGTGCAAACGTTACCGCTACGATCGGTAGAAATAAGCTGTGCATTTGCACCCCAAATAAAAACTTCTTTGATACTTCAGCGTAATACAGTTCCGTCGCTAAACACCTTGTTGTGTTATTTCACGACAGTAATTTGTGTCCGAAACACGTGAGTGCACGTACCTAAGCTCTGATTCGTTTAAAAGAAAGAAAAAAAGACGCTTTCTTTATAATTTAAGGGAAACGATGTGATGTGGGTTGCCAGCTCATCGGGCGCAGCTCCTGCCGCTCAGACAACCAGCAATGACGCCCCAAGATGACCAATAAAAACGCACCGCATCCTAATCCTCTCTTTGCCTAATCGTTTACAACATCTTCGTCTCAGGTGGTGTCCACACATTCCCCCGGTAAATTCGACGAACGAATCGAATTATAATTTCAATGTTTCGGGAACGTAAAGGGGGAGGAGAAGCGGCCGGATTACTTCGCACGTATAATTATCTCGTGAGCCTCCTGCGAAGCTCGTTCCGATGATGCGATTTCGAAAGCCGCAAACGAGAAGGCAATTTCTCAAAGAAAATTGCTTAGTTAACTGACAGAGGCGTTAACCCGTCGAAAGAACGACGCGCGTCAATCTGCACGACGCGAGAGGGCGACGCTAATCTAGATTTTATGTTGGTCCTTATCGGCGAAAAAAAAAACAAACTAAAGAGGAAAAAATAACAACAACACACATCAGGTGGTGGAGGAACGCGTCGACGTCTCAATCAGGATCTGTGATGGTTTCGGTGCAGAAATCGATGATGAAGGAGACGTCGATCAAACGGGCGAGTCGATCAACCCTCGACTTTTATTATCCATCATAAAAATCCATTACAAAATTGGCGGAGCCTCGCAACGACCCAATCAAGCCGAGGAAGGGATGGAATTAATTCCGAAGGCAATTTGTTTTCGGGTTTTTATCGATTTTAGTCAAACATGCAGTTAATTGGGTCGTCTGATGCTCTGATGATCGGAAATTCTCGCACGGACCTGTGCTTGCACATCCGCAACCCTTTTTTTTTTATTCTGTCGCCCATCTCTGCGGTCACCGTGTTCATTTCATATGCAGAAATTTTGTGACGTCAAGCAATTTCCAAATTGTAGACAATATTTAAAGAATCAATTCAGCGATATTTACACTTTCAGTGATTCTCCTCTGTCTGACGAAGCCATCACACTTTAGATTACAAAAGCTTGCAGACGTGGACTCGAGTAAAAATGATCAAAAAAATAACAACACCCAGAGCAAAATACATATTGGATTCTTATGCGTAGAGCCCGGCGTCCTTCGGGCCATTTCAATCTTAAAACGACCCCGTCCACGAACTCGATTTGCATGGACAAACAGTCGGAATCTCGATCAGGCTCCCAGATGATTCCTATTATTTAATATTACAATAACAAATTAACGTTCGTGACGCAGACGGATGCCAAACCATTTAAATTAATTCACTGAGCGTGGCACATCTGAATTAAACTCCAATTAATTCCGCGGTCGAACTTGCATTAGAAAACAAGAAGGGACGCGACCCAGACGTGCCCAACTAATAATTATTATTCAGGTGCCGTACGAGAAGAATACGTTTTTATGCCGCTTTCCTATACACCCCCGGGCCAAAATCGCTTATTTATAAAGCTCGGAAAAGGCACGACCTTCCTCGGAAAAGCCATTTCACTCACCTCCTCGTAGAAACGAAGCTGAGGCACGGGCACTTCCGACAGGTTTTCGCAAAAATCCTTAAATAACTGATAACCTGAAACAAAGACACGAAATTAATCGAACCACTTCAGGTGCTAAATATTTTTTTAACAGCTCCTGCATCCCTAGGCGAAATTTTAATATTTTGCATTTCCAGGAAAAACAACGCGCCCACGTGACGAAAAACTTTCGCGGCCGTCCCGAACACAGCAACGGACGAACGTCAGCGAAATTGCTTTTCCGACATTCCTGGAATATTTCAAGGTTCCGGGATGTGCTCGCTGTTGTTTTTAAAAATGTTTCATCAGAGGAAACTGTCGTATTTTGCGGAAAGTCGACCGTTGCGTGCACGGCGAGACAAATCACCGTCGTCAAAATCGTCAATCTGATGTCGGAGCTGCTTGATCCCGCAAAAAAGCGCACCATTACGACAATGGCTCCGGGTTAATCTACTAATGTATAGTGTCAAGCTCTGGAAGATCATCCGAGATTAATTATCGGTTCGGTGAATGCGGCGCTGCCTCAGCATCCATATCGGCTAATCAAGGGTTTCCGTTAGGATTTGAAAGTTTAATGCTATTACGTCGAAGTTTTAATAGGGGGTGCTTAGCTCCTCCACTTAATACTTATTACCTATTTAAACATTAAAAGCAATTTAAGTGTGGCAATATCTAACCCGCGCCATCATCCCTCGGACCGAAACTGCTCCCCCGAGATCGAAAAACTACACGGGGAGTAATTCCAATCCCACCCTTGACTTACTGGCGACTGGAAAACATCCCCGAAAAATTCCGTTATTATACGATGAGACACCGACGAAAAGCCACCCGGACCCGGACCGAGGGCAATTTTCCGCCAGATAGACTCGCGCAATTACTCCGCAGAGATTTTTTCTACCCATTCGAATGGTGACGAGTTCTTTGAACTCCGCAATGACGGAGGCCACCCTTATCAATTAACGAAGCGACGTCGCCGACCCGATTCTTTTTTTTTCCCTTACTTGATGTCTTCTATAGCCTCCAGACGTCATCCACATCCAATATAGGAAATGGGAGTTGGGATTTGGTTGTCGATGCGGACACCGCAGAGCACACGATTTTTTCTATCCAGCCATATAACCTCTTTCTTTGGCGTATTTTTACGCCGCCACCCACGCCCCGACGAAGATGAGAAAGAACGACGCCCGACCGAACAGATTTATCCCGCTGAAAAGAATTATCCTGACGGTTTCCCCATAATCATTACAATTATAACGGGCCGAGTCCGTGTCCGATCCAACTGAGAATTAGCAAAAGAAAGCTCATTAGGTTTTTGCCGTTGTAAACTGCGCTAATTGGCTCCCCTTCTTTTAAAGGAGTTTCTTTATTTCGCCAGAGTAATTGGGACTCGGACCTTTTCACAAACGCAAAACATGATTCTATATATTTTTCATCTGAATCTTTTATGGACCCGGAAACAAAAGAAATCTTCCTTTACGATTTCATTTGTTTAGTCTGCATCCACACAGAGTCGATATTTCTCTCAATACTCGATTATACTCGATTCTTTATCTTGGTGAGTGGTCTTAGGGAAATTTTCAACCGTCAAGTTGAATTTAGGAATTTTTGAAAGTTCCCATGGAAAAGTGCGTTGGTAGTTAAAAAATATTCAAATATTACAATAATGTACTTACACAGACGCCGCAAAGTCTTTCTATTTATTATTTTCCAGGTTAAATTCCTCATGATTCATATGCACCGAGACATAACCTCAAACGTGTCATCTTCATATCGCGTTGTTTTCTAATAACTTGCTTGGGAATTTCAAAATGTTCTATACCGGCCACACACTTTCTGGTCAGCGTGAAGTTGGTTTATAAACGACTCCATTATCAGATTCCGGTACCTTTCAATATTGATGGTATCATCAAAAACTACAGGCCCAATTGACCTTCACCAGGGTAAAGCACACCAGACACCAATTCGGATGGGATACAAAGACGTTTCCACCATTTCGTGAGGATTTTCCGCACTCCACACTCGCATTGTTTGGGAATTTGCATATCCTGTTAAGTAGAACCGCGCCTCATCGGTGAGGAAAGTTAAATTAAGTTGGTCGTTGCTATTTAACCATCGACAAGTTTGAGCTGACGATTTGCTTCCTTGCGAAAGAATGTCAAAAATTGACTTCTTCAAAGTTAAAAGTGGTTTCCGGAAAAGTTACTAGTAAAAATGTCTCGGTACATACATATTCGCCGGTGTAACAGATTCCTCACAAGAGAAATTAGAAATGTTACAAACATATTTTATTCTTAAACCGTCGATTAGATCTTTGTTGAATGTTTCCACTCTACTAATCCCTGAAAAATTCCCGACGATCCCAACGTGGGTGGGTGCCGGAATCACCCTTCCGTATGTAACGATCCTGGTTTCAGGAAATCCGACATCTGTGCATCGTCCTCGATAATGACGTCCCTCCTCGGCTAATTAGCTACGTTTCAGCTGAAGAGAATCTCCTGTGGGACGACGGTCGATCGAACAATCATGCAGCAGCAGCAGCAACGTCCGCATCTTTGAGGGGGCCCCGGCAATTTTCCGCGTCCCCAAACTCCACAATCTAGATATGAAATTCGCCGTCGAACAACTCTCTCCCATTATAATAATGAAGACGAGGAGTCCCCGACGAGTTCCATTCATTAGCTTCCAGATAACCGCCGCTGAACTTCCACCGTCGTTATCGTCGTCGACCGACAAACAGAAGACGTTTCGAGAACGCCGTCGAAGAATCACAGTCTTTACACCGAAAAAGGAGATCGATAACGCGCCCACTCATCTCTGGTACACGTCTATTTCCGTGATTAGAGACAAAATCGACACCGAAATGATGATCAACTGACTCTCGTGCTAATTTGCGAGATGAAAGCGTCGCCTCGGGCGCGGAAGCTTCGATCCTGTTATTTAACTCTTCGCATGGATACGCGATCAATTAAGATCACGCACGTGCCACAATTTCAAACAATCCAATTCCGACCAGTTCGGAATGGGGCGGCGCAATCACAACAAACCGGAGTTCTTCCGGTCGGTCCGGATCGATAGGCAAAAGATTCACAATCTCTTCAGCTATTCCGGACAAGATTGGAGGATTCTCTTAAATAACCGACGAAGCCGGTGCATAAGAAATCGACTGCAATCCAATAACGTAGCCGAGGGCAACAACACCTAAAAATACACCCTGTCAACGAAGGGTGGCGAACAAAAGCGAGAAAAAAACACAACGTGGAAATCGCAAGAAGACTTAAATGAGTTTCTATTAATAGTCGACGTTTTGATGAATGTATGCACTTGATTTACTAATGGTGCGTTCCGCACCAGCAGAGCTTGACGGTGTTATTTCTACAAGACCAGGGGCCTTAAAAGCTTTTTTCTTTGACGCACGCTTATAAAACGATACCACTCGTGAAGGTTATTAAAACATTACGTCGGATCACATCTCCAAGGACGTCGATTTGTGGGAGCGCCTCGGCGGGCGGCACCGTCCGCGCGTCCTTTTGTCGGGACCTCCGCGCCGGATTTCAATTAAAAACTGCACATCCGTTAACCCCGCGCGCTTCCACGTTTTATAAATAGAATTCAATCGAATGAAAATAACGACACGAGTCAAGCCGTCCGTATCAACACTTGTCCGGTTAATTAGACGGAATTGCTCGGACCAGATGTGCCGACCTTGATGGACGTCAATAGATACGCCGAGGGGGAAGAAGACAAACAGAAAAATAACACCCGGTCCTCGCGACCTCGGAGGCTTCCACCCCGCAGACGGTTCGGGGCGGATTCATCAAATTCATATTTGCCAAATTCCGGAGACAAAACAGAGACGTCGCCAGGTACCTAAGTCGTTTTTAATGGTCCCGATCAATCATCTCGACTGAACAATTGTATACGTTATTGATTCGCCATAACACAAACAAAACCCGACTCGTATTCCGTCGTCGTAAATCTGAATATCGTATTGTTTTCCGACGCTGCACCCCCGCTCAGGTCTGGCTTCTTCTACCAAGACCACGTTAAATTTTCGCACGACCAAAATTACACATTTACAAGTTAGTTGAAATTTTCTAAATCCTGAACAAAAATGTTATTTTTTCCTTCATTTATAAAATAATACCTACAGCATATCCCACTTCGATCGTTACATTATTTTTATTGGAAGGCAAAAAACGTATTTGACTCGAGACGATGCAACGACGCCGATATTTTCAGGGGATCGGCTTGCAGACATAGGTAATGGAGGCATTACCGGATTTTATTACGTATTCCGGAACACAACAAACAGAGCTGTAAAAAGGGACAGATACGGCCGGCCCCCGGCGAATTCACCATTTGCACTACGCATCCAACGAGTGCACAATAAAATTAAAGAAAACGACACGCCTATTGGGGAAAATTGCAAAGTCGAACTCAAAATGAATAAAACACTATAGAAGCGATTAACCTGACAGGTTCGAAGTTGTTCCGCAAAAACGGAAGTATTGAGACCGCCAAAATTAAAAAGAGTTCATCGTAAACAAGGACGTTATCAGGAAACAAGTTAAAAGTAAACTAAAGCTAAAATGAGCAAAAGAGGTAAAACTGTTTGTTTCACTTCAGAAAAGAGCAAAGCAGATTTGTCCGAGATTACAATTTTTGTAAACTGAACTTCTGAAACAGTTTACTGCGTTCGGGATAACAAGTGGAGATAAACAACTTTTGAAAAATATCACAAGACACAAGTTTAGTCTGCCACCGAAGAAATAACATTGAGTAAATGAATTTAAAAAATATGCGGAAATAGTTATTTGTACAACTAGTTATGAAAGTCCTACTTTTTTTCACGAATTTGCAGATTGAATCAAAGAAGTGAAAAAAAAAGAAACTTTCATAACGTGTTGTACACACTATTTTTTTGCATATCGATGTAAGTTGAGAAATTTGGTCCAAAAGAATTTATGAAACATTACAAAAAAAAAATTGTATGCTTTGACAATCATCTCCAAGGAGATGGAATAAAATGATGCAAAAAGTACAATTCGTTTCAATGTTGGCAATTCCATTTAAAACTGATCATTCTGGCTGCATTTCCATAGCAACGGCGCAGTGTTCCAACATAATTTCAGAATTTTTGACACTGGCAATTATTTACTAAATGAAACAGAGTTTACATACTTTCACTACGATTTTGCGTGTAAAAAAGTGCCACTTTCCTTACGATATGTAAAAAAATAATAAGCTATACATTGTATCGGGTGTTCATTTAAATTTATCCTCAAAGTTGGTGTCGAAGAGTCGATTGTGAACGCACCACTCGTCCGTCTGCACAGTAAAAACACAAACAACGCAAAAAGTGAGGTTAGATTTAAACAGCTGATCCGTGATCTGTAATTCGTGGTGCGTTCACAATCGACTCTTCAACGCCTACTTTGAGGATAAATTTAAATGAACACCCGATATTTCCACAGATAGAATCATATTTTTAAAATTATGTAACAAAATGCAACAAAAAGTACTAAAATCGATAAATCCATTATATTACTCTTAAATATGTATTTTAACGGGCTTGTATTCCTACGCTGGACATGCGTCGTTATGACAACTACAAAGCTTAACTTGAACTTGTACTTGACAAGTCTTTGAATTTATTTAAAAAGTTTTGTGTTGAACTAAAAAAAAACTGTAATGAACGTTGTAACGAGTCGAGTCTTAGATCACGGCGCCAGGGCTTTAATTATTAGCAGTTGGCAAAATATAGTATATTGGGATATAAGGATTAGTAAGTGCATTATAACAGAATCGAGAAAGAGTTTCCGAAATTCACAATCGCTTATACGAAAAAAAGGCTTCCAAGTAATTTTTTGACAGGAATATTTTGATGTCATTAATGAGTAATGACTTACCTCAGTAGGTATCGGTGTCGTTATTCACTTACAGCATTAGGGTTGTTAAGTTCAACTTTCAGAATGTGTCAACAATAATTGTAAGTACATACATACAGTGTGGAATAAAATGATTTACATCTTGTTACCTTTGCATTACCCTAGAAAGCTTAACCTCAAAATATTCCAAAATTCCAAATGTGATTTATTGCGAAGGGATGATGTGAATGCAAAGTAGAGATTGAAATTAAAAAGGAGCTAACAAAAGCAAGTCACAGCTAGTGTTGAAAGTGGCCACCAACGTTTGTTAATTCAATTTAGTAAATTGTAACAATTGTCAATTCGATTGATGACATTTATTGACAGAACTAATAGTTCGGCACTTCGAAAAAAAAAGTAGAGCGGTACAGGAAAATTTACATGTGCGAAAATTCCAAAGGTAACTAGATGTAAATCATTTTATTCCACACTGTAGTTATAACAACACGATTGCGCGAAAAACATTATTGATGTTATCCTTAATTACCTGTGAGAAATTTCGATACAAATCTTTGGTTTTTTGAAATTTAGGATTAGTCAATCAGGTTGGTTCGTACTGCAACACAATGTCCTACTCTGCAACCGTGCGAAATGGCATAGTCAGTTCTAAATCTCAGATTTATTGTAAAAAAAAGTCCGTACGAATCAATCAAGAGTCGATTTTTGTTTCTCATGTTCAACCGGCCTACCAAATTTCCTTGATTATACGGCGCGAGGATAACAAACAACTTTTGCTTTTCTTATCATTTCTAAAACAACCGACATAGTACATCTAGGTATGGTCCATACTGACAGCAGGACATTTTGTATTATAATTTACCTACAATTCGACACAAACAAGTTCAAATCGTTATTTGTATAACAAGGCTGCGAAATCATTCTTTAACGTACCGAGAGAAAAATTGTCGCCGAGGTCGCTTGCGGCCGAGGCAGAACAATCTCGAGGATGTTAAAGGATTTCGCGGCCAAGGTGTACACAACATGTTTTATGCAACCGAAAAGTTATAAGTATTAGATATAAAATGAACATGTAAAATTTACTTCACTGTCAATAAAGACATTTAAATTCGACTTGCATGTCGCTACGGAAATTACATAAATAAAACAATTCATTTTGCAAATAATCGTAAAAAAGTCGGAAGAGAATTGTAGTGAAAGTGATGAAAAAGCTAAACGCCAGTCTTACATGTGTTAGCATTTTTTTTAAGAAAAGCTGAAATGGAACGGCCACGCTTGCCAATAATTTAGTTACGCAAGAATTCCACTCTTCAGCAGCCTAATAAAAATGTATTTAAAAATGTATTAATAGAAATGTATCAAGTAGGGAAAACAAAGGAACCAGTGCTGACCTAATATGGATTATTATTCATTCAATCACGAGCTTTCGTTGTAGTTTGCAGATTTTCAATAAACTCTTTAAAAGTGTTTGATTATTTTACTGTCATTGATTTTTTTTTTTGAATAAGAGTGCTCACAGAGCAGCGGTGGGATTGTGATCTCTTGCCATCGAAGTGAGTGGTGATTGATTGTTGTCGGTGTTATCAAATTGTACGAAGATGCAAGACCGTCGCGACGGCCGCGAGAAGCGACGACGGCTCGATAAAGATCAGCCGCGTAGAGAAATGTCTCCCTGGACTCCACCGCGTCCTACGTCCGGAAGCGTGATCGCTAGCACTTCCGAGGAGCGGATTGGGCACTTAGAACAATTAGTGGATGAATTAAAAATGCGCAATAATTTATTGGAACAAAGAAGTTTCCAGTTCGCGTTCGGTTCAGAAAAATTTAATTGTGTGCCGCGTTTTGAGCCAGGAATTCCGAATTTGACGGCTGTGCAGTGGATCTATAAGATCGAACAAATGGCAGCGTCAAGTGGCTGGAATGAGGCAACAAAAATAAGTTATATGCAGAGTCGTTTAGACGGACTTGCAAAAAGATGGTACGATAGTCTTCCTAAATATGACTATAGTTGGGAGGAATGGAAAAGAAAAATTCTGCAAGCATTCCCAGACCATCGTGATTTTGCAACTTCTTTGCGAACAATGTTGGCTAAAAAGAAAGATGCAACTGAATCCTGGAGCCAATATTATTTCAGCAAGATGGAACTTATTCGAGCATGTGAATTATCGGAGAAACAAGCTGTTTCTTGTGTAATTGATGGTATATCGAATGACATAATACAAACGGGCGCTCGTGCAGGCCGTTACGAAACCCCAGAAGCACTTTATTCTTCCTTTTTGTCAACTCTGGTAGCTCAAAGTACTGAAGGGCAACGAGAACAACAAACTTTGCAGAAAATAAGACCAACGTTTAGAGACTATAAGAGCAGACGGGAAGAACGAAATTTTCGAACGGGTACTTCGTTTCCGCGCTATAAACCAAAGTGTTATAATTGTCACGAAGTTGGACATTTGGCCAGTGCGTGTTCAAGACCCAAAATGGAGTGTTCAAAATGTAAAAGGTTAGGTCACATAAGTATAAACTGTCGCAAAAATACCGAGAAAATTGCGGGAAATGTGACCTGCAAAATTGTTGGTGATGATAACCAAGCGTATTGTACTCCATGCTTGTTAAATGGGCAAAGATTTTTGGGTTACGTGGACACGGGATGTGGAGGAGTAATTATCCGACAAGATGTAGCGGACAATTTGCGACTTGAAATTGAGAAAACTTCTGTTGTTGTTTATGGCTATAACAACACTGAAACCAAGGTTTTGGGAACAGTCAACGTGACTTTACAAGTGGACCTGGCCAAGGCGGAAGTACAAGCTTTGGTGGTGGAAAATTGTGTCCAAGCTTATCCAGTGCTGATCGGGCAAGAATTTCTCAATAAGGATAAAATTTTGGTAGCACGAAAGGATGAGATTCGCATCTTGGAGGACAGTCAAGGTGCCTTACCAGGTTTAGATGAGATTCCGATGCGAAAAATCGCCATCATAGCCGACGAAGATGTAGAAGTGCAGCCAAAATCGATGGGTTACGTACCGGTGACGAATCGGCAAGAGTATGATGGCGAAGTTTATATTGAAGGTCAGGTAAGAAGTTTACCATTAAGAGAGCATCTTATCGTTAGATGTGTAAGTCGAGCGCAAGAAGGTTGCGTGGGAGTTTATAATGTTTCTGATTTGCCTGTCGTTTATCGTAAGGGTCAAATTGTAGCCCGCGGTGTTGTTTGTGAAGGGTCTATAATCCATCATGATGACGAAAGTAAAAGAAGTCGAGTATTATCAGTAACGTGTCCTGTGGATAGGAAGCTATTCACTTTTGATGATATAAACCCATTAGTTTCCCCGTTATTAGCTGAAGATGTTAAAACTCGTTTATTGGACTTATTAAATGAATATCGTGATTGTTTTGCGACAACAACTGGCGAATTGGGCAAATGTAAAGAGGTGGAAATGGAAATTAATTTGAAAGATGATGAACCTGTAACATACCGTCCTTATAGATTATCTTATGCTGAAAGACAACACACACGTGACATTATAAATGATTTGCTTAAGAATGACATTATTCAAGAATCAAATTCACCATACGCTAGTCCAATATTATTGGTTAAAAAGAAAGACGGTGATACGCGACTATGTGTCGATTTTCGAAAACTTAATGCGAAAACAATTAAAGACAAACATCCTCTACCTCATATTGAGGAACACCTCGACAGATTAAAGGGTTGTGAGTATTTTACAAGTCTTGATCTCGCAGCTGGGTATCATCAAATAGCTATGGCGGAAGAATCTGTCCCCAAGACCGGATTCGTCACTCCGGACGGTCATTACGAGTATGTACGTATGCCCTTTGGGTTAGTTAACGCCCCTGCGGTATTTCAAAGGGCCATTAATAAAGTCTTAGGACCCTTACGGTTTAATGTAGCCATGGCCTACATGGATGACGTTTTAATACCGTCAAAAGATATCGAAGAAGGTTTAAGTTTTCTAAAACAAGTTCTAAGCGTGTTTAGAGAGTCAAACCTTGCAATTAAATTGACAAAGTGTTTATTTTTCCAACAAAAACTAGAGTATTTAGGTCATGAAATTAGTGCTCAAGGCATAAAACCAGGGACGCGAAAGACAATTGCAATTGAACAATTTCCTAGACCCAAAACGGTACATGAAATACGTCAGTTTATAGGGCTTGCCAGTTATTTCCGTAAATATATCGCGAATTTCGCGGTGATAGCTTCGCCTTTAACGCAGTTAACAAGAAAAGATGTTCCGTTTGTGTGGCATGAAGAACAGGAAGCGGCTTTCAACCTCCTCAAAAATAAATTGACGAGTCGACCAGTATTAGCGATCTATGATGCAGAAGCACATACCGAGGTACATACAGATGCGTCGAAAAAGGGTTTCGGTGGTATTTTATTACAGAAACAACAAGATAACTCTTTAAGACCAGTAAAATTCTTTAGTAGAAAAACCAGCAAGGAGGAACAACGGTATCACTCCTACGAGTTGGAAACACTCGCCGTTGTTAGCTCATTACTTCATTTTCGTGTGTATTTAATCGGTATTAAATTCACGGTTATAACTGATTGCAATGCGTTACGTACGGCATTAACGAAGCGTGATCTGATCCCAAGAATCGGACGATGGTGGTTGCAACTTTCGGAGTTCGATTTCTCGGTTGAATATCGGTCTGGTACGTCCATGCCACACGTGGATGCGTTGAGTAGAAATCCAGTGTTGAATGATGTTCAAAATTTAGATCGTATTCCAGTTTTGACGGTAAATGTTGTCGAGGACGATTGGATATTATCGGCTCAGCTGAATGATGATAGATGTAAATATGTACTGGAAGTGTTGACTCGTTCACCGGTTGACGCTGAAGAACGAGATCTTCATAAACAATTTAAAATACGGCAGCACCGCCTTTATCGGCAAACTGAAAATGGATTACGTTGGGTCGTTCCAAAACTAGCACGTCGGCAAATTCTCCGGTACTATCACGACGAAATGGGTCATTTTGCTCTCGATAAAACGTTAGAAATAATTAGTAAATCTTATTGGTTCCCGGGGATGAGACGTTATGTCACAAAATATATCGCCAATTGTTTGAATTGTTTATATAACAAAAAACCAACGGGAAAGAAACCGGGGTTATTACATCCGATCCCAAAGAATTCAACGCCATTTGATACCATACATATCGATCATTTAGGACCTTTTGTGAGTAGCACTAAAAAGAATAATTATTTATTGGTGATTACAGAGGCTTTTACAAAATTCATTTTGCTCAAAGCAGTACAAAGTACCAAAGTGGGTCCTGTACTTTGTTTTCTGACAACAGTTATAGATATGTTTGGTGTACCTAAACGTATCATCTCAGATCGAGGTTCATGTTTTACCTGCAAAAAGTTTGTAGATTTTTGTAATGAGTTAGGGATAAAATCGGTTTTAAATGCCACAGCAACTCCTAGGGCAAACGGCCAGGTAGAGCGAATGAATAGTACAATCCTACACTCTTTGGCTAGTTCCTTAGAGGAAGGCGAAGACAAGTGGGATCGAAATGTGTCAAAAATTCAATTTGCTTATAACTCGACTATAAATAAGACAACCGGAAAAAGTCCGTACGAATTAATGATGGGTTATAGACCGCGAAATAAAGGCGATGCATTTGTAACAAATGAGTTAGATGCAGATGTTACCGTAAAGGCAGGGCCATCAGATATCCAAGAAATTCGTAACGATGCGAATGTAAGAATTGTGACAGAGCAAGCGAAGGCTAAGCAACGTTTTGACGCAAAACGAAGAATAGCTCCTAAATACGATGTGGGTCAACAAGTTGTGATCCTCAAGAACGTTGGACCAAATGATGGGAAAAGCAAAAAGTTGCTTCCAAAGTATGACGGTCCTTTTATAATTAAAGAGGTGTTGCAACACGATAGGTATGTCATCGAGGATATACCAGGCACGACGCGTGCAAATAAGTTTTATCGGGGTGTATGTTCGGTTGATAAGATCAAACCGTACCCTAAAGTCACCGCTGACGATGATAATGACGATGAAGGTAGTGTATCAGGTGATGTCGAAAAGTTTGACTAAAGATGCACTAACGAAACCGTTTAAGAAATGGTGATAAATCAATGACGTATTGATCGAGAACTGTTAACGTAATGGTATAATCGCTAAAGAGTGATTGTATGTTAAGTAATAACGAAAAAGTCGTTAAAAGCAGGCTGATCAAAGTGACCAGCAAATGACATAGTTGTGTTCATGTTTTAGGTGGGCAGATACCCGCGAGGACGCTGGGTTATGTAGCATGGCCGAATCTGTTAGCATTTTTTTTAAGAAAAGCTGAAATGGAACGGCCACGCTTGCCAATAATTTAGTTACGCAAGAATTCCACTCTTCAGCAGCCTAATAAAAATGTATTTAAAAATGTATTAATAGAAATGTATCAAGTAGGGAAAACAAAGGAACCAGTGCTGACCTAATATGGATTATTATTCATTCAATCACGAGCTTTCGTTGTAGTTTGCAGATTTTCAATAAACTCTTTAAAAGTGTTTGATTATTTTACTGTCATTGATTTTTTTTTTTGAATAAGAGTGCTCACACATGGAAACTCTGATTTGTATCAAATATTCAAATGACGTTTACTTTAATGGCCGTCGTTAAAAGCAACGGCCGAGAATTTGAATTTCGCGTCCTGTCTTAGGTACGCGAAGTGCACGTTTCGCGTACGGTTGCACAAAAAATGTTTTACATTAATAATAAATTATTATAGCGGGGCGAGAGTGTGCGACGACGACTCTGACGCGATAATTGTTCTCCTTTGAAATAGCTTCACTCTTCGACCTTACTTTATAAACCAGCTCCTCGTTATTTCATCACACGTTCTCTATTTTCCGCATTACGGCACAATTCGCAGTAAAATTATCGAGTCACATTGCAATTTGCCGAAACTTAAAATGGTTACAGAAAACGCCCCGCCAATTCTCAAAATAAATCACGTTTTAATGAGAACGAAATGGACATCAGAAACTCGACTTGCGAAAACAAACCATTCCGTGTAAATAAATCACACATACACATAAACATGCACACACACACACGTTATTGTCGTGGGTGGACCGCGTCCCTCGCCACTTTAATATACTTTGGGATAATAATTTCCTTTGGCTCTGAATGTCCCCCTGGAATTACGATGGAAGAAAAGACATAATCCTTGTTTCGAGCGCGATGGCCGCCTTATCGATCGACCGATGGAGTGAGGGTGGTGCGCGACCGGGAAGTCCGGACGGGGTGAAGATCCGGAATCCTTCCGGATTAATTATGCTTCAGGTTGTCGTCGAGTGTCCGCGACGTTCCGGTCACCGGAATGCCTTAATGCCAGACATACTTTCCGTGAGATAACGGTTGTAAACGGACGAAGGGCACACCAGGGTCCAGTCCCACAGCTCGACCCAGGCCAGAAAATGGCCACGTAATAGCAATAGCTTTCAGGTGATAACGCAAAAAGTGCACTGGAATGTGTAGTTCCTTGCACAAACTACTCCGCCTTAGAGACAATTCAAACACGTCAATCTGTCAAACGTCGTCTTTCATCGGCGCTTCTCGATCTTTGATCACAACACGATCCAGACTCCTCCCGCGTAACAACTTAATTGAAAAGCGTCCGGTTTCACAACCGGGATCTCGTTTCGGGACTCACCTAACGTTTGATGGAAGATCTTGTCGAAGTTCACCTCGTTCTTCTTCTCCAGATACTTGTGCATCACGCTGCGAACGCTGCAACAAAAACGGCAAATCACTTTTCGCGCAACCAACAAATCCAAAAAACAAAATAACATCTTTATTACGTCAGTTCGAACGACGCGCGTCTCCCCTCACCCCCTGCCTCGGAAGATTAACACTTTTCCACCACCAATAAGTGGAGTGGAGCCTTTCCATTCGCCGTTTTTAAACATTAAACTTTAATTGCAAATGGTTCCAACAAAAAAAAACTTTCGACGGAGGCGAGATAAAAGCGACTCCTATTCCGACCAGCGTCGTAAAACAAACCGCTCCAAGCAAAAAGAAGAGAAAAAGGTCAAAGGACTTCTTTCTCTCTGGAAAAAATTCGCCACACGTCCGCGTCTCCGAATCGATCGGAAGTGGCGCAATAAATAAACGTATCGACCGTATTTAAACACTGCAACGAAGAGCCCAAGCACAAGTTCTTCGGCTTCTTTTTTTTTTTTTTTGTTTGCCGAACGCAGGCATAACGCCAAGAAACGGACGCTTCTACTGTTACGCAACGGTTTCGGAACCAATCGGGCGCGAAATCACGAATTAAAACGGGGCAGAGATGAGGCCGACCCTTTCGACATCCTCGGAAGCGCCTCATGTTGGGCGCCAAATTGGAAGAAGAACAGAAGAAACGGCGCGGTGCCACGTGAGCTTCCATTGAAGAATGTCGGACGGCCTTGACGACCTTTGACTTACACATCTGGAAACGTTTGGAATTTGGAATGTTAAGAGGTAAGCCGGCATAATATAATCTGTTTGACGTACGCGCCCCGCCACCGAAGATGAATATAATGAAATACAACATTGCCATTTGTAAGTCAATGCTATTGTTGACGTCATTCGAGACACCTCCAATGTTACGAAAGGTGCACGACACACCGGGCGGGCTACGCTTCCCGGTGCACGTTTTCAAGTTTCGGCGCATTTCTCCGTGTCATCTCTGTTTTTTTTTATCCCCCTACCGAATTAAAAAGACGCGCAGGTGTATACATGAAATATGCATACCGGTCGACCTGCGACTCGCAAAAGTCACTTGGCTTCTCGATGCGGCGGCCGTTTTTCACGGCCGGATCCGCCAAAGACTCACATTACCCTACTGGAATAATGTAATTACGAGCGATCGGTAAAAAACGCAGCACCCCCCTTGCGCCAGCATCCTCTTTCGTGCATTTTATTTTTCGAACATCAAACGCGGAATTCGATTAGGGCCGCCATCAAAGTCGGCCGGCGCGGTTTCATCTCGTATTATCATCCGAAGGGAAAGAAGATGTGCCCGTTCCTCTCCACCCTAAATTACCTTTTGCTGTTTGGCCCGAATGAAATAATTGCCGTCGAAAATCGTCCGCTAAAACTCCGAGAGGAAAAAAGATATTCTCGAGTTCGGCACGACGGCACGGCCTTCCCTGGTGCGAACATCCCGGAGACTTTTCAATCGAAATAATCGACACGGTGATACTAACAAAGAAATTCCTGGAACATCTCGAAAACGAAAACAAACGGCCCCCCGGGTGCTATTTCTGGACACGCACACGCCGGATTGTTTAGATTAGAACGAGTAAACCGTGGGGCAACGCCGTCTCATCTTCGTAGAGTCTCGAATCGAACGAATTTACGATAAGCTGCGGCTTTTAAATGCGAAAACCGCACCGAACTCTCAGGACCATCCATGTACGTTGTCGCAACTGGACCTGGCAAACGAGAGTCTTTGATTAGGCCACCTAATTCGGCGACATCCAACGACTACTTCACTCTCAAATCTCACAAACGACACACGATTCTTTAATTTGCTAATTTATTGTTAACGACAATAACACAAGTGATGACTGAAACCGTAATTATGGAGCTCGATAGGGAACAGGCAAATTGTTATTGCAACCTTTCCCATCAAACAGGCAAAAAAGTATCGTCGAATTGCAGATGAGCCAGCCACCAGGCTGCGGAGACGTGACGTGATTTACCACCTTTGCAAAACACAAAGATGAAAGGACCAGCCGAGCACAGGTCGCCCCCAGAACCGCACCGAATTAATATTTCGCAGGAATTTCCTTGGAAATATTTATTATGGTAACCACGCAAAATAAACAATAAGCACATCAATCAAATATAAATAAACAAAAAACTAATTTGTACTCGGATGGTCCTTGTACAAGGAGGAACGTTTAACGTTGCAGTAAATAACTGAGAGGTAGGTAATACTAAATTGACAACATTAAAACGGACGTTTCATTATAACGATGATATAAACAGATAAATGCGCTATTTCTCTGTTAATATGTAAAATAAAACCCAAAGTACTCCGGAAAATTGGACAGTTAGTTTAACAATATGATTGCAGGAAGCAGTTTTCGTGCGAGACAAACCTAAGGATTCGATCGGACCGCCCCTCAAGAAGGGAAGATTGGCCGGAACAAAATTATAATATAAAAAAAAATCTAAAGAAAATCACCTCGCCCGTTAAAATTAGTCGAGAGGGTTAAATTCGCAACGAATACTTTTAACGACGCCGTCCAACGTCGTTAATTGAGTTTTCAAATTATGTTATTGATTTAGCAAAACAAACGTTCGCAAACAAACATAAAGTAGGGACCAATAAAGTTTATTGTGGCTCTATTTACAAGACTAATTGGATGTAAGTTACAATTTTCTTCAGCTTCAAATCGCACATTACACGTTCCAATTATAGATCCGATGGGCGGTGCGGTTTTCCGTTGGAAAAATTTCACCAGATCGTCGCCGGTGCTGATTCGATCTAAAACAGCAAATTAATTAGATTGTCGACGATTTGCTGATTTTTTTCAACAACAGAAAACGACATCGTTTTCGTGAGGAAATACTTGCGAGAATTAATTTTGTTCAAGCCGCGCTCAAACAAAATCGTGAAGATATCTGGATATACAACATAATTACCATAATATTTGCACTTGCATATTCATAATTATGTACAAACAAGCAGCGAAAACATCAGAGGAACGTTGGACGGTGACGTGTAACAGATTCACACGGATTCTCGTGAAATCGCTCACAAATAAAGAAAACAGAGACCACACCTGTTCGTGAACCGAACGAAAATCAGTTTCCACCATTTCACACATCCAGCCAAAAATCACTCCTGACCAATTTTGTTTATTACGATCCAGGTGTGCAAGAAAAATAGGGTGTGAATATGTGGATCGGAATGGTGCAATCTTTTCTTCTACGCCCGGCACGGACGGTATAATTTGATTTTTTTTGACTGGTTAGCGGAAAACTAATACGTTTTGCAGCAATTTTTAAACAAGTACAGATAAGACGTAGCTTCATTATTTTTGTTGTCATTTCAATTCAAGTTAAAAAAATACTCAGGCCGCGTTTATTCATTTCTACAATTTTCATACTTGGTCTTCTTAAATGAGATGAATCACATTGTTGACTGAATTATTTGTGCTTAAATGTAATCTTAATGTGTTCATTTCAATTTCTCCTCAAAATTAGCATTGAAGAGTCGATTGTGAACGCACCACCCGTCAGTCTGCACAATAAAAACACAAACAACGCAAAAAGTGAGGTTAGATTTAAACATTTGATCCGTGATCTGTAATCCGCGTCATTATTCTGGGTTTTTTTGTGGCAAAAACTTTGGATACCTTAAGACTAGCGCTTTTTTTTAACACTATGCGGAAGTTAGATTTATCATTTTAATCCGGAGAACCGAATAAATTTTTTTATTAAACAACTCTTAATTCGTGTGATTATGTTTCAAAATTTAGCAATACATATTGTTATTGAACCACATTGGGCCGTTATTAAAGTTACCGTTAGATTAAAGTAAACATAAAACGATATAGATTTATGCAATATTATAACCTGCGATAAAAGAGATGAATTCGTCACCATCGTAATTAGAGTCATGATTAAATTTAATAAGGGTGTCATGATACGGCCCATTGATTTTGCATAGATCAAACCAATCAACAGCTTTATATCATAGCAACTATGTACAACATTGTTATATAGCAATATCGGTAAATTTTAAAACAGAATTGCACCATTTACGTACTTGAGAGATAATAAAACTAAAAATAAATAAACTTACGCCGCGCCGTCATGAAAAAATCTAGTTATTATGTTGTACACACATTAACACACCCGAATGTCGTACATACGTACACACCGAGATTACAAGAAATAATCACCTAAACAAAAATCTATAGGTACATAAAAAATATACAGGGTGGATGACAGATCTCAACGCGTCGGTTTCTACATATACAGGGTGTTTGAAAATTGCTAGTACAAAAAAAAACTGTGGCATCTGGAAGCCCTAAGAAATCCAAGAAACCAATTTTTAATTTTTTAAAACAAAAGGGATAAAGTAACCCTATTCCTGCATATTCTACGCCTCAGGCGGGGCAATATTTTTTAAACCTTGGTAACCAAGCGTGATGATCGTAGTGATAATGAAGAACTATACAACAATATGAAAAATTTATATTTTTTTGCAAGATCTTGGCAACCACAGATTGACAGTTTAAGAACATCAAATTTTTTATTTCGTTATTGCTTAACAACGTGAAGTGTCTTTTTAAAATACCTTAACTCAGTGGTGCACTAACAATTTTAACCCAATTTTTAGTAATTTTTATCTCGAAAACTAGAGGATTTTTATTAGAATTTTCTTTTGCCGATGACTTCAACTCACCATCACCAATTACCAGGTTTTTTTTGTACTAGCAATTTTCAAACAGCCTGTATAATCGAAATGGGTTGACAAATACTACATTGTGACCTATTAATACAATTTCACGGTTTACTACATTTTAACAGCGATCGTCAACTTTTTATTTTTAATTGTGTGGACTGCTGTGCAGAAAAATCGCGTACACCTATTTTTCGCTGTGTTAAGTCGGTCTATATTGGTATTGACTTTTTTGTTTTGTGAGTGTTAAACAACTATGTACTTCATTTTCCTAATAACAAATAAAATTGTAACAATCTCACTGACAGTTTATAACCTATTTACAAAAATAATGTCAAAATCCACATTTACAAAATACACAAAATACTCGAAATCTTGATAGCTTGATTTTTTTAAATGTACGCGATTTTTTTGCACAGCAGTGTACACTTCTGTGCAATAAAATTAAGCACATCAAATATTTTATGCTTTAAACGGAACATGAGGAAATTCCTAGCAACAAAAATATTTATGTATGTAAATTAGTCAATTTTTTTAGGAATGTCATGTCGCGTCATTTAGACAACAATTCAAAAATGTTTTCAAATGTTTTATCAATTACAATAGACCCGTATTATACAACTAAAATATTGTGAAAAATAGTCTTGTGCTTAATTTGATTGCATAGAAGTGTACGTCTGATTTTTTTAAAATGCTTTCAATATATTATCAATCATTAATAGTTATTTAATAAACTAATTTGTTAATGAAGGCGATTAATAATCGAAACTGTTTAAAGCACGAACGAGTGTAGCGAGTGAGTGCCTTTAATAGTTGAGATTATTAATCGCCCATTAACAAACGAGTTGATTACAAAATTTTTTCGTTGACCGCAAACTTTATTTTTTTGTGACAAAATTTCAAATTGAAGCCAAATCAAAACCAATTTTATCTTTTTCGATAAAGATGAGACCTTATAAAATACCTTCATCCTTTTTTTGTCCTCGGGGTAGGCCATTTTTAAATTTTTCAACACATTCTATTCACTTTACCACAAAGAGTGTCAGAAGACGTCAACTCCATTCACATTCAATTTCACGAAAAAATCACGGTTGCTGAGAAAACCTACTTACCGGCAATTCTTAAGATGTTAGTAACAATTAATCGAATGTGCACAAATTCCACCCAACATATTTCTCAACGCAAGAATGGATGTTACAAGAACTGCCTGCAATGTGCCTTGAAAATCAAGGATGTCAGTTTGAACACTTGAGAAATGAACACATTTTTAATTGATATTTTAATGTCATTCATTTTTTAATTTACATTAATTGTTTTCCATATTTTTAACTTATGATTTTACTTTGTATGAATGAGCTGCGAGTAGAGCAATACATACTTATGGGTGAACAAAATGCGTAACTTAATTTACCAGGTAGACAGATATTAGCCGTTCACGATTGCTTTAAATACACAGCAGGCCAAGATATTTTTTTGTTAGATTGGCGTCAGGTCCTGTCATATGACGTTACGTAAATATTCGCCTTGTTGTCAATTCCGTCATTAATTTAATTAATAATAATTTACTCACTTTAATATAGTAGGAATGTTCTTAAACGAGAACTGAGCTACCAATATCTATGTTTCATTTCAATTAAAGTTTTAGATTGTTATTGTTCCTAATGCGTTCACTTATTTAAAAAATGTAGCAAACTGGCAGCAGTGTTCGGTTCAATTATAACCTAAAATAGATTTATTATGACAAATCACAATGCTGCCAACTAAAATGTCAGATTTTCACAGATAGTCCGAATTTGAAACAATCGTGAATGCTGCATGCGTTAAGTATTCAAATCTAAATGACACTGACAATTTAATTTAGACAGAAATGTCACGTTGACAATGACTTAAAATTTATGAACTCAGCCTATATAATCTTTCAATGAATTGAAAAATAATTATTCAAACGGTTTCTTGAATGTATAATTTTTTAATACTATGTATTTGAAAACACTACGGCGACTTATCTTACGTCGCACATCGCACAATAAAAAGTCGACTATCTAAATCTAGTAAGCCCGAAAATGTTTTAATCTGGCGAAAACGTAGTATGTATTTAATAAACCTTTTCGATTTACCTATCGATCGTCACGATGTCACCTGCAATTAAAGCTCTACGGATCGGGGCGGATTTTGTCATTCACCCTGTATTACAATGAGAAGGGAAGGGGAGAGAGAAATGAACTCAAACTGCCACAAAATTGACATATTTAAAATTTATGAAGGTGCTTACTTGTCAGAAAAGGTTTGTTTCCTCGGCTCTATTCGTGCACATCAGCAGATAGGAATAAATATTTGAATAAAATAAACTCAAACCCTCATTATCGTTTGTTACGCACTTTATTGCTTACGTGTCAACCCCTATTCTTCAACTAACCTTTACGGGAGATTTATGACTAAACTTTTACGGGCAGCGCAAACTTTTCTTGCCCTATTTGAAATACTAAATATGATATGCTCCACCGAATAAGTCGATCCCTGTTGATTTAAAAAGTCTTTCTGTCAATAATTTTCAGAAACGTATAAAATCATATTTGTTGACCAGCCTTCCGAATTATTGGAGAAGCTTTTTTGTTTCAATGTTAGTTGTGTTTTCTTTGTTTTGTTTTTTTTTTTGTGGATTAAGTTAAGCTTTTGAACTAGACTTCGTCACATTTATTTATTTTCAATTAATTTTCTTATTGTTATTATTTATTACTACAACCAGCAGCTAGGATAACGAAAAGTCAAATAAAATTGAAAAAAAGACGAACTACATATTTCTTTTAAAGAGATTTTCCTAAAGAAAGGGGTGTACGTAATTAACTTATTCATTATAAAATAACGAATTACAAATTTTTCACAATTATGTCATAAGACGGTTTAAAAATTTACGCAATCGTATCGTTTGACTTTGACACATTTGTCAATTAATTTCATGGCTGCTTTTTTTTACTTCTTAACTCAACAAAAGTATCGAATTTTCAAGATGCTCCAGTAATAAATACCACTAATAAACAATGATTTTTGTTCATAAAGAAAAGCGTCACACTTGACATATTTAATCCGGTCACTAGTCACACAATGGAACCGTCAAATTTCGAAAACTTTTCAATAAAAAAAAAGTTGCGCACGGCACAGGAAACAAACTGCTAAAAATTTTGTAACTAAAGTTGTCAGTCATGTTTAAAAAATTTGTCAGCTTGTGTACAGTACATATTTGTTTTGTTAGTTTTGTTTACCACGAAACGAGCATTAAGTATGATAAATTTAAATTCGTCAACACTTTGAAATATTAATTGATTCAAATTAACACTTGCTCGGTCGATTCTTCGACCAAAGTGCTAATCCTTCAAATAACACACCTAATTTTTTTCCTAACATATTAGAAACAAAATTTACTTTTTTACTTACTGGAAAGAACAAGTTCCGAGTTGCTTATGTCACATCTTAACAAACATGTTAATCGACCGAACGTCGAATTTTATTGACATCGTTGACACTTTATTCGACACAACTTAATACGATTCCGTTAATTAAACCTCGTTAACATGCTCATGTTCTTCTTAAAAGACACCACAAGACAAGGCGAGCCGCTACAAGTTGACTAGACACGCGAAATAGGCGAATTGCCGTCGAGCAAATTGTCTTTGGTTATTGCTTGCCTAATGAATGTCATTTCTAACACGTCTGTGACGAGGTATTAGCTGAATCAAGCTCAGACGTGACTCCAATATGATAATGAATCAGCTCAGGTGGTCCGACAAATCGAATTAATAACATAAATATGAAGCATTGTTATGTGGCAAAGAAACCCTGAGCTGAGGAAATTAAGGAAGTCGGCCTGAATTGACCCAAATTAGGAGTTGCAGCATTCAGAAAAAGAACAGAAAAAAAAACTTGGCCAACCTGACACGTAGTACCGAATGAGCGTGATGTTTGTTTATGTTGGAAGTATTGTTAGATGTTTTTTTTTTCTTGGTGAAGGACGTGAAATGTGTGTTTTTATTCGCACACTTTACCACCGGTCCGAGTCCGGTCCTGGCCAGACATTGTCAAAACCTGAAAGAAGTGTGTCTGGTTGTCACAGGAAGCACCGAATGAATCACGTAATTACGTTCCAACGGCATGTCCGGACTGAGAGAAATCGCGACGATAAGAGATAAGGGGGTCGGAGCAGCGACTTCCGCCTCGACGGGCCCCAAACCGCGGCAGATCGATGCCGGCAGGAGGCGTCCCCCAGGTTGACAACGAGGGTGAACGACCTTGATGACTCACCTGGGGTCGGGCAGCACTATCTTCTTGCTGGCCCGAGCAGCTGGTGTGCACTTGCTCTTCTCCATGGCCATAAGATAGCTGACATCGGCCAGTACTGCCTCTAAGTCCGCCATTTTGCAGTTTGCACCACACTCTCTCGCTCAAATAAACATATTTCGGTACACTGTGCACAGCTCACCAAACACCTACCGCACGCGCTCCGCACTCGTCCTTACATAACTGCCCCCATTGAATTACATAATAATTTCGTTACGAGAGACAAGCGATGGATGCGGCGTCGGATGATCAATCTCAACGTTCCGTCCCTGGATCATCAAGAAGGGAAGTGAATTCCCGTTTCACGACCGCCGAAACTCAAACAGCGACTGATTGGACGGGACGGGTACGTCGCGAAAACTCCGCGTCGACGCGGCTCATAAACAGCTGTTGAAATGTCAAAAACTGAAAACAGCTGTTTACATTACTGCCAACACAAAAACACCAAACAAAACAAATCGGTCTCTTTCGAAGCCCGTCGACATTTCGGAAAAATACGCGCGGGCGACACCCACCTCATCCACGTGCAAACCGAAGAAAGTGATTCCCTAATGCCCCAAAAACTTTCACTTTTCTTACACATTTCAACTGTCATTGTCGGCATGTCAAAGTTTCAAACATGGCGGCTTCGAATGACATCTGCGAAATTTTCAACACTCTGTCAGCAAAAATCACTCAACTGCTGTTTGGACGCACAAAGAACGACCGAGGTGTAATAAATAAGACTTTAGATGAACTAAATTCTATCAATTATAAATATACAGTGGTGACGAACCCCACTGTAAAAGTGCCGATGACATAACCTCAAACCTATACGCTAATTGTTTACTTCCAGAAAGCCGTGCTTTTAGTGAACCAGTGTTGTACACTAATACCACCAGAAGATCTAGAACTCGTCGTAAAATGTTGCTATTTAATTACGAGTCTGGTTACGCGGCAAAGTGTAGTAATAGACGGGCGCACCCTCACTGTGGCAGTATTGTGGTGTTTGCAGGCGCTACAAGGAAAAAACACCGACGCTGACATCCTTGTAGCTCTAGACGCTTTGTTGCGAGCCAATTCGAAACATGATGTAAGTTTGGTCCATTGCTGTATCTCAATTTAAATAATATAATTTCAGCTGTTGAGTGAAATTGTAAAGAATCCTACTCTGATGAATCTCTCCAAGTGCAAAACCAACTCAGAAGTGGCATTTTTTGCTCTGCAATGTTTAGAAGCTTGTACAATTCCTTCAGAAGATTCTAAAAACACAGATGTAGACAAGTTTGCAGCTGAATACCAAACATGTTTTGAAATATTTCTCAATCATGTTGTCCAAAATACTACAAATAATGATAAACTAATATCAATTAAAACTTACATAGTGTGTTTGAGAGGATTACAAAATATTATTAGGCAAAATACTGATCTGCTCTCAGATAATTTTGGAATCATTTTAGGTGTAATTAAGTCTTATATGTTGTTAGGAATTAATGAAATGGAATTTGTAACACCTCAAAAATTGATGCCATCATCTCTGAGCATTCCAGAAATAACTAAAAATGTATCAAAAGAAAAAGGTGGGAAAGTGAGTGTTTGATGAGTTATTAGATCATAAATATTGTGTGGCTTGTCCTTAGATGACTAAACACAGAAAACCTAAGACTCAACCTGCTTTGCTGAAAACTAGAAAGACAGAAAAGTGGGATGATGATACTGGCGGGTATACACCTGTTTCAGCGACGATTTGTGCTGAAGAAGGATACAGTGGGTTGAGTGGTGGGGTGAAAACTAGCGATTCCGATTTTTCTGATACTGAAGGTGGAAATCTCGCCAAATTAAGTGTTATGGCGGGACGAGTGCGGCAAGCCGCGTTAAGTCTGTTTTTACACGCAGTAAAGGTATTTGATTTGCAAAGTACAAAATGGTAAACATGTAAGAAATTAACTGTTACAGCTAACAGACAAAACTGTTATGTTCTCATATTGGACCAGTTTTGTACCAGAAAATCCCCTTTCCGGTAAACATAACCTCATCAGTTGTATTCTTAAAGAGACGTCCAACAGAGGGCGCATGGTGGCCTTGAACGCGCTACTTGTTTTACTCTCATCTTCAAAACTTTTCTTAGCACAGGCAGAAAAAGGGTATTTCCTCTTTATTCATTTATTTATTTCCTTATTCCTCGATACAATTTTAGAGAAAATCTACCCTTCACTCCATTTTCTGTCATATTGGGCATGACAATCGGCGAACTCCATAAATGCTTGAACTTGGCACTCGGCGAACGTTCAATCCCGGTACTCGTTATGGTTTTAAAATGTCTAGCGGCCCTTGTCCAAGCCACACCCTACCACAGACTTGCCCCCGGGTTGGTGACGAAAGTGGTCAGGAACGTCAAGCCCTTCGTCTACCATAAAGATTTCACAGTTCAAGTGACCGCTTTAGTAGTATTGGGTTGCGTGTTAGCCTCGGAACCCTTGATCCCAGAGACAAAAGATGCCTTCATTAAGCATGCAAACCGGGAAGAACGAACGAAGAAAGTAGTGTCAGACAGATCCGTCGATAGCTTCGATTTCGCAGAATTTTCTTCAGACGAAGACGACGTAGCAAAGGACGAAATTCCGTGGCTCCTAGAGCGGTGCCTCTTCAATCTCGGAGTGAGCTGCGGTCGTGTCGAAGTGGTCGAAAATACGATCCCCACTCCTGTCAAACTGGAATATCTGCAACTGATCTCGGTGACGAGCAGAAATCACTTTGAAGAATTTTTGGCGCCCCACCTGCGACTAGTCACTCAAGCTTTGGACACGTCTTTGTGCAGCAAGCACGCAGATGTGCAACTCCACGCCGGAAGGGCCGTCGAATTCATGGGACAAGCAATGAATCGGTGTCTCGGCAACGACATCGACAAGGTTCTGTCGGTAAATCGGTGTTTGCCCTTCTGGCAGACGTTGCTGAACGGTTCTTTGACCGCGCTTTTACAAAACGAGCAACACCACCTTTTAAGGGCTGTGGGTTGCGATTGCCTGGGGAGCATAGGACCGGACGCTTTCGAGGGATTGCCGAGGGACAAGCAAATTTTGTGTGTGACTTTGCTGTTCAGTTGCAGTCACGACAAAGAGAGCGGTGTTAGGGGAGCGGCCGTGAGAGCTTTGGGAATTTTCGTGCTTTACCCTTCTCTGAGAGAAGATCCGGGGTTTGTCGTCGATACGGCCGAGACAATCGTCAGAGTGCTGCAAGACGAGAACTTCACCAGTAGGGTTAAGTGTTCCTGGGCTTTAGGAAATCTGAGCGATGCGCTCGTTTTAAACAAGTTAGTCGCCGTTGAGGTGAAGCAGCACCTAATTTATACGATAATTTGTAGATCAAATCAGCATTTGATCGAAGAATTTCCAGAAAGCATGATTTTGAAATTGCTCAAGATGACCAATAACGCCTCACATGATAGTGACAAAATCAAAACGAACACTGTGAGAGCTTTGGGGAATATTCTCCAGTTAATAGAGCCCGACTTGTTAAAAGAAACACAATTTAAAGAAGCAGTTGCAGAAGGAATTAATATTCTCGTTAAAATTTGCACATCCGGATCCAACATGAAGGTATCTTGTTGTGTTTGATGATTTTTGTTTTATATTTTTGTCGACGAATTCACGCGCGCAATTATAATTGCAGGTGAGGTGGAATTGCTGTTATGCAATAGGAAATGCAATGAAAAATCCGTTCCTGTTTCAAATGACAGATGACTGGCAGGTAAGTGCATAAATTGAAAAGGAATGTTAGATTACCGCAAAAAATGCAGGAAAAAGTATTCAACGCTCTCTCGGATTTGGTAATGAATTTCCGCAACTTTAAAGTGAGAATCAACGCGGCTGTGGCTTTGGCATGTCCGAAAAAAAGAGAGTTCTACAGACAGTTCTACCAACCTATATGGATTTCACTTGTCAGGGGTTTAGAAACGTCACAAAACATGGAAGATTTCAACGAGTACAAACACAGAGACAATCTAATCGAACAAGTAGTACCACAAAAACGGTTTTTCTGACTTACTATTTTTGTTTTTGTAGATCTGTCTGACTCTAGGTCATCTAATTACGTTACTGACAAAAGATGATTTGCTTCCGTTGAAGGATAGCATCCATTCGGACCACTTAAGTGTGCAGATGCGTAAAGTTTGGGAGAGATTGTTACCCGAGAGATCCACGGTGTTGTTCGACGCGCGTACGTATGTCTCATCTTTGACCAACAGTCCTGATTTAAATGCGGAACAAAAAGATATTCTCCAGTTTCTTGCCGATATTTTGAGGCATCAATTTTGAAAAGAATACGCATTTATTTACCAAATACATTATACAGTCGCAGTTCAATATATTTTCTATTTTTGTGCAAAGAAACTCGTATGTCTTCTCACCACATTCATAAAAATGACGATCAATCACACCCGCACTACTGTGGAGAAATGAAACAAAACACGATAAATTAAAGTCGTATTATATTTTAGAAAAATTATTAAAATTTCTTACAAACGCAACATTTTGAATTCGTATAATTGTAAAATAGAAATAAACTGAAACAAATATTGAGAAAAAAGAAGTTATCTGACAAAAATCCTATGAAGGCACCATGCCTTTGTTTCTTTTCCACTGGGCTCCGCCTTTTCTGTTGTGATTTGCTCTGCTCGACTTTTGCACATTTTTCTTCTGCCTATTATGAAGAACACTTTTATCCTGTCCTTGCCCTTTCGTTTTTCCAACGACGTCGATTTTGGGCTGACTTTTAGGTTTCGCGCCTGAGCTGTGACCTTTACCTTGATTTCTGCGTTGGGCTTCTCGTCTTGCCCTGATGACGGCAGGATCTTCACAGAAATTCCTTTTGCCTTTATCGCCGGCAACGGCTGCCACCGGCTCGCCTTTCTCGTCGTATTCGTTTTCCGAATAACTCGTGTCGCTGACGACGTCCTCGTAATTCGGATTAAACCTCAAGATATCTTCAGAGCCTTGATCGCGGACCGGAACCGACGCGTCGTCCACTCTCTCGTCGTATTCATCATCGTAAATGTCGAATTCGTTGGTGTACTGTCTGCAAATGACAAGACCGAGTCGTATCCGGTGAACATTTTATTTACTCACATTCCGTCCAAGATGTACGTCTTGATTTCTTTAAGGTCTCTTTTATCATTTAATAACTTCAAAGCGTCGTCGTAATCGGGTTTCCTGCCCTTGTAAGCCAAAATTGGCTCAGCTGGTTGCGGTTCTGGAGGTATTCTGATGCTATCAAATGGAATGTTTACTAGATGTGGTGGTAAATTTTCTTCTAAAATGGCCGTGATGACGTCGCTTGCCTGATAATTGTAGGCCTCCAAACACTGCAAAACAAAACCTAAAAAATTCGATTACACAAACTACTTTTTAAAAAATCCTGTTTTTCTCACTGTCTCCTAAATGTGGGAACATGTCGATAACAATTCTGATCGCATTTTCAACGTCTTCGTCTTTTGGTGGTGTACTATTAAATTGTTGAATGTCATTTGACGGCCCCGGTTGCGCATCTCCGTTCTCTTGAATTACTTCGTTCTTTATTTTTCTGCACCGTGCGTATTTTTCTAGAGCTTTATTGAAAGTTTTCAAGTCGCTTTTTAACGTCTTCCATATTTTGTTATGCCGACGTAGAGCAGTTATACAATTCAATATATAATCAGTTCGGGTGGGATCTCTGTGGAGAGTTAAGAAATATCACGCAACAAATTGCATAAATTTTGCACCAGAAAGGATACAATTCGGTGCAACTACTAAACATCTCGTTTTGAATCGCCACATCGTAACGTTCGTGATAATCACAGACAAAGTATTCATCTTCCAGAGCTGACGTCAACAATTTCAAATAAATCTCAACGAAGTGCTCTTGACGAACAGAATCGCCACTGGAATGAAATCGTGAGATCGTGACGGAAATTCTATCGATTTATTACCTAAGTTCTAACGTTTTATCTAAACAGTACGAAACAAACATATTGTAAACATCGATAAACTCCGATCTTCCCAAGGCGATCGTTTCGTACGTGATTTCGCCGAGTTTAGGTGCATCTTTCAATTCTTGTCGGTCAATTAAATAATCGTATATCTGGTGGAAAACTTTCTCATATGTGTACGATAATCTACAATGTTGTTCTTTTGCAACATTCAAAAACGATTTTTGTCGCCTCAAAACGTGACGTCATATTTGGTAAAAGGTGACATTTAACAGTATGACGTCACGTCACTAGAGGTCGCCCCAATACCTATAAGGAATTCCTTTATCTAATGCAACAGCGATGGCAGGTTTATGAAATCTTAGTAACATGTGTAGGGCCGACATGATGTTCAACAAATAGTCAACAGTGGAATATATCCAATCGAGACTAAATATCGGAGGTTTTTCTTCGATGGCTATAGGAACTATCACAGCACCAGCTTCAAAACCGCAAACGTGACCTCCAATCATTTCTAAAGTCTACAACTAACGATAAGAGACATATTTTTTAAGCTACTGCATGTCTACCAGCACAACTTGGTCCATCATTTCTTCAATTTCCTTATCGCGAAAAACCGAGCCTCCATCAAAATAGAGAGAAACCAAGTCATTTACAAATCCTAGATTTGTCTCGTGGTACAAAACGATTAATGTTATCACTATTGGAAGATTGAGTAGTTTCTTGTCTAATAAAAATCTAAGACCTACACTATCATCCATATACTCATTCTGAAATCAGGTTGTTTACATTTATTTTTTATGTGAAACAAATCAACCTCAGTCTCCTGGAAAGTAGTCAGTCGCTGATAAACGCGCCGCAATTGCGAAAATACTTGTAAATATACTGTTGCTGCCTCTTCATCCAGATTTTTTATTTGGTAAGGAACTATTGGGTTTAATAGAAAACTGTGTAGGCAAATTGCTATTTTGGGTTCAAACAAAACTAAACACCAAAACTGGTGATAATTACAACTTAATAAATAATGTAAAGTTTTTAGAAATAACTGATTGTTCTTTATAAATGATGAATTTTTCTCCGCACTCAAAGTAAAATTGTAAGGTTGGTATTTAAAAAACTGCTGTGACTCTGGCAACCAGCATTTGCTCTGAGAAGGTAACGTTAGTCTCGCAAAACGTCAGCCGAAACTACTCACCAGCGCCGGCAATACTTGTACTTTCCTGTCAAAATGTCTTGCCTCTTGTTCATCATTTGATCTTGACCATTCCTAAAATCTCACGTAATTTCAGCACGAACACTTTCGCTCATTCGCCTTGCTTACCAGATAGGCACCTTTGTAAAGTTCTATTGTCTTTTTTTCTAAATGAATTTGATTAATCGGCAATTTGTTGGAATTCTGGAAAAAGTTAGGTTAGGTTCGATTTTACACACCTCATCTTCGTACTTTGAACACGTTGATATATTCATACTCCACATTCCCTTGAATCGGAATTTCTAAATCTAAATTTTTTATTATTTCACACAGTTCTTCCATTCTTGCATAATTTTTTGTAAGAAAATTACCGGACTTTTGACAACACCAACTTTACATACTGCCAACTCATAATCTGCCAACCGGCAAGCGTAAATTACTAGATCGGTTTTTGATCGGCGGGAAATGGTGAGTAGAGGTAGTGATTGAGACACTGGAGTGCGTAAACGGCATGTGAGCCAATATTTATTTTGTGGTTAATTTTTTCTCGAAATGTTCATTTTCAAAACACATAGAGCAGAAAGACCATCATACCAACTTTATGAGTTGACAAAACTTCGTAACATGTACTGCCTACCTAATTAATACCGTGAAGAAAATTTTGTGAAAAGAATAGAACGGCAAAGATTCTTACTTCTAAGTAGAAAAAACGTCGAAATAAAGATGTAAAGAAAAAGAAAAAAGCTGTAATAGTGTTTATTTACGAAATAAAAAGTTTGCAACAGTAAAAAAATAAATACTACCATTATACAAAAAATTAATTAATAAAGAAAATAATAAATATGGCAAATAAATAACAGATCGCTTTAGGGAATTCACGACAAAGTTGTTCGCCTCGAATAATTACAATCAAAGGAACCAAAATAAAAAAAAAACTTTAAAAAAGAATTACTGTATTTGTAATAAAAAGAAAACAAATCTGGTCTCAACTAAAAACAATTAAAAAAATATATTAAGTACATTTTTTTGACGATTCCAAAAAATTATCACCTCTTGTTAAACACATAAAACAAAAATCCCAGACGGCGGTTAACGGCACTTTCAAAAAATTAAATTTCTATTCTTGTTAGTGTGTTATTTTCAATGCGATTAATAATCAACAACAAAAAAGAACTTGGACGTGATCGAATCAACTCCAAAAAATCTCGTTGCTTCCAAAGCATAAACAGGAAGGATAATCGAGGAAAAAATTAACAAAATAGAGATCATTAGTCTGCCAATCGCGACCCAACTGTCAGAAAAAACTCAGTACCTTTACGCTTAAATTATATAAACAAACAAACAAAAAAAAAATATATAGAGGAGTGGTTTGCCTCATGATCAAGGTACCGTTATAAATTATATCACATTAAATAAGCTACTAAACGAGACTATTACGAAACATACGCGACTTAACGCAACAAATTAGCAGTCGATACCGGGTTCAGTACGGAGTCAGGTGAAGGGAGGGCGTAGATGTCGTCTAGGCTTCGGTGGAAGCGACAAGGGAACTCTTGGGTGTGTAGGCCGTGGCGTTCGGATCGAGGGTCGAACCGGGCGGGCTCTCGGCCAGTCGTACCCTGGACATGTTGCTCGTCGGCGTGGGACTCCCGAAAGTGTCGTTCGGCATCACGGCCAACACTTGCGCGATTTTGCTCTTCAGCTCCTCGATCTCTCGCTCCTGCGTCCTGTTGGAGCCTGAAACAGACAAAACACCGTTGCAGATGGCGCTCATCACGTCCTCGCACCTCACACTCACTCTCTCTTATTTCGAGTTGACGTTTGGCCTCGCCCAGGGCACTGAACAGGTCGAGTTTGATGCGCGTCTCGGCCGATAAGGAATTCTCTAAGTGGGCGTTCTTCTCTTGCATCGCCGACAGGGCCGACATCAGCATGTCCATGTCGCGAAGCTGGTCGACCAGGACGGCGTTCTCGCGTTCCAGCGCGGCGCACCTCTCCTCGGCCCAGTGCTTCGTCGAACGGCACTCGGCCAATTCGGCTTCGAGTTCTCTTCGGCGCGCTCTGCACGCCTCCGTGCACTCGCCTCGCGACGACTGCGCCACAACCTGTCGAAGTTACAATTACATCAATAATTGACGCAGTTCCACGATCGCGACATTTACTCTAGCGCTTTTCGGCAATTTCGAATACGTGAAGGCTTTTGCCGCGCCACATACCGAAGGGGGTCGGTTTTCAGCAAAGTAAGCCGTACCGAATTACACAGTAAGGACGCTTTTAAACGCGCTGCCCACTACACTTTAGTAAACAAATGAAATGTCCATGGCGTATCAAAAAGTCTCAAGTTAAAGCGAAAACAAAGAAAAGTTAGTTTTTTTGTTCGACAATGTCAGAATTTGAGAATTTTCTCCTGTGTGAACGGATTTTGATAAATGTCACAACTTATCAAAACGAAACGTCAAGCTAATTTTAAACATTTTAAGCGATTTGGAGCCTTTAAGGGGCTCCTCGAACAAAAAAACGCTGTATTCGACACGTTCGTGTGTAAATTGGACCTTTTTTGGCACTCGTGGGCCTTTAAAACCCTCGTTTCACTCGCGTTTAAAAATGGCCCACTCGTTCCAAAAAAAAAAAACCAATTTACGCACGAACTCATTAAATAAACTATGTACAGTTGAGGAATTAAAATTTCGGGCACTATTTTTCTGTCACTTCAACAAAATCTCTGTAAAGCACCTTCTACTGTCATCATGACTGACATTCAAAAATTAAACTTTTCTGTGTCAGTCACCCAATCAATTTTGAATTTTGAGATTTCAGTTAGTTGCACTGAGTGTAATTAAATCATCGCTTTGATATGTTTGTTGCCTACCCGTTATTATGCCACAAATGACAATTTTTGAATGCCATAAAGACAAAAACATGACAAGAGTAAAAAATAAAGTTATTAACGTAAAGGTGATTTTAGAGTTTATATCATGACATTGACAATAGTGCCCGAAATTTTAATTCCGCAACTGTACTACATATTTTGTACTCGTAGCCTCAAAATCGGTATTTCCCGGTTATCCCCGAGTGTGGGAAATCCAATTTCCCGCACGCGGTGTTTTTTACTTTGTAGCAGAAACGAGGGAGAAATTGCATTGCAAGGTTGGTACTATTGTGGACAAATTACTTTGGTCGTCAAAGTCAGTTGACTGACATAAAGTTGTAAAGCAAGCATTAGGACGGTTAACCTTATTTTTTACTACTGTCAACCACTGTCAAACTCATCATTGCAAAATGTTAAATACCGAAAAATGGACAACTGAAGGAGATATTCCTAGGAGGAAAAATTGAAAAGGTTTCCACAAGGTAATTTGGTCCATGGACAATCCCCCAGAAACAATGGAGATAATTCTAAATTTTTGAATGGTGGAAGGTGCCATATTTTTGACAAGAGAAAAGTCAATAATTTGAAATTGTCATCACTATTGACTTGACGTTAATGCTTGGTTTACATTAATTTGTTTTGAAGTGACAGAAAAATTACGACCAAAGTATTTTGTCCCCAATAGTATTTAATGATGTAGACATACGGAAACGTCAATTCGCTTTGAACAAAATAGACGTTTCGTCACATTGTAAAATTAATTCTCATCAACACAATAAATCTTGTAAGGAATTTTATTATAAAACAAAAAGGTAAGAGTTTTTATTGTTGTTTTTCAAGTGAAGAATAATCAGCGCGGAACGTGCTACCAACCCAATAGTAAAAACAGTTACTAATGTTAAAATATTTACTTTTTTAATTTTCTTTTTAAAATTTTTTTATGAGTTATTCGTTACATAAAATCACGACCTGCTGTATTATAACCGGCCTGTTCAAAAGTGTAATTTGAGTGATCCCCGCAGAGCGCTAATGTACGGGCGCTTTTTGGGGATATTATTCATCTTAAGTTTTTGTCACCGAGAGTTTTTCTCGTCCAAATGACATTCGAATTTAAAATCAAAAATACAATTGTATTCAGTATTGTTTTAGAAAGAAAATATGAACTTACTGTGCTCAGTCTTAGAGGTAAAGTCAAAACGAAACATGATATCACGTGGTTTGCGCAGAAGACGAATGTAGATCAGTTGAATTCAGCTACGTATATGACAGTGGCGGAGTCAAAATTTTTCTTTTGTTTACGCTATAGGGGGTGTTAGGGGAATGTTCTGAAGATGAAGATAGTTTTTATTATTCTATTAGAGGTTCTACAACAAAAGTAGATGACCTCGGTGTAGAATTTCTTTCATCAGATGAAGAAAATTGAGTTTTGGTTAAGTTTTTGCCCCTAAACTGACGACTGTATGATACGCCCCTGTCAGCGGTAAATTAGAGAACGCGCATCGTAAGCTCCGCCCTGTCATGTTTCGTTTTGACTTTAGCTCTAACTCTAAAATCATGTCTAAACATATTTTTCCGCATTTTTATTCTTTAGAAGCGCCCGTACTATGGCGCCCTCATCGGCGAAAATTGGCTCTTTCTCGGAAACATTTTCGCAATGCTTTTTTAATGAAATAAACGGTTACTATACAGCAGGTCGTGCAAAAAATATTGTACCTAACTTTTACGGGAAGAGATTTCCCGGGTTCGCACTAGTGCAGCACGACTGCAGGAAGTGCTCACGCGGAAAATTTGTCTCCCCGCAAACGTTAGGTAACTCACTACATATATCATAGATTTATGATTGTTGCTTCCTCATGACTGCTCTAATTAGGAACAACTGCTTGTTTTTACAGCGAAGATTCAAAATTCATTTGCAAATTTATGATTCATACAGTTTCACAACTGAATGTCTGTCTGCTCATATGAGGACGTGTGCAGAATTGCTGACAAAGCCGCTAAGCTTTGCCGAACCGCTTTCATCGGCATAGTGCGCACCCCCCTTCACATATTTCATATTTTGCTTTTAATCAGATTCTTACCTGTGCCGCTCTGGCCTCTTCCTGTTTTCTGCTTTTGCGTTCCTGATTCAGTTGGGATTCCAGACTGGATCTTGCTCGCCTTTCTTCATTTAGAGTGCGTTGTAGATTGTTGATGGTCGATTTGTCGGAAGAACGCGAACTCATTGCGTTTTGATATTTTTGTTGTAAATCCTCTATCTCGCGCTGCATCATTGACAGCTCACCTTTCGACACTTTCTCGCTCGTCGTGAGGGCGGCGACCTGAAATAATGCAAGGAAAGATGTTTCAGTGCGCTCTTATATTACAGTTCAAACAATAAATGATCTTTTTTAATTCCCCTTCGCCAAGAAGTAGAGAACACCACCTGTGCATAGTGATGCCTGGTGGGGCTTGTTTCCCGCATCCTCACTTAGTACACTTGAAAGATAACAATTGGGCGGATAAATGTGCTCAATTTGCTTTGGCAATTTGGTTGGTAGTGCAAAAAAAGGAACCAAGTGAAAAACAATATCTAACAAACAAAAATTAAATTGTGACGAAACAAACAAAAAGAATCGAGGAAGAAACGAATAGGTATTTTCAGAAAATAAAATAAACGAAATCCGTCCTCCTAAATTGTGCCAATCTCTGGGGCGAGCTTTTGTGGGGCAATAAAAACCAATTATCGCGATTTCTGCGAGCGATCTGGCGTTATGTTTACACACAATTATCCCAATTATTTGTGATATTTAGGGGGGCGTACAATTTGAACACAATTTACGATTGGTACGCATCAAGCTGTGACCTTGAACCGGGCAGTTATCTGCGTTCTCTGCAACTACTCACCTGCAACCTGAGTTCCTGCTCGCTGGCCCTGCTGCTCTGCAGGTCGGCCCGCAACCTCTTGGCGTCTGCTTCGAGTTTCTGTAGATACTCGGCAGCCTCCCGCTCCTTGTCCTGTTCCTTCTTCTCTCTTCTCCTCGTCGGCCTGGGCTCGTGCTCCTGAGGCGTCGGGACCTCCTCGATCCCGGCCCCTATGACCGCCCCGTTACTGTGCGAATGATTCACTCTCTGTTTGTCTATGTGCCTATCCGAGTGTCTGTGTTCGTCGTGGTCTTTACATTTGTCCATCGACTTTCTATGATGTGATTTGGTCGCGTGCACACCGTTGGCTATCGTCCCGTTAGGGATGTGGCCGTTTTTCTCGTGCAACTTATTGTGTACTTTGGCGTTTTGTACGGGGGCAGGTACGATGGCTGTGGAGACCACTGGCTCCGGAGGCGGCTGCACGGCAGGCGGCGGCGACACTGTGTCCATCGGCAGCGCCTGCTGCATCAGCTGCATATAAAACTCGTTCTCTTTCGCCACGTCCCGCTGCTTCCGCTGCCTCATCCTGTACCTGCAACACCGCGACCCCTCAATTCAGGAAAAAAACCGTCAAAATGACAGATCACTCACCCTATGTACGACTTGAAGCCGAAGCCTAACGTGACGACCGGATACCCGATGCAGTGGGCGGCGAATGGGCGGCACAGGTCCAGATGGCCCGGCATGTGCTTAACATCGCGCAGCCGCACCGCCGCCTCCAGGTAAACAAACAGCACCCAGAGAATAATAGTGGGGGCGCAGATGCCCTTGTCCGTGTGCCAGACGTACTGGACCCAGACGTAAGTGCTGGCAGCAAAGAAGAGCCAATGGACCGGGATGAAGAAGAAGCACAGCATGTCCGACGTGAGTGCGATGCACACGAAGAATATCGAAAAGGCCAGGCCTTGGTATTTGAAGGAGTCATAGACCGAGCGTAACAGCAAATAAAATGGCCATAGGAACTCGAACCTGAACTCCAGAATGAAATCGGCCAGGATTACTAACACCCACAAGACGAGGAACTTCAGGTACAGGAGAGTGCTAAAACAGAAGCACTTGGTCAGGAATCGTCTAAAAAAAAACCGGCCGTGACGGCGTGACTTCCGCTTTAGGAGAAGACGCTCGTGTTGTGACATAATTTATTTGTATTTACAGCATTATATCGCGAGTTACGTTAATAGATTCATTCAGATAAAAATAAATGTGTTTTGACAGCTGCCTCCTAACCTATCACGACGATTTTTCGTTGCGCTTTCAGTGGCGAAAGCTTTGGTAAAAACGTGACAATGTCGTAGCGAGCGATTTGTGAACAGGCTCGGTTCAAAATCGAGACCAGAACATTCAAAATCGTCAGTTTGTTTAGGGAAACCAGCCATTTTGAAACACATATGGGACGAATCCGTTTAGACTGTGATGTACGCTCTGCTTTTGGCACGTGGATTGTCACATTCCAGTGCGGAAACGTACCTTCCGTAAATCCCTTCGGTGATTTTGTTCCTTTTCATGGGTCTTCTCATCTTACCGATTTCAGCATTTCGTCTCTTCATAATTCACACCGGACCAATGCTCCGAAACAATTAGTCGACTCACTCCCAACGATAAAATGCCAAAAAACTCGGCTGTCTCATGGAATTTTCGTCACAAAAACTTCGCTTTTGCGGTAAAATGTCTTTTGTTGTCACTTGCACGGTTCCGACGCGCGACGTCAGATGGCAACGTGAAAACGTCAAACGCAGGCGCCAAATTCGAAGCGAGCCAAGGAGACGACCTCCGAGTACAAACAACTGTTTATTTACGGTATTTCCAAGAAAACACCAACATTTCCATTATATTTTATTGAATTTGCTGAATACATTCGAAGAAAATCACTTAAAAAAAATATTACACTAATATGCACAGATCAAAAAGTTTACAGTGTACATAAGACGTAATTAGACAAGTATTAACCCAAAAAATTACAATATAATCATTAAAAACCTAAAGAAACTGTCATATTGAATCATGTCACATCCAGGATGCAAAGTGACGATGGTTTCGGCTTGAATCGAATTCAGTATTTTTATAAGAGAATATCTATAAAAACAATAAAATTCCACCATGATAGACCCGAAAAATTTGTTCAGAATATAAATAAAATACATAAAATAAATAAAAGGAGACCGTCAGAAGGACGTTTACAAAATCCTTTCGTAGAAAAGCAAGTAAGCTTGGGCACCTAAAACTCTCGACTCGCTGGCTTCAGAAACATGCGAATCGCTAATGTAATACCACTTCCCCGCCGGAACCTCCGGATCTCCTTGAGCTCCCTTTGGTGTTTGTGGCTTTTCGTTTTTCTGATTCTTGGGCAAGAACTGCCACCGATAACTGTTCTCCTCCAACTTGGGCCTCACTTTGACGTAGGCAACGTAATGACCGCCGTGAATCGACCCGCTATGCTCCACGACTCCGTAAAGAGAATACAAGACTTTCGTTTGTCCGGCTTCGAAAGTCGGCAAATTTTGCGAACGTTTTGAGCAAAAAGGTGCGAGATCTAGAAGGGTTGGGAATTTGACAAACTTGGGAACTTTAGCCGAACGGAACCGGTAGACTTGGAAACGTTTCAGGTGTAGAATGAGAACGGCGGGAGGGTTATAGATCAGAAGTTGTTTTGTCGCGTTCGTGTATACCGTTTTCCTCTCGGCTCCGCCGTGACGCTTCGTGCACAGCTCGCAGCTGACTTTGTTGTTGCCGGTCATCAATTCGCACGCTGTGAACTGATTGAGACAAGACTGAACGGAATACTCTCCTTCTTCGCATTGGTAACGAGCGGACATGGTGTTCGTCCACAAGTCTACGTCTTCGTCGTCCTCATCCATCTACGACAAAATTACGTTTAAAATTTTGACACCGTCGACCGCATGTCGAATGTCTACCTTTTCATCGTCTTTTGGATCTTCGCCGCCACAAGCCCCCTCGAAGTTGTCGTCATCTTCCATTTTATCGTTACACAAGGAATTCACCTTGTTCGAATCGCCGTCGTTGAGCAGGCTCAATTTGGACAAGCCAGTCTTTAAGTCGACATTTTTATTATTCACAAAAGCTAGTCGTGATTCGGGTCTTTCGAAATATTCATTGCCGCTGAAAAAAAAAAAACGAAAGAGTTAGTGCTGCAACCGATCGACCGACGACAAACTCACTCCTCCTCTGGACTGCAGTGATCGACGATGGGACTGCTCATGTCTATGTTGGTTTCACTAGAGGCGGGGCTATTGTCAGGAGTGCCGTGAGAAGCACTCAACATTCCTATTGCGGGACTCGGCACGCCACTGTCGTCGATCCGCATTTCCGGGGAGATACCCCGATTGTTCGAATCCGGACTGCTGTTGTCCACCTTATCGGAATTGTAGCCCGATTCCATTCCTTTTGTGACTTCCTCCGACACTTCAACGTTGTCTTCGACGTCGGCGTCCGATTCGCTGTCAGATTTGTCCATGTCGACGTCTACACCTCCAGGGGGCTGGTTGACCGGACCGATGGCCACGTTCATGTTCTTGTACGACTTCTGCTTCTTATTCTTCTTCCTCTCGGCGCGTTTCTCTTTTTTGATCTGATGCTTGGACGGTTTGTTGTCATCGATCTCTTCAGCTTTCCGTCGGAGAATCGGAGGTAGTTGTTTTTCCGTGATCGGGAGACTTAAATCTAGGAAGAATTCGTCTCGGTGCGAAGTGTGCTGACACTCCTGACACTGCAAAGTACTGACAAGTACCCCCCTAAAAACTTGCTCGGTCGGAAGTAATAGTTCGGAAGCTTGCTGTCCGTAAAACTTGATGATCTTCTTCTTCTCACCTTCGACGGTGCTGGGATCGGTCTTGGTATTCAGACCTAGCCACTCCAAGATCACCGACTGGTACCGCCGCAAGTCTTCCTCTCTCACCGCTTCCAACAGGTGGCGCAACAGCTCGTGCGAGTCGTGTTGGTCGCCGCCCCCAAATTGCGGCATGCGATTGGTCAGCTTTGACAGTAGCATCCTCGGCACGTACGCCTCGTTCCGTCCGTTCTGAAGCTCCGTTATGGTTTCGGCCAGGGTGGAGGTGAGAGGGCGCCACTTTTCCAACTGACCCGTCAAGGGTTCCACCACTGGCGAGTCGTTATCTTGTGGATTGAGCTTGCCCCCGGGCAACTGAAAGAACTGCCCCGGTTCTGAAGTTTCGTTTAAAAGATTTAACAAATAAGGGGTCTGTGCTAAACATTGGACTACAGAATTAAAGAAACATGTGTTGCCTAAATTCATTAAGCCGCGAGGGCGGGGTGAATTCGAAGTCGTGAAGCTGAACGTGGTGGCGAACGATGACTTTGGAGACACCGGAACCAAATCCATCACCTAAATTACAAGAATCGATTAGTGCCGATCGCAAATTTTCAAAGAAATACACGATTTTTGTGAATCAAAAGTAAAATAATGACTTACCACACGTTCTAGCGGTTTTGACGTGGCATTGTTCTTGTTCTCAGCTTGTTTCTGAAGGTACTCGACCGCCTCCAACAGTTTTTTCTTGCATGTAACATTGACAACCTCATCACAGTCATAACACCATACACTCCAAGTGCTCGTATCTACGCAGATCGCGTGCGAATCAGAATGCGGGATTTTAAAATGTTCAAGAGCGTGTTTGTTCCGAGACCTGCCACAGGCTTGATTCCCGCACCGCAAACACAGCCACAGGGAATTGTCGAACTCGAATTCGGCATCCATGTCGGACTCCACTTTGGGCATTTTCTTGCATTGTTCGCAATCGGCCATGAGACCACTCTTGATGAGCGCCTTCTTAACTTTTTGCAGGTCGACGGCTTGACGGATGTGCGTGCATTCGCTCTTGTTGTCGTTTTCATCGCACGATTCCGTCGATTCGTCCCCGGTGGGGTCTCCTTGATGCTTCTTTTTACTCATTGTCACAAAAACCCTTCTATTATTCTAATCACATTAACACGTTTTAACCTTCATGCGATAAGGAGACAAAAATCACAATTTTGTGTACAAAACTGTCGCTCACCGCCAATCTTCACTGTAAATTGCCTATATTGAAATTTATATATGAATTGTTCATTGAAAATTGCACGAAATCCGTAAAAAATCGCAACACAATAACTCTATCATGACACTTCACTTGACACTAGTTTTTTTTATAACCGTTAATGACATTTAAACAACTAAAAAATTCCCTAAATCGAATACGCTGAAAATTTTCGAGTAACACGGCAAAAAAAACAGTCAAGATTCAACAAACAGTAAAAAATACCAGCAAATATGAAGTCCCAATAATTTTTGGCATTAAACTTCACACATTTTTACCAGGACACCCTAAGTGAACGGGTCGTCACGGTCGTTAAGTGGAACGCATCACATATTTGTGGAATTTTTGTATGCAATTTTAATAAATCATCTTTAACGAGGAAAGGTCGTTGTGTGCTCAGTCAACATAATCTAATAAATATGCACCGTATGAGGCCTTTCATAATAGACTGTTGTTAAAAATCTCGAAAATTTTAAATTAAGCGCCAAAACTGTCGCCTGATTTTTTACAAAAATAAATTATGTCCATCGGTTGATGAGGGGTTTACGTATGCATTAAAATAATTGGATGCTATTAAATTGATTATATCATCTTTGCAAATTTACGATATGAATTAATCATAACCTAACATTAATTAATTAATCCTAACCTAACTTTGTTCAAATGTCAGATCCAGATCTTTGAATGCAGGAACTCGACCAAAAAGAGTTACAAAATGAGGCACGCGAGTTTCATCGCCAGAACTGTGTTTGTACAAAACAACGATATCGAAGCAGCTTGTCGCGTTCTGAATAGAATTTTGGGCCGAGAAGGAATCTTGGATCAATTTAGAAGAACCCGCTATTACGAAAAACCGTACCAGGTAATTTTGTCAGTTTTCATTAGTCACAACTGAATGTTTTTCTAGTTTCGCAGACGAATTAATTTTGAGAGATGTAAAGCAATTTACAATGAGGACATGGACAGGAAAATTCAATTTGTTTTAAGAAAAAACAGGACAGAACCCTTCCCTGGAAATCCATAGTTCAAAATGTTTATTAATCACATGTAGTAGCGTTCAATATACATTTATTACATAGATGCTACTGTATTATTAAACCTTTTCCTAATTAACCTATTTGTAAAATGGATTTGAATTCTTATCACAATCATCCCTGAAAGGATTATTTTCGTCGTAATCGTCGTCTTCGTTAGCGAACGGATTTTTGCTTTCGTCGTAGTCATTTTCTTCAAACGGATTATTCCTGGCCAAATCCAGGCTGTAGTCTTTTTTTCTCATTTCGTAACTCTTGGGTACGTAATTACTACTAATGTTGGCTTCTAAAGACGAGCAATATCTGTGCTCTTGGAGCCTCACTCGCCCCTCTGGAATTGGGATCAACACTTGTCCAGCTTGTTTCTCGGTTTGTCTCAACCTAGCTTCCGCTCCCGACCCGTAATTCCTGATTTCCGGTTCCACCGTTCGCTTCTTTTCGCTCTTATCTACCTTGTCGGGTGTGTCGTCCCTGATCACCTTGTATTTGTTAAAAACCCCCCTTCCGAAATACTCCGCGGCTACTGAAAACCCGTCGTGCGCCTTCTCCAACTGCGAATGAAACGTTTCGTGGAGATCTTTATTATATTCCCTCGCTTTTAACAGCTCCAACAAATTTTTATTGTCGGGCTGACATGCCGGACACTCATTTTCATCTTCGCAAAAGCTCTGAAAACAATGTTGGTGATAACTGTGCTGACAGAGGAAGTGTATCGTCGGCAACTCTAATGGATGGTGACACGCCGCGCACCTGGACCCCTGGATCACGATACTCCCACTCCTCAAAGTCTCCAATTGCTCCTTCAACTTTTCGGTGTCTTTCCGATAGTTTTGAGTCAACTCTGCAATCTCTTTGCTCTTTTTTTGTTCTTGCTGGAGCTCGTTCGTCAGATAGGACCGGATGTGACCCAGCGTTATGTCGGCGCTTCCGGTTCCCAACGCGTCTATGACGAGTTGAGGCGACAACAACCTCTCTTTGGCTATAACTGTCAAGATCTCGTTGAGCAGATCAATGGATGGATTTTTCGTGTCCCTAACGCAAGACCACAACGCCTGGACCCACAGCGTCGGTTCTTGATGACCGAAACGTCGACAACACCCTAAAATTGAGCTGGAATCGTTTTTGAAAATGTGATGTTTCAAAATCTGCTGATACAACTTCTGCTCTTCGTACAAGTACAAAATTCCCTCGCTGAAGGAGTGCATGTGACACACTACCAGAGCTTGTGACTTGTCGTATCTGATGTCGGGATTCTGCAAGAGTTTTAGTATTTTCTGCGCGTATTTATTTTTTTCGGCGACATTCTCCAAATTACCCCAAACGTGCAAATAATGCTCTAGGAGGGTGTTGTACACGGGAGTGCTCAACAAACAACCCTCGCCGATCAAGTACTCCAAAAACTCGACCAAGCGTTCCGAATTATTCAAAAACAAGTGGATGTACTCCTCTGGATCGGACTTTTGGGACAACTCGAAACTCCCGATGAGGGAATTATCGAGGGAGTTGTTCGACTTGTAGCTGGTGCAGAGCCGCTTCAAAAACTGCGTGCTTTCGTAGGGGGCGTTCTGTATCAAGATATTTCCGTATTTCTTCATGTAAAACTCCGCGTTCTCGAAACTTAGGTTCGAGATGTAATCAAGAACTTCTACGTAACGCTGGTGATCCTCGACCTGCAATTTGATGTACCAATCGTGTTTCTGGTGTTTTTTAGCCAACATGAGGGCCTCAGCGGGACTCCCTTGCCGACACACTTTTATCGCGATATCGACGTCGTAGTTTAAATCACCCTCTTTCATCAAAATAAACTCCTTCAGACTGTTCGACTGACCTACGGTGTTGTTCAACTTTGTATAACAATTGAGAAGCAGAGTCGTGTGGTCTTCGGTAGCGTGACCTTGCTTGTGTAATGCCTCGAGATACATCGTCAACTTCTCGATGTGTTGGGAGTCTAGAAATTTCCTGATCACGTAGCTCGGCTCTAGTTTTCCTATCGTCTTGATGTACTGTTCTATAGCCCCCACGTAGTCACCCTTGTCGCATAAATGGTCGCCGTATTGGCGAAAAATATTGACCAGACCGTCCGAATCGTATTGTTGCGATTTCGCGATGCGTATAGCGACATCATACAGATTTTTCTTGAACAAGAGAGACAACTTGGACTGCAAATCTTTCTCGTCCAAATGATACAGTCTGTTGTCGTTATCGAGAATATAGAAAGCGCCCCACTCGTTCAAAACCGCTTTAATGGAGGGCACCGTAGCCGAAAACACTATAAATTTGTTGTGGATGTCGAGGACCGTGATCAGATCTCCCTGACCTTGACTGTCGTTTGTCAGAGGGGTGAGGGTGGGTCGCGCCGCTTTAGAAATGATCACCAAATAGCTCCTGAACCACTCCAACATGATTTTTTCACCGTCCACTGCGTAGCAGGGTCCCCGGCCATCGGCCGTGTAACAGTAAATCGCCTGAGATGAATGTGATTAGATGGCGCTCAATTCGAAACAAAACGACTTACATCATTTCGACCGACCATGAAGTGACTCTCTACCATCGACTCGGCCAACACACTACATTTTTTAGCGCACCCTATATTGTCCAATTGGAACTACAACAAATTGGTTAACCGCGGAACGACTCGCTACTACCGTACTCGCCGTTTACCTTGATTTCTTTATCTTTATGAGTAATATTGTAAACGATGACAGAACTGTCCGTGGCTAAAAACAGAAAAACGCTGCTGGAAGTCGTTTTGAAAGCGAGACCGGTAACTATGGAGCTTGCGTCGCGCAGTATTTTTTGTTTGGAGCTCCGGTCTCGCGTGATGTCGCCCCTTTAAACAGTGACGGTGATTCAGGTGTTTGTCGTTTATTAATTTTTACCTATATAAGACGAGGGAACCGTCGACAAAGCCGACTGCCATAAGCTGCAAGCCGTCGTGAACGCACAAGCAAGAGGCGTGTACCGGGCGATTGCCGGGTATTGCTCGCGAAATTCTACAGCAATAGGGCGTGCCGTTTTTATCGAATCTGCTTGTATCCCAGACTTTGATCATAGGATTGATTCCAGGTTCATCTTGCTTTAATTATACACACAAATTAGCGAAAATAAAAAAAAACATGTGTCGGCTGTGCTCACCCCGATCGTCACCAAAATGGGTGAATTTCTCAGTTGGTGCGCTAACTCTATTGTCATTTCGTACGCACGAAAAATTCGGACGTGCCATGACCGAGACAACAAAAAAATCTGCCCGCTCGAGTCACCTAAAATTATGTGATTGTTGCCGCTGGACGTGGAGGTCGCTTTCGACTCCTAAAATTATAAATTAGTTTGTTAAAGCTGAGTTTGTAACGCAATACTTTGAAAAGTTCGGCAATCTTCCCCTCGTCTACGTTTTTTCGAAGATCGAAAAAGTGAAACTTCCTCCACTAAAATTGTGGATATTAATTTTAAAAAAATTATCAACAAATGTGATGCATTTGATATTACCTCCAAAAATGCCATTTTAATTGTCTTTATTTAAATAAACTTCAATACACTGACATTTCTTTGCTTATCACAACTATCAAAACAAATTTGACAGAATCAAAACAAAACAAAAAAATCCCTACATAACCAAAAACATGACTGACTGCTAACGCAGCGCCAAATTCAAAAATCTTACAAGGATCACTTATTTGGAAAAATTATACACTGTAAATCTGACAAGACACCCGATCGCACAATTTCTGATCGACACGTCCAGCTCTGACCTCCACTCGTGCAAAAGTCCCCGCCCCGGTCCCCTTGATTAACCTTTCAGGATTGATAACAACACAGTCCTCAACCACCCTCACAAAGTATCTAAATTTGGACGGCAAGAACATAAGGTGGGGGGCACCATCGAACATCGCGTATTGTTCCACCAACTGATAGTCGACCTTCACGTCCGGATCGGGCGGATGCAGCGGGTAGAAACTTCTCTGATTAAAGATGTGGGAGACCAGACGCCCTATTCTGGAATCTTTCTGATGGGTATTCTTGGAACATTCAACTTTGCTGACGTGAAAAAGAACATCAGCTGTGGAACCGCTGACTTTCAGACCGTCAACGTCGAGTACGAAGGGATTCGGAGCTAAGAGAAGGTTGTCATAGCGCTTGCGAATTTTGTAAGGCAAACTGGGAAAGACGACGTGATTGTGAACGTCTTCATGTGAAGGCACCAGAACGACTCGGATCCCGATGTCTTTGAGTCGTTCCATGATGCCGCCGACTATGTTCTCGAAAAACGAGTCGTAGCTCTCACACAATGTTTCAACAAGCGGATGAGTACCTTGCAGGAAAGGCCCCATCAAAATCAACAAATTAGGCCGGAATTCTGTCACGTATTTTAAAAGTTGTTCTAAAGGTTCATACAATAAATTCTCTGAGAGTGTAAATGGTCCCGCAGCAGCTACGATTTGTAGCGTTTGCGTCAACTGAAGCGGCCTTTCAGGAGGCGTTAAAGGAGCGCCAGTGATTATTTCTTTAGCTGAAAACCAGTCCTGCATATTGTCACCCTTTATTACGACGCTTTGCCCACTAAACAAACTCACATTTTCTAACTTATTTACACTTATTCGAATCACCTGCCCTCTGTAAATCTCTAAAAGCCCCTCGAGAAGTACAGATCCCGTCTCTAACTTCCCTGGATGCTCTGAAAGAATCCTCCCACAAATCACCATCTCCCCTGAGTACTGTTTGAGTTTCTCTCGCGTAATTTCTAATTTATGATGGGCAAGAATATCGCCAATAACCACTCGAGATATGTTATTGAGTGCATCACGTTTAACCAAAAACTTCTCATACATGTACTTACTAGACGCAATTTCCCCATTTTTCACCGTAATCACGAAGCTCCCACCGCTACACCGCTCTGTGAAATTATGCGCGTCACATTCTCCAAATTGATATTGAACCGAACAAGCACCACTTCTGTTGGTAAAATTCTGTGAAGGTACATCTTGAGCAACAATTTCAACTCGATTCACTGTAGGACTCTCTTCCTGCCACTGCTCTCGCAGATTCTGTCTGACGGGGGTTACAACTGGCTCCGCCTCGACCCGTCGGGTGCTGGGGGTACCGATCGCGCCATTCCTTTTTCGCTTTTGCAGTTCGTTTCGTTCCAGTGCGGCGAGAGTGTCCAGAGATGGGGGCTCCCCGCTCAAGTTTGAAGCGGTGTAGGCGAGCCACTGGTCGATGAAGTCTTCAGGATCTATGTTATAAGTGGTGCAGAGTTCTTCACATTTTGCTAAAACTTTCGAGTCGACTGACACGTTTAGAGACTCGAATTGACCCAATAAATCTTCTAAGATGACCATGGTGAACTAATTTCGCTAAACAAACACTGTGACAACAAATTAAACGAATTGGGAAGCCAAGTTCATAACTTTTTGACAAGCACGAAAGCGCGGGAAAAAAATCAGGAGTACCAATACCAGTACCAACCGCTGTCACAACATTACTGTCCGGAGTGTCCGGTAGAGAAATATAAATTTTTTGCACATTGATGATGACAGCTGACTTTTTTTTTAAGAAAAATCGTAATCATTTTATTCAATTCGTTGTACTGTGCATTTGTTTTGTTTTTTTTATTTTTCATAAATCCTTTTAGGCCAAATTTCTCAACCTACAACATGCAAAAAAATGTCTTGTACAGCACGTAATGAAAATCTCCTTTTTTCACTCATTTGCTGCAAATTCATGAAAAAAAGTATGACTTTCATAACTAATTGTACAATATTACTATTTCAACTGGACAAGATATTATCGTTCAAAAAAAAAAACAGACGGGTGTATAATTTTAACTTTATTAATTTTAAAGTATCTTAAACATCAACACTGTATAATATGTCCAAGATTAAAATCGCTACTCTACTTCTTAAATTTAAAATTAGTTCTCTATGTAATTAAGATTATAAAGGTAAAATAAAGGATTTAAAAAAGTCTATAATTCTAGTTACAAAATATGAAACTCTCAATATGTAAAAAATAAGCTATTATGCACCGCTGACGACCTGACGAGTCTTTTAAAAGACTACGTCAAGTTACAATAGCTTACTTTTTGAATGGACCTTTGCAACCCTGCTTGTGAAACAGTAATTTCGACAACGAAAAATTGATACATTAAATACAGGTCGAATATCCTCCCGAAAGGTCCTTATTAAGGTAAAGAGAAAGTGCCTGTGGCCACTCTAGCTTAAAATTTTTAACAAAGAAATCAGAGAAAACTTTTAAAGTAGCGTCGACATAGTGTTTTACAGATGAAAAAACAAAAAACTTTCCATGCATGTTTCTCCTAACCCTCATAGGTAAAAGGTAAAAACAACACATACGTCCACTATGTTCTCTACTGACTTTAAAAGTTTTACAGTAATTCTCACGAGATTTTGTTGCGCCACCAGGAAAACAAAACTAGTGGCGACTCGAAAGCTGTGAAAGTGAATACTGGTGCGAAAAGTGTAAAAAAAATGTGGAAGAAGGAGAACGGAGTGAAGACATATTTCGAGTTGACCGTTCCGTACTTGAAGTAACCGCGATAGACGTTCGAAATATGTTCCGCCGTCATTTCTGGTGTGGTTTTGTTAATTTTGTACTTTTGATGCAGACGCGAGAACAACTCGAGGAAGACGACACAAACAAATGACTTGATCATGTAAAACATATAAAAAATGGAACGCCGAAGAAAAAGGGATGGTACGAACATGGGGATGAATACGTTGACAGCTGCACGACAGTACAACTTTACCTGACACCCTCAGCTCGGGAATTTCGAGTAGAAAGTGTAGATAAGATCGTAGTTCTTGAACTGACAATGCTGGATGTCACGACGAGACCATTCACCAATCGAACTCAGATATTGTAACTCCTCGGCCGTGTCTTTGGTCGGGGAAGCCTGAAACACCACCAGTTCAACTTGACCGCGTCCAATCGGCGTCGTCTCCTCGCCAATCACGTGACTGGAAAGAGTGAAACGACTGGTTGTCTGCGAACTCTCACCTGATTGGCGAACACCGTCACCGTGAATTTTCCCGGAAGAAAGGTGTCCAGAACTTTGTTGATTATTTCCCTGTAAGAACTACAAGCGACGTTTGTTTCGAAACTGACGTAAGAAAATTCTGGTTCCGGTGTGATATGGATCGTCATGTAACAGCCCTATTAGAAAATCGTTTCAAAATTAATGACGAAATAAACGCCGACGAGTTACTTACGTCTGACATTTCTGTGTTTATCTGACAGACATGCAAGCAAAAAAAAAAACGTCACATAACAACATCTGAATTTCAGTCGTCCGTGATGGTAACTCATTTTTAACATACAAAAGAAAAGTAGTCAAAAAAGCAGTCACCGTCACTGGACTTGACTTGCGACAGCAAACAACAGCGACATCCTCAACGTCTAAAAACTTACATTTTTGGTAACTCCGTTCATCGAATAACCGCAAGGTTCGAACAGAAAATCATCGATAATCATGTTGGGAATGATTTTATCGATCCCAGACCTCTGCAATCAAACCGATTAACAAATCGCTCAGATCACCTTCACCTTCCTACCTTCGTGGCTTCAGTGGCGTTCAACGACTCCTCTTTAGAGAAAATGCTCATGATTTCCGGATCTAGATCGGTCATCAGGATCTCGAGGGTCTGGTCAGGTTCTTCGATGACAGGTGGCAGAGGTTGATGCGGTGCACGCCTAGTGAAGGGATTGAGGGTGTACAAGTACCAACAATCTTTGTTGACAGCTCCCATACAGTACGCCACCCCGTCCGGAAACAGCGAGTCCAACAACGCCACCTCCTGATCGAAATCCTTATGTGGGGTAACCTGAAGCTCTGGACGCTTATAATTCTTCCTCGAATAGAACAGATCTTCGACTTCGGTGAATCCCGCGTACTGCTCCGTCAGCAGAAGAAGCGGCTCGAGACAGAGGAGCGGTGTCGTGGTGCCGCAAGTCTTCAAGATGAAGCGCCTCTTCGAAATAAACATGGAACTCTCGCTGTGGAAAAAACGAAAGTTTGAATACGGAAAGTCGGTCACGGAAGCGCGTCCAACGAATAGATGGTATTTTTTCGCCGTTTCGATTTATTTCCGTCGCGATTATGCCGTTAAGAAGTTCTATTTTTATACGTGGAAGACATGCCAAATATTTGCGGGCGCCAACTGTTCCCGATGACGTCTCAATGGGTGCTCAATTTCTCTGAAAACGATCCCAAGGTCGGCGATGGGATCGCGAAAAAATAGAACACATCGCAGATTTCAGTGTTGCGCAACAAAATGGCCGGATTTATGTCGAGGGGGGTGAGTTCGTCAAAAATCAACAGTGCAGGAGTACGAGAGGATCGATTCCGCAAGGGCAAGGTCGTCCTAGTGGGCCGCGACGATGACGACGCACTTGCCAGAGCGACAGTAATTTTAGCAAAGTTCACGGCGAAATGACATCGCAAATATCGCCACGGTCAACTCGACTCGAGCCCTAACAAACAAAACCACCCCGATCGGGAAGCCATTACTAACTTCTGGGATAAAACTCCATAGAATTATTTTTTTCTTGTCATGTTCGTCTCGCTGGAAAATTCACGTCTCCATCAACAATGTTTGCAACGGGCGGCAAACTTTCCGTATTAAAACTCACTTCCGGTAGAAACAATATTTGCATGGCGTTCGCAGATTTCAATGTAATTTTGTCTTACACTTTGACCTTGATAAGGCATACATTCCCGAATTTTATTTTTTCATCGGCTTCATTCTTATCAGTTATCATCGTCCGAAGCAGCAACTACCACGATACAACAACAAAACAAAGTTCACTTACATTGATAGATACACGAACCCAACATTGTTTTTCTTATGCCACGTGTTATGTAATACCACTGTTACATACCACGATCATTAAAATCCGGAAAAAAGTATCTGCATCCATTTATGAAATTTCTAATAGTAGATACATACGGTGCCCTTTTTTTTAATGCTGGCCATAGGGATTTACATGATAAAAACTTTGGATCGTGTTAATAAGCTTTTTAGCAGGATTTTTTTGAATAATATTTAATTAATAAATCTTAGTTTATTTTATACTACAGAATAAAATACATAATTACGGAATGAATTTCAAAATAGTATCTATATTAAAGAACGAGTTTGAAGATTGATTTGACGCACGAGTTCCTACTGTAGAAAACGAGCCGTTGGGGAGTTTTCTTTGGGACGAGTGCGCCAATGCCCTTATAAAACGAGTTTTTTTATGTTATTTTTTAGAATATGCACCCTTGTTTTAATTTTTAAATAAAAAAATTAAACCTCCAAATTCCAGGAAATTTTGTATTAGTGGTAATTCAAGGTAACGGATGCAACTACATCTGGAACAGATGTTAAAAAGTAGAGTTTGAATATTAATAGGTATTGGAAATTTTTTGGTGTAAATGACAATAAGACACTGAAATATGTATTGATAAAAATTAGAGATCTATTAAACCACAAGTGCTTTAACAGATAAGTCATAAACGACTCCAAATCGAATACAATAATAGACCTATTAGAGACGCAAATTCTAAAAAGTACATTAAATGTATTTCATTATTTCTTGCCCGGAAGGCCATGATGTATGTAATTATGATTTCCTATGTTTTATGTTTATGAAATAAAACTGCACTTTTTTCGAAGTCCATCGCATTCAATCATTTCTTTATTTGAAAAGGTGTCCATTGAAAATTATTACTGTTTGACGTTTGTTGAGCTTACACTATGTCATAACCTACTTGGCAAACCACGTGTAAATTTAATAAATTTATGTTTGCTCTAATTCCGTGATTATTTTGTTTTGTACGATGGGCCAAACTGAAATTGATTTATAAAATACTAATCTAATATTCTGCCAAATTGCCCAAATTTCACTTGAAAATTCCTACTAAAAAGCTTATTCCAGACCCTAAACTTTTTAGCATGTAAATCCCTATGGCCAGCATAAAAAAGCACTGTATATTATAAATTATGATACGAGTCTTATAAGAAACATTTTGTAGCACGTACGGGTTTAGGTGAAGGAGTAGTGCTACAATATGCCTTATAAACGAGATATCATACACTATATTTTCTACTTTTAACCTTTTAACCCATTTTTAAGTGACAATTAACAATTTGTAAATTTGGGGAATTTTGTAGTGGTTGGCAACAAATGTCATATTGTTTGGAAAATTCAAATTTCAATTATTAGATATTAACAAATTAAAAATGCGGGAAGACAATTTTGTATGTACCCCGCCAGAAATACAAGATCAGGATTACTGTAACTGCTCAAGACATGTCTAATGTAGCGATTAATGTTTACAATTGTATTTTCCACGGAAAGAACTTAAATTAAAATTCATTTTGTTTTGACATTACATTTTCGTCATGCCAAGATCAGGAACGCCAACCTTGAAAAAGTAAATTGCGCTAAGTTTGTTTCAAAACGTGAATTTCTATTACAGCACGCAAAATGAATTTCGTAATAGCTTTCAAACAGACGCAAAATAGGAAAAAAGATCTTCCAAATCCGAAACTTTCATCAGTGTCCTGGGTTTATTTAATTTACTGCAATAATTGTTTCGACCTCATTTCCTTCAAAAAGTCAGCAACGCTTCATCATCACCGCTTATCAATTTTTTACAACTTTTACAAATATTGTCGAATAACTTTAAAGATACATAGTTAAAACTGTATATGACAAATTATCGTCCAATTGTTGTCGTCGAAAAGCGTTTGAATGAAAGGTACGAGTACTGTCGCGAGCAATAAATATTGGTCGTCAATGTCATTTCAAAATTTGGTTAAATTGCCACAAATTTAAAAAATGGCCCCGCCTGATTATGCCCATTTCAACAAGGTGTCAAAAACATGAGAAAAAAAAATGACAATTACTGTCATACAGTTGGCTTCAACCTAATGTGAATTGAAAATTTAATTTGTCAGTTTATGTCAATTTGTGCCTGTTTGACAGTAGTATTTCTGACACATAAGTGCGGTTTTTTTAACCTAAATTCTAAAAGGCCGTTTCAAACTACAGGGTGTTTTCGAAGTTGAGGCGTTCCTTTTAACATGTGATAGTATGCGTTGTTCTAAAGAGTTTTAGCCAAAATCACCTTAGTAAAATGTCTATTGCAATGAAGATACAATAAGTTAATTTTTTTGAAATTTTTGAAACCGGTCCTGCTACAATTTGTTAGAAATTAGAATTGACAAAAAAAAAATCAAATGCACGCAGCGCAATTTCCGGAAAGATACCATCCTGGGCCACGTCAGTTATTAATCTAGTACAGCGGAGAAATAGACAGGACCGGACTCAAAATTTTAGAAAACAATAAAAATATACAATTAATTATCTCCGTTAATACAAACATTTTAATAAGAAGATTTAGGCTAAAATTCTTGAGAATAATGTATAGTACCTCGTGTTACAAGGAACGTCTCAACTTCGAAAACACCCTGTATAAAAATTTAATAAAATCTGATAGAACTTTTTCTGACAGTTCCTGTTTTTTTTGAAGCCAACCGTACAACATGATAATAGGTTATGATATTTGCGACTGTTTTACAATGAACCATTTTTCGATTGCGTCAAAGAATGACATTGACGACCAAAATTTATTGCTCGCGACTGTACATGCGTGAAAACTGTTCCCTTTCAATAATTATTTGGCAACGATTAAATTTTGGGACGCAATTAAAGATCTGGCCGTGAGCATTATCTACCATCATTCGTCAAAACTACCATTATGATCAAAATAATTGAATAGTCGAATTGATCAAGACTTGGACACATTCACAAGGGCTTTAACTGTCAGTACTGGTCAAAACAAAAGCAAATTCAGATAGAGTCGTGGCTGCAATGAAATAAACAAGTAGCAACAAAAAGAACAGAAGGTTTTTATATACCTCGATACTTGTTGGGTAAAGTTATCAGGTTTTATGCTTTTTTTGTGATAAGTAAATGACGTAATTGTCACAAAATGTGCCGACTAAAACCCATCCACAAAAATACGAACACCGTGCGGAACAGCATGGTCACAACCCTCATAAAAACTGAAATTATGTAACTGGAAAAACTTTTCAAAACACAAATATGTATTACATATTACCAGATTTTATTGTGACAATTGAAGTCCGAATCTATCCAAGACTTCACGTTTGTTTTTACGCCCAAAATGACTACCAAGTTTATTTTATCATGCAGTATTTAATCAAGGAAAAATATTTTTTCTTATCGTAGATTGGAAACATTCGAAGTATTCTTTCTACATTACGTATGTACTTTTCACTGCATACATCAAATCGCTGATAGAGGGATTTTTATAAAACATTGGTCGACACACATTGACATTACTTATTGTCTTCTTACGCAACATCTAACCGTTTCCTAGAGCAAAATTAATTGTGATATAAATTTTACAGTTAAGTTAATTCGGTCTGAACAATTCTATCGGAATATGTATAAGAAACCGCAACATAAATACATACATAAATGTGGTCGAATTTGAATTTTTTAAATTGAGTTTTCTCGTGAATTATACAATTTATAGGTACATTTCCATAATTATTCGTAACTATTGTAGTAATGTGCTTAACCAAAATAATCAAAATAGAAAATATGTATATAGCATTGCCGTTTGTTTACAAAAAATACATACACATCATTCGTCTTTGAAATAGATACCAGAGGGATATTACATTTAAAAAATATGTAAAGAAATACAATCCCGTTTAAATTTAATATCGTCTAAGACTGATTAAACATGCCTGCATTTAGAACTTGATTCATGAGACAGTTACAACGTGTAAAAATACATAAACCATAATAATACAAGCTTGGCTGCTTTTTTTTCCGAGTTTGACATCAAAACCTGTGGGAAATTAACCATTGAGAACAGTCGCATTCCAGATCGAATTGGTACATCCGATTATCCGAATAATCGATAACCCACACGAGTTCAAATACCACTTGTGGATGACTCCGAATGTAAACTAAACTGCGACTTTGTAATCTCGATCTGTTCCGATTTCATTGGTTCAATTCATCATATTCCGGTGTTTCAGAATGCGCCGCGACTTTTATAAGGCGTACCTATCTGCGGTTGACTCAACTTCTAAGGCACTGTCGAATAATAAAACGCGTTCTTTTAATTTATAGCAATTCGAGGGGAACAAGCAAGAACTTGTTAAAAATTACGAAAATGTTAGGCGTCAGTTTTTACCATGTGTACAGCTTCTGGTTGGTCGTCCAGCAAAATACCTATACGATTCATCTTTATTATTGAAACAATCAATAATTACAACTTCACAAATTTTTGACGGTCGTTTTCGGCGGCTCTTTAGGTCAACAAATTGACACGTTTTCAGTCAAATAATTTATCGATAGCTTCATGTACTTTATTACTGCCGAAAACTCGAAATTTTAATGAACATTCAATTTTAACATGGACTCTTCATACAGAGGTTCGTTTTTGATATAGAAAAAAAAAGCGTAGAGATTAATCAGATGTGACAAAAAAAGACCCGGCAGGAAATTAAATATAGTCCAGAAATCTATTTATAGCACCCTTTATCGTTCAGTAAGTAAACTTGTGATTCCACAAATATCTGTCTTTTTTATAGTACACTATAATGTTAAAGTATTATTTGAATGAATTATCTCTAGAAGACATTAAATAATCAAAACGAGTTTAAAGGTCGCAAGATTAACAACCTCTTTATCGAATTGAAGTAATCGGCTGACTGCCAAAGTGGTAGACAATGTCTGAGCGGCGGCAAAAAAAAATAAGAACGAAAGCTGGTCCTGTCATGTAACCCGAAAAACGTGTTAACGTCCGATAAGTTATTTGAAACGATGTTGTGGAGACCCTGAACTTACATCTAACAACAGATCCTTGACATTTTTGATTAAAATTGGGTCAGAATGTGGTGACTTCGAATTTGCAAGTAAAATCCGACGAAAGATGAAAAAATTAAAAAGTCGCCTAGTAACCAAAGTTTGAATAGTGCGCCTGACCCTTACCAACACAAGAATTAAAAGTCCCTTAATTGCCTCACAGATTCCGAAGGCCACGGCCGGCATCCCGATAAAAAAAACAAACAAAATTAACGAGTTCCGTTCCGGTTAAATTCCAATTGTCGCAAGGTGCACAACTCACCTGAGCACGTAGGCGTCCACTTGTTCGTTTTTCATAAAACTGATGATTTCGCACCTCACTATTTTCAAAAGTGACTCTAGTTTGGCCCTGCAAACGAAAACAGTCTCTCAATAGTCAATTATTGTGCTTCGAACTTTTTTTTTTTTTGGGGGGGGAATTTTCCGTCGCGAACGATTCCGGGTTCGATTGAAATTAAAACCGGCCGGCATCAGATTGTGTGTAACATTTTTGCGTTGCACCAAAAAATCGATCTCGAATGAACGCGCCGTCACAGTCTAAACCGTCCCCTGGACAAAACCTCTGAAACAAACCTTGGTATTTTTCGCAAGTCGGCTGCTTTGTTGCTGCTATCGCCCGTCGTGAACCATATCTCTAGGAGTTTCTCAACTCCCTCGAAGTACTGAACACTGTCACTCATGTTTGCGCCGGTGACGTCTTGTCTCTTCTCTCGCTCAAATTCTAGTGATGATAAAAATTCGATGCGAGCTGCTGATGCCGGTATCCTAAATTGCGCGCGCATTGATCAACAACGAATTTCGCGAACGATGCGAAAATGGGCACCGATAGCACGAACACTTGTGGGTTGTGGGAATCTGCAGAACACGCCGGATTTGTTGAAAGCGCAGGTGGAAACGAAGCTTGCATCAAACTGATAATTTAGGTTTGAATTTGACGTGGGAGGTTAAGGTTTGGGATTGGCACGACGAAAATCACTACTAGTGAGTGACATTTAATTCGAAAACAATAAAACGATTAAAACGTAACATAAATTTTTATTGAAGTAGCGACAACTGCTTATTTCAAATTTACTGAAATATTTACTATTTTTTAAAAACGCTTTAAAATTAACTTTAGTTATATGTAAACATTTCCCAACTTCCACCGAAACCGAATAGGTAATTTACCTCTTGAATTTGCGTAAGTTGGCAACCAACATCACCATAATGTGACACTTGTCGACTTAAATTCAAACACATGTTTAACTTTTATTTAACCAAAACAATTTATTTTTCATAAGCTAAAAGGTTAACAGTACAATAAAATTAAGTAGCAATATGAAAAAATTTCCAAGCCCCGACCCCAATAGCACAGAAATAGAAACATTCATTTGTCAACTTTAAATGGGGGTACATATCCTCCAAACGTCTTTTCTAATTCTTTAGCGACGGCGATAGCTAAATGGTCTTGATAAGGTGCCGCTACCACTTGCACGCCCAAAGGAAGTCCCTCTTCACTCAAACCTAGTGGAACTTGAGTGACTGCAAACTTGAGAGCATTCCAAATTGCAAACAGATTTAAATTCCAAGGTCTCAGAACGGCGGTGTGGTGATAACTAGCAGGCCAAGGAGCTGAAGGGTAAATGAGTACGCCAGTGGTACCCAAACGAGCCTAAAAAAGAATCCCTACAATGGAATAAACATATTTTAACATGACACATACAGTAAGTTTGTTGTGTAGAGTGTTTGTGATTTCTTTAACCCACTCTGCATTCTCATTCGGGAGGAGTCCATTGATCAAATTGAGCATCACAGCAATGTTGTAGTCACTAATTCTGATACAAAACTTGAGCAATTCAACCAAGCTGTTAACTTCACCCTCTCTGTTTGTCAAATCTCTATTGAAGTTGGCATTAGGTTCTTGGGTCATCCAATATCTCCAAAGTTTTCCTCCATATCTCAACTCCTCAATGTTCAGCAACTCTGGCTCTTCAGGCAAGGTTTGACTGAAATGTCTCACAACTTTCAACATAGTCTTATTCATTTCTTCTCTCATGGGACTAACAAGAGGATCCTTTGGGTCAGTTACGTAATACACTTTGATGTCTTTCAAGTTTACGTTTTCATCTAATTTCAGCTTGGAAACATTCTCCCCGAGCAATACCTTGAACATGGGGATGATATCTTCGCTGTACTTTGTCATGGGGCCTGCCACAACCATTGTTTCTTTCTCTTTGCCTGTCCTGTAGGTCAACCCGTTTGTAGAGATCAAGTTGCAAGTGGACTTATGGGCAAAAATGCCGCACATGAATGCTGGAATCCTCAACGACCCTCCAATATCAGTACCTATGCCGACTGGTGACCCACAAGCCGCAATAACGCTGCCCTCGCCCCCGGACGAGCCCCCCACATTTCTAGTCGTGTTGTATGGGTTATTTGTGACCCCATAAATGGGGTTGCTGGTTTCTTGCCACAAGTTCAGTTGCGGCACATTTGTCACAGCTATCAAAATGCCGCCGGCATTTTTCATTAGTTGAATGACTTCAGCATCAAACTCGCCCTTCTCATTTTTTCTATTTAAGATTCCAAATGTATTGGAAAGGCCCTTAACTGATGTAGACTCCTTTGTGGTAAATGGTATTCCTAACAGAATTATTTATTTGACAAGTTTCGACCCGTTTTTCCCTTTGACTCACCTAAAAATGGTTTCCTGTGAAAATCCTCGTCTGAAACGTTTCCAGCCGCGATCTCCTTGTCCAGATTTTGAGCGTCTTCAATCGCTTCATCGAAACGTTCATCCACAACGGCGTTCAACAAAGAGTTAACCTGGTGGATTCGGTCAATGAAGGCCCGCACCACTTCTTCGGAAGTAAGTTCTCGTTTACGGATTTTCTGAACGAGGGATGTCGCACTTTCTAGCACTAACTTGTTGGGCGGTTTTGGGACTTGCTTCACGCGAGAATTATAATACAATCCGAAAATTTTATCGATCAGGAGATCGAAATAATATCTTATGTATGCAAACATGATTAGCGCAATTGTTTTCAGCTGCCTACACACATGTCTACGGCGGGATTTTTTTCCATGTTTGTAATCCTAAAACAATTATCTGATAAATATTTGTGTTATCTCAAATTCTGTGGCGTTACCTCGTTCGTTTTTATCTGTGCCATGTTTTGCGAGTGCTGTGGTGGACAAAATTTTGACCAAAACTACAATTAAACGCAAATGTTATTCAACAAAATGTAAATATATTTCGATTTTTCAAGGATTACAACCGGTAACCCACTGTTCGTGCTATCACAGACAACGGTATATTCAGTCCATCTTTGTTTGGGGAGAACGCAACACAAACCTGATTAAATCGATTACGTCTTGACTGCTTGCTCGCTTAATATCGTCGGCGCGACGAAGATGCAAGAAGTCTGGCAGGTGAAATATCAACATCAACAATTTTGCACAGCCGACTGACTGATGGTTTTTTTCCTCCACCTACTAAAACCATATTTGGTATTTGGTCTTTTGCTGAAATGTTACTGACTCCAACATTAACTCAAGAACTACTTTTGAGGCCACAACATTTCCTTTTGTTCCTTATCTGCAAGGTAACCTTACTTTACCAAATGATAAACGATAAATTCCTGTCGAAACACAACCACCTTTTTCTCTCTCCTAAGCATGACATGACATGTCAGTTAAAGTGGTCAAGTCAATAGATGTAAACAGTACTAAATTACACACAGAGGCGGAAAATGTTTCATTACAGGGCTTGTTGGATACCGTGGTCAGCCATAGGGCGATATAGCAATATAATAATTCGCCGAGATACCTATAATTTTTTTTTCAAGCATCAATAAAGTACTCAACTTGACTGATTTGACGTGATTTGATGTGACTTGACTGACAAGATAAAAGTATTACTTTATCAGATTAGGATTATAAAGTTGTTATTCTACATAGGTACGTACTTTATTAAGTATAAATGAAGGTAGGTATAATACCAATTTTTTTCATTCATCCTTTAGGTAGTAGGAAGGTCTGTCAGAAAAAGAAGAAAAAAGTGGAGATTGTCATTTAAAAAAATTGGTGATGACGTCATTGCGCAAAATCCATTGGGCCGTATGATTTCCCATTCGTTAAGCCTTTCATTAGCTAAATAATTGATTAGACAAAGTGAGAGTATATGCCAAGCACTATGTTAGACAGAGACAATTTAACGGCGTTCTTTAACTTTAATGAAAGGGAAATTATACGGCCCAATTACGTTATTTATTTATACAAATTGGTCGCCATAGGATGGCATTTTTCGAAATAAAATCGACCTATCCGAGCGAATCTTGTTCCAAATTCCAAACTTTATGTTCACGCTGTCTAATTAGTTGTAAATAAGCTATTATTTCACTTCATTGTTTTTATCACGGTTTTTATTATCAGTCGTCAGTTACATTATAATACCTACTTATGTAATAGCAAAACAAGATTAACGTGGTGTTGAAATATGACTTAAACGTAATATGACGTAAATTGTTAAAATTTAACAAAGATTACAATATAATTTAATAGACCATAAAGAATTGAATTCCTTCGTATTCCCTAAAGATTAGCGAGTGTAGCTGCAAAGGAAGATGTCACATCTCATATAACATTTTTTTTTTATTATGGTAGGTAGGTCAGAGATGGTATAGGTATTGAAATGATGCGTTGAAGTTAATCAGTTAATTTTTCCAAATGGTTTTTTTTGTGACTCCCAACAAGATTGCCCAACGTACATTTAGGTACTACGTGTTTTTTACCAGGAAATTTCTATTTAAAAATTACAGAACTTACAATTTCTTTGGATACAATCTGCAAGTGAGGAATCTCTATCTGATCCGTTGAAAGTTGAGCTTGAGAGCTTGACTTGATCGTACATCGTAATTACAAAAGACCGCCCTATAGTATAGTTATTAAAAGCAACTGCTACAACAATTGATTATAAAAAAAATTCTTCGCACTGATTAATGTGTTGTCTAAACCGTCGTCCGCGCCGATAATAACAAGTCGTGCCATTCGATGTGAAATGGCCACCAGAGGCACTTGGATCAGTTGGATCGCGAATGAATGGAAACTGTAATAACTACGGAAGGTTTACAACTAGAATAAATGTCAACCATTAATTCGTCATTGATTATCAAAATAACAATAAATACAATAAGAACTTCAATCATAATCGGTGCAAATCATTTTGTATTATTAATTTGTGTTCGCGAAAAACAGCTAGACATAAAAAGGGTTTGAAACTCGAATAAGTATCAATTGTCATTGATTGTCAAAATAACAAATACAATAAGAACTTCAATGACAATAATGCAAATCATTTTGTGATATCAATTTGTATTCGCTAGAAACAGCTAGACATTTAAATTTTGACAATTTGAATAAATTTTTCCTTCTGTAATTTCTGTAATACTATTACAGTTTCCCATAACGCGCGAGGTGGTGACATCTACCGATATTTTGACTTTTTTCCGGACGCAGAGTTTTGAGCGATTGGCACGACTTGTTATTACGATCAGCGCAGACGACGGCGGGGGGTGAAACTGGCATTGGCAAAATGGCAGCGGAAAAAGTGTGGGTGCCACCGGCGGGGCGTGAAGCAAAGGGGGGAATTTTGAATAGACCGCGCAGACAAATGTCATTCTTGTCATTTAGTGACTCTTGTGAGCTTGCGCCTTTGCGGGTTTGCGAACTAGCATCCATCTTGTGTGTTTCGTTTTGGGTTATGCCAAGGATGCTTGGCAAATTTCCCGAAAGTTTTCGTTTAGGTTAGTGCGGATTGGTGCCATACTTGATATGTAAACTGTGCAAACTAAAGTTTTTCAGTCGTGGGAGTTGTTAGCCGAAAGAAGTATTCTTGTAAAGATCCAGAATCCAACAACTGGTGCATGGAAAATTTGTGAGCATCATTTTGAGGCAATAGTTTTGTGAATGAAAGAAAGGATCGTTTAAACACCGGTTCTGTACCAAAACCTTACGACCATTCTGCAAATGAAGATTTTGTGGTTGTTGATGTCATCAGTCTACAACATTGACCGCGGTTTGCAAAGGTTTGGATCAAAAACCTTCCTCACATTCTCAAGATGGTGAAATAATGGACAGCATTTCCAGTTTTCATCTTCAAGACCATAATTATTGTGGAACAGGTGAAAGTGAAGTTTTGACAAACAAGCGTAAATTCGCGAGTAGAAGTATTCCGCAGTATCCGACGGATATCAAGACTGAAATGTAAATAGTACTGTGATTTGTTTTTTACTTTTTTCAAGTGAATGTTAATTTGTTGTTTATCTGTTTTCTTGAATTTTTAGAGTTTTATCTTGTTACATTTTTTTCTTATTTGTGTCGGTTTTTCGTTCAATATATAACTAATAAATATATTTGTGTTTAATTTTATTTTCCTACTATTAAAATTGTTAAGATTTTAAAGTGAAAAAGTATATTTGGTTATTTTAAAACCAAATTTACTTTTTTCACTTTAATATCTTGACAACTAAAAAAAACATATCTGAAAAAGGGAGCACTATAAAGACGGTTGCGTTCAAATTTTTCCCGCGGTCATTTAGTTTGCCACTGGACTACCAGGAGCGCTGTATTTTCCGTTGCCAACCTTTAACATAGGGAAATCAGTTCTTATCTTAGGTGTTCTGTGGACGACGGTCTAAACAATTCCCCCATTTGGCTCCACGTGAAAATTCCACACGCACATCACACATGCGCAATTATCAAACGTCACGACAAAAAGTGAGGTTAATTTAGAGATCAACTTTTTACGATTTTGCGGTAAATTGCGAAATACAGGGCCTCATAAAGTGTAATTTACATTGAATTCAGACTTAAGTTTGACGTAATGGGAAATGTTAATGAGAAAGTAGATGCGGCGTCTACGCAGCAAACCCCCGCAAAAGAAGAACCCAAAAAACTGAAGCCCTGCTGTGCCTGTCCGGAAACGAAAAGAGCGAGGGACGCTTGGTACGAGTGTATGATTTTGGTTTTATATCGATTGATTTGATTAATTGCAGCATCATAGAGAATGGAGAGGAGAATTGTCAAGATTTGATCGAGGCTCACAAAGCATGCATGCGAAAAGCTGGATTCAACATTTAAATCATGATACTTATTTATTGTACATAGTCTAGCATTAGTGTAGCTCTACAACTGAAATGACTTAGATTGTACTAGTGTGATATTAATTTATTGTTAATAAAAGAAATCATTGTTTGAAGTAAATACTCCAGGAAAAAATTATCAATAAAAAAAAACATGATTTACTAACAACTAACTTATCCTACATTTATCTTTTTTAGATACAAAATTTGTTGCACATTGTTAGAGTAACCGGCCGCTTGTTCCATCAAGTGCCAACAAATAATATCTATTTTACATTTTTTACAATTCAATAGGTATACTAAAACAAACGATAACACTATCAAAATGAACAATCGTGAATATTGAATCCCGTTCAAAAATATTTATGTCTTCCTAAATGTTGTACTTGATTCTCCTTCACCTCCATCCACAATCAAAGCCAACTCAATTTAGTCACCTGCAGTGATTTTCGCTAAAACTGAAAAAGAAATACCTACAAACTACCAGCCAGCTAACTATATTTTTATGAATTAATACAAGAGTTATTTAAAGGTGAAGATCGTGTAGGTACTGTGAGCCACAAAACACACACTGTGAGCTGGCTTTAAAAAAATCTATCCTACAATGATTTCCAATTTATTAGGGAGTAATAAGGGTTAGGGTAAATTGGGGAATTCCGATAATTGCAATTCTGGAAAGACTGACTCATTGGAATCACAGTTGATGGGAATTACCCGCAAGAATCCGAATTTTACTCTTCTAATAGAGGACGAAGTTAAGAAAATTATTCGGTTAAATACAACTGTTAAACATTGCTTTCTTTTCTATCGACTTTGTGAAAAGATTTTATGAATTATCATCTTGGTGAAAAAATCTCGAATGGCACAAAGAACGAAACTGCAAATTAACCGCAACTCATTTTGAAAAAAATTGCAACATGAGGTTACAGTCGTCAGGTTGTACAGTGTGGAATAAAATGATTTATAGTTTTCCCATTTATAATTTGGATTTATGGCAGTACAATTGTAATTATTAGGGGCTGGGGTTGTGGTTTTGGCAATAGACGTGAAGATATTGTAGCCTAGTCAGACAACAGACAACGGACCTTCTTTTACAGTCCTAGGATTTATGGCGATAGTTGCCTATTGTCGGGGTATTTAACTCCCTGACAACAGGGCTGGTAGTAAAACCAAATTATAAATGGGAAAACTATACATCTAGTTACCTTTGCATTACCCTTATAAAAATACGAAATGCCGCTCTACAAAAAAAAAGAAAGCTTAACCTCAAAATTCAAAATATTCTAAAATTTCAAATGTGATTTATTGCGAAGGGATGATATGAATGCAAAGTAGAGATTGAAATTAAAAAGGAGCTAACAAAAGCAAGTCACAGCTAGTGTTGAAAGTGGCCACCAACGTTTGTTAATTCAATTTAGTAAATTGTAATAATTGTCAATTCGATTGATGACATTTATTGACAGAACTAATAGTTCGGCACTTCAAAAAAAAAGTAGAGCGGTACAGGAAAATTTACATGTGCAAAAATTTAAAAGTTAACTATAGGCTCTGCCATTTCTATTGAAACACCACCTGTTGGATTTTTCCTAAAATTTAGCAATGTGTAACAGGTTCGGTTGGTTGTAAAACGGCTTTTAGTGAGAAATTTGAAATTTTGTCAAAATAAGTATTTTAAATTGATAAATCAATGATCTAACTACACATTTAGCAATTATTTATCTCGTCGACGCATCGTGCATTCTTAATATAATTTAATATAAATGTTAATAGAAATCTAAAAATTTTATGCCTGCGAATCCTACCACTACAAATGTGAGTGAGTGGTTTTTAGCGTGGTTATCTGTCGTTGTTAGTGTTCCTGCTGGAAGGTAAAACCCAAGGGAAACTCAAAGAATTTTAATAAATGAACAAGGAAATTACAAAATCAAAGGATTGGCGCCAGTTTTGGAATCTTGAAGCATTTCACCTCTCAGGTGTGATTGGATAATTCTGTAGACAGTAATATCAGATATCTGGAAAAATAAATTGGTATTATGGGGGTATGTGGGCAATGTGGGGTAAGATTGTAAGGATTAAAAAAAATCGGGAGTTTAAGGAACTCAGAACTCATAATTGAATGAATTGGGGAAAAGTTTAAGTAAAAAAATAATTATTACTTGTACTTATATGTATTAAGTATTTTAATAAACTACACTTGCTGAAATGCTTTTTTTTATTGAATTTTTCTTATGGTGAAACCACAGAGGATGAACGAAACTTACACGTAACCTCACTTTTCTGCTGTTAAAGTTAAATGAGTTATAATAATTAATAACAAATAAAACTGCACTCGCTGAAAGTTTAGCTGAAGAGATGAAAATCGAAGTTACAATTTAGATTTTAGAACAATAATTTAAGATGTCCCCTCAAGGCGCATGTGCCAAGTGGCGTGTGAAAAAAAGTGCGGGATTTAATTTTGATGTTATACCTAAATGTTAGCAAATGTAAATACGTTCTAAGCCGAAGACGCTGACGCTTTTTAGAATGATAGAAAGACGCCTTTTTTAACTTACGGAAAAGATTTCTGAAATTTCAACACAAATTTTTCTGACTGACCACATTGGGTGACTTTAATGCAGTTTATCATATAATTTAATAAGAGCTCTCACGAGAGCTTTTTTTGTCGAAGTAAACTTGACATTTCAATGAGAATTTTGTTGCCTGGCCATTTAAAGAAAAAAACTGCCTCTGAAAAAATTACGAGTCCGTAGGACGAGTAATTTTTCCTGGCAGTTTTTTTGAGTATCAGAAGACTTACTTTACGTGTTGGTGTTTCCACTTTTATTGTCTCAACTATCGCACATTACGTGAACAAGGATTACCTACCTATTTACCATGTCCAACGTGTTCAAGCTCTTCAACATGGAGATCCATTTCGAAGGATTACTTTTTGTCATTGGCGTGGCCGGAAGATCGATAAGGTACCAAATTTTCTGAGTCGATTATTAAAACAACGGACGAAATCGAAATCGTTTAATTGGGCCCCATAATTTACCTCCACGCTTGAATGGCGCAGCGTATTTGGATTTTATTCAAAATGTGCTGAATGATCCAGTTAATACCAAATTCACACAATATAACACAGACATATAATACAAAAATTAATAAATATTTAGAACTCTCCGTTGCTATGAGAAATCTTTGGTGTTTAAAAAAAAATTCGATTTTACCATTTATAATTTCAGCAACAGGAATAGTACCGTAATTTCTTTTTAAAAATTTAAAAATTTTGGACTTAGAGAACACATTGGTGGTTGAAATTCAAAAAGGTATATTATTATACTCATGTCACATCGTGAGGAAATTCCTTAACATTGACACAGAACATAAAACACAAAAAAGTCAAAATGTGGAGGCGAGACGCCGGTAATTATGTTGATAAGCACTGCACTATTACTTGATAGTATTATCCGTAATAGTGTATGTACTCCGGCAAAATTGCCGTGCCGCCGGGTGGAGGTGGGATAGTACTAGTTGAAGAATTAACTGTCCGTGTGATGCAAACGGCCAAGAATATACGTAAAAATGCGGAAATGTTAATGCGAACACAGGCTTCTTATTCCGAAGGACACATGCCTGCATGAATAATGAAGGCCGCCATTTTGAACATTTATTATGATTAAATCAGGTCAGTGAAATTATTACTATAAAACCTATCTCAATAATACGTTTTTCTAACCCCTAATTTGCCACTTCGCTCATGGGATAATCATCAATTGAAACTATACAGAGAGTGAAAATGTTTTTATGCGGTAAAAACTTTACTAGTTTTTTGAAGAAAAAACGATCGCTGTTCTAATACTAACTGTTTTTTACTGTTTTTCATTCGAGGATTTTAACCGAGTAATTCTTTTTTCGTCCTTCGTTCTCAATGGATGTGTAAACATATGAGCGGGTATGAATTTTAAGGTTCAAATAATATTTTATTTTAACTGTTTTAAATTTTTTGCGGAAAAAATGATTAATAAAAATAGTAGTTTATTTAACAAGTTCGTGTGTAAATTGGGCTTTTTTGGCATGAGTGGGCCAGTTAAAATTTAAAGGCCCACGAGTGCCAAAAAACGCCCAATTTACACAAGAACGAGTTGAATACAACGTTTTTTTGTCCGCTGAGCCCCTTAAAGGCTCCAAATCGCTTAAAATCTTTAAAATTAGCTTGATGTTTCGTTTTGACAGTTTATGACATTTATCAAAACCCGCTCACACAGGAGAAATTTCTCAAATTCTGACAGTGTTGAAAAAAAAATGTTGATTTTAACGAGTCCTATTGTTCCTCTAGTTCTTTTTTAAATTCATTCATTCACAGTAAAAACGTTCCGAATTGAAACTTTATCTTACTTTTAACTTACTCATTTCCATTTGTATTTAAAATGTGGCAGCTTCAGAGATCGTTGATTTCTCATCTGAAAAATAAATTCAAAAACGCGAAACATTTCTTAAACCTATGCCTTTAATCTTTAGTTGTCGGTTTTGATAGGACCTGGCCCGATGTCGGTTGTAGGAGGGCCGTGCTCGTTGTCGGTTTTGGAAGGGCCGGACCCGTCGTCGTTTTGGAAAGTTCGGGCCCGCTGTAGATTTTGAAGGTACGCGCCCGATTTACAAACTTAGTTTTCTCATAAAATTTTAAATCTCATCGAGTCGGTCCCTCAATGACAGATTGGAAGATATCATAAAGTCCATGAGGTTTTGAAGATGTACTTGGCGGTGACTCTTTGCTTGTCAAACTTGATTCTACTTATCCTCCAAAATTTACAACTCGATTGAGATTACTAAAACAAACGATGACACTATCAAAATGAGTAATCGTGAATATTGAATTCCGTTCAAAATATTTATTTCTGCCTGGATAAGGTAAAGTGGAATAAATTTGACGCATTATGTTTTATTGCCTAATAAAATTTGATCAAACTTTATCTACTTTACTACGTGTGCGATAGTAATGATCCTATTTTTATACAACTGCTCTTACAAAACCTACACGTATATAAAAACGTCGACTATTTCACTTTCAAATTTCAAAACAGTAGTGAAAGAGTACAAAATATCAATTCATCCTAATGAATGTTTGTGGTCCATTTCAGGTAGCTGACACCACAGTCATTTTAAAAATTAACTGCCCTTAATGAGGCAGCCATAAATTATTTTACATTATTTTTAGAAACACGCTATAGTTTTTTGTTGGTCCGTTTAATACAGTGTTTTTCTTTTGCTTTTCTCCTTTTGTCAAATGTATTTCACGATTTGTCAAATGACTTTCCAATTTTTTAAATGTCAAAATGATATATCAAATGAAATTCCCCTTTTCTCAAATCACTTTCACTTTATACAAAATGCTTTTCTTATTAATTTAATTGATTTGGATAATTTTTTTTTAAGCAAACAAAAACTCTATTTTATCTTTAATATTATAAATACAAATAACAATAATACATAACATATCTAATATAATACAATAATGCATAATACAAACATACAAATTGTCGCATGTATGTACGTTCAACACGTGAAACATATCTGCATGATTGCCATCGACGAAATGAGATACATACATAGGTACATAATGAATTGAAAATTTATATGTATTACGTAATATTAAATTTTCAATTCATTATCTCATTTCGTCGAAGACAATCATGCAGATATGTTTCCATGTGTTGAACGTACATGCGACAATTTTCCGGACTTATATTTTCAGAAGCTGTATGAACTGCTTCGTATAATTCATTTTCGTTTGTTGACTGGGCTCTTTTTATTAACTGTTTCCACTGATTAAATAGTTCCTCTATGGGGTTTAAAAAGGGACTGTAAGGAGGTAGAAATACTGCAAAGTGGCCATGAGCTTCAATGAGAGTTACTACTTCTTCACTCCTATGAAACCGCACGTTATCCATAACGAAATGAGCTCCTTGCACAGCGTCATTATTTAGATGATTAATCAAGGACGTTATAAATTCCGAAAAATGATCGATATTATATGGTCTATCTTGAACTTGAAACAAATATAAAGAATTGTCATTCATCGCTGCAGCAATGGAATAGTTGCGTCCTCTTAGTTGAGCTTTAACTTTCGATGCTCGTGTATTTCTTACTGATCTTCCATATGAAACTCGAGAATTTACTTGAATTCCATACTCATCAATGAAGAAAATTTTATCCCTTTCAAGCATAATTCTATTATACTGAACTGCATAATCAAAGCGAGCTTGAATGGTATCAGGTGTGTTTCTTCTCTCAGGAACGAATGAAATTCTTTTAACTGAATAATGAAAATTCTGAACGGCTCTGTTGACTGTAGATAATGAAATTTGATTAATATTTGGCCACTGGATTAAACACTTTGTTTTCAGTTGCTGAAGAGTTAAGGAGCAATCTTCATCCACCCAGTCACAAATCTGTTCCTTTTGAGCATCAGATAGTTTTTGTTGTCGATGCCCAGCACTTTTTTTGGTAGTATTTTGAGTCCTTCTGTATGTGGAATAAATTTTCCTCACTGTGTTTGGTAGTACATTAAATTGGTGCCCTACATTATTTGCTGTTGTACCGTTATTCATGGAATTTATTATCAACCCACGTATTTCATCACTTATTTTATTATTCCTTCGTCTCTGACGATGATCCATATCAATTGTAATTATATTAACTGTAATTATTGCAACGTGAAAGTTAATTGACAAATCGAGAAATATATTTGACAAAAAAGGAATTTGTTCTAAAAATCATCGCTTACTAGCAAAATAAGTGGGAAAATCATTTAAGACATTGTGAAACACAATTGACAAAAGGAGAAAAGCAAAAGAAAAACACTGTAAATAAATAGGGCGTTATGGATTTGAGTAAATCAAATAAAGCTAAAATAATCTCTTGTGATCATTAGCCTGTTTACTCTAGCGTGGATTTAATTTTCCATTTGTACCTACCAGTGGCGGCTCGTCGAATGCAACACTTCTACTAAATGTAATTAATTTCTTAACGCACAGGAACCGGTTCCGTCTTGCTAACAGGATATGAGTATGAATGCTGAAATTTTGTAGACTTAGATGCTATTGAAAACTGTTTATTAAATAGTTTTTTAAATTATTCCGTTCACGTTGTTTTTGCATAATGATTTATTTTTTTAACGTTGGACACACTGTTTGATTTCCGTCACTAAAGTGCCTGAATTTCCCGCGATGTCTGAGTATTCTTCTATTGCAAACTAGTAAGACTGCCAACAATGCACTAGACATTGACGCTATTTATAACCTCAAACTTAGAAAAAAATAATCTAATTCAACAGACAGGTTACTACCAAATTAAATGCAAAATTCCCATGACCTCCCATTATGCCAAAACAACGTGAATGCATTTTAAATGTCTTTATTGTAGTTCGAGTCGGCAGTGAATTTTTTTGCCGACACGACCTTCAAGCATCTAATGTACCCTCATCACATGTTATAAGTAAACACTCGATCATTTTGAAAATATGTAAAAATTCCTGGAATTCAGGTTGTTGAACTTTTTTTAGTAATTCCTGTCGAACATAAAATCATGTATTATTCATGTAAATAAAAAACATAAATTAACCGAAATCCATGCAGTTGAACACGCTAACCGTCCGCTTATGATAAAATCGAATTAAAAATTCTCTAATCACGGAGGTTCGTCGATTTTTCTCCAATCGGTGCTCTTTCACCTGGGAGTTTTCTCACGATTTATTATGGCAGTTATCTGTAACTGTTCCCGAAAGCCAAGCGAACATTTCAGATTTTTTTCGAATGAGAAAACCTCGCTTATCGAAGCTTTCAGAATTCATAGATGACATCACTCGATTCGTTTTGTTTTTCGACACACATGTCATGTACCAGATCTGATGCCTATCGAAAACACGTCGGCAATTTGCATGTTCGGCATTTTTCCTGCATTGTGAGCGTTGGACGTTGATGGGGCGCAATTAGTGATGCGCTCGATGATGGCTCCTGAACCGATTTTCCAGACAAAAATGCTGTGTGGTCCGTCGGATGGGCGAGCATTTAGAGGGGCCGAGCGGGGTCGATATCCTACGGCCCAAAGGGGAGTGTCCGTTCTGTAACGTATAATTTGTATGTCAACAAAGAATAATAACACCGGAGTTAACGAGTTTTCAACTTATCTCGTTATTTATTTGTGTATTGCTGCAGGTATGCGATGGGAGGCGGGTCCTCTTGCCTTATTATAACCGAGAAGTATGCAAATTGTCGACTGTATATTTGTTTTATAAATCATGATTAAAGTTAGTTTTTTTTTAAACCGACTCTATGTTGATGTATGGTAGTTATGGGCTTGTCCAAACAAGCCGAGGGACGGCCGAAAGCTGGCGGTACCTTTTTAATCGAGCCCCCGGGACAAGACCGACGTGCATTTTTGTTTATTTTACGAAACGGTCTTTTGTTGGGAAATTTCGGTAAACGGATCGCGTTACGCATTTATTCGGCCTCCACAAAGGGGGCATATATCATGCGGTATAACACCGACAACACCTCTTCAGACTTTTTAAACAAACAGTCGCCGCTTTGATCCCCGCCAAGATGGCGAATCGACCATAAAAAATTTCCAGAAACAACCAGGCCGCGTTGTGATGATGATGACCCCATCGCCGTCCCGTGGAGATGCGATTTTCGACGAATTGATCACGTGCTCACAGGAGGGAAATACTTACATTAGATTCAGTGTTTTCTCTGAAATACCTAATCGATTTTTCATTCTGGACATCAAAGAAAGCTGTGTTAACGTAACAGAAGCAATTATATTTTAAAAACTTAAAAATAAACTCCCTGACGTCATTGTTTTCTTCTACTACTGCTACATATTTCGAATTCAATTTTATTGCTGCTTTCCCAAAAGATTCTTCGTGACTGATGAACGATGAGCATTTTTAACCACATACTCGAGTCCGTAATGTCTAAATTATACAGGTGGAACAAAAAAAAAATTAGAAAAGATAATAACCAATAATAGCAGATAACAGGTAAGTTTTTACGTTGTAATTTTTTTGAATGTAAAAAGATAATCACTACCAAAAGACTTTAGTTTAATTAACACACAGTTGCTGATGACCGTGACCTTTTCATATCAATTAAAATTATTTGTTCGTGGAAACCGTATAGGCTACGAGTATATTGTTTGTATAATTTAAATCAAACAACTTTTCAAATTTAAAAAAAAAACAATTACAAAAAGATAACACTTCCTACTGTACCTACACAAAAATTCTAAAATTTCAATAATACAACTAACGGCTTTGATCATTTTAGCTAACATCTAAAAGTAGGTTGATTGATCACTGCACATACCTATCCCAAAATAAAAATCTAGATTTTATTATGTTATCCAGGAAAATCCAATGAATTTAAAATTTGTTTTTAAATCAAATCTGACGTCTTGTTTCCGTGTAATTATTATTCATATTATCACAAAATTTAAGGTAGAAATTGCAACGACTGATAATATTGTTTAAATCTTATAAAATGCATAAAAATTGATGGAAAATAATGTTGCTGTTTACTTACTTGAACATAACTTTGAAATAATTATAAATTATACGAATCGTTGCCGACTATATTCTAAATACAATCACTTCTCGATAATATCCAAGTTCGGCAACGTCGCATGCAGAGATTAAAAGGTTTACACACTTTTTCTTTTCTTCTCGAGTTGGATTTACTTATGTTTCTTTTCTACTTCTCCTTTTTGTTTTGCAAATATGTATGTATTCAATTGTGCAAAAAATTGTTCATTTTTTTGGATTCAGTTCCTTAAACACTTAACTTTGCAATGTTGCACTGTTTCAGGTAAATGCCAACTTTAGTCAAATTGCAACATTTCATAACATAAAAAGAATTCTACGTTAAATATTTGATTATCGCTGATGAAGCTACTCCATTCGTTAACGGAAACAAAACAAGCACTAGTTCACTTGACCACACATTTTTTTGAACGCACGTTGCATGCTTGATTTTAGTTGAATTAATAAATATACAGGGTGGAACAAAAGTATTAAATATTGACTGTAACTTTTTAATTTGACAATTTATGAAAAAATGTTTAATATAAATGTTGATTGGTGTATTATCCTGCATCATCTGGTCTTTCTAGTTTGTTCCTATCTTCTTTTGTTTCGTTGCTATGGCAACCAACTTTGGTTTTTTAAATAGCACCCATACATTTTTTGTATGATTTTCAAACAAGCGCCTCTTTCTGTATTCATAAATACAGTTTTGCCATTATGGGGAAAAAAAGAATAAATAAAAAAATAAATAATTAAAAAATAGTTATTTACATTACCAGATGCGTAAGTGAACTTTTTTTGCCAAGGAGGTAGTTCAAGACCCGAGGCGACAGCCGAGGGCCGTGAAACCTCCGCGGTGAAAGAAGAAACTTACGCATCGTGTATTGTATTAAATTTTTCCTACTACGAAGCACCAACATTTTATAATGTTAAAAAAAAAATAGCAAAAATCGTGCCGTATCGCGACCATCCTTGGATCTTGGAAGTAAAAACCATAGCAACAGCTTTTACAAACATTTTATTTTTCGTCTTCAAACGGCGTGAATTGTGTAAGTGCGTGTAATTCGTAGTAATGTTAGTTTGATAGTTTGCGGTTATTGGTATTTATGCAACAAGTCTTCCCGCAAAATATGGAATGTGACGGAATTGAAAGAGCCGCTGGAATTATGTTAGGCTCATTGTCGCCTGTCAAGTCGGGTGAGCGATATAACCTAACTTTCCAACAATTCATAAATCACAATAAATGTGAATAAGTAGATTAATTTTCCTTTGTTGTATTCAATTGGACTAATTAAACTACATATTATTATAAAATGTGTTGCTGTTTTCTATTTAATGATTTGGGTACCTCAATCGAAATTGTCACAAAATAAAATAAATTCTCCTCGTCCCGTAAGGAATCTCCTAGTCGCGTAAGTATTTTACTTTCGTAGCTAGCAACCACACGCAAGATAGGATTCACTTTCGATTACAAGTGTGTTGCTAGGGCAGTAGATGAAACTTTCTAGATACGTAGTAGGAAAAATATATTTACTAAATAATGAAATTGAATCATCATTTTTGGTTAAGAATGCCATGGAAATTTGACAAGTAAAAAAATTATTTTATTAAGAGCTTAATAAAAAAAAGTTGAACACAAAAACTTTTACAATAACAAAAGGCTATCAATACTAAACCAAATGTTCAAATTGAGCTCCGTTGACTGCCAAGCAATGACCTAATTAATATTTAAAATTTATTTTAGCTCTTTGTAAGTTAATTTTATCACTTTTGTTTTTTTTTTCATTTTATTTTAAATTTAGTAAACATGTGAAACCGTCATTACTTTATTCTGAGGTTATGCGTTACATAATTTTGACATGGTTTTCACCCACAGCAGAGATAACCCCCAGCCAAATAATACACTTTTCATAAATGAAACAAGGAAATTCCAAATACTTATAACAAGAAAATAAACACAAAACGATTCCAATGATAATATCAAGGCCAAATTAAAAGCGAAGGTTACCAACAGCATTGAAACTAGGGTATTATTAGCAGGGGTCTTGCTGCCAACGTAAATTTGAATTTCCAACGCCTACCGCGATGCCATTTATTCTGAATTATAATATAAAGTCTGTCTCAATTCTAGTTTCCACCACCTGTTGAATTATGTTGGCAAAATAAAAATATTTCTAAACCGGGGATTCTTTAACCAAAGTTGGCAATATAATTATTTTATAAACATGATTCGAAAACATTAAAATTAGTTCATAAGTTTATTTTGTTTTTAGAATTTGATTTTCTACCTACTCACTAGCTGCATTTTAAAAAAGGTTTTCGTTCTTTTCCTTTATTCTAAAATTTTGAGTTTTAAAAACGGAAATTGACAGATAACCTAACAAATACAATTTTTCACCAAACAGTGTTGCCGATTGTATTTCCATCGTAGAATGCAGTGTTGGTGGAAATTTAGAATTGAGACAGACTTTAAGTACCATTGCACGTTGATTGGACAATTTTCAAAATTGCGCGACTACAGCAGGAACAAGAAGTGCGAGTGAAGTCAGATTTTAATAGATGGACGCATTCGCTAACCCAATCAATGGTTCTCTATTTGTTCTTTAAGAAAACAAATGTTTGTAATATGCTACCAAGAACTTGATGGCCCGGTCGGAAAGTGAATACGAAACGGTTATTATGTAATTGTAACGAGAATCGACTTGCAGTGATTCTATTCATATTTTAATTTTTTTCTCACTCATTTCGTTGACAACCACTGGACAACATTTCACCTACCTACCACTGATTAAAAACTGCTGATTTAACCGATGAGTGCTACAATCACCACTTTAATCAAGGCTCAACAGAAAAAGTATTGGATTTACAGCGGGATTTTTTTAGAAAATTTAGAAACTGTTTTATTATAACACCGTAGTTGTTAATTTACGATTATAAAATTAAAAGTTTGAAAAACGTTCAACCTTAAAGCTAGAAAGTTCATCTCTTCCAAACTAACAGTTTGTTTCTGTAGATCGTTTTCTAGCAAAAACCATCTGACTCTCATGTTTGCTTCTAAATAGTTAGTTCATATTTTGCAGATGCCCAGCTGGGAATATCATCAAATCAATTTTGTTTCGCATGTTCTGCGAATTCAGTGATGGCCACTTTCTGGACAAGGTCACTATATTTCAGGTGAAGGTCACAATGTTTGTGGACAAGGTTTTCTATTTTGTCTTCTTCTTCTAGAACCTTTTGCAATTGAGGGAAGAAAATGCAAAATGCAAAAAAGGGTCACAATGTGGCTACTTATACTCGGTTCTACTTTTAGAAGATTTTTATGTCATTTCCAATCCGAATCCACACTATTTACATTAGATTTCAAAATGGTTGTCGACGCAGTTGGCCCCGAAAGTTCAAATTTAGGTTGGCAGTATTATACCTATGGTAGCCAATTAGCCATTTTGCTGGTAAATTAGTAATTTTAAAGTTCTTTGGTTAACATTTCAACAAAAATGTAAAGTAATGTTATACCAAGAAATTACTCCCTAGCCTAGAATTCGAACTTTTAGGGAAATTACGTTTTTCATGTTCAATTTTCAAAGCCTAAGGTTAGTTACTATCAATTACTAAGTGATTCGTTGGACAAGTCCAACTAAATATGCCCCAAGAAACTGATTGTGAAACGAAAAAACATTTTTAACAGTTACCGAGAAATTAGCCATTTGCAACTGTTACAACGAATTCGATGCCTTACATTTTTGACATGGTTACGATATCTTTTTGTTTGTCACCAGAAACCACATAGCTCATAGCCTCCAACCTAACCAAATTTATGGCAACCTATACAGTATAGTAACGAATATCCCTAAATCCTAGGGAGTAATTTCTTGTTGATAAATCTATACACTGTTGACTAATCATTTTTAAAATTTTTATTTTGAAAATTTTTATACAAATTAATAATGAACTATATAATAACTAAGAAATGTCAAATGTGTATTTTTATTTGGATCTTCTATTTGAAAATATAAAGTTGTCATTAAAAAAAAATAATGGAAACAAGATATTTAGATAATTTCCACATTCCTCGGGTGCGATTCGTTCCACTCAACAAATAGGCATAATTAATATAGGAGCGCGTTATCTGGTGGCGTTAAATGTAAGGTAAACAACGAGTGAAATGTTTATAAGCGCAAGGTGCTCGAAAGACTACAACACACCACTTTAAAGCATGTGTTATATCCGGTTCGTCCGTCCGAAATAGCTTCGCCTCTCCTCCAAGAGCTCGCCTGGAACGCTCTCGAGACTCATTTGAATGGTCGTTGAATCTCGGACGTTCTCGGCCCACCTCTCGGCACGACAACATTCCACAGTCCCCTGTCTACCTAGCTAAACACACGATTTCAAAATTCAATCCGTCGGAGACCGCGGTTGTGAGGAGAGTGTAAAGTGCGCGACTTCCAAATGTTCTTCGTATTGTTTTTGTTCGCCATCGGAAGGGCCGAACCGCTTCTGCGGACATGCGAGCCCATCCGCGTGGAGATGTGCACCGGACTCGGCTACAACATGACGGGGATGCCCAATCTCGGCGGCAACGACCTGCAGCAGGAGGCCGACTACACCCTCAAGTCTTTCTCTCCTCTGATCCAGTACGGATGCAGCTCCCAGCTGAAGCTGTTTTTGTGCTCGGTGTACGTGCCCATGTGTACGGAGAAGGTGGCCAACCCCATCGGACCGTGCCGCGGCTTGTGCGAAAACGTGCGCTCCAGGTGCTATCCCGTGCTGAAGGGCTTCGGCTTCTCGTGGCCGGAGGCTCTCAACTGCTCCAGATTTCCACTCGAAAATAACCACGAGCACATGTGCATGGAAGGACCGAAGGACAAGGGCATCGACATCACGGCGCCGGTGGACCCCGCCGTCCAGAAGTTCGACTGTGGCAGGAACTATGTGCGAAACGAGAGAGGGATCTGCGTGCCCTCCTGTGACACTAACGTCATGTTCGACGATTCAGAGAAGAATTTTGCAGAGGTTAGTAACCCTTTTTTTTTCAACAATAACTAATAATAGGACACGGAAATTCAGAGATGCGAAAGAATTGCCTCCGGATGGATCGATGTAATTTTGACGGCATAGGCGGAACAGGGTCGGTTCCAGGCACAGGTATCGGCGCTTCTGGCTCAGATAAGAATTAACACAAAAAAAAATCACGAATGACCATTTAAATTTTCACTTCGAGTTGGCTATGGATCTTTTTTTTTTGTGTTACTTTAGACACAGATCGTGCTGTGTGTCAATTGTACCCATTGACATTTGTCGTTCTTGTGTTTTTCTTCTTTGTAATTTTTTCATTAATGCATTTAACGGAAGCAATTTTCGTGATTTTTCTTTAATTCGAGATGAATCTGTTTTGTTCGGCAATCAAAATTATAAAAATCCAATTATTGATTTGTTAAATAATTGGGTTTTTGGGAGCTTCTATCTGCCTTCATCCGTTGACAGTTTAGTCCGGATTCGTCGTGTCTGGAACCACTTCCGTAATAGTAATTTTTGACATCTGTCATATTTTGTTGAATTTTAGGTGTGGGTGACTGTCTGGGCGATGATCTGCTTCGTGATCAGTTTGGCTTCAGCTTTGACCCTCACAATTGGTGGAGGGCGCGTCAAAGCTCGCCCTTTGATAAGTCTGGCCCTGTGCTACTGCATGGTGAGCGCCGGTTGGGCCTTGAGGATGTTCTCCGGGCGCATGTCGTCGTATTGCCCGAATGGTGGAACCCCCGAAGACGGTCTCTCCAACGTGAACTGCGCCTTCGTCTTCCTTCTGATCTACTATTTTGGAATGGCGGCCAACGCCTGGTGAGTAGAATGATTGAGAACACCGCTTACGGGACAGTCTCCTTGCGATAATTGGAAATTAATTTTAATTTCATGCAAATTTCATGGTACGCCGGCACCGTGAAGTTCCGCGCTTGCCGTTCGATTAAACCCGAGCTGTGTCCCCTTAAATCTCCGATGAACCAACGAGATTGAAATTACATTCCGAATGCATAGTTTGACGATGTAATGGCCGCGAAGGGCCCCTCTCGCTCTCGCGATCCTTCTTTCCTACCTGCCAGACTGCTATGACAGGCCGTTCCGCCGTAATTTACAACCGGGGCCCGGAGTGGTCGTTACCAAAAAAGAAATATTAATAATTCGTGTAATTTATGCCTTATGGACCCCAGCCGGACTGTTTATTTACACAACCACACTAATTGCCTGCTACACTAAATTAAATATTTAATGGCGATGGGACATTACAGTCCGATGCTCTTCGATTGTCTCGTCAAAAACTTTCGAGCTATTTTATGGTAATTAACTTGTTACCTATCACGACGCCCCGGGAAACGAAGAGGCAGCCGTTGCTAAAAAATTCTTACAGGTGTCCAATGGATCATGGATTAGGATAAGCTCCTTAGTGGAGACGCTCACACAAAAAGATCCAGAATTTCACGGGCGACAACCACAGAAATCGGTGTGGAGCTTTGAAGTTTCCCTTTTGTGTGCGAAGTCATGTTCTAGCTGACACGAAAAGAGCACACCCAAAAAATTTTAAATAATGGATTCGCTCCTGTTTACACCAACAATTAAATGAGTATTTCAATTCGTTACTCTTGTACCTCGTTTTAACTTCATTATAACCAATAAATATCGAGAATAACTGTTAACTGACGTAGGTATACTACAAACTACAGTACACACAGTTACAATACAAGACAGAGTTACATGAAAACACCATAGTTTTATTTGGTTGGTGTAGCCACTGTAAATTCTAAACGCCAAACAAAAACTTGAAAATTGGCCCTTTCGCGAGGTGGCAGTTGGCTGGGTTTCCAATTTACAAATGAATTGAGTACCTACAGTTTCTCCAGCGAGAGATTGGTTGGCATAAAAATCACTAAATTCTACGTAGCGAAAGTACAGGGTGAGCAACAATAACTGTTTCAGTTGGCAATAAAAAATTTTACATGAAATTTTCAAGACTGAATTGTACCTATTATCCGTTCACGATTATTTCAAATTCGGACTGTCTATGAAAATCTGACATTTTAGTTGGCAATATTGTGATTTAGGTTATAATTGAATTACACTGATTCAATTAGGGAATTGACAACAAGACGAATATTTAATAACGAAACGTCATATGACAGGACCTGACGCCAATCTAACAAAAAAATATCGTGGCCTCCTGCGTGTTTAAAATAATCGTGAACGGCATATATTTCGGTTTGTTTTATTGACACTATTGACAGCTGGTATACATTTCATATTTAAACGTCTTGGTTTTTGTATTCTTTTATTAATAAAATGGTTTTCTCGTTGGAACATGACATAAAAGTCACCAGAATTTATTGCCAACTCAATCAGTAATTGTTGTTCACACGGTAGTACCTAGCGCATGTAAAATTTGAAATATATCCTTCAAGCAGTAACATTTTTGCCCTGAAATTGTGCTCTAATTAATGTATTCTAGTGCATTTTGTAGTGTTGCGTTAATTTAATACAATTTAAAATCTCCCAATCTCTCGCTGGACGAAGTATACTTCAATTATTGATGTAACTTGTCAAGATTCAAATTTCTACTCCAAAAAATACAGAAAATATCGAACGGGCTTCATCTTAAGTGCCACACACAGTACGTGCGTACGTTTGCGAGTTACACGTTTACATTTACGTACATTAATTGAATGAGTATATGTAGTTGCGTTTTATATCAGATGTTCATTTAAATTTATCCCCAAAGTAGGCCTTGAAGAGGCGATTGTGGACACACCGCGGATTACAGATCACGGTCACGGATCAGCTGTTTAAATCTAACCTCATTTTTGCGTTGTTTGTGTTTTTACTCTGCAGACTGACGAGTGGTGCGTTCACAATGGATTCTTCAACGGCAACTGTGAGGATAAATTTTAATGAACAGCCGATACAATAAAAAATACTTGTGATTTTAGATTTTTTCCTCAAAATACAACTCGCGTCACACAATTTTGGAAAATTTATATTAGGGAGTGGACAGCAAGCATAATGCATAAATTCATTCATTGTGAAATATTCCAACGCCGTTACATAATATCTTCTACTCTTATTTTCCATGCTTCTAATTACATAAGTATTTATGAGCCTGATTAGCTAGAAGAGATTAATTCGTCTCAAGTTTCTTTTTATACATTTTTTATTTAAATTATTTAATGGTTCTAAAATCGTACAAATTTTGCCTAGACCAATTGAAATTCAACGAACACACAGTTTAATTGAAAACAATGAAATACAAATCAGAACTAACGCTACACATCCTGTAGAGAACTGTTTACTATTCCTTGAGCGTTTAGTGAGTTACTTTTGAACAAGGAAGGCCTCAATTTTCGTCATGTTTTTTTTGTAATAATTCAACTTTTTCATGACTGTAATTTGACTTCACTATCTTGTTTGCTGCCGTTTCTTTGATAGCAATGTTTTTTTTTAGTTGTAACAACAGAAATAGATAAGTCAGTAAATTGTCAGTTGGTAACATTTGTTTTGATTTGATTTATTAACGCTCACGAATTTTTTTTTTAAATTCAAAATTTGACTTTCACACTTGACGTTTTCCCGTCTGGTCTCCGCCACCGAAGCCACTATAAAATTCCATCGTTCAACGAGGCAGAGTATTTAATAGTTTTATAATGTTAATAAATCCCCAAGTTGCGTGCTATAAACGCACTAAAGTCGTTACGTATGCTGTAAACGTCTTATGGAAATCTATCGACATGTTTAGTGCTCCATTACTAGCCGGATTGTTCTTTAAAAATGGGAATTTATTGTACGTGTCTTGGGTTACTGCAGGTCACTGAATACCAAGTTAGCATATCCTAGTGCTGACCCCCGCTACGGGCGCCACCATCCTTGCCGCCTCTTAAATACCAAAATCAACTCTTTTACACAGGGCGCGAAATTATGCATTCAAAGGAATTAATTGATAGAAATGTTTGTAATGATAAAATAAAATCCCCTCGATGTCCTGCCCCTTTTCACGTAAATTTTGTAAATATGTATTTGAAAATATAATATGCATCAGTACAATAGTAAACTAAAGTGACTTGACCTGACCTGGTGGCGATTTAAAAGTTTTTTGAGAAAAACTAGGTGTTACATACTATCTTTTCGGTAAAACTAAATAGTGAGCTTTTGTTCGAAGAGTCGTGGATGAAAATTGAAAGATTCGAAGGAACACTTTCGTAGGCGGGGGCGGCGCGAGTGAATGAACATCTCGCGGCCCCCGGTTGGGCGCCACTCGGAAAAGTCTCGCTTCGCCGCACCATAATTATGATTATGGCACGGTTCGCACGCGAATTAACGTCGTCAATTGGCTTGTTTGGTTTTCCAGCCGGTTCGATTAACGAGACGAAGCGGAGGAGAAAGTCGTTCTCCGATACATTGAAACTTAAAACACCAAGACCTTCCCGTAACAAGTGTAAAATATTCATAGTTGGTTTTTTGCCCCCAAACCTTAACAAGGCGTTAAGCAGGTACGTTCTCAACAGGTTGTCCGTGGCGTCTCTAACAATGATTTGTTGTCGACCGGCCCCGATCGTATCTCTTTCACGCAGCTTTCCGTGGACCGCAGCATCGTTATTTAAATGTCTCGGTTGCTGTGGCTTTTGTTGGGCGGCGGCGGCGGCTCCGATTCCATTGTGGCCGCCGGTTGTGTCCTTTATGTTAAGCGTTCTCGTCGTTTTTTCGTCTTTCCAACTGTTAATTGGATTCTTGTTTAATGCAGATTGGTTCCGATGCGTGTACCGATCCCAAGTACGTTTACCTCGTGCTGTTCGAGGATCCCGCTGGGAGAACCAATCACGTGTCAAAACCGTCCGCTCGTTTATCATCACGATACCATCAACAAAACGAAGCTGTCGGCTTTTTTTCGGCCCTTGCTATTAATTATCTTCAAATGTCGACTTCCAACTTTCCAGCGACAACCAAATCTGCATTCGAAAAAATTATCACCAGTTTTAGATCTCTGCATCTTCGATAATTACACGGCCAGAGTTAGATAAACTTCTATAGCAAGTCAACCAAATTCTCTTCTGCTCTTCCTGATCCCCGTTCGAATCTCTAAACACGGTGCACGACGATCTCTGCCAACAGATGTTCAATGGATTTCTCAGAATTGTTCTTTCACTAATTTATAGGATTCTGACTACTGATGCCTCTTGCCTTCATGGAAACAGTAATTTACTTAGGAAGTGCGATAGTGTTTCTCTGAATTCACATCCCTTCTACCTTTTACCTTTACAGGTAACTTCCATAAAATATAACCTTCCCTCGTATATCCATCATTGCCAAATTTATGACTTTATGTTATGGCCATAAAACGATTTAAGAAGTCTCAGAGTCATCGTATCTTCTGCACCTCCAAACATTTTCATTTGCTTTTACCAGTTTTTTGAAAAGCTGAGACAGCATTTCGCATTCGACAATATCAGTCATCATGATTATATTTATACTGTCGTGTTTTTTTAATTGGGCATCGAAGTTGGCATTGAAAAGTCGATTGTGAATGAACCACTCGTCCTATTTATCGTTGTTGTAAATAACAAATCTTTCAAAATGTAAAGATTGTTTTTATTATTCCTGCGATACCGCGGAGGATTTATATAAAATGCAAATTCACAATGAAGCCCAAATATCTACTGTAAACAAAAGTTGCAAACTGTTAGAGGCATTTTCATATTTGGTGGCGGAAACAAAAGACTGAGAAATGTCACAAAAATGTATTGTCAGTGTCAAATTTCTCATAAACGCCGTAAAAAGGAATGTCTAGGTAAATTTATATTTTCGCTAAATAGATTGAAAAAACAAATTCTAAGGAAACCAGTTTTTGTCAGTGCTTCAAAAGGAAAAGTTATTCTCATATAATAATCAAACGTATTACAAATTATTTCTCTAGTTCGACGATGAATAACTTTCTTATTGCCAGTTTGCTGCATTTCTGTCGAAATCACGAACGTCTTTGAGAAATTTGACACTGACAATACAAATTTGTGACATTTCTCAGTCTTTTGTTTCCGCCATCAAATATGAAAATATCTCTATGAACAATCAATGAAAGTGAACGTGGTTTTTGTGTCCCGGCGCCCTGAACAGCTTTTTGTCCTTTTTTATTCTACGAAAGTGAACGTAGTTGTTGTAGGTGTTTTTTCTTAAATTTGGCGTAGAAGTTGGTAGAATTGATTATGAATGAACCACTCGCCTTAAAAACACTGATTTTTCAAACTGTAAAAACATGCAAAAAGTGAGGTTAGATTTAAATAGCTGATCAGAGTTGTAATCCGGTGGTGCGTTCACAACTGACTTTGCCACGCCAACTTCGACGCCAAATTTAAAAAGACACCCGTTATTTACAAATTGAGCAAAATGTACTCCTTATTAATAGGAACATGTTTGTGTCAAATATTTATTTAGTTTTTATCACTCCCAAAATAATTTTCCGAATCTCGTGTCTCTGAGCAGAACCCCATCGGTAAATTAAAATTCAAATCGTCTAAGAAAATATATTTATACCCAATATAAACCCGTCCGATACGCTTATTTATTTTGGCCCCGACATAAAACTCCTACCGTATAATGGTCGTTTATGGCCACCGTTATAGGACCGCCGTAAACAATTTTCTCGTCCGTCCTGTTTGGAAAAGGGTCGTTCTTTTTGACAGTTCAATATTTACCATCAGACGACCAGCTTAACAAGCACCATCTGCCCCTGCCAGAATTCATCGGAGTCATCTCGTTCGTCGGTGAACCTGACAACCTCTTGAGCTCCCACTTCCAATCGTTACCGTGGCTGTTACGATGGCTTTCACAGCTAATCGATGGCTCGTAAACGAGTGTACGTACACGCAAAACGTTGATATTTGAACGCGTTGGCGCTACCACCACGTTGTAATATTTTCGATCCGGTGGAACGCCACCTGGAAATTAGCCGACATTCCGGTGTCTTTTAGGAATTTCCAAATCGAGCAGAAAATCGTCTCGGTTTTCTATTCATGCATCACGTCGAGCCCGGCTGTGAAAATAAATATTTACAAGAGAGAAAAAAAAATAATCCGACCAGTGCAGGAGGCCATGTGTTGAGCAGCCTGGACGCTGTACCGTGACACGTCAACACCCCGCCGAATATCCGTGGAATCACCCAAGGAAGGACAGACTGATCGAACGTGCGTTCGTTATCCGTAAACGTAATCTAGTTAAGAATGAGTCAGGTAAGAATCCGAAGACGTTCGGATCGAGTTGGCCGTTGCGTCACAGAACAATGGGGCATCTTATTAACTCGACGAGCTCGTTTGTTTTGGTCGTGTTCTGCTGCTCTCCCTCCGGCCAACTGTATCTCGTAAATCTGCTTTTAAACGTCGGCGAGATCTGTTTTGAATGCCGCGCCATACCAGAATGCCATTTCTGGAATCGCAGAATTATAATGACGGCGTTGTTTTATAAATTTCAGATCGGATGTACGCATTATGTTCTTCAGATGGTCCACTTGGGGCAGATACAAGTCGCGTCGCAGCTTGGTCGGCACTCAGGCACGCTCATCTCGAGTTTCATAACAACCATTACTTTAATCATTGGATTACGGTTAATTTGTTACGTATTGCTTAAGCTTGTTACAACTGTTCCGGTGAATTAATCGAGCGTCGATCTGTCGAAGACACGGCAGAGCGAGCGCGAAGAAGAGTCGACCACCTCCCCTGACGATGTTCTTCTCGTTTCGGGTGTCCACTTAACCGGCCTCGTCCGTACATCTAATTCGAGTGTTATTTATTCAAATAATTTGTTGTCGGTTCAGTGACTCGTCAGCCACGTTTCCATTGTAGGAACCCTTTCCCTCGTGTTGTGGCCGAGCAAACAACAGACAATCCTGTCTACAGGGCAGGTGACTGCCAACTCAAATATTTGAGAGACCGATGCTGCTTGAATTATCTTTACCTAACGATGTGTTTGACACCTTTGTGTATTTTTAACGGAAGTCGAGCCGGGAACTGCATCGGTTATTATTTATTTTCATAGATCAACCTAATTGGACGATAACGGCGCCGCCAAAAGCCGCTTATCGTGGGTAATATTTTTTGCCGGAGCGCTCTGACAATCGAGAACCCACTCGAATTAGACGATATCGTCTTATCATTCGGCATTTTTTGATCTCAGATTAATAGTCGTACGATAAGGATTTTTACTAATTCATTTATGGTTCATCTGCGAAAGCGCTTTATCAGCTTCCGAAACGGTGTCGTCAACCTATGTTTTTTTTCGTTGGCGTGTGTGTAAAATCATTTGTGAGAATCGGTTCACCTGTTGAGTCACACAGACTCAACCCCTTTCTGATGGTTGAAAGGATGTAATTTGACACATCTGTTAGATCACAAATCACCGACTTCACCCTATAACCACACACCTGAAAAACACCTCAACTTTTTAACCTAACGGCAGAAAAAAGTGACCTACAATTTACACCGAAAACAAATTACATATTTATTTTACACACATTTTTATTTGGCACATTATAGCTTGGCTCGCGTTATCGAATCTAGATATCCTTCTAGATAATTAATTTGTTGAAACTAAAAATTATAAGAGATCTGATTCTACCTGGGTTCATTACTAATTCACATTTTACAAAATTGAGTGGTGTAATTATATTTTTTGTTCGACACTGTCACAATTTGAGAATTTTCTCTTGTGTGAACGGATTTTGATAAATGTCACAACTTGTCAACACGAAACGTCAAGCTAATTTTAAAGATTTTAATCGATTTGGAGCCTTTAAAGGGCTCGTCGAACAAAAAAACGTTGTATTCAACTCGTTCGTGTGTAAATTGGGCCTTTTTTGGCACTCGTGGGTCTTTAAAAATGGCCAACACGTGCCAAAAAAGGCCCAATTTACGCACGAACTCATTAAATAAACTACTATTTTTGTTCGACACTGTCAGAATTTGAGAATTTTCTCCTGTGTGAACGGATTTTGATAAATTTGACAACTTGTCAAAACGAAACGTCAAGTTAATTTTAAAGATTTTCAGCGATTTGGAACCTTTGGGGGGCTCGTCGAACAAAAAAACGTTGTATTCAACTCGTTCTTGTGTAATTTGGGCTTTTTTTGGCACTCGTGGACCTTTAAAACTATCGTTTCACTCATGCCAAAAAAAGACCAAATCACACACGAACTCGTTAAATAAACAACTATTTGGGGACAGATCTGTCAGTGTTAAATATCAAAAACGTTAAATGAGATCGTGACCTAACCGAAGCACGCAAAATGTAATTACAGGAGAAGCTCGGTTATCTGGAATCGGGTTATCCGAAACCAGAATTGAAATGAAATACTCCGTATTATCCGAAATTATGTCAATCTGGCGCCGCATTATCTGGAATTGCATAAATATTACATATATTTTTTCCCAGAAGCCTTATGTAAAGGTGGATGGAGGGATATTGCTGCCAAAAACCGCAGCAATGTACTAAAACAAACAAGTATCATACGTTCAAATAAAAATCTGGCGTTGAAAAAACTAAACCATTTGGAACGGTGTAAAGATTGAATTTCCCGCCGTTTGACACGAATAACATTTGTTTATGTTTAAGTTTAATCAGCTCAGCACATAATTGAACATGCTTGTTTTTAGCAAAGGGTGCCCTTACATATTTTTTTCTAGAATAGGCATCGTTAGTTATTCAATTTTTACTGTAAAACATTCCAAAGAAAGAAAAAAAAGAAAGATTTTTTGTTTATAAATTTTAGGTTAGCTGTCAACATGTTTTAATCACATCTGTCAATTACACTTTAAAAAAGCAAACAATTGACGGTTTCCAACGCCTTCCCAGGCCAGGATTTCATTTGATTGCCTGATATTTCCAACTTTTTCAAATAACTTGTATTATCCGTTCACGATTGTTTCAAATTCGGACTGTCTATGAAAATCTGACATTTTAGTTGGCAATATTGTGATTTAGCATAATAAATCTATTTTAGGTTATAATTGAATTACACTGAATCTAACAAAAAAATATCGTGGCCTCCTGCGTGTTTAAAACAATCGTGAACGGCATATATCTTGTAAAGTCCATTCGTTTTAATAAACAATTGTCAATGTCAAAAATTCTTAAAATACCGGACTGTACCACCCCAGAAACCCCAGAATATTGTATTTATGGACCAGATATATAATGGTTTTTACACTAGATTTTTATTGAGGTTATGTATATGTTGCACTTTGACGTTTTTCTATCGCAATCACACAAATCACAATAATAATGTCATATCCAGCGACCGGTACGAAAGTACAGAAAAATGATATCTGTTAAGACCTTGCACATCAAAAGCAATGTTTCGTGATGTTTAATGATTCTGAAAAGTGAGTTGCGTCTTCAAACTTAGCAAGAAGAAATGAAGGTTTGTACGGAATATTTACTTGAAATCCAATAAATCGGGAAATGTGAACGGTTAAATAAAATGTGGATTGAAAGATAAAAGACAGAAACTAGCTTAATATTAGAAAAATGAAAAAACTAGGAAATAGGTTACATCAAAAATATGAGCAGCTTTCTCGCAAATTTCTTTCATCGACATTCATGGTTTTTCCGTCTCCAATTCTTTGCAGTATCGAACTACTGCCATCTTTTCACGTTGAAGAAGCGACTGACTGACCCCTTTTACGTGAAGCCATTCTTCAACTTTAAATTCTTCGCCAATTTTGAATTTTATGCTTTTATATTTAAACAAGTCCTGCACATGTCAAATATGTAGATGAAATTTGGCTGACACTCAGAGATTCCAAGATTGATTATTTATGAAATAACTAGGTTTGACATTTTGGCAAGTCTACCAACTTGACAACATTTTGACAATTGTTTATTAAAACGAATTTACTATATCTAAAGATTCAGATTATGGTGCGACATAACCATTTTAGTCCGCATCAAGGGCCACTGACAAATTCATTGCATTCTGGAAATCCACTCATGTTCGAAATTTTGAAATGTTTTAGGGAAATTTTGTCCGCAACTGTTGTTTTTCTGATTTGTTAATGACGTGTTTTGTTCCAGGTGGGTCTGTTTATGCGCTTGGTGGGTCGCACGTGTGGGACTTTCGTGGCCTCCGGAAAAGCTGAGGAGCCTCGGATCGGTGTTGCATGTGTGCGCTTGGGGTCTGCCGGCGGCCCAGACTGTCGCCGCTCTGGTACGAAGGGACGTCGACTCCGACGAACTGACTGGTGAGTGGTCGAAAAGTCGAAATCATTCCAAAAGCGCACCCTCGTCGAGATTGCCCCAGTGGCTCAGATCCGAGAAATATCGTGGAACTAGTTTTTGTAACGCGCCTCTTGAAATGCTTCCTGTTGTCGTGATAGAGCCATTAGTGGCACTGGTGAAAATCGCGCGGAATGTCGAATATGTCGTCTTAACGCATGTTCGGCGAGTCCGTCGTTTTTGCCGTCGGGAGTAATCTTTATTTCATGCCCCGCGGCCTTGACAGGATTTCGAACGTTATGCCAAGAAAAAGTGACGGCTAATTTGTCTGATTTAAGAAACGACCGACGACTGTCTGCACAAGACAAATATTCATTTCTGGCACTTCGTTAGTCGGATAGAGTCCCGCTGCTTAACGACACCACCCCCACAGGAAATTTGGCGTGTTCTGGTTTAATGGATTTCCTGCGGCTTACTACTGGAACGCCTACACGTCCACGTTTTCCAGTTTCACCGCTTAGGTACATTCCCGGTTCGTTTGTATAAAAAGCACCGATTGAAATCTGAAATAAATTAGAAACGTTGCCGCATCTCCTCTTCGGTCGGTCAGTGCTTTGTTGAAAAGCAAATTATAACGGACGGGTTCGGATCTCGATAACGAGTCGGTCGAAGCTCGAGACTAAGCATTTCAAAGTCGACCCTTGTTACGTGGTGAACATTTTGCGGGTCGCTGGTCGTGTCGGTGATTAATGGTGCGGTGCATTCGCGGCCCACTCGACTGTCACCATCGCGGCTCGTAACAAGCGCGAATCGGTCCGCATGCAAAACAGCTGCCCCCATCTCGGTTGGCTTTGTCTGGATCGCGCGCCACATTATTCACGACTTGTTGCTCGCGAATAAATTCTCAGACGGGTCCAATACCTTCAAAAAATGTCTCCCTTAATTCACGTTTCGTTCTGTTTTGCAGGAACCTGCTACATCGGCAACCGCAATTCGACGACGCTCTTGGCGCTCGTTCTCATTCCCGACTTCGCGTACTTCCTCCTGGGAACTTTCTTCCTCGTCTTGGGATGTGTGTGTGTCATCCGCAGACCTAGACCCTCGGCCGCGGCCCCTCTGACCGCCTCGACGCCGCGCAAAGAGAGCGACTTCCTCGGTACCGTCTGCGCCCTCTACGCGATTCCAACGTTCTGCGTCATGGCCAGCATCTACTACGAGTACACCAACCGAGAGTCGTGGCTGAGAGGCGCGAAGAAGCCGGCGTTGTGGGCCTTCCTTCTGCGTCACTTAATGTCGCTCTTTATCGGTGTGAGCACCGTCTTCTGGATTTGGTCGATGAAAACGGTGACCGCTTGGAGGGCGGTGTTGCGACGTCTAGGACCCAGGAAACAGCTTCCGGTGAAGGTGCCGACGATGCCCGTCCTGCGATACGTTCCTCCGAACGTTCCGAGTACCTTGAGCACGAGCAGTCGGCATTCGGCGCGACCGCATCCTCACAGGAAACCTAGGGTGCATCACGTCAGAACCGGGGGCGAAACCATCATCTAAGTTGTTTCGTTGCACTTGTAATTAGCTCATGTTCGTGCGAACTTCGGGAGTTGATCTGTTTAGCTCTTTGAAGTTGACTCTTGTACATATTCTGTGATCAAATCTGCGACCGCCGTCAAAACACGATTTTTGAATATTTATCCGGAATTTGTAGATTGCCATAACACGTCGTAGTGTGATGTAAAACAACAAACTGGCGAACAGTTGGTGTTGACAGATGACATCGGGACCTCTAGTTGTGGTTGGCGTCATTTGTGGGAAAATGATTTGCTAATTTGTGTAAATTCAGATTTGTACCTTACGTTGCAATCTCGCATTCGAGTTTCAATAACTGTTATTGCCAAAATGTTCTCGATAACAGTGAGAGTGACAGCTGTCAAGTTTAACATGTCGCTTGTTGAAATGAAGTTACCTGCGTTACCTACTGTGCATGTACGTCAATCATTGTTAATGCCTTCAGCCTCTTGGATGTTTATAAGAGATAAAGAAGTTAGATTTCTCTTTATTGTCATAGGAGAGGGTCCAGATAGACTTCAATATTTCAATAATTAGTAGCCGCGCTTGTCACGTTCCGATTTTAAACATGTCGTATTCCTTGTAAATGTGCCTTAAATTTCATAACAAATGTACGTAAAAGTGCCATTATGTATTGTAGATACTTCAGATACAGTCAAAGAATTGGAAAGGTTCGTTCTGCCAAAATCGTGATCTCACGATAATTTCTAAAAGCAAACCTCTTCAGTTAATTGCCTGAATTTTCATGGATAGAATGTTCGATAATTTTTTTATTTTTAATACATTTTTATGGATCTTTATTCTTATTGTAATTATATTTATTTAATTTTAAGAATGTAAAATTGTTTTATTGTGATATGTGTTTTAGAGCGTCTGTAGATACTTAGTAAAGAAAAATTAGAAACAAATCCATCTTTTTTCCTATCTGCGTCACCCGATTTTATTTGGAACGCTAAAATGTGTGATATAGGAAAAACTTTACAGTTCCTAGAAAGCCACCATTGTTCACCTTATCTAACCGTTTGAATTGGGTTGTAAGAGATTATACTGTTCAAAACTAATTTACGTCAACCGACTTTCGCGAATGCGCCGTGGTCAAGGGAGAGGCATCCTTCAAGTGCACCCCGACCCTGTGACGTAGCTGCGACTGTGACCCAGTTTCCGGCGTCTGTAATTTCCCTGTCCTAAATTCCCGTGCGTCTGACCCACCAATCGTGTGCGCACGCGTCTCTTCTTGTTTATCGACTGGCTCCGTCCACGGCAACTATGATACCATGCGTGCTTGCAATTTGCGTGTTTTCAGGCGTTTATTTCAGTTCCGGTGTTAGATTTTCCAAGTGAGCTTTTGTGTAATTCATTTTATTCGGTTGTTAACGAATCGCTTTATCGCTGTCCTGTTGCTGCCGCCATGTAGAAGCCTTCCCCACCGGATGTCTCCCGTGTTCCTGCGAAAAATGCATCAAGATGAAAGTGGCCCCCAAGAAACCGCAACACGCGTCCAACACCCATCCCTGGGTGAGTTTGCATGAATTATCGAACGCAATTTTTATAAAGGGGTGTCGCACAGGTCTCGGCGTCGATGGTCGTGCTAGGGCTGGGGGCTCTAGCTTTGGCTGTCTTTTGGATAAGGAAGTGTAGGTGAGTTGATGAATTGAAAGTACCTATTCAATTGATTTTCCTGGTTACACTCGCACGCTTTTGTTATCTTTAATACCTTCATGAACTTGAAACTATTCTCAAGATTTATGAGGTCATTAAAGTGCACTTCGAGATAATTTTCATACGAATTACGACAATGGGATTCTAATTTTTACACCGTAAAATGTGGTAGTGTTGCACAAGTAGGAAAAGCGTCAGTTTAGAATGAAAGATTGTTTCTTGACGGTCTTTGAATTTCTAACTAGATATTATTGTTCTTTATTATATTAATAACAGAATAAGAATTAGGGTCAGGAAACCCTTCAAGTTTTATTACTTGTTAATTATTGGTAACAGCATTAAAGCCGTAGAAAATCTCCCAAGCTCAGTATCGACGTGTATGCCGCGCTCCTACCATGTTCAATCTTTACCAAAATATAAATAAGAAAGAGGAAGAAAAGGAACCGCAGGTGATCGGTCACGAAAGGTTCTATCAAGAGCGCACATCTCGCTCTAGTTCGCGTCGCAAAAAGAAAGCTCCTCGTCGAGCTCACAGCGCTTCCGAGTTCTCCACTTGCGCCCTTTCCGCCGCCAGTAAAAGGGCAGCTTTTCGGACCCGGAGCCAGAGCTCAGAGAACCGGAGTGAAGGTGGAAGGACCGAGTCGTTCGCTCGAGGTTTTTTCTCCAGACGGTAAATGATTTGGAAATTTCAAAAATAAATAAAGTTAATCGCCTGAGAGGGATAAGCCGTTAGCCAAGAACGCTTCCGGCCCCTGCGGCGTGCATTATTAAATTCCGGCGCTTCGCTATCGATTATTGGGCGATTAAAAATTGAGCCTTCCCACACACGACCTCGATTATTTTTGAACTTTTTCAGGTCGTCGGGAGCCCCCAAACACGAATACAGCGCCTTAAATACGGACGCGGGCAATGAAAAGTTCCGGACAGAGAAACAAGTGCGAAATGGGGCTTTCACAGCTTGCAAGCACTATCTCTCCGATAATGACAGGTACGAGCTCAAGACGCAATTGGGGGAAATCGGCTCGAGAACGGACAAGCACTGGTACAAAACTCGAAATTCTTCCTGACGATACTTACCAGTTTGTTACTTTGTAGGTTTACCGTTCAGGACAAGACTCTCGGGGCCGAAAGGCTGCTCACATTGGTGCCCCTACCGTCCATGTGTCCCTTAAACCCCACCTCCGGCACGCGCGATACCCTCCTCGACTTGTTCCGCGGCTTGCAACACCCTTACATCCATCCTGTACTCGACATCGAGTTCTGGGACACGGGGACGGCCCTTATCAGCCCTTTGAATCCGTCCGGCAGTTTGAAGGACCTAATTTACGCCAGTCCCTGGCACGAAGACTACGACAAAAAATACAACAACAAAGGCGAAGGCTTGCCTTTGCGAACGGTACTCCCCTGCTCTCCCCCTCAAAACCTTCTCTGGTGACGTTGCTGTTCCAGGTCCAGTGTTTGGGACGCCAGATCCTCGAAGGCCTTCTCTTTCTACGCAACCGCTACTTTCCCCCCTTTTATCATTTACACGCCGGTAACGTGATCATACAGAACGGGGTGGCGCGACTCGCCGGCCTAGAAAACCCGCTTTTGGGACTTCTACCTAGGGCCCCCAGCGCCCCCGAAACTCTCGCTTTCGGGTATTTGCTCTTCGAGATGACGGCGGGATACCAGTTGCCCAAGCCCCCCAGTCCAGCCCATCTAGAGCTGGAATTGGAGAGGGCGCCTAAAGTGGCCGACGCTTTGGGGCTCATCTTTCAGAGTAGCAGGACGCCGACTCTGGAGGAGCTGGTTTGTTGCGAGTTGTTCAGAGGCGTCGAGCTGAGGGAGCTCAGAGGAGCGAGCATCATTCAGGTTAGGTCGTCGCCTGAAGTGATCGAGCTGTTGGAGGTCGTGAGGAATCCAGTACCACCTTCACCCTTAAGACGGTAAGACTGCAATCTTGGAAAGTTGATGTTTACACAGAGTTTTTGCATGCAGACGGCACTATTCAAATGATTTAGATCCTTGGTTTGCATGAGGTTTTGTTTGGTAAGATCTTTTCCTTCCGGTTAGATCGTACCGATTAGAAACTTAGACTGTGTCTTATTCTAGAAAAGATGTAGTCGTGATTATAGAAGACAGGCGTCTAGAAGATATAATAGAAGAAGACAACGAAGACAGTGATTCTAACAACGCCAGTGATAATCGGTAGTAGAATCGTTGCCCGATTGTAGCATTTAAATGAGTAGAATAGTTAGTATAATCAACATTTAAATGCCTCTCAATTACGCAAATTGTGTGCTGTGTCAAGGCTTTAATTGGATGTTATTGTGTGGCCAAATTTTGGACCAACATCTTCATTTATTGTGTTATTACAAGAATATTACTAAATGTATTTTCATACGGATAATCAAAAGTGAAAAACTCTCAGCACTACTTCATATTTTAATAACGATTAGAATAGCTATAGCAATAATTACGTTGATGTCCGGACTAGTTCGTAGACCACTGTATTCAAGAGTCAAACCTCGAGAAGTACCACCAATCCAATCAAACTTCTCCGAGCTTTGCACTCTTCAGAGAGGTAGATCTAAACCTTATTTCACTTAGCATAAGGTGGCGGCCGTCCTTTAGGACTGACTAGACAAGGCAATATTTTATGGCAGAAAACATATCCATTACCGTCCCAACGTGACCGTCAATTTTGAAAATCTCTTTGTTTTCTAGATTACCATTAAGTAGATCGAGGATCGCTACCTTTAAACGACGCAAATTTCAAATCAAACACTTCGGTTATGCCAAATTTGGGCGTAAAACTTATGTGAAATTGTTATACGACAATCACACGAATAATGTCAAATGCAATATTTAACTAGTGAACGAGTCTTTCTTTCATGTGTAGTGAACATTGTAGGTTATTGTTACTCCAATAAAGCTAATCGCAAAGTTGCTTCTCGTGTTTCATTTCCGATCTATATGTTTGGAGTTGTCTACATTAAAAAAAAAAGTGTGTGCTTAAGGCCGCACGACAGAAGTGAAAACTTCTGTGATGCTCGTTACTGATTTTAAGTAATAATAATATGTAGGTACCTAGATCATAGTACCTACCTACTTCCTACTTGGAGGAATAAGGAGCAAGGCATAAATAATTAATATTATTTAAATCCAATGCTGTTTTTAAATAAACATCAAAAATCTGTATTTTTCACTGCAAATACGTCCGCTTTATCACATTTCATATTTACTCTAAACGAACAATTTATTTGCTTATTATTTTTTCTTTTGTTGACTTTTCTGTCCGCTTGTAGAGGTAGAGCTTGTGCCAACTGTCATGATCGATGACCTTGACAAAAGCTGCGCGAAGGCGGAGTCCAATTTTGATAAGTGAAACGTAAAAACGTCGGTCGTTTAGTTCAAATTTTCAGGGTGGCGGCAAATTTGCATTTTACACTGTTCAAGGATTTGGATTAGAATGTCCGACATTATCTAAGGACTTGTCGGCTTCTCGCCAAATAAATATCAACATAAATTAGCTCACAAATATGTAAAGCGTGACAAAATGGTACCGATGTTTTTAGTTCGAATAGTACAGACGCTTCGGTACGCATTTTGGTTTCTGCGTCATCGATCATGAGAGTTGGCACGAGCTCTACATACCTACACTCTGGCAAAATTTGTGAGGTTAGGTTTGGATGTTTTATTTTCTTGACGATGATATTGAACACAACACAGGCTTCATAGCAATACACTGTATTATGATAATTTGTCCATTTTCTCTTCACATTTTGCTACACAAATTTTTTCAATAGATGAATTGTTGAAGCCATACAGGGTCTTTCACAACTCGCGCCCTAGAGAAAAAGGGCACCCGCCGACGACAATAAGTTGTCAAAAAATAGAATCAAAGAATTTATTACTGCCTTCATAACTGAGTTACAAGACTTGTAATTCTACCAATCCCAGAAGGGCATCTCGAGGTGTGATGTTATTTCAACCAAATAAAGCCAGTTGCTAGGTTTCAAAAATAATACCATCAGTTACAAAAAATGTTTGGGTTACTGTAATTTTGACACATTAGATTTGACTTTTCATTCTCAACAAATTTAGGTTAACAATCTGAAATGTTAGAGCTGTCATTACATTGCAAGTTCAGATGTCTACTGCAAGGCGTATGGGCGATTCTAGGAGATGCTTGGGATGTAGCGACTCCACGGGCCTGAGCTGAGCCACCAGTGTCGGATCTGACAATAAATCGGTTACAGAGGCTCTGATGCGCAAAACCCACCGATGATTTTTGGCTGGTATGACCAGGTTATTTCTGCCGGGAAAACGTTCTTCGAAGACTCATGCTGCCTCCCTGGCGTTACGCTCACATTCCCCAAAAATTATTATCATTTCTAAATAATCAGCGGCTGAATACATTATTGTAACCAAATAAACAAAGGTTTTTTATTACAAATTTAATTTGACAGTGACATCTTTCAAAAACAACTCCAATCGCCCAAATATTTTAAAGATGTTTTTTCTTAAATGAAATCCTAGCAACGTAAAATTACGGCAAACACACCTTGGAGGTGTAGATCTCTGATTGGTTAACTTTAAGTTGTCTTTTCTCGAATATCTTTTAAGCTAGATTTTTTTTTCTTCAAAATTACACATCCAAATGCGATCTCTTGTTTCCTCTTTTTCTCTAGGGCGCGAGTTGTGAAAGATCCTGTATAATTGAGAATTACGTATCAAATCCTACATCCAAACTTACAATATTTGTCGCGTCTTTATCGTTTATATTATATAAAACTATACAGGGTATTTCACGAGTGATAATGCGCCTGACGGAATAATCAATTCAACCCATTCAAAAAGCCGGACATTTTAATGACAGTAGCCAGCTTTTTCGGAAATATAATGTGGGTTGCATTTTAAATTACGTCAGGCTTATTATCATTCGTGAAATATCCTGTATATATATGTACAGTTACTCCTGCAGCTCTGCACTGAGGTCAGTCAGGTCGCGACACAACGTAGGTACAGTCGATGGACAAATAAAACTGGGACAAAAATGCCAATCACATAAGTCAAAATTTACAAATTTGCATCGTTTAATTACGGCTTTATCACAAATAGGTTAACTTTGGTATGACATATTATACAGGGTCTATCAGAACTGGCGGACCAAAATAATACGGTGAATTCATCATCTTCTGGGAATAATAGGAAAACTGTTCAAAAAAATCTATCTTAAATGGTGATTAAGAAAGAAGCAATTTAAACTGACCAATCCTGTTGTTGATGTTAAGTTACCTATAAATTAGTTTTCCTGCTTTATTTGTAACTATGGATGCATTTCTAATGATGCATATGCATTGTTGGGTATCCGCATTGTTTGTGCAATGACGGACGTTTTTAGGTTATAATATGTTTCAGATTATAGTGTTTCTGCTAGGATGCTCCCTATTGGGAAAACGAACTGCCTACTATTTAGCAACAACTGTGGCACTCTCATCACACTGTCCATATAAGACAAGCATATCAAAATATTCTGAAGAAGTAAACATTGCGTTTTTAATGACTTTTGTAATTATCAGAAATAATTTATTATGACATAATATTCAATTATTATGTCTTTGCAACAATCAAATTTGTTTCGATAGTTACTAATATAATTTTTTAAGGTAATTTTATATCTACACGCGATTGGTCAATTAACAACGTTCTTATTTTAAAATCCAATGAGGATGGATTTTTAAAAATATTTTTCCTATTATTCCCAGAAGATGATTTCACCGTATTATTTTGGTCCGCCAGTTCTGATAGACCCTGTATAGACACTGACAAATATATTGACAATTCAATGGTCTGATTTACATAGATTAAATTTAAGTGTCCCAGTTATATTTGTCCACCGACCGTACAATGAAAATTTAAAATCGACATTGACAGTTGATTGTTTTTCGCTCGCTCCGCTAAAAAACTCGACTCCCTTGATTTTAGCTTGCCGTGTCGTGCTGCCAACGATTTTCGCTGAGCTGCGAACGATTTTACCGTGTCGCATGAAACTAATTCACTGCCCGGGAATAAAATGTACCTATGTGGCGCGCCTAAAGAAGTTTTCACTTCAAAAACAGATGAGTTAATCGTTGAGATTTCCAGCCTTTACATAACGATAACAAATCCGACAATTGGTTGGTGTCGCATAACCTCCACTGATAGTGTACAAATGTACTCGAAACCGGTCAATCAATGATCCCACCACTATCAGAGATAACTTCGCCGACTCTTGCACAAACAATCTCGTCGCTTCGATCAGGGTTCACCTTTCAATATCAACGGGCACACACTTGCTCATAATTTGCGTGTCGACCGTCATTCTTTCCAATTCACAATAGTGCGTTAATCATCAACGAAACACGTAAGTACTGACGTTACCAATTAGTTTGCTATTCGCTAACACGAACTAAAAATACATTCAACAACTACTACCTATTTCAGTTCCACGCTTTTCATTCAGACAAATGTTAAGTGACGTCGAAGACATGTGTTCGCAACCATCAAAAAGAACTTTTCTGGATTACATCAGTAATCTAGACATCACTTCGGAACCGAAGTACATGCGTCTGACTGGAATTGTTTGCACTATCGGTGATTACTTTTTTGAAAACATCTCCATTATATACTTGTACGATTATTGTAACTTCAGGTCCATCATGCCGCGATCCAGCAATTTTGGAAAGAATGCTGGAAGCTGGCATGAATATAGCCAGGCTGAACTTTTCTCACGGTACTCACGAGTATCACGCCGAGTTGATAAATAGTATCCGAACAGCGGTGTCTAATTACAGCAAGAAAATAGGACGGTACCATCCTCTTGCTGTTGCAATTGACACCAAAGGATCGGAGATTAGAACGGGAGTCTTGGAAGGGGTAAATTTGTTTGAATTCGCTTATCAGGTCTACACCTGTTGTGTGCATGCAGGGAATGTCGGCAGAAGTTATGCTGGAAAAAGGAAAAAAAGTGACCGTTACAACTGACAAGGCGTATGCGATGAAGGGCAACCAAGACACCATCTACGTGGATTACGAGAACATCACGAAAGTAGTGAATCCCGGAAACCAGATTTTCATAGACGATGGCTTGATCACTCTCGTATGCGATTCGATCAAGGGAGACCGAATGGCGTGTTCGGTGGTGAACGGCGGTCTCTTGGGGAGCAGCAAAGGCATGAATCTTCCCGGCATCGAGAAAGACCTCCCCACGGTCTCCGAAAAGGACAAAGCCGATCTGAAATTTGGCGTTGAGCATGGAGTAGACTGCATCTTCGCCTCGTTCACTCGAAACGCCGACGAAGTGCGCCAGATCCGCACCATCCTCGCCGACAGCAACATTCGTGTCATCGCCAAAATCGAAAACACTCAAGGTGTCACGAACATGGACGAAATCATCAACGCGGCTGACGGGATCTTGATCGACCGAGGAGATCTAGGAATGGAGATATCTTTTCAGAAGGTGTTCTTGGCGCAGAAAGCGATAATCGCGAAGTGTAACAGAGTCGGAAAACCTATAGTTATTGCGACTCATCTGCTCGAATCCATGGTGGACAAGCCTAGACCGACTCGCGCCGAGAGTTCGGATGTTGCAAACGCAGTTCTTGATGGTGCGGATTGCGTGATGTTGGCTGGGGAAACGGCGAAGGGGTTGTATCCAGTCGAGTGTGTCAACACGATGGCTAGTATCTGTAAAGAGGCAGAGGCGGCAGTTTGGCAACAGCAGCTCTTCAGGGACCTCACCACTGCGGTAAATGTCACTAACGACAAGTGACAGTTGACACGTGTCACATTTTAGATTGCTTTGCCGCTGGATGTGGTTCAAACTACGGCGATAGCGACAGTCGAGGCTTCGATGAATGCACAAGCTTCTGCCATTATCGTCATTACAAAAACGGGAAAATCGGCACAGTTGATTTCGAAATATCGTCCTAAATGTCCCATCATTGCAGTAACGAGAAACGTTCAAGTTGCCAGACAGTTGCACTTGTGCAGGGCTATTATGCCTTTGTATTTTGAAGGTTGGTCATAATTTTAGTGTCAAACTTTTCCAATTTGAAACCTTACAGGTGAAAGTCCGAACGAATGGCTGAAAAATGTTGAAATGAGAGTAGAAGCGGGAGTTAATTACGGAAAGTCGTTGAAGTTTATCAAAGACGGTGATTTGGTTGTCGTCGTCACCGGTATACATCAAGGGGCTGGGTTCACAAACACCCTTACATTATTGTAAGTATTGTAGGTACAGAAAGCGTCACATTGAATACACTTCTGTTTTAGGACTGTCAAATGAGGTGGCATTTACGAGTATTTCCATTGTTATAGTACATTTATATTTGTTATGAAATTTATTTTGCTGAAAAAGTTCATAAAAAGTATTTTAGTAACGTTTTCTGTATTGTTTATTCCCTTCTATAAATGCATCCAACAATAAACAATATCTATGTACAACACTTCGTTGTAAAGATTTATGCAGACATTGAATTTTCAAGAATCTGAATCTTCAGTAGAAGTGTGTTAATCGGTGTAGAATTGGTTGCGGACCCTTTATTCAATTTTTACATTTGTAGGAAACAGCAATCTAGTTTTAAAAAGAAGACATTTTCATTCAATACTCGCAAATGTTCTGTTGCAACAAATAATTTGTAAGATAAGAAAAAATCTTGAAAAAATGTGACCTTAATCATACGGAATGTACACAAATGGTACATAACCTCAAAGTTGTTAAACTACGTGGTAATTGCATATAACAAGTAAAGGTATTTACTTTTTTTTAAACAAAATTAGATATGTTTTGAATGAAATTTTACCATTTTAGGTTGGCGATTCAAAATAATTTGAGGTATGTATGTATTTAAATTTAATTAATAATTCGTAAACATGATTAATAATTTAATTAACAAATAAATGTGTTGTCATAATTAGAAGGAAGTGGACAGAGTAATTGATACATTAGATCTATACTGTGCGTTTAATTGTGTGTTTAAAATAATCCTCAAATAAATAACTAATGCGTAATTCGTAGCCAACGAATCGTACGCGGTGATTTGCTAGTTGCCGAATTAAAAGGAATGTATTGCTTAATAATGTTTTAGGAAATCTAAAGAAAAAGAAAACAAAGCTTTTTCAATAATATCTTCAATGATGTTAACTACATACTTTCTTTATGATATACAGAGTATTTCACGAGTGGTAATGAGCCAGACGGAATTGAAAATGCAACCCACAATACACTGGCAAAGTAAACCTGGATATTTTTCACGTCCATATCCAGGTTTACTTTGCAAAGGTATTGTGGGTTGCATTTTCAGTTCCGTCGGACTCATTATCACTCGTGAAATACCCTGTATAGACATTTTTGAGTATTGGTGCTTTATTTAAATTAAGAATTTCGTGTTTATTTTTCTCGTTCGGTGAGTTCTTTTAACAAAGCCACATACGATCCAAGAGCCTTCATGAACTGCAAATTTCGTCAATGACACTTTGTAAAAACAGTTGTTATTTATGTACCGTTATATAAGCCGAAGCAGACATTGAAAAATAATTTCCAGCTCTCGTGTATACCGACTTGCAGACTCTCATCTGGACGATATTAAACATCTTTTGGAAGTGCAAATCGCACAGATACCAAGGTGCTTCGTACATAGTCCACAGAATGTCGGCGCTCTTAAAAAGAAAATGGTTTTCAGAAACATTTTTTGTCAACATACCTGAGTTAAGATTTGGCCACTGTAAGTATAAATCAAGAGTTCCACACTCGTGGACATGACGTAAGTTGCCAGCCCAAAAATCATCGCTTGCTCTCCGGTCTACGAGCAAAAACGTCAAGAGATTGAGGGTGACACTCTAGCTTAAATTACTGTAATTAAGCTGAACGCCATGAAAACCGTGTTGAAAATTGCTGCTGAAATTTTCCCCATCAGGAATGTGCTCAAGATGTTATTTATGTCGTCACAATATTTCAGTAGAAGTTGGTGATGCTGTACATTTTTTTTGAAGTAGTTCGCGTTTATACGCCGAAATTTTGGCAGTCTTGTTATTACCAGGATGTCTTCGTATTCGGAAAGTGAACAAGTGTGAAGATTGTCACTAAATTCCAAGACTGCGTTTTTTGAGACTTCCGATTCTAAAAGTGCTTTGTAAATGTTGTTTCTGAAGTTGCTACCTAAAATTTTGAATTGTTGACTCATCAAAATCGCGATACAAGGAAAAACAAAATCCAAGACCGCGTAAATCGTCCCAAGAGTGGTTAGGCAAAAGACTTGCCATAAATATGTCAGCTCGTACCACGGAGATTGTTGGTGATTATAAGGAAACCAGGCTACAATAGGTAAATCCCTACAAAATTCGGATAAGAGAGTTTTGATTTTTATTTTTCTATAATCAATCGGACTTTTTGCGTCCTATTAGTGAGAATATAGTGGGCATTAGACTGCTAACGATGCAATTGCAAGTCCAATAATATGCAAATTTGTCAGATAATTTCGATGATCGCTCCATTGTGATATACTCCATCTTGTTATCAGTTTCATCGGCAAAACAGGTGTTTATATTTTGTACAAGTTCCAACAGCTTGCCAGTTTTTATGAAGAGAAAAGTGAAGTTTATAAACAGTGAGAAATAAATAACTAGAAAGAACATTTCACACTAATACAAAATTTGTTTTGGGACGTACATACCTGTGTTCATTATGATCATCGCCTCTTTAATTAAGTCAAACGAAGTTTTATACAAGTAAACAACACACTGAATAAAAGTAGTAATAAATGAAGAGACGTAAAAGAATGCCCAGACGAAATAGAGACATTTTCGTAATCTAGACTTTGTATCGATGGGATACAAAAGTGACAGTTTTAGCATGAAAACTGTTCCCTCAAGATATTTCAGTTTGGTCATGGTGTGAGTAAAGCAATAAATGATGGTCGAAGCGATCATCTGACCTTTAAATAGTGAACCGAAATAAAAATCTTCCAAACTAGAGTAAGAGTTAAACCTACAATTAGTAACAAGCTGTTGATCCGAGAAATTTAGTTCAACTTGGATAATTACCTTCGATAAGTTGAAGGCTGGTAATTTTACTTTGTGTACTTGGAGCTAATAGTTAAACGCATCAATAACTAATAGTACCTCTTAACTAGTACCGTATCGAATATTTGGAATAAATTTAAATGCTGATCGCAAGCTTCAATTTTTGTTTCTATCACAGCTTACATCCAACAAAACGGAAATGAAAATAATGTATAATAATAGTCAAGGAGATGACCTCCCCCGTTCAGTAATCCAAACGTTGTTGCTAGTTACTTTTATTGTGGCTACCGACATTGACAGTTAAAATTTGTAAGAATCGATCTAAGACTCGACTTTTGTGTTCTATGGCCAATTGACCTACCACATTATTTTGATTAGATAGTACATATTAGTATTTTGTGGCATGCAAAAATAAATAAAATAATATGTGACAAATACCTCTGTGGGGGTTCCTACAAATGAAATGATGAAATGCAGCTTTTATTTTTAATAACTAACTAGCCCACAGTACAACCTGTGATCAAAATACACGGAATTTATTTAAACACGTAAGTAAGTACTGAATAATCCCGCGTCAATGGAAAAATATGCGTTTTTTGAAAAACGTAAGAATACGTGAAGAAATGGCATCGCAATTTAGCAATAAATTGTGGACGCGCCACTGTTTTGGTTTCATAATAGAAATCATAAAAGTAATAGTAAAGAAAAAGCGAACTCTCGCTTTTTACACGCTTCATACACTTTTTGTATGACAAAAAAGGATCTTATTGGAGGTTGGGTTGGCGTAAATCAGTTATTAGTTGCAGCTCGACACCGGTGCAGTGTAACAGTGTATTAATAATCGTGTATTTGTTATTAAATCGTCTTTTTTTACAAACGTGGACGGATGTGGTGCTAACTGTACCGGGAATAGAACAGTTATTTTATTTATTGTTGGTGATACTGATAATTTTACTTGGAAACACATCTTGCCGTGCATCTTGCCTACTACCCTGAAAGGTGGATTGAACCAAACGGTCCAACGATACAGATAAATTCGGTAGAAGAACTAACTGGACGAGGCGTAGCAACTGGTGCCCAAATGCGGGAAAATCGTGAGGTTTTTCAAGGGTCCGTGCATCAATGGCGCGAAGGACACAAGCATGTATAACGTATGAAGGACAACATTTTCAGCATTTACTGTGAATAAGGTACGCTAAAAGTAATAGCTATAGTCTGTCTCAATTCACAATTTTAAATTTCCACAACCTGTTGAATTATGTTGGCAAAATACAAATATTTCTAAATAGGAATTGTTATAACTAAAGTCTGTTTTTTTTTATAATCCAACTTTCTACACAACACTAAAATTTGCATGGACACTACCTACTTTTAGTTGATTTCCTTTAAGGAAAACTAAATACATATTTGTTTGAATCTTTTAGAAATTATAAAATAGAATAAAACGTATGTACCACGGGTCGATTATGTCCCTCGGAAATTTAAAAGCACTCGTGCCATAATCTCCTGATTATGCCTTTAATACATAATAGTAGTGTATTTAATGAGTTTGTGCTTGACGTTTCGTATTGACAAGTTGTGACATTTATCAAAATCCGTTCACACAGGAGAAAATTCTCAAATTTTGACAATGTCCAACAAAAATAGTTATTTAATAAACTACACTGACCGGCAAAAAAAGTGGGACACCAAGAAAAATAATATTATACTAAAATCATTATTACAAAATTAAGTAAAAATGATGTCATTACTTGTATTCTGTTCTTAAAAATATACCACCTAACAAAGATGTCATTTGAAAGGCTTCAATTAACACATTAACAACAGAAAAGAAAAATACAATTATAAAAAATAAATAAACAAGGAACATGAACGCCTCTACTTAATTCAATATTTGGTATTCCCGCCTCTTGCCCTTATTACAGCTTCTAGCCTTCGTGGCATTGACTCGATTAAGTGCTGAATTTCTTCTTGAGGCGTATTATCCCATTCTTCTTGCATGACTCTTCGAAGCTCTTGAAGAGACACCAGCTCACCACGCCGCGCTCTAACCTGTTTGCCGACAACGTCCCATAGATGCTCAATGGGGTTTAAGTCGGGACTACGTGCTGGCCAGTTCATTGTATCAATTCCTACATCATGAAGATAATCTGTTACAATTCGAGCAGTATGTGGGCGAGCATTGTCGTGCATGAAAATGAAACCATCGCCTGCTAACTGGGCAAAACCCACGACATGGTCTTGTAGAACCTCCTCTATATACCTATGGGCTGTTAATGTGCCTCTTTCAATAAAAACCAACTGTGTACGGGCTTCCCAAGAAAAACCTCCCCATACGATAATTGATCCTCCATTAAAACTGAGCCTTTCAGAAAAATTGCAAGGTGCATAGCGTTTTCCTGGTCTTCTCCAAACTCTCGCCCGTCCATCTGGAGATCGGAGAGCAAATCTCGACTCATCGCTAAAGAGTACCGACTTCCATTGCTCTAAATTCCAATTTAAGTGTTCCTGTGCAAAAAGTAATCTGGAAACCCGATGACCTCTGAGAAGTTCTGGTCCAGTTGCTGGTCGATAGACCCCTAAATTTGCTTCGCCAAGTCTTCTTCTTACAGTCCTTTCATTCACGTTGACCTCTCGTACCCTTTCCAGTTGATTTCTTATCTTAACTGCCGTCATATGCCGATTTCTCAAACTAAGCATCGTAATGTATCGATTATCACGAGCGCTTGTACTTCTTCTACGTCCTGATCCAGGTCTTCTGGTGTACCCTCCAGTCTGACGAAAACGAAGTACGGCTCTATGGACACTGGATCGTGCAAAACCAAGAGAATTCGCAGCTTCGCGAATGCTGAAGCCCACGTGGACTAGAGCTATAGCTCTTGCAGGATCTTCTTGCGATAATGGCATTTCAATGACAAAATGACAACTTGAATAACAAATTTGTGAAAATTCCATGACAACAATGTCAGAAATGCTTTTTTTTAGGACGAAAGAAAATAAACGCCATCTGAGATTTTAATAGATTTAAGAAAAACTCAACAATTGAAAGGTAAAACCCAGTAAATCAAAAGAAAATTGTGGAGAATAGGAAATAAAACAAAAATAAACTTTTGGGATAAAAAAAATAACGTACATACTTAAATATAAATGAATTTTTTTAATGTCCCACTTTTTTTGCCGGTCAGTGTAGTTTGTTAATGATGGCGATTAATAATCGAAACTGTTTAAAGCACGAACGAGTGTAGCGAGTGAGTGCCTTTAATAGTTGAGATTATTAATCGCCCATTAACAAACGAGTGGATTACAAAAATTTTTCGTTGACCGCAAACTTTTTTTTTTTGGTGACAAATTTTGAAATTAAAGCCAAATCAAAACCAATTTCATCTTTTTCCATAAAGATGAGACCTTATAAATACCTTCATTCTTTTTTTGTCCTCAGGGTAGGCCATTTTTAAATTTTTCAACACTTTCTATTCACTTTTCCACAAAGAGTGTCAGAAGACGTCAACTCCATTCACATTCAATTTCACGTAAAAATCACGGTTGCTACGGAAACCTAGTTACCTTTGAAAAATATGACATGCGAATTATAACCAAAAATGTCGGTTTTTGAAAAAGTGAATTTGTAATTGTGCAGTTATGGTTATGGAGCTATAAAATATAGAAAACCCTGCTGCACTACCTGCTGCAGTGTTGGTAAGTGCAAACAATGCATGTTCGAGGTTGTTTATACATCAAAATTTAATCAAAACCTCAAAATCGCAAAAATCGTTGATTAATGAAAAATAGTGTATTAATGAGGTCCATTAATACACTATAATTTAGACAAAAGAATTCATTAATGTTGAAATTAACAAGCGGTCAACGGAAAAAGTATTTATTGTTTTCAACTGTCATAAATTCTCATTTTTTTCCTTTGTAAACTGCCTCTTAACTGCCCTAAAGCAAAATGAGCAGATAACGAACCGTTTCCCTAGACAACACTTTCAACGTTACATTTCTGACAGGTCTTGAAAAATTTGTCAAAACTGTCAAAAGCAAATGCGAAACCATTTTTAGCTTCAGGGACGTCGTTTCAAACAATTTTGTATGCAACTCGTTTCTGGGTAACTTGGGCTTTTCTAATTGCTCGAGAGACAAGATTAAAACACGAGCGTAGCGAGCCCAATTTACACAGAAACTCGTTGCATAAATAACTATTTGTTCGTTTTTTCAACACAATCGTTTTCGTTGTACATACATAGTTGTTTTACCATTTCACTTTCGTTTGCTCTACATTAGCGGCGACCACAGGCCGGAGTGAGGTGAATTTTGAAATACCCAATTTAAGCTATCGTAAATCATCTTCAAATGTCTTGGTTGTTTGCGATTTTAAAACATTTCCGCCTATTTTGATTACACTCTGTATTTATGCAACAAGATATTTACTTCTTCGTATTGTTGGTTGCATACATTCGAACAAAATTATTTTGTTGGTGATTAAAAAATAATTCGCATATATTACAATTAAAACAATAATAATGTATTGAGTAAATGAATTTATTGTTCTCAATAAAGCTAATAAATAAGCCCCATCCTCACTTTGAATGTAATTTTATTTCACGCACATCTGTAGGTACATTTGCATAAACTACCTACATGTTTAAAATTTAAATTATGACAAAGTATGTGTTTTATTTTAACAGTTAATCCAGCGAAGTTTCTGTTTTAATTTTCGTCCCGATCAGTGATTCGCAATTTTTCATTATTATACAGGGTTATTCTAAATAATCTAAATCAACGGTGGTCATAATCTCATCCTAATATGTACTTACGCGAAGTAAAAACTTTTTTCCTGTCATCGATTCAGATGACTTAGTAGGGCAGGGGTACATGTGCATTATCTTTCAGAAGAATGAAAAAGAAATGAAAAAGGGGCACGTCAAATATTTTTAGTCAAATATAGTAGCACTCGAGAACAAAAGGTTGGCCACCGTTGTTCTAAATGATTGTAGTCGACGTAGGCCATGCTCATGTTATTACATTTTTGCCGCTTTCATGTGAACTGTCAGTTTTGTCGCTGTCACTGTCGTTTTTTAGGTGAAAAGTGCGGTGAAGGTTTTTTTTTATTTATTTTTGTTAAATTAACGATTGAATCCAAAAAAAATGAGTTGTTTTGCACCAGTGTGTGAATGGTGTGTACTCACTTATTCACATCATTTTGATGTTTTTTTATGTGGAGCGGCAACAATGAATTTTACATTCAGTTTTCACGCCTACTTCGACTACAATCATTTAGAATAACCCTGTATTACCCTCGCTCACTCAGTAAAGCTATTGGTCAAAACACATTATTCAAAATTTCCTTAAACGTTTTTATTTCATTGGTAACGTAAATATGTAGTACCGAGTTTCGTACAATAACATAAAGTAGAGTTTTTTTATTTAATTAAAACATTTTTCAAAAAACACTTGTTTGCTGAAATGTATACATTCAATAATTCATATTACACAATGTATGCATTTTTTTATTTCTTAGTTGTTCAGGACGCTATATTTTACCTGTTCTTCCATCACAGCCTGGCACAGTGTATAACACCCCCACGCCCCACGACGTGATCTTTTCTTTTGACCCTCCCCCTTAAATTAGCCCTCTGCGGATGGTGGCGCCTATTTTGGAAGAAGTGACTGATATAGTATAATATATAATTGATGTCCTCTACAATGTGTAGTTCGCACCATCTAATAAACCGGACAAACTGTCAAACCTTTTTAACTTTTTTAAACAAGCAAGCACTCCCCGTATATTGAATTTCTGGTTGACTACGGATCTCAACGGAGATTACGAGGACTACCGTCGAACTTGTTAAAATTCAGTAAACACAATTTGCAGACCATTTCGTTTTATTTATTACCTTATTTGCAATTAATAGCTTTTTTATGGTTGTCCTGTGAGTTATTTAAATATCGCAACTGACCCAAGTCACTAAAAAAATTCAATGGTATTTTCGCTCATTAAATCGTCAATTTAATTTCGTCCCAATTATGGACATGTTTTTTTTTTTTTTTTCTAAAAATGTATACCTAAGAGCTGTCTCATTTCATTTTCTTGTAGTTTTAAAGAAATTATCTCATTTTTATCATTAGCTGTTCTTGAGAACAGCAATTTTAAGACACACACTGTAATATGTTTATAAAAAGATAAAACAACCGTAAAATAATTACTTTTAAAATAAAGTTTGAACGGAAATTTTCCCAAGTTGAGACCGACAAAGAACCTGGCCTCTTCATGATATGATAATACAAAATGGTGAACTCGTACTCCCATTTACGATTTTTTGTTTACAACAAAGAAATGGTTCAGACTAGGATGTCCACATTTTTTGATGTTGCAAAATCATTCGGACGTTTTTTTTCACGTAATTCCAGATTTTTTCCGTTCAAAGGGGTTTAAAACGGGATGATCAATTTCTAAAATCACGAAATATCAAATATGTATCTATTTTATAACACTTCACAGACACTGTGAAAAGTTGTCGCCGTTTTTTTAGTTTCATTATTAACTAGAGAATCATGACAGCGATGCTGATCCATTTGTCGGATCGCTCAACTCATTTGTAAAGTTTCGAAATAAATCACCCTTCAGTAGTGAAGTTGGTAAGTCAGTTGCCGGATTGTGACCACCTGCTTGCGTCATTTTTCTAGAGTAGAAAAAGATCGATGCGCGGATTTCGAATCTCAATATCGCAAAATGAAACAACATAAATTAAAGTAACTTGTCATGTTGAAATAAATAAAATCAGCTATTTACAGTAAGTACAAAGTTTAATGGCAACAAGCTTCAGGTTTTCGTTCTTCTCGTTAGGAACTAAAACACTCTTTTGTCGTCGTTTTCAGTCATTGTCGTCTTTCTTTTTCCTCAGTTTCCCTTCTCTCTGGATAGTCTTGGTCACCAGGTCCACACACTCTGCCGTAGCCGGCTCGTCACCACTCACGATACTCGAAAGGGTCATTATGTAAGAACAAGCGATACGTAACACCGATAACTTGGACAGTTTTTGGTTGTGCGAATAGGCAGGAATCGCCCTCCTCAAGGTGTCAAATGCGGCGCTGATCGTGTGCACCCTCGTCCTCTCTCTCGCGTTGGCTTCGATCCTCCGCTCCCTCGTCATGTTCTTGTAGTTCCTCTGCTCCCGGCGCTGAGGCTGCAGCCCGGGGAAAGCCTCCGCCGAGCTGAGGATGATCCTGTCGGTCTCCGCCGAGGTGAGCGTCCCCGGCTGGGGATGCACCGGCACGCGCGGCGGCTCCTTTTCTTCGCGCCTCTTCACCAAAGCCACGGGCTCGTCGTCGCACTTGACCGGAGAAGGCGGTCGGAAGTACGCCGAAGGGGCGGTCGGGACGGCGAAGCTCACCGCCGGTTTGGGGCTCCAGGGGCGGAAAGGGTGCGCCTCGGTTTCAACCTTCACTTTGAGACGCTTCTTCAGCGGGCCGGAGAGGGCGGCCTCCTGGACTTTCCGGGGTTCCGCGCACTTCCTCTTGTTGCGCACACAAATCGGGGAAATCTTCACCTCGACGCTGTCCTCGCTGGAATCGGTCGGGGAGTGCACTTCCGTCTCGAAGTAATCGGCGGAGATGGCCATCTCGGGGGCGAGACACTGACCTGCTATCACTTTTTTCCGCGTCGGACCGTTCGTCATCATATTAAACGAGAGAGCATCGCAACGAAGACGCGACCGAGTAATGGCACTTGCACTTGTGCGATGTTAACTCGCTGGAGGTCCAAACTATACTAAGTTGACATGAAATGTTGTGTAGTAAATGTGAATAGGAGGGGTGTGGGCGCCCTATGTTGGCGCCAGCTGTCTCGCCGCTGTTAGTGTGAGAAGTAACAGTCTTGCTGGGTTTGGAATGCATGCTTCTGGCAGCAGGTGCTCGCCTGCGAGATTATAAAGAGAGCCCTAATAATCTCGACCTGAACGATTTTAGCGGAACCGGGCGGAGGTCATTTAGCTCCGACGACTCCTCCGACCAATCTCTCGTGATTGTTATTTAATTGCAATCGTTAAAGGGGCCAAACCGGGATTACACTAAACGTCCGCTCGACTAATAACAGGACACGGAAATGTGCGACTAGTGTCGCCAAAAAGCGCCACTACGACCTTGACGCCTGTACTCGTAACAACTAGAAATTGTTGAGAATTACGTAAGAATTGCACAGATCGACTTTTACAATCACTACTCTAACTGTGCTTCTGATGGCTTCTAGAGAAAAAAAACTCCAAAACGCCGCCGCCGAGACGGAACAAAGAAATTCGTTCCGACGGCAGCGTCCGTCGCCCAGATTAAATTTATCAAATCAGTTATGTACACGATAAATCGTTGTTAACCCGTCTTATGTTCGCCAAAAAATACCAACAAAATAGTGTGGTTAGAAGTGATTGCTTTTCTCTATTCTTGCTACAGAGTGACAGTCCATAGATAACGGCGCTGAAAGACGGCATGCTTGGAGGATGTTCTTATTATTCATTACGGGTCGTCCTGCTAAAACCATTGCATGTAATTTTTGGACGTTGGCAATATTATGTACAGATTTGGTGCGAACAAAAAAAATCGTTATTGACTTTATCGTGATTTGTTTATTAGATTTTGTCTTGGCAGCGGTATCGGTCACCTACCTGTAAGTGCGATAAAAATCAAACACTGTTAGTCTTTCAGCACGGTCAGATTTTCGACATTGACCATTTTTCCCTTACGTAGGTATCTATACAGATATGATCGCAAAGAATCACTGATGAAACTACGGGGTGATCAAGAAGGACTGTTTAAGTTGGTAACACTGGATCGTATTTTAAATCGTATAACAGGAGTAACTTCCGGTTGTTGGTGGCTTGTTGTTGTTAATGCTTTACCTATATCAGATATTTGTCAAATAAACCAACAAAACATATCCAGTTGCAGTGTCATAAAAAACCGAATTAAAACTTTTTCTTAATTGTACTGCCAACTTAAACAGTCCTTCTTGATCACCCGGTAATATCAAATTCCAAAATCTTGCGCGCCCTCTCTATGACAGTTAGCTGTCAACTAAAATTGCAACCGTCAAAATCATTTTCTAAATTTTATTCCACACAAATAAATCTTCTGCAAGTTTTTTTTACTGCATAGGAATCTCCACAATTTACTATTTTCCTGTAATATTACTTTGATTTCCAATTTATACCTGTTAAAAATGGATGCTACATTAAATCGACGGCGACGGCCCAAGCCGTATAATTTTCCTTATCTATATTTTATAGTGGCCGTTTATTAGAAACCGGAAGTCAATTAGGTTTGGTTTATAATTGGCAGTGCGTCGTCTTGAAAACGGGACCTCCTGTCAATAATAACCTTATGGTCGATGAAGTAGTCGGCCAATTTCCGTACTGTATCATACCGTATAAAATGCCAATAAATGAGTGACATTTGACAAACAGTAATTGAACAATATGACCGAAATGCTGTTTAACATCGAAGACTTTTTACGATCCTTCTACCGCAACCCCTATAAAAAGTACCGTGTGGTTAATTGGTTTTGACAAACACACCAAATCAACAAAGTCAAGGACGGTGTGTTGCAGCAGGCCCTATAGCTTAACCTCAAATGTCAAAAACCCAAAAATTAGTATTAATGCTCATTTCAATAATGCAAACGTTGTTGATCGATCTAACCCGATGAAATTATATGTATTGCTAAAAAAAAAATGAGATTCAGAATACAATTTCATTGTGTTGTGAGAACTTTCAAAAAGAGAATTCGGTAACAACTGAGAACAAGACGAGGCTTGAATGAATTTAGATTTTTAATGAAGTGATTTATAGTTGTCGTTAACGTGGAAAACCTGTTTATTTTTGCGGTTTTTATCCTTTCTCCCCAAATGTAAATACAAATCTAAACACCTGGTTTATTAGTTACATCTTCGTTTTAATCTCGAACATGTAGTTAATTCCTCTAATTTTCAAGCGGTAGCTGTCATTTCAGTCAACCTGTCCTCCAAATTCCTAGAGGCGGAATATTTGAAAAAACAAGTGCACCACGACATTACGACTCCATTTGGAACGGGTTTCATGAAGATAATTTATAATCGACTCCACATGTTCACGGTGCATGTGTATTTTCTTATCCGGTGTGTCACTTTTGTGATCAGCTGCGGCCCATAAAACATCGCCGGGGCTCGGATTCGGTGATTGATAAAACCATAATCCATCTGCGATTAGTCGTGGTGTGACCTTTTCGTTTTTAATCACGTCGAATCCCCTGCGACAACACCTGTCACACAATCCTTTTAAATCCCCATAACATTAAACGATTTCTCATAAATAACCATTTGCGGGAGCCAACGCCGATTTTCCCGGTGGCAGCGTCGCCAAATCGTCGGGTCCCATCACCGTTTTAATCGTTGGTGTGAAATCAGATGTGGACGACGCGGTCCTGTGCGCCACTGGCTGGATCAGTGACCGTGGCCAGCTGGCGCCAGAGTCGCGCCATAAATAATACCGCACAAGTAGTGCTACAACAGAGGAATGCCACTGGCCAGATGGTCGCCCGTCGGAGGCCGGCGACGGTCGTTTGCACCACGAGTCGTCTCTCCGAAACCGAACTAAATCTCCAACTCTGAAAAATAAATCGCAACAAAGAAGACGTAACGTAATTACGTTACGCGCAATTGCCGAAAAATTAAAAAGAATTTTTGAAATTAAAGTACCTACAAGGAGATCAATAAGGACTGTTTGAGTTGGTAACACTGAATTTTATTTATAAAAAGCGCAACTGGAGTAACTTTCAGTTGTTGAGGACTGAAAATACATAATTTTTCTGTATTTCAATTTTAATTTCTTTTAACCGTTAATTTTTACTGTCATAACCTACCATTTTGTCGCTCTTAATGTTACGTCAGATGTCTGTCAAATACAGAATTGACCAGATCAGATATGACATTATGGACACGGTCAAAGCTGACCTGACTGCCGCAACAGACAGACCAAAACCCGTTTGGTGCAAACGACTCGCACCGCCACAGAGCACTTCTCGCTGTCTCCTCCGCTACGAATCCGGCCATAGTGCTGATTTACGACATCGCATCTGTTAGCCGCCTCTTCCCCGCTACACGTGCATGTCGCACTCATCATAGATACACATTTTACAGATTTGTTTCCAATTTGTTGAGGATAATGCGAGCACATGGTCGACGACGCTGACGTCACGGCAGAAATCATGCGGCGACGCTATTATTAAAACGCCATCGGCCCACTTGTCTCGTTCCCTCATCGCCGTCGGCTTAATTGGTCGAGCTACCTTGTTGAAAAATAATCGATGACGTCTGCAGGAAAAGTGTGTGACGCAATTGGCGAATTTACGACGCAATTAACGCTTCAAAATCGTAAAATTTCAACGGTTAAAAGCTGCTCTGGCGCCTGTTCGGTCTTTGTTTGGAGGGAGAACGGAGAAATCGAATTTCGGACCGACATTGTTTTTTGATGTGACCATATAATTAATTATACAACGACGTCTGACCGATTTCACTATTTATTTTACTGTAATTCATGTATTCATCAAGAAAATCTAGTTTCTGTTTGTCAACATTTTTTGACATTTGAATGCGGGCCCAAATTGTCGCCTATTCAATGGTTATACATCCAAAATAGTTATTAAACGGAATGTATAGTATTTTCGAACTTCTTATTAATTATCGTAAGCCGACTTGGGGAATATTAAATTTCAAAATGGCTGTCGACGCAGTTGGCCCTGAAATATGTACAAATTTAAGTTGGCAGTACGACTGTACGGCCATTTATAGTAAATTTAAAGATGTCATTTTGTTCTAATTTTATTCATTAATAACGAACGTCTCATAGTAAAAAGCTTTATAAAAACAATTCGCAAAAATATCACCATAATTTTACAAGTGCCCCGCCTTCACAAGTGTAGAGGTTTTCGTTTTTACTACGGATTACACCTGTTGTAAAACTGTTTGCCCGAAGAGCCGTGAAATTGTCCAGTATTCCATAGATTATTCCCTTTTTCCGTACCTACCTGAGTATTTGGGTTCTTCGAAATTTTGTCCATTTTGTCTATTGTCTAATATGACTAAATACACATTTATCGAAAAGCATCGATGTCATTGTCATCTTGTACAGGGTCTCTATAAATGATTGTCGGGTCCAGCCAGCCATGGAAACTTGTCAAATTTTGAATGTGCCGCTTTGTTCGGCAAATAATGAATGTCACATTTTCAGGTTAGGTTGGTGGCTTTTAACCAGAGACAAGTTTCAACTGTGCTTTACTCCTGCTAACATTAATGTATTTATTATTTAATATCAACACCAACAGGGGAATAATTATTGCCCCCATCGTACCGCCACACAGTGTACAGGAATTGGTATGAGAACAAATCCAAACAGATAAATATTGAGAACACCTTGTCCCCGTATGCCACTATACAATACTGTCTTTCTGTCTGCATTCACTTTCACATTTCTTGTTTTATGCTAGTGATAAATACGACCTAAACTGAATTGTCAAATACGGTAGGTATTGACTCCCATTTGTTCCTCCATTATAAATAAAAGTGTTTTTCATGACAAATAAGTCTTAATGGTTTTTCAATAAAATCAAATGTATTCAACAACATAATTTACAACACTTAATAACGATAACAAATTGGTATTTTTTTTATAAAATAGATTGAAAATGTGCCCCACTTCATTTATTTTCAAAAATATTTTGCAGCATTTCTTGGTTAAGGGTACAGCAACATTGCTATCCACAGTTCCACACACCAATTTTCAAAACATGTAAAGCAGTCAAATTGGTGTGGATTCTCAGCACTCAAAATTCTGAAATTTCTTTCAAATCCTCGAGTATTTCATCAGATACTGGTGGTCGTCCTGATGATTTACCCTTGCTAATTGTTCCGATTGTTAAAAATCTGTTCCCAATTTGTCCAATGTGATTTAACAATCATCTTGAATGTTGTTTGGATATTTTGCTGGAATTCATTTTTACAAACAGATAATTCCCCATTAATAAACCTTCCCTTTCGAAAGTAAAAAACAACAATGAACGTGTTCTGTTCAACAGAATAAACCATTGTAAAGAAAATAAAGCTAAAATAAAACATAAAACATTAGAGCATAACCTCACAAATTTTGCCAGTGTGTTTACCTCTAAAAGCGGACGTACTTGCAATATTTATTGAAAAATACAGATTTTTGGTGTTTATTAACTGTGATTAACTGCAATAAAACGAATATAAGGAACGAAAACTCGACTGACAAGCGCAAACGAAACGTCATTCTAATGTCAGAAGTGACCGTGAAAACGAACTAGAATTTGGCATCGGTTTCAAAAAAGCGGAACAGTAATTTTTTTTTCCATGGCTGGCTTGACCAGACAATCATTTATAGAGACCCTGTACTTGATGCCAATTTTTTAGGTTAAGCAGTAGACTGTCATTATAATGGTACGCAAATGGTAGTAAATGAAATTTGTTGTTAAAGCTGTTCCAGTTTTATTTCTAGTACTAAATAAACAATTAAAATGCGAACAAACATGCAAACAAATAAACAACGATGATGGTTTATGCAACTGTAATTTAGGATTTTGATTTATGCATTATTTCTATTATCATCATCATTTTCTTTAAAAAAATGTTCTGACTCTTGTAAATTTGAGAATTTAATTTGCATAAAACAAAGTCTGACGTGAAAATAATTTGTGAAAAAACTTTCACTGATCGCCGACCCATCGTCTCAATTTGTGGTGAAACGAGTGTACGAGTTGAAGATAAGATTGTTAATCATTTTGTTGATGTCGGTCTGGAAAGAGTGTTGAGCGTTTTCCATTGGAACGAGCACAAATATTACGACCGGTCCAGATGTTGTACCGTAATCTAATAGTTAACCTAAACAGAGGAGTCAAGTGCACATCTGGGATTCTTCGTGAGAGTGGGCGTAACGCGGCACATCTGTTCCGGCGACGGCGGCGTCGATCGCTTCGTTTCCGGCCGCGTCGCCGCCCTTCAGTCGTCACAAGTCCGGCTCCGGGTCCTTCTCGGAACCGCCGGGATGGTGAATACGAGAGCGACCGCCGCACTGACGCCAAGGAGCGGCTCTCTGCCAGACCTCTTTCTCTTTGTCTCCCGTCTCGTTTAACGATCGGATTCCGAGAAGCGTGTTGATATCCTGGTTTCGACGGGCCGGGGACATTCCGACACCTGCGGCCGCCTATTTTCGAAAACGGAACGCGATTTCCTCACCGCGTCCCACATCGGATACGATCTGAGGGGGCATCTCCGGCCACATTCCTCAGTAAACGCGGCTAATTTTATACCACATTGTGTCGGTGACAGCGGGACGGTCGGAATGAGTGAGCGGCGAAGGTTCAACGCGGCGCCACTTTGACGCCGCCGACGCTTTATATTTACATACGGCCGCCGTTGTGTAGACTACAGCACACCTGGCTCGACGCTTCGCGAGGTATTTCTCTGGACGCCCACGCGACCCTGCGAAGCCGCCTTCTCGACGAACCACCGATTAATAAGCCGCAGAAAACCAAATCGCCACAAACTGATGACAGATTTTTCTGCAGTCATTTTTACCCTAAATTGCACAACTGCTTTCTATCCATTCGTATTGACATTCGTGGTTATAAATTTTGAAAACAAATTTTGGAGGTTATGTTGTTTCAAATTTGACAGTACGCTGTCCGCTGTCAATGTTTAGTGTCAACAAATTTTCCAAATCGCATCGAAATTAGAGTGATTAATGAAACCCAACTGAGTTGTGGACGCAAAATAGAAAATTTTCTTTTGAAATTGTCCAGTCCCCCAAATAGCACATTAGCGGCGACTGGCCTGACTAGAAGTGTCAAATTCGGAGCCTGTAATCATGCAGGACGGCGGCAAAAGTCCGTTTAGCCCCCGGTCGCGCCCCTTCGATACTTCCTATCTTGCCACCAACCCGAATTAGGCGAAACAGGGCTTCCGGCCCGCCTGGTATTGTAACGAAGATCTCACATGTGCTTCCGTTCGCCTTGTAAATAAATAACTGGGAGAGGAAGTTTCAGTGTAAACAGTCGCAGGGGCTGCGGTCTAATTCTGGTCCCGGATTCTAATAAAGTCGGTTCGCTTGTGCGATCCACGGTCCGGCCGTGCAGGTAAAAGCAAAGGTCAGACGGACGCAACAGGTGTCTCCTAGCTGTACCGTTCGCACCTCTCCCCGTGCGGCAGTTTAGACAGGTGCGGTGGGCCGCACAGGTGATGTTATCGCATTCCCCCAACGACGAACCGCTCTCGATGAATTAATTTTGTCGCCCGCAGCCGACTGCGTCCAACCACCGTGTCATAATTCTAATTGTCGGGGTAATTAGGCTGACGCCTGTTCGAGGTTATCACCGATTGATGACAACGGCAAAGTGGAAAAGGTCAGCTTCTATCGGTGCTGCCATGTCACAATCAGCACCGCAGATTCGCTTGATTCTTCACACTTTTTTCTATGAAAAGAGTGACCGTATACGTTTATGAACCGATCTAGATATTTGGACATCTCTTAAAAAGTCGAATTTTTCAAATACACACAAATACACTTGTTTATTGACACCTCTTCCCCATGGAAATTGCCGGCTTAGGCACAGGTAGTTGGACAATTGAGCAGACTCATTTTAAACCACTTAAGACCTCGTCATGTGATAATGAGGGTCAGGGTATTGAACAACTCAAGTGCTTTTTACCTGCACACCCGGAATCCCTGGTTCTTATAATAAATTTTTATGAACACGAAGTGCCCATCGAGAGCTGGATATATGTATTTGTTTTGGGCCGATTTAGCTCAGTTCATAAAATGTGAACCTTTCATGACAAGTATAATTGTCATAATTTCCACGATTGTCTGCTACAGTTTGACAACCTGTCAAGATATGACATTTCGTGTCCGTTGCTGTTTTAGGACATTATAACGGGTGTCTGAAAATAAACTTTAGGACGACATGTCGAAAGTGTCCACCATCTGACATTTGACATATTCTGATTCTGTTTTTTGAAAATCATTTACAAAACTGAACAGAAATCATCCGATAAAGTAATTGATAAAGTAAGTTGTATTTAAAGCGGTAATGATCTAGTAAGACAAAAAATAAACCTGTCATTTTATTTTGTTATTCTCTCATTGGTGTCAATATGAATGCAACGGATTATCACTGTGAGTGTAGGAACCAGGTGCGCCATCATATGGAATAATAAAATTTCCCAATTCGATAACGCTAAAGAGCCAACATACGCCGTTACAATAAATAATTGAGTCAAGTTCAACTTTTGCGGTGACCTTCGTTTTCATGTGCTGTCTGCAGTTGTTGATCTGTTAAATGTTATTGTCGATATGTCAATTAAAGAATCACTCCAATTTATGGTCAGAGTGTAAGTCCATCTTCGACGCATTTTCGTATTAAATCAATTACCGACACTGATCATCTACTTCAATTTGTTGCATCTGCTTCGTTCTTTTCTTTATCAAGATTCCACTCTCGATAATGTGTACTGACTCAATCAGTGAGACCGTTTTATTGGTGTTTTATGAAAATCGTAAAACTCCTTTTCTCAACCACCTGAGCTTCGTGTTTTACTGAAAACGGTTTATCTGCGACTCGCCGGCGCCGTAATTATTAACTTCCATTATCCAGCATTCAGGTTCTTATTGTCTACGTTTCTTTGTTCGTCGTCTTAAAAAAAAGAAAGTGACTCACAAAAACTCAATCCCGATGCATAATGCAACAATAAAGGAAGCAAAACCTCGTGCACCTGGCACCATATTTAGAAAATAGAGTTCATGCGACGTAATCCCGTGACTTGACCATTTATGGCCGAACCAGTGCACTGATTGCAACAGTGTTGCCATATTGCAGCCACAAAAATGCCCAAAGAAAATCTTTAAATTGTCCGGACAAGGTTGCATAAAAAAACCATTGGGAACTTTTGACATGGCTACCGACGTATTTCTGAAAGAATTTGTAGAATGAAAGATTTCAAACGGCATAATATTTACACTCAGATTTTTGACAGAATACTAAATAGGTTATTACGCGCGAAAATTTAAATTGACTTTTAATCAGAACAAAACAATAGCTATTATGTACTTTGAATTTTTATTAAAATTATTGCAATGCACGTACTGATGACATTCCAACAAAATAGTTATTTACCCAACGTATGGGGAAAAATAAATTCATTTTTTACTATTGGGTTGGTAACACTTTCCGCGGCGATTACTAGGTTATTAAAATTTAAAGCGTCGGTGGTGTCGGTTTATTCTTCTTGGTCCATAATTTTTCCTGTCATTTTTCTATTTCTGCTATATTTTCGTTAAAATGAGCTACTTTTTTGAATTTTATTCTTATTTCTTTGGTAATAAAATTACTTATTTATTGCGTTGATGAAAATTAATGTTACAATTACAAATGTGACAAAACGCCCATTTTGTTTAAAGTGAATAGACGTTTCCGTCTGTCTTACGTCATTTAACACCAACCTTACTTACAAAGCAATTTGCCCTAGTTTTTGTTGCAAAGTAAAAAACATCAGGGTGCGCGAAAAACGTTTTCCCGCATCTCGAGGATAACCGGAAAATACCTATTTTGAGGTTACGAGTACAAAAAACATTTTGCAAGTACCAACGTAGTAATTAATGAATGTAATTTATTGTTTTTTTTTTTAACTTTTGTTAGGTCTTATCATGTAAAATACGATTCTATCGGTGGAAATAATGTCTGCAAGTGTAAAAACAGCAGACATTTAGGAAATTCCAAGCAACAACTATTTTTTCGGAAAATACCGTATCGTACTTTTGACATTACGTGATCCATGTCATCAATCCGACAACGTTGTTATTACGATGATCTCGATCCCGAGTCGCCCTCGGAAAAAAGTTGGGCAGGGACGGGTTAGAATGGGGGCTGCTACGTTCGGGGGCGAGTTGTCCCTTGACGATCGTGGGAGCCTCGGAGCGACTGTGAGGATAACCGGTAGGCAAGAAGTTGGCCGCCTGACCATATAAGCGCGCGGCTGCCTGGCGCCAGATGTTGATCTGCACCAGCCGCCAGCGCCGACTACTACGGAACACCACCTGCAGGGAGCGGAGTCGACATTCCAAATACGGCCATCAAGAATCCACGCCAAAAACGGATGAAAATCAGGAACGGGCCCGGTCGCAGTCGCCTCGCCGATCACCGAGATTGAAAAAGGGAAATGTCGTTAATTATGTTGTTTGGCATTGGGAAACTATCTTAATTATTTTAATTAACGGATAAACAGACGGCGGACGGCTGAAAACGTCGGCCATTTTACCTCGAATCGCCTCACATGAATATTCATGCACTTTTTATGCAACCCTGCCTCACTGCACTGGATCGCCGAAATCGAATTTGACACGTCGCACAGTACCCAACCGTATAAACTGTGGATTTGAAAATGTCAGATGTCACTGATGCTATACCGTGTTAAACGGTGGATTTGAAACTGTCAGGTGTCACTGATTGACGGTTCAGTTCAGTAATGCCACATAATTATCGATTAGACCTGAAATGGTTGTTAAATATGTCGTCGACGCTATTATTCGTGATTTGGGCGGCTTCGTACGAAAGGCACAAAGGTAATATTTTTATCATCACTGGTCGGGAAGGCGTGGCGTCATTACCGGAGCGCCCCGGAATGGAAATTTCCACGAAAACGCGAGTCCCAGTTCTTGTGAAAATTCGCCGGTGACATTAGCAATACAAACATGGTCATGATGGCGAATTAGCAGGTGTCACACGTGTTGTTTATTTGATAAACAACTCATTAACTGAAAGGCTAAAGTTTTATAAACAAAAAGCTTGTGCGAACGACCTTGGGTTAACAGTAACAGCCATATCGCGTAATAATCAAATTCCATCTCGCATCCGCCTCGGATCACCAACAGTAAATACACAATTTATATTCCCCGGACCGGTGCATTATCGGTAATTGCGCCGGTATTGTTTCGTCAATTGATTATTTCCCTGTCGATTCGATTCCTTCGATAAGATAACTCTTCCAGGTGGAGTACACGCCGATGATCAAGTTATGGAAGGAAGCAGATGGCAACGACAGGTTTGGCAGATGTAGCGCACCTGTCCGGGTCTAACAGTCCACCTGTGCCGGTAAACAGGCGTGCAAACACAACCTGCCTAAACTACCCATCGGTGCTATCATCATTACGTTATTATCTCGACGGTATTCACCTGTGCCGTGTCGCAGCCGTTCCTAATTGAAACAATAGATTTGTATGATAATGGACGCATCTGCTGCGTCTTTTCGAGGCCACACAAGCGGCCGGAATTGTTATTTTTAAACCGCCAACACCGGCGTCGGCTTTTCTGTCGAACGTCATGCAGAGCGGCGACAGATGCGTTTTCTCGCCCAATCAAGGTCGTCGGAACTGTAATGAACGAACGCATCGTGGAGCCTAATACGGAGCGTCCCGATTAAACGACATTTTTACCAATAGATGATCTTTATTTATTTTAGCCGTAATTGACTTGCAAGCCATTTGGGGCGAACCTGGTCATTTCACCATAATTTGATCAATTACAAAATTACATATATTATACAGGGTCCTTCCTAAAAAACGCCGCAAGCGATATCTCCGTTATTTATGGTTCGATTTACAGTGTTTTTATTTTGCTTTTCTTCTTTTGTCAGTTGTGTTTCACGATTTGTCAAATGACTTTCCAATTTTTTAAATGTCAAAATGATATGTCAAATGAAATTCCCCTTTTCTCAAATCACTTTCACTTTATACAAAATGCTTTTCTTATTAATTTAATTGATTTTCATTGTCACAATGGGAAAGTCAATTGACAAATAATGAATTACATTTGACAAAAAAGGAATTCGTTCAACAAATCATCCCTTACTAGCAAAATAAATGGGAAAATCAATTGAGAAATTGTGAAACACAATTGACAAAAGGAGAAAAGCAAAAGAAAAACACTGTAAATAAAACATTTTTTTAATTCCGATTTTGAAAGATAATTTTTCTGAAGCCAACGATATACCAAGTGCACTTAAGAGTAACCGCGAAAATAAATAAATAAAATTGCATTATTGGAGATTTTTTCTTCGAAAAAAATCAGGTATAAACGCTGTTCAAAAATCAAAAAACTATTGTGGTGCAAATGACTTATCTGTCACTGTGATAAGTAATAGGAAATGTAATGAAAAATGTGTGTTATTTGCACCACAATGGTTTTTTGATTTTTGAACAGCTTTTACCTACTATGGAAAACAATCCTAAGTGCAATATTTAGTACATGTTCTGTCATATTATTTTTTGTTTCTGCTCGATTTTTCTTTGAAAAGTAAAACTATGAATAACAAGTTTAGTTTCAATGTGTAAAAAAATCTTCAGAAAGTTTTGTTATTGCGTTTAGGATTGTTTTCCATAGCATACCTGATTTTTTTCGAAGAAAAAATTTCCAATTATGCTACGGTGTGATCAAGAATGACTGACTCTCTTGGTAACAATGAAATTCGGCAAATTTGAAATTTACCATCAAAGGTTCATTTTTGTAATAGCATAAACATAACCGGCATAACCAAAAATGTTTTTAATGTCGTCTCAAGTTAAAAAATTCAGTTAGTGCCAATTACGAGACAAAAAACACCAGTACTTTTCAATTGTTTCATTGCCAACAGACTCAGTCATTGTTGATCATGCTGTATTTTATTGATTTATTTTCGGGGTTACTGTTAAATACATTCTAACATGTGGCATATCGTTGTATTCAGAAAAATAATATCTTTCAAAATCGGAATAAAAAAATATACCAAGCTATTTGAAAAAACAAAGTTGACTATCATCTGACCTTGAATGACTTTTGAAAAAAAAATCTATGTTGTGCTTATAGCGTTTTTAAAGTGATTTATTGCAGTTTTTGTTTTATTCAAATCGAGATATAAACAACGGAGATATAGCTTGCGGCGTTTTTTAGGACGCACTCTGTATATTTCCCTAATTTTTATTAAATGAATTTTAAAATCGAAACTGAATGACAATTTAACGTTAAGTGTATTCTGGGGTGCCTGTTTTTTTTGCCACAAGTAGGCTCTTTCGAGCATAGGGTCGGGCTTGCCAACTACATTATACAGCCGCGAGCAAAAAAAACTGAGTGTCAAAATCATGCTTTGAAGCAATGGAAAATGCTCTATTGTAAAACGGTCCTACGTATCATTACCTATCATCATGTATGAAATTAAATGACATTGATTAATTAATTTTTTGACACCTTGTTGACGTGGGCATAATCAGGCAGGGAAATTTTTTAATTTGTGACAATCTAACCAAATTTTAAAATGACATTGAAGACCAGAATTTTTTGCTCGCGACAGTACGTACAAAAATACATAGAGTATATAGGGTCGGGCTTGCCAACTACATATAGTATATAGTCGTTTTCAATGACATCCGTGCTGTCAGTATGACAGCATGTTGGCATCACTTGTTTTTTCAGTTTAGTAATTTTGAATTTCCTAATTTGGCAATTTACCTTGACGCGGCAAATTGACAAATTGAAATAATTATTTATCATTTCCGACAAAAAATGTAGTCTGATTCGGATTCCGAGGATGACTTCGTTTAACCATGTTTTACACCATGTTGAAGATTGAGTTTTATCGTTTGTTGTTGATGTTTCACGAAATATATTTTTCTTTTACCATAACCTCAATTTCTTGTTTGACATTTTTTTAACTAGGATTTTCCTATACACTGAATACTGGTTATGAATTTGTCAGTACAATCTGCACCAACATATTAAAAATGACACTGACAGCACGGATGTCGTTGAAAACGACTATATACGTAAAATTATTAAATGTCACGTGGCTTTTATGCTAATAACTTAAATTTGCCTAACTGAAACAATATGATCTGTCCACGAGATAACACAACAGGGTACAATTAAGTACATCTTCATTAACAAATGCAAATATATTATGTAAAAAGATGACGATAAATACATTTGCATTTTAAGCAAATTTTTTATGTCCAGATAAACCTGTACCAGTTATCTCCGGTGCAATTCAGATAATAAAGTGAAAACAGAGAGAATAAAAATCAGCGAATATTTTAGACTTGTTTGGAAGATCAACGCTTGTACGTACTATTTATTATTGCACAGTGCGTTATGGAAGAATTTTTACTTTTTCGATAACGATACGTCCTGTTTCTGAGTGACCTAATCGTCGATCAGAGTGTACGGTTTTTGCGGGTGTTGGTTCTTCAGAATTTGGCGCACCTGTAGGCAAAGATGATTCCACCTCGATCCGGTCGATTTAAGGTGTTAATTTTTTACAAAAATAACGTTAACCTCGGATCGTGCGAAATAAATTCAATGACTGAGTAAGGCCGTGCAATATGTTCGGGTTGGTAAATACATATGACAATTAGGAAAAAATGCAGGTTGACGCCAATGACCAACGAGTAAATCAATGGATGGGGAGATTGGACAGTAGTCGCAAAGCGATTAGCAAACTCACTTTTAGGTTTCATTTGATTTACATCAAGACATGGATAAGTTCAAGGCGGAACGTATATTGTAGCCGATGAATCAATGTCCGGCATAAATAATATTCATACAATAAGGATTTTTTACCTTTCATAATTTTATTTTAACAATTTATGGTACTGCCACAATTAATGATCATAGGGATAATGAAAGAAATACCTAGGTAGGGCCAGAAAAAAAAGAGAAGACATTAATTAAAAAGCGAATTCATTTAATCCCATTTTTGAAAAGCAAGAAGCTTTTTACATCGTATGTTGACGTTATTATTCATAATTAAGGCATCTCACATAACTAAATAACCCTATGACGGGATAGAAGCAAGAAAGGGAGAGCAAAAAAAAAGAGAAAATGTAGAAGTAATACAGGGTTATTATAAATGATTGTAGTCCAAGTAGGCGTAAAAACTGAATGTAAAATTTATGGTTGCCGCTCCATATAAAAAACATCAAAATGATGTGAATAAGTGAGTGCACACCGTTCGCACACAGGATTTAAATTAGGTGCAAAACAACTCAATATTTTTGGATTCAATCGTTAATTTTTAAAAATATAATAAAATCCTCATCACCGGAGTTTTCACCTAAAAAATGACAGTGACAGCGACAAAAATTTCATAACATGGGCATGGCCTGCCTCGACTACAATCATTTATAATAACTGTACAAATACCGGGTGATTTTAAATGATTGTGACTTTTTTCTTAAGTTGGGAACATTTTTCATAAATTATTTTGATGAACTTGATACCTTAATCAACACATTGGCGTACGTACGTCATTTTGACATTTTATGTATAGTATAATTCAGAATAAGTGGCATCGCGGTAGGCGTTGATTCTCTAAAGTGAGCTTTATGTTCTGTCAAAAAATTTAGTAAACATGTGAAACCGTCATTATTTTATTCTGAGGTTATACGTTACATAATTTTGACATGGTTTTCACCCACAGCAGAGATAACCCCCAGACAAATAATACAGTTTTCATAAATGAAACAAGGAAATTCCAAATACTTATAACAAGAAAATAAACACAAAACGATTCCCATGATAATATCAAGGCCAAATTAAAAGCGAAGGTTACCAACAGCATCGAAACTAGGGTATTATTAGCAAGGGTCTTGCTGCCAACGTAAATTTGAATTTCCAACGCCTACCGAGATGCCACTTATTCTGAATTATAATATATTAATAAATTGTGTCAAATAGGCGAGGACGCCTATGTTTATGTCAACTATCACATTAAAAAGCAGAATAACCAACAATAATATTACCAACCTATGAAATAAAGTTACATTCATTTAAAATCACCTGGTACTATCGAAATATGTCGAATCCGTTTTCACTAATATTGTAATTTTTTTATCAAACAGGGTTAATTACAAAATCTTGGACATGTTGGAAATAAAAGAAATTAATCCGTCTACTACCTCTTGAAAGATTGACAAAATGCTAATATATGCCGTTCACGATTGTTTTAAACACGCAGAAGGCCACGATATTTTTTTGTTAGATTGGCGTCAGGTCCTGTCATATGACGTTTCGTTATTAAATATTCGTCTTGTTGTCAATTCCCTAATTGATTCAGTGTAATTCAATTATAACCTAAAATAGATTTATTATGCCAAATCACAATATTGCCAACTAAAATGTCAGATTTTCATAGACAGTCCGAATTTGAAACAATCGTGAACGGATAATACGGGGTGATCAATAAGGACTGTTTAAGTTGGTAACACTGAATTGTATTTTAAATCGTATAACAGGAGTAACTTCCGGTTGTTGGTGGCTTGTCGGTGTTAATGCTATACCTATTTCAGATATTTGTCAAATAAACCAACAAAACATATCCAGTTACAGTGTTATAAATAAAAATTTTCTTAATTGTATTGCCAACTTAAACAGTCCTTCTTGATCACCCGGTAGTTTCCATATTTCAAGAAAATGTACAAGTTTTTGGAGCAACACGTTATACCGGGTGTCCACTCTCAAAGTCGAACATAGGCAATTAACACTGTGCATTCAGTTTATAGATATTATGCCATTATTTCGATACATCAATAATGTGTATTAAAGAATTAAATTATGATATTAAAGTAATTAACAATTTAAGCAGTTTTTATTATAAATTCTTTGAAAAAATTACAATGCAGTTCCTACCTTAGTTAATAATAAATCTAAATAATTTGCTGAATTTAAATTTCCCTTTATTTCAAATGTTATTAAAAATCCCAGCCCAGATATGAATTTTTTGAGGATACCGAGTTCTAGTAGGAATATTTACTCGAGGGTTTTCTTGAGCCCAATATCGCGTGTTTTGAACATTTGGTTCGTTATTTAGTGTAAAAGTAGATTCGTCTGCGAAGCAAATTGTCGACAGAAAGCGACGATCATTAGCATGCTCCTGTATTTCATAACAGGTTTCACTCTTACTTTCTTCATCAACAGCAAAAATCTGTTGATGACACTGTGTCTTTTAGGGATGATATTTGTACTTCCTTATGATATTCAGTATCCGCGATTTTAAACTTACTTCAAGAGAAATTTGTCTTAATCTGTATGACGTAACTATTCATTTTTCCGTAAATAATTTTGACAGTAATTTACCAAAATTCGCTGACTTAACTCAACAAATTACTAAATTTTTTGACAAATGCTGTCCAATTTGAAAATCATGGCATGTCATATTTAAAAATCGCCAAGTTTTAAATTAGTATTTTAAAATAAAAATAGCACCTTTAATCTTATTATTAGTATCATTTGAAGCGCAATAATTTTGTCTTTCTATTGATACCATTACCTTACCTGTAAGTTCAATTGGCGAGCAGGAATCAGCAAAAACGTTCAATACAATGTTAATTGCCTATGTTCGAATTTGAGAATGGACAGACGGTATAGTTGTCCTAAAATCACCGAAGGAGCCTGTACTTGGCGCATTGTTTACAATAATATGAGTAAAAAATCTTTATACAGCTATGTCGATACTTGTTGATAAACTAAAATAATTTTTGATTTTCCTGAAACTGTTGAAATACTGTCAAAATCATGCTTTGACGCAATGGAAAAGGCTCCATTGTAAAACGGTCGTAAATATCATAACCTATCATCATATTGTATGACATTAATTGACATTAATTAATTAATTTTTTTGACACTTTCCGAGGATGACTTAGTTTAACTATGTTGAAGATTGCGTTTTATTGTTTGCTCTTGATGTTTCTCGAAATATAAATTTTCTTTTACCATAACGTCAATTTCTTGTTTGACACTTTTTTGTAACCAGCATTTGCTTATTACTCTAAATACTGGGGGGCTTTATTTGAAGTCATTCGCAAAGTTGCGTGTGCGCAAATCAGAAACATGCGAATGACTTCAAATAAAGCCCCCCAGGTTATTAATTTGTGTGTACAATCTGCAACAACATATTAAAAATGACACTGACAGCAGTGACAGCACTGATCTAGTTTAAAACGGCTATAGTTATTTCATTTAGTTCATGTCAGATGATCCACGTTAAGCCATAAGTTTCCAAATCTTTTGCTTTTCACGGTCCTTCTTGATCCTACATTTTTTGAAAACGTGGTAGAAGACAAAGTCATTTTAATTCCTTCGTATAAAAGTTTAGCTAGTCAACCACGCAGGCATGAGCCCCCGCAAATAAAATTGCTATGTCAAGTATCAAAATGAGTGAAATGAGATCGTGTCAAGAAGACGGGTTCGGTGAATGATGATTTCCTCATTCAACGACGGATTGCAACGAACTTCAATTTATTACTCTTGATATTGACACATTCCTTGCAATTGATTGCGAAAATCTCAATGTGCCGTTTTTGAGAAATCGTTCCTTTTGACGTTTCATGTTTGAGTTTTTGAATTCAAAAATGATTCCCGAGTGTACTGGTAACAGTCATTTTCGAATATACTTTTTAACAATTGAAAACGAATCACACCGATACCTACCACCTTTTTTGTCGTCTTATTTTCAATATTGCACCTCTAGATTGTTTACAAATTTAAATATTATCTCCACAAATTGTGAGATTGACTATATAATCTTGTAACGGCGATCGTAAAGATACCGTGACCCAATTGCTGCTAATGCGTTAAACATGAGTTAGTTCATTCATGTCTGGGAATAAATTTGGTTTGTTTGTACAGGTCGTCAGAAATGATTGTATCAATATTGTTCGCTTCGCCCAATATTGTAGCTGAACTTTTAACGGTCTAGATTAATTCGAAATATGGCGATTGGTGTGGTGTGAAGGTGACGACGGAAACTGGAATTGTGCGGAAGGAAAATCAACACCGCATTATCAGATGGCGCCACCGCTGCAATTTTATCGGTTTTTAACGGAAGAGAACACTACATTTTATGTAATTGTAATAATAGATAGCACAATCGGCATAAATCTGCCCCCTTTTTTGTTTTTATTCCAAGTAACGCATCCTTGAATTTAATCTAATTACATATCTTTCACTAATGTAAGTAAAAAAACGAACTCTGATTTAACACTATTTATGTTCGTTAACACATCGTTGTAAATTACGAATTAGGTTATTTTTTTTACTGTCTTATCATAGGCTTAAACGATTTATCGCCATGTCGGTTATCATCGAGTTACGTGGTGATCTTTGCTTGCTTTAATGCAACAGTTTAGCAAATCACTAAGCGTTAATAATCGTATTGCTTTTAAGTCGGCGATCTGATAATATTTCTTGAACAAATATTTTACAGATAAGTCTCAGTCGTGCAGGTGCCGCTTCGCAACAATGAACCGCCCTAAAATTCTCATGACGAATCCGTCGATTCCTCAAATCGCTTTTGACTTATTAGGACGACAGTGAGTATTACAAAAAAAGAAATCATTCAATACCGAAATTTCAGATGTGAGCTTGTACGTGTCGAAAACGAGAAGAGATCCTCGATTTTGGAAAAAGTGGCAGGAGTCGACGCGATTTTTTGGGCGACTAAAGAAACTCTCGACGGAGAAATTTTAGACAAGGCTGGTAAAGACTTTGATTTCGTCAAGTCTTCCCGCAGCATCTGTTGTTTTGCTCGCGTTTCAGGTGCCCAAATGAAAACAGTTGGAGCGATGTCGGCGGGCGTCAACAACATTGACGTTCCCGAATTGAAAAAACGCGGAATCAAGTTGGGCAATACGCCGGGTGTGTTGGACGATGCAGTCGCCGAGATTGCCGTCCTTTTGGCTTTATCTGTGGCTAGAAGACTCCACGAGGGACGCTTAAAAATAGAGCGGTAGGACCGCAACGCGGGTGACGTGATGGAATAAGAATTTGCATTTTGCCAGGAACGAGTGGACACCCAGCTTAACCTGGATGCTGGGACAAGATATCGTGGGCTCCACCGTCGGAATCGTAGGACTCGGAGGTATAGGACGGGCCATCGCGAAGAGATTGAAAGCTTTCCAAGTGGACAAAATTCTCTACACCGGCCACCGCGAGAAACCTGAAGGTAGGAAGAGTCGTTGAGGGACGAAACGAGGTTGTTTGTTGGCGTTTCAGGTCAAGAACTTGGAGCGAATTTCGTTTCTCTCGACACTCTGGTCAAAGACAGCGACTTCGTCATTGTCTCGTGTCCGTTAACGACGGAAACGAGGGGCATGTTTAATGACGATATTTTTTCCAAAATGAAAAGTTCTGCTGTTTTTGTTAACGTGAGCAGAGGCGAAGTGGTGGATCAGGATGCTTTGGTCAGGGCTTTGAAAGAGAAGAAGATTTTCGGGGCGGGACTGGACGTGATGACTCCTGAACCGCTGCCACCGGACAACGAACTTGTCAAATTGCCCAATGCAGGTACGTACCGGCCTCTCAATGTTAACACTACTCAATCGAGATGAAAAAATTACCACTTGCAGTCTTGATCCCTCATTTGGGCAGCGCCACCTTGAAAACGAGAAACGCAATGGCTGAACTGACAGCGCAGAATATTTTACGAGGCCTCGGCGGCGAAGAAATGTTCACTCCAGTTTGTTGATTTTATTCACCATAAAAACTTTATATTACATTTATTACAACAGATATATTGTCAGTCGATGAAGTATTAACTCTTCTTAACCCATTAATTAACACAAACCACTCTTAAACTCTAGAAAGGTATGTTCAGTTACTGATACAATAACGTTTTTTTGTTCGCGTCTCCAATGCTTGAAGAAATAGAAAATTATTATTATTACTGTAGTTATTATTACTAGAGCTACAGCACACAGGGCCACAGAGTTCAGATATGATATGGGGAACCCGGCGTGAATCGAGCAGTTGGACTCCTGTTCGTCGTTGCCGGAGGGACAGTGCCTCAGACCGTCGCACCACAAATCCGAACTTATGCATGCCCCCAGTTCGGGACAACTGCAAAAACTTCTGTAAAAAGTGTTAAACGTCGGGTAAAACGTTACCTGTGGGGGCAGTCGGGAGGGTTGATCATTAGCATGGTGCTAGGTAGTGTAAGGGCCGGGTTTTTAGACACTTCCATCCAAGTGACGGCAAAGTTGCCGATCTCTCTTTGTAAGAACTCGATGATGAAGCTTCGAGAGTTCTTGTTTTGTATCTTGCGGTAAGAGAACAGGTTCCAACCCTCCGAAAACATTTCGACGACGTCCTCGATGCTCTCGTAGTAGGGACATATGATGTGGACGTCTTCGGTGCGTCCGGCAGGATACACGAGTATTCGGTTCTTGCTGGGGCACAGTCTGGAGTCCCTCTTGTTGACCCCTTTGATTTTCAGATAGATAAAGTTGCTGAGGGAGTCTTCGGGTTCGATGAGCCAGGGCTGGTGCAGACAATAGGAGTTCGACTGGTTCTGTTGGTAGCTCTGTTCGTTTTGTTTCAAGGTTTGGGCGTTGTTCCTGACGGAGATCTCTCCGCTGGATCCTTTAAGTCTGCGGCTTTTCCAAGGATTCAGACAATTACCCTCGTGCGTTGGTAGAAACTCGTAATTTGCTTCGAAAAAGTAATTCCTATAGTCCTCTGTGATTTTCATGTTGCTTACGGAGAACTTCACAACGACTTTTCTCGCCGTTTTCGTGATTAAAGTCAGCGGTTCGGAGAAATTGCTGCAGAGACAATCCCTCAGGATTTCGACACCGGGCCAGGGATACTCGTAGATCTTCAAATTGGCCAAACCGTCGCCGTAGGACTTGACCCCGCACACCCACCGTCCTATCTCCGGGTTGTACACGGAGCTGCACTCCTTGTCCCCGAAAGCTGCCTTCAGGAAGGTCACCTTGAGACGCTGTTGTTCGTCGGACTCGAAGTGGTAAGCGCAGCTCACCTCCTCCTGACCACCTCTTCCGTACAAGAAGGTTATCTTCGGCGAGAAGAATCTGCCTGAAACGTCCTTGAAAATCCGATCGCAAGGGTTTCGCGACACTTGCGCGCCCTCTTGCGTCAGATCCACGAATTCGTACCGGAGGACGAAACTGACAGGATACAGGACGCTCCCGTATCTAATCGAATGGGCTATCGTCAGATCGGAACCGGAAGAGACGTAACTTTCGGACAGGCCGCAAGGCCGTGTCAGTCTCGAGGAGTTCTTCAACAGCGAGTGGTCGCACAGCTTGGGTTTGTCGTCTTTGCAGAACTGACCGATCAACGGGACCGTGTTCGGGGACTTGACGTCTCCATCCCAGATTTGCAATTGGACGTCACATTCACCGGTGTTGAAGTCCGTTAGACGTTCGTTGGTCACGTGATATTTGATGAAACTGATCCAGATTATTTCTTTGGGGTGGCCTCGGAAATGGTAATGGCAGGTCGTGTTTGGCGGAAGCGAGTGGAGAGGGCTTTCCAGTAGGCCTGAAGTGTTGTCGAACGTTGTCACGAGGAACTCGCATTTTTTACCGTGCTCGATGTATGTGGGAGACTCCTTGTTCACATAGAAAACCTGTAACATTTTTTTATCCTGAATTTTAAAAATATTGAAATTCTCGAGTACCTAATTTGTTTTGATTGAAAGTTGGTAAAGACGAACTGTTCAAAACCTCGATTTTTTGAATAATTATCGAAAATTCGTCGGCATTTTTGTAGCTGTCATTTTGATGGAAATTGTTCTAAGATTGAGCAAGTGAGGTTATGTTTTTGTCGTATATTTTTTGTACGATAAAGTGAGTTTCTTGTGTTAAATACGTGTTTTTTGCATTTTTCTATAAAAATCCAACTATAAATCTTAAACTAGACTCTTCTGAAGTTTACAAAAAAACGTAAGTGAAGAATAAAATTTTCATTAAAATTTATTGATTTTATTGTAAGCAGAAGAAAGGTCCTCTCTTATTATTGTCATTCGAATTTCCACTGGAAGGGAGCCTATTTCTGCAGAAAATCAGGTCACGTGTCAGCCATCAAGCGCTCGCATAATGGGCGCCATATCTCCCCCGACGTGTCATTCACGTCCTACACTGTTTACATTCGCGCTACCCTACCTCGATTTCCAGCTCGAACCCCGGCAGATACGACAGGGGCAGTGGATGAAAGGGGTTTCCGAAGGGGGAAGTGTGAAACTTGACTAGCAGTTCCGGGCCGCTGCTGATAATTTCCGGGACGGTTTCCCCGCTGCACAGATGTGCCAGGGTGGTGGCCGTCGGTCCCCAACCGTCCAAAATCTCGATATAATCCTGCATCATGTTACACTGATCCCATATCCTGGAACGTCGTCGTGAGGACCTGGGTTCGACGCCATCCGCAACTCACCTTAGCACCCTGTCGCTGTTGTCGAACTTGGGCAGGTGCTCTTTGTGGTGGAAGTTCGCCTGTCTGACAGCGATGAGGGCGTGTTTGTCGGCCGGAACGTTCCGTTCTCTCACTCGGTAATGACAACTGACGTTCCGGGGGTAAATTCCCGGGTAATTGGGGGATTGGATGCGACAGGGGCGACGTGAGCAGCCTTCCAACAGGCGGTCACAGTACGTCCCGATACTGAGCTTGCCGCGGTAGGAGCGTTGCGTCGCGTTGCCGTAACGGATACGGGCATCGCTCAGCTTCAGGAACTTGTACGATAGCTTGAACTCGAAGGTGTAGCCGGAGCTCTGCTGCGAACATTCAGATGGATCAAAACTTTACGAATATCCTTGTGGTGACAAATTTTTCAAACACTCCAGGATCGGACAACACCCTTTACTTGACGACGTCGCTCAATGCATATTTAACGACACATCTTAACAGGATAATTAATCGACATCTGACAAGGAAAACGATTACGATCAAACTGTTGCTACTTACCTGTTGAGGAAATCGTTCGAGTCGCAACGTCAGATTAACGCTAGAGGTTTCGCTATAATATACCGTGTAACCCCAAGCGCTTCCGCACCACTTGCCACCTGAAGTAGGCCGGTTTCCTTCTTTAATTGATATAAATCCGTCGGGACATCCCTCGGTGGTGAATGATTCGAACGTACCCACCGCAAAGGATTCGAATGTCAGCTAAACATATCGATTATTATAATTGTGCTCTACGCTGTTTATTTATTTTGTTGATGGTTCTTCCAAAATAAAGCGATTAATGTTTGTCGTTTCCCTCAGACTAGAACCGTATGATCAACAAAATTTGATAGCTCAGTTAGTTAGCCATGAAAAACAAAAGTTGAGTCTTGGATCGATTCGTACTATGCCAGCGAATAAATTTTGGACATCAATTTCATGTCATTGTCATTAGTTGTAAAACACTCTTTACATAATATAACCTATTTTTTCACAATTGTTGTCACTTTGACACAATACAACAAATCGTGTTTCATAATCATAATAACTAACTTAATATCAGGATACACTACGTCCTGTTCAAAATCTACCTTCCGTATACTCTCGTGTCAAAAATAAATTACTCCCTAGGATTTAGGGATATTCGTTACTAGGTTGCCATAAATTTGGTTAGGTTGGAGGCTATGTGGTTTCTGGTGACAAACAAAAGATATCCCAAAAATGTAAGACAGGAAATTAATTGTAACAGTTGCAAATGACTAATTTCTCGCTAAGTGATAGATGATTTTTCGTTTCACAATCAATTTTGGTTACTGGCGGCATATTTATTTGGATTTAATCTCTCAATTCAAAGTAACCAACCTTAGGCATTCAAAATAACTTTTGAAAATTCTAGTTACACACAGCACGAAAAACGTTATTTCCTTAAAAGTTCGAATTCTAGGGAGTAATTTATTTTTGACACGAGAGTCCATCTGTGTTCCAATAAGACTAACAATAGACAACACAAAACCAGATACTGATGGCATGTTTAGATTCAGTTAATCTGACGTTACTTTGAAGTATTGAGAAAATAATTAATATGCCAGAAATTATGATAATAAAGCCTAGACTACATTTCATTTTCAAAATGACAGCATATGTGCGGTTCGAAATTTATTCGCTGGCATAGTACGGAATTTAGTTGTCAATTGTCAAAAAGATTAGGTCATATCTGTCAGTTATATTTGTGTTTTCTAAAGTTCCGATGCTCGATTATTTCACTTAAGTGTCATCACGGTTCCCGATGTTAATATTAAAGTATGACGTACGAGACAGTTTTCAACAGTTTAACGTGGTAATTTTATTAAGTGGAAATGCTGTAAACTAACATTTATATCTCTCGAACTTTGGCAAGACTTGTTGCTTTGGGACAAATATATCTTGCATCTTGCAAGTTTGTCGTTAGTTAGAGTTCTTCGAGATCCACGAAAAAATAGAATGATTCACAACAGATACGGATTATTAAAGGAATGTGATTCGGAAGCACGTACCTGAACGAGCTCTCCTAGGATGCCGCCTCCCGCCGTGAAATTCAGGTGGCACAGAAAGGGCATTTGCTCGTCCGTCGGTCTTTTGACCTCTATCTCGTAGGTGCGTCCTATCTCCCCCGTGTACGTAGCATTGCAAGCTAGACAACAGAGCGTTACCTCTTTGTTTTCTTCCGTTTTGGAGCAAACACTCACGAGTGCAGTCGGGCAGTTCGTCGGTGCCGTCGGTGCAATCCTGGAGGCCGTTGCAGTGCTTGTTTATGGCGATGCATCCGCCGTCGTTGCATCGGAATTCCGTGCGTTTACACGGAGTCGCTCCCCCTAACACCGTCGCCAGAGCTAGGACCGTCCAAAACCTGAAACCGTACCGTGATCCGTTCGATCAGAGGACGTCGACAAATATATACTCACATTATGTCGAGGAATGGTGTTTACGCATCGTCGACTTGTTAGAGGTTGTTTAGAAGCGTCGACGGCATCGTCGGAGCGTCGATAAAACAATAAAATACGGCAATAAACCGATTAAGTCTGTAAACATTGAGGTGCCGGGCAGAGCTTGCGATTCGTGCCGCGCATCGCTACGCGCAATTCGGGAAGCTCGATCGAAGCTCGGGCTTTGCTTTTATCAAAGTTTCAATGCCCTAGGGGATGGTAAACGGTCGGGACGATTACGAAGGGGGGCTCTTTAATGGCCAGGGATGGACTGGGAACTTGGCCGGGGCTTAACGGCGATAATCCGCGGTGTCGGAAACGGATTAAAACGATACGACAGTGAAATGGATAGGCCGTGGACGAGGGGAAGGACGAGGTGGCCCGGCGCATCCACCATTTTTACGGTATCTTTTCAAGTAAGCTGAGCCTAAGCTGGTTCTGAATTATTTATATGCGGTCTGTGGCGTCTCGAGTTTTTGCCAGCGCTGAAAGGGCGTCGAGAAGGTTACGCTGGGAACGTCGAACAAATTAAATAACAGGCAGAACTGGGAAGTTAATAAACGTTGGACGTCAGGATGTTTGTGTTGACGGACGAAATTAAAGAGTGATAATAACTCCATAAACTCCAATGTATACACGTAGAATTTATTTAATTCACTTTTCCGATTCGACTTTTAAATCGGATTTAATTTGTTTTCGTTTTTGCTTATTTTTTTTCACTCGTTGCCCTTTTTCCAACATAAACACGGTTAATAGGACGTTATAAGTCCGGGAACTCATAGTTTACAGTACGAGTGAGACGTTTAAGGACGAGGCGACGAAGGAGCCGAGTCTTGAAACTCGAAACGAGTACTGTAATACATAGTAATTAACGTTATAAGTCCGCGAACTCATAGTTTACGAGTGAGACGTTTAAGAACGAGGCGACGAAGGAGCCGAGTCTTGAAACTCGAAACGAGTACTGTAAAAAGAGTTCACGGACGAATGTCGTTATGTATTTTATTTCATCCTGCCTCAAATTTCGTTTGAAAGAAACATTGAAATTAATTTCAAAATAATTCAACTAATGCTCCAAATTTAGTCACATTTTTGGAACATGATTAGCAACGGCTGTTTGGCAATTGTTTATTTTGTTGATTTTGTTGAAATAATTTGGTGCGTCAAAATGACTTCTAAAGCAAATCCTCCAGAAATTGTAAGAAAATCTGCAGAAGCCTGTGCTGAATTAATACCTAGCAAGAGTAGCAAGTCTGCTGAAAGGTATCAAAAACAATTCAGCCATTTTTGTAAATGGAAATCAGAAAATAATGTGAAGAAAATTACGGAAGAGGTTATGCTGCCTGGCCTATTTTTTAGACCATTAAGGTCATGAATGAATGACAATTATTAAAAATCACTTTGAAGTTTTTCTTGTGACATCGAAAAAGCATGGAAATGGCATTATCGAGTCAAAAGTTGGGTTATATTCAATAAAGGCCAGTTCACACATTTGTCAGTTAAATGTCAGTTGTGGCCAAGATTCCGTGACCGGAATAGTAGGTATTATTTTATTTGTGAACTAACGTTTTTAGTCTGAGAAAGTAAGTGCATCATATTCTTTGTGGCCGAAATAGTTAAATTGTTAATTTGTATTTAGATCTAGTTTTGAATAAAACATTTCTTAAACCTGAATAATTGTTATTGCGATTCTGCTATCCCACCTCCACCCGGCGGCACGGCAATTTTGCCGGAGTACTATTGCGGGCAAAAAAAGTGGGACATCAAATTTCTGTCAGTTTTGAAAAATTCGATGTAGTTCAAGCTTTATTGTCATTTTTTTTGACACTACCTATTCCAGCTGACAGTTTACAAATTTATTTTATACTCCTATTTTCCTTTTCCAAATGCCATCTTCTTTTGCTAAAGGTAGATTTTGATTGGAACTTTACATTAAATAAATATTCACTACGTGCTTACTTACAATCATTCCCTACAATCTACAATACTTAATGACAACGTCAATCAATTCAAAGTAGGGTTAGAATTAGGTAAGGGTTATTTCACATTAAAAGTCAAGACAATGACGTTGATGTCCCACTTTTTTTGCCCGCAATAGTACATACACTATTACGGATATTACTAAACTCTGTCCACTCATAGATTGCTTGACATAAATGTTACTAAAAATGTTCACTCTACGCTACAACAAATAGATCCGGCGCGAAATTTAAAAAAATGGAAAGAGCAGGTTTACACGTGATGTTTTATTATTATTCTGCATGTTTGCACTTAGGAAAGACGAAAGACGAAAGAAAACTTCAGTACAGTAGGAGTAATATATTAGGTTTTATTAATACAGGGTATTTCACGAGTAATAATGTGCCCGAGGGAATAAAAAATGCAACCCACAATACATTTTCGAATTTCCGAAAAAGCTGGCTAATGAAATTAAAATACCCAGCTTTTTTCGGAAATGGCTAAACACAAGCAAGAGATTATTTAATATGTACTCCTATTTCATGCATGACCAAAAATTACCTCTGTATCATTTTCGATGTTTGTAATTAGATTCTTGAGGCACGAACTCACTTCACAAATTTTAAAAAATCTACAAAAAATCGTAACGGAACAGATCAAAACAGCAACACGATCAAAACTGATAACTTTTAAAACCAGAGAATCGTGAAACAAAGCTCTAAAGATGAAAAATCGCAAATCTAAATGCTTAAACCACTTTGACAGAACTGACAATTTCAAATTTGAAATGTCATATAATTTATTTTTCGCGTGGGTTTCATAACAACCAATGAGAATCAGTGCTTCAAGATATTACCAACACAATCTATGATACTTTCTTAATATTTTTAATGTTATGGTTTGGGGATTTTGTTATCTAAGGATATTTAAAAAAATGCATTCTATCAGTGGACGTAGTTCTATCAAGTAATAGTGCAGTGCTTATTAACATAATTACCAGCGTCTCGCCTCCACATTTTGACTTTGTTGTGTTTTATTATGTTCTGTGTAAATGTTAAGGAACTTCCTCACGATGTGACATGATTATAGTAATATACCTTTTTGAATTTCAACTACCAATGTGTTATCTAAATCCAGAATTTTTAAATTTTTAAAAAGAGATTGTGGTACTGCGATTGTTACTTTTGTGCTTCCAATAGCAACACTTAACCGGCGTCCGGCCGTTTTTTGCGTTTTCCCTGATGACGTAAAGTATTGAAATTTGACACAGGATGATATAAAAAAAACCAATTTATTGTAAATCATTATCAATTCGCAATATTCTTCTGGGAAGAATAAAAAGGCAACCATAGATAAGACAACTGGCAGATAGTAGTATTTTGATTTATTTTGTCTCTAGCGCCTTCCAATAAATTTTAAAAACCACAACTAGCGTTCCAATTGGAAACCATTAGAGTATTGACGTAATTGTATTTATAATGTTTGCACTTTCGGTGATTTTTCAACGCTCTATATAAAAAAAAATATATCAATAGTGTATGTTGTTTAGGAAGTTTGTTTTTGTAAAGATTAAGTAACACATCGAGCACTGTCCAATGCACACGCAATACGGAAAACGGATTATGGAAAACGGCAAGGCCTCAGCCCTGGGGTAAGCTATCAGCATCGTTCCGACCGAAATATCCAAACTTTGAACGTGTTTTGAAGATATTCGAAGTGAATCTCGCAATCTCGGTGACGGTTTTTGATGCGACTGAAGAGATTATCTTATGAGACGAGATCCAGTTTAGTTCACTTTTTAAATACGCAAAGCTAACGGTGGACAGTACTACCCTGTGAGTAACAATTACTGTTTGAGTTGGCAATACATTCTTGTGATTTTTGGTGACTTTTATGTCATGTTCCAACGAGAAAACCATTTTATCAATAAAAGATTACAAAAACCAAGACGTTTAAATTTGAAATGAGTACCAGCTGTCAATAATGTCAATAAAACACACGGAAATAGGCTTTCATAGTCTTGCCAGTTTCATGTAATTTTTTTTATTACCGACTGAAACAGTTATTGTTGCTCACCCGGTACTATTTTACATCAGATTTCTAGTGTTGAGGATTTTTAAACCCGTCTAAAAGTTGTAATGATTTTTTATACATGCACAAAGCCAGTATTGGTCAAGTTCTGATTCTATTCTTGCCTTTTTAAAACTCTATAAAGATAGCAATAAAGGGCTTTTAGTACTTACCTTCGTCAAAATTTTTCTTTCTTTAATAATAATTGTGGAGTTCTTTCTTCATTCTCCTGTTTTTTTAATAATTAATAATAATAATAACGCGCCATGGCGTCTGTTTCGATGTGTTCCACCCCGGCATGAATCCGAAATTTCGATTGGTTCAATCTGATCACGTGTTCAGTTAATCTTGCATTTGATTATAATTAACTTAATTTCGCTTCTGTAAACTGGCCCTTAATTCGATAAATTAACTTATATAGTTTAAGTTTCCTCCTGACGTCCTGATCAAATTCTCCTTTACATCTTTTCCATTTCTTATATCTCATTGAATACCATTTTATCCCTTTTAGGAACGCGGTCACCACTTTTATAGCACGTTCGTTCAACGCGGTTTATATCAGAGCCCCTTTTGAATAATTTATTTGCAGCCGCTGACATTTGCATTTTTTCTAGAATTTCATCAAAATTAAATTCAAAAGGGTTTCGATCCAAGCTAATCCCGATGACTCCACGTGGCGGTACAAAAAATATAATGCAATAAAAAAAGCCAACGCCAAGAGATTTTTATCAGTATCTATATTTAAGATCTCACGATGACTAAAAAATAAAAATAAATGATTCATCGTATCATCGACAATTAAATCAAAAACTAAAACAATAATCAGTTTCACGTTTAAAGATGGCCTCTTGTCTTGCCTTCAGTGGTCTCTACACACGTGATTTCTATCTACGATCCAAAAGATCTGAGAACCCATTTAGCCGCGAAGAACAAAAGACGAGTATTAGATCGATTTATCCGAGTTTTTTTACTGCCGGCACGTATCAAAATAAAGGTACAGTCGATTGAAAAAAAATGGAGTAGGTACAGTTGCGGCCGTTGAAAACTCAGACAGGAAAGATTTAAACACTCTGTATAAATTCCGAAATTTGATTAGCGTAAACAGGATTTTCATCAAGGATTATAAAGTCAGTGTCAGTATTTGACATATTAGGTCAGAATCGCGCGTAACTTTTGAAATGCCGCAATTATGTATCTGATTTGCAAAAATGTGTTTGACTAAGGGACGGTGTGAGTATAAGAGCCATTGCGAGAGAGGCCGTAACGGCCGGATAATGTTTGAGTGACATTTTGAGAAACGTCACTTTCAATACCATTTACAAAGCTAAAAGTTTGGCGTTGTCAAAGTGTCTGAGTTTTCAACGGCCGCAACTGTACATTATAAAAATCAAGAGCACTGAATTTTCCTATTTTTAACACATGTAAATCAGCCGTTTCTTTTCAAATAGGTTATTTCTAAAAAAAGAAATGTTATAATATAATTTCTGACGTAAGAAATTTTACCTATGTAAATCAGACTATTGAATTGTCCATTGTCTATACAGGGTGTCTCAGCTAAGACTTTCGAGCCTAATAATTTGGTTATTTTCCAATGGATTTTTGTGAAATTTAACATGCAGATTTTTGTACGAGTGGTGCGTTCTCAATAGACTCTCCAACGCCAACTTCGATGCCAAATTTAAAAAAAAACATCATTGTTTATAGTCTAGCGTTATCACTTGTCATAGAATATTGTGAAGTTTCGTTTTTCTACGATGGTGGCCCAGTTTTTATTATTAACCAGAGGTTAATGAACAAATTCAAAGCAACCGTCACCTAGCAACGAAAGATTATCGTTTATTTCATAGGTAACACAAACGATTTTCATAGCAACCGTTAAGAAATTACAACTCGGATCGTCTCTTTTTAAACATTTAAAAATTCTGGATTTAATTAATTATGTTTATTATGTAATTATGTTGATTAGCACTGCACTATTACTTGATAGTAATATCCGTAATAGCGTATGATGTACTCCGGCAAAATTGCCGTGCGGCGGGGTGGTGGAAGGAAATAATTCATTATTAACAGAAAGGGTTTTACCGTACCTACACAGTAGTGAAAAAAATTATATATACACCATGGTAGAGAAGCCCCTTATAGCCTTCGCGCCTTAATCCCTCGGCGCGCCTCGGATCTAATCTTGCATTCTGACTTTAATCAAGAACTTTTCTACCTTGGTGCATAATATACTATTTTGCGTTAAAATTTGATAAATAATGACAGTTGTTTGACGTTTATTCGCTGAGCTAGCAAAGATACAAAAAATCTGACACTGTCAAAGTCATAGCCGCCTCTTATCTAAGTACATAATTGTTGATCGCACCGTATAATTAAATGATTAAAATTAATTTTTATATGTACACTGTGCCCATTTTATCGGTTCCCGCCTTAAAACTGCAAAATAGGCAACACAGTTTACTTTTCGGAGATTGCTATGTTTAAAAAAAATGTTTTTGAAAATTTTCAAAAGGTTACATTGAATATTACCGTCATGGATGACATCAGTCATCAAATAACGTGCGATCGATTAAAAAAAAATCGAGTTACCTGGATTGTGCTATTCTGATGCTTTGATTGGTTCAAACCACCATTTTCGTCTACTCTGATTTTTTTTTATTTGATCGCACGGTACGGTTGGCTTCAAAAAAAACAGGAACTGTTAGAAAAAGTTCTGTCAGATTTTATTAAATTTTTATAGTTTGAAACGGCTTTTTAGAATTTAGGTTAAAAAACTGCACTTATGTGTCAGAAATACTACGGTCAAACAGACACAAATTGACATAAATTGACAAATTAAATTTCCAATTCACATTAGGTCAAAGGTTTTTTTTGAAGCCAACTGTACTTCAAAATTTTGGAATTAGTTTAAACTATTAGGTTATGCGTTATGTCACTTTGTGGCATATTAAATGTTTCACTTTGGCTAACTATGTTTCTTATTTTAAAAAACAAATAATTTTCACCAAGATATCTGTGCAATGTATTATGTGTTGCCTATTGCTAAACCGTAAGGCGGGAAGAGATAAAATGGGCACCCTGTACAACGTGTCTCAAAAATAAGTGCATTAATTTTAACCAGTGACAAATCTCGTCAAAAACAACAAAATTGTTATAATTTTTCGAAATATAATTTAATTTCAGTATTTTATTTTATAGTTATATGACCCAATGACAGTGACCGTGAAATAATAGTGTTTGTAAAATCGACGCAAAACATTGTGTTTTTAGAATAAAGTTTTTTCGCTCCGCGGCCGCGACAAGAGGATTACATTTTTAGTTAGTTTTATCTCACAACAAAAGGCAGGTGTTTACGTGTCGATTCTGTGATTTAAGCCAAAATTTTGTGAAAATGGCCCGTTTTCTTTCGAATAGTGAATACGTAGGTGTTGTGTTGGCGTATGGTGAAGTGTGCGAGAGTGCTCCTCGAGCCCAGAGAATTTCCGTTGCGACATCTTCTTGTGAGGGTACATGAAGAACTTGGTATATTCGATCCCAATTGATACAATTGAAGTTTTAAGAGAACGGGTGGAAAATACTGCCACAACAATTCGCAATAACAGAGGTGTGTTGGAAACAGTGGAAGAATCATTTCGTCGGTGCCTTAATTGAGAATAACAGCGGTCACTTTGAACACTTCGCGTAATGAGTAGTGATTACTGATTAAGTGATTACTCTGATTACTTCATGAGAATTTTTGCGGATTAACACACTAATTTTAGGAGACATTTTACCATTATCTTAGGTATGGGTCATTCATTAGTCAGTTTATGATTCTCTTTTTTCTCTTCCACCCTTATCACAGTAACGGGCACTGCGTTCGTCGTGCTCTAAACCCTCTCGTTCGACAACATGTCTTGTGAAATGAGTATAACATGCTATTTTTTCTACTTCGGCTTCATTAATTTAATTTTTTTTAAATATAAAATAATTATCTAGTGACTTTTATTTTAATGGAAAATTTCAAATTGTCTCCCAAATATGTATTGTTACAATAATAATCTACCCCCTTAATAGTTTATTTTGATCCAAAACATGGATTTAGGTTCAAATGACATCACATTTAGCACTGAAATTTACTATCAATACCAACCCCACATTTAATAATCACTAGAACCGATGCTATAAAATTGATCTTTGTGAAACTGTTTTCGGAGTCACAAAATGCTCGTTGTGAGACCGAAGTGGAAATAATTATTTATGGTACAAGTGAGTAAAGTAATACTTTTTTTACGAGAAGGAAAATTTGCCGAGTAAAAAAAAGATACTTTACCAACGCCTTGCATACAAACATTTTTTGGCGCCCGCAAGTTTAGATAATAATTTTTATTATACGAGTTTTATAACACACCATTTTGTCGCACGCGTTTTTTAGAGCACGAGGAGCGCAGCGACGAGTGCTATAAATCAAATAAGTGCGACAAAATGGTTTATAAAACGAGTATAATACAATATTTTTTCTATTTTGCCCCTTAAATTTAAAAAAAGTTCAAAACATAATGCTAGGAAAATTAAATTTAGCAAATATAAGGGTTGGTAACGCTGGTAAATAGACGAACAATTGTAAGTTTTGAATTTAAAGTGTCATGAAGTGCAGTGATCACGTAGCAACAACTCACTATGAGTCACTGCCAACATTAAAAATTTAAGTAAATGTTCCTGAAACGCGTATCGAAAAGAGGAAAAGACCTCCTTTTCGAAACCCCTTTGAGTGTTATACTGACTGTGTTATACAGAGCGCCCAGAAATGTGGTAGCAACTTTTACACAAAGTGTCACAAGATGGCACTTTCGAAAAGCCAAATTTGTTCAATCTTGCAACATTCAATTTTTGAATTTTTTCAAAAGAATATGCTAAGAAGGTTTTCCGAACAATTTTTACCCCCGATTTGTGCACTAAAATTTGTGGAGATGTTGCTCGAATGGTTCAGTTATGCATTGAGCATAATGGTGGTCAATTTTAACATTTTCCATAAAATTTAAATTTGAATGTTTTACGTTTGACAATTCTTGACATTTATTTATCTCAATTTAGATAGCGACGTTGCCATGCATAAAAAAGGTCTCTGTAAAAAAGTGTCATCTTGCGGGACCAATCGAAAAACTTGCTACCACATTTCTGGGCGCTCTGTATAGGTGCAAAATAGAAAAATAGCTAATTTGTGCAATAAGTTAGGAAATTCAATTTTTTTCCGTATTAGGCATGGGATTTTTGATCGAGACGAGAGACGATAGTCGAGATCAAAAACATGCCGTGTAGGGAAAAAAATGGATTTCCTACGTATTGCACACATGATTTTTTCTACTGGAGTTTGGAAAATCCATAAAATTTGGATATTTTCAATATTCTATTAATTATTTCTAAATTAAAAAGCGAAATCAAAATTGTTCTGCTTTCGTCACCATAGAGAAACAATTTATTAATGAAAAATTGTGAAGGCGTTTAAGCTTATTTTCTCTCAATTAAATACCACTTTTTACGTTACGTATCCCAGGAAACGACCAAAATTGAACTTTTAGTGTTGAAATATTATTTTTTCACGATCGGGAGTAGAAATCAACTTTTCGGATGTCAACATCGTGACAGAAGTAGAGCATTTTCTCCCTAGGGAGCAAATATTTGCAAATATTTGCTCCCTAGGGAGTTTTCATTTTTTTGACAGTTGTGACAAAAATCTAATGGGAGTTTTCATTTTTTTTGACTGTTGTGACAAAAATCTAATTGTGTTGTCAAGGCAACTACTAATTCCATTAAATTCATCGAAAGATGACAACTCATTTGTCATCATTTTTTTATTCTTAAAATTTGAGATTTTTGTGCTGTTTCTACTCCCTACCGTGAAAAAAATAGTATATATACTTCTGGAGAGAATGCTCATTTTTCCCTCGGTGCTTTGTAGCCCTCGGGCTTCGCCCTCTGGCTACAAACTGCACCTTAGGAAAAATCATGCATTTCTCTCCCTCAATATATAATATACTATTTCACTTTTCCTAACTCAAATTAGTATTACAATGTTAAAGTTTTCCAAAGTCCAGTAGAAAAAATATAAAATAAATAAAATAAATGTCACCACTTGTCAAAACGAAAAGTCAAGTCTTTAAGGGCCTCGTCGAACAAAGAAACGTTGTGTTCAACTCGTTCGTGTACCCCTTCGTGCCAAAAAAACCCAATTTACACACGAACTCGTCGAATAAACTACATTTTTGTTCGACACTGTCAGAATTTGAAAATCTTCTCCTGTGTGAACGGATTTTGATAAATATCACAACTTGTCAAAACGAAACGTCAAGCTAATTTTAAAGATTTTAAGTGATTTGGAGGCTTTAAGGGGCTCGTCGAACAAAAAAACGTTGTATTCAATTCGTTCGTGTGTAAATTGGGCCTTTTTTGGCACTCGTGGCAAAAAAAAACAGATTTACACACGAACTCATTACGTAAACTACCTACTATGACAGATTTCGACATTCAAAAAGTGATTGACACAAATGTTTCGACCAAGATATTTTTTTGTTAGATTGGCGTCAGGTCTTCTCATAAGTCTCATATGACGTTTCGTTATAAAATATTCGTCTTGTTGTCAATTCCGTAATTGACAATGCAATTCAGTTATAACCTAAAATAAAATAGATTTATTATGATTATGTCAAATCACAATATTGCCAACTAAAATGTCAGATTTTCATAGACAGTCCGAATTTGAAACAATCGTGAATCGTATTTGAAAATCCATGACTACCTTTGACCAAGATAATTTTTGATATCTCGGTATAAAAAGGTTCACCACAAAAAGGGGCATCGAAGCCACGTTAATTTTTTTGTATTACCTACTTCAAGTAATGATAATAATTCCTTTGATTATTCTTTATATTATGATTTATTCTTTTACATCCCCACTTTTTTCTTTTTTTACACGACAGGTAGGTCGGACTTGAGTAATGAAGCTAATGATACACTTGGGAACTTGGGTTTACGGGGGATGTGAAAAGGAGACAAAGAATTGGTGAGGGGAATCCATTGTAGTGTTTTTAAAAGTCCCATTTTTCCAAATTAAAGATACTTTTGCCCATGACACTAGGTGCCACTTATTGCTGTATTATGCTTATTAAATTATAACGGTGATTTTACTGCCCAAGCATGTTAAATAAGCATGCGTCGTTCTAACGCCTTTTGCTGTGACCCTGACGCTCGAATAAAATTAAAATACCAAAAATTCCTTCATGTAACTTTTATTATAAAAAAAAAAAATCGACACTGCTCAAATTATTGACTCTGCCATTATTTACATTACAAAATCATCTCAACTTATATATGTACATAATAAAAGTGTAGGTATTCGCAGTTTTAAAAATACATCGATGAATTACATCATTTATAAAACGATAAACAGAACTTATTTTACGAAAGCTTCCGGTGGTATGAGACCGCGTTTCTGAGCGTCTGCGAAAGCACTCAACGCCCTTGTAAAATCCCATTGTGTTTCCTCCAAACATCTGCGACAAATTCCTGTTATACACAGAACAAACGCACCGAAAAACTTACTTTCTGGACCAGTCCAAGTTCATCCCTGACTGTTCTGACATTGCCGCCACCATCTGTTGTGTTGTGGCAGCGTCGGGTACAGCTCTCGGAGCGACCGGCGAGGATACCGGCGTCGAAATCACAGTTTTGAAAAAATTCTGCAAAACACCGTAGAAGAGAAATGGATTATAAAATAGTTACAAAGCGGACCTTTGCCTGTTCGTCGGTGGCGTTGGTGATGTGCAAGGTTTCGTTGGCTATGCAGAAACCTGAACCCGCAGGTACTATAACTAATGTCCTGAAGAACGCTCTGACAGGAGGCACTTTGTGTCCGGTTTTCAACTCTTTGAACATTCCGGTCACCGTAAGGCAGAGCATTTGCGGCTGAAAATCATTTTTCAACTAGGAGTGGACGCGAAAATTAAACGAACTCACCGTGTAGACCGACAGGTCGACTGTGAAACTGTGTATGTCGTGTTTGGTCAAGGGCATGTCTTGCAGGAACGAAACGACGGCGAGTTGACCCTGTTTGAGCAACTTTTGTCTGCGATCGGAATCAGAAACTTTCAATACGTTTCTGTTGTCGGTGGTGTACCAGTTGAGCCAACTGGCGCTTTTGTCTCTCTGTCCGTACGGGTACGACATTGTCATAGAAAAGAGGGCGCTCTCGTTGTACGCTTGCAACAACGGTTGCCGATTTTCCGTGTCGAAAATCAAGAAATATTGTTCAAGGAACTGACGAACTATAGATTCACCCTCTTGATTGCACAGGAAGGTTTGTTGGTTCGGTGGAAGGGGCACTTCTTCGCATATGTCAAAACTAATCGGTGGGGGTAGGTCGACTCCGTCCTGTGGAATTTTTTTGTTTTATTAAGAAATTCGTAGATTATGGATTCGATCAACATTCACTTACCAGTTTCATTACTTTCGGAAAACGCTTGCGGACTTCGCTGCGGAAAGAGAAGAGTGACCCGAAGGTGTTAGCAATGAAGATGAAGATTTGCTCAGGATTTATGTATACGTCAGACAGATGAAAAAAGAGGTATTAGTCAACAGACAATACCGAGTAGCTATTTTTGGCGCTCAATTTTTAGATAGTTTAATGACACCTTGACAAGATAAAACGTTCAAATGAGATGACTTGGCAGGTAGGTACTAACATTGTTAAAAAAAACTTTAACACCTGAAAGAAATCTGGCAACTACTAATTCTTGACAGAGAACAAGAAAAAAAAAAAGATAACCTTCTTTCCCCATGGAATTCGATCTGCAAACGTCCGATGTCACGAATCAGTAATGCCAATTTGTCAATTGTGTTGTACTAAAAAGAGTTAGGGCCCCAGTTAATGATTTAAAGGTTAAATTTAAAAAAAATCTGAACATGTTTTCGCTAATCATCAAGGATTAATTTCCTAAATGTATTTAATATATGACATGGTCCTTTGAACTACAAGACTTTTCTTAAACTGATAAATTCAAAAACTGCATGAAATATTCCGTCTTTTTTGCAACTCTTATAGCGCGCACCATCCTTATTTTTTTGGGCGTCTTTTATTAATTACGTTAACTTATTCGACACGTTTGACATGGTGACTTGTATTTTTCCATAACGTTGAGAATTAAAACCATGAGATAGTAACGATAGGCTTAAAACGGGAAAATGTCACAACATCTCCTCAAAATTATGCTTCTAGTCCAGCAGTGAACTTGAGAAATACAACAGAAGACAGTCACATCCCTTCAATTTCTTCAGAACACTATGTTCCCATCAACACATACCATCCCCTAAAGGTGCAACAGGATACTATAAATTGTTATATACCTGCTCCAATTTGAAGAATGCACCAGTAGGGATACCTCAATCGACAAAATGCAACAGTTATTCGATCATTCGATATTACCAAAAAAAGCATGTTTTCGGGGTGAACTCATCGTTCTGTGTTTAATTTGTACCAACAGATTACCTTAATACTTTTATTATTTAAGGAAAATTACTTTTCATTTTTGAATATAAATAGAAAATGCAAACAAAACTGGGAATCAGTTTTTATTGTAAAATATCGAATGACCGAATCAGTAGTGATAAGAAAATTTAACAGTTTTTGAATTATGTCAATATTTTTCTACGGCTTTCATGTTGAAGTAAAAATTTGCATATTAAAAATCATGTAATTATATTATATATTTAGATGTTTTCTTATACTATCGGGCCCCAAATCTTACTTTAGTGGAACGCAAAGTGTAGTTAAAATTGTTTGAAATGCTCTCTCCTGTCTGCCATGTCATAGTAAAAAAGTTAAAGATTTGTCAAGTGTCATTAAGTCATCTTCGTTTTCATCATGAAGACGTTAAAAAGGATGTTAAAAACAATTACTGACTCCATATTTTTCTACAACACCAAACCAAAAAAATCCCACTTGAAGCGCTATTGTTGCATATTATTTCGTGTCGTTCGTTTTTAAAACGATCACGAAGTGAATCAGTTTTCCATGAATAATTAATCAAATTTCAAAGACTCCCAAATTCGTGTATTCAATAAAAAAGCATCATTATGGACACACAAAAATGTTGCTCGAACCTCTGCATTAAACAAAGTACAAGATATTTTGGCATTTAGGTGTCACTAAAATGCATAAAGTACAGTTAATTTTTTTAATTTATTTGCAGTATTTTTTTTGTTCTTTTTCTTTGGTTTACTTCCGTAGGATTTCTATTGCAAAAAAGTAATGAAATTTTAATCATAATTATGTTTTCTGAGGAGTCACAACCAACAGACTTTCGATGTAGATAACACCAACTTGCTGGTGTTCATGTAAGGTGGATTTGCTTTACAAGCAAAATCTCTAAGATGCCTTTTTGACGTCGTGAAACTTCTTTGTTCGCCTTTGTGGCACGCTAACCTCTGAACAGCAAAATCTTGCAATGCTCGTCCAAGTTTTTTTTTTTTTTTTAATTTTTTATGGCAAGTGTACGTTACGTCTTGGAAAAACTCCTCATCACAAATAAAAAAAATGTATATTCATGCATATATAAAAATCTGACGGAAGCAACACTTATAATTTGTTTTTTCCTGTTTTTTTTTTCTAACTTCCTTTACTCACTTTAATGACAATTTCTTTTACCAAAATAAAAGTCGATTTGCAAAATGCAAGAGTATTTATCGAAAAAAAAAAATAAAAGCGCGTACTTCGTTTCTCCATAATATTACTTCAGTATTAAATACCATTAACGCGATAAGCTAAGGTTTGAAACTTTGATTTGAATTATTCGTTTATAATACAAAACCGCTTCTTAGGCATTTGTCTGATATGAACAGCCAGCAATTATTTGCATATTTCTTTAATGACCAAAAATAAAACCATATCAACTTTACCCAATGTACGCTTCTTGATCCTTATACTTAGAACATAGAGGGTTTCCATTCAAAACAATGTCAGTTATTGGTAGTCCTATGAACGGATCCAACATAGAAATGTCTCTAAACTAAAAAAATAAACAAATTATACATGAATTATAAACAGAAACAAAATGATCTCACTTTGTTGTTGCCCACATGCAAAATTTTCAAATGCGGCACCTTTTCATTGGTTTTCTTTAAATAAGACAGATTTGCTATTTTATTGTCAAACAAATTAATAGCCTCAAGTTCTGGGATATGTTCAGAGATGATATCTAATACCATTAAGAACACAATAGGCTTGAACAATGCACAAAAACAGTCTTGTAGATCAGGATCTGCATGAAATTTTGTTAAATCTAAAGCTTTGTTTGCGGCATTGTATCTTTTGGCCATTGTGGCTTTAATTTTCTCTTTCACTTCATTATTCGCGTCAAAATTTGGTACCCCATTGTGAACTCTGATTATCAATTTAAATCCATCGGGCATCTGAATTTGTCGATCAAGATCTTGTAGTTTTTCAGCAACTTTGTATTCATCAACATAAAATGTCGCTGTTGTACCGTTAACACTCCACTGTAAATAAAATTAACAGCTGCGGTGAATTAAGGAAAGTATAGTCTTTACCATAATTGGCCAAAGCGGCAACGGCTCGATTTTCTCCAAAAGCGTTCTTAAAACGAACGATTTTTCGTATTTATTTCCGAACGGTAACTGAAATGTTAACAATCTAATGTTATCTTGCAACAAATTTGTTTTAAGACTTACTGTTATCCGAAACCAACTCATGGGGCCTTCTAAAAGCCTCCTTTTCTTGTAATTTGGGACTGGCGAGTCCGATCGCCCTCCCCTTTTACCTTTGAAATGTTTTTTGTTAAACGTTCTACCGCCGCCCGACGAGCCTCCCATGTCAATGTCTTCATCGTGGAGATGTGAACGCGCCGCGGAAGCCCAATCTCTATTGTCTTTCTTATACTGATTTCTGTGAGATTTGAAACTGACTTTACGCGTGTCTCCACCACCACGAAAATCGTGTTCTGATAACAAGGGAAAAAAGAAGTCGCATGTCGCATATTTAAGCATAAGCAATCTTACCGCTGTATTGGCTTTTCCACGAAGGTTTCTTATATCTTCCCGATTTGGACATTATTTAAAGTGTACTTTTACAAATATTGCAAACTAATACACAATCAACAGTTTGGCGTTTTTTTTAATCAAAAGAACTCTACCTCACCCTCCTAACGTCGTTAATACGCCATATTGGACATTGCTGCCAACTTTGACTTGACATCACAAAAAAAAATCCCCAAAGCCGAATGATCTAGTTGTTTTACGTTTCTTTTTATATTTTTATTTTTTATCATAACAAAAATCGAAGAGGAAACTTATTAAATAACAGTTATTTTATATTAATTGTACACAGCGGACCCATAGTCGAAATATATTGAGTCGAATACACTGCTATCCGTCCACTAGATAAAAATAATAGTTCCTGCAAAAAAAAGCGTAATTTATTGTCCCTGTCAGCCTGCAAACATAATTCTTTATTGAGAGATAACTAAACAATATAAACTGATTTAAATAAATATATTAACATTATTAGCTGATATTTAGTCGACATCTATTCTATTAACGGTAATATCCGTTCGTTGGTTAAGAATTTTCACGGCCATTTTTGGGGTAAAACTAACAACTCCTAATTCTCTGAGCGTCTGCGGCCTAGTATCTTCAACTCCAGTTGCTCCTTCCAAAGCCAACAGCGTCTCCCTCAGTAACAAGGCTGAACCCTTCGTTATGTTCAAAAGATTACACGACTCGATTAATCTACGACAAAAAAAATTAGTTTTACGAAACATTTTTCCAAGCATTTCAATTTACTGTACAAAATAACTTTCAGGTCTCTCGCTAAACTGAGAAAACAGAGGCAGCAGATTCCTTGTTACGTCATACTTTAGTTGAAGAGCACCACCGTCGTTAAACCTGCTATCCAGAACTAAATTTTCAAACAAATAATTGTCTAGTCGTTGTGCAATTGATCTCCAAAAAATCGTAAACAACTTTGAAGCTAAAGTTTTTTGTAGTTGGTGCAGTCTTTTTGCAACAACTTCGAAAATGGGACACGCTGAAGGGGTCAGCGATAAACCTTTAATGTCTTTGCCTATTTTCATTAAAGACCACCTTTCCCTTCTGTAAGCTTTACTTTTTGACTTAACTTCTAACATCACGTAATCAGACAAATTTAGTAATAAATCGCGTCTCATGTGCCTATATAGACTCAGTGTTTCAGCAAAAACTGTCTCGCTTTCGATATCTGTGGGATCGGAGTAGTCACAGTCACCGAGAGAAGACCTGGGACCTTCATTGTTGTCAGACTGGCTCTTGTAATAGTACAAATTCAGGTAGTGCTAAAATGAAATTCGTTTTAATGGACCGATACTTTCAATTTGATTGGCCACAGAAGTCACAGTTGGACCAATCAAACTGCAGAATGTTGATCAATCGTACCAACATGGTGCCCCAGTCAACCAACACATTTTCGATGTAGTAAATTGTATTCGCTATCATCGGTACTTTAGATTCTACCACATTTTCATGTTCGGCGTTAACCAATTGCAACAGCCTGACCCTGAAATCGTCTAGTAGTTCAAGTTGAAGGTCCAAGAACTGTAAACGGTGGCCAGGTTGCGGTAAAGATTCGTAACGCTCGGTTATTGTTTGAAGAAGCGTAATAAACGCATCTGCACAAGTTGTTATTTTTAAATCTTCTATGTCATATGTTAAGGGCTCGAACGGGTCGACGCTTGTTGAAGAGAGCATAGCATCCATCTTTTCTGTTGCATCTGCAGGTTCAGAACATGTAACATTTTGGGTTACTTTTTACCAACCTACATTTTTTTTCCATGGCCATCCATTTGATTATAATTTTAGCTTGGGTTAATACGGCCAAGATGCTTGGTTGGTTCTGAGGGTAACTGTATGTTTCGCGGAGTTCTTTATCGAAACCTAATGCTTCATCAATGGAATGAGAAAAAGTAAAATCGTGGTATTGTAAATTCGGTAAATCTGAATGTAGTTTTTCTACAGCTAACTGAACAAGGCCTCTGATGAATTCCAACTGTAATATTCAATAAAAAAATCATTTAATTTTGCGGTAGCGTGAAATTACTTTGGCATCAATGTGATGTAATCCCAGTTTGTCTATGACAGGTTGTATCCATTTCGTCACAAATTCGATGTGGTCCCTGATCCATGTTAAAATTTGGGTGAAATACCATTCAGGTTTGTCAGTTCTATTTGTTTGTCGCGCTCCATAAAAATGATACAAAAATCGCTTCTTTAAAGGCTCGACGAGAAGCGTTACTGGTAAACAAAGGGGAGGAAAATCACTTAACAGCGCTGACCTAATCAAAGGGTCGACTGTCTCACTCGGGAGTTCGATTTGGAGGAGATACTCTGCGATAATTTGTAATTTTTGGATGTTGGTAGGAGTGGGAATTTGTAAGCTAAAGTTAGTATTGACAAAAGGCCACTTTAAGGCTTTCATTACGTCGTAATAGTCCCTAAAATGTCACAAAATTACGTTAACTCTCTTCCTACATTCACCTTGTTTTACTTTGTGAATTTATCTTTTAGTATGTTATGCCAGTAATGGAGGGTCTCTTTCAGATATTTTCTTAGATTCATGGCCTGGAAGTCTGTCAAGTTCCTGCTGATCTCACACAAATTGGCAAATATTGTGGCGCATTGTTCGTCATCTTTCCTTTTGACTTCACGCTCCAATTCGACGCTACAGTAAACAAAATGGCGACAAACCGGGGAAAAAATTCATTGTTACCAACCTTAAAAATTCTATTTTCTGTACAACTTTCATGTACTGCAGAGTACACTCCAGCGCATGTAATTTGTCCAGACGTTCTTGCATATCTCTTCTGACATCTTCAATCTCGATTAGATTTATTTCAACTTCTTTAATTACACGTTCTGACTGTTCCACATATGTGCCTACTTTTTCTTTTACAGTTTTTGCATCTTTTACAACTCGGCCAATCGAAGATGTGTCGCTCAAATTCAACTAAAATTTTCTACGTTCAAAGTTTTATTTGGACACACAATAGTCATATAACCTCATTTTCAATATAAGCTTTTTCTTTTTTCAACTGTTCATATATTTGTTTGCATTTTTCATAATTGAGCAAGTCCGCACCATATTTTTCGTTTAGTTCATTAATTACCTGCCTTTTTACGTTCGTTGAGTTCATCTTAAGACAAAATTCGTCAAACTGATGTGGCACATAACCTCAAAATGACCAAGGCTAAAATAGTGAAAAAACTGCTTCAACTCGCAAATAATACTTTATAATACATTCACAACCATTGCATTGATTTTATTTTTATAAGTATATAAGTAGGTATATAAGTATAAGTCGCCAGCCCTCGGTACAAAGTCGACATAATTTAATTAGTACGTGTACCAATTTAACTTACTCTAATATTTGTCTATAAAGTATTTGATGAAGTAATTTTCGTCTATTCACTTTCTTCAGCGTTAACTTTTCAAGGAAATTGAGGAAATCTTAAATAAATTGAAAATTTTGACAAGTGTACTTAACCTCACTTCGCAGTTGACATAACCTCATCTTCGGATCCACAATCCATTTCAAATTTACCGTGCAAGAAAAAACTTTAAAATGTGCTGTAGCACCCCCTCATTTTTTGTCATTGTGTACATTACCGTGGTCAATTTGTTCGGTCTTTACTTGAGGTTCGTAGCTTTTCATGACTATTTCGAATGCTATGCTTGCAGAGAGATGGATTTCCGCACTCAAGACTACGATTACGTTGTAGGTTGGTATAAAGTAGTACATTTAATTAATCCGACTAAAATGAAATAGTTGGAAGTGGATCTGCCGGGAGTATCGTTGCTCGACGGCTGGCCGATGACGTGAACAATAAAGTTTTGTTAATTGAGGCGGGAAGTAGCGGAAACAGTCTCTTACAAATCCCTTCCGTTGGTGTGATGCTACAAAACTCAGTTTTCGATTGGCAATACCGAACCGTGCCCCAAAAGAACGCCTGCTTGGCTCTCGATAAGAAGGTAGGTTTTGATAACATTTGGTTGTAAAAACTCTTCATCAAAGCGAATAGGTGAGTCTTTGGCCCATGGGGAAGATTCTCGGGGGGACCAGCATGTTAAACAATATGGTGTACGTCAGGGGGCACCCAGACGATTTTGCAAAATGGTACAAAGATTCCTGTGATTTTAATTATACCAAAGACATACTTCCATATTTTGAAAAATTAGAACACAACGGGACCAATAAGTATAAATGTTCAATAATGATTAGTGAGTCACCATTCAAGTCCAATATTTCGGACTATCTTTTGCAAGCAGGTCTGTGTCTAGGCTTTCCAATATCCGACGGCGTGAATTCAGAGCCTGGTATAAATCTTAATCTATGCGAGAGTGCGTTTAAAGCGACAAAATTACAGGTTTTTCAGAACCAAAATTGACAATGAAAAACGGACAACGTTGGACACCGTATCACCAATTGGCAAAATTGAAAAAACGTAACTTGGAAGTACTCACTAATTCTCTAGTCGAAAAAGTGTTACTAAGAGATAATTTCGAAGCTTACGGTGTCAGATACTCGCATTTGGACGAGCACTATCAAGTCACAGCATCGAAAGGTGTGATATTATCGGCGGGGGTGATAGGATCCCCGAAAATTCTGATGTTGTCAGGAATAGGCCCCAAAGATCACCTCAGAAAAATGAAAATAACCCCCAGGATTGATCTCCCGGTGGGAGACAACTTGCAAGATCACGTCGCCACTGGCGCAGATCTCGTGTTATTAGATTCACCTCCGAACCTCGGGGTCAGACAAATGACGTCCTATTCGTCCTTCTTCCAGTACTTCCTGTCATCTAAAGGGCCTTGGACCACCGCCGGTTGCGAAAACGTTGCATTTTTCAACGCGGAACCAGAGAACGTCCCCGAATTGCAGTTCATGATCTTACCTTTGGGGTTCACTAGCGATCAGGGCAAGTTTCTGAGGAGTCTGGTAGGAATCGGGGATTCCCTGTGGAACAACTACTTCGCAAAAATAAACAAACCCTCGTTCACTGTTTTGCCGGTAGTTTTACATCCCAAGAGTCGAGGAACTGTACGCTTGAAGAACAAAAATCCCAAAACTCCACCTCTCATAGATCCCAACTATCTGTCAGACAGTTACGACGTGGAGATACTCGTGGAGGGAATCGAGATGATCAAGAGTTTCATCGATACCCCTCCCATGAGGAGGCTGGGGGCGAGGTTGAACAATAACACTTTCCCGGGATGCGAAGGACACACGTTCGACACGACACCATACTGGGAGTGCTATGTCAGACACTTGACTTTGACGAGCTATCATCCTGTGGGAACCTGTCAGCTGGGTTCGGTCGTCGATTACGACTTCCAGGTCAGAGGAACGAGTAAACTGTACGTGGTGGACGGATCAGTGTTGCCGGAGTTGCCGAGCGGGAACCCTAACGGAGCCATAATGATGATGGCGGAGAGGGCTGCCGATATCATCAAGCACCACTGTTGGTTGAGTCAGAGGAAGTGTTGCGCTACTGAAGTCTTTGTGGATCAGTGTAACTGTGGAGTAAATTGATTCGCTAATGCTGGTGTTTTTTTTATTTGAAACTACACCATACAGTTCACTTCTATTGAAGATCAGAATACAATCATATTGCTGGTTTAGCACATTTGAGCAAACTGTGTAAAAATTACAAATATTGCAAAAGACTAGAATACATTTTTTACAGTTTGTTCAAAATCTATTGCAATTCCTAATTTTCATTTTTAAATACAAAAAATACCCTTTGGTAAAGTAGAGATCCAACTAAGACTAGATCCGTGCGCGTAGCGCTTGGACCAACAAAAAGTAAGATAAATAATAGGAGTGTATGATACAAACAAATGCTGGTTAGTTGGAGAGATGGCGCCCATGCAGGTCAAGACTGGACGTCGTCTGTCCGACTAACCGAAGGACGGATTCACTTCACTCTTAACAATATAGTAAAATATTTTTATCTAAGACTATCTCAGATATTGGACGGAAGAGTTTCGAGCAACTGTACAAAAATTAACACAAAGTCAACCGGAGCCTAGCTCCGATGACGCTAAATTCACACTGTGCTACACAAGAAGGCACAAACCACTCGTGTATGATTAATACATGCAATATGGTTTACAAAGAATCCAGCAGAGAATCCAGTAATTCCAGTTGGCATTCGTCCCACCCGTTGGTGGCCAGCAACAATCCGGTCAGTTCGTCTTCCGGCAATAGCTGGTTGACCGGTTCGGTTATGACGTTCTGGTTGGGAACTGGAGTGATCTCGTCCTTGCTCTCGGCTTTGGACTTGTCTTTGGTCTCTTCTTCGCAGTTCTCCACGTCAGTCTCCCCGCATATGGAGATGTTGGACAAGATGTTGTGTTTTCGCTCGCCGGTACTTTGAGGAGGACGGTATCGCCGAGCCTTGCGGACGGGCTTGTGAGGGGCGTCCCTGTTCCGTGGTACTCTAACCGTAAGGCTGGAACGGCGTTTGGAACGTCGCGATTCTTCCAATCGTTCCAGGTCCAGCTTCCAGAAACCGCCTTTTCCGGGCTCGTCTTTGGAACGGGCCACCTTCACGAAGCACTTGTTCAGAGAAAGGTTGTGTCTTATGGAGTTCTGAAAGGAGAATTGTTGAGATATCGCAGATAAATGCGAGTATGATGGCTTAAAGGAGGCGACACTAGATATGTACATACATAACAGCACGTACATATACAGGATTGTTATAAATGTTTCTAACATCTAGTTGGCGTAGCGGCGCACCTAGAGCATAGCGCTCAGCCATCTACGATGTTAGAAACATTTATAATAACCCTGTATTTACAATACCAGTTCTGGCTCAAAGGATAATCGTACGGATCAACTAGATTTCTTTCAATAAGTTCATGATATAGATCTTGTTTATACTTTATACATACATTACATAATAACGATACATTTCATATTCTTTTACTTTCCCATGAAGTTTTTTTTATGGTTATTATAGGATACAAATTTTCGTTTTTAGCTTCTAACATTTTTAACATAGTTGTTTTCCAAAGAGCTTCTTTAATTTTTTTAATTCGGCCTGCGGATCATATGCGCTACTAGGTTGTTTGTTTAAAAAATGTTTTTGAAAAACTTTTCTAATTCTTTATTGTTGTCTCAGGATGCATCAATCTTCTTAATAGCTTCAATCACTTGACTCTTATTAAGAGTAGATAAAGTAATACTTTAACAGCAAGGGTAGATAATAGTTATTTAATAAACTAGTTTGTTAATGAAGGCGATTAATAATCGAAACTGTTTAAAGCACGAACGAGTGTAGCGAGTGAGTGGCTTTAATAGTTGAGATTATTAATCGCCCATTAACAAAAGAGTTGATTACAAATTTTTTTCGTTGACCGCAAACTTTTTTTTTGGTGACAAATTTTGAAATTAAAGCCAAATCAAAACCAATTTCATCTTTTTCCATAAAGATGAGACCTTATAAATACCTTAATTCTTTTTTTGTCCTCAGGGTAGGCCATTTTTAAATTTTTCAACACTTTCTATTCACATTTCCACAAAGAGTGTCAGAAGACGTCAACTCCATTCACATTCAATTTCACGTAAAAATCACGATTGCTACGGAAACCTAGTTACCTTTGAAAAATATGACATGCGAATTATAACCAAAAATGTCGGTTTTTGAAAAAGTGAATTTGTAATTGTGCAGTTATGGAGCTATAAAATATAGGAAACCCTGCTGCACTACCTGGTGCACTACCTGCTGCAGTGTTGGTAAGTGCAAACAATGCATGCATGTTCGAGGTTGTTTATACATCAAAATTTAATCAAAACGTCAAAATCGCAAAAATCGTTGATTAATGAAAAATAGTGTATTAATGAGGTCCATTAATACATTATAATTTAGATAAAAGAATTCATTAATATTGAAATTAACAAGCGGTCAACGTAAATAGTTATTTAATAAACTAGTTCGTTAATGAAGGCGATTAATAATCGAAACTGTTTAAAGCACGAACGAGTAGCGAGTGAGTGCCTTTAATAGTTGAGATTATTAATCGCCCATTAACAAATGAGTTGATTACAAAATTTTTTCGTTGACCGCAAACTTGTTTTTTGTGACAATCCACCTCGAAAATTTTTAACCAATCGAATTGCAGCATTTTTCAAATTTGGACCAATCAAATTGATTTATAGTGAAAAAAGACCGAGTAGAGTGAAAAAACAACCAGCTGAGTGAAAAAACAACTAGTGGTTTTTCAGCGAAAAAATTTATGTCAAAATGAAACGTCAAATTTATTAGGTTAACTCGATAAAAATTTTCTCGGTGGATTGTCAAGTCGAATACAATTCGTGGTCTAATTTTTTCTTCAAAATTTGTCATTTAAGGCATTCGTAGCTTTTGCTTTTGGAAAATTACACTCGTCTCCTTCGTCGACTCGTGTAATTTTCGTTGCAAAAGCTACTCATGTCTTAAATGACAAATTTTGTCGGAAAAAATTAGACCACTTATTGTATTATATATGACAAAATTTCAAATTAAAGCCAAATCAAAACCAATTTCATCTTTTTCGATAAAGATGAGACCTTATAAAATACCTTCATCCTTTTTTTTTGCCCTCAGGGTAGGCCATTTTTAAATTTTTCAACACTTTCTATTCACTTTTCCGCAAAGAATGTCAGAAGACGTCAACTCCATTTACATTCAATTTCACGTAAAAATCACGGCTGCTAAGAAAACCTAGTTACCTTTGAAAAATATGACATGCGAATTATAACCCAAAAGGTCGGCTTTTGAAAAAGTGAATTCGTAATTGTGCAGTTATGGAGCTATAAAATATAGAAAACCCTGCTGCACTACCTCCTGCAGTGTTGGTAAGTGCAAACAATGCATGTTCGAGGTTGTTTATACATCAAAAAATCATCAAAACGTCAAAATCGCAAGAATCGTTGATTAATGAAAAATAGTGTATTAATGAGGTCCATTAATACACTATATTTTAGACACAATAATTCATTAATATTGAAATTAACAAGCGGTCAACGGAAATAGTATATTTCAAACCAAGGTAAGAAAGTGGTTTCTTGCAGACCGCAGGCAAAGATTATAAACCGAGTCGTAGACGAGGTTTGTAAGTGCCTAAGGTCTGCAAGGACACTTTCTTAACAAGGTTTGAATACAATTTTTTTCCCTACAGGCACAACTTTGTTGAAAAAAGTTAAAAAAGATGGTTATATTCGTGATAAAAACGAAAATTTTGAGAATGAATAGTAGGCTGTGTTATTTGTTTAATTAACTTGTCATCGCATTTGAAGATTTGAGGTTTGTTCGAAAATTTGATATAAACAGGGTAAAGTAATCTACGTACCTAGCTTATCTGTTTATTTTCCAGATTATATGATTGACCTACCAACTTACTTACTTACTTCATTGAATTGGCTTTCATTTATCAATAACTTATTTCACTTTTGACACTTTTGACATTTGTATTTCGATACAGTTTTACCATAAACATTTCATGATTAACTTTCTTACCTTAGCGAGAAAGTTGAATTTTCTCACCTCAAATGAGGTATCCACAGCCTACATTTCTAACCGGTAGGGAGAAAAATACTTTTAATTCTTTATTTTGAAAATAAGTGTCATAGAAATGTCACAATTTTCATTGTCCAACATCGAATAATTGGCGATTTCGGGTACCGTTGGGGGCGCCACTGTTGCCAAATTCCCGAGTCATACTCCCGTTCGATCAGGCTTACGTCTGTGCGTTGTTTTTAAAATATTTAAGTTGTTACGTGAATTTGCGGTTTTTATGATGACTTTTTTTAAGGTTACACAATACTTTAGGGTATTAGAGACAACAGCAGAAAGCAGATGTATTGTGGAAGGCGTAAAGTGTTGTGTACAAAGTTGTTAATTTTATGTGGTGTTACTAAAGTGGTGGAAACAAGGTATGAAATTTGAGTAGTCACCCAATACATGTAAATAATTTCAAAATACATATAACCTCAAAATACTATTTTTTCTATAGCAGATGTTAAAGTGTGCTTTTATCTATTCATAAGTAGCATTTTAACTGCAAGGGTAGATAAAGTGCTACTTTAACAGAAAGGGTAGATAAAGTAATTTTTTTTTTATTACCCTAACAACGCTCATATTAACGAGATTTTAAAACCTGACACGATTAGTAATGATTAAAAAAAAATGTTTTAATAATGAAATAACGTGCGATCAATTAAAAAAAAATCGAGTTACTTGGATTGTGCAATTCTGATGCTTTGATTGGTTCAAATCACCTACTCTGTTTTTTTTTATTTGATCGCACGGTACAAATGCTATGGACCAAAATATCGTGGTCAAAGGTGGTCATGAATTGGAAAACGTCCGTCTCAACCTATTTCGTGTGACGATTTCTTCGGTATGAACGATTGGCCTACCAGCACCTTTTTTATGAGTCAGAGAGCCAGTTTCGCGAAACACACTAATACAATTTGTAAGGCATGCATAAAAATCTTTCAACATTACTGCAAAGTGTGGGACTAAATGAAAAATAAAACTGTTTGACAGATTTTGACATGATTGACACAAATGCTTGGATAATTATTTGAAAATCCATGAGCACCTTTGACCAAGATAATTTTTGATATCCCAGTGGAATATTATACACGACGATAAAATTTAATTATCTTCTCGAGCGAAAAAAACGCTCTCGAGGATAAAATACAATTTTATCGTCGTGTATAATAAATAAGTAAATAACTATTGACCCACAAAAAAATTTAGTCTTTTTAAAGTATTTTCCACAGACCCTCATATAATTAGAGGAAGGTTTCCCATTAATAAAGCACTTCCCCAATGTTTTCCTTCTCTCTACCCGGTCTTTAGAACCGAAAACATTTTCGATGAAAACATATTTTGCCATTACGCCACAACGCGGAAATAAATAGAAACATGCTTCTGGTTCGTTTTTTCGACACGTGTTACAGCCAAAAACACAATTTTACGTACTCCTAAGCGGACAAAAAGTAACTCTTTTTCGGACGCTGACCGTGGCGCCATCTGTCTTTTTAGTAAGTTAACAACGAAACCGACAAAACAGAGTAAACCGACTGAAAACAACCAAAGTATTTTATGTGCCCAAAAAAGTGCTGTACTTATCGTTTATATAATCGATAGCAACAGCGAAAGTGATGAATAAATGTCTAATACGCCGCCGGACAAGTAATTGTATGCAAATAGTAAATTTTTCGTTTTGTTGGCAAGCTGATAAAAATACTATAAAAGAAATTGTTAATATGTATCTATTAATAAATTTATCTATTTGAAAAACGTAGATACAAAATAAATTTGTAATTTTTCCAATAATGTCTTTTGCTTTGTAGTCCGTGCGGTCGCCTAAAAAATTTAATGTGTACCTCTGCTAAAAAGTGCCTTTTGTCCTTGCCTGTTTTTAAGTCTCAGCTAAAAAACCCAGACTCGGACGAAAAAGATGCACTTTTTGGCCTTGCTATACAAATAACTACCTATTATCGGTCTTATTTTTAGTCATTTTTAAATAATATTTTTCAGTTAAACCGTCGCCGTCGTTTTGTTTTAAAAACACAAATCATTTGAATAGCCACCGGCTTGAGTGTCTTAAAATTTTCCATACAATTCACACCAGAATACCAGATGCCTCACTGATAGCTTGAATCGCCAATAGGACAATAATGTTGATGGCTTCACTTTCAATTTGACATTTGTTGCCAACCACGACAAAATTCCCCAAATTTGAAAATTGTTAATTTTCACTTAAACATTGCTTAAAAGGTGTAAACTAGAAAAAATAGTGTATTTATGATATCTCATTTATAAGGCATTTTGTAGCACGTAGGTACTCCTTCATAAACACATGCGTGCTACAAAATGCTTCTTATTATTGCGGAATCAGGCGATTCAAAATCAAAGAAATTCCTTTTCGAGAGGATTTCCCTTGCTATTCAACGTGGAAACGCTGCAAGCATTCGGGGCACTTTTCCAGATTCCGCATTATTATCGGAAATTTTTGTATTGTAAACCAAAAATGTTATGTACTTAAGTTGGTTAATTATACACACTTCTATTGTTTTACTTTGTTTGAGACAAACAGTTTTGCAAATATTTTGAACCCTGTTTTTAGTACTTAGTGATTACTGATTATAATATGTTAGTAAGAGATGTTTTGTACAATAGTGCATTCCCACTGATTTATCACACTTCCATAATATTTTTTACCTCAATATTGTTTATTCCAACATACCGGGTGTTATGGAAATAATAGTACATATATTAAAGAACGAGTTTTATAAGGGTTGATTTGGCGCAAGTGTAGAACACGACCCGTAGGGGAGTTTTGTTTGGGACGAGTGCGCCAATGCCCTTATAAAACGGATTTTTTATGTTATTTTTTAGGATTTGCACCCTTGTTTTAATTTTTAAATAAAAAAACTACGAGTGCTTTAAGAGATAGCCATAGACGACTCCAAATTGAATACAATAATAGACCTATTAGAGACGCAGATACTAAAAACGTTTTTTTTTTGTTTATTATTTTTTCCGCAAATTCTTCAAAACGGAGTTAAAATAAATATAATTTGAACCCTAAAATTCATACCGGCTCATGTGTTTACACACCCATTGATAACGAAGTACGAAAAAATTACTCGAGTGAAAAACAGTAAAAACGGTTAGTATTAGAACAGCGAGCTTTCTTTATTCAAAAAAACTGTAAAGCTTTTATCGCAACAAAAACATTTTCACTCACTCTTTCGTTTTAATTGATGATTATCCCATGAGCGAAGTGTCAGATTAGGGGTTAGAGTAATGTAAAAAAAAATATTCCATTAAAAAAGATCAATATGTAAAAAATGTTTATTTTAAAGAATTCTATTTGTGATTAAATTTATTACGTGGACTTTCATAACACCCGGTATATTAAACATGATTAAATAACCATGTTTACTTTTTTTATTTGGTTAAAATTCTTAAAATCTTTCTCGGTGTTACACTTTTTATAAACTTTTTTATCTATTTATTAGGATCATTTTCTTTCACAATAAATGAGTAAAACCAAATCCGAGCGATCAGTGAAACAAAATATAAACACAATTATTGAGAAAAATCAAATTACATGATAAGCTTAAAAATGATTAAAAATTATGTGTCTTAAAAAAAATCTGAAAGATTTGAGCTAGAACTGGTATTATATCGGGTGTTTTTTTTTTGTGAACACACTATACGGATTAGGGATCACGGATCAGCTGTTTAAATCTTACGTTTTTACACGAGTGGTGCATTCACAATTGACTCTTCAACGCCTCCTACGAGGTGAAATTTAAAAAAACACCCGATATCTACTGGCTAGAACGACGCGCACGTTTCGTGTCAATCGGAGGCCAGATCGTTGGACTCACCTGCCAGCTGGGGTGAGCTTTCCTGTAGTACAAGAAGTTCTCCCTGATCCAGTGGTAGATGGCCGAGAGAGTCATCTTGTTCCCGTTTTTTCCCATAGCCATGCAGATCAACGTCGCATAAGAAAATGGAGGCTTCTTGTCCCCATTTTTCTTGTAATAGTTAATGTTTATGGTGAGGTCTTCCTGATTCGAACTCGACGATTTTTTCTTTGGCTTGGGCGAGACCGGCGGTGTTGGCAAATTGGGTACTGCCATGATGTTCGTAATGTTGTGCAACCAGTTGAGACTGGTAAGATCTGTCTCGGAGAGATCGTCACTTTCACTCTTGGGGCTCAAGATCGACGTCGTCGCGATGATTTCGTCGGCGCTCTCCTGTTTCTGAATTATTTGGGCCGCTTTGGGGTCGTCGAAGGCCGACGTGGTGGTCACGGGGTAGGCTATTTGTTCGTCGAGATAGTTGCTCTCGAGGTTTTGGTTGTTGAGGTGGACCTGGAGGATTTCTTCGTTGACTATGTACTCGGTGTTGACGACGCCGTTCTCGCCGTGATACTGGATCTTGACGATCTGATTCTCTGGGATGCTGATTACGTTGCTTGAGTCGATTTCGATGCAGCTTTGGACGTCGTCCGGCAAAAATTCCGGATTTTGAGCAATGATCGGGAGGACGTCCATCACTTTGTTCTCCTGTTTGGGGTTCTTGTCCTTGATTCCTTCGCTTGAGCACACTTCAAAAAATATATCTTTGTCTTCGATTGTGTCCATTTTTTCCTGGAAATCGTCCATCTTCTTGCAGATTTCCAATTTCATTTTTGAGCTTTTGGATGAGCAAAACGGACGGAATTTGTACCATTTAGGAAACGGAAAAAATCACATCGTGCTGTGCCTGGGTCACTTCATTTTTTTTTTCACCATTTTCCTGAAGACACGAAAACGGACATGTTACAATAACCGTAAAGAAAAAAAATTAGGCAGTCTACACCGTCACAGCGTCGTTCCGTTTCTGCGAAAGGGTGTCGTTGCGAGAAAATGTGAAAATCGGTCGATTCGACCGCCGTGACGTCATCAAATGACCACCAGAACTGTCTGCGATCAATAATTTTCCGTTGGAGAAGGGGAGCCGGTTCAGCTCCAACATCCCCTTTTAATGGACACCGCTCGCTATCTCAATCGTTCATCGGCGATCAAACCAAGAGAAAAAAAAATACAACGTGTCCAATAATTGCACGGCAGAATTACGAAATCGTGTCCGATTCGGTTCAGGGGACGGAGGGTGCGTCGTTCGCTACCAATTCCAGTAATGTCGTTACCCCGTTCCAACCCCTCGATGTCGGTTCGCACCTGTCCGCTTTCCCATCGTCCGCCCGACTGGATTACATCGATACGCCAATAAATTAGATTGAATTTTACTTAAGTGGCGGTTAATGCGACCAACGAAAAAAAAATTCTTAATGGGGTCGTTTAATCTATCGCCTCGGTACGACGCACCGGAGTTCCTCGAGCCCGACCGTTTTCCACTTTCCGCTAATGTACATTTACAAGAATTTAACTATTATAACGCTAATGATATAACTGCGAGGGTTGTAAACAGTGCAGGGCTTGGGGCTAAAGTGAATTACCAGTTGAATTCGATTTTATTGTGAATTGTGGTCTTCTGTATGTTGAAAATCAAGAACCGTTTTCCGTTTGTACAAAATTGTCAACAGGAATTTTAATTTTCTTGTGCAACAGTCAAGCTATCGAATCAAGACTTGCGTTTTGTGGAATGCCACAAAGTCATGACGAAAAAGGCGAAACGAGTCTCTGCGGCTATAAAAAATGACACATTAATTTACATTTCCTGTATTAATTAGTTAGTCTTTTGATTCCCTGTTAAATATTTACGACAGATTGGGTAATTGTTGGGTTCAATTTATTGATTTTTTCGAGCAAATACTCCAGAAACGTGAAACTTTACTAATGTTTTTTAAAATTTTGTTTCTTCGTTGAACTTCAATGAAATTCTTTCTGGAAGTTAACACGATTGAGAGCTTTAGAGTAGGCTTCACACGGATTAAGTTTAAAAACAGTTTGTTATTTGAGGATACAGGATGCCACATGTGCTAACACTTTTAAGAATTTTTCTGCTAGACTTGTACTCGCTAAGTACTCACTTTTTGACAACAGATGGTAATCCTTCAACCTGACCACTGATAGTTCAGATCCAAATCCAATCGAGTCACGTTAGTTCGCTTGGATTTCAACCACTTGTTCGAATGGTAAATGGAACTTGTGTCCTTTCTAAATTTTATTAACACAAACTTAAAAATTTTTTTGGAGTCAATATATCCACTGGACAGTTTACATCAAGTGCATTTACCAAAAACTGCTTTCTTATTTTTCACAGCATGTTTAAATAAAAAAAACAACCTCACTTGTAGATCTACGACGATAACTCTTAAGAATTTATTAGGAGGGGGGTGAGATTTCGCAAAAAGATTAAATCTTTGCATGAAACTCAAGATATGGACTTTTCCAACACTCGTTGCGGTAAGCTGATATACTCGTACAATAAATTACACTCGCATTATTTTATTTTGTGGACGAATTTGTTAAACAAAGAACTTCAAGCGGCGAGGCTGTTCTAATATACCCAATTCAGCTTCCTTTGTGTTTTTACGGGCAGTTATACTATACAGGATGTATCTGAAATACGTGTGTTAATTTTAACCAGTGGAATTTATGAAACTTTTCTCTATAACGTTTTGCAAAATTCGCAAAAGTATTCCAAGAAAGAAGTCCCATGTCAAATTTGACAGCGGAGCTAATATTAACTACACTCAAAACAAAAATTTTAATTTTATAGTAAATTGTGTGGCTGTTTTTTTTGCACATTAAATAATATCTATGTTGAAAGTTGAACATATAAATTTTTAAAGTTTGTTATTTTCGATATCCTGCAAAAATGAAAATTTAGTTTCAATTGTTCAAATGAATCACAACCTCTTAAACGTAGATTTATTGTTTTGAATGTACTTTCAAAATTTTTGCTCATTACCATAGAAACATTCATTAGTTCGCATTTTTGCCGCAGGATTTCTTACATTATTTTCACAATCTATTTTTTTGTAACGATGAGAATTTTAACTTTGATTATTTAATTTTTTCTACAACAATGTAACTTTTTGATAAGAAAATTTTTGCCCTTACCCATAGGCGGGAAAGTATACACTTTTATGGCTAATTTTCTTCCAACTTTTAAATCAATTTATAATGGCTGAGATCGTTTTCATTCTGATATTTTGATTATTATCCTGTTGAACTTGTTGAAACAACTTATATTGGAACCTTTACCGCCCCTTTCCCTTTTTCCGCCATTCCCGCCAAGAAAACTCCCCTAATTAGCGGTCACACGTATTCCGTGCACTGAATTTAAAATCCCCCGGGTCCAATTTGATTCATCAACCTCAAACGATTTGGCTGCACGTAAAGATAACAATTCCTTGTTCGAGGACGTCTAACAAAGCGAATAAAGGCTCGGGGGATGGTCCAATTTGGGCGGCAAATTGCCAATTGATTTTATCGAACCGTGGTGTTTAGCAATTCATCATCGAATTTGTTTGGACAGTTCCTAGAACATTTTGTTCAGTCAGATCGAGAATGAAATGTGAAATGCCACCACACGCGATAGACACTCCAGATTTCTCACCCCCCGACCGTCATCCCCCGGCCCTTCTGGATGTTTACTCACGTTCACGGCATTAAATATTCATCGTATAAGTGGCACCTGACGTGAAGAACAAGGGGTTTCACCTCGGAAGTGACCGACCCTCGCACGGATGCACCCCGAAAACGGTGTTGGTCGCAACAATTGGCAAATAATTTTTTTTTTTAATTTTTCTTATCTCACCTGCGAATCGCGAAGTTGTCATCATTACACACTGACACTAGAAACTAGAACTAGAAAGAACTTGGACAACACTAGTTTACCGCAGGACTGGCGCACCGCCGCTCGCGGCTCAAACAAAAACGCCAACTTACCGCCGGACAAGTCATGGTCGGATACGGCCGCACACGACGGAAACTGCCGAAGTGTCTTTCCTATAATTAATTATTAAAGCGCTAATAAATTGGCTGCTGATTTTTTAATTTCCCCGTATTTGACGGTTTCTCCGAGTGAGGGGGGATTTGAGGGTTTTGTTTGGACGGAATTAAAGAGTTGTTCAGGGGGTTTCCCCTACGACTAGCTTCGGATCGGAAGTGGCTATCTTCAAATGTCAATCAAAACCGAAATTAATTAAGATTTATTCGTGCCTGTTCAGATCAAGATGAATAATATCGAGTTAAGTGTTAATGGAGGTGTTTTGTGTGAGGAGGTAAACACCTGATAATCTCTTACATCAGTGGTTCCCAAACCTTCAAACTCGAAGACCGTCATTTTGAAAGCTCTTAATTTTTTTTTATAATTATTATTAAACTACAAGGTGATCAAGAAGGACTGTTTGGGTTTGGAAGGACTGAATTTTAATTTTAAATGGTACAAATGGAGTAAGCTCCAGTTGTTGACGATTTGACACTGACAGACAAATCATTGACAAGAACATTTGACATTTCAAATTTAATTTAACAACGAAACATGCTGCATGCCGGTGAATCTGTTCATGGGCCTAAAAAAGAGTCAATTTATGTTCTGTATTTCACGTTTAATTTCTTTTTACCCCTAATTTTTTACTCCCATAACCTACCATTTTGTCGCTGTTAATGTCACATCACGTCAGATAGGTATCTGTCAAACGAACAACATATTGCCGACTCAAACAGTCCTTCGTGATCACCTTGTACAAAGGGAACAACTTTTTGCCTCCAAAAAGAAACATTTATTTTTATTATGAATATTTTTCGTCTGTGGACCCCCGACTACTATCTAAGAGTCCACTTCAGGAAAACTGTTTTAAATGTACCTACCTGGCCGCCTGGCATTCCATCTAGATACAAGTTATAAAGTAATTTATAAGTAAAGTCCATTCAATAAACATCTGGACTGTCAAAATCAAAATTGCAGTTGTTAGGTTGATTAAATCACTAGTTATTTTCATATTGCCCAGTTGTTATCTATGATTTTTTAATTTTACAAACTATTCATTTGTTTAAATTGACATTGTCAAATAAATTGCAAAATTATTTAAGTGTATTTTGTAAAAAGGTAAAAATGGAAAGTTCAAAACGAAGTAGGGTGGTTCTATTGGCGCGAGAGAAGAGGGCCATAAGAAATTATTATGAGGAACAAACAAAAAAGTGATAATAACGGGAAGAAATCACAAATTTGTGCCAAAGCCGCTCCAGTATTGTTAATTAAGAATTGGTGTTCGTTCTTGTGATTCACAAATCAAAATTTTGGAGAGATAGGTAAGTGTTGTTCAAGTGTTAAATAATTTTCTTCTGAATAAATGAAACAGATTAGTTTATTTTGGATGATTTTGGTTGTTGTTTAATTTGTTACCTGTTTTCAGTTTGCCGCGTGTTTTTTATAAACTTTATTAAATTGCTCTAATTCATTTAGTTGCAGCAATGAATGATTCAAAACATTTTTAGTTCAATGATTAAAAATGAAAACATAACCTAAATATATTTTGCAACTAGATTTTGATGTCGGTACACTCTAGCGAAAATTTTTTTTATTATACCTGAATCAGAATCCCTGTTTTTGACACTAAAATGCGTGCGAAAAAGGGCCCTTAAAACACTAAAGCTTTAAGGTCGCTTAGGTAGGTAACAACAAATTCACCTACATTTTGAACAATGATAAATAGACATTTATACACAATTTATGATAGCAACGAAACAACAACAATTGACCATTTCTATATCAACGATTAATGACACAGATTACTTCAGAAAAGGTATTTCAATTGGCTTTTTTTTTGTTATAATTTTCAGATTTTGGAGGGTGTATAATAAAAAATAGCGTATGATACACGTTTATAAGGGCCTTTAAAGCACTTGCGACGTTAAAAGCACTCCGCTACGTGTCGTGCTCTTTAAACTCGTCGCGCGTGCTTTAAAGGCTTCCTTATAAACTTGTATCATAATATACTATTATATCCAAGTATGTACAGTCAAAAAAGCATTTTATTTAAAATTTAATTTTGACAGTCCAGGAGTTTTTTTGAATTTACTTATATGTTTGTGCATTTTTTATACAGTGCAAAAACATTAACTCTCTTTTTTCTGCAGTGAATTACAGGGTTGTTGACTCAGCACAGACCAACTTGTCGCTGATATTATCCCAACTATTAGGTATAAAGTAATAGTTTCGAAATATGTATTTGAAAACGACAAATCCCACAGACCAATGTTCTGTTAGAAATGGAGTTTAAACTTTAAAGGTGCGTCATGAATTTAAATATCTCTCGGCATATTACCGTTTCCTTTCTTGTAACACGCATCAGCGATTTTTCACTATGGGGGTGAAATAGTTATATAATTTTATCAAGAAACACCTGGCTGGTCTGTACACCTGGTTGTTTTTGTCTTGAAATGATAAAACCATAGGGGTCTGTACTGTTAACGCATGAATAATAAAACGAGAAAAAACTTTTAATATTTATTTACATATACATATTATATAAAAATTGAGCTTAATTTAACGAAATATACAAAATGCTGTGGTAACAATTATGGAGAGGTGATACATGACGGAAGAAATGAGTTATGAACGCACTGCAATAAATAAGAAATGTTTTCGTTTTAGTTCGTGTTATCACCTTCCCTGGGCACTAGCACCCAATTGTCCAAGGAACTTCTTGCGGCGTTCTCTTTCTGCCGGCTGAGAAGCTCCCTCACCAACACTAGCGATTCTTTTTCTGCCTGTAAGTCTTTAAGTGTCTTCCTTTGTACTTGTTGTTCTTGGGATTGAGCAGCGAGTAGTTTGTTTTTCTTCTGTGAAAGGTACGCGAGCTCAGTTTGCACCTGAAATAATCAAGCTGATCTTCACAAATCGCAAACTGTGCTGCGACGCTAACCTTAAAATATTCTTGAGCTAATTGCTTGTGTTCCTCGAACAGCGCTACCGATTGCGGGTTTTCCCCGTCCGGAGTCGCCGGTCGGAGGTGTGGTTCCAGCAGGAGGTACATTTTGTCCAGATCGGGATCTGTGCCGTCCGGTGTACTCGTCGTGCTCTGTATTCCTGCCTCTACCGTCGTGTTTTTGGAACCTGGAAACAAGTGAATCGCCCGTCAAGTAAATAAACTTATGTTGTTATAAACAAGGAAGAGACGCGGCTTGAACTGGTGCCAGATTTTCGGGAAAAGACAAACACGCGGTTGGGCTGCGTGGGACGCTATTAAAACTTCGATTGTGTTTTGACGCTGCCTAAGGATAAACTTTAGGGTTCGACGCGGGACTAAATAAAGGTCACCAAGGATAAAATGATGAAATGACGGTACACCGAAACCGATCATACAAGACAGTGATTATTATCGATCCATAAATTATGTTTTTTTACAATGCAGCTGTCAGTGTTTCAATAATCGTTGCGGTGATGCTAACATCACTGTAAATCGCAGCTTATGCTGTGTATCGTGTTTTTGAAATCAATAATAGTCTATTATGTTATTAGAAGCAAAAATGAAAACCGTCATATGCATTCACGATTGTTTCAAATTCTGACAATTTATGAAAATCTGACATTTTAGTTGGCACTATTGGCAGTATTGTGAATTGTCATAATAAATCTACATATATTAGGTTATAATTGAACCGAATGCTGCTGCCAATTTGCTACATTTTTTAAATAATTGAACGCATTAGGAACAATATAGCCTAAAACTTTAATTGAAATGAAACATACATATTTGTGGCGCCGTTCTCGTTTGAGAACATTCCTAATATATTAAAATACGATGCATGTCAATAACAAAAAATGTCACTGTCATCTACCTCTGCCTGAGAAATTCTCGAAACGGCAAGGGCGTCAGTGGAAAATTTGCTGAAATGTTTGATTTCTTCTATTTTGTGCCATTTTTTCCTTTGCACCTTGGAAATGAATACGAAATTACAAATGTAGAAAAATTGAAAAAATCAAAAACTAGCGGGTGGAATTATTTATACATTTAATAACAAGTGATAATGGGTGAATCAATAGATTTACGTAAATTCATTTCCGGCAAAGCAAATTCGAATTGATCAATAAAACTTCGGTAATTGTGACCGTAGTGAAAATGAAAATGTTTTTAAGTCTTTTTTTCACACAGCAAAGGTGAGGTGAGGTACGAAACTGGCTTGTAAAAAGCTCCAGGTTTATGAACTCCTTTACATTTATTTCATCACCGCTAATGAGTGTTCGGGATAAGAGAACCAAACCACCGCCACGTCATAAATGCTGATTTAATGAAACTGAATTTGCAAAAGCAGAAAAATCGGAAGGACTTGAACAGAACGCTCAACTCCAAGGGGAAGAGTATTTTAATTACGGTCTGGGTCCTCCGCCGTCGCACAGGTGTCCCTCGCGTACACACGAATGCACTTCCGGACGTCCCACTTCCATGCCATTACATCACCGGCTCGATTAATTACATGTCCGTCCTTTCAAAAATAAAAACGTGACTAAGAAAATTGTGGCCGAATTTATTTTTGATCTTGCCCGGCTAGTTATTATGTAAATATAAGTGGTGAAAAAAACACTATTTACCGTTTTCAGTCTTGCACTCTTTGAATATGATCCAGCTCCGATGCGTTTCGTGCGTGGTGAACACACTGGCTGATGGACAGTCGCACATCTTCCAGGACCGAAAAGACGGAGAAAGTTTTTTTTTTGGTTTTTTTCTCTTTTTCAAACACCGAGAAACATGTTTGACGGATGTAATCGATGCGAACGTATCGATTGTTTATGTTCGGGGGCCACTCGAAAAACTGTATGCTGTACGCGAGACTACGAGCCGCTGCTAAGGACTGGCATCGGGACGGCCGTATGGGTGCGACTGAAATAGCGATACGGAGAAGACGCCCGAACAGCAGCCAGGGGCAGATTAAGAGGGCGACAGCGGCGGACTGGGGAATTTTGAACGGAACTGGGGCTGGGGGGTGCCGGTTCTGTTGGATTTTTCGAGGACGAAACGTTCGTTTGCGTAAATGTCGGCCTTCCCTTGCGACTCTGCGGTCGAAAATCTCGCCGGTTGATCGAGGTTGAGCGGCCAATTTTGGCCGGTGCCGGCACTGGTGAGGCGATCAAGAAACTTCCAACTAAACAAACTAGTCTAAATCGAGCTGCTTGAGTCACCGCTTCTAAAAACAGATGCCCCTTCGTTGCGCCGTTGACTTCAACGTATTCAGGGGGAAGAAAAGGAATTTCGGCCAAATCGAGCTTAAGGCGCCGGGTCTGAACGAATTTAAGGTCACAAAGTGATAAAAATAACGTGGCGATGCCGTGTAGACAAGTCGACTCGGCTTTGATCTTATTTTTATCGTGGACGATGTGTGACTAACGCTGCGACAAATTGAAAATTATGGCCCGACACCTGACCTGTAATGTATGTGTGTGCTTTTTTCCTCGCGTGGAGGGTTAGTAAGAGGCGAGTTATTCGCGGCTGAGTCATGTTCCAAGAAGCCAATGCACCTCAGACTTGAAACACCAATTGCTAAATTTAAATAGGAGGCTCATAATGCAGGGCATAAAACAGCACAATGACAAGGAGATCGCGTAAAAATGTCCAGTTTTTATCAACAGACAGCTGAAGAAGCCGCGCGTCTCGTAAATATGCGACAAAGTAGAGCGGCTCAAGGCCGACGTTACAATTCAATCCCTACCGTTCTTTGGTACCATCTTGTCAAAGCCTGGCATAGTTCTCAGTTGCATGTCACAATTCGTCAACTCCCACGCGTTCTGCAACAAAACGAAACCAATTAATCAAATACGATCAACATTCGACCGAATGCATCAATTTGTTACACTACACGTTATAAAAAGAAGTTGCGTCACTCAACATAACCTAACTTCTCTCAAACTTACAAAAAATCGACTCACCGGATCTATCTCCAAACTGAGGGGTTGAGACAGCTCGGCACTCGGCTGCGGCAAAGACTTCACACCATTGTCGCCGTTAGTGCTGGCCGGAAATTGTTCTATTTGTTCAGAGTAGGGCTCGTATTCCTCGATTTCTTCATAGACGACTTCATCTCCGTCTATAATCTGTAAAGGCTCGTCAGCCCCGGGCAACAATGAACAAATCACTTCCATTTTTTTAACGATCTGTAACAAAAAGTCTGTAATTTTTTTTTTTTATGTACATAACCTTAAATTTACGTGTTATTTATATTAATTGAAATTGTTATGAGGGAAACATTTTGATGTCGTCAGAGTCTGATATAGTTTCGACTTAATCTTAAGTAACTTCAACAACACGTTACTTTTACATTTATAAATAAAAGAAAAGTGGGGTTATGTGATCACTACCTCTTCCATGCTAGGTCTTTTAGATGCATCTTGATCCCAACACTGCATCATCAGCTTCTCAATAGGAGGAGGGCAATTTCTGACTAATGGGGGCCTTGCTCCATTGTGTTTAGCCCACAAAATCATGAAAGCAGATGGATAGCCAGATTCTTTAATGTGAAAAAATGGCTTGAGTCTTGAAATAACTTCCCATAGTATAATGCCCCAACTAAAAACATCGCATTTTTCTGTGTAATTTGACGTTTCAAACACCTGAAATTGAACAGTGAGTTATGTGTGGAGGTTTTAAATTTTTCACGTATACCTCAGGTGCCATCCAAGCAGCTGAGCCTTTATTGTTTGTCATAATTGCAGTCTTATCAACTGCTGTGCCAAAATCACAAATTTTTAACTGTGTTCCCCCATTAATTAATAACAAATTAGGGGGCTTGAGGTCCCTGTGTATCAGGGCTTTAGGTTTCATCCCATGTAAATATTTTACACCCTAAAAAAGTTGACTTGTTACAATTAAAAAAAAAAAATTGTTTCAGTAAGTTACTTTGGCACACTGGTGGAGCCAAGCCATGGCATTGGCCATTGTGTATTGTACATTAGGGGCATGGTGCAAAATATTGAAAAGAGAGCCACCTTCAGCATATTCCATGACAAGACAGATATTTGGAGCCTTAGTACAGGCACCGTACAGCTTGACAATATTCTCGTGTTTGACGCGGGACAACTGACGCACTTCAACAATAAAGGCCTCTTTATCATTTTCAGATACTATGTTTTTCACTGCTACGTAAGTATCACGCCAGATTCCTTTATAAACGACCCCAAAGCTGCCTTCACCGACGGCCTAAAAATGCAATATAATTTTTTTTACGGCGGTATAGATTTACTGTGCGGATCAAGAATCCGCAGTGGCTCCAAATTACCTCAAGTCTTTCAATTTCATTGTAATCGATTTCCTCGACGGGGTACTGATTTATGCTACCCTCATTTTCTGGAGTCGCCATCGAAACAGTAGATTATTACATATTTGAGGAAACACAGCCCAATCACTTCGAATTCATAAAATTTGCAATAAATATTAACCACTTATATCTTTGGTTATGTATCTGTCAAAATTGGAACAAAAATCCCTAGATTTGTTCGAATAGCGGCGCCAATCACATTTTCAGAAGTGAACGTCAGAAAATCGAATAATTTATCTTGGGCAAAAATATGTCCGGGACAGAGAATAGAAGAGGTGAGTACTGAATTAAACGGAATTTTAACCGTTCTGATGTTTCGAATCAGAATCCTTGTTCAAGTCCAAGGTAAAGCCGATGTTGTCGAAAATGCGAGGTAGAATCCTCCAGGATAAATACTTCAATGCAATTTACTTACGAAATATACCTGAGATTACTAGATGTTTAAACAAAGGTGTCAACCCCAACGTACGCTCTTCAGAGTACGGCGTGGCTCCGCTTCATTTACTAGCCGAAAGAAATGATTACATATTGGGGTATCGTCTTTTAGAATGTAAAGATGTCAACGCCGATTTGAAATCAGTTCATGGCTATACTGCCTTACATATTGCCTGTAATTTCAACTGTAAAAGATTTGTCGGCCTGTTATTACAAAAAGGGGCTGATCCGAATCTGTGCGACAGATTGAACAAGTCACCCTTGCACATAGCCGTAGAGAGGGAGTCTTATGGGATAATATTGAAACTGCTGAAAGCGAAAGCAAACGTCAACGTTCTTGACTGTTTCGAGAATACACCCTTATCGGTCGGCATTGTCAACGTCAACAATCTCCTGATCGTCAAGACTCTGCTACAATACGGGGTTAACATGAGTATCGAACACAGGAGGTCACTGCATATATTTTTCGGTATATTACAGATATGAAGATATTTACCATCCCTACAACATTTTTTTTTTAATTTCTTAGAAGCGATTCTAAACTGTCGCAGTATTAATCAGATCGACTTTATTATGCTTCTTTTGGAGAATGGCGTCAACATCAACACAAGAGAAACGAAAACTGGTCGAAATTGTCTCCATTTCGTGGCTATCACCGGTTATTTGGAACTAGCCGTGGTTTTGGTACAAAAAGGAGCAAAGTGGAATGCCATCGATACCAGATACAGGACTCCAGCCAAAGTGGCGATGGAACACGGAAACGAGATCCTCGCTGATTATTTCCGAAAAGGATACAGACCTCCCAACTTGCTGACCACTCTTCCACTGGTCTATCTGTGGACGAGCAAGCTGAAGCTGCGCTTGACCGAGAAGAGGGCTCAACAAGAACAAGAACACGAACACGACGCGAAATAATCAAAACATGATAACACATCAGTATGCACAATTTATTTAATATTACGGAATACAACATTCAATAAATATATTGTATTATTATACTGACTGACTTTTGAAGTTACAGTTTCATAAAACATATAAACATCAATAAACTAGTAACACAGATAGACTTTAAACGATTCAAAAATACGCGATATGAGCTCGGGTTTAGTTAAAAACTTACAAAACTAGCCGATGGTAGAGGGGTACATTTGGTTCGCGTTGATTGCTCAGTAGTTGTGACAGCGTATAATAGTCGTTCTTGTTGGGGCCGTTCAGATACCTCAGCTCTCTGGTAGGATCGTTCCTCTTCTTGGCAACCATAAACCTCTTCTTTCTGTTGTCGGCGAAACCGCCCCATCTTCCCCTCTTTTCGAACGGTTTCTCATCCAGAAGATAACTCGGACCAATGTCGTTGGTGTGTCCGGTGGCGTGCGGGTAAACGGGAGCGTCCAGCCAATTCTCCTCCTCTTCGATGTTGTTGTTTTGGTCGTTGTCCGGTTCACCGCTCCACGGCCTGTAGCCGTTACTTTGCCGTTCGTTCTCGTACAGGGTCAGGATGGTCAGTATCTCTTCGGGAGTGAGGTCCACTTCGCGTTTAATTCTATTATCCGGTCTGGAACGCAACATGATTCATTCCGATTTATTTCCGGGTGAAATCTATGGAGCTCGTGGGGGGAGAATCGAATTAGATTGGTTTCGTTTCTTTGAGCATCGCGAGGAAATGTGTTATCGATTGCGCCAGCAGGATTCCCGAGAGCGGAACAAATAGCAACAAGTGATTTTAATTAGGCGGATTAGTAATCGTAGCGGCGCACCGACTTGTTCACGCTAAGAGAGTAAGAGACGGACGTTTTTCAGAACTGTCTGACGCAGAACCGGTCAAAATAGAAAATTGCGAGGTTTATCTCCGTATTATCGTATTACCTGTCCACTCCCTAGTCGAAAATTTTAGAAAATTGAGTGGTGCAAGTTGTGTTTGGGAATAAGTCATAAATCTGTCAAATGTCAAATATCAAAAACTTTAAATCAGATATAATATTGTGAACATGAAATCGGAAGAATTTTAATATAAAATGCAACAATACCAAATAAAGCGCATGAATTTAATTTAAACATTTAAATTTGGTTGAATGTTTTTGCGGACGAAGATCAAAACTGCCAACTATACAAAGTAGAAAGTACTGGAAGGTAACTCTGAAACTCTTGACAATCTTTAGTGCGCGAATATTAATGAACTCGACGACACTCATTTTATCGAAATATCAATTTTTTTATTATGGGAGGAGCATCGATAGTTTTTCGCTAATATGCGTAACGAACCCGCTCTTCCCCTTTCACAATCGGGCGTCCATCGTGTTTGGACAACAGCATTTCCATAATTAAAAAAACGAACCAATCAAACGAAGTGCGCGTTGTGTGTGGCCTCCGGATCGATAGCACTTGTTTTAGAAGAGACATAGCGACAGTGACGCAAAGCCCTATCGATCTGCCGTCGGTCTCGCTCCAACCAACTTGTTGCTAATAACCCGCTCCCTCCCGGAGTCACGTTGGAGGATCTTACCTGATCTTCCTAGCGTCCCGACGCCTTCGCCTGCGTCTGTCGTCGTTTTCGTAATACCGATATTGATTCAGAGGTGCTGGATCGCCGTATAATTCTGATTTTAGAACTGCATTTTCTAGCGCCTCGTCTAGTTTTTCTTTGTTGGTGCCGTAACGAAAGCCCTTTTCGTACTCGGCGACCGATTTGTCGTCGAAGGGGGCGTCGGCGTTGTTGTACAGTCCTGACTGGAGGTTTGCCAGTCCTTCGGGGCTCTGGTACAGGCTTTGCTCCTGTTCCCATTCGTTGAGTGACTGCTGGTCGGGGGTGGGATTCTTTAGACTGTTGGTCCCTGGAAACACGGTTTGGTCGGGGGCTCGTTAATTTTTATGCGACTTCTATGTATCAGACGTAACGCGACTAATAACTGACGCAATAAAACGAAAAGTGTCATTAATGACGGTTTTATTTCACCGTTTCCGGACTGTCTGCTCTGGTGAAGCGTTTGACAGCTCGCTGAAGTACAAAACTTGATTTGTTCGATAAGATTTCATTTTTCGGCAAGTCGCTTATTCTGTTGGACCGACTTAAATTTTTTAAGAAAATGGGAAAATAGATAAAATACACAATTTCACTGGAGAAAGTAGAAATAGAAATTGCATTTTTTGTTCGACACTGTCAGAATTTGAAAATTTTCTCCTGTGTGAACGGATTTTGATAAATGTCACAACTTGTCAAAACGAAACGTCAAGCTAATTTTAAAGATTTTAAGCGATTTGGAGCCTCGTCGAACAAAAAAACGTTGTATAAAACTCGTTCGTGTGTAAAGTGGGCCTTTTTTGGCACAATTTACACACAAACTCGTTAAATAAACTACAATTTTTTTGTGTGTTGTTATTTGTGATGTCAGCCATTTGGAATCTGTTCGGCATTTGTTAATGACACCCCATTACAGTCGACTCGACTTTTTTGTGTTAAATGAAATAATTGAAGATTTGCTTTGTGTCTTTGGATTTGTTGCGATTAGAGCTTTTTCGTCTAATTATCTTACCTCTTTTGATTGCGGTAGGTTTACTGTAATACGGGACATCTCTGCTCCGTTCCTCGACATTGTTCATTGGGGGATGAGCCCGTTTCACTGTAACAAAACAGAACAAGATTTTTTTTCATTATCGTGTCAAAGTATCGATTCAGTTCGTGTGCTGCGTCCGGTTTTATTTTTTAAAAGTGAACAAATGGTAACAATAAACTGATGACAAATGACGGGTAGAGCGGTTGGCAAACATATTCTGCGGTTATCTCCCCTAATTGTTATCGTGAAAAGTGAATGACGATTTATTTTTAACGGGGGATTGCAGTCATAATTCATTATCCCCTTCGAATGAAAGAGTAAACATTCAGATAAGATTTTTGTTAGGTACAACCAAAGAGCACTCGCGGTAACAAAAATGTACTGTCGCGAGCAAAAAATTTTGGTCGTCAATGTCATTTCAAAATTTGGTTGGATTGTCACAAATTTAAAAAATTTCCCTGCCTGATTATCCCCACGTCACCAGTGTCAAAAAATTAAGAAAAAAATGACAATTAATGTCATACAACATGATGATAGGTTAGGATATTTACGACTGTTTTACAATGGAGCATTTTTTATTGCGTCAAAGAATGACCTTGACGACCAAAATTTGTTGCTCGCGACTGTAGGTAACGATTCAATTTTATTTGAGTCTTATTGGATGTTTATTGTGAAGTCGTTTTGGGACCAACATTTAGTGATTGTTAGTTTCAGATTGTGACTTCAGAAAACTTGAAATAAATGAAATATGTATTACAAGTAGGTACGAGAATAAAATGTTAATACAATATACAGTTGGCTTAAAAAAAAAACGGGAAATGAAATTTGACCTAATGTGAATTGGAAATTTAATTTGTCAATTTATGTCAATTTGTGTCTGTTTGGCAGTAGTACATATTTCTGACACATAAGTGCAGTTTTTTAACCTAAATTCTAAAAGGCCGTTTCAAATTATAAAAATTTAATAAAATCTGACAGAACTTTTTCTGACAGTTCCCGTTTTTTTTGAAGCCAACCGTACTATTCCGGACACGGAATCTTGGCCACAACTGACATTTAACTGACAAATATGTGTAAACTGGCCTTTATTGAATATAACCCAACTTTTGACTCGACAGTGCCATTTCTCTGCTTTTTTGATGTCACAAGAAAAACTTCAAAGTGATTTTAATAATTGTCATTTATTAATGACACTAATGAAATGATTGGTTTACATCATTTTTTTTAGAAATGTCTAAAAAAATGTTGGCCAAGATTTCGTGTCCGGAATATGTAGTACATACAGTTTTTGAAAAGACATGTGCCAGCTTCCAAAGTGAGCATTTGTCTCTTGAGAATAACGATATGTAATTTAACAGCAAAATGCCTTTCTTTGTAAATAATTTGATTCGATGATAGTATTTTGAGGATCAGCAACAAATCATGAACGTTTTTCCGGAAAATTACCTATTTAAGTCCCATCATTGCTTGTTTGTTACCCAGATAATGTAGCAACAAAAGAATTTATCGGATAAAATTTGTGAGGTGCTAGGGCTGCAAACCTGTTGCCAGTACTTCCTTCGGAAAAATGTCTATTCTCAAACTACAAACTTTAAACTTCGTTGATCAATGTTTGACAATTTTACGAGGTGTAAAAGCAACCGTTCGACGTACTTACCTTTGTTGTTCCTCAATTCACTGGCCTTGATCTCTTCGATCAGCGACGCCGGTATGGCCAACGTGAGCACCACACAAGATGCTAGTGTGGCCCATTTCAGGCTGCAACGCAGTTCCATGCTGTGTTGCTCGTCTGAAGCGCTGAAAACTACTGAAAACCCGGCCGCTGAAGTACACTGTTTGAATGAGGCAAACGTGGGCGGCACGTCTACTACGCATTCCCGTGGGGGTGGGAAAACGGCGAAAAACCACGCACACTTTTCCATTTAAGTAATGAGACTACATGCCCGGATGAAAAAAAAAAACAGGTTGAAATAACGCGAGGACTGGGCATCGGGGCGCCTTCAACGAATTTGAATAAATTAAGTCAGCGTAATGAGCGGAAAAAGATATGCTAAAATATGTAAAAGTGTCTGGAATGTAGGTTGACGACGCCGCGTCGAGAACCCATGAAAAAGGCCGTTTCAGGGCGAGCCTGGAATTGAATTTTTTAGCAAAGTGTGCTTCGTTTGCCACGATTTTGGTGATGTCTCTGCTTGATTCGTCCTCAACTTAAAAATGTCAAATATCAAAACCTACTCACTCCTGATTTTTAATCAATTTTTGTCGAGCATCTTTTAACGAAAAAAAACGTCAATTTTTTATATTGACTGATAGCATGAATAATGCATCCCGTCCTTCTATTTTGATGGACATTTTAATTAAAACAATTTTCATCAAAACAAAAAAATCTAATCAACTTAAAAACTTTATTTACATAACTGACAATTACGTAAAAAATTATGAACTATAAGAGTTGCTGTTGTATTTTTTCTTTTTATTCGACTTCTTTTTGTGTCGTCTCTTATGGTCACTGTCTGAACTACTCGATTCCGCCTTCTTCCCTTTCCTCTTCAATTTTTCTTTATGTGTTTTCGACGTCCCCAATTCGTCGCGTTTTTTCTTTTTTTCTTCTTGTTTTTGTACATTTTCATACTTTCTTTCATATTTTTCTGACTTATGACGTTGCGAAGATCTTGATCGATCCCTCTTTCTGTGTTCAAAACTTGGTCTGCGTCTCTCGCTTCTGTCCTCATTTCTCCTCGGAAATTCTCTTCCTCTAGGACCATCTCTACTTTTCTCTTGTCTTCGACTATCAGTCCTTCTCTCTGTATTCTTCACATCTCTGCTTTCATACTTCTTCTCCTTGTTTTTCTGATACTGTCCTTTGCCCAAATTCTGCTCTTTTTCTCCATAATTTCTCACTCCTCGTCCTTTTCCCAACCATTTTACTTTTGAAACGGACTGACTGAAATCTACGTGGATTCTTCGGTCATCGATCAGTACATTGTCCATTTTGAAATATGCGTCTTCGCAAGCTTTCTGTTCTTCAAACTCGACAAAAGCGTATTGCAAGGAGTCTCCTGTTTTCCTGTCTCTAATAACTTCGCACGATTTAATCTTTCCAAATCGGCTAAAAATAATCTCGAGGTCATCGTCGCTGGTCACAGGATTTAATTTACAAACGAATAAAACGTTCTCAGGAGGTGCCATATCTGCGTCAGGAATATCTCCGACCATTTCCAATATTGTCGCCCTAGCCCTTGCTTCGCGTTCAGCAATCATCTCACTGACTTCCCCTACTGTCTTCCCTGCAGTCTCGTCGATCTCTTCGTCCGGAGCAATTCGACCACCTTGCAGACGCTCTGCACTCGGGGACGGTGACCTCGAGGGTATCCGCAATTTGTTGTCGTCGGGAAATGGATCGTCCAATATTACAGTATGTGTGATACGAATATCTTGATAAGGACGATCATCATTATCACAAATTGCTTCGTTCATTATTTCCAGGACATCCAGACCTTCAACGACTTCTCCAAATACACAGTGTCTTTCGTCAAGGTAGGTTAGATCTGCCCCCAGCGTGAAGAAAAACTGTGACCCTATCATGCTGTTTTCATTACCCACGAATGAGATTTGACCCATAGTGGTGTGTTTAATTCGAGGGTTTGTCTCAGGCTCAAAGTAGCGCTTGAGGGGGCCGTCTAACACACCAAAAATAGATTCCCCGCCGGTGCGGCTTCCTGTGGGGTCGCCTGTCTGGGCGATAAATCCGCGACTCACAGTGTGGAAAAGATTGTAATTGTAGTATTTGATCTTGCACAATTTTAGGAAGTTATGGCAAGCTCGGGGGCGACGCTTTGTGTACAGATCGACGGTAATGTCCCCTAAAGTTGTTTCGACGACCACCGACATTTTGAGGTTAGATGCGGCTGAAACGAAAATTGATTAGAATCTCTGTTAGATTAGAATGAAATCAAACTAACTTAAATCACTAACCAAATGTACAAAGTTTGTTGTGTTCAAGTCGATTCCGGTTTAATTTTGCGTAACCTCATACCAATTCTAAAATAATACATCTAACAAGACACTAGAGATCGTAGAGAATAGGTTAGGTTTTTACTTTTTTAGACAAGAGTAGCAGGTTGAGGTTATGTACATTTATTAATAGGGAAATTTATCTAAAGTAAATTCAGGCTGGATTGGGAATTTCAAGGTCAAATAATTTATTTTTTGGCTATGTGATTATGTCTTAAAATAGTGAGATGTAGGGAACCAATATAACGCGAATTTAGCGCAGTAAATTCAGGATGGATTTGGTATTTCAAGGTCAAATAATTACATTTTTTGGCTATGTGATTAAGGACCGGTTTCCTCAACGCCAGTTAAAGTTAATTGTATTAGAGATATTTTCATATTTGATGGCGGAAACAAAAGACTGAGAAATGTCACAAATTTGTATTGTCAGTGTCAAATTTCTCAAAGACGTTCGTGATTTCGACAGAAATGCAGCAAATTGGCAATAAGAAAGTTATTCATCGTCGAACTAGAGACAAAATTTGTAGATTATATAAGAATAACTTTTCCTTTTGAACCACTGACAAAAATTGGTTTCCTTAGAATTAATTTTTTCAATCAATTTAGCGAAAATTTAAATTTACCTAGACATTCCTTTTTACGGCGTTTATGAGAAATTTGACACTGACAATACATTTTTGTGACATTTCTCAGTCTTTTGTTTCCGCCACCAAATATGAAAATACCTCTATATAGTTGACTCAAGTTGCAAAAAACCACTTGTCATTTGCAACAGCATTTTCTTCATATTTTTGAACCAGATAAAGGCAGAAAGGGACCAGAAAATCATAGTTTGGGTTGAATATTTTCCATATAAGTACAGTTTTAAAGTAATTTCAAATGACTAATGCCATAAAAATGCTGTTCCAAATGCAAAGTGATTTTTTGCAACTTGAGTCAACTTTATTATAAACCATTCACGATTATTTCAAATTCGGACTATCTATGAAAATCTGACATTTTAGTTGGCAGTATTGTGATTTGTCTTAATAAATCTATTTTAGGTTATAATTCAACCGAACACTGCTCCCAAGTTGTTACATTTTTTAAATAATTGAACGCATTAGGAACAATAATCGTAAAATTGAGCCAAATATATGTACCTGACACTATAGCAAATATAAAACAAAAGTCTTTACATGGGAGATATTTTAAAGAACTAGAACAACCAGAAATTAATATTCAAGCTTCTCATGCATGGCTTAAAAAATCAAATATTCATCCTGAGACTGAGGGTTTTATATTTGCAATACAAGATCGTGTTATAAATACAAAAAATTATAAAAAACACATATGCGGATTACAATCGATCATTGATAAATGTAGGATTTGCGGAACTGAAGGGGAAACCATTGAACACATCATTTCTTCTTGCACCGTTTTGGCTCAAAGCGAATATAAAAAACGTCATGATATATTCGCAAAAATTATACACATGAATTTAGCAGTTAAATTCAACTTATTAAAGGACACACAACCACATTATATTTATAAACCCGAAAGTTGTTTGGAAAATGACAATTACAAATTATATTTTGGTCGTACAGTTTTAACCGACATTCATATTCAGCATAACAGACCAGACATTATTATTTTAAATAAACAACAAAAGCAAGCATATCTTTTAGATATAGCTGTTCCAAATTCACACAATATAACACAGACATATAATACAAAAATTAATAAATATTTAGAACTCTCCGTTGCTATGAGAAATCTTTGGTGTTTAGAAAAAATTTCGATTTTACCATTTATAATTTCAGCAACAGGAATAGTACCGCAATCTCTTTTTAAAAATTTAAAAATTTTGGACTTAGACAACAAATTGGTGGTTGAAATTCAAAAAGGTATATTATTATACTCATGTCACATCGTGAGGAAATTCCTTAACATTGACACAGAACATAAAACACAAAAAAGTCAAAATGTGGAGGCGAGACGCCGGTAATTATGTTGATAAGCACTGCACTATTACTTAATAGTATTATCCGTAATAGTGTATGTAGACTCGTATTAAACCGTAAAGGACCTGAGGGCGGAGCTTAGCTGCGCGGCCTTTAACACGTCAGTAGCGTAGGGAAAATGAGAATTGCTGGGAGCCACAACAGTGGCGCATCATGCAATGGGAAATTTTCTCCGTAAAAAAAAAGTTTGAGCAGTTTGGGACTTTTGACATATTTGAGAGCGAAGTTTAGCATTGTTATTTTATAACTAATGTAATTTATGCGTGCAGAATTGAGGATAAAAGTATTAACACGTAAAATCAACTTTTTATTAAATTGAATAATTTATTGATACATATTTTAACTGGCAACTGATTTCTTTACACATTTGCCACTTCTATCAGTCCAAGAGTGATTTGGTAAATGTGTAGTGTGGACATAGCTCTCAGCTGTGTAGAAAATTGTCGACCTTCGTCTCTGTATTTTAAAATCTGCTTCAAATACTTTATCCTGAGCAGTCGAATGTCATAGGACTCCATTAGTACTTTTCTGTTGTCCTCAGTTTTGCGTCATCTAGAAAAAGTTAATTTTTATGTAGACTTTCTTAACTGTAAAAGTACATGCTTAAATTCCAGCTCTTTAATTAATCCTAGCAAAGTGGATTTTGCTACCAGAGAATGGAATTTCCATATCTTGCATTCGATATAAAATCCCTTTCACGGTAGTTCGCTTTTCCGTACCTGATAGATTATTTCTCTAACAGCATGTCTCTCAGCTTCGACTAATTCATGTCGTTTTTGCTGTGGTCGCTTCTTTCTTGGGGTTGAAGAAGAAGTGGAAGCTCCAGCAGGTTTTGATTCTTTTACAATCATTTTGTACATCTCAGATATACCACTGGACGCTATAATTCGCTGTTTGTAATTGACGATTGGAATAGTCAATTCCTGATGGTTGCTAACACACTGATTCATGTCTCATGAATGCGATAACGTTGGCGATAATTTCGCGAGCTTGACTGTAAAATTTTCCCACGCTGGCCGAAAGTAAGATGGGAAACCATGTCAATCAGCTACTAAAAATACCTGCAAAAGTCCGGTGGTGTTAGTTAAGTTTTCATTTCATTTCATTTGCAAGTCAACTGTTATTGAAAGTGAGGTTATGAAATTATTATTTCTTTTAATTTTTTTGTACTTACGAAAACTGTAAAGATATCTTCAGTTGTCTCGAGAAACGCAGATTTAAAGCCTTGGGTGAACTTGGTAAGCGTAAAAAGTAAAGTCGTAAATAAAGTTGCAGTACATGAACATGTAAACAACTCTCTGACAAATCTAATCTACCCTATTTTCGGCCGAATGGACTCGACCACACAAATTGGTTTTGCGCGCAGATCACGTGACCGTCCCTTTACACTTTACGGCAACTCTACTCCGGCAAAATTGCCGTGCCGCCGGGTGGAGGTGGGATACGAAAACTGAAATGAAACATACATATTTGTAGGGCAGTTCTGGGTAAATTCGTATTAACTAAATTAATGACGGAATTGACAACAATGCGAATATTTAAAAACGAAACGTCATATGACAGGACCTGACGCCAATCTAACAAAAAAAATATCGCGGCCGCCTGCGTGTTTAAAATAATCGTGAACGGCATATAGGTTAAAATGCTTCGTTACTTTAGTTACCTATTGTTGTAACAATGTTTTCGTATATTTTAATCTGTAGTTAAATTTTACTCACGTTGGTGAAACCCCTGCGAAACCGGCCCTATGTGTTGTTTGTAAATAAATACTGAAACTGATATGCAGGGAACCAACATAATCGAAATTTAGCGGTGTATATACCGGGTGAGTAATGATAACTGTTTCAGTTGGCAATAAAAAAAATTACATGAAATTGGCAAGACAACGAATTGTTGTACCTATTTCTGCTTGTTGGAACACGACATAAAAATCACCAAAAGTCACCAGAATTTATTGCCAACTCAAACAGTTGCTCACACGGTACATACCACAGAATATCATGCACAGAATACATACTTAGCACAGACAACAACTCCTAAATCAACAACTGAGCGTGGTTGATTCCGTTAACTTAAGATGTCGCCATAATTTTTAAAGTCATTCTTTGTTAAAGTCTGTAATATTGGTATTCACTGAGAATTGATTTCAGATAAACTGGTATCTCGATAATAATTAAAACCTCAAATGTTTCTCAAGTCATAAATACTCAAACACTTTCTTTTCGAGCTTCGGACTCGGGTCGGTAAAATTTCTGGTTTCAGCAGTGTATGTCGCCTTGATGGGGTGCAGGATGCCCCCAGGACACGTTTTTGCTTCGCCACATAATCCTTTTGATTAGGGCATAAACACCTAATGTTATTTAATTTTACCGCCCGAAGCTGACACTTTTATTGATTTCACCCCCACTAGTTCTCCCTAGAACGAGACGACTTTATGAAGATCCAAGAGATTGGAAGAAGAAAGCGAAGCATCGGCAGTGTGCGCTGTGCAATGTTATTTTGGGAAAGCTGAAGGAAATCGCGAAAATGCAGCATTTGTTATTTTTCGTTGTGTTTGCGGGTTGAATCGAATTGTGTTTTATTTTTGGTATGTTGCCTGTACTGAGGATAATCAAACAGGACGACTCCAAACAGAATAAGACGTCGAATTTTGTATGCATTACCCTGCGACAATGGGCCATCCTCTTTTCTATACTGATTTTTGTAAGTTAAATAATATGTTTTTCTTAGTATTCTTTCACACGATTACGCCACTTTTCAGATTATCATGGCAATAATAACGACGTGTACGGTTTTGGGGACTTTACACACCAAACAACTTCTCCATCTTCTTGAAGACGATATCGAAGAAGAGCGAGATAAACACCGGTTCGTTGATGACGACAAGCGGAGTATTAGCTCAAATGAAGCGCGTTTACAACATTCGCAAGACATTGTTTTAAGTAAGACTGATGTTTTCTAACCATTGGTCAAAAATCAACATTCTTGAAGGAATTTACTCTTCTGTTTTCTCATTTTTTTGCCGATTTGTATAGATTATTTAATTCTGATGGTTCCTGAAATATCAATTTTTAAAGATGAAAACAAGATGGCAGTGAAATTCCAATTTTACATCGAAAAGTCCACAAAAAAATTAAAATAAAAATCCCCGAAAATGTATTAATGATATACCGAGAGATCAAAAAGAAAACAAACCAAAAGTGCTACTTCATCTTTTGTTTTATCCAAACGTTTGTCTTAGTTTGAGTCATACGCAAATTATACTTGCAATGCACAATCGTTTTATTGGTTGCCCACCTTTCGAAAATTCATTACTAATAATACCCCATTTTACCACTTATTCTGGGATAACTGTGCTTACAATTGCAGTAAACGTCTGTAAACTTTACCGAAATCGAAAAGTTGTTTTCTAGGTTAACAACAGCACATCGATTGACGCTTCTTTGACATTTCCGCGAAAAACTGCTTACTAGTGGCGTCGCGTTTGCCAATAAAACTGGTAAATTACCCAGTTGCCTAGAATTCCGCCACGATATGACCGATAACTTGCAACGCCTGCTCTGATTTGTTTTCTTTTTGATGTGAAAAGCGCTTGGAGAATGTTGACACTAAATTAAATTGTTAGCTTTCAGTAAGATTCTCTCGATTTGCATGTGGTTGGCCTGGCTTAACTTAGTCTTGGCGGCAGTATTGATTTACGGGGTGACGACAATGACTTCCATTTACATCATACCATGGATACTCCTCAGTGGCACTACCTATCTTCTAGCGATCACAACAGTAATCATGGCGTATCTGAGCTTGATCCCGGGACTCTACATCAGCTATACAGTGTTACGTAAGCAGAATTGTTTTTATTTACTGGAACTGTATCGTAATTATTTTCCAGTGGTTTGTTTGGCCGCGTCTTTGATTTTTATAGAGATGTGGTACACCATCGTCTTGTACTACATAAGCCTTGGTCGGGCCCGATGTTCAAGATATGCATCTTTCTCCCCGACGGTGATCCAAGCTTATGGGGGTTACACCCACACCATTCAGCCAATGACTAACGACCCAAACAAGCCTCTAGTTTAGATTTAAAAAATGTATCGATTTTTGGTGTTAGGGCAAACACTCGCCATTACTAAGCTTCATAGAGAGTCCATTAGAACACTGACAATAATAATGAGTTTCGAGCGTTACAACGTGACTCCTCATTATTAGCTCTTTGTGATATTTGATAAGTGAGTTTCACAATCATTTTCTTCCTCTATACCTATTTTATTGGATGGATTGTGTCTTATAATACATAAACTTGCACAAATGTGGCGCTATTTTTCTGTGAATTTCGATAGATGTATTAAATAAAATTAATGTAACTTAAACTACACAAGTCGTTTCGTCTACTTTGAAATAATAAAATATTTATTCAATGTAATATACTGAAAAATTACAATAAAATTAAAGGTACCGTGCAAATCAGGTTGTTCTGTTGCAGGCGACCTGCATTTCAACTTGGAAAAATTGACATGCAGTCTTCAGGAGGAGTTCTAACTGAAAAAAACCCGAATTTGTTCCTAAAAATACTAATTCCTCAAGGCTCCGCCAGTGCAGACGTCGCGCGTTTGTTGTATTTTAAACAGGTAAATTCCTTCCGAAAATAACAACTACAATCACAATTACTGTACCAGTCTATGCATTATCGTCAGTCATTTCGAGGAACTGCGCACTCTGCTCCCTCACACATTCGCCTTTCAAATTAAAAACGAACTTGTAATAACAACCGTCAGCGCAAATCACTGAAACAAGGAACATTTGGTTTTGCAAAAAACGATCCAAGACAATTTACCAATGACAGAATTGTTGTCTGGGCCAAAAGCGCAGACGCACGGCGGCCCATTTGGCACCGTGAACTTACAAAACGACCACGTCGACGAAAAATATTTTGGTAAGAACATGGCGTTCGCCAGAGTCGACTGTCGATTCAGTTTCTGGTCATCCAAAGCAAAAATATGGATGGTCCCATGATCAGAAGCGACACAGAGACAAGTCGAATTGTTGTTGAAATTTATGCAGTAGATTGTTGCCTGAAATCACACTCTCGATTGAATTTATTCACCAGATTTATCGACGCCCACCTGATGAGCACCTCGTCTCAACTCCGCCAACTTGTCACCAGTCGCGGTATCAAACACACGAATCAAAGTCCCTTTCTCGCTAGCTGTTGCTAATCGAGTCCCTTGCAAGTTCAAGGCGATGCAATTGAGCGCCGCCTCGTGCGCCACGACGTCCAACGGCGCCTTATCAGTATTAGCTAGATCTACTAATTGCACGTGGCCAGTCCTCCGGCCTGGAAACGCCAACAGCGAGTTGTTGCTGTTCGGGCATAGGACACAGAGACCTTTGGGATTGGTGCTCGTTTCAAAGACATGCAACTGTTGGGGACACTGCGTGAACGTGTATACTTTAATAACTCCTTCTACAATTGAAATTTTTGTTGGTTACTGTTGGGATTGGTTTGAGGCGTCTACCTAAAACTACAACAATTCGGTCCCTCCTCAACCTCACAGCCAGCACTGGAGCATTAAATTCCAAAGATATAGGCGTGGTCTTTTTTAAATCGTCCCAAACCATCAGCCGATTGGGAGGAAAGAGCGGCTGGGGGCCGCCACCTACTAGTGCAAGATAGTTGCATCGGAACAACATTTCCACATAACTCAGGCCCCCGTTGTCGAAGTCATGACGCTCCTTTTCCTTCAGCGGGTCGCAGTTGTAGATGCGAAAGCCCGTGGTGGTGCCGCACGCGAAACAACCTGAAACGGTGCGATTTGGGGAACGAAGACGCGATTATTTAAATTTACCATGATCCTGGTTGAATCCGGCGAATAATAATCCGTTGCCGTACGGATTTGTGGGGCCCAGATTCATTGCAGTAATTCTGAACGCGACAAACAACGCATATTACAGCCCCGTACGTTTCACGATTTATTATTATTGTTATTTTGAGTATTCTAACCTCAAAAGCAAAATTGCCATTATTGACGTCACAACTCCGTCACATAAACATGACAACCAACTTTTCGCGAATGATTACCAGATTGCTACCAAATGACATCTTATAAAAAAAAACACCAAAGTCGAGTGCGCGTTCCACTTATCGACCGCAAGATCTGCGGCAGCGACCACAAAGGGCACAAAGATTCTACGTTAGTCTGTGATTCTACGTACTAGCTTGTAAACAATGCAAACATCGCGGGCGAAATAATGGGTGCATTCAGCAGACCCAACAGTTGAGCAAAATTTGGCTGAAACGACATGGCGGAACAGGTACCTATCCGACCACAAACACAAAATGACTGCTTGTGCTTGAGTGGATCACAGAAAACATGGTTGGCATAGGTGCGAGTTTTACCGAACCATCGGTAGTAATAAATTACTCCAAGGAAGGCCGAGAACATGACCAGAATTGTAGAAATCAACTAGGATTAGAGAAAAGTGTAGCACGTAGAATATGCAATTCTCAAAGTACTCAATAATCCGTGGTACTCAATTCGGTCGGTAAAAGAACGACGTACGTTCTATTCCTAGGTTCTATTTATCGACAGTGGCGATCGCAACGCCCGCTCACCGTTTGTAGTGATGTGGTCATCTCTATGATCTCTATACCATAGAGATGTGTCGCCCACTGGCCCACTCACCCGCCCGTTCCACTCCAATGTTTTCGCCTCTGACGTGGAGATAAGTTTCCAAGGCGGTGGAACAGTTGATAAAAAACAAAAACGTCGCGTTAGAAGACAAAAATCTTCCGTCATCGTTGAATATTTTTATTATAAAATTTACAATCTTTCTATTGAAGGGGATGTTAGAAGGTGCCTATGGGCCTATAGGATCGTTGCGCGGGATCACATTTGATTAAAAATAAAGACTGAATTCATTTTCATTAAAAATACGGACTAAACTGATAATATATTTTAGAAATAATAGAATCCATTTTTTTCCTAATCAATTTCTCCTAAATAAATTTGCTTATCACTTGCTCCTGACACAATAATAGGCTCATTAGGATGAAAATCAACATCATTAACACTGCCATTATGACCTGGTAATTTATAAATAATTCTTCTAGTTGTAGTATCCCAGATATATAAAAATCGATCAGCTGATCCAGCACTAACTTTGGCTCCATCTTTGGACCATGCACATCGTAACAGATTTTTCTCAAAATTATGTTGGTGTCCAGTAAACACCTTCACACATCTTTCTTGGGGTGCATAGGGTCTTACATCCCATATCCTCAAACTATTATCCATAGAATTTGATAACAGGTATGACCCATCAGGACTCAATGATAGCCCTGTAATTGTGTCAGTATGCCCTTTAAGAGTATATATAACCTCATGGTTTCGAATATCCCACACTTTAATGTCATTATCAATTCCTCCACTGAAAATTTGCTCTGCTGTATCATTAAATTCTACTGCAGTAACTTGATAGTTTGAATTAAAGGTGGTAATAGCTTGCTTTTTACGAATGTCCCACAACTTGATTGTTGTATCATCACTGCCAGATACCATTAACTGTGGACCACGTCTTGCACCTTGTACTGAGTTGACAAAAGTTGTATGGCCTTTATATTTTTTTATTCTTTGTCCAGTAGGTAAATCCCACAAACCTAATGTGTGGTCAGTACTGGCAGTAAATATATTCAGTGCATCTGGTGTAAAATGAAGCTCCATAACAGCACCAGTGTGGCCACTCATTACAGATAAATTTTCACACTCACCATAGACACTCCAAATATCTAAAAATGTATGCATTACTAAAATAACGCAAAATTGTTAAACATCTTACAAATTCGTCTATCAAATCCTGATGAAGCTAAATATTGTCCTTCCGGGTGAAATTCAGTTGTAAAAATTTCACCTTCATGGCCTTCCAGTAACATTATTGGGGCAAATAAATTGGAAGTGCGTGCAGGAGCCTACCAAAATGAATTAAAGTTTCGCTAAACATTTCAACACCACAAACTATACGCACTGCTTGCAACGCTGTTTTATTTTTGTTGGAATTCGCCACTTCATTTCTAGCTTTTTTGCTGGCTGGTACTAGAGATGAATCATCACCTCGTCGTTTACTTTCAACAACCATTTTTCTTTATTAAATCGCAAACCAGCAATCCACTGTCGTCAAATCTTGTTGCAAACACAACAACCACATAACCTCACTATTGTCCTGTTCCTGTGTATTGGCAGTTGCCGCACAAAACCATAGAACATCATAAGAAAAAGACAAAAAGTAAACATAAGCACAGTGTCAGTGACGTAGATGGACCCATGCTTGCATACCCAAAACACAATTAAAATAAAAAAGGAACTACAGTCATGGGAGACAAGACCATTTAACAGGAGCTATAGTTAAAATTTACTAGATACCACCCACGTGAATGTTTTAATTCTGTAACCGTATGCAAGGTATTTTATGAGTGATAATGGGCTTGCTGGAGTTGAAAATGCAACCCACAATACATTTGCAAAGCAAACCTGGATCTAGACGCGGAAAATATCCAGGTTTGCATTTTCATTTTCAATTCCGTCGGGCTCATTATCACTGGTGAAATACCCTGTATTAGACTACGAGTCTTATAAGAAGCATTTTGCAGCACGCAAAAAAATTGTGTTTTTTTTTTGTTTTGGCGACATAAATGTAGTAAATTTCTTGTCTATGGTTAAAACGAACACACAACACACGTTACTTAACGGGGACCATTGTTTTCTCGGCGTTTATTATTTCGTGGCCATTTATAGTTATTTATGGTATAAGTGGGTTATTTAAGATATTACCCACGAGAGGTATTTGTAACCTACGAGGGCTTGCCCGAGTAGGTTATTACCTCGAGTGGGTAGTACTTAATAACCCACGTATGCCATACAACGTTTTATCCAATATTCCAAAATTTTTAGATAATGACATTATTGATGAAATTCTGCTCCCGATGGGTTATGAACGTTAATAACCCACGGTGCTAATGGCAACGTGGGTTATGTATGTTATAACCCACGGTGCAAATGGCAACGTGGGTTAAAACAACAGACTAGTTATAGCCCAGTTTACTCAATTAAAACTAACTAGTAAAACACGATATTACTATTGAATGTTGGATAAAGTATGTTATTTTACTAGTTTTAATTACTTGAACTCTTGGCTGCTTTGTCTAGGCAAAATGGATCAGTGGAAACATTTTATGTTCATATTTAGTTTCGTTTAGTTACTTTTTTTTAAGGAATCGTGGCAACACCGATCTTGGAGGTAATGTGGTTGGTAAATTAAATAAATACTCCGCTCTACTCAGCTGTTCATTGGCTAGCTTCTCATTTTCCGGATAATTATTATTCTTTTCTTATTCTTAAAGATGGTGGTCGCATAAGTTGCAGTGTTTGTTATCGTCAATTTGGGTATGGAATTTAAATTATATTTCCTTTTTCGTTTCAACGAAACAAAATCTTCAATACCAAGGTTGTGATTGTTATAATCCTAATCAAATAGAGTAATTTGTTTCTTATTGCTGGATAAATGTTTTTCTTGAGTTAATGTAACTAAAGTTGGTTCATAAATGAATGATGTTGGTTTACTGATCATTAATTATGTAAATTAATGGCAAGTGAAACATTTTTAACCACTTCAAATGATACTAGAACTTTTATAAATAACGTACAAAAAATAAAACACTGTTAATTGAATCAAACGTAAATATAACTATTAGCTAATTTTTTTAGCACTCAGAGGTTGTGATGGCGTCAAACAGCGATGGTAGTGGAAGCAATGGTAAGTTGAAAGCGAAATTATACAACTATTCCAATTTCCTAACAATATTGCAGGGACTTTGCCCAGAAATTTCACTCTAAATGCCTCGAGAGATTATGACACTTTGAAACAACAGTATGAAAAGGCCAACAGTGAACTCAGCAGCTTGCGGCGCCGGTGTGATCACGCTCTTAATGTAGGCTTAAACATGACTGAAATACCGAATGGTACATGAACTTTTTTAGGACCTAGATTACTTCAGGGAACAGCATAGAGCAGCTATGAATCAACTTGAAGTTTCATCACAAGATTCAGCATCTCTTCGAACTAAATACTCAGAACTGTTAAATGAGAAGCAAAGGTTGGAACAAGAAAATCAGAGATTAAGAAAAGATTTGACTGAAGTACACAGGCAACAACAGGATGTCTTATTAGCAGCAGAAAATGGCAATGCAGACTCTTTGTACATTTCACACTCACAAGCTTTGTCCAAACTAGAATTGGCCAAAGATGAAAATAATAGATTGGCTAAACAGTGTGAACTGCTAGGACAAGAAAGAAACATTGCGGTGAGAATATAATGAGACTTTTATATGCTTTATCATAATGATAACTTTTTTTATAATCAAGGACTTGTAATAAATGCAGTGGGCTATTTTAAAACTTTATAGGTTATTACTTATTTATTTAACAAAGTACATATTAAAATTCAATTACATATTTTGGATATTTATTATGTAATTGCAAAAATCTTGCATTTAAAAATGCTGATTGGGACATTTATTCCAGCAAAGAGAGATTGCCAGTCTGAAGCAGCAAGTTCTGAAACTATACAAGGCTCATCAAAAAGTTCAACAGCAGTATGAAGAAGCTGAAAAACAGATTGTTGCAATCAAGATAAAAGCCAATAAAGATGTGAAACGTTTGACTGATGACAGGAATGCGACACTGGCTGAATACACTTTAGTTATGAGTGAACGGTGAGTAGCGTGCAGAATTGAGTATGTACTTAAGCTTGTTTGACACGATGCTAAATTTCGTAGTAAATTTGTTAGAAAATGAGAGAGACCCTCGATCGGACCAATGAACGATCAGGATCATAGTCTGTCTTTGTCAGATCCTGATCGTTCATTGGTCCTCTCTCATTTACTAACAAATTTTCTACAAAATTTAGCATCGTGTCATACAGCCTTTACATTTAAAAAAATATTTTATTTGTGACATGTAAATTAATTATTTTGCCATAAAAGTAAGAGATTTAATAAATACAAAATTTGCCTTAAATACAATAAATAAATTGGCCTTCTGTTCACAACGCATCAAGAAACTGGGTGAGTTTTGAAAAATTTAATTGCAAGAAACTTGTTCATGTCGTGCATATAACAAATGTTATAGTCTTAAAAATTAAAAAGTGCTACAAAAAATTCTGAGTAAAACTGTTATACATACAATTGTTATTTTGGTTTGAATTTAATTTTGCATTAAAAATGTGATGTTAAAGTAAAACACTAGTTACAGCAACAACGACGGCTATCCAGTGAATAATGTATTAAATAAATAATGCTGTGATTCATAAAACAGTGTATGAACAATGCACAAGATTACAAATCTTAAAATGATCATAAAATTAGTTTATTACGCGCCGCTTAGAAAAATCTGTTAACAAATTAATTTTCTACGCTACGCAAAATACGTAGCTATTATATGAATTACTCGTGCAAAATACGTATCACCTACAATAATTTAGGCGGCCAACCCTGTGTATAAATGAACCAATTAACGATAACGCATGATTTCCAGAGATCAAGTTCACAAAGAAATGGAAAAATTGAGCGATGACCTAGCTCAAGCTCTGAAAAAGGGTAAAATGTTGGATGCTGACAATCAAGAATTGGCTGGTGAGAAGCAAGCCATTGGATATCAGCTAGAATCTCTACGGCGAGAAATTGCCAGTGCTCTTTACGAACGTGATAAAGCACTAAAGGAGTGCGCAGATTTACGAGAGAAGTTTGGCGAGTTGGGGGTTGCGAATGAAGACAGTAGAAGGAGAGAGCAGACTAGGTCAAGACACTTGGACAGTTTAGGAGGACCGTGCGAGAATGTAGGAAGGAAAGATGCATTACAGTCCGACGTGCGATCAATTGGACAAAGACAAAGGTTAGATAATTTAGATCAAGCCAACCAGGAATTGGAGTCTCTAAGAAAAAGTCTGGACAAAGCGCAGACCGAACTGGCCGAGGCTATTCAGGAAGCAGAAGTGTCGAAAGGCCGCCGAGATTGGGCGTTTTCCGAGAGAGATAAAATCGTGCAAGAACGTGAAAGTATTCGCACGCTTTGTGACAACATGCGCAAAGAACGCGATCGCGCCGTTTCGGAACTGGCCGAATCTCTTCGGGAGTCGGACGCCGTGAAAAAACAGCGAAACGAGTTGTTGAAAGAAGTTAAGGCCCTCAAAGAAATGCTAGAGGCGCACATTGTGGACCACGACGACGATCACTTCGGCAATCACAGCGACATCGACGATAGCTACGAAGTTTTAGAGGTGGAATTAACCTGCGACGGTAGAGCAGATTTGGGATTGGAACTGGCGGGAGGAAGGGATGATCCACATTTTCCAGGAGATGGCGCGGTTTATGTGGCCGCGGTTGCCGAAGGCTCGATTGCGGATGGTAAACTAAGGCCCAACGATCGCATCTCGAGGGTGAACGATGTTGACTGTAGTGCGGTCTCCAGAAGAATGGTTTTAGAAGCGATCAGGGCAAGTTTACCGGTGGCAAGGATGGTGATTAGTAGACGAAGGAGGAGAGGGCCGAGTCCTTCGCCTAATTTACCTTCGCAAGTAACAAAATGGGTTCACACGGCCAGGTTGGTTCCAGGATGTCACGGCCTTACTTTAAACACTGGAGTGTATATCAGTAGAATTAGTGAAGGAAGTTTAGCGGCGAAGGATAAGAGTCTTTCAATAGGAGACCGAATTCTCAGGGTAAGATTCATTTTTTATTTTGAATACTTATTCAACGGACCAGTCGTGTATATTTTGTAAGAAACCTATATTTAATTTTTTTTAAATTGATTTTCTGCATATCACTGTTTTGTAATGCAAGTTTTAAAAAATTATCTGAATCAATACTATCTGCCAGTTGATGTAATCATAATGTTTATCTTTCTTTTTAATGTGTTTTGTGATTTTTATAAATTACTTGTTTTACACGTGTTGTAAAATATAACTCTGATATGATATCAGTACTAATCCACTTGTGATGGTACAGGATATTTTTGTTATTGTTTAAAAAGTTTAAAGTTGTAAATAATTGGTTTTAGACTGATTGCACTGGGAAACATACTAGTTTTAAAACCACTTTATGAGATAATGAACTGTTTATTTTATAATGAATTGGGATAAACTCAGAATTTTCAATTAATATGATTTTTAGATCAACGAAAAATCGATGGACGAAATCGAAAGCATCCACGAAGCAATGCGTGTCTTAAACGACGATTCCGTCGACGTAATAACTGTCACTGCCTTAAAAATTAGCCATCCAGAATGTCCGAATGTTTTTACTCCCGTCCGCCGCCACAAACGCGAAAATCGTAGTTCTCAGACCGACGAACACGATTATCTGAGCGGGCAACAAGAAAAGAATAATGGTGGGGCGTGGCTTAAGGAAAAAATTGATCTGATGAGAGGTAGACGTCACACCAAAGATAACGAGAAAAAAAAATATCACCGCAATGGCTCCCCCAGTCCGTTAGAGTTGGTCGATCCAGAACAAGCAATAGCTGAATTGGACTTGGTGTTGGACAGTTGCAGAGGTAACGCTAATGTTAACACCGTAAAAAGGGCGAAAAGAGGCGCATCGAAGGATCAAGAAAAAAATGGAGGAACGTGGCCCAAAGCTCGAGCTACTGCGTTACTACAACCGGTTATTGGCAGTACGGTAATCGCCAGGAAGAGAGACCGACCACCACTGAGTCTGTTGAAAGAAGGAGGTGCTGAATATTACAGGTTTGTTTGTTATAGTTTCATTTGTTTTAATGGAGGGAAGTTATCTTTATTTGAAAACAGTTTTTTTTTTGTTTCACGTAACCGTCATCTAATGTTTTTTCAACAATAATCATTGGTGAAATCACGACCTGCGTTTTATAACCGGCCTGTTCATTTCATTAAAAATGTGTTATGAAAATGTTTCCGGGAAAGAGCCAATTTCCGCCGAGGAGGGCGCACAAAACGGGCCCTTCTCTAAAAATAATAATCAAGCAAGCAAAGAACAATAACAACACTAAACACAAAAACAACGAACAATAAGGGAAAAATTCACGAATTTAATTTCAAAGCAGCAAAAAACAAGGAGTTTTTTTTACTTCAAATTTAAAATGTCATTTGAACAAGAAAAATTCCTGGTGACAAAAACTTAAGATAAATAATATCCCCAAAAAGCATCCGGTCACTAGCGCTCTGCAGGGATCACTCAAACTATAGTCTATTTTTTTTTTAAATCAATTGTCCACGACCTGCTGTATAATAACCGGCCTGTTCATTTCATTAAAAGAGCATTGCGAAAATGTTTCCGAGAAAGAGCCTATTTTCGCCGATGAGGGCGCCACAGTACGGGCGCTTCTAAAGAATAAAAATGCGGAAAAATATGTTTAGACATGATTTTAGAGTTAAGATTGAGTACAGTAAGTTCATATTTTCTTTCTAAAGCTATACTGAATACAATTGTATTTTTGTACTTTTGATTTTAAATTCGAATGTCATTTGAACGAGAAAAACTCTCGGTGACAAAAACTTAAGATGAATAATATCCCCAAAAAGCGCCCGTACACTAGCGCTCTGCGGGGATCACTCAAATTACACTTTTGAACAGGCCGGTTATAATACAGCAGGTCGTGCAATTGTCAATGTCAAAATTCCCTCAAAGACTGTACCACCCTAAAAACTTTCGTTTCGGGACACCTCTATCGTAAAATCTCCCTAGATCAGGTTTGAGGTTATATCAGTAATTTTCAAATGTCAAAAAAGTTTCAGGTGTAACCAAATTTTATACCAAAAGACAAGAAATAAAGACGCTAATCACACTAAAAAGTGCAACTTAACATAAGTATACAGGAAAATGGGAATTTATTTAATGGGTTATATAAGCAGTTTACCTATTCATTTTCAGAATCTAACCCCCAATCGTCTTCCGAATATGATTCTGCGGAAGAGGAATGTCCTCAATTGGTAGATTTCCCATCAATTTTTTCCAGTCCTCTCTAATCAGTTCTTCGCATAGCCAATTTTTCTCGTTGTGTTAGATCCTTGTTTTCGGAAACTCATTTAACTTTGTATTTTTATTTAAATGTAATTGCGCCTTCAATAGCGCAAGCGTCTTTACATCAAAATGACTGACATATAGTTGACATTTTACGTTGCCAATCTAATAACTATCAAATAACTAGTGGTTTATACCAACATGAAAACACTTTGACAATTGATTTAAAAAAAATTGGAGTATAAAGTTGACTCAAGTTGCAAAAAACCACTTCGCCTTTGCAACAGCACTTTTATGGCATTAGCCATTTGGAATTACCTTAAAACTGTACTTATATGGAAAATATTCAATCCAAACTATGATTTTCTGGTCCCTTTGTGCCTTTATTTGGTTTAAAAATATTGAAAAAATGCTGTTGCAAATGACAAGTGGTTTTTTGCAACTTGAGTCAACTAAACTCGGTACAGGTTGCAAAGACACACTTGTCATTTGCAACCGCATTTTTTTCATATTTCTGAACCAAAGAAAGGCACAAAGGGACCAGAAAATCATAGTTTGGGTTGAATATTTTCCATATAAGTACAGTTTTAAAGTAATTTCAAATGGCTAATGCCATAAAAGCGCTGTTGCAAATGACAAGTGTGTCTTTGCAACCTGTACCGAGGTTATACACTATTGAACCTCAGTAAAAACTTCTCGTGGTTTACTAAAGGACATAATTGTGATTTAATTTGACAGTTACGAGTTATATTAAACAATCTAAGAATTGGCTTTGTTTTTTATGACCAAGTGGTATTTTTTAGAAATTCAACACCTGTGCCATTGCCTTTGGTCTCGGTGGGTCCACCGCCGACAAATCGCCATTCGGTTTACAAGAGCGTAGACGGTGGCGGATCTCACTTCAGTGCGGTGGGAGACTCTTTCGAAAAGCTCCGTTCACCACCGTCTAACCGTCTGAGTGTTAACATGAACTCCGACAATAGTCTCGATTTTCCTGTTCATCGATACGTCGATAAAGAGGCCATCTCGTATTACAAGAAACTGACAGGAGTTAGCAAGTATGCTTTCGAATGCGACCGGGACAGTGTCGTCGGCAATCACAACGAAACCTCTCAAGGAAACACTACAGTGCCTCCATCTCACAGTCGTATTCACAGTCAGCTGTGGGTCGCCCCCCGAATCCACCACCCGTTCCATCGACATCCCCACGCCGACCACAACCGAGACAGTTTCAGTTTCGAACCGCCTCCATTTCACCACACTCACAGCCCGTCTGTAGACGGAGCCAGTCGAAAAGTAGTCAATCCTATAACGTCAGGAGCACACCAGCCGAATTACAGAGATTCGGATATTTTAGAAGGGGGAACGTTTCCGAGAAAAAGGGACAATCCACGATTTCGCGTTCCTTCGAACCCTAGCGTCACATCGAAGGTTAGTACAGGGAGCATAGAACGCAGTTCTGAGAGGGGCAGTCCTATGCCTATATTTCACGTGGAAGTGTTGAGTCCTGGTGAGGCGGGAAGTGGTGGCAAAGAGTGTTGTTCTTGGGTGGGTGGTCAGCACAAACCTTTACCGGGAGAGTTGAGACGGGTTCACATAGATAAATCCAATGAACCGTTGGGCATTCAGATCAATTGTCCCGAAAGTGGGGGTATTTTTGTTTCCACTGTTAACGATAACAGTTTGGCAAGTAGAGTTGGCCTTCAGATTGGCGATCAGTTGTTGGAAGTTTGCGGAATTAACATGCGTAACGCAACTTATAATCTTGCGGCGAATGTTCTGAGACAGTGTGGAAATTCGATTACGATGTTGGTCCAATACAGTCCAGACAGTAAGTTTTGTGAAAAACCTATTGCAGATTTGGTTGTTCACCGTGATTATTTCATATTTACAGAATACAACGAACTAGAAGGATCCGGCTCTTGCTCCGGTTCGAGCTCAAATGGTGATGAAGGTGACGGTGAAGCTACGCCGTGTAATTCACCTAAAGAGGTCAGGAAAACCCATCCGGTGGGTATAACTAATTTACCTCCACCAAATTCTCTACTAAGGACAGGACAGCAGACATCTTCGTTGCAGAGACAAAGTAACAATTCAAGGTAAACCTGTTAATAATAAAATTGTCTATTTCAGTGTCACAATAACCAAATTGGTGACAATTTAAAATTTAATATTCAATGAAATGACATTGCTTCACTGATACCAACCCAATGCCATTAAAATAAAAGTTACTAGACAATTATTTTATATTTAAAAAAATGAAATTAATGAGGCCGAAATAGAAAAAAATAGCACGTTACACTTGTTTCACAAGACATGTTATCGAACTCGTTCGACAATAGACTGTCTTGTGCAACTCGTATAACAATATATTATTTTAATGAAATCCATTTTTAGAGACGATGATGAACCACGTTATTTATACATTGAAACTTTGAAAACATCAAATTTGGGCATATCGTTAGTGGGTGGTAATGCTGCTGGCATTTTTATTCATTCAGTTCAGCCAGACTCGTTAGCATATCACGCCGGTTTACGGACCGGAGATCAAATATTGGAATACAATGGAAGCGACTTGCGCAATGCCACTGCCGAAGAAGCTGCTTACGAATTGGCCAAACCGGCCGATAAAGTTACAGTTTTAGCTCATTATCGTATCGACAGTAAGTTTCGAATTATACGGCGTTGCAAATATTTGAAATTTTTTAATTTTCAAGGATACAACGATATCAAAGACAAACCAGGTGATAGTTTGTACGTTCGTTGTGGTTTTGACCGTTCCGGTAGCGACCAAACGGAACCCCCTCAACTCGCCTTTGCCAAAGACGACGTTCTCTATGTTGATAACACGATGTTCAACGGCGTACCAGGTCAATGGCGCGCCTGGCGCTTGGACGGTGAAGGACGTCGGCAGCAGTGCGGTGTTATTCCTAGTAAATATAAAGTCGAAGAAGAACTTCTGCTAAGGCGAGGCGCGGATCCAGATCAAACAGGTCGTTCGGTGTCTTCGGCGGGATCGTCGACTGCACGTCGGAGTTTTTTCAGGAGAAAAAAACATCAGCGACATTCGAAGGAATTGGCTAGTTTCTGCAGTCTGGCAGGACCAGGATGGTATTCTGACGGGGGATCGTTACACGAGGAACCAGCGCCCCCTCCGGCTTATCAGAGAGTCGAGAGACTGTCATTTCCGGAGTTCAGACCTGTGCTAGTTTTAGGACCTCTTGCGGAATGCGTTGTTGACAAGTTGGTAAGTTGTATGAAAATGATAATAAAATGAAAACTTGCACATTTTATTATCAAGTTTTTTTTGTTAATTGCTTATTAAAAACTATTGCGTTGTTATAGGTAGCTGATTTTCCCGACCAGTTTGGACGCGCACCACCGGAAACACGACGTTGTTCTCAAGCTCAGCTGGATCGTGAATTGGCCGACGGTCATTTAGTGGAGTACCGACGACGGGGCAGTTGTTGGGAATGTGTTACGGTAGCAGCCGTAAGACAGGTGTCCCGAGCCCATCTTCACTGCATGTTGGATGTAGCCGCCAGCAGTGTGGAGCGTCTCCACCGTCACGGCATTTTTCCAGTAGTGCTGCTCGTCAAGTTCAAGAGCACCAAGCAAATTAGAGAAGTCAAAGACGCTGTCCGGTACAGTCTAGACAAGTTGTCGGGCAAAGCGGCAAAAGAAATGTTCGAGCATGGGCACAAGTTAGAAGCTGAATATAGACATCTGGTCACTGCCGTAGTTGCAGGTGGAGCCAACATAGCAATTGTTTGTGCACACGTTAAGACTGCTGTCGAATCCGAACACCGTAAGAGCCAGTGGGTGCCTGTCGGATGATTCAACTAATTTTATTATTTGCACTTTTATAATGACATTTATATGTACTCATATCTAAGTATTAACTCTTGTGATAAATTCGGATTTACGAATTTATTTGCCACAACGAGAATTAGCGACAGCAGTTTTATTTATTTCGTAACTGTTTATAATCCAATTAACTCATATTGTTATTCAGTATTTTATCATTTTTATTACTATATTTTTTGATCATGTAACTGTACTGTACATATACTGTTTTAAATTAAGGTGGTTGTATATTTCTTTTCTGTGATTATTTTATTGTTCTCATATTTCTTTTAAAGAATAAATATGTTTTTAATATTTTTGAGCAGTTCTTGAAATTATTTTGCTCGCATTAAGTATTTCGAAGATTCAATGGACAAGGGCGTCAAGACTTCTATGAAACGAGTTTTTTTATACAATTTTTTATATTGAGAATTAATGAAAAAAGTGTATAAAAAAATGCGATTAATTTGGGTAAATTTAGTGTGTACATGTTGGGGGGGGGGGGGGCAAGTTTCAAAGGCTACTCGTTAAAAGCGCTCAAAAGTTTAATATTCAAATACAAAAATATCGAACAATACAATAAGGAAAAAATTCATTAATTTAATTTCAAAGCAGCAAAAAACAAGGAGTTTTTTTGACTTCAAATTCTGGGTGACAAAAACTTAAAATGAATATCCCCAAAAAGCGCCCGTACACTAGCGCTTTGCGGGAATCACTCAAACTACACTCTTGAACAGGCCGGTTGAATTTGTTTTGGCGAATATACGACCTGCTGCATTATAACCGAACCGACCTGTTCATTCCACATGGCCAACTGTATCGATATACACTAGACGTGTATACATGGCCGTTTCATTTTGCAATTTCTCCATAAGAGAAAAATTCTGATGAAACAATTGAAATTTTCCGTAAAGTAGCGACGCCAAACGAATATAATTTTAACTAATCTACAATCTACGACTACTCTCGTGTCAAAAATAAATTACTCCCTAGGATATAGGGATATTCGTTACTAGGTTGCCATAAATTTGGTTACTTTGGAGGCTATGTGGTTTCTGGTGACAAACAAAAGATATCCCAAAAATGTAAGACAGCAAATTAATTGTAACAGTTGCAAATGACTAATTTCTCGCTAAGTGATAGATGATTTTTCGTTTCACAATCAATTTTGGTTACTGGCGGCATATTTATTTGGATTTAATCTCTCAATTAAAAGTAACCAACCTTAGGCATTCAAAATTACTTTTGAAAATTCTAGTTACACACAACTTTTAGGGAAATAACGTTTTTCATGTTGTGTGTGTTGATTTTAAATTTGAATGTCATTTGAACGAGAAAAATTCTCGGTGACAAAAACTTACGATGAAAAATATCCCCAAAAAGCGCCCGTATACTAGCGCTCTCAATTGACAACTTTACTAGTTGTCTCGGCGCGCCTCGGGCTCTAATCTTGGCGCTCTGGCTATAATCATGAACTTCTTCACCTTGGTGTATAATATACAGCGTGATCAACAATGACTGAGTCTGTTGGCAATGAAACAATTGAAAATACTGGTGATTTTTGTCTAGTAATTGGCACTGACCACGCACTGACCGAATTTTTTAACTTGAGATGACATTAAAAACATTCTTGGTTATGCAGGTTATGTTTATACTATTACAAAAATGAACCTTCGTTGGTAAATTTTAAATCTGCCAAATTTCATTGTTACCAACAGACTCAGTCATTCTTGATCATTCTGTACTATTTCACACCACTCGCCACTCCTGCTAAACTGGGGTGCGTTCAGAAATGTGCTGTGGGAATAGGTAATGGTAAGGTAATGGTACACCCAAGGATTATGACGTCATTGCCGAGATGTGCCGCGGCAACATCACATTTGTGAACGTTTTGTTGCAATTTTCTGGTACTTACTGTAGGTAGGAATGGGAGTTGTTCTATTCTATGGTTTGTGGTTATGTACAATTGTACATTCGTATAAAATAAAATGTGGACATTGCCAATTGCGTTAGCTGCAGACTTTATTTTAAATTTAGCATCTGAAAGCGAAGAAGAAAGTAGTAATGATGATGAAGAAATAATAGCAACATTAGCAACTGTCATTGTGAGAAAAAAAACTATCGATGATGTCATAACTCGGAAACAAATGACTGCTTGGAATTTTATTTTGTATTAAAATATGTATTTTTATAAACTAAAATTGACCTGTCCAAAGATTTTTTTGAAAAAAATTTTGTTTCATTTTTAATGAATTTATTCCATACTTTTGCCGTTCACTGTATAAGCCTTTTAAAACAAATATAAACTGAAGAAAATTATATAAATCAAATAAACTTTTTAAAACAAATACATATTACATTATTTTACTCCGTTCAACCTATATTATTTTATTAAATTATAAAAATATAGGTAAAGGTAAAAAAATCACCAAATTGGTAATACATAGTCGCATAGTCCTTAGCGACTTAGCCTGCCCCAGCTTATTATTGAGGCGCCAAAATGACGGTGAATTGACAGTTTATTAATACTATTGCGCATGTGCGGCAATTCTTCCCACACTCATGGAGCATGGTAACTTGGGAACACCGTCAGGCAATCACCCAAACAATTCTGAACGCATGACAGATGACCATGTCTGCATTACCGGCAATTTACGAACGGCGCATGGCGACCTAGGTGCACCTGGGTACGATTTCTGAACGCACCCCTGATAACGTTCCAAAGTTTTAAACTATAACTCCCTTTGTTGTTGGATTCGAAAATCGCCTCCGGAGCGTTTATTTCGGCAAGATAAGATTCTGTAGCGGTTTAGTTGATCGGTAGATACATTTACGGGAGTTATTCAAAGAACTTCGTGAGAAAGACTGACAACCGTATCCGGAATAGGCGTCAGTTACCTACTTTATTCCGAAATAAAAAAAACAACAGGATGTTCCTAGAACCAGTACATATGTCATGGTTGCTGAAAAATATTTAAAAAAAATCAATATCAATACTCCATAGTTATTACTGACAGGCGTTGCTTTGAAAAAAGTGTCAGTCAAGCTATAATGTATAATATTTTCAATGAATGAATACGCCGACATGTATTTGATTTTGGGTGAATGTCTCGGTAATGCAGCTGAAGCAGCGCGCGAATACTCCCTACGTAATCCTTACCGGCGCCATCCAAATGGACAATATTTTTAACATTTATTGTAATACGAATTATGAAGCTGTTATTTTTGAAGTGTTTGATTGTTGTATTATCTGAAGCTCATCGAAATAGTTGGCTAGGTATTCCATAATACAATGATAATACGTATTTCTGGGTAGAGGTAATTCTCAAGTTACAGCCTTGTTTTTTTTATGGAAATGCGGTACTTTTGGGACAGCCTGTATATTTATGGATAAATTAATAATCAAATTTAGTTTCCATGAAGCCAAGGGAGAAATATGGAAAATGTTACTGCGGAATGTTGGCAACCAACCCCTTCCTGAGTCCAGTCAACAGCAGCTTCATGAGAAGTATGTGGTGACCATTTCTTCTAGCATAACTGTTTGTCTCCAGAGCACTTAAGTCAGTTTTAGTTGACTTAAGCCTACCTAAACGAAGAGCTTTGTTCGATTTTCTCCGTGATCCACAATTCGTTAAATCAAAATTGACTTACCTTTTTTTGCGGACCGCGAAGAGACCATGGACCGATTGGCATGGGTGGAATTTAACGATAATTTTGGACTTCGGTGCCACTTCAATTAAGTGGGTTTCACGACACGAGACGAAAGTTACGAAAACTAGGTGCTTTCACAAAGACGGTCAAATTCGAAGTCTCTTTCTTCCCAAAAATGTCCATCACCGGTAGGGGAGGTTTCGTCAACCCCGATTTTGCACGAAATTGTGAATCGGTTAACGCGCAATAACCAGTGACAGAGGGTGCAACTATTTTCGAATTGTATTTTTAAAACTAAATTAAACTACGCGCTAAAACTAAACCGAACAAAACCAAACAAAAATGAAAAGAACTAAAATTAACTATTTACAAAAGCCAACAATAACATTTAACAATTTGAATAATAATACGTTTAACTTCACTTATTATACCTACTGATAAGTTGAATGAATAAAGTTTCATCATCACTATTTATGTAGAAAAGTGTTGCTAAATAGAAAAGCCGCACTTTTTTGTTGTTTTCTGTCGAGAAAAGACACCATTGTCATTAAGAATAACAAAATAGTTATTTATGTAATACTTATACAGGGTGACTGACGAAAAACCTTTGATGCTGTATCTTGCTTATTTTTTATCCGATTTGAATAAATGACACCTCAAATGAAATAATTTTGAAAACACTTCAATACCAACTAAATAAAGAAAATATATTGCGTCCGGTTTTTAACAGATGAACATCAGCTTCTTTTTTTCAAATAGCACTGTACATTTTTTTTTATTCAGTATTGTAGAGATTTGTCTTCTGAATATAAAAATGCAAAGAACTATACCCATTCATTAAACAAAAGTCAATAAATTAAAGAGTAAATGTACAAAATTTAAAAATCAAGTGACTAAAATAAACAAGGGAGAAGTTTGTTCTAAATGCTCGAAATGATTAAGTGAGCTCTGAGTATTCATTTGTCAAAACAATTATTATGTTGTTGTGGAAGAAAATTTCCAAAGACGATGTGTGGTGTGGCATTTTTGGAGATAGAATGGACTAGTGGGTCCCTTTTTTATTGATAGCAGTCTAAATCAAACAAAATATCATACTATTTATTATCAAACGAAATAAGCCATTTTCTGGATGAGATACCATTAGCAGTGTTGAATAGAGTCGTGTTTCATCAGGACGGCGCCATACCACATAATGCATACATGAATTTTGTATTTTTAAATCATTTAAATCATTTTGGTGAACGACGAATGGGTGCTCATCCCCAGATTTGAATCCATTGGATTTCTTTATATTCATTCGAAACTTTCGAGACAATGTTTATTTGACCCCACCAGGTACCCAAAAAGATAGTGCGAGTATGTCAGGAAAAACCCTGAAATTTTTTACTGAATGCAAAGGTGGGCAGTTTTAGAAGGTATCGACAGTGTCTGCAACAGCATTGAGGAAATTTTGAGCAACTAGAATAGATTTTGTATTGTTTACAAATTTGATTACTTCATTTTTGATTTTCAATTTTTTTTATTTAAAATACATTTTTTGTTTTTTCTTTTAATGTAAGAATATTCAGAAGAAGATTCTTTATAAGAACGAATAAAAAAATATATAGAGTGTAATTTGAAAAAAAAAGTTAGCTATCGTCTGTCAAAAAATAGATGTCAAAAAAAATATCGAATAGGATAATAATGAAGTGTTTTTCGAACTATTTCATTTGATGTGTCATTTATTTAAATCGGATAAAAAACAAGTAAGATACAGCGTCAAAGGTTTTTCGTCAGTCACCCTGTATATGTTGCAAAATGTGAGTATTTTTTCACGAGTCGTAAATTTTATGTAACGAGCGAAGCGTGTGGTAAGGAGTTTATCATTATTTGAATAGTAGTTTATTTACACACGAACGAGTTGAATAATAGCTATTTATGTAACCAGTTAGGAAATGCGTTATTTTGTGTAACGAGTGGAATATTTGCGGGACGAGCGCAGCGAGATCCCGCAAAATCACACGAGTTACACAAAATTGCATTTCCTAACGTGTTACATACAAGATTTTTTCTAATTTTGACAAAAAAAAATTCTTCAAACGTTAAACGAAGTAATGAATTTCATTAATAATAAATTATTATTGTGTTAAAATATCAAGTAGGTAAGTAGGCACGGTTATTTTGCTTAAAAACAAAAAATATGACAGTGTCAAATTGATGATACAATAAATTTTTCCTAACCAGTTAGGAAAGATTTTACTTTTCGTAACCAGTTACGAAAAGTGTGACGTTTCCAAACGTCAATTAATTTTGAAAAGTGTCACTTTATATGTCAAAATTAGAAAAAACATTTTTTTGTTCAACGATCCCCTTAAAGGCTACAAATCGCTTAAAATCTTTTCCGGAAATCGTCTTGGAAACAATATTTTCCTGCTTATTTACGCGCAGGAAAATTGAATTTTCCGGACTAGTACTGAAAGACTTTACAAGATGCAAAATTACCTTGTAACTATAGTTGCCAACAAAATTGACAAACTTGAATTTTGCGGAATCTGTAAAAATTTTTTCTAAAATTTGTAAATTTCGTCTTTTTTACGATTTCCGGAAAAATTTAATACAAAACACGTCATTAAAATTTCCTACTTGACTCGGAGCTTTAAAATACTCGGCACAAAGTGCCTCATATTTCAATTTAGCTCCTCTTCAGTAATGTGAGATTTTCCTGACTTTTATGTAAATAACTATTAGAATTAGCTTCACGTTTCGTTTTGACAAGTTGCGACATTTATTAAAATCCGTTCACACAGGAGAAAATTCTCAAATTTTGATAGTGTCGAAAAAAAACATTGATTTAGAAACACACAAATATATCGGGTGTTTTTTTAAATTTCACCTCATAGTAGGCGTTGAAGAGTCGATTGTGAACGCACTATACAGGTGGATCACGGATCAGCTGTTTAAATCTTACGTTTTACACGAGTGGTGCGTTCACAGTCGACTCTCCAACGCCTACTACGAAGTGCTATTGTTTTGGATTTAGTTAGTTTTATATGTAAACAATTTAACTAATACTTTCCTTTGTTTATTTATTTTTGTTGAATCTTTGTCAGAAATTGAGGAATTTGGAAACTATGAACTAATGTTACTTTTGCTAGTTTAGGGATGTAGATGTAAATTCATGCAAATAAGATTTCTCTAACGCAATCATGTCTTAGGGCCCGATTATAAGTCATGGGCGCAAATAGGTGGTGTAGCGCAAATGTGTATCTATCTTTGTCCTACACATTAATTACCAAACTTGCAATTTTGCGCCGTTACAAGTTGCGACCCTCGCAGCTCAATTTGAAATCGGCCGTTTAGACTCACTTTTAAAATTTGACCTGATCTAAAATAATCAATACAGAGTTATTAATTATTGTAAATGTTTCTAACATCGTAGGTGTGCGCTATGCTTTAGGTGCGCCGATACGTCAACTAGATGTTAGAAACATTTATAATAACCCTGTAGCTTTATGAATTTTTCTTCATTGAACCACTTAACCTCTCAAACAGCGTTATCCCTTAATCTACCTCGATTTTCACACTGATGTAAACGTTCCACATTCTGAGAAGGATCAAATACTCCTAGTACATATCTAGTTGTCAACGGAAGATTAGTTAAAGTCCATTCAAAAATAAAAAAACCACCACCTGTTGCTTTAGATTGGTAAAATTTAAAAAACCCTAGGTAGATATTTTTTCATACTATGTTGGTAACTATAAATTATTTATTTGATTGAAAATAAAATAAAATTGCTTTGAATTCCGTACATACTGTTTTATTAGCAGCACGTTTCATTTATTTATTGATTCTTATTATTTTTACTTAAACATGCCCAGAAAAACAAGACATTTAATAAACACTTAACCTCAAAATTAGAATTCTCACCAAATTTTACACTAAACAGCGTTGCCGATAGTAATTATCGAGGAAAATGCGACGTTGGTGGTTTTTTGATTTTTGAATATATGTATTTGTATTAATTTTGTATTTTATGGTAACTGAAGGTGAATTGTTTTGTTTACATCCAAACGTAAATATTTATGTGTCATTATTCCTAATAATTCCTAACTGAAATAAGTAGTACAAGAAGGGTGTATTTACGTCGTTTGAAAACAAGAAGTAGGTAGCAAGTTGTTAAGTCAGTAACTTTAAAATTTACAAATATTTTGCAATAATTTAATATTTTTTGTTTCCCAACTTCAAATGTTATACCTAATCTTGAACTAATTCCTTAAGTTTTGACACTTAAAAAAATATCTACCGTGAGTTTTTTTATTTTACTGAACATAGGATTCATGGATCTGTAAGTTTGGTTGCCTATTTCAAATTAATTGACTGGTCCATTTTCGAATTGAACATAGCCATTTTACATTGTATATTCAGCGAAATAAAAAACGCAGTGTATGTATTACGTTACACGTTAAAGTCTTGTAAAAACATTCTTCCGACAAGTTACCAAAGGAATTGAATTTTTATTTGTACAAGGACAAAAACCACCAATGACACTTGCGGACACAACGAGATAGGACGGCAAACAACGGTTGCAACACAAATAATCTTTTTCTATTCCACACTCGGACCCACTTTATTTTATTCCGTCACGTGATGGACATACATAAACGGCGCAGTAAAATACTCTGAAAATGGATACCTCATTTCCAGAAAAATAAAATAGATCATTTTATTACATCTATCTACTAAAAATTTACTTGTAACAGTAATCTGTGCTTCACAATTTTAATGTCGAAAGGTACTTAATATACAGGGTGATTCTGAAATAAGTTTGAAAAAAAACCCCGGTAATTGGTGATGATGAGAAGAAGTCATTGACAAAAAATTTTCTTATAAAAGTTTTTTCATTTTCGACATACAAATGATTGAAAATTTGGTCAAAATTGCTAGTACGCTGCTGAGTTAAAGGTGATTACCTGATTATCTTGGTAGTTTAGCAACAATAATAATCAAAGGTGCCCGTCAGTCACAAACGTAACCTTACTCCTCTCTATCATTTCCATAGAAACATTTACAAAGCAGTGTGCTTGCACCTACGATTTTATTGTGGATTTGATGATGCAACAATGGTTGCTAATGAAGTGAACAAATTCGGACAAATTTTCCTATTCATAGGCGTTGGAAATACAAGGATATAGGGTAATTTCCATCCTTTTGATTTCACCTCCAGAAGTCATTTACGCAGAATTATTTTGTGTCAAGGACACTCCACATTTTTTTCAAACTTATTACAGAATCACCCTGTGTAAATTTCTTGAAAAATACAGTAGGTAAGCTTGTTTTTAAATGAAAACAATTACAGTAAGTCAATAATCACACTACAGGGTGAAATTGAAATGCATCATAATATGTAAACCGTAGTATCTTCAATAAGTGAATAAACCGAAAATGTGGTTAAACATTTCAAATTCATAAAGTCCAATTTAACTTAATTTCATCCCGAACGAGACACGCTTTAAAAACAGAGAGTCACAAAACTTTACTTTGAACGAAATAGATAGCCCAAAAACACTTTCAATGCACAGAGCCGCAAAAACGCGTAAGGATACTGTGACTGAAAACCAAACACTTTTTCCACCTTTTTTGCGTTGCCCTCGATATCTTTTTAGTTTTAGGTACTGTTCTTCCTAACGTGGCACTAAACTTTTGTGCTCTCATGTTTAAAGTACAGTGCAAAATTGAATGCACGTGATTTTCACAAAAATGATCTGAAGATCCTAGGGTTTTAATATTCTGATGTATTTTGATTTCAGCCTGTATATGTACATTCCTACATGACAATTGACAGATTTCCGGCGGTAAAGTACCGCTAATACCGCCACCTATCTGCGATACTACTTAGTCTGCCTGTTACGAAGTTAGCCGCATATCTAAAATTTGTGGGGTTTTCTACGCCAACTACGGTGTTAATTATGGCATTGGTTGATGTTCATAGGTCAACGAAGCTACGATTTAAACGAATGTTAATATATTTTATTTAGAATGAGCACTTTTGGGATAAATCCGAGTTCGAGTTGTGTTTACACAATCTTACACATTCTTTTCGTAAATAATTAAAGTACTAGGCACTCACTCCTTCCTGGTGATTTCCCTGGAGAAGGAGCCTGAGGCGTGTTAACAATGCTCTCGTTAGTCAGTTAGGTTTTTATAGACACACATGTATTTTTAATGTTTCTTAATTTCGTAAGAAATTAAATGCAGGTGTCCATATATTTTATGACAAGATAACTATTATGAAAAGAGTGATTTCGTGATTATTATGTCAGATGATTTAAACAAATATGAACCTTAGTTCTGACAGTATGGAGAAAACGTTATAAAAATAATTACAACATAAATAAATGTGGAACAAGAGTGCGAGTGGTGTCACGAAAAATATATGTAATGTGAAATACAAACAAATGAATTATGATGTCTATTATGTTATATAGCCTATGTTAATTCTAAAGGAATAAGGTATCTAACAGTTAAAGTGTCATCGAAATAAGTCCAGAGCGCTAGGTGATGCTTTTAAGAAAATCGCTCGGACAGGTTGATTTTATTTCGAAAAAATGCCATTCTGTGACGTGCAATTTGTTTAAGTGACGTCATTGGTTTTTGCGCAATGACGTCATCACTCATCACCAATTCTTTTTAAATGACAACCCCTACTTTTTTCTTCTCATTCCGATAGACCTTCCTACTACCCAAACGATGAATGAAAAAAAATGGTACCTTACATAACAATTTTTTTTGAGAAAATGACAAATTTTACTTCAAAATTTTTAATTTAATTTTTAGGTAGTAAACAGGTCTATCAGAAAGAGAAGAAAAAAGTGGGTGTTTGTCATTTAATTACGAAAAAAATTATGACGTCATTTAAACAAATTGCATGTCACAAGATGGCATTTTCCAAAATAAAATCGAACTGTCTGAGCGATTTTCCCAAAAACATCACATGATGTTATTTTATGTTATGAATTTTGTTCCAAACTTTATGTTCACATTGTATAAAACCTTTAATGAGTTAAATATACAGGATGTCCCAAAAATGGCGTACTAATGGTGCACTACGGTGTAAAAGAGATTACTGTAAACGTCAGAAAAATGTTAAAAAAATTCTATTGGACTTATTTGTTGATTTGGCGGTCTTTGAAAGTGGCACTTAACAGGTCAATTATTTTGAAAAATATGTATGAAATTTTCATGACAGCTACGTCTAATCGTACATATTATCACAAAGTACAAGATCACTCACTACCAATATCTAGTCCTGCATAATAGAGAATTTAGAAGCTTTGGAAATGTAAAAAAATATTTTAAATCCACTAGGGTAACATTGGAAGGTAATGATGTACGAATATATCTTTGTTTACATTATATTACCGTTAATAATAATAATAATAAAAATGATTAATTATTTTTATTATTATAAAATAAATAAAAATTTATTTTATAATAATAAACATAATTAATTTTTTTTAAACATTTAAACATCCTCCATAAGGTAGTAAGTAGTTTGTACGTCAATTTTGGGACACTCTTTACGTGTCTCAGAAATAAATACATTAATTTTAACTGTAATAGAACTCATCAATAATATTGAAATATATTTTTTCCTAAACCTTGAAGTTATCTAATTAAAATTATTGATAGATTTGGTACAACTTTCCCTACCTGTCTATGGGGATTATTTTTGCTTCGCCAATGCTGATAAGCGAAGAAGAAAAAACAAATGCAAGAAAACTTTTACTTGTTTTTCGCTAACTTATGCACAGCGGCCCCTGTGATCTACAGAGTGTCCCCAAAAAAAAAGACGTGTCCATAACTCCCTTATTTATCGGAGGATTTTAATTATATATACACCAAATTAAATGGTTTTTAATAGGCTACAAAACGGCTTAATAAATTGACGTATAGTTCCAAGGGCTTCAAGACTAAACTGTCAAAATATTTTTTTTCAAATGGGATCACATACTTTTTTTTAGTAATTCTGATAGAGATTTTAATTCTAAAAACAACAATGTATCACAAGTATAACTTGACATTAAAAAAAATAACACTAACTTTTGAAACAAATGACGAGCACCAAGCGAAAAGCTATCAAAATGCATTGCGTTACAATGTAATAACCAAATTAAGGTAGCTAGAAAAACAAATGACAAATAATAATATGTGGGCTTGCGCAGATATGCCCCCAATGTTTAGCGTAAAATGGAACATAGACGACAGTAGCGTTTTTTACATTTTTTTTTGTGAATTTTTGGTATTTAAGTGTATACTTGTGATACACTGTTATTTTCAGAATACAAATCTCTATCAGAATTACTAAAAAAAAATATGTAATCCCATTTGAAAACATTTTTTTTGACAGTTTACCCTTGAAGTCCATGGGGCTATACTTGAATTTATTAGGCCATTTTGTAGCCTATTAACAATCATTTAATTTGGTGTACAGATAATTAAAATCTTCCGATAAATAACGGAGTTATGGACTCGTCTTCTTTTTTGGGGACACCCTGTATAATGATAAAGGTGGAAGAGAAAAAAGAGAATCGTATGGTAGATATTGAATGAAAACAATAATTTTAATAATAAATATTTTTATTCGGAATCGTATTGTACCTAATATGCACATTCCTAACCTTATACGAGGGCGGAAAGTTAACCATTCCTTTTTATCTTTACTTCCCTCTCTTGGTCAGTAATAGGCCACTTTCTGCCCTGTTATAAGGTTTTTCCAGTGGCGTACTTACTGAAAGTCGAAAAACCGTAGAAATGAAACTGCATCAAATTAATTGTTTATTAGCTAAAAATGTAATGATTCCGAATAAAATAGTGTACAAACCTCGGTGGGAATGTGTTTCATTCCTGTCTAGAGCATTAGTTCACCTCGGCTACGCCTTGGTAAACTACCTTAGCTCTCGACAGGAATGAAACACTTCCCACCTCGGTATGTAATCTACTATAAACTGACCCTAATGAATCGCTCATACTTAAGATAATGTTTCCTAAAATTAGTGTATTAATCAGTAAAAATTCTCATGAAATCAGAGTAATCACTAATCATTACGAGAAGTGTTCAAAGTGTCCGCCGTTATTGTCAATATAATAATGAAGGCACCGACCAAATTATTCTTCCACTTATTCCAACATACCTCTGTTATTGGGCAGCATTTTTCACCCGTTCTCTTAAAACTTCACTTGTATCAACTCCTTCATGTACCCCCACAAGAAGAAGTAAGTCGCACGGAAATTTTCTGGGCTCGAGGAGCACTCCCGCACGTTTCACCATACACTACACAATATCTATTCACTAGTCAAAAATAAACGCAATTTTCACAAAATTTTAGCTCAAATCACAGAATCACCACGTAAACACCTGCCTTGTGCAGTCGAATAAAACTAACTAAAATTGTAATCCTCTTGTCTCGGCCGCGGAGCGAAAAAACTTTACTGTAAAAACACAATGTTTTGCGCCGATTTTACAAAAACTATTCTTTCACGGTCACTGTCATTGGGTCACATAACTAGAAAATACACAGCTCGTTAATTTATGGGAGAGTAAAATACTGAAACGAAAATTTTATTTTTCGAAAAAATGGTGCATAACAATTTTGTTGGTCTTGATGGGATCTGTCACTGGTTAAAGTTAATGTACAGTTGCGGAATTAAAATTTCGGGCAGTATTGTCAATGTCATGATATAAACTCTAAAACAACCTTTACAGTAATAACCTTTTACTCTTGTCATGTTTTTGCCTTTTTGACATTCAAAAATTGTCATTTGTGGCATAATAACGGGTAGGCAACATATCAAAGCGATGATTTAATTACACTCAGTGCAACTAACTGAAATCTCAAAATTCAAAATTGATTGGGTGACTGACACAGAAAAGTTTAATTTTTGAATGTCGTCATGATGACAGTAGAAGGTGCTTTACAGAAAAATAGTGCCGCAAATTTTATTCCGCAACTGTACTTATTTCTGAGACACGTTGTGTTTGAAAATAATTACATTTTCTTTTAGAAAATTGTGAAAATTACCTCATCACCTTGCTTCGAACTTAAATAGGCCACGGTAGCATGAACGTAAATCTCTAATGTAAAATCGGTGCAAAACGAAACAACATTTGGGGAGGATACGGCCCTGTTCCGTTACGTTATCACACCATAGGCACACAAGAGCAGACAGCAACACTTTACGGCCGGTTTAATTGCATCAATGCTATAAGAACGACCTTATCTCTGAGGAGATGAGACAGACACTTCCTTCTTCTGAATTCCCATGTATCCTGCTCACAACTATATCAGCAGGTCTCGTTACCTCTCAAGTCGCATAAACACGCAGATTTACGAGTTCTATTTGCGCCTTGTCTAGATTTATGGCATTCTTTATTTCGTTATTTGCGGCACAATATGGTAATAGCATCGCGTTCATATATGGACCCGAGAACACTGAACCGAATACTGAATGACTTATTTCAGAAAGTGAATTTCGTTACACATTTGCTGATTTTCCAACTCTCTGATAGTAACGAGAATTAGGAAGAAAAAAAGAAACACTTTGTTACTACTAATTACAAATAGACATTGTCACTCATGTTAAACTATCAATATATGTTTCAGTCGTATTGATTTGTTTTAATCAGTTTAGGGGAAGCTCGTCGTGCCCTAAACCTGTGCGTGCTACAAAATACTTCTTATGAGTCTCGTATCACATAATAACGGGCCTTCAAATAAATTTATATTTAGAGCAATCTATGGAAATTCAATTATTTGCAACATTTTTCCAGCGTAAAAAATGACACAAGAAACGTCTGACATTTTAACGAAATAAAATTAGGTTAGAAAATATTTTTAATTTTTGTAGTGCATTCTCCCTATTCCCCCTCCACGGAATATGACAATATGAAATTTGGAAAAAGCTTACTATGTAACCGGTGTAACTCCGGAGAATAATTGATTATCTACAAAAATTATCTTTACACTGTTAACAGAATTAGAATGTCGCTTACGCCTACTCTAAATATATATTTATTTGAAGGCCCGATATATCGGGTGATTCAAAATGATTGTGGATAACTATGTACGAAAATGTATGTGGCAACTGCGTGGGTGGGGTATGGTTGACATTTGTATGACATTTCATAAGCGTGCATTTGATTTTTTTATAGCATTGCACGTTGATTTGATAATTTTCAAAATTGCGCGACTCTGAACTGTCAAAGAAATGTCAACTCTATCCCACCCACACACTTGCCACATAAATTTTCGTACACAGTTGCCATACTTATCCACAATCATTTTAAATCACTCAATACTATTTTTTATTGTTCCAAACTTTTGGCACTCACTGTAATGTAACAAATTGGTTGCCTGGATCTCTCTATTTAATTACATTTGTTAATCGTTCCAATTCTTTTGTTGAAAAGGTATTGAATGTGGGAAATACGAAAGTATTTGTGAAAGTACAAAAAACTTACGTTCGTTTATTTTGAAGTTTGTCATGTTTAAAACTTTTCCAGAAAATACGGTCTCGAACAACAAAAATATAATCCTTTTAACTGAGCTTATACAATTTTACAAGAAACATTTTCTCTTGACCTCAAAGAACTTTTTGAATTGAAACTCGATGAAAGGCTGCAAGGCATTTACTTAAGCTGTGCTGAGAGGTATGAATCGATTTATTGCCAGAGCTTCTTTAGGACTCGTGAGCTTGAAGAGTGTAACAATGGAAGATACTGACCATAACATATTTATAACAAATTTTACTACTACCACCAAACCTTATTGAAAACTAATAAAACGAATGAAATAATGAAAAAATGTCTCAGTGAAATCTAGAATTTAGCATATGAGTAGATCATTATAACAATGTGTTTTCAGGACGATGTATTTGCAGGAATAGCAATAAATGATGACAAAGGATAACAAAGTGGTTCACACCTGAATTTAAAAAAAATGACAAAAACTCTCAATTTATTAAAAGAACTCTACAACTTAATTACAAAAACATGTAAACGCGCTATTAATCTTGCAAAAGTAAAAGTACATAAATTAGATATTTTTATTCAAAAAACGACGCGCAACGTGGTCAATTGTTAACAATTATAGATAGATACAAGATAATTCTTTGCTTGTGTACTTTTGCTTTCTTATGTCTTTTTGTTTGTTTTTGTTTTCCCAGTTAGAGATAAATTATCTTTGTATTTATAAAATAAATAAATGCGGAGCTCCAGACTAAATTCGGCTTTAGAATTATAAAACGTATTCGGTATTTGTGTTTTTTCCATTTCACATTTAAAATTATATGAAACACGCGCTTTTGAATAATTAAATCTCGGTTTTTGATGCGTATTTTTTGTTTCAACTGAATAATTACATTTTATTGAAAATGATTGTTCCCAGAGTAACAACTGTTTAGAATAATTTTATATCTCATTAAATCTTGAACAAAATCTTGTCATACAAATTTCCGCAGGACCAGTGGTTTATGAGATACTGCCCTTAATACGATGATCTCTTTACCACGCAAAGCGTAAATTGACCTCTGGTTACGGCGGCCGTTGAATTCCCACCACTGTTGCATTTATTCATAAATTTTCAAAATGTATATTTCCGTATTTGAATACAATGGTCTCTACGATGTTACCTTTGTTTACAATTGCTTAAAAATTGCGAAATTTGAAATTAAATTAATAATAGTATATTATATTATGAGGAGCAAAAATGAAGTTTTATGTGCTGCGGCTGGTAGATTGGCTGCCGAACGCAGTGAGGCAGACAAACCAGCCAAAGCACATAAAACCATTTTTGCTCCGAATAACATATACTATTTTTTCTTCAAACCTTCATAACAAATTATTTAAGACATGTTAAGAAACCAGGTAGGAATTTCAAATGATTTAGCTAGTTTACTTTACTGCCGCTCATCAGCGGAGATAATAACTTCACGGACGCCCTCAGCGGAGATAATAACTTTATCTGCCGCTCGTCAGCTCGTTAGATGCCATGACAATGAAGTGACACTTTAGCATTATCAATGTAGCAGGATAATGTCATAATTTACGGACGTCGAGGATTCCAGAGGGTATGATAAAAATTACTTCAGAATTTTTTCTATCTCAATTATTTTCCCAGTTGTTGCTAATCAGTCATGGCAAATAAACAACATGTTACCTTTATAATAACTGAGTTAAACAAATTCTAAATAAGAATCTTTTAGCAAAATCAATTCACTTTTTTCAATTTCAATTTTATAAAAATAAGGATAAAAAATAATACATTCTTACAATCTGTTAATACAAAAATAACTATTTACACACATTTTATTACATTTTTTATTATTGGGAAGCTAAAGCTACCTACTACCATTTCACAAATATCATCTTATTAGTCACCTGTTTAATACGTAGATGACTAATATAATGTTGATTTTTATATGAAAATTTACCTGGTCTTTCAATTAATACAATTTCCTAATCGCCCTGTATAAATACGAAATAAAATAAATAATGAAATATCCAGGGTGTCCCAGCCAAGACTTTCGAGCCTAATATCTCGGTTATTTGTCAACGGATTTTTATGAAATTTAAAATACAGATATTTTAGATGGTGAAGGTTCAGTTAGTAATAATAAAATTACTTCAAGTTAAAAATGTAATTTTAACACACGTTTCCTTTATTGAAAATTAAGCGCAACTATTATTAGATTGTTAAACATTAAAAAATAGGTGCCTACACAAAAAAATAACTAAATCGCTTGTTTGATTCAACGAAAAGATTAGATTTTGTTGTTAAAAATTTAATCTGAATTTTGAAGGTATTTGAGCAGTTACCTTTCGAAACAATTGATGAAAAGTTGCCAAGAAACATTTTGTACATATGTCAAATTGTGTCAATTTATTGAAAATACTCTAAAAATAGACTACAATGGCAGAAATTTCAATATTGTTGAAAAAGGAAATCGTTTTTGCCTACGGCGAGTGTCGTAAGAATTTCAATGACACAGTTCGTTTTCTCGTGGAACACTATCCAAATGTAAGCTTTACAAAATTTAAGATTCAGAGAGTGTTCAATTTATTTGAAGACACAGGAAGCGTACGTGAACCAAATTACCTTGGTAAAATATCCCGATCCTGTTTTAGTCCTTTGTAGAATAATTAAAGCATCGAGTATAATAAATCATGTCCAAATGTTGTCTTTAACTTTGTAAGTGTTTGTAAGGTTAGAAAGATAAACGTCAAATATGTCACCAGCGTTTGTGCGAAGAGGGGTGACCAAAATTTGGCGATAGTGCGCATTTGTTTCACACGCGTCTACGTTTTTGCATCTGCAGCCACGTTTAACACAGTTTTTTTCTTTTTTCTTGCCAACCAGACGTCTTTCAAGAAAGAGTTTCTTCTTACAGCATTTTTCATTGACGATATTTTTTTTTATACAGGGTGCGTCTACTAAAACTTTATATCCGAATATCTTTTTTAATTATCAATTAAGGTAAACAATATTTAGCAATATTATATATCTCAATGACCTCTTGACATGTGCTTAACAAATGTTAACGAAACCTGCAAGGATACAGAGCTATTTGAAAAATAACCGCAGTAAATTTTATTTTTTTTTGCTTTTTCTCAGATTACGGAGTATAACATATTCAGCTGTGGCCTCTGTATCTCCCTGTATTGTTTTTATTACACTTTTACTGATGACTATGCAATAAATTAGTGTTAAAAAGACCTAATTTTCCAGCTGTGTTCAAAACAGAGTTTATGCGTAAAAAGTTGTTACGAATTTGTTTCACAGATTTTTCAGCAAATAATTTAGATACGTCAATTTGACGGGGCATTGTTATCTTATTTAAAATTCTTTTATTTCTGAACTATTCGGTAAAATACAATAAAAATTCAAATAGGTATGTATGTACAAACCCCGGTGTAAGTACGTCTGCATCCTAGGGATCAGTCTTCTCTGGAAAAATTTACTTAAACTGTTTTAAAGTAAGTTTTCAATAAAACGAATTTAAATGTTATTAATTTTATTTTTTAAACAATGAATCATGGGGTACCCGGTACCCTCTTAATTTTTTTATTTTTATTTATAAAAGTGGCTATCATGGAAGTGGGTGCGTCAAGCTTAAAGAGGGGGTGAAGGTGAATAAATAATTTAAGCACATCCTAAATAATAACAATTAAAATATCTGCAATAAATTCAACAATGTAACACAATTAGCACCAAAGAAAATTTAAAAAATGTACTCAAAATAATTATAACTAAATAAGATGCTCAAAATTTATTTTGACCATTAACTTCCACACACCTTTCAATTCTGGAATAAAAACTCCGTGAAGTTGCAGTTGCAGGATCATTTCATATGGATGAAATTTCAAAGGCTTTAAAGTTCTAATAATCGTGCTTTGTGAGACATTCAGTGTAGCCGCTACTGCTCTTGTGCTTGTGTGTGGATTTTCAGTTACCTAATCAACAACGGCATTTTGAAAGTTAATATTTTTGGGGAGTGCATCCCTTACTCGTGGCAATTCTTTAACACTGCCAGTATCTTCAAACAGCTTTACAATTCATCTGATATTCATTTCGGAAAATTTATCATTTTCTTGACGGGCCTGAAGAATTCTTGCTGCGGCTCGATAGCACCTGTGACACTCTCCATACGTAAAAATAATATTAATTTTCTCTTGCTGTGAGAACAACATCTTGTATAAAAGATTATTTCAAAGATTTCACAAACTTTTTTACTTTGACGTTGTCAAATAATAAATTAATTATGTTTTTTTTTTTTGTAAATCAAAAAGCCGTGAAGTACTTTTTTACGTAAATACACACTGGTGAATGAAGTCTGGAAATTGTCTTTATTTAACATTAATTTATTGGTCAATAATAAGCACTAGGATGATTATTAGGCAGAAAATCTACACAGAAACATTTGATATGCATGTTAAAAGTTATAATGTTAGAAAATGCTGAAAATAAATTTTTTCATTAATTTTTTTCTTGAATATTCCTCTTCTGTCCAGATCCTTGTTAATTTTTGTAGTGCCTATGTAAAGAGGGCAATGCAGCCTTTATTAAGACTAAATATCATTGAGCAGTCATTTAAAATAACGAAGATATTCAAATATAAAGTTTAAGCAGACGCACCCTGTATATATCTTAATTGATTCAACATTTTAAAGGCACGTAAAAATTACGTTTTTAAGACTTGAGTTATTGCATTAATGGGATTTTACTCTTCACCGTCTAAAATATCAGTATTATAAATTTCATAAAAATCTGTTGACAAATAACAGAGATAAACTAGGCAAAAATGAATAGGGAATTTCACAATTTTTCTTGGAAAGCAAAATAATTCCCCCAATCCTCCCACGTATTCTTAAACACTAGATAAATTTAAAATGTTACAAGTACTTGAAACATTACATTTAATGTGTAGATTAATATATTTGTAACACATTTCATTACAAATTTTAAAGGGTATTTATAAAAAATTCAAAAATGGAAAAATTCCCTATTCATATTTGCCTAGTTTATTAAGCTCGAAAGTCTTGGCTGGGACAGGGACAGGGATGATATGTATGGAACAGGTTTTTTGTTGATAAAATAATTTGAATAAGAATGTTGAAATTTTGCAGAGACTTACTTGTTACTTGAAAACTACTTTATTGGGGTTTAAATGGACAAAATTGGTAATTCTTAGTAAGCTTTAAAATATTTCACACCTTGATTAAAATAATAAATATATTTTTTTTCTTGTTGCTAAAGTAGCTTTAGCAAAAACGTCAAATATACTAAATAAAAAATAAACTGATTCTCAGCTTAGATATTCCTAATAAAAATCAATATGAATAATTTAACAGAAAAAGAAACAATTGAAATTCTTATGATAATTGGAGATAATTGCAGATAGAAATCAAATGTCGACCGATCGATTCAAACTATTTAAAAATGACGAAAATTCCATCCATACAAAATTCACTTGTTAGGCGAATTAAAAGAGGATGACTTTGGCAGAAGATTAGAATTCTGTATCATGACAATGATTCGTGACAATAACAGTTTTGTTAAAAGCATTGTTCTCTCAGATGAAGCTACGTTTCAAATAGACACAATTGTAGATAGTGATCTGACACTAATCCTCATTGAATAGGAGCTTTATCTCAACATCCATAAAAAGTTAATGTATGTATGTCAAATTTGACACATATTGTTATTTAAAACAAACGCAAAACAAAATTAATTCAATAGCATCTAAATCTCTGCAAAATATCACAATTTTTACTCAATCCGTTTTTGTAGGAGTAGCAGCCCTGTATACACTATGGAATGAAGTCCTACTCCCATATAATGCTAAAATTAGCAGTTTTAAAAAGTACATTCGATATTCCCGTAATTATTACATTTTGTCAAAATTAAGTCTGTAGTGATTTAAATGTATCCTTAAAGTAGGCGTTGAAAAGTCGATTGTGAACGAACTACGGATTACAGATCACGGATCAGCTGTTTAAATCTAACCTCACTTTTTGCGTTGTTTGTGTTTTTTCTCGAGTGGTGCGTTCACAATCGACTTTTCAACGCCAACTTTGACGGAAAATTTTAATGAATACTTGATGTTAATAAACGAATGTGTTACAAAATCAATTCACAATGATGTCCACCAAAGGTGATTCTTCCAAAAATAGAAGATATAGAAACGCCGCAACATTAAAAATGACTCCGGTGAGAAGTTGATCTGGACTTATTCATTTATTTACGCTGACCACAGGAATAGCCTTTGTTTAATAATACAGAATTGGTAAAATGATATCAATAAGTAGCATCTTCAAATTTCTCACAAATTCTGCATTAAAAAGTGTTGCTGAGACTTTCGTTAATCTGTTATATAAATATTTGATGAGTTTTCAATAAAAGTATTGATAATCAAATCAGCATTATTTATATTCTTATCATCTGCTATCATCAGAGAAATGTTGCAAGTGCTTTACAATTCAAAAGCGCTTCTCCTTGAAGGCGTCAAACGTGAACATTTCTGTTTTGTTGACTACATTATTTTCCACCGGAAAAGTGTTCCACGCTTTAGAATTCAACAAGACTATTACAGAAACTCACTAACGCAAAATAAATGCATCAGTACCTAATGGTTCTTGCACAAATAAAATGAAATGAGTATAAGAGACACTCCTAAGTCCACACAATCTGTCTAATCAATCTGTCGCATATTGTGTCGTGTCAGTGTTAAAAAATTTTTGATGTTCAAAAAAAAAATCAAGTCAATCAAGGTGAAGGTATTAAATTATTCGAGTTTTTTCAAGCTGCGGTTACATTTACCGCAACGTAAATGCTTAACTTTTTGGAACATTCGAATCTTGGAATAGGGTTTTAATTGGGTCGACTGGAAGAGCAGACACAAATAATTGCCCAGATTCTTCCTAGTTGTTATAAAAGAACATCGGTCATCAGTCATCGCAATTATTATCGATCAGAATCCACCTCCACCCCACCTGTGTGAAGCACGAGGTGTGTGCCAGAGCAAGCATGAATGGTAGAGGAAAACGTGGTAGGGATAAGGCTGCAGCTTCCGTAGCTTGACGCATCTCTAACCGGCGCTTTTCAAACGGCTCCGCCAGGATAGGAGCGTCAGTGTCACTAGAGACGGTCGTTGCGGTGAGTGTCCTGCGCGTCTTCACGGAAGCACGTGCTTAGCACCACGACCTGTTCTGAAATAAGCGGGGCGGTCGGTGGCTTTCCGGAGCCCTATTTCCGGGGACTTTCCGGCCGATTTAGTCTCCATGGAACTATCAATTAATTCATGAAAAACAATAGGGTGATGCTGAAGTGATGGCAGTGCTTTATTGATGGTGGACTTTTTAACATTCTTTCAAAGGTAATCAATAGACGAAGGCATGATTTCTTTAAGAGGTTGCTAGAAAACAAGCCAAACAATTTTATGCTGTTCCCATTTCCGATAAAACTTTTCAAGCTTGCACCAATTCTAAAGAAAGATTTAATAAAGAATGAATATAAATATTGAAAAGTAAATCGATCGAAACTGAAAAAGCAAAACTGACAAAATGAGCTTTTTTAAAAGAAAGCTCCTATGTCTACAAAATTTTATTTATACATATATTTTTCGTATCACGAATATCAGGATCCCAATTAAATCAGATAATTGGAGCCAGGAATCTACTTTTTTGCGATAGTTTATTTAAATGTATCCCACACACGGGTGAACTTTGTAAATAGGAATAAACCTAATAAAAAACAAATCTCCATTTTAATGATGATATCGGATCGAAACCTCGCCGTAAAAAATAATATATTATCGTAGGTAGTTGTAAATATTGTCGTCTCACATTTTAATCTTAAAACAGTTAATGATGCTGCTTGTTATAAAAATCGTCCAAGATGACTGTCCGTCAGCCGTTAAACTTATAAAATAACAAAGTTACGATTCGACGTTCTCGAATAAATTAAAAGCGCGACGAGAAACATAATTTAGTTTAATATTATCCTTTATTTATTTTTTTATTATGTATTTTGTTCCATTTCTGGATCGCCGAATTTCAATAATGCGTTTCGGATGCTCGATTTAGATTCTGAAGAAGCCACTAAAATGACTAGCGAAATGCCAATCAAAGGAAACGGAAGGCCAGCCAACATTCATATAATATCTAAGTTTTTCAATTTGGAAATTTATGAGATACAATATGGACGATCATCTTACCAAACTCTTTAAGAGATTGCCCGTCTCCCACTAATCTCCCCACTAGACACTAGTTTCTAAGGACATAATATGATTGGGCGTATGTCAAACTTATTAATTACTCTTTTCAGAGTATGTAAATAATAATTTTACAATAAGTTTTTACCGTGCAAAGAAATATCGGATGTTCATTTTTTTCCTCAAAGTTGGCCTTCAAGAGTCGATTGTGAACGAACCACTCCTCCGTGCGCAGAGCAAAAACGCAAATAACGCAAAGAGTTAGGTTAGATTTAAACGGCTGATCCGTGATCAGTAATCCGTGGTGCGTTCAGAATCAACTCTTCTACGCCTACTTTGAGAATTAATTTAAATGAACACCCGACCGATTTAAATTTGCAGATTTTACTCTTTCAGAAGTGTAGAATTAAGTTTAAGAATAAAAAGTATGTTTTGTATGATTTAGTAGACATTTCCACAAGATATAATAACTGGGAGAATTCCACAATTCTACAATTTTTTTTAGAATGACTAAATTTTTTTATTGTAGCAGTTCAGAAGCTAATATGTATCGGGTGTTCATTTAAATTTCCGGTCAGTGTTGGCGTTGAAGAGTCGATTGTGATCGCACCACTCATGTAAAAACACAAACAACACAAAATCTGAGGTAAGATTTAAACAGCTGATGCGTTCACAATCGACTCTTCAACGCCAACTTTGACCGGAAATTTAAATAAACACCCGATACTTAAATCCCTTTTATCTATAAAAAAATCAAATCGAATGGTTTAATATTGTGACGTAAACGGATTTTTTTAAACTTATTAATTAAAATTAGTAATAAATATAAAACAATGTAATAACGTTAATATTTAGGGCGTCTGTAAAAAGCAGTGTTTTGAATTTTTGGTATGTCCAATTAGTCTAGAAATAACTAAATTAAATTATGCTATGCACAGTTTTAATTAAAAAATAGTTGTATTGATTTTATTTGTGCATGTTTGCTCATTGGTTTATTTCATAAATTACATGAAATGTATATATGAAAATATTTATATCCTGTAATAATGTTTTACTAGCCGTACATTTTTTACCACTGCGAACAAATAAGGAAGTAAATTGAACTTGACTTTAAATTATATTCGGTTGTTTTTAAGTGATGAGTTTGAACCGTTGCTGGGTCAGAGTTTTTTATAACATTCTGTACAAATGGATGCTACAGTGTTTTAATACAACGATTACCACTATATTAAAAACTCGACTTGGAATGTATAAGTGCATGAATCTGCACTTTTAACTCGCTGAAAACGATGTCGATGACAATTATATTATTCTTTCTTATACCAGTTTCTATAGCCTCTTGGAGCGCTCTTGTTGTAAATTTTTTGCCACCCTTTTCTTTTTTTTTACACAGTCTTCTATGAAACAATAAGCTATATGTAATATCACCAGAGCTCTGGGATTTATAAATAAGAAAATATATGTACGTTGTATATGTATTTATTTACAGTTATATACATTTCTGTATAAACATTTATTCGGTTTGAATTTGTTTTTTCTTAATTTACATTATTTGATGTAGAAAAATACTATGTATTAGTGTTTTACAAACCCATTTACATAAAACATGCTATTCCCTTAGCATAGATGCAAAATTCATGGAACAACCTTTTCAGCCCACATCTTTTATGGTATAAAAACCGTTCACGTTGTTTTGGCATAATGGAAGGCTATGATTAATTTTTTTAACGTTGGACACACTGTTTGATTTTCGCTACTAAACTACCTGACGTGCAAACTGGTAAAACTGACAACAATGCACTAGACATTGACGCTATTTATAACCTCAAACTTAGAAAAACATAACCTAATTCAACAGACAGCTTTACTACCAAACTAAATGCAAAATTTCCATGGCCTCCCATTGTGCCAAAACAACGTGAATGCATTTTATGTTAATGTCTTCTGAAATGATTGTTTTGATTGTTATTTATTACGAAATATTTAAGGTTGTCAATAAAATTAATAGAAGTTTGAAGCTAATATGGTGCGGTGCATTTTAGCAATGTTTTAATTGTTTATTGTAAGGTGAAAGGAAAACTTTTCGTACGTGAAACCTTGTGCCTTGGATGTGCATCTAGGAGTAAAATGGTTCAAAATGTTTAATTAAACACGACAGACCAGACAAAAAATATCAAATAAAATTAATATAGCTGTAAAGGAATTCGTCATAGTTTCTATATTAACGCTACTTTTATGGGTTTATAATGCGGAGATACCGTAATCATAATAATAAAAATGGTTGATGGAAAAAATACGATAGAACTGAAGTCATTTCGAGTCCATTATGAATAAATTAATTCTAGTATTAGGATCAGCGAGGTGCGCCTTTACTAACGAGAAGCCGAATTGATTTTGTATTATTACCAATTTAAATTCATGTAAAAAGTGAACAAACTCATTCGTGAAATACAGAAGGGTTCATTCTTTAATTTGCCTCTAAATGTTTGCATTATTTTAATTCCACGACCGTTCGAATTTTTTTTAAAGCGATACGCATCAAACTGTCATATTAATTAAGATGTTAATTGCTACGTGAAAAGATACGAAAATTTGACACCTACCAATAAACCCGTTTAAAACGTGACACCGAGACGTTTCCTCAAGAGTTGTAAAAAGAAACTAAAGTCGATTTAATCACCTTTTAATTATGTCTTGAGGTTATTGCACGGCGCACAAGGAAAATCCTTTTTAACTAATCAAAGAATAAAAAGATTAAAATAGAGTAGTTGGTTTTTCTCATGGAACCACTTGGCTACCGGGTGGAAACGAAAAAAACGGAATATTGACATTTTTTCAATGATTCGTATTTCTACACTAGAATTTTAAAATACGCAAAAGTGTCAAATAGTATATTACTCAACGAACGGGTAATGATGGCTATTATTAATGAGGATGATTTTGTGCCCTGAGCCGAAGGCGAGTGACGTAATTCATCCGAGTGAGTAATAGCCATTCCCCGCGAGTAGAATACAACATTTGATTGATAATAAGTTTCATTATTAGACAAAGTGAACTGTCGTTTTACAATTATTACTTTGCATACTTGATACAATTGTATTAAAATTTGCGATTGGACTAATTGCTATGATATTTGCTGTGAGTTTTGAAATTATTATTCAACGGGCCGTGGGTAATGAACCCTGTTATCTAATAAAAACACTTTAATAATTACATTATTACAATGGGAGTAGAAAAACTTATTAAAAATAATCATAAAAGCAAAGCAAAACAGAAGTTAACAACAGGCTAGAATGAATTTGTAAAAATGCAAATACCTGCCGTTAAAAAACTAAATCCGCGTAGGTTGTCATGCCATTTGGACAAGATGATTTTAATTATTATTATAGACTATTATTGCTTTGATCATATCAGCTTTGTGGGCGAAGCTGTGTTAAAAGGAAAATTTGTTATAAAAAGATACATATTCCTATTTCACACTTCTTGTTTTAAATTATATTTTAATCACAATAAAGTGAAACGAAGTCGAAATGAAATGTAAAACTGAAACAACCTGCCTGCAAATTTTTTGCAGATTTGATAAACAACAAGTTCCAAGAGAAAAAAACTATCAATGTAAAATATACAAATAAATACTCGTAAAATCATTTTGATCAGTTAGTCAACGCTTATAATGATTGCCTTTTGCTGTTCTTAATATTTTAATTAAATTAAATGAGGATGAGGAATACTATGACCTCATTTTTGAGTGTTATTATTGTCAATAATCTGTTATATTCAATTTTAAAGCAGAACTGTAAAAAAATTTAATTAAATTTTTTTATATACCGAATGTTGAACTGTAAATGCATTTACAACGTAAGAACAAATCAGTTACGCCTTGATTTATTAAATTAAATGTCCCACACAAAACCAGACATAAAGGTGATAAAAATTTAATTAACGTACTTACAAATTTTATGTACCGTTGTGGAAAAAATGCGAACAATCGAAATCTGTTTTTTTAACTTTTTTGGTTATTTTTTGAAATATCGATACCAACGGAGTTTATGATTTTCAGACCAAAATTTTACTATAATTATTTTAATCGGTTCAATTTATACATCTAGATAAAAATAATTGGGTAGTTAGGAGAGAAAGGTTTAATCCCTGAGGCCAGACGAATACTGCACGGTCTGCAAATATTGCGCAGTATTATGTGACCATCTAGCCATCCCCATAACAACCTCCAAAATGTTTTAAATGAACTGGCATAATAATAATAATAATAATAGCAATTACTCTTTGCAGTGGATTTTTCATTTTGTAGTATCACATTTTCGGTTTTTTCATAATTTTTGCACGATTTTACTGCCCTACTACCTACATGTAATAAAAATATCTACAAATTACAGCGCATTAAAATTTTCCCTTCAAAAATATGTACATTTAAATTTTAACTATTTCATCAAATTCTCTTGCTGCAATTTAATTCATTTGAGAATCCATTAGTAAGAAATGTAGTTCAAAGGATAAAGACTACAATTTCACAGATTTACGAACCTACCTCTTTCCACTGTATTAACTTAAACGATATTCATTTTCTAGATTATTTAAAATGAATGTGAACGATAAGTAAAATTGCGAAATGACGAAAAGCTCGTTTTCATGCCAAGAGGAAATAATCAAAAAGAATACTAAAATATAATAACGCAATCATCTGACATGTCATTCACCAAAAAATGTCTCAATTCAGAAAAACTTTATTGGAATCAGATGTAAATATGATGTTGAACAATCTAAATATCATGCGTCCAAATGAAAACCTGGCCTGAGTAGGCGTTGAAAAAGTCAACCATTTGGAACAGTGTAAAGTTTGATTTTCCCGCCGTTTGACACGAATTACATTTGTTTATGTTTAATTGGCACATAATGGAACGTGCTTGTTTTTAGCAAAGAGTGCCCTTAGATATTTGCTTCGAGAATACGAATAAAAATAAAGAAAAAAAACGGAACGATTTTGTGTTTATAAATTTTGAGTTAGCTGTCAACATGCTCTAATTACAACTGTCAATTTACACTTTAAAAAAGCAAAACAATTGACGGTTTCCAAAGCTTTCACAGCCCAGGATTTCATTTGACCTCCCGATACAATATTTGCTGTTGCTTTCATTGCTCATTTAAATTTTACTAAAAGTTGGCTTTGAAGAGTCGATTGTGAACGCACCACTCGTCAGTCTGTAGAATAAAAACACAAACAACGCAAAAAGTGAGGTTAGATTTAAACAGCTGATCCGTGATCTGTAATCCGTGGTGCGTTCACAATCGACTCTTCAACGCCTACTTTCTGGATTAATTTAAATGAACACCCAATATCTTCAGATATTACTAAATGCAAATACTTTATGCAAATGTTGTAACTGGTAATAGTACTCATCAATTGCTACAACTTTTCTAAATAAAGTTTCTTAGAATTTGCAAAATTGAATTGCCATTTGTCCTCCCTTTATTTTGACGTGTCGTCCACGTTGAATTTATTAATCTGAAAACTTTTTTAAACAGGAATCGTAAAAACTGAATGTTTTTTATTCCCTACGTATTGCATTTGATGAATAAAATGGTTAGTTTTTTTTATTACTGCTGTTTGTTTGTTTCTTTATTAAATGTACTTAGACGAAAATCGTTTCATAAGCGAGTAAGCAAATCTTTATTTAATTTAGAATAATTTTTAAAACCCTTCAGAATTTGTTTTCGGAAAAAAAAATATTTAGAAAAGTTGTTGAAGTAAATGAGTCCTATTACCAGTTAAAATAAATTACTTTTTTCTGTTACACCCTGTATACTTCAAGTTTTTCTTTTTTTCTAATTTTTGACACTGATGAACATGATACAAATACTCGTTTAAAAAGCTGCAAAATAGTAAATTTGCAATGCTTCGGCGTCGAGACCAATTTATTGCTTGTTGCATCTGTTTGGCAATACCAGATTGCGTCCGCATTTTATTCTTGTTGGAACATTTTATCCTGGATATTTTATCATGCCCCATATTTGCCAAGATAAATTACATGAAATCTGCCGGAACAAATTTTTTATATTATTAATCTCTTCCTTTGTATTTTCCTGTAAATATAACACAACATGCATCTGACAGCTACTTTGATTTCTGAAATTATAATAATTAATAATTTTTCTCTTTATTGTTCTTTGTTATTTTAGTTTACCTCTTTTGAAAACTGTAACGCCAATGAATAAATGAATTAACTTCGACGTTTACCTTAATTGCCAGTTTAATTTTGTTGATAAACATTATAGCAAGGATGTGCAACATAGATTAATGTTATTGCTTCCTGACAAGCACGTGATCACTGAGCATACTAACATTTATTGACATCTTGCTTCAACTTCCAACGTATATTCGGATTTTTATGCACCACAAGTGTTGAATAAAATAACCGGAAAAGAGTCAACCGCGGTAACGTCGAAACATTTTTGAAATAAACTGAAATATAGATGATTCAGTCTAAAATAGTTTCTCAATAAATAAAAGAGGATAGAGAAAAATTTAGTTATTTTTTACAATAAATAACTGCACCACCATGTGTTTGTAAAAATAGAGAGACAGTTAAGAGAAGATAAATAAAGCACAGGAAAGCGCTTCCATAAAATTTTCAATTCTAATTTTAAATTGTTTCCATTAAACATTTTTATTTTTTTGTGTGTAATTTATTAGTAGATGGGTGGTCGAGTTTTAGCATTCGTTTCGTGAATATTTCATGAATTTTAAATCAAGGCGTCTAAACGTATGAATCTGGAATAAGAGCAGAAAAAATAAGAAAATTAAGTACTTACCACAAGGTAGAGAAAATACTGAAAACTTGAGTGTTTTCCTGCGACGTAAATTCTTCGTTACACACACCACGTTTTCACATTTTCTAACGTTTAACATCGCGTTTGTTATTATTCTCTCGCAGTATATTGCTCTTCTTCCAGACAGTATTTTTATAAGTGCATTTGAGGCGGTTTTACAATTTTTCTTTATCATCACGTTGGTGCTTTTATTGTGAAAGCCTGAAAATATTCCGCGAAAATATTACTTTTCAGGTAGAGAGAATGTTCACGAAAACACGTTCATTCACATTATCTTCCACATATTTTACATTCGATTTCGACAGTCCTTAGTGCTTAATCATTCTTCAGCGTTTTAGTTTTCCTTGTAACTAATTGTAAATTTGAATCGTCATCTCGTAGTAATTTACAATGTCTTGCGTGGCCGACACAACTGTCAGATTCTATTTGATTTTTTTTCACTTCTTCCAAACGATTTATTCTGTTCTTTTACGAATTGAAATCTATTAGTTGGGACAAATCTGGAAGATACGTCGTACTCATCGAGTCTTTGGGTTTAATTTTGCGTAAACAGGCGTCCGGAATTTATTTAAATGCCGAAGAAAAAAAAAACATAATTTATTTATACTCAAATGTTGTGAGTAATAAACTGAAATTAATTCTACGAATTTGTAAAATATTATTTATTGGCAGTAAAATGGCAGATTTTAACAGAAAATTTTACGTCCCAGCGTTAAGATGCAATTAATTTGGCATTCATGGTTTAGCAGTAAAATTAAATTGGTTATAAAAGTAACATACCTGTTTCTTCTTTATCATTTAAAGTCAGATAAAGATAAGCTTATTTTTACCGCAATTCACTAACAGCTTCTTGATATGATTTCGCTTTATTTTTTAAAATGTTCATTCCTTTTTTATTCTATTAGTAAATAAATCTCTACCGGTATCAGATGATCTAAAACATGATATATGGAACAGTAAAATTTTTACAACATACATTTTGGTTTAGTGCCTAATATTTGAAAACACCTGCATTGATTTATGTGGAAATTACATTTCAGTTTTACTCTAGTTTAAGTCTTAATCTGAATAAATATAGTGCGCTTAAATTAAAAGTGATTAGTTTTAATTGGAGCGGAAGTATTTTTTCTTACTGCATAATTAATGTTATTACGAACAGTTAAAATAGAAGGAGTTAGCGTGATACGTAATTATTCCTTTGGTATCAACTTCTTCAAAATAAGGAAAAAATATTAAGAAAACTGTCTTATAAAGCTCAAGTTGTAAATTTAAAACTTGTCTCATTTTCTTTTGTTATAATCAAAAAACTTTTTAATTTGTACAAGCTTTCCTACTTCGTGTATATTCCACTCCCATTTCTTTTTTTTAATTCATTCTTAAGTGAAAAGAACTGTTCTATGACGCCGTAGGTTATTGTGTCTCTGACGTAATTTTAAAATCATCTCAGTGGTGAAATGAGTAAGAAATACATATTAGATGGTTCTAAATGGACAGATTTATTTGATATAGCAGCACGGAAAATGCAGTTGCTTCTTTTAGTATTTTAAGACTGATGGCTTGATGTGCAGGAATGTGTTGAAATGATGCGAGATTTGCATGCAGGATTCTTAACATACAATGATGCAGAATTGCAGAAGAATGTTCGTTTGTTGTTTATTAATGGTTAATGTCCACATTGGTGTAATCGATGAAAGCTATGGCGCATGAGGAATTTTAAAATAGTTAGCTCACAGGTCACACAGAAAATTGAATGATTATTCCATTCATTAGTTCTGTTATTTTCATCACAATAAGAAATATATTTACAGTGTTCACCAAAAATTGACTTTTATTATTATCTTTTGCTATAGTTTCACAAAACTGTAGCATCATTGTGATGGGTTATTGTAATGAAGCACTTTTTAAAGAACTGAAACCAAATTCTTGGAGGACATAATTGGGGAGTTACATTCGTTACAAAAATATTTGCAAGTCTCTTCCGTTTATTTAGGTCGATGATGGTTTTAGTTTTATTCAGGCGTTTGTTTCTAGCGGATTTACGTGTCTTAGTTTGATCCTGGAAGAAAAATAGTTACTGTCACACCGCCTTCTTTCTCTTGCAGGTCCAACGTAGAGTTCCCAATTTTTTTCTATAGCGATCACGTTCGTTTTGAGTGTTGTTGCATATGAATTTTATCTTTATGTATTGGCCACATTCGAATAGAAAATCAAACAACATCGAGGGTAAAATTAATTTAATTCACGCAAAAGTGTAATTGAAGTAACTCTCAGATATACAAAAATTGGTGGTCGCTTGTCACTGTCACTGTCACAAATGTGGATCAATGAACTCTACTTTAGGATGTCCTGTAAACACGCTGTTGCTAAGTAACGCTCCGAATACTTGCTACAGAAATTTTACTATACTTACTTCATCTTTTTCGTGACTACTCTTGCTTACTTGCAAGGTGGTGCAATGATTGTGTGCTCAAAAGTAAACTAAAGAAACACTTTAACTGTTGATTAAGATCTCGTCGACATTTGTTTAGGAACTTCTTGGATATAAGTGGACAAATAGTAGGTACATACATACATAAAGCAGATGACTTGATTATGAAATACCAACACAAACAACGCAAAGAGTGAGGTTAGATTTAAGCAGCTGACCCGTGGTGCGTTCACAATCGACTCTTCAACGCCAACTTTGAGGATAAATTTAAATGAACACCCGATATAATGCACTGTGCACGCGTATTGCGTCTCGTAAATAAGGGGACGTCTTCTAGAAGCTCCTCCGGCAAGTTTGCCAAAGTGTAAGTAGTTTCCTGGGAACGGTCAGGTGATTGTCAATAAATCTAACTAGATTTGTCACAGTCATTGATACCGCCAGGAGTAAATCTGCCTTCATAAGCGGCAAGTCATCAACATTGTGTTTATTCACCGAAGAGTTGGCAAACAAGGTCAAAAAACACAAACAAATAAGCTATATCACAATCAACTAAAGTTTAATGAAGAAAATGTTTAAAAAGGTCGCATTAGAATGTTGTTAATGTTAATGTTGTTCTGTTCTTCTGTTTGAAAATCAAAGCGCAGAGGCAAATAACATCAGAACAACTTATCTTCAGAATGTTGTGTGAAAACATGAAAGATTTTTGAAAAGCAAATATCGCGCATTCAAATGAAATCCTGGGCTGGGTAGGCGTTGGAAACCTTCGATTGTTTTGCTTTTTTAAAGCGTAAATTAATTGGAGCATGTTGACAGCTAACCTAAAATTTAGAGCCAAAAAAAGTGTTCTTTCTTCTTTCTTTGCAATGTTTTACATTTAAAATAGAATAACTTAACGATTTCTATTCGCGAAGCAAATATCTAAGGGCACTCTTTTCTGAAAACGAACACGTCCAGTTATGTCCTGATTAAACATAAACAAATGTCATTCGTGTCAAACGGCGGGAAATTCAAATTTTACACTGTTTTAAACGGTTTACTTTTTCCAACGCCTACCCAGCCCAGAATTTCATTTGAACGCGAGATAATAGAATTTTGTAGCAGGCACGGGTTTAGAGCACGACGAGCTTGCGAGGAGCACCAAGTAAGTGCTCAAAATGCTTCTTACAACACTCGTATTTTCTTCTGCATACAGACGCAAAGTAGAAAAATAATTTTTACGTAAAATGTACAAAACATAAGATACATTTCAGCTTTCACGATTCTCGTAGAAGACTAGATTTTTTAAATCTAAATTTCATAATTTTGTCTCTTTTCTGGGGTTTAAGATTATCGTCAAACTATAAAAGCAGCAATATAAAATAATGTTATCCTGTAATTAGTAGTGTGTACCTACTGTTGGATAATAAATTATTATTATTATTATTATTATTATTATTAATATGCGGTCATTAATTCAGGGAGCGTATTTGTAAATAAACTAAAAGTAATAAATACATTATTTTAATCGATCATATGTCATAATTTTTCTAAGCTTCTGTGTATCCTCATTTATAAGAAAATAACGTGTCAGAGAAATTCTGCTGACAATTGTACAGCTTAGACCAATGCAGGACGTTTATTCTGTATGACGTTACTTCAAGAAACGAAATCATAATAATTAACACACGTGATGGAAAAACGTGTTCTAAAAGGACCGAAATTTCTTTTAAGATTTCTGCAGAAACACGTGCCGTCAAGAATCCAAGCGGAACTCCTAAATTACGAGTTTTACACATTTACCAAACGACTTATTAAACGAAAGTTATATTTGCGGCCTCCGATTTCAATATTTTTGAAATTCGCCGCCCCACATTTGAATCGTTTATTAATAAAAATATTGACGTCACATTCTGATAATAAAGATGGAAAACCCACGCGTATTCAGTACACTTTGCGTGTATTGATTGTCTCCGAGCGAGGATTTCAGTGCGTGCACAAATTTTCTCGTAAATTATTTTCGGAAACTTTGAATTACTCGGGTTTTAACTCGCCCAAAGGATAAGTTAATTGAATCGAAAACGTGGCGAGTAATCCAAATCTTTTGTCCCGTCCATTTTTTATTTTCATTTCAGTTTAAAAGGGTTTGATAAAATTTGTAATTAGTCTCGTTGGTGGAAGTTGGAATATTTTTTCTTTCTCTTCCGATTACATAAAAAGCTCCAAGGGCGTACCATATTTAATTACTAACAAAAGAACAAACAATGCGACAGGAACGAACTTATAAAGCGACGTACGTTAACCAGTTACACTAATATTTTCTCACAATCAGCCTAACGAATTCTAGTTTGTTTGCTGTTGAATTCGAGGGACTCTTAATGCTTTTCGAGGCGGGGTTGATATTAAAACAGCAAAATTGATAATTTTTTATGGTTCCTCTTTGTTGCCTTTTGGATTGCTTAATTGGTGAGGAAGGCATTTGAATTCGACCCTACTCTTTAATTTGATTTGTACTGACCGAAATATGGACAATGGATGCTTTTGGCATTTCCAGAATATAATATGTACAAGCAAATTGTTACAAATACTTTTTTTTTTAATTTAATTGAAGAAAGTAAAAAATAAGTCCACGTCAGAGAAATGTCACCTTTAATTTTTGTATTTCTCTCTAGCTCACATTTTCTCACTCGAATTGCCATTTTCTGCATATTCGCACATTTTACACGAACTGAATCAATAAATGTAGTGTAGACGTAAAGGCATTTGTTTGTGCCACTTGCTGCCTACGTAAAACGCATTGAATGGTGATTTTTATATCACACTTTTTCTATACAGGGTATTTCACGAGTGATAATGAGCCCGGCGGAATTGAAAATGCAACCCACAATACATTTCCATTTCCAAAGTTAACGTGGTTATTTTAAATATCGTATTGTTTTAAAATGAAATTATGTATCCATGATGGCTTTGCTTGCAATTTTTTCACATTTTCATTTACCAAGCGAATGACGTTTAGCTTTAATATCTAGGTTAACTTTGGAAATGTATTGTGGGTTGCATTTTCAATTCCGTCGGGCTCATTATCACTCGCGAAATACCTTGTAGAATGCCTTGGGAATTATTTGAAATAAAATTTGATGAAATAATTGCTGCCTTCAAAATAACAAAAAAGACGCTGCAGGGCGAAAAACATTAATCGAAATGATTCAAATTTGGGTGCTAGTTCTGCGGTAGTTATTTCCTTATTTGTACAAGAGCAATCGTTGTTGTGATTATTATGATAGGATTTAAATATGTAATACGGAAACTGGTTCAGGACTCTTGTAACGTCTGTTATACGTACAAAACGGAAATAGATATGGTTTTAACGACTACAGTGTAATATTTCAACTACATATTTGGTATATAATTGGTGATTATTTGTTCGGTATAACGACCATTGTAAACGATGCAAATAAATTGCGGCGCTCTCTGTTACTGTCATTAGGAGTGTTAGACGAAAAAGAGTGACGTTTTATGATTACTGAAGGGGATGATAAGTAGACTGCCGATTCGATAGTACTTGACCCAATTGTCGTTTGAAATTCGCTCCATTTGTACATGAGCGAATGCAGAAATAGCAATTTCACGGCTTTCAGACTATGCAGATTGTTTCTGTTGTATATTAAGAACAACCTCTTTATCTTAAAAGACATGCAAGCTGGTGCAACGCTAATATTTCAACGACTTTTTTATAATGCCGATTAAACAGGTACCTACATTTTCCATCTTGCAAGCTACAACTAATTCAACTTCGTTTTTCTTGTAACAAGGTTGTACCAAGAGTGTGCCATTTTTGTTTGTAGATTTACTTTGCTAAAGTTTTCAAAAATAAAGTAAATACATGTTTAATAATGATATACAAGTTCATGAAGCGAATTTAACTTTGTGTCATGTTTTTATCTGAAGAAAGATATTTCAGAAATAACTTTTTATGACTCCTAGTTGGAACATTTTCAAAAGATTGTTTTTGCTCATTATATTTCATGAACTTGCTTATTGATAATTTCCTTTTTTAATAAACACTTTAATTAGTTCGGGAAAACACAGTATCCTATAAATCCATTTTTCATAAAATATCTTGCTAGGGTAAATTCTTATAAAACACCATGGATCAACGCGGTATTAACTTCACCTCTTTTAATAAAACTCTCTATAAACAACACTAAAAGATAGGGATAATAAAAAGTCTTCGTTTCACTTCTCCGATCCTGAAACCACTTGTGAAGGGACGAGATTAAAAGCGTTCTAAACTTGAAGATGTAATGAAAATTTTGTAATAAGATGTTTCAAGATATTGTGAGAGAATATATAAAAACTTGAGGTTCAAGCTTTTTAATAAGCGAAGAAGAAAACATCGACAAGTTTACTCGAATTTAGGTAATTTTTTACAATGCGCATTTGTCGTCAATGCCTAATTTATGACTCATTAAAATGTACCCAACTTAACAAATAAATAAAATGAAAGAAAGCAAACAAATAGCAGAAAGTGAAACAGTGAAACCTTCTCCCTACTTTTTCGAATTTATGTAAATAGGAAACAAATAACTTACAATAATAATTATTCATTCTAACCTATTTCTGATTTATCGACAAAAAGGCAGACCCGCTTTATTATCCTATTGAATTTTATATGTAGAAGGATTAATACAAGTGTTTTTAAGATTAATATCCATTGAATTTATTTAAATTAACAATATTTCAGTCTCATTCAACAACGGTTAGAGAATATTAAGTTTATAATTGTTGGTAGTCTATGTTAAATAAAACATAAATAGAAAATATATAAGACTATTGATTATTATCCAGAACCAAAATGTCCTCCTTTTTACGCCAAAAAGTACTGGAAAATAAGCACAAAAATGCATCTAAATTAATTTATTTTCATTGTATTTGCATCGTTTTTTACCAAACGATACAGAACAATTTATTCTACCATAGGGCACAAAAATCATGAAAAAGTAAATTTAACATTTTGCTCTCTTTTTCCGAATTAATGTGAATGAAAAATAAATATGTTGTTTGCTGCTTTTTCTAATTTGTTTCTGATTTATTTACAGAAAAACCTGATTCTCTTTAATTGAAAATGTTAGATGCCAATACAGAATAATGACAAAAGTATTTAAGGATAATGATCAGCATGGACTAGTAAGATTACTTCTAGTTTAAGTAATCTTAGGTAAGCAATTGTTTTTAACTTCATAATGCTGCTCATATCAGGTGCTCATTAAAATTTTTCCTCAAAGTTTGCGTTGAAGAGTCGATTGTGAACGCACAACTCGTCAATCTGCAGAGCAAAAACACAAACAACGCAAAAAGTGAGGTTAGATTTAAACAGCTGATCTGTGATCTATAATCCGTGGTGCGTTCACAAGCGACTCCTGGACATCTATTTTGACGATAAATGAACACCCGATATGTTTTATTTAAACATATCTTATACCTGTGATGAGTGTGATGTCCTCAAAGAAAAAATATAAAAAACGTTTTCAAAGAGCTGTTATATCATCATATGTACAATACAGAGTGATTCTGGTTAAATGACCCACTTGATCCCTCGTGGCAGGCAATCCATAATACATTGAGCGTTTATTCCTTGATTCAAAATTAAATTTTCAAAATATGTGTCGTTCAATCATTGTCAATATTGACATTGATTGAAATGTCTTGTTGCATGTGCCACGAGGGGTCAAGTGGGTCATTTAAGCTGAATCACCCTGTATACCTACAGAAAACCAAAAATTTTTCTTTTTGGAATTTTACCAATACCAAATCGATTAGAAATAATCTCAATGCATGACAGTAGACCGGTCGTGATATTGCGAAGATTTCTTTATCACTTATCAGTATTACTTTTACATAAGATAATGATTTGAACAATCTTAATATGGACGACAAAAGTAGTCCTATATTTGCTGATTTGTGACTCTTTGTAACTAATCTATATTTTATACACTGAACTTAAGGATTGTGAAAACAATTCAACATTTTAAAATAATTGTTTCGACACTGTGAATGTCAGGTATTTAAAATAATTACATAATTACAACCTAAAAAAGAAATCTTTAAAAAATAATGTCAGTATTAATTAGGTATTATATGACGTTTTTTAGGATCCCACAGTAACAACTACTGGGAATAAATTCACCGAATTTTTCATTTGACTAGACACAAACATGTGTCATCATCACTGCAGGCAGGTATTCAACATGGATGTACGCAAGACTGATTGCTCTTAACTTGATCTCTGAAAAGCTAGGTCGATAATTTTTGGAAATTTTTTAAACAATTTTAACTCATTAACGAGAACGTTTACGAAAAAAAAAATAGAAAAGTTATTACCAGTTAAAATTAATATACTTATTTCTGTTACACGCTGTATAATAAAATTAAATTTTATAACATTTTTTGCAAAAAACTGGTATTGATATTGGTACTTAGAGCATCTTGTCTATTTCTTCATAAATTATGTTTTATCTCAAAAATGCATATAACAAAAAGAATAAACAACACGTATTTGTTTGAAGAATAAAGTTAAAAAAAACTAGGATTAATCAAGGTTCAGGAGAATATTATTATAGCCCGAGCGTCAAAATTCAAAGATCCAAAAGCACGAGAGCTATAAAAATAATTTCAAATTCAAAATGCTTTTTTATTTTCAATTTCAACCGTGCTTTTATGGAACGTTATAAAAGTTATATTTTGTGGTTTTACTTTACAAAGGAATATTTTTAATACGGTTTATATTTTATTATTTAAACATTTCTTTACTACAGTGTTTATAAAAAATGTATAATTCTGAAGGTGAGTAAACCTACACTGTATTTTTAATTAAAAAGGGCAAATAATAATTTCAACGAGAAGTGTGTGAACGATGTCAACTTCGTTGCAGAAACGGTCTGACCAGGAGCACACACTTACGACCTGTCGTAAATCTTTTGTATTTGCTGAAAGTGGTTTCGATTACGACTTGCTTTAACAGACATAACCACACACATTTATTATTTAATAAAGTTTCGGAACGTTTAATATGAATGTTAAACGACGTTGATTTAGTTTGTTAATATTTGCATTCTACCACGGTTTAAATTCTGCAACATTGGTATTTTCAGTTTCAGAAAAGTCAAGTTTTTTATGGATACGTTATATTTTTAATAATAATAATTAAGATATCATCGATGATGGTATCTACGAGTGAAACCCAACTGCCGATTTGACGAGTTGAATGTGCTGCTCCGGTCTCACGAGTCGCATCCCCAATTATGAATCATATCACGATTTTATATTTGTTGAGAAAATTTAATGAATAAATTCAATTTGAAGAAATACTTTTAGCTGGCAAAACTGATGCCATTACCATTAGAAACGAAACATGATAAGTATCCTATGCCAACCAATTAAATTCGTTGAAAATGGGACTCATGAATTACAGTCTCATTATAATGAAAATTGCACTTGATTTATAAAAAATACATTTTTTTATACTTATAAAATTTTATTTAAGAAATGTTTGTAATTTTTCCATTATTAATGAATTACACCGAAAACACAAATAGATTATAATTTGCAGATACAAAATCTAATGTGTAAAGTGTTGATGAAATGAAATACATACTACGAAGAAAATGTAGTGAGTTACAAAAAACAAAAATTTAATCAATTCTTGCCAGTTGCATTACGTGGGAAATGTATCAATTAGTTGCAACTGAACATTATAAAAGAATGACGACATTTTTTGAACACTTCTAGTTTGTGTCACGGAAACCAATTTCACACTGCAACAGAATACATGTTTCAATTTGAGCTTTTTACATCTAGAGCAAAATGTGTGATGACTCTAGAAGAAATCTTAATTAATATAATTCCACTGATCTAAATGAAAGACTGAACTTGAATTAATGCTAATTGAATTTGTTTTTAAACCGTTTTAAAATTAATTGGAAACTAATAAGAAACAAAAAATCCTTGAACCGGGTCTTCAGTAGTTTAAGTTTTTTGCTTAATTTATATGTTGATTTTGAAACTCTTTTTAGCGGAAAATGGTGACCGGTTTTTTAATTAATTAAATTAGACACTCAAGCTTAAAACTTATTCGAAATTTGTAGCCAGTAATTTATGTGATGTGACGTAGTAACGTTTAATGTAAAAAATGGTATCTTAACAGTCACTGAATTAAAATTTATGACGACTGTTGATTGATTTTGAGAAGTTTAGAACTTGCTTCTTTTATGGCACTAAATTATTTCTATGTTTTCCGGTTTATCTTTTAAAACTTTACTTTCATACCTAGCTATTCATCATTGGAGTTTCGTTTCAATTTTAATTCTACATCTAATATTAGATCACAGCTTTTAATAGAATGAAAAACACAACATTTTAACAATATTGTTTTATTTTGTGCTACTACCCAGAAAACAAGTGCCTCTTTTAATACTGCACTCTTTTTGTCTTCATATTGCTTAGTTTTTTTTTACCTCTGCTTCCAAACATTTGTTAGTGTGTTACTAACAATTTTATAAGTATCGGGTGTTCATTTAAATAACGAAGAGTCGGTTGTGAACGAACTACTCGTCAGTCACAAACAACGCAAAAAGTAAGGTTAGATTTAAACAGCTGACCCGTCATCTGTAAGCCATGGCGCGTTCACAATCGATTCTTCAACGCCTACTTTGAGGATACATTTAATTGAACACTCGCTAGCAATAGTTTAATAAGAATCAAAACCCATTTTTATTTTAGCCCTACTGTCTCGTACGGTGATCTTTAATTTATTTTAACGTTTGCATTTATAAATGGGAAGGCGTATTAAATTTGCGTCTTATCTCACAAGAAGTGTTTAGTGGTGAAATTTATTTCTTTTATGCCTATCATTTTGAGGTTTTGAACAAGAAGGCTAGACTATCTAAAATTCTTAAGTAATTAAAACATGAACCAGCAGTTATTAAGGATCCATTGTTCTGCCATAAACTGGAAAGTAAGGGCAATTTTCATAAAGAAATATGAAAACCAGAGATAAAGCACTAAAGTAACTCGTCTTAAAATGTTACCAATTTATTTTTGTAAGGCCCGTCGGGCGCGTGCTGCTAGTGATTTTCTTGTCATTTTATCTTTGAGTAATGTGCGTTGCACAATACTAATAAAGTGATATTTTAAATGAAATGCGAAATATGTTTTCTAATTGAAGCTAAATAATGCACACTTAAATTCAGAAAATTAAAACTCTTATATTGTATTCAATAACTCACAATCACTCTGAAAACCACCGCCAAATAAAAAACGAAAAACCATTATCTTTGCTCTCTTTAGACCACCCGCGTCACGTTCAACATAAATGAAATAAAGCCTTCATTTGTACGGTCAAAATTGTTTAGCTTCCAGGCTTGAATTTATTATTTGCAATTAATTTACGAACGCATTTGTGGTTACCTAGAACACTCTCAACATTAACGCCCTTTAAAACCATTTTTCCAATTCCATGATTGTCCGAATTAGAAAGCGAACCGTTTCTAAAATGGATCGTTAACATTTTAAACAATTTAAATTGAAACGAGCACATGTAACGCATATTTTGACGAAAATCCAGCTAAAATTAAAATTGTCTGTCGTTGTTTTGGCTTTTCCCCCACTCAGTTGTAATATAGTATTTTCGGATGGATAAAAGTGTTTCTGTTTTTAGATTTAAACAAGCTACTAAATATTCCCGACGTGTACACCGTAAAGGCGATAAAATAAAAATGCAAATGGAGAATCCTCGAGGAAATTGTGTTTTCATGTGGTAGGTAATGTGACGCACCTTAAAAATTTACCGTACTCTGGCCATTTTATCGAATTTGAGTCAATAAATGTGGACATTTGCAATACCACAGGAGCACTCCCCCTGTATTGCATTACGCGGTGTTTATACTGAATTTTTTCACGTCAATTAACTTTTATATTTTCCTTCTGTGAGATTTGTTTATGTTTTTAATTATTCTCAATTAACATGCAAATAACGCAAATTTCAAACGAGAATTCAAAATTATCATGGCTTTTCTGTCTAAAAATAAATTCAATTTCATAATTCATATTTGCTTAAATATTTTTCTAAGGGAAAAAGTGTCCACTACATCTGCTTCCGTTGCAGATAATTTCTCCCTTTCGGAACACTTTTTTATCAGGTGCAAATTATTGTTCACGGTTAGCGTGTTATGTAAGACCCTCATTCAGATTCAAGCGGCGCATTATGAGTATTGTATCAAGCAGCACGCAAACAATTGTGAACCTTCCTTTGGTGTCATTGATGCACTAAATTGTGTTACACAGGACTTTATGTAAGCCATTTTTGTTACATTTTGCAGAAAATTCTTGAAGCATAATACCTGCGCATTTGATTTTTGATTTGAACATTTTAACGTCGGTTTTTTATTTTTCATTATTATACAGGGTGTATTAAAAATGGCGCAGAATATTTGTGTCATGCGAATCTACGTCGAATAACAAACAAAAAATTCTAATGAGAATTTGGTCTTAGACAAATAACTTTTAAATTATTCTTATTAAATGCATACGCTTTAAATAAACTTGACATTTACATATATAATGCCTATTTTACCAAATGGCAAAGTATCAAGTTCGTTATCAGTTCTTCATAATCGTTGTTGATATCAATCTTGATTAAACCTTATTTATTCACTTCAGCTTTCAATGTGTCAGATTCAGAAACGAATTTGTTAAAATTTGAGTTAGGAGTTTCAAATAATTTATCTAGTTTATTTTATCTGCCGCTCCTCAGCGGAGATGATAACTTTGTCCGCCGCTCGTCGGCTCGTCAGATGCCACAGCAATGAAGTGACACTTTAGCATTATCAATCCAGCAGTATAATGTCATATTTTACTGACGTTTAAAGAAAAACATTTTTATATCCTTCAAAATAAGAAAATTCTTAGAATTCAATTTAAATCCATAATGAAATTAATTTAGTTGTCAGTTGTGGTTTCATTTTGTCTAAAGAATAATTGGTAAAACCAATATTATTATATCAAGCAAACATAACGTTATGTTTCAGAACTGCGTCAAGTAAGCAAATTCCAATATTTTCATAGCTCTTGATTCAAACATACTGCAATAATAAAACAGTAATCATAAACGCTAACCGTCGCCAAAATTCAGTTTTCCAAATCTAATTTCCATTATAATTCATAATGCAGAGTAACTTGTTTACGGAATTACAGAGTTCATTTTTGTTTTAAACAAACAATTTTTTGTGACACTATATTTGCGCTCTAACATAATTATTATATCGGGTGTTTTTTTAAATTTCACCTCAAAGTTGGCGTTGAAGAGTCGATTGTGAATGCACCACTCGCACTCGTCAGTCTTGAGTAAAAACCCAAACAACGCAAAAAGTGAGGTTAGCTTTAAGCAGGTGATCCGTGATCTGTAATCCTTGGTGCGTTCACAATCGACTCTTCAACGCCTACATTGAGGTGAAATTAAAAAAAAACACATGATAGAATGGTATTACAGAATTTCCTACTATGTATTACATTCACCCATTTACAATTTAGATAGATTAAATTCTTGGTCAGGAAAGAGTTCATTGTTATTTATTGATTTATGTTACCAAGATTGATGTTTCTGGTCTGGGTTGAAATAGTTTTATTTTTATAAAATCGTGAGTTTTGGCGTATCATGAGTGCTACACCATTATAAAACTAAAGTCTATTTCTAGGTTTCGACGGAGCGTGATGTATTTTTCCATCCATTAAAGACGGACATTTCAAACATATTTTCCTTTTTCGTGTCTCACCTCTTACTGAGAGTCATCAATTTCGAGAATTTCCTTTTTCATCCTGTGTTGAGATTGTGTATCCAGACCGGCGATAAATTCACATGTACAATACTTTATCATTTCGGTAAATTATAAAGACTTTCGCTACATTTCATTGGCACTTTTCTTTTGACATAAATCTGAAAAAACGTTTCTGATTTTAGCTTCTGGTTTAAGAGGTTCAATATGAATTATTGTGATTTCTTTATACCTTTTTTTAAGGATTTTGGTCACAATTGTAGAGTTTAGTTTTGAATATCTTACAAGTGGAAAGTTTCGATTGGTTCCAATTCCTGGAAATGAAGTTATCTCGATCTTTTTAAACTTCCTCCATAACCAATAACAAGCATTGTCAGATGTATCAAATTGCTGATTGAATAGTTTCTCTTCACCTTCAGCCGAGTCCGTGGACAATGGCGGTTGAAACTTTTCAGGAAAAGTGCACCTGAAACTTGTCAAAGACGTGTGCTTGGCACAAAGTCGCTCTTGATTAACTCTCATTGTAACCTTGACTGAACTCCAAACTCCAGCTGCGGCTATATTGTAGAGAAAACACGAAATGTCCCATAAATTAATTAATTTTCGATATACATCATCTCTTTATGAAGGGTATAAAGTCAGTCATTCATTAAGACGATCGTTAAACCAAGTTGTCCTTTAAATTTTTCATTAGCTAGACAAATTTCCAAGCGATTAATACATCATTAATTAATGTAACGTAACAGCCAATCAATATCTACTTTATAATAATGAATCGTGTGAACTTTGTCAAAGAAAAATCATCCATCAAGAAAATTTTCTGAAAATTGAAAAGTTTCAGACGACAAACATTGTTCTTTCTGACTTGAACTAATTGATTGTTTTGAGGAGAGAAGAATGAAGCAATAAATTTATTATCTTATTCTTTGCCAAACGTAACACTCAAGAGCTTTCTTAGTTTGTTTTATTCTGCTTCAATTTAAACGCGGTGTAGATCATGAATAATATAACTTTTATATCTGCCGTGTATTTGTCAAGACATTATTGTATATCTAGAGATTAAAAGTAAAGTGGATTTTGTAATGTTCACTTTTTTGTTCCTCAGAATAATTTAGGAGTGGCAAATTTAATTGACAATAAAGATAATGTGCCTAATCTAAAACTATAAATTAAATTTAAATATTTAATAGATTTTGTCGATTATAGTTTTTTAGATAAAAATAACTTAATTTAATTGCACCAAAATCTTTTTTGTGCCACCGTACGCGAAACGAGCACTTCGCGTACCTAAAACAGGCCGTGAAGGCCTCGGCGACAATTTTTCTCTCGGTACGTTAAAGCATGATTTCGCAGCCTTGATATACAAATAACTATTAAATGTACCTACATATGTTTGGAAAATTAATTTCGGATATTAGGCAAAATATCTGCTTGATGATCGTAATTACGTCGAATGAAAAATATGTTTTGCAAATTTCCGATAAAATTTTTCATCAAATACTAATTTCTACATTTAGGAATATGAGGGCAATTTCCGCAACAGATGTGCACTATGAGTTTCGGTAAATCTTGTTGCGGTAAATCAGTGTCAGTCATTTAATGACGCCGATAATTCGCGTTTGATAATTCTGTTTCGCTTTTAAAAATCCCTCACCCTTTATAACACAATTTTCACAATTTTATTGCTTAATGGAGATCCGTCAGGCGCATTTCGCCTTAACTTCCAGAATAAATTCTAATATTTCTTTAATAAAATCGTCTATAAACTTTGTTAAATCTACTTTCTTTGTAATTTTCTCAGCTGAGAATTAATCGCGGCCCGGAAGATAAAGTATCCAATAATTCTGAAATTAATATCCATGTTAGGGACGCGTTTTCCCCGCCAACGGGAATATCGGGTGAAATCTTCACTCCTCGCACTTTGCAGGTGCTAATAAAATACTAATAAAAAAAGTCACATCCGTTGTTCAGGAGGGGCAATTATTTTTTCCGGTGAAGGTTCTGTGACAGCGGGTTTCAATATTACTTTTTATTTTTGTCACCTGGAAACGCGTAAATTACGGTTGCCATCCTGCGTTGTATCTCGTCTGTGAGTTACAAGGTGTATTGTAAGAGGGAAGCAACGAGAACGTACGAGTTAGCAAAACTGTGCGATTTTGAATGTTACAAAACCGTGCTATAAATCTCTGAGGGGGTTATAAAATTTCCAAGACGCGCCACATGTTGCAGACAGATAAAAAATCACTCGCGAGATATATTAGAGCTTACCTGTTGATGACTTTCTTATATCTGTGAAATTCGGAAAATTATATTTTTCAGATATCAAAATTAAATTTACTTGCATGTGTTATGTAACTTATGCACATATGTACTTAATTATTGGCTAGATTAGATCACACATTTTCAATTGTGTTATGTTTTCTTTTTTACGTAAGTACATAACATTTTTGGTTTACAATACAAAAATTTCCGATAATAATGCGGAATCTGGAAAAGTTACATGAGCTTTCGGCATCACAATAATATAAAACTTCAGTCAGCATTTTTATTACACGTAACAAAAAATAAGGAAATCATTCATTTCCAATTTTAATAAAACACAATTTTCCAGAAATTGAGATCGTTTTCCATATTCGCAGAATCAGTGTTTGCGAATTCGTATTTTTACATTGACAGCTGTTAAATTTATTATACTACAAATCTAGCTGCTTCTCGCTGCATTTCGATACAACATTTTTAGGAACAGGGTGTTATTTATTATTGTAAAATATAGCTACAACTGTTTGAACACACTTTTTTTTTTGTTAATACAGAATTATCGCATTTATTCAGGCAAAAAAGAACAAACTGTTTTGTAAAATATCAACACATAACCCTCCCGACTTTGCTTCGCCTTCAATTAGCTATTGCCAAGTCTCTAAAAGTCTAATAAACCATCACCACAAGACCTATCTATGAGGACGTACTTAGACGATACCACCTAATTTTGCTAATGTGTTTTCTTAGACATTGACTGTTTCTTTTTGAATACTGACATTTTACATTTCGTAACATTGAAATATTTTTCCGGAAATAGTCTTGGAAACAACATTTTCCTGCTTATTTACGCGCAGGAAAATTGAATTTTCCGGACTAGTACTGTAAAGACTACAAGAAGCAAAATAAATTTTTTCGATGTTTTTTACTTTGTAACTATAGTTGCCAACAAAATTGATAAACTTGATTTTTGTGGAATTTGTAAAAAAATTTTCTAAAATTTGTATATTTCGTCTTTTTTACGATATCCGGAAAAATTTAATATAAAACACGTCAGTAAAATCTTTTACTTGACTCGGAGCTTTAAAATACTCGGCACAAAGTGCCTCGTATTTCAATTTAGCTCCTCTTCAGTAATGTGAGCTTTTCCTGACTTTTATGTAAATAACTATTATTACTTATCGACATTTTACTTTCCTATTTCCCTAATTTATTAAAAAACAAAATTATGGGCGGTATTCATTTAATTTTCTTCTCAAAGTTGGCGTTGAAGAGTTGATTGTGAACGAACCACGGATTACGGATCACTGATCAGCTATTTAAATCTAATCTCACTTTTGTGTTGTTTGTGTTTCCACTCTGCAGACTGACGAGCGGGGCGCTTTCACAATCGACTCGTTCAGAGCCAACTTTGAGGATAAATTTAAATGAACACCATAAATTATGGCCACTAGGCTTTTTTACACTTTCAGTCATCCTTTTAGTAATTGGAACGTTTATTATTTGTTATTATAAGTTGTAAATTTATTTTACCGTTAATTCTAAATATGTATGTATGTACATTTTTTGTTACGGTGAATTTCTCCTAGTACTACTGATAAGGTCTCTAGACCTTCGATTATATTAGGTGTTGGGATAATCGTGATGGGGTTTAGCCGTTACCTCTTCACACATACATAATTAATAGGTCATTTAGGAAACAGTGCATGTCAATTAGGAACGTTTACGGTAATTTATCTGTCCCTTTCTTGATCTCTTCAGTTTATATTATAATTACAATAATTATATAATATCATCGTCTTATTTTCTATTTATTTTTTTATAAAAATATATTTGAAAAAAATATTATACTATTAGCTAGCATATTTGATTTAGTATACCTAGTATTATGGCAAAGTCTTTTTTTGTACTGTCTAATTTTTCTATTTCCGTTTGTTTGAAAACAAATGAATATCGTGTCATTGGTTTTATTCCTGCCATAATCAGCGAAATAAATTTTCGACTAGTTCACTTTATATTTTATTTTAAGGAATAAAATGTTTAGCTGCAAAGTATCGTGTAAAACTTTTGGCTCTGAAAAAAGAATATTACTGTTTGTTTTTAAAAAACTCATGGAATTGTACATGATATTGAAGTAGAAATTTGTATTATGCTTTTGAAAATACAAAGTAATTTTGTAAGTGACTCATTAAAATCATTTTTTTTTTTGCAGACTCGTTAAGGAGGAATAAAAATATTCATGTTTTATTGTGATTGTGAGAAATATGTTTTTTGACAACTTATATGATTCCATATATATGTATATCATATCAGATTCATTTTCAATGAATATCGATCACTTCTGAGAGCACAAGCACATCGTCAAACGCACTGATGGCAACGCCAGTCACGAATTTAAATGTCTAGTAAATAGCGCTAACACAGGGGTCAAGAGTCAAGCACATTGATGTACCGTTTGCGCCTAAGGATTTAAGCGTTAAACGATTAAATAAATTGTTTAAAATTAGCTCTAATCAATCTTCGGACATTTTAAAAGGTGTCAATAATTTAACAAAAATATTTAATAGCGTATGTTGTTGAAGCATCAATGTAAATCTCAATCTTTTTTATTTTGATTTTAATGACCAATTTCACGTTATTTTTTATGAATTCCAACTCTAATAAGTATAATAAAACATTTCAAGGGTCTAACTCACTATCTATGCTGAATTAATAGTTATTTACATAATTAGTGGGATAAAAGTAATATTACAGGACTCGAGTGCAGATGACGAGGGCGTTAGCCCGAGTTCATCTGTAATCACACGAGTTTTTTGTAGGTAATATGCTTTTATCTAAGACCGCCCCAAATTAAAAAAATTAATCTTATCTATTGGTTTTCGCCAGTGAAATAAATGAGTTTCATTACCTCACTCAGTGGGATAAGAATTTACTTATCCCACTGAGTGAGGTGATGAAACTCATTTATCCCACTGAGTGCGGTAATGAAACTCATTACCTCACTGAGTGAGGTAATGAAAATGCGTGAGGTAATGAAGTTCTCTTATCCCACTAAAAATTAGTGGGATAAGTATCATTTATCCCACGGGATTTATTTAACAATGAATTAATGTACCTAAGTGTTTTCAGGTCTTTGCTGTATTTAATTCTACATACCTAGTTACCTGGTAGGTTTTTTATTTCGTTTTATTTGAAATATCCTGTTTCAATCAATAATTCTAGGAGCTGAACAAAGATGTTTTTTATATCGTTGCTACTTAGGTTTTAATACGAAAACCAGTGTATGTTAAAAGGCAAAAGCTCTTTAATCTCAGTATCGTTGTTTCTTTCCGCTCAACATATTATCCGTCTTCTTTCATAAAATCAACTTTTTTGGAAAGTAATATTTTTTGATAATTCTTGAGGGTCATTAAACTAATTTAGTACCATTCTGCCTCAACATGAACATCATTTGCTTGTATATCTGCGAAAAAGCAGTAGCTTATACGGCATTTAAGCTCACGTATTGTATGTACGCCCAGTTTCCCGGCCATAAAATAAATCTTTTGATTTAGTATCAGTTAGTCGCTTCTAGCGGTTAACATTTAATGTGTGGTTTTATATCTGCGCCCTTTCCCGAACTCTGCGAAACCTTTTCACAATTTTCCAGCTTCAAGGCTGTTCGGTTATCCTGCAGGATGCGTTCTGTTGCTGCATTGAACTTTAAATTGCAGGACTAATGTTCCACACCAGTGTAATAGCGACATCTGCACTCAGCTCCGCTAATAGACTTGTTCACTTCTCAATTAACTCCGGCGAGTATCTCACTCCAGCACATTCAATTACAAATGAGATAATTCCGGTTCATTAGTTCCACGTTATCTAGACGGAATTCAATCGCGTAATCAGTTTGTTCCAGTGTGTAAGATGCTGTAGTTAGGATTAAGCGGTTCAAATACTTATTATCATCAACACTGGTTACACAAAACCAAGTCTCTGCCTAAATTACAGGACCTATACAGAAATTGCAAATACCGAGCGGTCCAAAAGTTTTTCTATCAAGTGAGCCAGGACATTATTATATATATATATTATATACATATTTTTTTTTAATTACACCATAAAATAAAAAAATGTGAAATTAAAAATATCAAAGGATACGGACAGCCTAATAAAATATATTTTTAATTTTCATTTAAATATGAGCCAAATATGCTGCAGCCCAACGGCATTCCTTTTCACTGTCATGACCCACTTGATAGAAAAACTTTTGGATCGCACGGTATAAAAAATGTTTCTTAATAGCAACTTGCATGTTTACGAGATATACAAACATTTATCGGTGTTCATTTAAATTTATCCTCAAAGTAGGCGTTGAAGAGTCGATTGTGAACCCACCACAAATTACAGATCACGGGTCAGCTATGTATTTAAATCTAACCTCACTTTTTGCGTTGTTTATATTTTTACTCTGCAGACTGACGAGTGGTGCGTTCACAATCGACTCTCGAGACGACTGACTCTATAAAAAAATTGTTGTCTGAAGTACAGTAGAGTCGTGAATAAAATAAAACGACTGTTCACGTTAACGATTTGTTCACCATAATGAAGGTGTGATCTAACGCATAGATTTTTAAAACCAATGCGGTTTCCTTGTTTTAAAGCATATTTCCTAGAGGTTACTTCGCATTGGCGTACATTTTATAAAATATGATATACAAGGGTGTATTTTTAAAATGTGCCGAAATTTTACCTACGAGGTTGTGAGACAACGTAGAAGACTAAAAGCAATTTAAAAAAATTGTACCTCAAAAATTAAATGCCATTTTATTTTATGACAGAATTTTTTAATATTTTTTCTGAGGTTAAAATTTTTCTGTGCATTTCTGTAACACCCTGTATGAACAAATTATAGTGTTCATGTTAGGGAGTACGGTGACTGTTCATGTTATACGGCGGTCAATGCAAAAAAAATGTTGTGCACATGCACGTAATAGTGTCCTGAGAGATGGGTTCCAGGAAGGTTTCTTAATATAAAACAAATGGCTGCAAGGGTGTATAGAAAATGGAGATAAGTTATTTAAACACAACACGACCGAATAGCTCCTAGGTTTGAACAGAACATTTTCATTTGAAAGTTCGAGAATTTTTCTGTCAAACTTCATAAAAAAAGTGTCATGTAGGTAAAGGTAAAGGCACATTTTTCATTCTCGGCCGAGAGAGGGCGGGCTCCTAAAGCTTTCCTCATGGCCAACTTCATCTAGCTTCCGCTGCGCTCCATACGGCCGTCCCAATAAGGGTCTAAAGTTGATTCAGCTAACCTAAAAAAATCGTTTGTTAACTAGCCCCATCTGTTGCAAAATTTTTAACATAAATCTTTATGGGTTGATGGGGAAACCGTGTTTTTTTGTCAGTTTGGCGGAAAAATGTGAACCGGAGTTGATACTACCCTTTCGACTGTTAGAGAAAATTCGAAATTTAAGTAAACCAATTATTATTTTTAATCGCAGTAACACCAAATATGCAGCTTCTGTTGCTTTCATAGCAGGGTAATTATATTGTAAAAAAATTAAATGAAATATTTCACTGCGACAGTTGTCTCTTTCCTATATTGTCTTTTTCAACCCCTGGTCCTCTTTTACGTTCAATTAATCTTCAAAATCGTGGCGGTTTGACTTATCCAAATTATCAGTTTGTAAGTGTTTTTAAAGAATTGGCAGATATTGCCACCACAGAAATTTTATCATATTTGGCCCAAGAAAATATTTGTAAACAACTCGTAACAATTTTACTTCCACATTTAATTCGTAATTCCCTCTTTATCTGTAACACACATAAAGACAAAATTTGTAAAGTTATTATAGAATTATTGATGAAACCACTTTTAAATAATAGTTGTTCACAAAAAACTGATTCCATAAAAAGAAAATCAATTGCTAATAAACCTATAAGTGGAAAGGTTTTAAAATTATAATACTACGTATCCACCAAAGAGGTACCTACATACCTACCTACCTATCCACCCATTTAGGTATGTTCTTTAGTTATCACTCCTTTATGCTGTTTAAAATTACGTTACTTTCGAGTTTTGTTCCTTTTCCATTGTTTTAGTTATATATTTTCCAGTTTTACAAGACTATTACATATTTTCGTTTGATTTTCATATCTTTTTGAAACTTCATACTTCATGACACTTTTGAAGGAAACGTCAATCATTGTTATTAACATTTTTTTCCGCTAGTTGGGGCTAGTTACCAAACGATTTTTTGAGGTTAGTAGAATCAATTTCAACAATGAAAATTGGCATAATGTTACGGCCGTATGGAGCGCAGCGGAAGCTAGTTGAAGTTGGCCATGGCTTTCCTAAAGTCACTAGAAATTATATATGCTTCTAGGGACTTTGGCTTTCCTAGCTTTTTCAGCTACGGTGATGGGAAGATTCGGGATGGTACGGCTGACCCAGCATTCACCTTATTGTGACATGATACCTGTTTTGGTCATATCAAGATGTTGGTGATGGTGTGGAGAAACCCCTGAAAAAACCCACAGTAGATCAGGCGGCCCTGGGATTCGAACCTGCCATCTTCCGAACGCAAAGCGGCGCGCTAAGCGCCTGGCCACTGTGCTCCGTGACTAATGTATACTTTGGCCAACTAACAGATATAGTAATAAAATCGCCCCCTAGTGCCCGCGTATTTTAAATAGCAGTTTCCAATTGGCTTATTCAAAACGTGCGCAAATTTTCGAAAGCCTGATGTACAGTCGTTGACCAAAATAAAATAGGACAAAGTAAATTTCAATTGTGTAATTCGATATTTTTGCCAAATCCATCTCTTAGGAAACAAAAGTGTCAAAAATAAAAAAACAATTCTGATAAGTGTCATCATTCGACAATATTTCAAAAACTCACAATCATTCAATTGAACAAAGTGACAGTGATGAGATGACAAGTGAAAAAACACAACCTAACTTTTTGTAAATCAATCGTCAAGTCACATCAAGTTGTAATCTGAGACACATACGCCTCAGTTACACAAATCTTTGAATTGTGAAACTGTCTAAGGTAACACTTTGTCCTATTTTATTTTGATAAACTACTGTACATCCACAGAAATTACTTGACGGCATCCGGCATCTCATGCGTTTTAACCTCGCTCCGGGAGTTTCACTACGTGTTTATGTTTGTTGGTTTTCCTTGGCGTTTTTCGCTTTGTATTACAAAATAGTTTTTTTTCAAGACTTTTGTTTCTCTATTTGAATGACAAATGGCAAAGAACCTGCTTCATTGTGAAACAGGCTTCGACGTATATCATTCTACGCAACTAGGCCACATCCCCTTTTTTTTATTACTATATCTGTTGGTTGGCCCAAGTATAGTAAGTTTACCTGTTTTTATATAGCAGGACAATTGATATTGACACAAAATGTAGATCAATGTCCACATGATGAATCTCAACACTTATTAATAGACATTTTACCTACTATTACCCGTACCTGCCCAAGCTAAGAATTGACTGGCCACCAGCCTGGAAGGCCTGGATAAAGATAGGGAACCAAAAATGGTGCAGTGTCAATGTTTACAATATGTACAATGTATGAGCAACTGTACCACTCACAAATAATCTCTTTTATCATTAAAACCTGATTGGTCAGCAGACCTTAGAGACAATCTTGAATAATATTCTTTACCTAGTTATTTGTTGTGATCTAGCTGAAAATTTTGTACCTACTTGAAATGATCGGGTGTTCATTTAAGTTTCTCCTCAAAATTGAAGAGTCGATTGAGAACGCACAGTGCAGTGAAGCACATAATTTCACTTTTTTACCAACTCCCTAACAAATGACTAATCCTATTTTTGTTATTTCCAAATAAATGAGGGATGTCAAAATCTAGCGCCAAACGAAAATTGTATGCAGAATTGCATTTAAAGATCACCAACCCTGTACTGTTGTGAGTATTGTCTATTTCAAAATTAAAAATGTCACTTGTTGGACCAGTATTAAAAGTTAATTTAGTTTATTCCGTCCAAAAAAAGATTCTAAGCGATCTCGTATCGCTGTCTCGACTTCGTAGGTAACAAATCGAAATTCTATTAGCTGCTTCTTCAATTCCAGCTGGAATCGGTTCATTTTCTTGATTACCGTCCATTTTATAAAAAACGTGTCAACCTTTTAACGATGTTTTGTGTAGCTAACAGCAGCAAAACAATGGGTACGATGAAAGCTCCAGTGAAATAATCCAACTGATCTTTGTATTAATAACAACTAATTTGTTTTTGTCATTTTTTTAAATAGTATTTGTAAATAAATTGTGTATGATCTACGTGTTGAAAGTGATTTTATTTTATTCCCTTGTCACTGTTAAGACTAATGTTATAAATAATAAATAGCTATTATTTATAGAAATCATTAAATCGTTTTTTTTTTCTAATTTGAAATGGTTAGCTTACATCACAGAAACTGGAGCAACTAGAAACTAGAAAAACAGAATTTTAGTAGATGTGACGATAAGTTAAATAAGAAACAAATTTCTAACAGACATGGTTGTCTGAACTGGCTCTCATATTTGCTCAGATATTCAATTCAGTGGGGAATCGGGTTCATGTTTTTCAAATGCAAGATATTTATCTAAATTACAGTCTTTAAATTTGTGGGATTATCGATTGCACTGGTATGAAGAACAACAACGAAAGCTTTTGCCCTGTATGGCTTGGCGTGATTGCGAATCTATCAACACTGAATTGAGGTTATGTCGCTTTAATCCGTATCCGTAACATGAAGCGCCATCTACTATCTCCATAATCTTTTGCCATTCTTGGAGCCGCACTAAATTACACATTTCCAATGTCGGTGTGTCATCCATCAGAGAGTGACTACCCGTTCCTACAAAAAACTGTTGGAATCGTTCTGCGGCTTGCCAAGGCGATGGTCCGGACTAATTCGATAAGTCGACATGCAATCAACCTCTCGACATGGGCCAAACGCCACCGCTGTGCATTCTTTTACCTTTTACACATTTCAGTTTATCTCAATGTATCAAAGTGACGAATAACTGTACTCAGCCAGAGTTGAACTCAAAGCAAATTAGCAGATTATCACGCTGATAACAGAACGGAGTCTGCAAGAAACAAATGGAACAAAGTTCCGTTTCTCACTAACAATGAAACATAAATTAGTTTAGTTTGTACAACCTATTACATTAGCGATGGTGCATTTTTACTCTCTACATTTTTTTAACAACCAGGTCTATTTGCATTAATTCCCAACAATAGAAATGTGAAATAAATTCTTGATTTAAATTGTTTTGACGTTACGAACAATACCAGTAAACTCGGAAAACGTCATAAATAATACCAGTTCAACAAACTTAAAGACGAATCAAATTTTGTCTAGTCTGGGTGAGCGTTTACATCTCGATGAAAAAACAAAGCCCCAGACTAATTTATAGTGAGTTTATCGTTAGGATGCTCCCATAAAACTTCCGTACTCCAGACGTATTTCGAATGGAATTTACAATCAACCCCCAAGACACAAACAGTGGAACGTCATTCATATGCAACGTGCGTCAGGTTGAAACTTGTCGTTTAACATAAAATTAAATCAGAAGGAATAATAGCAAAATGTTGTGCGTTTAATCGATTTACGTGGGTTCTACCTTGTGTTGGGGAGATCTCCAGGGATTGCTACTTTGATAAGTGGATTCCTTATAAACACCTGGCAACTCAATCTGACTTCTATTAAATCTCTTCTTTTATTTAATGGGTCCCAAGGTACGGTTCAAAATCAGTCGTGTTGTTTATTTGGAGTAACAGTTGCTTCAGATACAAAGTAAGTGTCGTACGTACAATATTTCCATTGTTCTAAATCACATGTAGATAATGTAGATATACTGTTTCTGAGTCCGATGCCGCTAAGCCATAAAACGACCGAAGCGCTGACAGATTCCAGTGCGTCCAAACATTTCATGAATACTTAATTATAAGCAACCCGGGCAATTCTACTGGTATTCAAATGTCACAATTCAAATTTTTGGGATTCCTGCTCTAAAGTACTATCCCGTACCTGACATCTTCCAAACATCATGTATTCTCACTCTTACGTCCGCACACAGCTTTCAGAACGAGGATGGCCATTTTGTTAACGTGAGCCGAGCGCAAGTATCTTCCCGACAAAAGAAATTTACATGTGCGTGTGTTAAACCGGCATTGAACTCAGAAACGAGTATAATCCATGTCATGAACGGTGGAATTAGGATAAATACGAAACTAATTTGGACTTCCATATAATAATCCATATTGTGTGCTGTGAGTTTATAAGTTTATAAACCATCTTTATGTTGGTGGTGTGGTTAGCTAACTGTGTCACATCAGTTTTTGTCAAATATTGACGAAATCGTGCACTTCGATGCGCTGGGAATTGGAACACAATCAAGCATCTTGCTCGACTGACAGTGGAAGTTTGAAGCCAAGGCAGATAAAGTGTTGTCAATTTAAGTTATAACAGAGATCCCATTTTCTCGTTTACATTAGGCAACTTTTATATTTCAGTTTCGTTGCAGGAGACATGTTGTAATAGATTTAATTTTTAAAATTCAATTTAACAAAAAACTTTTACTCTACAACTTAATTAATACCGTTTCATTTTAAAGTTTAAACTTAATTAAACCTTGGAACAAAAGACAAAACAAAATTGAGAGTATTAAATGGATGTACGTATATTTCAAGTTGTTGAATTCATTTTTTTAGCTAGTATATAATGTTTCCTTAAGAACTAACTTAAAAAAAAAACAAAATTACCGTGGCAAAACTATCACGTTTTATCCTCAAAGTTGGCGTCGAACAATCGATTGTGAACGCACCACTTGTCAGTCTGCAGAATAAAGACACAAGCAATACAAAAAGTGAGGTTAGATTTGAACAGCTAATCCGTGGTCTGTAATCCGTAGTGCGTTCACAATCGACTCTAAACGAACACCCTATATATCTAGCTGGAAATAAATAAAATAAATGCGTAGATTAGTTCTAAATTGGATGAATCAAACGGCAAAATGTAATTATTTTTATTCTATTATTTTGTTATGGGTTTATTGAAACGTATGATGTATATTACATATGAGCCTTCGTTATTCTCATCTAAGCTGTAGTGTTCATGCGTGAAGAATTGTAATGGAAAAACATACGAGTAGACACATAATTCACCTCCAAGTATTTCGAGGCGTGTAATAATTTAATACAGTCTACAATACCGGCAAATAACCCCAGATTTATTTGATCGTCTATTTTGAGATGAGTTGAATGCAAATTTATGGAGGAACAGCGGTGTGAGTCTGATGCATAGCCACTACTCTCTAATCGTGTCAGGATTATAATTTATTTTAATTAGTAAATAATGAAACTAAATTAGAAGTACGCTAAGGCCCAGCATTTGTATAAAATTAAGAATATAATGTAAGGCTGTAAAAAAATTAAAAGAGATTTTTGCTGGAATAAAATTCTATAAGAAAAAATGTTTGTTGAAAGCAATGAAAAAATATCAAACATTTGGGCCGAATCACTTGGTTAGAACATGTGTGCCCTGAGAACCGAAAGGTGCGCCCTCTACGACGTACTCCAGAGCCCATACTTTCCAGCTGAGGGCCTGCCTTGATTAAGATTGAATCGAGCCAATGAATATAACGACGTAATCAGTCGTCATCTGAGGAACCGCTGTCGAGATAAGCATTAGAACCGCTCCGGTGTAGGTAGAGATCCGGAAATGGTGGCCGTATCTCATGTTCCGGCACCGGAGAGGACTAAATTTATTATTTGGACCTGATTTATGCGGCAAGGAGGCACGAACGAGCTGCAACAGCGGTTCCTCTCCGGACCGAAAGCGTAAATCTACAATTCGCCCTCATATAAATGCTGATGGCGTGCGGATCTTGATGTTGCCGGAACTGAATTAGGTCTTTGTTTACTCAATTATTTAGGATCAACGATATTTTTGTTGCAGATGGTTTCGAAAGCCAACCACAGTCAAGCCAGGGTTATCGAACAGCCGAGCTGGTCGAGTCCTTCGGCCAGTCCATCACCGCCGCCGCCGCCGGTACCGCCACCGGTAGCGGCGAGATGGGCTCGAACGGAACAGAACAGCGCCGATTCTTGTCCACACTGCCGGGGGCGGTTAGCGTCGTTGCCTACAAGAACTACCTCGCTCAGTAGCTACTCAGGATGCAAAGGTATTTGTATTGACAATTGTGGTTGACGGTGAAAATAAATCTGTTAAAAATGTGTGACATTTATCTGTTGATGTGATACCTCGACATAACATTTATCAATTCTGACAGTCCAATACGCTGTTATTATTGAGCCATCTGTCCAGATGTTGGTGCATGTATTACATAAAAGCTTCCTTCCCGAAGGCATTGTATCATCTTTTATCGCTTTAGAGCTGTATCCTGGGAAAGGATATTCGTTCTTGCTGAGTTGACCTGTTCAGTTTCATGTATAAATCTGCCCCATAAAGATATGAATGATGTCATTATCCCTTTTAGCCGCTCTTACCACTAATACGGTTGATATTCATAAAAAACCTTCTGAAAAGGAGAGCGACATACCATTTCCAGTAATCTCTCGAATTCGATATCGGAAACGTTTCAATTTTTAATAGGATTTTTAAACCGAAACACAATGTTAGTTTAACGTCGGTAACGCCGAAGTAAAGATTTCTAATAAAGCCGAATCTAAACGGAATAAAAAATCGAACAAACACAAACTTGAATTCTATCCTCGCATCAGAGGCGATAAACTTTTATAATCCATAAAAATACCGGAATGACAATTATTTAGCGGCACTTTTTATAGCTTAAACTGGAATTGAGATCGCGTGATATTGTTGGGTGCCATCCGTTTGGACGACTTCGATCTCAATAAAATTAGAAGGGCAAACAATGAACTTAAGCTAACTTTCCACATGTTCACGTCCTTCTCTTTACTATCCGCATAAAGCCTACGGAGTGCACTGAGGTACTTTTATGGGATAGTTTAGCTTTCCCGTTACACTTCACTCGTAAATTCTCATGCAAACTTGGATATTTTAAACCAAAAACGTCAAACAACATCCGCTGTTTAAGATCGGGGGCGTGAATTAAAGGGGTTGGAGCGAAACAGCCAAAACACACGGACCGACAAACTGATTCCAGATATACGAAATCATAAATAACACAATGAGTGAAATCTAAAAGCCCAATAACGTCAGCAGATTTTTTTTATTCAGCCTCCATTGTAAACTAGTCAGAAGATGATATTGCTTGGTGGGATAAAATAACACTTCAGATCAGAATAGAAAAAGCCTGGATATTTAAAAAACCGTACGTATAATACACATCACAAACGAAAACAACAGTTTATTGCATTTTGTTTTCCTTCATGTGACATAAAAATGTTTGTCTTTTCCAATTTACAATTTTGATATTCAAACTCGCGGGTGAGGATGTCACACTTTTCTTCTAAACGACTCTATTTGAAATACAAGTTGATTCACAAGCAATAATAAGCCCGATGGAATTGAAAATGCAACCCACAATACATTTGGAAGGTAAAGCTGGATCTTTACCGTGTCCATATCCAGCTTTACGTTCCAAATGTATTGTGGGTTGCATTTTCAATATATTTTTATGTATATTTTTATGATAGATTAAAAGATAATTCGAAAAGTATTTGAGTTGGATCCTGTAAAGGACATTGATGTCTCAGAAAGGAGTTTTCTACCCTTGTAGGTGTTTTCACGTCAAGTTAGATTTACCGCAAATTTCGCATTTAAACTTATACACGGCCACATGTATGAAAAGGAAATCTCGACTGTGTTCGAAATGGCAGAGTTAATCCTTTTTCGATACAGAAAGCTGAAAGTCTGTACACGAGGTTGGTAAATTACTTCCGAAATAAGTTGAACCGAGTTTGAATCGAAGTTGTATTGAATGGCAACTATTCTCAGTTGTTTCGATTAAGAAACGTCAGTGTCGGGAGTCATATAAGAAGTAAGAACATTTATTTTATGAGGGATAATAGTATAGTGCTTAGAAATTTTATTGTTTCAAGTATTAAAGTTTTCATTGCGGAGCAATGGGGATTATTACAAATAAAATTTCAGTTAGCTTGCTAACATGTTTAACCTATTTAGAATTTATGGCCGTAATTTAACGACTATAAACAAAATCTAAAACGTTATTTAATATTTGCTGCAATTTAATAACAGGTTAGGTCGTATGGAGTGAAACCGTGGTCCCATTGAATCAAAGGAATTGAGATAATTATAGTAACAGAATAACCACAGAATTTTTCTAAAGCAAAACTTTGTCTCTTCTATCTAAGTAACAAATAATTAAGGCCAAAAACAGAATTAAACAGTTTAATCTATATATATAAAACTGAATGTCTGTTTGTTTGTATATTTTGTATGCAAATCTACAGTTTTACTCCGATCTTGATGAAATTTTGTACACTTGATCTTCAAAACAAGAAGAAAATTACTGTCTACTTTAATTTTACAAAAACCAACCCCTACTACCATTTTCAACCCTGTTTTTTCTTTATACTAATAATAATTTATGTACTTAATATATTCTAGAAATCACATGATATTTAATCTTAATTTACACTTCAATTTATAATGAACCACTTAGTGGTGCCTAAATATCGGGTGTTCATTTAAATTTATCCTCAAAGAGTCGATAGTGAACGCACCACTCGCCCGTCTGCAGAGTAAAAACACAAACAACGCAAAAAGTGAGGTTAGATTTAAACAGCTGATCTGTGATCTGTAATCCGTGGTGCGATCACAATCGACTGTTCAACGCCTACTTTTAGGATAAATTTAAATGAACACCCGATATTTCATTGCATTGTTTTAGTTTGGGTCTTACGAATATATTTAAATATTTCACAAAGTATGTATTATAAAAATGCAAAGATTCTTAGGATTGCTCTATTGGGAGTTACCTATCTTTTTATGACTGCCATGAAAAAGTTATGAGAAACCTAAAAATATTCATTAGTAATATAATTGAAAAACCAACTCTTGCATCATTTTATATGGTTTTACGGTTATTCAGTTCGATCCAATTTTAAATTGAAATATTCTAACAAAATTTCCCAACTCAACCTAGTACAGTAGATATGAAAATGTGCGGCCCTAGTTTTAACAGCAAGCAGTAAATATTTCTTACGAGGTTTCTTATTTCCATTGGGAAACAAATCGTAAACTTCGTATTCAGTCAGTCTGGAATTATATTTACGGTTTCTTTAATCTTTATAAAAAATGTGAGGAAATTTAATAGGTAAGGTGTAAAAGGTTAAGTTATAATTGTATGCTGCTATACATTTTTTTCTCTTTTAAATATCGAGTGTTCATTTAAATTTCTCCTCATGGTTGGCGTTGGAGAGTCGATTGTGAACGCGCCACTGATAATGATCACAATGTGCAGAGTAAAAACACAAACAACGCCAAAAATGAGGTTAGATTTAAACAGCTAATCTGTGATCTGTAACGCGTGGTGCATTCACAATCGACTATTCCTTCAACGCCAACTTTGAAGAGGAATTTAAATGAACACCCGATATTTAAAAGAAAAAAGACAGTTTTAACAACAACGGCTTTCAGTTAGTTATTGTTATTATTTTTAATCACGGAAAGTAAATATATGAGGAAGTATCTCTAGAAGAAAATTGTTATTGTCAGAATAACATGGAAAATAACAAACTACCGTTGTGAATAAAGTTTCTGGTGACAGCAATATTGTCACAAGAAGTATGTTTTCGTAATTTGAACTTACCTGTGGAAAACCAGACGTGGTGTAGATTGTTAATAATAATAATAATATTATACAGAGTTTGTTCTTCAAATAGAGTTTCAGTCAAGCCCTTCTAGTCATTTCAGAACGAAAAACAGGGAGTTGGGATCGTTAGAGTTAATTAGCTACTCACATTGTATGTCAAAGGATAATTATTGCAGGCTACTACATAAATCAAACAAACATAACATATCCTCTAACGCACTAATCAACATGCAATCATAATGAGAGACTGTATAGATGGTAATGTTACCGCCAAAGAGCTCCATATGCATGTTCAAAATGCTGTAAAACCATTTGTGAAACGACGCGAGTTTTGGACTATTTCGTGGAGTCTGTGCCAGGATTGACAACGAAGGGCTTCATTTGTGAGTCCACGTACGTTTCTTTTTGTATCTATGTCACACACACTTTATATTCTGCGTAGGTTCTTAATTCATTAAATGAAAAGCGAGGATTTTGGTTTTTTTTCAACTTGAATCAATTTTAAGCAGTTAAAAACAATTGTACATAAACGTAAGTAATGTAGGTTAATGCAATACGTAACAGGTGCATGAAAATGTGTATTTTAGCATAGGGTGATTATGAGTAAAGCTATAAAGAGATTTTTTACAATCGGTTTACTGTATTTTTTTATGAATGAAGAACATAAATTAGATTTTTAGTTAGACAACTAGCTATAACAGTGGCAAATGTGATATCGAAAATGTATTAAAGTGGATTAGCTGACAGGCATTCTATTAAGCCAGTTTGCTGTTGTAAACAAGTAAACAGAAGCTTGAATAGTGTAGAATATAACAAGTTCTAAAGTTGTCTCGAAACACGCAAATAATATATATCGTCGTTTGGGGCGCAGCCGAGTTCTTTCTGTTGGTCAGAAATTTTGGGGGTTTGTAGTAGGTAGTGAACGGTAGGTGATTAGCGATAAGAATTATCCGGTAATTAGGATTGTATATTGCTTTTCTTAAAATATCATATTAAAGATTTCTGGATAATTATGTTTATGTCACTGACAGACTTCTTACCTGTTGGGATGTGGGGATAAATCCCACTTATAAATAGGTCCATTTTAAAGTAAAACTTTTAGTTTTATTTCTTTAAAAGCGTCAGTATGGAAGTTAAACATAATCTCAGTGAAAAAGGCAAACAACTTGTTGTAGTGAATGTAGTTTACAGTCATCCTTCTTTTTATATGTATATGTATTTGTAAAAACATTGATAAGTTTTCAAACTTCTACTTATGCAAAATTAAAGAGCACACACAATGGTAGAAAATGTGTTTGTCCAATAAACAGAAAAAACAGGATTTTTTTGTAAATATTGTAAATAAAATCGTTTCTTCTTATTATGCATTTAAGAAAAATAATCACAATCTTCCCTCCCTGATATCTTCGGGAGGAATTCGTCTATTGACAAGCGTTATGCAGGTAAATAAGTGACCGCCGGCAGGAACTCGGATACGCCCGTCGTTTGGGCGGCAGCCGAGTTCCTCCCGGCGGTCAGAAATTTTCAGGTCTTGTAGCAGGTAGTGAGCGGTAAGGGATTAGCACTGGTGATAAGAATGATCGGGTAATTAGGAATTACATTGCCTTTCCCAACATATTAAATTAAATATTTCTTTATAAGAAGACATACTTCTTGCGACCAATTTATTAAAACCATCTCTTTTTTGGTGGGATGCAGGGGTAAATCTCACTTATAAATAGGCCTATTTCAAAGTAAAATTTTTAGTTTAATTATTTCTTTAAAAGCGTCACCATGGAAACTGAGTGAAAAAGGCAAACTTGTAGTGAATGGTGCAAAATTTCGTCAAGTCAGAAAGTTATGTAATAAGTGATAACCGTATACGTTGGAGATGTAAAACCCTATGGCCAGTCTTAAAAAAAACTCACTGTATACTCATATCATGTACATAAATAGAGTACAATTCGTAAATGCCGTATGTCATTTTAATTTACCCTTGTAAATAAAATTGTGTCTCCCTCTCGTTAGTGTATTTATTGCCAATTTCAAGCAAAATACTCGTCATTATAATCTAGTCCGGCTACCACCCGTCGACTACCTATCGCAGTAATCCCCGATAACCTCGGGAGGAACTCGTCCGTTAAAAAGGATTATTCAGGTAAAGAAGTGACCACCGGGAGGAACTCGGATACGCCCGTCGTTTGAAAAGACGGTTTTTGTTTTCAATTTAAAAAGTTCGTCAAGATTTAAAGTCGATGTTGAGGATTAAAGAATGTTTTACATTGATTTATTCAGGTACACACCTTTTACATTTACAAACTTAATTTCACGGGAGCTGCTTCAGTCTCCTGAAAATAAATATCGTTCAACGTAGTATCGCCCAGGAAATAATGTAATGATTCGAGCTGCTTCTGAAAGGCTTGCAAACAATGCGTCTCTCTCAGCGTTAAACAAATACCGAACCCTTGGCATTATCTTTTGAGCCATTTTGCTTGAAGCACACAGTACTGTAATAAAATCAATTTTCATCTTCTTTTCTTTATTTGTCCGAATTTTTACAGTGCTGTTTTAATTAAAGCAAACTATAAAAAGTTCAGAGATTACTGTTTTCAGCTTCGTTACATGTATTTGTGAAAAATCCAGAAACACTAAATTAAATTTTGCTACTCTTTACGAACATTTCGTTTGCAACATTATTTTCGTACATTATGAAATTCAATTCAAAACTGTATTTTCTTGAAAGAAATATTAACTGAAGCAAAGCAACCCAATTATAAAATGCAAATACTAAATGTGTAATAAAAGGACATTTTAGAAACAATACATTGTGTTAGAGGTGTTGGATTTTCTCATGAGCTATGAGTCATATCTACGCAAAGGACGAATATCGGTCACAAGTAGGCGCCGGAAAACATCGTCATTCGTTACGTTAGTTTCGTCTCTCTCTCTCGTCCATTTGTATACAGGGTGTCTTAAAATTATCGTATTCCGAGTTCGGGGCTTAGTTGTAGTGTGTGTTAGTAGTCACTTTGAAAAAAAATATCAAAGTTGCCAATATTTGTTCATAAGTACCTGATTAATATTCTAGCTATGTTGTACTTTCCTTTTGAACAAAACTTGGAAAAATAAAACTTTTATTTTTTCGAGATAAAGCTGTTTTTTCAAGAAATGTCTTTTCATTTATATTTTAATATTTTACATAATCATCCTCACCATATTTCAAAATGAATGTCAACCATTTACCTATATTATTTATTTGAAGAAAACATGATGAAATGTTTGAACCTTCAGACCCATATATCTTTGTATTTTTATTTTTATTTTATTTTTTCGAGATTCCTGAGATTTTTCCTTACAAGACCCCCGACTTGGAATACATTAATTTTGCGACACCCTGTATATTTGAAATTAAAATTAGGCGACGTTTTCAGTTTCTATTTACAGATTTTTCACTGGTGTGTCGCTCCGCGTTCGTGCAGATATTTCCAAGGTCACAGCCCATGAGAGAATCCAACACCTCTAACTAGAGCTTACTTTACTGCAGCTCAGTACATTATTTTATTTCCAAGCGTGTTAAAATGAAAAGCGGGTATTTAATATTAAAAAATGTAAATAAATAAAAACGGCAAGATGCGTAATGCGACGATGTTCAAATAAATTATTCAAGAAATTTCCCAAAGGATTGACCAGCAGTACCGTGATCAATTTCAGACGTGCAACATTAACCCCTGAAACTGGCAAACGTCGTGTTCCAGAGGACGAACCGCGATAATGACTTGATTGAACCAGCTGTAGTCGGAATATTTGTGACCGAGAGCTTAATGGAGATGCGCGATTTGCATGAATCGGGCTTCATCTGCATCAATCATCGCCGACGAATGCATTTGCAATGATTGATCGTTATCCGGACGAAATTAAAGAGTAATGCAATTAAAAAGGGCTAGCCAATCGATCGCGACAAAAATTTACATTTCTTTCGATCTCAGTTTCAAAATAAGTAGGAACTTTAAATATGCATCGACTGAATAAAATCTCCGTTAATCGTAAAAGTTTGAATTTCAAAACAGAGGAATAAATTTTAGACACGGCGAAATAAATGTTCAAGAACACCACTAGCAAGGTTACAAGGTGGTTGAAATTTATTTTTCAAGGAGTAGTAAAATCGCAGAAATAGCGATGTTAATAAAACCTCCAACTAAAAACGTGTTCACAAAGAAACAATAGGAAAAATCGACCTGGGAGCAATAAACAGGAAAACCTAAAGCGTCGAACCGTATAAACAGCGGGAAAACTGCAGGGGTAGAAACGCCACCAATAAACATGAAGTATTGCGGGGGATACCTAAGTGTTTTTTCTAATTATGCTTCAGGAGTCAACATTTCTTTGAAAGGGGTTCTCAAAGCAAACATAAAGCCTTTTCATGTCCTAAACCTTTATTAGGTTTTCACCTCCGACCGAGAGAGAGAGTTTTGTTATATTCGCAACTGTCACTTGCTCCAATTTTAGAATTTATGCAGATTTGCTTGGGTTTGGTTGGTGATTTTAGACCAGTTGGTTTATCTCGAAGGCACATGCTCCATCCCGATCAATACTGAAATAATTCGCCGGAACTCAACGTTTTTTAAACGAAACTAACTTGTGATTTGTATCCATAAAAATCCATTATTGTTTTTTTACAAGTTTCTGCAACATTTCTTTTGAGCAATAAAATGGCTTAATAAATAAGTCGTAATACCCTGAAAGCTAAGACATCAAAGTGATATCCGTTGCTAACAACTATTTTTAATTTTTTAGATTGTTCATCAAAGATTTCCAACCCTGGTTACCGTTCTCGTTCGACGAATTTCTTAAACTGAACGTTGCTCTCTAGACAATACAAAAAATCAAACCAACGACCCGTAAATGATGAATTATTTTGTCTGAAGCTTTTAACTACATCAACCAATTAAAATCAAATTACCCTCAAAAGGAACAAAACGAGCAAATCTTTAGGGCTATTACCAAAGGCATTCAGATAAACACTTTCTCTCTCTCCACATTCCCAAAATCACAATACACTAATTAAGAGAAAATTTCCCGGTCCAAGCTGTGGAGAGAACAGTTTGTTGGATTTGCCGATTAGGGATAGGAATTTCTATAATAAATTCCACCTAACTAAATTAATAGCAACATGCCTTTTACTGACGACTATTTGGAAGAAAGAAAATAGGAGTAAATATATAATAATAAACAACTTAAGATGATGTTATTGATTGCCGCGGTTGTGCAGGATGAGGCTTTTCTATTTTTTTCGTCCTAGTGTCAAACAAGTTCTGACATTGACGCTGAGTAGAAATTGTTGTAATTTCATTAATGAATGACAATTTTTCATTAGCATTTTGTAAATTTGTATTTTAAAAGATTTACTGACAACACCACACTCATGTTGCCAAAATCTTGCATAAAATTAATACCATCACTCGTAGCGGAGTTATTTCGCCTCCGGAAAGTGTTGTACCCTTTGATCTCGATGCATAAAACGATATAGAATTGTTTTGAAAAAGATGAAACAAGTGGCGTCTCTTTAGGGGATGTGAGAACTCACATCACCAGACATGGTTCTGATGTTTCGACGTGGATTCGAGCCAGACCATAGAAAATGAAACACTGCGTGCAACAAATGGCTCACAGAAATAAATATTTTACACCCAATAATAAAAATACACTCTTCACCTTTTCCCAAGCTTTATGATCTACCTTAACTACATAAAATTTAACTCGCAGAAATCTACTGTTGTTCGGTCTCTAAATTTATCGAGCGGTTTGATGTTGATATAAGACATTATTTAGATTCTAGAGCAGCCTGCTAGAAATGAACAAATACAGAAAGATTATATATTGAAAAAAAATTGATACACAATACAGGGTATTTCATGAATCGTAATGAGCCCGACGGACTTGAAAATGCAACCCACAATACATTTCCAAAGTTAACGTGGATATACTCCGTTTCTGAGTTCGATGCCGGTAAGTCGTGAAACCGGGTTGTCATAAATCAATAACACTCACAGCTCAACACACGCACATGCAAATTTCTTTTGTCGGGAAGATACATGCGCTCGGCTCACGTTAACAAATTGGCCATCCTCGTTCTGAAAGCTCTGTGTGCGCGTAAGAGTGAGAAACATGATCAGTTTGGAAGATGCCAGGCAAGGGATAGTACTTTAGAGCAGGAAATCCAAAAGTTGAATGCTGCTTAGAATTAATTATTCATGAAATGTTTTGGACACACTGGAATCTGTCACCGCTTCGGTCATTTTATGGCTTAGCGGCATCGGGTTCAGAAACAGAGTACACAGGGTGTTTCTGAAATACGTGTGTTAATTTTAACCAGTTAAAGAACTCGCCAATTTATGAAACTTTTCTCTATAACATTTTGTAAAATTCGTAAAAGTATTCCAATATTTTTTGCCCGACAATTTTTACCAAACGAGTCGTTTTGTGTGATTAACTAGTTTCTATTTTTTGTAACCATGAGAATCTAAATTTTGATTATTTATTTTTTTCTATAACAATGGAACTTTTTAACAAAGCTCTGTTTCTATCACAACAGAAAATTTTCGCCCTTACCCATAGGCGGGTATACACTTTGATGGTTAATTTATTCCAAATTTTAAATCAATTTGTATTGCTTTTTCGTAAAAATATTATAGAGAAAAGTTCCATAATTTGGCGCGTTCCTCCACTGGTTAAAATTAACACACGTATTTCAGAAACACCCTGTATTTGTTTTTTGATTTAAAAAACATAAAACATAGTTAGCTGTGCAGTTTCGTAAATTTTGACATATTCATTTGTCATTCGTTTGGTCTGCATAAACGCGCAACGGCAGAAGCTTTTTTATTACATTCGCCATAAATCAGGATCATGTCTGTTTTCTCATTGTTCGAATACATTTTAATCGTCGTATTTTAACTTTTTCCTAAATGTCAGTTGTGACAAATAATTATTGGGAGCAAAGCCATCATAGATTCATAATTTTATTTAAAAACAATACGATATTTAAAATAACCACGTTAACTTTGGAAATGTATTGTGGGTTGCATTTATTCTTTAGTTATTTATGTATTTAAATGAAAATTTACAAATTTAAAATTATAATCAAACTTTATGATCGCCTTTACGACAAATACATTTCTTCTTCTTTGTTCTTATTTCTTCTTAACTGTTAACCTATTTATTTATCTGTACTTTGTCTTGTATTCAAATTGAAGTTACATTAAAGCTGTGTTCTTCAAATAGATACTTATTTTCCAGTAAACAAATATGCATGTGTATATGTTTGAAAAGCTCCACTTAGTATTTGCATTAAAGATCCATCAATCGCCATTGTCATTTTTTGTAATATTGTGTTTTGTTCTCAATGAACATTTCCGTAGTTTAATGCGAACCACAGAATAAATAATTAATGTGCGTTTCAATCAATTTTCTACCGCTTTATGAACTAAAATCAAATTAATTTATCAGTAGAGACAATAAGAGTACATTAGCCCAATAAAAACATCCTACTTACAGTAAACATAAGCAAAAAGACCACCATTAATCTTTCTACCCGTTGGATATTGACATGATACTTTTTTCTGTTTTTTCTCACGGAGTCCTGACTATTCGCAATTTATCACTTATTTATTCCAGCAGAAGGTATGAAAAATTGTTACTCCAGTGATAAATTATGTCAATTCGTGCATGCAACGTAAAAGCTTGAGTTTTGCATTAATTAATAAATCGATTTGCATTTCGTAGGTACTTAATTAACTGTCCTGAAACACAACTGATGGACATAAATTTATTGCGTATAAACTGAATGCATACTTTAAAATATGTTGTGTTTTTGTAAGTTGTGACAGTGTGTGCAGGCATTTGTGATGTATGTTCGTGACATAAGCTAATATGGTAGAATGTTCTTGTGATCGACTCAACAACCACTTTACCATGAAATTCCTTTTCTCCAACCGGAAACTTAAAATCGTACAGAGCAATCGGTCCCTGGAGTCACGAGGAAAGAATTGAAGCGGGACAGCTTTCAGTGAAATATGCGATTTTTTTCTGCCGTATAAGCACCATAATACCGATGGTGCATCCGTTACGTTAGTGGAAATAACGACCATTAAGAAGTCTGTTTATATTTTCGCCCCACACATAAATCCGCCTCAGTGGCCATCGGGGAGAAACACTGCCAGCACAAGCAACTCGAAATTTACATAGACGGCGACTTTGCAGATCAGGTAGATTCCGCTTGCTTTTCGCCGATTTTATTTACATTTTGTCAGTTCAGTGGCGAAATTGCGCCGCCTCTGGGTGCAAAGTTGGAAAACGAACCCCGAAAAAAGCTAAGAGTCTAGTAAAGTTGGTCTTTGAAATACAGCACTTCCGGGAGATCCGCAGTATTAACGGGGGCGGATAGAAAGATACACTAACCGCAGGCCCGTTTATTACCTTACATATACGTCGCAAAGTGTACTTTGAGATTATTGAAGTATTCCGACCAGTTTAATTAGTTAGGCGCAAATCTGGGTGCTTTTGCTGTCGGAATTTATGGTGTAACTTGAAGAAAATTCACCCCTACCTTTATAACAAGAATTAATTATTCTGTCGGCGAATTAATTATTGCCGTTCAAAGGACTTCTTTTCTCAGGATTTTTGCCGTGTTAAAGGTCGCTTTGCTACACCAATCTTTAATATGCGAGTTGTCATGATCAAACATGCTGTTTCTGACAACTGCCATTCAACAGAGAAAGTATATCTTTCAGACTAGAACGTTAACTACTCACAAAATCTTGTTTCATGTCACGAATTCGGGGACAATTAAAATTTTATTTAAAACTTTACTGCTTTTTAGGTCGAGAATAGAACTTCATATTTTTAAATATAATTCTTCCTCCGGCTTGGCATTCTCCTCCTAAGGAGAGGTTTATTCGAAATAAGATTTTATAATGCAAAGTGAAACGGAGAATTCTCCGGCTGACGGTTATAAAGTAATTTCACGAGAAAAATCCTTAAAGATAGAAAAAAGACGTGGTATAAGCCGGAGTATTCGTATTTACATTTTTGAAACGTATATTTTTGTTTGTATTGGACCCAAAATACAGTTTTAAAAAGCTACATTGTTTTTGTAAATACCTTTTGTTTTTAATAACAAAACAGTTTTCAAGCATACCTCTCTGTATTTACTGCATTCATTATTTTTATTTAGATTATCTATGTTGATTAAAATTTTATATTTAACGTAAGGATCTCTTAAAAGAACTTTAGTGTTTTATCAATGGATGTAGAAATTTATTCACATTATTACATTCACATTGTTAAAGAAAAACAAAATTATATCCTTTTTACATAAATATGTATTTCATCTATGTATTAATCAGTATTGCACTAGTGCGGTAAAGTTGTTGTTGGCATCAAGGTTGCAATAGCAGTAGAGGTTTTGGATTTTCTCGTGGGCTATGTGTCATATCTGCGCAAACGACGAATATTGGTCTTAAGTAGGCGCTACAAACCGACCGGAAAACATCGTCATCCGTCACGTTAGTGTTCTCTCTCTCTTGTTTATTTGCATGTAAAGTAGTCGACGTTTTTAGTTTTCATTTACAGATTTTTCACTGGTTTATCGCTCCGCCTTCGCGCAGATATTTCCAAGGTCACAGCCCATGAGAGAATCCAGCACCTCTACTCGTTGCAATCTGCCGTGTCGGGATACCGACAACGACCAAAGGGACGATATATGGCGGAGTATCGATCTGGCATTATTTGTCAGATGTGGTGCTGGCCTAAGTTGTAAGCCCAGCCGACTGCGACCTCGTAAATAGAGCCAATTCTCGACATTTTCCTTCGCAATGGAGATATCAAAAGAAGTTATTAGAAAAAAGTGTTCGGTACTTTAAACAATGCAACTCATTAAGTCCTACGACTTAAAATTAAGATTTCTACTCCTAAAAATAACGAAAATGTCTTCATCTGAAGTGCGACACATCATATAAATGTCCATGATGAAATTAAAGAATCAACAGATTTTCTGTTTGATTCAATTTGTTATTGAGACAGAATTCTGGGCTTGTAAAAAGTAAAAAGCGTTATGTTTAAACACATTCGTAGTACTTATTGTGAAACAAGTTTAGATTGTTATTTAAAAAAATAAAGAAAAAGTTTCTCTTTACAAACTAGAAAAGAAGAAAGTTATTAAAGTCACTGGCGCTGTTTTCCTCTTGTTGACAAAAAAGTTAGTAAAAGTTCAGTGGAGCTGTAATAGATTCGCAATTCTGTTATTTTATCGCTTATGCATAGGTAACTGACAGGAAAAATTATGACAGCAATGATTGCGTTCGCAGCGACGTGTTGATGGTTGTTATTGATGTGGTTGAAAGCGCGCCTAGGAAATGACTGAAACATTTTAGTCGTTTACGAGTAATACAGGTTGCTCTATTAAGATAGTGTCAGATGAAAAGCAACACCGTTTAAATAGAACTCTAATAATCAGAAAACGTAATAAATTAACAGAAACAGCGATGTGCAGACGACCAGAAACAAGCCTCGAGGTAGTTGTTTTGGCTAATGATTCCCTAATGGCTTGGGGTGGGACTACATTTAATAGCAGAATAGACTTGCAGTGAAACTACGAAAACTAGATCATTTCTCTGACCGTAGATGAAAAAATTCAACGCTTTTACAACGTAAATCGACGTCAGCTCAAAAACAATTTGGGCTGCTACAGCTATTAGCTTTATTGATACTAAAAGATAAACTTCAAAATTATTACACTAATGTCTTCATCCTTGATGTTTCTACATAAAACAAATGTCTCAATTTAAATAAATTAAACCATGAGGGTTGAAATTACAGAGCTTTGCATGAAACTAAGTTTCGCCGGAACTGTGACTGACAATTGTTCATCAAATTGTTGTCAAATAAGCTCGCGCAGGTTTCATTAAGATGTTGCGAGTTCGAATGCATTGCGTGATCGATATTACAAGATGCACCGCTATTACGTTGTTAAATATGAACCATTTTACTAATTGGAAGATGAGATAGAAACTGGTTTTCTTTCTACACTGAAGATTATTAAAATGTTGATTGCAATGCAGAACATACAGGGTGTTTTTAAAATGCGTGCACGAACTACTGGCTTCATGTAGAACTTGGAAAAAATATCTAAAAAATGCTGTCAAAAAATAAAATGACATTTATTTTTTGAGCTACAATTTTTTTAAATTGCTTTTAATCTTCTCGTAGGTAAAATTTCGGCACATTTTAAAAATACAACCTGTATATCATATTTTATAAAACGTACACCAATGCGGTTTCCTTGTTTTAAAGCATATTTCCTATAGGTTACTTCGCATTGGCGTACATTTTATAAAACATGATATACAGGGTGTATTTTTTAAATGTGCCGAAATTTTACCTACGAGGTTGTAGGACAACGTAGAAAACTAAAAGCAATTTAAAAAAATTGTAGCTCAAAAAATAAATGTCATTTTATTTTTTGACATAGAATTTTTTAAATATTTTTTCCGAGTTCTACATGAAGCCAGTAGCTCATGATTAAAATTTGTGCACGCATTTCAAAAACACCCTGTATATTTTGACTGTAATTCTCCATGTGTTTAATTAAATTTGCTAAATTACTCGTGATTGCATTAATTATTTTAAACTTGCTCAGAAGCAATTTACATCGTAATACAAAATTGCAGCATACTGATCTTGTTGAACACTCCTTTTGCTTCCTGTAGCAAATTTTGTTTATTAATATAATGTATAATTAGGTTATTGTTATAGATAGTAACAACATCATAGCTGTTTCACCTTTCCAGAACTAATATTTCAAAATTGGCTGTAACCGTCTGTTCCACAAACAGATAAATTAAAAGTGTGACATCCAAAACCAGCTAATTAAAGTACATATTGTATAACTGCTTGTGATTGATGTTGTTTCCGAGCTTTTAACTTGATCACCGTGTTTGCTTCAGGCCTCCCCAAATACGGCATCTCAGAGAAATATAGCCCAGGTGTTTCAGTAAAATAGGAGTGAAAAATAATTAATTTTTCTAATTTATATGTGGCCCATTATGTATAAGCAAATTACCCGTAAGATTTATTAGTACCCCACATGGATTTGTGTGGTTGTCGGCTCGTAAGACTTTTCTTCGGTATTTAACCGAGTCTGTTGCTCAATTTGTTGATTGCGTCGATCCGTCCCACCGAACTTTTCACTTAATAGAAACATAAATAATCCGCTCTGACAATAATGAAAGCTCACTTGGCTGTCAGGTCTGGAGGAAAATGAAGAAGGCCTTAAACAATTTCACGAGCAAACACAATTAAAAACGAGTAAACATTTGCGGGACTAATTACGTATTGTCGTACAAAGCGACGCCGTAAACACGGACCCGGAACGGTGTCGTCGGCGCGTTGGAATAACAAGACGCAAAATTTATTATAATATTAATAAACATGGTCCAGAATGGCATTCATAACTAAATTTAATTAATGAGGGACAATTAATATTAATAAATTGGTCCCGAGAGCTTCAACAGATGTTGCAAGGTCCCGTGAACAGTGCCAGCAAGGCCGCAGATGCGCAATTTGAGCGTTACGGTGACGAATTTGTCGCTGTTAAAGAGAAAACATCGAAATCGCTAATTTTCTCTTGGATAATTATGTCGAGTAATAACTTAGCGAAGCGGCACCTTTCGATTCCGGTTATTTAACAAACAACGATTTAGAATGAGTGAGACTGGGAGTAATTACCGAAAGCTGTTTAATCAACGTTAACAGAACGACCTGGGGTCATCAGTGCAAACAACCTCTTTGTAAAATTCCAAATCTGATCCGGTAAAGCGATAATCACCTGACGATAGTCTATTACTTAAAATAAAATTAAGATCTAGATAATGTTGATTGGTTTTAGTAAACTGTAAACTTAATTATAAATATCACCTTTCGATTGATCGATTTGATTTACACATTTCCTGTTGCTGACATGCTCCATCGAACCAACAACATTTAATTACATTAAGCAGTTTTTCTCAGATCAACCAGACACGACAATACAATACCCAACTCTGAAAAAACAAATACAAAACTTTTTGTTTGTTCGCATCCGTCCGGATGAAAAGCTGGGAGAAAAGAAAACAATTCTCTTCTAATAAAAATCATCAAAGATATTTATGTGAAATGAGGATTTATTGGAGCAGAAGGGAAATGGCGCGCCTCAAAAGACATAAAATAATAAACTCCAGTAAACGGTGCGAGATTCCCCCTTTTAATTGATTCGATGATAATAAAGAGAAATTTTTAATAGCCGCTGCATACGAGTACTACAAGCGCCGCCGGATTCAGCAGGCTTCATATTAACGTCAACTGGAAGCTTAATACCGTGACCAAAAGAGTATTCATTACGGCGACACAATGAACCTCAAAATCCTTGTCGAGAAAAGTCGAAGATAAAATGTCGGTCTCACGTGACGTTATAATTATGCAAGCACTTGTCGACTTGTCAAATTATAATTACAATGAAGACGGAGTTTGGCTACGAGTTTGGAATGACGTTGCCTTATGGAACTCGAGTGAAATCTAAGAACATGAGTTTAATTGAGCAACTGACGTTTGGTTTGAAATGTCGTGAAAAAATTCCTGGACGGAAATCGAAGGCAATTTTTTTGTACACGACTTTGAACTTAATTGCCCAACGTTTTTACAGTTAAATTATACCGAGTGTTACTAATTTCACTACTGGAGAGCTCCAATCGCTTGTCAAATACCACTTTGGGTACAATCAGTGTGTTTAACATATTAAATGTATGGAGACTTTCTGCTACATTTCATTATCGCCTTTTTAATTTATCTGCAGATCTTGTATTTACCCGTTTTAAAACTTTTGACATTCGTCTTTTGTCTTTTCTTTACTTCTTTTAATATCGGGTGTTCATTTATATATGTATATCCTCCAAGTTGCGCTGAAGAGTCGGTTTTAAACGCACCACTCGTCAGTTTGCAGAGTAAAAACACAAACAACGCAAAAAGTTAGGTTAGATTTAAACAGCTGATCAGTGATCCGGAATCCGTGGTGAGTTTACAATCAACTTCCACGCCAACTTTAAGGAGAGATGTAAATGAACACCAGATACTAGAACAGTGATATTTCTAAACACAGAATCCATTTAAGATGTTAAATATAAAGTTGTTTAATTTCCTCATATCTCCACGTTTCCACTTCACAGAAATGACGCTTTATACAATATCATAATATGTATTTAGTCTTATTTGCCTACTTCACCGTGCAGACAATCATATTCTTAATTTTCCTTATTTTCTCTATGATTTCTTTCCATTCTACATAGAACATTAAAATCGGATATACAGGGTGATTCTGAAATAAGTTTGGAAAAATACCCCGGTAATTGGTGATAATGAGAAGAAGTCATAGACAATAGTATATTTCAAACCAAGGTAAGAAAGTGCTTTCTTGCAGACCGCAGGCAAAGATTATAAACCGAGCCGTAGGCGAGGTTTGTAAGTGCCCAAGGGCTGTAAGGGCACTTTCTTAACAAGGTTTGAATACTATTTTTTTCCCTACCGGCACAACTTCGTTGAAAAAAGTCAAAAAAAGATGGTTATATTCCTGATTAAAACGAAAATTTTGAGAATTGAATAGTAAGCTGGGTTATTTGTTTAATTAACTTGTCATCGAAGATTTGGCGTTTGTTCGAAAATTTGATATAAACAGGGTAAAGTAATCTACCTACCTAGCTTATCTGTTTATTTTCCAGATTATATGATTGATCTACCAACTTGCTTTATTGAATTGGCTTTCATTTATTAATAACTTATTTCACTTTTGACATTTGCATTTTGGTACAGTTTTACCATAAACATTTCATGATTAACTTTCTTACCTTAGCAAGAAAATTGAATTTTCTCACCTCAAACGAGGTATCCACAGCCTACATTTCTAACCGGTAGGAAAAAAAAAATCTTATAAAAATTTGGTCAAAATTGCTAGTACGCTGGTGAGTTAAAGGTGATTACCTGATTATCTTGGTAGTTTAGCAACAACACCTGGGACTCGTGCGCCAAATCAACCCTTATAAAACTCGTTCTTTAATATACTATTTTCGCACGCATTTTAGTGTCAAAAACAGGGATTATGATTCAGGCAGAATAAAATAGCTACCAGTATTTATAAAATAAGTTGCGAATGCCGAGTTGGTCAACACATCAAGTGCCAAAACACTTTTTTTGCAACGTGTTTCATACATGATTTTTTCTACAATCACCAAATTTTTATAATAAATGGAAAATGTGACATTGTCAAAATTTCTCGACGTTGTCAAATTAACAGGCGAGGTAAAACAAAATCGATCTTGTTGTCGGGTTGTTGTTTACAAACAATAATTTGCGAAAAAATAACGGAAAGTTTGTCCGCGTAATTTGGAAAAATGAGTGATTTCGAAGTGATTTCTGATATCGAAAATGCAGCAGAAGCCGCCATGAATACCCTTATACCAAAGAGATCAAAATCAGCGTTTCAAGCAACTTACGACAAATTTGAAATTTGGTGCAAGTAGAAAAAAGTGTTTACCATCACGGAAAAGGTAGTTTTGGCCTATTTTTCTGAAGCTTCAAATCAAATGTTCAATTTTCTAATACAGAGTGGCTACGAAAATTGGAGTCACTTTTCTTCATATTAGCAAGACATGTCGCTGTTTTTACAAAAAATTTAATGATCGAAAAAATATATTTAATTAAATGGCAACATCGAATTCAATATTTCCTGCAATTGTCACTATTTCTGGACAATTGTTAAAATAATTGTTAAAAATATTAAGAATAATTGTCAATGTCACTGTCAATTTAAAATTTTGAATTTCAATATTGAGCAGCGAATAAGTATCATAAAATAAAAAAAACAATGTTGCCACCAATTCCATTTCGTTTTTTTTTGTAGTTCCATCTTTTGGGCAAATGTGGAAAAGTGAATCCAATTTTCGTAGCCAGTCTGTATACATGATTGTACATTCAATATTTATAATTATTATAAACAATAAACAGTATCTTTTGTGTTTTTTGGCATTATTTGTTCGGATTCTTTTGGCATAAAAATTACATGACATGACATTTCTTTTAGGTATTCGTGCCTAAAAGTATGTCATTTCGAAACTAGTGACAATCTATGGTAGTTTATTTGACGAGTTCTTGTGTAAATTGGGTTTTAAAGGCCCCACGAGTGCCAAAAAAGCCCAATTGACACATGAACGAGTTGAATACAATGTTTTTTTGTTCGACGAACCCCTTAAAGGCTCCAAATCGCTTAAAATCTTTAAAATTAGTTTGACGTTTCGTTTTGAGAAGTGGTGACATTTGTTAAAATCCGTTCACATTGGAGAAAATTCGCAAATTCTGACAGTGTCGAACAAAAAAATATTGATTTTTCCAGAAATAGTACTGCAAAGACTTTACAAGACGCAAAATAAATTTTTTCGATGTTTTTTACTTTGTAACTATAGTTGCCAACAAAATTGACAAACTTGATTTTTGTGGAATTTGTAAAAAAATTTTCTAAAACTTGTAAATTTCGTCTTTTTTACGATTTCCGGAAAAATTTAATACAAAACACGTCAGTAAAATCTCTTACTTGACTCGGAGCTTTAAGATACTCGGCACAAAATGCCTCGTATTTCAATTTACCTCCTCTTCAGTAATGTGAGATTTTCCTGACTTATGTAAATAACGATTATATGTCGATTGTAAAAAAAACAATTTATTTTTACCTTTATAATTTACTTAGGTACAAGAAACATCCATGAATTTAGTCTGACAAGATACCTACAGTTTTACGTCATTTAGCAAAATGCCTAATGAACATCATCTTGCTGTTCGTCTTAAGACTCTCTTTGTAATGCATAATTTCATTACACCACGATACCAACTTTAATAATGCCTCGCTGGCGACAAAGAAACCGCCTTAATAAATCTCAGTAACACCCCTGGAACAGGAAGAAACTAACACACTATACCATTAAAAATGATGCAGGCGAAATTGTGGAAACTCCAGAAGATACACTGTTCAATTTTATTTCACGAGAACTAGAAATAAGCTAACACGAAACGCGCGTATAAATTTGATTCATTCAAATTACATATGACAAATATTACCCAGTGCTCTTCATAGCTGCATTGGGATTTCATTTTATAAACTGCTCTAAAATGTACTTTTCAACAAAATAGGACATCAAAAGTTTCAACGAATTTGTAAATAAGAGTTAACTAAAATAATGACGTAATCAGTCACTGTTTTGAATAGAATGTATAATGCAAAGACAATTTATTTTTGTAATTTGTGGCAGAAAATAAAGAAATAAGACAGATAGAAATAGATTGTTAGACTATTTGTTCTACGGATGTTTCCCCAGCGATTTAAACACCACCTGCTCTGGTTTCTCCACATAAAAAATAAAATCGGGATATTTAGTCAAGTGGAAACATATCACATTATGGCTGACATTTCAACTTTATGATGTGGAAGGGACGCAAAATATGATAACATTATATTAAACAAAAAACGTGTAGCTATATTTTTATTTATTATATCGGGTGTTGTTGGCGTTGAAGAGTTGATTGTGAACGCACCACGGATTTATAGATTACGGATCAGCTGTGTAAATCTAACCTCACTTCTTGCGTTGTTTGTATTTTTACTCTGCAGACTGACGAGTGGTGCGTTCACAATCGACTCTTAAGAATTTAAGTCGAACATGATAACATTTTACATTTTAGCGCCATTCAATTCGTTCGCTGCAAATTTAAGGATGAACTGGAGTAACAATCTCAGCAAAAAGTTGCGGAATTCTTAACGTAACTGTAGTAAAACGTGCGATATGAGTGTAATATTGCATACCGATATCAGTGTGCTTTTTGTTCACTTTTTATTGAAATTAAAACAGGTACATAACCTCAAAAATCGTGTTTTTCCACATATAATTAGGGATTACATGGAAAATCCTCGATCAACTTTTTTGTAAATTCATTAGGCAATTCTACGATATCGATACTTTATGTGTGAAAAATTTAAGAAAAATTGGCCATTTTGAAATATGTTTTTTATTAATTTATATACGAGCATTGATCGATTTCTCATAAGAACGCGTGTACAATATCCCGAAACTTTAAAAGGTAATAACTTTAAAATTCCTCGATCAAATTTTTTTAAATTTGGCACAGTACTTTAGCATGGATAGAAGGACTATTGTACCAATTTTGAGCAATTTTCGCCATTTTTCAATGTTACTCCAGTTCATCCTTAAGTTTTCACTTACGAGACAACACTTTTTGTTGAGATCGTGCTTACATCAATCTATCTGAAGATAAAACAACTAACTATCGCTGTTGAAATCTAATAGGTCCTGAGAATGTTCCAATTATGTCCAAACGTAATATTTAATAAACCATTTTAACTGACATTTTGATCATGGTGCAGCGATCTTTATTAACGACGCTCCAGGCACAATTTTATTACAAAACCGATATATAAGATGTTACTTTTTTGATATCACCTAGAGCATCTACACAAAAAAATGAGACACGTTTCAAGTAGACTTTATTTTTCCATATTTTATGACAATTATGTTTACAAATTAGTTATAAAATGAAAAATAGAAAAGAGATGTCACGTATGGGTATCAGTAATAGGTACATTGCTTAAAACAACTTCAGATAAGGCGCTGGGCTGGTTTCCAGTATGACAATTATTTCGTTCACGATATGCGATCTAATTAGGTAAGTATTTTATCTATATCACCATCTTAAGTAAAATAATGAGGATTGTGAGACAGCTTCCTCTTTTTCTAGCCGGTTATGCAGCATATCGCTACATCTGATTGGAGCAAATTAACCGCAATTGTAAGCTTGTAATATGAGTCTGAATAAGTAAAGTGATACACAGTTGTGCTTTTTACAAATTAATATTTAAATAAATGTAACTTGTACATCAGGTATGAAGCATACAAAAAAGAATGCTTTGATGAATGTTGTGATAATGCCAGAAAATAGTTTTACTACTGTTGATGGTTTAAATTTTGTCAGTATTGGAACTGTTACTTAGATTTATGAAGGCGGCATCTTTGTCGCCAACGATCCATTATCAAAGCTCATATTAAGTTGGTATCACAGTCTAACGAAATTATGCATTACAAAGGCCGTCCGAAATCACACTGAGAGCTCGGTATTCACTGATTAAATTTAAATTAATGATCATACAAAGTGAATCTAGTTTGATAGATCACGAAAGTTAGACAGATCTCAGCAGACACCGTAAATTAGACTTGATGTCGGCATTTATTACCGAAGGTAACAAATCGTGGCGTCAAAATTAATTTATTGAAATTGCAGGAAAATACATGGTTCAAAACTCGACAAAAAATATTAATGTTTATCAATCTGCAAAAATATCAAACTGACGCGCCCTGTTCGACATGATTTATCATAGCACTAATTAACAATAGTTGTCTTCCTAATACATATATCACGGAAACTGTGTCTAATTTCGGCGCAACCTTGTTAACGATAAATCTCAATTTGCTCGTTGGGAAAACACCATATCTATTGACGTTCACACTGATATCCTTTGTCAAAGTTCCCCCACTATAAAAACATGAATTTACCCCTAAAGTTGGCGAGAACAAGCAGAACTGGAATGGAAATTTCATGTTAAAGACGATAACTAATTTAAGGCCGCATCATGAATATTTAGATAAGCCTCGTCAACATTGCTATTTATTATGACTTTTTTCGCTTGATGTGCGCAAGCACGTTTTCATGCATTCCGAGTTTGCATCTAAAACGAACTATAATTAACAAGAAATTATAATAGCGCTATTGCAAAGTTTCTCGTTTCCGGCTTCTACACCGAAGTGTGCCAGTAAATTTGTGAAATTTTTGATAGGTCGTATAATTACTTCATATTTCACCGATATTGGCCAAGTTTAATGCCTCCCATGCGCTAGATATCATTTAATAAAGGAACTAACTACGGATTTAATTTTTGTACTTGCGGTGAGAAAGTTTAGACAAGTTGAAAAGCTTTACGGAGCATTGTGAAAGTTTTGGGAGGATTTGGCTTTAGGTAGTTAACTTATTGACAAAAAGAAGATTTTAGAACTGTTTTATTACAATTTTGAGAACTAACTTTTATTATGAGTATATGACCTATCGGTTATATTTATTTGTCTAAAATAAAAAACAAATGTTAGTTTGTTAGTCAAACTCAGCCATCAATTCTATTTTTCTTGTACCGCACGCTTCAAAAATTTCTGGGCGAGAGAAAACATCGAAAACGTGTAATTCTTAGAGGTTTTGGATTTTATCATGGGCTATGAGTCATATCTGCGCAAGGGACGAATATCGGTCTCAAGTAGGTGCTGCAAACCGATCGGAAACATCGTTATTCGTTACGTTAGTTTCGTCTCTCTCTCGTCAATTTGTACGGATATTTGAATTTGAAAGTAGTCGACGTTTTCAGTTTTATTTACAGATTTTTCACTGGTTTATCGCTCCGCCTTCGCGCAGAAATTTCCAAGGTCACAGCCCATGAGAGAATCCAACACCTCTATCATAGATTAAGATTCACACAATCTAATTTTTGCGTTTAGAATTATATTGAAATTCTACAGTGTCGAAAGGATGGAAATTTATCTAATCTTACTAATGGTGATTTATGCATATAGGAGTCGTTCTCAAACCAAAATTGTTTCTGATTTTGCTGAAACTGCTGAAACACAAGTATACCACCTCTATTCGCTACTTTATAACAGTCCGCTCATTACGACTGTCGTAATAATGATTTTACAGTCGGATGATGCAAGTTAAGGGATTTTTTTCATGTTTAACTCTATAAACTTTTATATTTATTGTGGGATGTAACGTTACTGTATCCGACGAAAGGACACTCGTTTTTGGTTGACCAACTTCGAGCTTTTTATGTAATTCTGCATTCTGCCGTAACAGATGATCCCAGCGGATAGTTGCTTTTTACCTCAGTTTCTGATACCCCAGGATAAATTACAATACCAAAATAATAACAGAATTTTTTAGGTGCAAGTTACCCGTTGCTTTAGCTTTCGTTGTTTGTCCTTCTCCCCTATGCTTCACTTGCTGGTCACGTGTTCAACTGAAAAACAGAAAATGAGGAACATGCTGTTTATATTGATTATTATCAATATTCACTTTTAATATTTTGCTAAAGAAAAACATTACACAATTACTGTTGTCTGTTCTCATTTGACAAGTATGTAGTTAACAATGCTATTAATTAAATTTGACATGTTTATCCTTTGTACAGATGTTGCATTTGGAGAATTAATTAATTAGCGATCATAGTGCTGTCGCTGTATTCATCTTTTTTATTATTTGAACACTGGATAAACGAAATATGAATAGCTATTTATGTAACAAGTCCATAATGTGATGCTTTATTGGATGAGTCGAGTTTATGAACGAGCGAGCGCAGCGAGCGAGGCCATAAATAGAAGAGTCCAGTAAAGCATCATTATGGACGAGTTGCATACGATATTTTATGTTCGACTGCATTATTTGTTCAAATTACAAAAAAATAACAGTGACATCTATGAGGTAAATGTAGAATGACAGCAGGTTTGCGACTTTATTTATTATAGTAGTATTTATTATTTGGAATAATAAATATCGGACTAGCCCGATAAAGTGGTAGTTTATGGCCTCAAAATAACGTCATAAACCATCTATATTTGTCACAGTCGAACATAAATTTACTTATTTATTTTTTATTTATTGGGTATCTTTTTTTTCGAAAATTCAAAAAGTTAGATACTCAAGGAAAAATACTCGCATAAAAGCAATTAAAAAATGCTCAAAATGTCTTCCTCAGTTGTCGTTGGAGAACTGCACCCTCCTTTAAAAAAGTATGTGTTAATCGCCGGACTTTCAAGAATACTTTCATCACTTACGTCACTGGGGCGATTCGAAGAAAATCTAAATACTCTCCAATATTTAAACGTGAGGATAAAATATGAGGCCCAGTCAGACGATCTTCAACAATTCTTGTCTATATGTTGATTGAATGTTTTCCCTGTTATTGATGCATTCAGCATCCATCATCCACGCATTCCTGGACTAGATGAGGATTTTCGTCAGACCATTCATGGGTGTGTGTTATGAATGTTGAGCACATCTTCAGGTGTAAGGCCTGCTTCGTATGTGGTTAATAAAGACTCAAAAAATTTAGTTCCTATCAATTATTGGTATTATTAAGCCATTGACAGAAAGTTACCCTACTGGGTGGACCTCCACGCTGAAAAGTCTAACACATTCGATGTTGTAAAAATGTAATCCTTGTTCATGCAGAATGCAATAAACAAATGTGGAAACACCGACGCCTAAAGCAATTTAGCCAACAGCTTGTAAAATTGCACATTTAATTTCCCGAACTTTTGTGGCAATTTGTAAGGTGCTTAAAATTTATACGTGGACTTCCATAGCATCCTGTATTGATTTTCGCATCTGTAATATAAATTAATATTGACAGTTAAATAGCGAAGTGTATATTAATAATACAACTAAATTATTTGCAATAACCGAGGCGTTATGGACTAATTTAATTAAAAGAATAGTATTTATAGGCGCTTCGTTACCTATCGGAATATCTATTGCGTTACCAGCCCGATTGGTGTGATTAGCAAAATTCCCAAAGTCATAGCTGCTTTTCTTAAGCTGTCGAATCCCGAGCTTTTTCTGGCCATTGTTTCAGGCGTTCGAGTGCTTCGCATTTGGCGAATGAGGGCAGCAATTTAGTGACATTACAGCACCACGAAGGATGAAAATTCTCAGCTGTGGCAGAGGGTTACATTAAAGACTCCATTAAAAATAAAATTGATGCAGTGCAAGTTTTTTCATCCGAGGTAGTTTCAACGAGTGGTTGCTCCAGAGTTGTACGGAGTGAAAAAACAATAAATATACAGCATTCACGATTGTTTCAAATTCGGACTGTCTATGAAAATCTGACATTTTAGTTGGCCATACAATCATATCGCGATTTGGCATAGTAAATCTATTTTAGATTTATGTAATTAAATTGTACTAAATCAAATGCGGAATTGACAATGAGACGAATATTTAACAAGGAAACGTCATATGACAGGACCTGACGCCAACCTAACAAAAAAATATCTTGGCCTGCTGCGTGTTTAAAACAATCGTAAACGGCCATGGCCTCCCATTATGCCAAAGCAACGTGAATGCATTTTACAATGACATAGTACGAGTATTCTGAAATATGTTATCATTTTGTCAGTACTTACCTTTTTTTTAAATTTGATTTTGTAGGTATTTTTTTACCTTATTATGCCCCAAGCCCCAAAAGAAAGAAAAAAAAGGAAAAAATACATATTTTTAGAACTACATGACATGGGTGAAAGTGAAGATATTTTAGTACCTGTTCTGAAATATTTTTTAAATATTTAAAATAAATCTTATTACGACTTTTTATTGGTCTGACGTAAGGTGTTGACTAAGAAATGAAAAAAATATTCATTACCGAATGGTTATTTATTGGTAATCTGTGTATTTAACAATTTGTCGTTCAATTTTTCAGCTAAGTTTTTTGTGGAGGTGTTGCTTGAGTCGCAACAAAAGGTCATGAAATCATTTCAACAGAAAAGAGCTGTCGATGAAGAACAAAAAATTGTAAAATTTTTTGTGTGAAACAATTTATCAATAATTTCTTCTACCTCCACCACATGAAACTTCCCGTTAACATTGAGTAACACAGTCCAAAATAATTGATATTATTTATGATATATATAAAACCAGAGAATGTTGCAACAAGAATCATAAAAAGTTCATCACTCTGCGCCAACACCTACATTTTCTAATGAAATCTAGATTATATATCTCTCTTTTATTCACTCCAGTTTATGTTCTGAATGATCTCGACTTACATATATGGTTACTAACCGTATTACTGTTATGAAACGTTCAGTTCTCAAGATTCAAGAAAATTTAATAATACGTTTGTGAAGAGCACGACAGTGTTTTGGATATTTGAATATTTAACTCCAATAAAAACCGAACGTCTAAAAAATGCTAAGAGGTCGCTTCTCAGCAATAAGATTTTATCGTTTTATCGACGGCAACGCAATAAATTGATGGACCATAAAGAATTGAGCACTAAAATCTCCAGTTTAACGATTAATTTAAACAATTCTCACGTCGGTACTATTAGACGTTTTAAAAATCAATTTTATAGATCGTAAATCATCAAAGTGAATCCTTAATGAACGTACTGTATTTTATGACTTGAAATTAACACGACACTCTCATTAGTCCCGTTCCGACTCCAGCGTTTAATTAATATTAAAATTCAGTCTATACCAACCCAATGAACTAGATAATGTCATGTAATTGCGGAGATGCATATCTCCTGTGGTCTGGACCAGTCGAATCGTTGAATGTGTTCCTGTTTTGATAGTCCGTTTGATTGTGGTGGGCAGAAGAGTGACTTCACTTAACCTATTACAGTAAATAATTGCCGATAAATTTTAATTATCATGCCCGAGGATCGACTATGAATTATAGTTATTATTGGCCCAAACATACGAGCGACGGGATTTGATTTACGCTTGGACAAAATATCAAAAATACTGAACCTTCCTAACGTCCTTTAATTATTAATAATAACGATAACAATAATAGTGACAATAAATAATGTTCTTACGATTTTCCTAATTAATAAACAGTCATAAATTTCTTTCGTTTGGAACTAATTGGAGTCGTTTCGGGCAATGACTTCGTCAACTTCATAAATTTCATTTGAACTCAAACAATAGTGGCATATGCACAAAGAACCAATCACAATATTTTTATTTATATAATATTTATGTATTCGAACGCCTAGAAATACTGTTGCAAAGAATTAGGTAACTGTACATGTTTGCAAGTTTTCGCTGTCTTGTTGAAAGTTGTAAATAACCAAATTTATTTTGCAATGTTTATAATTTTGTAGCGGAGAACACATTTTGCGTTATGTTTCCAAAAAGGTAGAACTTTTTAAACAGTATTGTATCAATTCTTGTAATGTAAAAATGTTTCGTAAAAATCCTCAAATGTCCGCCTGTTTCAAGCCTCGGCGACGCCTCGGCCAGAAAACTCAAACTCGCACAAAAAATAATACTCGGTTTTATTAAGAAGAAATATGTTTTACTTTCCTTGTATGTATATTTTTTTTAATTTGGAGGCGCAGCGTAAGACCGGATTTTAATAGTATCAGTAGGTGGCTATTAAAAAAAAATCATACGTTATCCGAATTCGTACTGTTTTCAGATTTGTTCCGGGTGACTATTGTGCCTGCAGAAATCGGTCGGAAGATGGCCTTTGTGTGTCTCCTTTGTTATACAAATGCCGCCTTTGTGCAAGAAATGTCCTCTTTTGTAACAGGACTCACTACAGATAGCAGTCATTCGTTCTTCACTTCTTACACGACTTCTTACGACCGTTTCCCCTCTTAGATGTGTACTTCGCTGAACCGAAAGATTTATCTCTATTGTTGCACAACAATTTTTTTCATTTAATGATCATCAGCTGTATATTGACCTCCCATCTTGGTATAGCCCATTAAAAAACAACGATCTATCTAAACTTTCTTCGCAAAACTCGGAATTATTGCAAAGCTATAAAAAGATTTCGCCCATTTAGGATACATTATCATATTTTAGGGTCGATCTCGAAATTATTTTTTCTGATATTGCCGTTTTCTAATCTAATTTTTCTATAGCATCAAAATGGTTACACATGCTTTCGGAAACTGGAATAAAGCTATTTGAGTGACATAAGTAGATAATTTCACTGCTTTACTATTTTACTTGAGAAAATATTGATATATTTCACAAACATCTCCTTCTTTTTACATTTTAAATTTGTTCATTGAGTATAAGCCTATCTGCGACCAATAATTTAAATGAAACGATAAATTTAATTACCAGCTGGTTTTTACCTTCAACAAGTTATCAGAATTCCTTCCGTTGCAAATCTCCACCATATTTTAAATGTCAACAAGGACCACACAACTTCTATCAAACTATGCGAATTGTTATCATCTTAATATATTTCTGTACGGAACGTCATGTTTCTTTCTTTTTTTTGTGTTGATAAAATCGCTTAAGCCTCCTAAAGAATAAATCTTCCCCGTTAACGGATAACATTCGTAAGTTTGTCTTACGTTTAAAATATGGTGGAGATTACGTCGAAATTCCAGTTGTTTTTGATGCTCGTACTGCTGGTATTAAAATGCCTGTTATGGAATTTTAAAAACCATAAAATGTGTACTCTTCGTAAAAACTTGAAATGATGAAACATTACAATCTATCTTACACATAACTGTATCATATATTTTAGGAAGATTACAATGTAGGAAATATTTTAATCAAAATATTAAGGAGTTTTAATTTTAATGTAATTCGATATGAGGATTCTGTTAAATATAAATTCATGAGAGTTGCAGAAATGCACTAAGATTGGTTCTTGGACATGAAACTGAAAATGTTTTTTAATATCAATAAGGAGCCTTGTAAAATTGTTAACAGATTTTAAATAAGTATCGGGTGTTCATTTAAATTTCTCGTTGGCGTTGAAGAGTCGATTGTGAACGCACCACGGATTACGGATCAGCTGTTTAAATCTAACCTCACTGTTTGCGTTGTTTGTGTTTTTACTCTGCAGACTGACGAGTTCACACTCAAGTTTTCAACGCCAACTTTGAGGAGAAATTGACATGAACACCCTTATTTAACATTCTCTACTTTTTATTTTGTTTTTGATCTGGGCTGTTATTGTGTTAAAAATGATTGACTCTATTTTTTGTTACTACTTTACCAAATTGAATTCCCCAAATTTTAAAGATGACCTAATAACACCTGAGCTAAACGAGCCGACTACAGAAGAAAATTTTGTAATTTTGTAGAAACATTTTGAGTTCATTTTATTTATGATAAAATGAGATGAGATGAGTAGTGAGGATAGTATCAATAATGTGGTTTCAAAATATCAAAGCAATGTGCAGATTTAATTTAATTTATAAATGTCACAGTAATAATGTAAATTTCACCTAATGGCAAAAGCTTTACAATCAATTCCATAATTAAATACGTGATAATTAACAAATTCTATCTATCTCATATGTATTAAATTGAATGTGTATTCACAATTGAACAACTGCCACTATTGTCTGTGCTAAATAAAACCAGCGAAGCCAAATTTAGCCGTTTAAAGTGCCTTCTATTTTATCTATGTAAAGATAAACATCTGACAATGAAATATTTAATAAAATTTGCTACTGTTTCAACCAAACACAAGGTCAATTTTAAGAGTTGTTCTTACAGTAGGTACTCTTAGTGGTAACATGTAAAAATATCATCACAAACCATTAAAAAAAAACTAATTAATAAATAAACTGCTGCTTATTAAGCTGTTCAAGTATCCGTCTTGAGTAGCAACAACAAACTTGAGGATCGTTCGCAACAAATTTTCTGTGTCGATGAGGAATACATTTACATTCTACTGGACTACCATATAATTTCTTATGATTTCCTCTTTGATTACGGTTATTAACTTACCGCAAAAAAGCTCCAAACTGGCTTCGTCAACAAGGAGAGAATGCCCTTTTCAATATTTGTACTGTATGCTTTGCAGCGTATATAATTACAAATTTTTTTTTGAAAACTTTTAATACCATCAACTTATTAAGAATACTTTTGTAATTATATACAGGGTGCCGCAGAACCCCAGAGAAAAAAGGAAGTATTTGGGTAAATGCGATAATTTGAATTTTAAAGGAAAAAAGTTCTATCTCGAGTGGTAATCGAGAAAAGATATCCTAAACTTAACCAATCAGAGTTGAGCACCATCAAGGTAGGATGACTGCAATTTTCAGTTGCCGGGATTTCGTTCTAAATCTAAGTATTAACTTTTCGCTGATTGTTGCGATATCAATAATTAGAGGACGAGCTTCTGGGATTGATGAAATTGAAAATTTTATAACTCGGTTATGTGAGTTACAGAAAAATTTATTTTAGTTATTTTGGAGTCTCTTTTGCTGTCGGCACATCCTGTTTTCTATGGGGAGGCAGTTCTGGGATAGGCTGTATATAGTGAATATTTGTACTATGCACATAGTTGGAATTTGTTTAAGAACAATTTTTTAAAGTTCGGTTTTTTTCATTATTCATGTTTTTTAATACATATCTATAATAACGGGCCTTCAAATAAATTTATATTTAGAGCAACCTATGGAAATTCAATTGTTTGCAACATTTTTCCAGCGTAGAAAATGACACAAGAAACGTCTGACATTTTAACGAAATAAAATTAGGTTAGAAAATATGTATTTTAAATTTTTGTAGTGCATTCTCCCTATTCCCCCTCCACGGAATATGACAATGTGAAATTGGGCAAAAGCTTACTATGTAACCTGTGTAACTCCGGAGAATAATTGGTTACCTACAAAAATTACTTTACACTGCTAACAGAATTAGAATGTCGCCCACGCCTACTCTAAATATATATTTATTTGAAGGCCCGATATTTGAGTAATTTTAAAGAATGTTTTCTGACAACTAAATTCTTACGATTTTGTTGTCTTTGTCATCATGAAATACGTTCAACGGTATCCTAAAAGATAAATCTAACCACCACTCCTGGAAATGCGATTTTAGGACCTCTCTTAATTATTTAGAGTCCTTCGTAGACAATAAGTTCCAAGGACGACGTTTTTGGTCATATCATAACTTACCCGTTTGTGGTTGATTGTGAAAAACTTTTATCTCACAGTTCACAGTTACAGTTAAGTACTTACATATTTTATATTAATACGAAAAAATCCACTTTTGTCCAAGTTGAAATTTAAGACCCCACACTGTGATTAACGTGAACAACAAACAAGACATGTCACTTGAATAAAAAGAATCGAAAGAATGTACGTAAATATGGAGTAAATTACCACATTAGGACAGGCTAATTGTCGGCATTTTGTGCTAATCGCCACTTTTGTGTAACACTAGAATAGGATATTGTTATACCAGTTGCACAAGACCGTCTACCTATTGTCGAACGAGAGGGTTTAGGGCACGACGAGCGCAGCGAGATAAAATGAGTTACATTTTAGCCGATATAAAAGACCTGTTTTTTTTATCATTACTTGCACAGAACTGTGACTATGGACTTTTGTGAAATTCTGTTTGCAGTTATTCGAACTTAATGTAAGTTTTAAAATCAATACCAGAAAACATCTCCAACAAATAAAAGTTTACATCATTTCCGCTCGACCTGGAAATAGCGAAACTTGACTTCATTTGACAAAAAAGATATGTAACTTAACACCAAATTATTATCAATGAAAAGAAATTAATTCGTTTCACGAAATTCAAAAAGAAAAACAGAGTTCATTGTATAGAATAATATTTTACATAAGTCGCAGCTGTCATTTTTTAAAACCTTATTCCAAAATATCACATTTAAAAGCAAATATTTTTCGCATGAAAAGCAAATAAACGATGAAACAGGACATCCATCCAGTTCATTGTATTTCAAAACAAAAGATAACGTCGTTTGCGCTATTCTCCCAACTATACACAGAGAAATTTAATATTGGTACCCTTTTACCGTGTATTCTGACATAATTCAATTCTACTTATACGTAATGTGATCTCGGCTATCTTATTTATTGACGTGAACTAGAAAGATCTGATCCGATCAAGGTCGATTTTATTAGTCCAATTTCCTACGAACAAAAGCGTTGACACGTTATAATAAAGTCGTCCTCAAGCGAATTTCATCTCGATCTTATCGTTTCCCGCAGGGGATGCTTGCCTTGATTGGTCCTCCCTAATTCCCAACTAAAATAGTTAAATAATCCCAGGAGCATATACGAGAGGCCCTTATCCACCACGTTTAAGAGCTAGAATGTAGCCTTAAGCTTTGCAAGTATGGAATGGTTCTCGTCAACTAAGGTCACTTCAATCATGACAAACATACCTAATTTACTTTGATAACAAACTTAGAGTACAGTGCTATAACATAACCACCAGGTATTTTAGCTTTCTGTTATACACATAATATTTTTTGTTTAATTAACATCTTAATTGTACTAATTTTTCAATTCTATGAAACGAGCCGTAAAATATGACCAATCCTAACTGACAACAGCCACTTAAAAAAGATTAAAAATCGGAAAACTTTGCACTTGGCTTCATCACACTATTAATCTTTACAAGGTTAACTCTACGTCTTCCATTACATCGTAAACAACAACCGTTGCCTTAAATCTTTTCCAACGTTTTGATGTAAGTTTTTTTATTTTAGACCGAAGTACGCCTCTTCCTCGACCACCGGAAGACGAGGACTCATTTCCTGTGATTTGCGACCGAGAATTGCATTCGTTGCACAGGAATGTGCCTGCTCTTCGACGGAGAGACGTGGATACGGCCACCATTAGGCAACATTATTATCCTGAAGGTAACGAGAAACGAGCCGAATAATTCCAGAGTTATTGAAAAAATTTGTAGGAGGCTGGGGTTGGTTGGTGTGCGGTGCAGCCTTCTTAGCCCACCTTCTTACTTCTGGCTTCCAATTGGCGTTTGGACTATTATATTTATACACCATTAAGTTCCTTATTAGAAAAAACCAAGACAAGGATTTCTACGTGATGGCGACAGGTAAGATGTTATATGCTTGGTCGTGCCAGCTTGAAGGTCTTCCAATTGTAAAGACAATAGGATGTTGATGGTTACTTTTGTTTGAAGCTTTTAAAAACAGAGTTTATGAAATTGTACCCATATGGATGCTGTAACGGTTTAATAGGCGGTTCAATACTTGAACCACGCCTCTTGGAATTAATTAACATAGTAAAAGTACAAATGGAAACCAGTGGCGTAACGATAAGAAACTGAAAATATTTTCGTCAATCTAACTGGTTTCTGCATAGGTGTAAGATTGAGATCACATCATTAAGTGTATTCTATCATTTTATTTGCAAGAATTTCACATTGAGAATATAATTTTTACAAGATCATCACTCAAAGAAATGAGACATTTTTTAGCATTTTGAAATTGAAAACAGTTTATACATACTTGCTTGTACGGATTTATTTGTCTTTCTCTTGATGAACATTCATGTTTATAACGTTTCTCTTTAAATAACAAAAATCTAGCACAAACACAATCCTTAAACAAGTTACAAAGTGGTAATTTGCAAGAGAGTTGCAAGTTTGGACGTAACTTTTAAGAATTTGAAATTTAATTATTCATTAAGTTAAGAAGTTCTCTCTATTAACGACGACGTAGAGTCATGAGATTTACTTCTTAGCGTAAATATGTAGATATGTACCTACGTTTTGTGTGATATAAACTCAAAGTAGTAATAATAATAAATGAGCACATCCTAAAACTGTGAGATTTATATTTGCCGTTCAAGATCGCCTTATGAATACTAAAAATTATAAGAAATGCATTATTAGAGATCATACTAGGAATAACAATGGTTGTAGAATCTGTAAATGTGCAAATGAAACAATATAACATGGTATTTCATCATATTTGGGTTTAGAGCAGAGTAAGTACAAATATTGGCATGATTACGTTGGTAAAACAATATATGTACTCCAATTTAGCAACAAATTACAAACTAATGGAGAATTCCGAACCATATTATTAGTATAAACCAACAGTTTCCTTGAAAATGATAAAAGTATAATTGTGGCAAATCGACCGTATATTGTTGTCAATTAAAGAAAAAATGATTATGATTTGACCACTGATGATTTCAAGGACTGGTATTATAACGTGTGATCGAATAAAAAAAATCGAGTTACCTGGATTGTGCTATTCTGATGCTTTGATTGGTTCAAACCACCATTTTCACCTACTCTGTTTTTTTTTTATTAGATCGCACGGTATTTATCAAAGAACGTAAAACAGAATTCTTATCATATTATTTGAATTTTTTTAACATAGAACAAGATGACACTACAAGTGCGGTTACATCGTCCTCACTTTGGATTTATTGCTGGATGGGGCCATATTAAAGGAAAGTATCGGGTGTTCATTTATTTCTGGTCAAAGTTGGCATTAAAGAGTCGATTGTGAATGCACCACTCGTGTAAAAACACAAACAACGCAAAAACTGAAGTAAGATTTAAACAGCTGATCCGTGATCCTTAATCCGTAGTGTGTTCACGATCGACTCTTCAACGCCAACTTTGACTGGAAATTTAAATGAACATTCAATACATAGTATCGGGTGTTTTTTTTTTAATTTCACCTCATAGTAGGCGTTGAAGAGTCGATTGTGCAGGTTACGGATCACGGATCAGATGTTTAAATCTTACGTTTTACACGAGTGGTGCGTTCACAATCAACTCTTCAACGCATACTACGAGGTGAAATTAAAAAAAACACCCGATATATTGTACATCTTAACACAATTTTACTTACACCAGTTTCTATAATAAATGTTATCATTACTTGATAATAATATCGGTAGTGATAAATTAATCCGGTCTAATTGCCGTGTCGCCGGATGTGTCCCGAAAGGAACATACTACTAATAATAAATATTTGGTTTGGTGTTTGCATTCGGATCTGGTACTTTGAGTAGATGATTATTTGCCCATTGAAACTAGATGGAGTCTTGTTCTGTCTTGCCAGGACCTCCTGGAAATGTCATAGTATGTTGAAATACTTACGCCTACGTGGATTTGTATTTACGTAACAGATTACATGAATTTAGAGGAGTAAGTTATAGAGACAGGTTCTGCCATTTTGACAGTATATCATATTTTTTAGACAGCAAAACAGTGATTCTGTCTGATTTTGGTCTAGTTAATAATTTATCGAGATTTGTAATTTAAGAGACCTTAGCTTTTTGTTCCTTTTAGCTCGGAGCAATTTCTTGTAATTAAATTGTGATATACCTTTTAGAGCTTTACCTTGTTGAACGAACGTAACTCTTGATAACAAGCGTGCTAATTATAAAATGTAACTAGTACTCTCTCTACTCTCTATAAAATTGGGTTGCGAGCATAGTTGCTATAAAAAATGAGAAATAAATGACGTTAAACAAATTTATGGAATCACGTTTTTACTTCTATAAATAAAAAATGATTTATCAATATAAATTTTTCTTCCTAATATTTTAATCCAATAACCAATATAAAGTAGAATCCTACCACACATCAATACGTCACGAAGTTTCATTTTGCAAGAAGAACTACAGTCTATCATATCCTTATCCTTATATTTTATGAACTTTCTTGTTAAAGTTCCTTAATCCGCACAACATACCTACGGGTTCAACGATTTTTGTTTTTGCATTTTTAATACACTAGGCAAAAATGAATAGGGAATTTTTCCTTTTTTGATTTTTTTGTAACTACAGTTTAAAATTTTAATGATATGTGTTAGAAAAAAATTTATATACACATTAAATGTAATGTTTCAAGTACATGTAACATTTCAAGTTTATCTAGTGTTTAAGAATACGTGGGAGGACTGGGGCAATTATTTTGCTTTCCAAGAAAAATTGTGGAATTCCCTATTCATTTTTGCCTAGTTTATTTATTTATTAAACAAATGTATATGTTCTTCTAATATTTTGTTTGATCATTTATACAGGGTGTCCCAAAATAATAGTTAGATATTTATTGTATAAGTGTTTTAGATAGCGTTTTATCCACGCAAGAATGTTTAAACGCGAGACGATAGTCGAGAGTTTCATTTTCTTAAGTGGATAAAACGCGACTAAAACACGAATGCAATACAACGGTTTATCCACAATCACACTCATTTAGAATCAGAATCGCCGGAATTTCATCTGATTTTATCAAAAAATGACTCAAAAATCATTTAAATTAATTAAAAAAATATCGGGAGGTGTTGAATGGTTGCTATTTATTTTCGATTGTTTATCGACTCCATTTGTAAAAATTTGTGAAAAATGCAAGAAAGTTATTCTGTTCCTGAGATAATAATCCTTGAGGAAGCTGAAAAAGCAACTCTCCAACTATTGCCTGCGAAGTCCAGGGAACATTATGAAAAAGTATTTTCTGAATTTAATGAATGGAAAGAAAAACGGGGGGTAATGACAATAAATGGGGAAGTGATTGATTCAAGATTGTACTTTTCATTATCCCACTAGTAGAATCAATTAATTTCATTATTCTACTAAGTAGTGGATTTAATTATAAGGTGATTGTGGATAAAATATTTAAACAGACTATACCAATACAATTAGTTGATGCACTGTTAGCAAACATTGATACAAACAATTTTACTTGGCGGATTTATCGGTTTGAACCAATTAGTTTTCCGATGTAGTAGAAATACACAATTTTGCAAAAAAGTCAGCATCTTTTGGGACGTTTAAAAATACCCCTTATGTTATAATTTTCTAGCTATTTATTAAACTAGTGTAAAAAGTGCATATTTAAGGCATATATGTACTCGCTACGCTTGTTTCGCAATTCATATAAGTGCATTAAACCCCCTTTTCACACGAGTATCATACAGAATTTTTTACGAACGTTCCAATATTAAAAAATATTTAAATATTTTGACGTCTCTTTGAATAATTAATTCTGTAAAATGTCCAAAGTACGTCAGATTCTGAATTCGTAATCAAACCATCTCATCACCTGTCCTCGGCGATAAGTATCAATGACTGCGCAACCTGTGTTGTAAATATATACCGGATGTGCGAGCGAAAAGTTCGAATGGGTTTAATTCTGGTGCTTAAAAAAAAAGGAATGTGAGTCAGTGCCCAGTGCATATGCGAAGGTAAATACGTGCAGTTTTCACGTAATTGTTTCGCTCAGACCCACCCCACCTAATTCTAATGGCTCCTTGAATTTTTAATGACAGATTTTGAAAAATGATATTTTTTAAAATGTCTGTATAAAAGAAGAATATTTAACTTTATAATTTAAAAGTAAATATTTTTATTGGCTTTGAAAACTTAAAATAGCCTGGTTTAACACCAGAAAATGTTCAAAATATTTTTAATGAATACAACAATGACAGTGGTTAAATAATAAGAAGTGGCCATTTTGAACACATTTAATTTACTACCTAATTTTTTTCAAACTTTCAGATCTTGATATTTTTTTTGTTTATTAAATACTTTTCTGTCCTATAGCCAATTTGATTTTTATAACCGATAAAAATATTCAATTTTTCACATTTCAATGCCGAATATATATTTCCGAGAAAACTCAATCATTCCTATATTTTTCATAGTAAATTAACATTATTTTAAGAAAACAATAGCACCAATTACCTAAATATTATCGAGTGGAAATTTCAACACAATTAAGGTTCAAATAACTCGGGAAATTTTGTGTTCATTCAACTCTTTTAGCTAACAAAGTTATAAATCACGTGTCGTAAGTAATTTGGATTTTCAGTTAGGTGTCTAACCAACAACTGCTCCAAGTTTTTTCCCATAATGATTTTAGTTAATTACTGACTGGTAATTATTTATGTTTTAAGATAAATCAATGTCACTATGCATTTTAAATTTTACTAAAAGTAGGCTTTGTAGACAATTACTTATTGCAAAATTTACGCAAGCTTTCAAAAATATATTAATTACTTAATGGTAAGAGCCAACTTATTTTTTATATCAAACTATGCGGAGCTGTAAAGGTTTTAAATTAAAACTTTTCAACTTCAATTTAAAAAGTTAATTTCGAATATTACTCAGTTAATTTTGTTCGTCAAGCATTCTTTTCATGACTATGATATTTCAAAATGTGGAAATAATAGGACAATAGTGATAATTTGTTTCAACACTCAACATAAAACTGTATTTAATTATCTAAAAGTCATGTCATATGCATGGTTATCCACGAAATTGCACTAATTAATCGTTTAAATTAATCTCAGGAAGAAGTAGTATATTATATTATAATAATAAATACCCCTGAGTAGTGGCGTAAAAATTATCTTTACCTAAAAGCAAAACAGACTATTTCCCTCAGAAAATTTGAACCAATCATATTAACGCATATCACAGAAATCACCTAGCAACGGACGAATATCAGAATATTCATGCACCATGAAGATACCCGGGTATTTGCACATTTGCATAGAGTGAATATTTTTGACATTTTCAAAACATTCGGGCTTTTAATTATCGAAATGCATTTATTTTATCGTGAAATTTCTACTATGTATGTATAAAAATTGCGGGAAATTTTCTTCGTGCACTCGTAAAAATATCGCGTATTTGGCATGCACTTGGGATATAACTACTGAATATTTTATACATACAACTACTTTAAGCAAAAAGAAATGAAACAAACAATGAATCCACTCCGCGCAACTAAACGGTCTATCAAATTTTATTAAATGACGTCGAAGAGAACTTCGTATCAACTGAGGCTGCCACCTTTTCTTTCAAATAAATTGGAATCTGTCGGTTTAGTTGTATAAAATTCAAAATATTTCGAATAGTCAACATAGTGTAACTAGAGGTCACTTCCACAAAGCTCTACTCCAGTAGGTATTCAGATTTTGATCTGTGTCTCTTATGACTCGTTGAATATTGCAAAGACTCTTGCTTTGACAATGAATATATTTCGCTTTTGTTGTTTCAACTACCTCTTCACTTAATTAACCTCTTATGTGCCACAACACCAAGAGATTGTGACTACCGTTTTAATCTTACAAACGCATCAGCAGCAGTTTGTCATTTTTTATTTGTTGCCGGTTTAGAAAAGCTCTAGTGTTCTATGGAAAATCATTATTTATAATTAATTCTAAATATGTAGTATAGCTAGCTGACTACCAATAAAATTTTAAAAATGAAAATAATTGGGCTGGAACGCAGCTTATTGTGTAACCTTTCTCTCATAGAATTGTAAATTGGTGGCTTTGCCCAATTCTTGTTGGCAATTTGACGTCAATCTGGATTTCTTTCTGGTTTAAACGTCATCGTTTTGCGCTACAATAAAAAAAGAACCAGTTGTTGCCCTTGTTTTTAAAATGTTGGCAACCTATTAGCACTAGTCAACTAATAGTTATTTACGAACCGAGTGCGAGAAGACATTTTTCGCGCATGAGCGCATTATTTGAGGCATGAGCACCGAATACGTCTCCTCGCATCGAAGTTTGTACAATATTTTTTGAAACGAACATTATGTCTGATTTGTCGTGGACCCTTTGTGAATAGAGGGCGCTTGTCGATGCGCTTGCCAAAGTATCACTCCTTCGAAATTTACAACATCCAAATTCAAGAAATGGCGTTTTATAACCCAGATTTTATTACTATCAAGTCAAATTATTTTCAGAATGATCAAAAAGGCGAATGCTTTTTGGATGATCTTGAAGCACTAGTGCGCGAAATCTAGGTTCGCGGTCGCGAAATGTCATTTTGAAGGTAGTGAGTTCAAAAAAGTTATTGAGATAACTGTAATGGGTGTAATATTTCAACAATTTCTTATAACTGTGACTCTGTCTGCTAACGATGTGTAACGCATCACTTTTTCTACAAATAATCTATTTTCAAATACTATAGACTAGACTAGACAATTAAAGAAAATGGGCGTTGCCAATCTACATAGGTATATATTTCTGACGCAATTAGCTTCTTCATGTTTTAATTTTAACCATGGTTACTAATTACATATATAATTTAGTATACCTAAAATAAAATTATTATTCTAAAAGATAAGTGGCAGAATACATTAGCACATTTTTCCATAACATCCATTAATCATATTTTGGGTAAGTTTACTTTGCATTAACATTTTATTTTAAGATTAAAATACATAATTTAATCTACAATATAATTTGATGTGGCATTATTGAAAGAAACGAAAAACAATCGATACACGGAGGTCAATAATCTGGCTGATACCGCTTCGTTACGCTACTGATGAAAACTGTATTAACAACTCGAAAAAAATTAATTATAATGGTACTGGCATCACTCATAAAAATAGGTATTTTAATTAGAAATTCTATCTAAATAACTCGCTTTTTCTTCCACTAGACCGATCTGCTTTAATTACGATTTTTTTTGAAAATCGTTCACATTCGCACGTGTTCCTTTCGAAACCATCACCAATTTTCCTTCGCATCTCCTCCATTTAGATCCATTAACCGCACACACCCAAACAACACCAATAATAATAAAAATTATCATAATAACACGTTACATTCCAAACTATGATTATTGGTTACAACCGGGCATTTACATCCATTCGGACCACTTTTTTCTTCGAGGCAGGAACAAATCGAGGCCACATTCTCTGCGTAATCGGATCCTGCATTTAAATATCCATTTTGTTGCAGCCTGGCTGGGAGCTTTGTGCTTATGTGTCTCGTTTCTGACCGCCCCTCTGATCGTAGCGGTATGCAGAAGAAAGTCCACCAGACTGGCGGCTGCGTTCGGCGGGCTGGTGACGGCTTTGGCGTGTCTCTTCACGTCATTTGCAATGCAATTCCATCAAGCTCTGCTCAGCTATGGCGTTGTGCTGGGCCTCGGTGCAGGGGTGGTCAGAGAAACATCCGGACTGATGCTGGGACATTATTTTAAGAAAAGGAGAGAATTTGTGGAAATGGTGACGCAAACTGGAACGGGAGTTGGAATCGCTTTATTTTCAGTTCTTTACAAAGAAGCAGTCGGGTAATTATTTTCACATTATACTCGTAAACATTAATGACCAAGTAACAGGCAGCACAGCATTCAACTGGGTTGCCAACTACAATCTGTACATTACTTTATTAATTTGTTGTTAAGATCGTCGTTGTTATTAATTTTATACGACAATTCCACGCTATTGACCCAGCCTTCTCGTCACTGACCGCCGATGGCCGAACTGTGTCGAAATTACACAAAATCAAAGGTCAATCAATTCCATCTATTTTACAAGATAAGGTTCTACAAAAAGTTGACAGACAGTTGGTCGCTCTGCACAACTTTAATCACCAATCTTGTTTTATTTAATTACTACCGTAAAATGGTGACAAAAGTTCAATTTAGAGATACCTATAGCAACACAAAGACATAATCACCTTTTCCACTAAGCAGCTAACTTAATCTGATTTAAACCAATCATTTATAATTGATTGATCCGATTACTGAAAATGAACAATAATAAAAGAGACTAGGCGGAGAGACTCAGTGTTACGCAATAATTGTGTAAAATTTTAACACGTGTCTTTTGACTGCCTCCAACGAAGAAGAGAACTAGGGAAAACTAAAATTAAATATCTACACAACAATATTGAAAAGTGTGATGGTAATCAATAATCATGAACTAATTTATTTCGTTAAATCTGGTTAACCTCTGGTACCATATTGAAAACTCTATTACTTTGAAACACTCACCAGAAAGCATTACGAGTAGGTATTCCATAGATTTTTAGAATTCTGAACATCATATCTCTTGCTGTTAAACGAAGATAGAAATTTAATAATAGTAAAAGTAGATAAAATGGAAAATATCCATTCACATTATTTTCTGTAAATCCGAATTGGATGAGCATGTTGTACACTAGCAAGAAACTGCTGATAGGGAATAGCTATTTTCAGTACAAGTGAGCAAAGTAGTGCATTTAATCACGAGTACGGAAGTTGGGCGTCTGAGCCGAAGGCGAGGACCCCAACCGTACAAGTGATTAAATGCACGTTTGCTCATGTGTGTTGAAAACATTCACTTTGCTCACTAGTGAGAAAATATTTTTTCCTCACTAGTGATTCAATTGCCATCTTTGCTCACTATTTTCAGTGAACAAAAACCACTGAAATTCAATGATCATGGAAAAAATATTTTTTCTCAAAAGGACTAGAAAATGAAAGAACAGCTCATCAGAAGGCAGATAATTAGTGTACAACTTAAAAAATTATTAAATGGCGAAATACAGTTACTTCCTCCATCTTTGTACTTTAATTTGAAATAAGAAAATGTTTAGCACCATAGCTGAGCAGTACGATGATTGTCATAAAATTTCATACCGAAGATGATGGGGACACTACAGTTATGAAAGAAGCAGGTGGGTTATTAAGTTGAAACAATACATCCTTCTTAGCCATTCTAGTGTGTTTTTGGCTAAGTATCCTGTCCGGTGGCTGAAAGACTTCATAAATTTACCTTGTCTACCTTTGGAGTTTAAAAAACTGACTTCATAATTTTTCCGTCAAACAAAATTTCAGTCTTTAGAGGAGGAAAATTAACATATTGTCACTATTTTTTACAGTCAACAACACGGCAGGGACAAGAATCACCTTCCAACACCTAGAATATGTGTTGGTTTTAATTTAATATTTTTTCATTTTACAATTAGGAGATTATATCATTAAGAATAGAAGTGAGACTTTTTGTGCTAAGCCCAGAGATTGAAGACCGAGACGAAGCCGATTGGGATAAGATCCTGCATAGAGTTTGCAGCGATCTGCGTCAATTCTGGAGGCGTGCAATGCATTTGCGCTTCAATGGCATCAGACACACTTCAATTATTCGCTAAATATAAAAAAATTATCAAAACGTGACTAGCAAATGATTACAACTTACTGTTTACTTTCTAACACCGAACGACCATTTTGCGCTATTTTTGATTTTCACATCTGACATCCATGGACACGCCCACACAGGGCGACTCCTGTTACACCATAGTGGAACTGGTTAAATGTTGGGTAATTTTTTCGTTTTTACCTTTTTTTGGAGATTTTTTTGAATAGGGATAATTTAATTACTAAATATTTCGTCCAATTGATAATTGTAATTGATAAATAAATCGTGACAAATGCCTCAAATAACTTTACATTTAACTTGGTCGAGCCGCCTGTGGACACTTCTACTCCTAGGACTTGAAGTATTTCTACTCTGCTCACAAAACAAAATTCCCCTTTGCCTGATTTTCGACAGCTTGAAAATAAACAATGTACTGTGCCACTTGTATTTGTATTTTATTGCACATTTATTTCTACCATTCTCTTCTTAATTCAGAAATAAATATTACTACCCCAAGTTTAATCAAAAAGCTCAACTTATGATGGAAAAAGGAATTCACAAGCAACGTACAATTGTTTTTTATCAGGATTTAAGGCAATTCGTGGAAGATTCGATTAATTTGTATTTTGAGCTACTGTTCAAGAGGTCTATGCTCCACGCCAGATTGGTTTCTAAAATCTAAAAAAGAAAACCACGTTATATTTTTGTAGAATTTTATGTTTAGGTAGAAGATCAAGCTAGCAAAGGAAGTTTAGAAATCTCTTTACCCTTATTACGTCATCTGAAGTAAATCAATTTTTATTAACAAGAGCCTTCTGAAATTGTTCCGTGGGTCTCAAAACTAAAAATGACGTTTTGCGGACATCAATGCATTTCTGTGACACCATTGATACATCAATAAAAGATGTGATGTAATTGCCTCAGAGTTTTCAAAACATCATACAGTGTGTCCAAAAAGTCTGGAAACACCCCAATAAAATAGAAACGAATGAGTTTCGAGAAAGACGCAAAAACTTTGAAAGAGTTATGATGTCATCAGAGGTTTTTTTAAATGGCAACGTCGCATTTTTACTACCGTTTTTAATAGATCTTTTAATTGTTTACCCGACGGTCGAAAAAATTTTCAATTTACATAAGAAATTTCCTGAAAAAAACTATTTTTTTTTAATAACAATAACTTTTTCAAGGTCATCGAAAAGACCAAAAAGAAAATATCAGCAGAAAGCTTTTTTAAAACACTAATTGACCTGTCTTTACATTTTTTTTTTCAAAAATTATGCGTTACGTTTTCACTTGGGTGTTTCCAGACTTTTTGGACATACTGTATATGATTATTATAAGTACACATGCCGGGTCACAAAGTTTTTAAAGCGCTTCGTACGTGGAATATATTTACATGTTAAAATGAAGTTGTTTACTGCTTGTGAAATTTGCTGTTGTTTTAAATTAACAAAAATTCTGTTAATTATGCAGGAAACTGGGATGGCGGTTAGGTCTCCAGGCGATCACCGGCTTGCTATCTCTAGCATTTTTTCTGCCCGTCGTCTACAGGTCGGCTAATTTGTATCATCCTCAAAGACGTGCCATAACCCATTTAAAAAATCAACGAAAAAAAATGAAAGAGAAAAAGACTCACGCCAAAGCAAAGAAACCACCTATGTTTGATTTTACACCTTTGAAGAGCCGAGGATTAAGGGTGATGATGGTAGCTTGTGCCTTTGCCGCCTTAGGAATCTATGCTCCAGTTTTTTACCTCGTAAGTTATAAGTTCTTTAATGAAATCTGTCCTAACATTAGATTCAGGTATATCAAGGATACAAAGAGGGACTTGAAGACAGTGCTTTAGTGCTGTTACAAACTTTTATGGGATTTGCCTCGGCTTTGGGATGCGTTGGATTTGGCTTGGTGACAGTAAGGCCAAGTTCACAATGTTTAATTTCGAGACAGTATTTGTGTCAAGCGGCGATGGTCGGAATCGGTAAGAAAAATAATTGCATTGGTGTTTCATTCAACTTAACATTGTAGGTGTCTCTCTTTTGGCTTTAAGTGCCGTTCAAGGGTACCATGGGTATGTTTTGTTTGTTTGGCTGTACGGTACTTGTTTAGGAGGTTACACCTACTCCTTGAAGATGTTTGCGTTAGAACGAGTGCGCGGAAGGCACTTTACCAAAGCGTGGAGTTTTATTCAAGGTGCTAAATCTTTACCCGTTCTTCTTGGGATTCCAATTACTGGATACATTAATCAGACGTACCCCAAAGCAGGATATTATTTTAGTTTTGCCACTACCATTGTAGGTACGTATTTAGGTTTTGATCCAGATTAAGTCAGTTGAAGGAGTTTTGTAGGTGCCAGTTTAATGTTTTTGGTGGGCACGAGGAAAGACCACATCAACAGTAACACCAACAGTTGTAACTTGAACAACTGCACTATTGCGAACTTGAACGAATGTGTTTGTAATTTGGCTCTTAACTACAACAACGTCTGCACACCCGATTTGCAACCTTACAATTTTTGCCGACAAAGCAACAACCATTACGAGAGGTTGTTCAATTTCAATCACATGGACCGGACAGACTTCCACCGACATTCCTTCCGGCATTCAATGCAGCCAACCCATCATTATTTGCCTAAGAGTCTCAGCTATGCGGCCAACATCGACAGGTCTCCATACCAATATCCGGTGCATTATCATGATTACGTGAGAATGACCACTCCGAAGCCAAGCAGAAATGCCTTAAGGCCAAGCAAGAGTGTTCCTGAAGGACTGGCTCGGTGGGAACACTGCGGCTCTTATAGAAGACCGATAATTAGAAACGTTCAAGTTATCGAACAAATTACTACTTCGGTGTAACCTAACGGTTTCGGTGCTAATTCTAGTCATTTTAGTCGCCCGTTTTGGGAGTTGAACCGCTCCTGGACAAGGTTTTAGATCAGAAAGTATTAAACACTCTGATAATAATCAGATGGATCTTCTAAACTTAAATACATTTTCATGAGATGAAATTAGTTTTTAATTGATTGCTGTTAACACAAAAGACATTTTTTGCATGCCCTTAAATGACACTGAAAACAGAGTAAGTCGATAGCCCATGTTTATCCAATTCCTAGACTTTCTGTCATTTTAAGTTTTTTCAAGACATGACACAGGGGTTATATTGTAACAAAAACTGAAAATATTATTTCGCGAAATTTAAACAAATTAGTTATTTGAAGAATTTTAATCATTAGGGGTTCTTATTTAGATTACGTTTTGAAATAACTTAGCTCGGCTTACTCCGTTTTGAAGATGACCTCCTAGAATCCTAGATTCGAGAAAGTGTTTTTTAAATTTTTCTTAAAAAAAGATTTACATGTGTCCTCCGCAGAATCAGTTAAATTTCTTGTTATGCTTAAATAAACTACATGTAGGTAATTGCAAATTTCACAAAAATGAGTTTTAAAAAATTTTATTTTGAAAGTTATAATTATTTTGGTGGAGTAAATACCACTCCTTACAAAAAATGTTCTCCTTATTTATAATTGACGAGTTACGTGACATCTTTATTTTTGAAGAAAATGTTTAAATATCAGATTTTAAATTGCGATTTTATAAATCAAGATTTCATAATATGCAAAATATTAATATACAGGGTGTATTAAAAATGACACATAATATTTACATCACATATTCTATGTTGAAATACAAACAAAAAACTCCAATACCAATTTACTGTTAACCCTCCGCTCATGGAGTTAATGGAGAAATACATTTAAATAATATCAACGACCCATTCAACAAGTAAAATAAATATTCCACCACTGATTTTATCATTTTGACTATTGTTTTTTTTTTGGAATAAGTATATATAATTTTCAAAAATGCTTTTCATAAATTTTCAAGCTATTACAACATTTCAATTTTCCGAACTTGCGTAAAGTCAGAAAGTAACAAGGATTAAATTTACCGTAAAAATTTTTGTTTGTTATTCAACGTAGATTCGCGTGACGTAAATATTATGCACTATGTTTAATACATCCTGTATTTTGGCAACAACGACTGAAAAGTTGTAACCAAACCACTTAAAAAATGTTCAACCGGTCGTAAAATTTGCACCATCAAGAAATAACTATAACAAAATACATTTCAAGGTATAATTTGTGTTTTCTTACTTCTCTTAATAAATAAGAGGATAGACCAGGGACGAGTGATGAACCCCAAGCTGTTATGACATTCATTTCTGATCGTTTCATCGAGTAAAAATAAACTTGAAGATATGGATGCTTCTGTCATAATCCATAATTCGTCTTTTTTACTGAGCCTTGCTGTATTTGTGTTCCATACGTGCTTCAATTAGGGATAGATGCGGAAAACGCGCGGGCCACGGAAGGCATCTGATACCGGTTGTTTTGAAATTGACTATTAGGTATACCTACAACTGATAATATCACGGTCCATTATATCTCGCATAGGTGCATTATGTCAGAAGCCAATTATGAGTAGTGAAGCTCTCCAGGTTCACGTAGAACAAATTAAAGAGGGATTCGTCAGAAAAGACAATGAACTTGCCTTCCAGTGTACGTTTGTGGTGGTACCATTCAAATTCCACCAAATAATGGAAGGCCGAAGACATAGGGCTCGATTGTGAACAGTGCCGATCGAGAGATGTGCAATGTTATTATTCTCTTCTCCTGGTTTAACATGTGTGCATGTTCACTGCAATTACGAACAATCATGCTGCGATTCTCTATTTAATTCTAAAACAAGTAATAATAACTTCTTTTAAACTGAAAATACGACCACATTGATTTTAGCGTCAGGTTAACAGTTCTTAAAAATGCGTTAATTTGACAAATTTCATTGTTACCAACAGACTCAGTCATTCTTGATCACACCGTGGTTGGAAGACTTCGCTGCAAAGTATTCATAAACCAACTTTTACTTTGGTTTATTTTCTTTCCTTCAAAATATCTGATTCAATCGAAGTTATTACAGTCTAGGTCGGAGTTTTCCAACGTATTGTTTATTTCCTGGAACTCTGCTTCTTATAAAGAAAGCTTTGCAACTTCCAAGCTGTATGAACTGGTGCAGCAAAATGTAATGTAATTTACCTCTTTGATTCTTTTTTGTGGCTTATTGCAATGAGTTTAAGATTTTATGATTATAAATAAAAAAAAGTACGTCGTGTGAAAATAAAAAAATATACAGTAAATTTTGAAAATATAAGAAATTATCTTTGTACTTTTTCGTATCTTGAATAGATTTCATGATATCGGAAGTTGAAAATTATAATTAAAAATTATACAATTATCTCTTTCTGAATATATTTTCTTCCTTACAGATTCTTGTAAAACTAATTCATAATTAAGATATAATTATAGTACCTAGTAATGATCGATAATGTGTGCTACCACTAGAAAGACCTACAGTGTGGTGGTAGACAATTAAATATTAAATGTCTTCAAATACAACACATTTTAAAAACTAATGCAGAAATAATAAATATTTGAATGAAATTAGAGTCTGTTATCCAACGAAACGAGAAAATTTTCATTTATTTTTTCTTTCATTTTAGAAATTATTAAAAACTGAAATCTGGGATGGACATTCTGCGTAATCGAGTCTTAAGAACCTCCTTTCTAAAATTTCGATACCAAAAGATAACGCTATTTATTTACTCTGTAGGAAATAGAAACAAATAAAAAGAAAATAAATAATTTATTGTGTAATTTTAAGTAGGTAAAATACTAAGAATTGTGACCAGGTTTTATAGCAATACATCATGGTTGTGACCATTTCATTATCGACAAAGTATAGATATACTTACTACTGTAGAATTTATTGTGGGAACAAGATACACTTAATTTAGATAAATCATTAGCGAAGTATAAAACGTTTGAATAGAATTATCGCTTTGTATTTCATAAAACCTAGTTCTCCACTTAATTTTTTCTAGATAGGTATTCTACAAATAGATACTAAATTATTTTGTTTGTTTTGATCAGTAAATTTGTTTTAATTTAATTGTTGTTAAACTTATATTTGTTGTATATTTTATTTAAGGCAAATAAATGAACTCTTTCTGGTGTACGTTTTTCATTCGAAATGAAGCTCCTAGCGCCATCTTACTTTCTTGCTGGAATAGGACTACAGATTTCTCGAATCCTGAATGTAAAATCTCACTTATCAACAGAAATTCAATTAAGTACGTATCGTTTTAAAACATATTTACGTAATATTTATTCCGTCACTCGATTTAAAATTTTTAAAAAGTCATTGACATCACGTTTCTATGACTACGAGAAATAATAAAAAAATAATAAGACGTCAAGTTATAAAACTTTAATTAAAGTTATTAATAGTATATTATACACCAAGGTGAAGAAGTTCATGATTATAGCCAGAGCGCCAAGATTAGAGCCCCAGGCGTGCCGAGGGTTCTAAGGCACGAAGGCTATAAGGAACTTCTTCACCGTGGTTTATATACTATGTATGTATGTACAGTCTGTTTTTTAATCAAAGAACCACAACACCGCAATTTACACCTAAAATAGAGCTGACAACATTGTACACTTTTGACCTAGGGTGAAAAATCTCATCATGTAGAAATTGAGGTTATTAGAGATATTAGAAGCGCAGCATGTTAATAAAGTTAACAATAACTAATAACAACTAACTTGAAAGTTTAATAAATGTCTTACTTTGCGAGGCATTTTTAATAACACGTTCAAATTTTAGATGTGAGTTTGCATACTTTCAAGGACATTAAAAATGACAGGCGTTGGCTGGTATAGCCAACAGATATCATTAAATTTCCTAAATTTAGTAAAATTTTATATTTGCAAACCTAAATCAACAGGTCGTGGTTCTTTGATTAAAAAACAAACTATATGTATATTTGGTACCTACACAGGTTTACAAAGTAATCCGATTTTTATACATTTCCACGTGGTTTATATACTCTGTATTTTTTCACTACTAGATACATTAAAACCCTTTCTGATAATAATTATTAATAAAATTATTTTGTCCGATGCGACGATCCGAGTTCTCATTTTTCAACGGTTGCTATGAAAATCGTCTACGTTAACTAATGAAATCAACGAAAATCTTTCGTTGCTAGATGACGGCTGTTCATTATTCACCTAGGTTAATAATGAAAATTATTATTAACCTTGGGAGAGAAATTCTACTTCTGGGGTCGGTTCGAGTGTCAATAATGAAGCCTTCTGAGACTAGTAGTGGAAAAAATGGTTTTATTGATAATTACCTACTATTAGTGATATCGTGTGTTCCAATAAAAACTCACTCGCAGTAAGCCATGACTATAGAGATAGACAGACTGGTCATGTCGATTTTAGGATCATTGGAAGTAGTTCATTTGTTACTTACAAATTTTCATCATATTGTGAGTGGTGACAGATAACCTATAAATTTACTTTAGTAGTTCATTTCACATCTGGTACTAAGACATACTTCACTTTTGTCATGGCTTGCTGCGAGTGAGTTTTTTGTGGAACACACGATAGAAGAAGGCATTGATTTTCCAAATACTCCACCAAATATTACAGAAACAGCGAACTAAGTGCGTAATTTCACCTTTATCGCCTAATACCAAATCAACTTTTTTTTAAATTGAGTGAAGATGTCATTTTCAGTTGGACGTTGGCAAATGGTATATTCCCCAACAAGTTTACATAAGTGATGTTTTCTGAACGAGTAATACGAGACGAGCCATACAAGTTCAGTAAAGTTTATAAAGCTATAAAATAGATATTTTAATTTAACCATTAAAAAGTAACATTAGATGTGAGAATATACAATAAACAAACAAAAATATTTTCTAAATGTGTTCTACCAAAAAAAAAATAAATTGTATCCTGCTGCTTATTACTAACGCGGTTCTGGATTTTTCTAGTTTATTTTAAGAACTATGAAATTTTGTTATCTGATTGTTCATCATCTTATTTCTTTGAACAGTTAAAGTACTTTTTTTAGAAATCTAATATTCTCGAACTTTGGAATTTAGTGTGATAACAAGGTGCACTAATGAACTGACCGATTACATTAATTATTAATTTAAACTTTTGTTGCGGTAATGTTCACCATTTTTAATTCCCACAACAAGAACTACCTATAGTCTTCTGAATGAAACTGCGCAGGTAAAGTGCCCCTTAGTCATCCACTTCGGCGCACATCATTAAAGGATCTCACGTTTATCTCAGTACCATAAACATAATTGTTATTGACACTCGGGTGTGACCCAATAAGAAGTTTGTATTTTATAGGTCACAGATATCGTTCAACTATCATAAAACAGCTATAAAATAAGTCAATTTAGCATTCGCTGTCACTTACGATCCTTCAATTTTCATCAAAATCTCATTACAGAAAATGTGCCTGACCTGACCACACTCGTTAGCAATTTGTAACCATTTAAAAATTGTTTAGTACGTAAGTACTATATTTTTTCGTTGCTGTAATTATAAAATATGAACTGCAAGAGGACTATTCTGTCACTATGGTTTTTATTACATCTTCAAAGAGATTCTCTATTTTCAGATGAAGATAAAAGTGCTAGATATACAAGTACATATGTATACAGTGCATTTTTTTTAACTGTTGCCATAGGGAATTGCATGGTAAAACTTATACCCCCTGTTAACTTTTGTTCTGATGAAAATATTGAAACCATTTTTGGAACAAAGTTGGAAGATTTTTTAAACTATCGCATAGATTACAATTCAATGTCCTAAACTGTCGAAAAAGTTGTGAAAAAATATTTCTAGCGCGTCGGAATAATAGTACGTCGAGCGGTCGCCAGAATAGCGTCCCTGTCGGCTCAACTAGCACCTGAGATCTGACCATCTCCACTTTTGACTTTTGTCGCTTTCATTTAAAAAATAAATAGCGAGATCTCTTCGAGGCTATGATTAAAATAAATAATAAATTAAAATATAAAACCTAATTTTTGTTCCCATATCGCCTACTACGTTTTTTGTCAAATTATTTACGTTCATTAATTTCAACTTTGAAGAGTAAAATTAGTAAAATAAAACTGCTTGTCGTTCGTTGTTCAAACAGTATGCATTACGTAGTCTTATTAATGATTACAAAAACAAAAATTTGCACCAAATCTGCAGTGGATCATCATAAGTTAACAGAGGGTATAATTTTTACCATGCAATTCCCTGCGGCAACAGTTAAAAAAAATAAAAGATCAACCAGAAACTGTGGAGGAATTAAGGGCAAGAAAAACACGGGAAGAAATTTTCAAGATCGCTTGGGACATTGTCTAGCAGTCGAACACTTTCAACATTTCTTTTAATAATTTCTGTTAATTTGTTGAGTTATTTGTGCGTTAACGTTTTGTTTTCTTTAATAAATAAATGTTTACATGTTCTGCCTTCCAAAAGCGACTTTAATCATAGCCTCGAGGAGATCTCCCTATTTATTTTTTAAATGAAAGTGACAAAAGACAAAAGTCAAAAGTGGAGATGGTCAGGTGCTGGTTGAGTTGAGCCGACAAGGACGCTATTCTGGCGGCCGCTCGACGTACTATTATTCCGGCGCGCTAGAAATTATTTTTTTCACAACTTTTTCGACAGTTTAGGATATTGAATTGTAATCTATCCGATAGTTTAAAAAATCTTCCAACTTAGATCCAAAAATGGTTTGAATATTTTCATCAGAACAAAAGTTAACAGGGGGTATAAGTTTTACCATGCAATTCCCTATGGCAACAGTTAAAAAAAATGCACTGTATGTGTGTATATATTTTTTAGAAATTCATCAAAAACTAAATAAAATGCAGGTCGTATTTCATACAAAGCTCGGTAAAATATTTTTTACACATTACTCTGGTGAGCTGTAATCATAATTTTCATGTTTGCTTTCTTGATTGATGAGTGACAAAGCAAACAAAATCCTACGCGCTGTCAAGACTGCGATGTAATCTATAAAAATATTAAAATACAGGGTGTCTCAAAATGGCGCCCAATCTCCTAAGGGTCTTAAAGAGTAGAAGTCTAGTAAGGTAAATCTCAATACAAAGTTTGATCGGAGCAATAGATTTTGTACAACTTGCTCTTAAATATGCTGATTTCAAAGAGATGTATGTATCTCCTTTATTAACAAATTTTACAGGTGAATTATAAATTACTTTACTGCTTTAATTTTTACAAGACCCCTTTGGGTAGTGGACCAACATAGAAGTGCTTCTTTTTAGAGTAATGACCTACCAAAATACGCTAAAACAACAGTGGTAACACTGACCTCCAATGAACAAAATTGACTCAATGAAAAAAAGTGTACACTACCTAAATTTTATGTACATATCAATAAAATGTTAGATTTGACAGTTTAAAAAATATTGCAGCAATCGTTATCAGGGTGCAACATTTTGCTATGTTTTCCAACGTAGAATACTGCTCCGTGAAACGGGGCAGTTAATTGACAACAATAATCATGACCGTGGACGTCCAAGAACGACCAGAACACACAACTAGAAGAACAAGTGCTTCAGGAAATTGACACGTTTCCAGAGAGGAGCACTAGACAACTTGGACGAACCTTGGGAGTTCATCATAGTGTTGTGGGGAAAATTTTGAAAGTAGAGTGCAGGCCTTACATGAAGGTGCTTGATTATGAACCCAGAGCACAATACTGCAACTGGTTGTTGAATCAGAACCAACAGAACCCTGCTTTCATGAGGAAAATCTTATGGACAGACGAAGCAACGTTCACGAGAGATGGAGTTTTTAATTATCACAACAATCACTACTGGGCAGTTCAGAACCCCCGACTCCGTAGTAGTAGGCATCAACACAAATTCAGTGTGAACGTTTGGGCTGGTATCATAGGGAGTATTTATTAGGCCCATGTATTTTACCCCACAGACTAAACCACAAAAATTTTCAAAAATTTTTAAACAACGACTTCGTAAACCTTTTGGAAGACATTCCTCTAGCCATTCTGAGAAACATGTGGCTGCAATTGGACGGTGCTACACCCCATTTTGCGATTCTTGTGAGAACATGGCTAAATAAAAGTTATCCAAACCGTTCGACAGGAAGAGGTGGTGGCGTGGCCAGCAAGGTCTCCTGGCTTAACTCCAATGGATGGGGGCAGATGTGTGGAGAAACGCACCAGACTGTACCTGAAACGGTAGAGATTCTGATCGACAGGATTAATGCTGCTGCTGCTACCGTAACGGTGGAGATGCTAGAAAATGTACAATTAAACCTTAATGGACATAATTTTGAACATTTATTATAATTAAATTCTGAATTAAAAACTTCAACTTCTTTAAAATGTCAAGTTTATTATTTGTCATTGTATTGTTCACTGATAACAATCACAATCAACAATTACTTATGCATTCTTACTACTTACTGAATAATTTTTGTCAAAGGAGAATTGGTTTAGGTTTAGGTGTGCATACCAACCGATGTTGCCACATTTGCTTACTTTAAATTGTATATATGTAAGTTAAAAACTAGCCAAAGGAAAAATTTTTCACAACGAAATTTAACTTAACTCTTCAAATATCTGAACCACTCAAGAGATTGTGCGCCATTTTTGAGAAAAATTAATGCAATTATTAAATATCTTGTAATAAAAGCACCTCATGTACTCTTTTTTATTTTAAAATAAGCAAGTAATGATGTTTATTAAACCATTTGCGCAATTAATTGTATATATTTTGTACATATTTTCAATTTTGTTCTCTGGCAGATACCATGGTATATTCCTGAGCACCGAACTAGATTCGGGTGGGACACGTTTGGCTCATGACATTGAGAATTGCCGTTGCGTCTTTCGGGATGGCCGATGGTGGCAACCAAATGCGCAGACCATATACGTTTACTGCTCAAAATGTGGTGAGGTTCTCCCCTCGTCATGAAAGGGTTTGGGGGGAAAAACAGATCTGTCAGGTGTCAAATATTGAGTGGATAAGGCCCTTGGGCAAAAACCAAGTCTTACAATATTTCTACATATATTAACACAATAGGTTAATTTTAAAAGCAATTGATAGAAAAATGAAATTACAATTCTGTACGAGTACCCCTTCCTTATATCATAAATTATCTCATAAATTCAAAAAACCATTTAAAGTTGACAACTTGAAGAGTTAATATTTAACCAAGATATGCTTTCTAAATATTTTCAACAATTTTGTTACTTGATGATTACGGTGTGTACACATTTACACATCATAAAATTTTCTCTAAATTTGTCAGAAAAAATTTGCGACTTACCCATCTGTCTAAAATGAAACGTTTAAATTTTGCTTTAATTAATTTAAAATTACAGTAAGTTAAACAAATTATTAGATTAGATAGATATTTAAAAAAATGTTCCACTTCACAGTAATTCAGCTCAATCAAATAGTGAAATTTGAGAACATTTTGAAACGGTGTTCTGTTCTGTTCAGAATTATAATATTTATTATTATTACCTACAAACTTTCAATATTTTAATATGTAATCATGTCTTGAATTTGATGCTTCATTTCTCTATTTTTGTAGTGGCTAAGAGAAGGTAAATAAAAACATGTCAGTTCATATTATTTTGTATTTTCACAATAGTATCAGTAAGTATGAACGTACGGAGGCTAAATCTGTTGCTTTCGTTTATTACACGTTTCAGTGGCCATACATACCTTTGATCAGTTTGGGAATCTGACATCATCATTTTAAATTCACCTGACGCACTGATACAATCACAACCATGACGTATTAAAAACCGTGACATAATACATAGTTTCCTGACATCAAGTCTATAAATTAAACAAGAGTTTCAAGGAAAACTATAATTTTACTATTCCGGTTAATGATGTAATCGAAGTGTTATTTGAAAATGAACAGAACACATAGGAAAATCAAAATTGTTTAATGACAGCTTTTATCATTCAATTTAAACAATTTTTCTGAAATGGTCATTATGACATCACGGACTAAATTACCTCACAATCGCTTGCCCACTCGTAACAGAACAACAATATAAACTCTTCGTCCTATTACGAAGTAGATGCAATCATTTTCTGCAGTTTAGATTCGAAGACTTCCTACACAACTACTTTAACTTAAAAACATAAAAGCAGTAGATCTAGATACCTATTGTAAAATAACAGTTATCTGCGATGCTAGTTCATTACTATCTACTCTGTTTTTTATACATTTTTTTTATATTTATGTTTACATGAAAGATGAAAAAAATATGCACAGAATAGTTCGAAGATGTGTGAAATACGTTAATAAGTTACGAATCACTTTGATCTTCATGGCCAAATAGGTTTCCCAAATTAGCTTAACTCAACGATAATTAGTTAAGTTTATTGAGCAAATAATGATGGGAAAGATGATTTTATCGCAGGTAAAATAACAAGACCTTATTTTTTTTCGGATAAATTTTTCAATTTCACGAAAACTTTTTGCTTTGACAATTTTACGAGTTGAATTTGGGCATTTTTATTCTGGTTAGGCACGAGAGCTTTAGCTCGAGGGTTTAACCTTTGAATAAAAATGTCCAAATATCAACGAGTAAAATTGTCTAAACCAAAAATGTTTAAGTAAAAATTGGGAAATTTATCAGATATAAAAAATTAGGTCGTGTTATTTTTGGCAAGATTAATTCCAGAATACAAACTTTAACGTTATTAAACTTTCACAATTATGTATGTATTAAAAACAATTTGAAAATGTGACAAGAGTAACATGCAATTTTAATCACTTTTGAAAGATGACAGAGTAGCAAGACGTTTTAATCGCGATAAACATTTTTGATTGGATAAAAGCAAGGAAAAATGATGAAACCAGTTTTTTAGCATCCTGATGGTAGTGCTTTTGGCATGTGGGTGTGCAATTGAGCTAAATTAATTTCGAAAGTAATGCTATCAGAGAAAAATCTGGTGTGCTGTACTATCACGATAACACTTCGTCTCACAATAGTTAATAAAATAATTTCATTTGCCACATATTATATCATATCTAAAATTATATTGATCCCTTATATTTATACAAAAAAAAATTGCATAACAGTTGTTGGGCTTTACCTAATTTACTAATCAAATTATGTTTGTTTTCTCTTTTTGGTTCAATTTCTAAAGACGTTGCCTATTTTTTAAACAAAAAAATTAATTTCTCTTCAATTTTCGGTTATTTTTTCTCACATTAAAATATTATCTAATGCCAGGTGTCAGTGCAGGTTACTGGTTCACTAATTTCACTAGTCTTTAGCCTTGGTGCGCCCCTTTATTCTCACCGATGACATCAACGATATGTGTCATGGATGCTTGTGCACTTCGAAACCGTGGTGCGTGTCCGTGTAGGTTATTCGAGACCGGCTTTTGGAGGTTTTGTTTAGCCAGCGAGTGAGTCAGTCAGTATCTCCAAACCCATCGCTCAGGCGGTTGCTTGAAGTGTGTTTTCTCCCAATCAATAAGCTTCGCTTGGAACCGCCCTGTAAACAGAGTGAAATCCTCAGTTGTGGTCAAGAACATTTCGAAAAAATGGCAATCAGCAGGTTATCTATCATCAAATTTATCGAACTGGTAAGTAACGGCCTTACTGTCTCACTGTTCTATTTTTAAGTCTGACATGACCCTTTGGATCATGAATAATTCATCAGGTTAATCTGTTGCCGTGACTACTATAATTCCTTATTGCGTTTTATCACTCTGCATGTAATGAAGACATAAAGTTGATAATGCACGATTTCACATCAGTTGGTGATGTTTCTCTTCAAAATATTTACAGCCGAAAATACATATTACAATTTTATTGATCTTTATAATTTTAGTATGTATTTAATTTGCCCCATTTATCGCTTATTTTTTACTAGATTTGTTTATTTAGAACATTACCAGTATATATTTATGTATATATGTATATTTAGAATATTACGTTATAAGACAATAACAATATGATTCAATTGACAAAAGTGAAAATAAATGTATAAATTCACAAATATGTTTACTTCGTTTCTAATCATTAAATCTGAATCATTACAATAAATTTTATTCATGAATCAGCTTGCGGTCATAACATAACCGCATTTGGAAGATTACACAACCTCAGAGGTCATGTTATGAAAATGGTAATCAAAGTAAAAGCTAAGTAAAAGTTACCTTGAGTTCGAAATTCGTGATGATACTAAATAGTTAATAAATGAAAAAAAAAACTATTATTTTTTTACATAGCACGCTAATGGCAGACTGTAAATATCTACTATTTAATTTATTTCAATTAATGAGAAAATTGTGAAAAAATATTCAGTAGGTACAGTCGATGGAGAAATAAAACTGGGACAAAAATGACAATCACATAAGTCAAAATTTACAAATTTGCATCGTTTTTATCACAAATAGGTTAACTTTGGTATGACATATTATATAGACACTGACAAATATATTGAGAATTCAATGGTCTGGTTTACATAGATTAAATTTTAAGTGTCCCAGTTTTATTTGTCCATCGACCGTACTTCCTAAATTACACATAAAGTACATATTTAACGAAATATGTACGAGTATGTATTAGAATCCAGCAGTTCCTTAATTTCCTTAAAATTGTTGATTACCCAAAGTAAATTCATTTTTGTAAATGACGAACTAGCTGGAACTTTTTTTTTGTTAGATTTTTTTACAAAATAAATAAAAATTGGACAGTTAGCAAAGATTTAAATTGTTATATTATTTTCGCTGCCATAATGAATGAATTTCCAAAACGGAGTAGAGCAGTAATAAGCAAGTAGACGAAGCAGCACATTTTAAAGGCTTTCAACAAAATAAAAGAAATCACTCATGGAGATAATGGAAACGTAATGAGTAACTACAAAATTGTAGAAACAAATGACGTGACCCATAACCTAACTTTTTAAAAGCCCAAATTCGCTGTAAAAAGGTGTGTTTACAAGACAAAAGTTACTAAATTTAGTAACTCTAGTTCGTTATTACAAAAATGAATTTACTATAGTATGTATATTTTACAAAGTGGATAGAACCGATTTGACATTTATTTAACTGAAGTGTATTAAAAGCAATAGGTATCTAAATTTGTTATTCGATTTTTAATTGAATTTTTCTACTTCAAAATTTAAATTTATTTGGATTAAATGTAACACCTCATTCTCTTTATTTAAAATAGAGTTGAATAAAAATGTAAAAAGACAATTTGGGGAAAAATTACTGATATTCTTACTGGCGGCTTGGCTAACAGGAAACAGTTTTCTTCATACCACTTTCCTAAATGTGTTTACGCCAAAGTATACCTTTCAAGCTATATTTAGAAAAACCGTCGTCCGCGCCGATAATTATTATTATTACGATCAGCGCAGACGACGAGAAAAACCAATGTTTACACTTTCCATGATAAATTCTAAATCGTTCATGAAAGTTTTATAAGATGCTGTGACTTTGACGTTAATTTAAAAAATCTATTTTTTTTTTAAATACAGGCTGGTCCCGATATAACCTGCCAAAAAAATTCTGGGTCATTAGAAGGATCTAACAAGTCCAAAAAACCCCATTTTGTTAGGTCCAAAATAATGGGGATAAATTAACCCCTATCCACACCCATTCGACGCTGCTGACCACAAAAATACGTACCTACTCAGGAATTAATTGTTGGTGTTTGTAAATATGACAGTATCTAAGCAACATAGGTACCTGAATCGTTTATGACAAATCTCAAATCTGACAAACTAAATCAAATTAATGACATTTATTGAAAACGCTGTACCTACACTGTGTGCGTTAATTCACCAGCTTATTTAGGTACAAAAGCTGATTTTGTAGACTGAGATGAATGAGTAATAAATAAAGTGGTGTTCCTCAATGTGTAAATAAATGTAGAGGTAGTGTGTGCAAAATTGTGGGAGAACTGTGTAACAAGAGTATCGTCTTAATTGTGGTTAAATAGCCAAAATAATGTATTGAATAAATTTATTTACACTTTACATATTCGTACTTTCAACTCTAACTGAGAATATCTACTAACTAATGAAAGGTAAACTAGACTAGAACAATTATTTTATAATAAATGTTCTGTGTGCCTTCCGTTGGCATTTAAGCACATTTGAGTACGCTGGTACCAATTTTAATAAACAGAATTCAGCATTTCTGGGTTTTTACGAATCTGGTTCGCGGCGTCTGTTACGCGTTTCTGGAGTTGGCCTCCTGTATTTATTTCAACTTCGTATACCAAATCTTTCGTGTGGTCCCAAAAATTAAAATCCAGAGGGGTTAAATGGAGGATCGGGGACGCCATCGTATTGGAATCAGTCAGAACCAACCTCACATAAATGCGGATGTAGCTCCACAAAAGTACAACGGGACGGAAGGACTCCTTCAGGAAAACGCTCGGCGTATGGTCGCCTTGCCGGTCTTGAATTACCACGTGTTTCGCCATAGAGTAAATGCAAATCGGCGTATTCTTGTTTTGTGAATTTCATAACCTTTTGAAGGATTCGAAAATTTAAAATTAAACTTGACAAATGTCATAGGTGTTGCAGGTACCGTTGCTAAAGAAATTGCAGCCAAGTAACCAGAATTACCTTTTTAAAACCGATTAACTCATTAGCGTACAGCAAATTTTGACCAAATTTTCAATTATTTTTATCTCGAAAACGAAAAGACTTTTATTAGAAACTTTTTTTGTGTATGAGTTCTACTCATCGTCACCTATTACTGGATTTCTTTTGGCAGGTTATATCGGGACCACCCTGTATGTATGTATTTTCATTATTTATTAAAGCGTATTAAAATTATACTCGTATATGTACATGTTCAGAAAAATAAGCATATATTATAATATATCGGGTGTTCAATTAAATTTATCCTCAAAGTTGTCCGTCTGCAGAACAAAAACACAAACAACGCAAAAAGTGAGGTTAGATTGAAACAACTGATCCGTGATCTGTAATCCGTAGTGCGTAGTGCGTTCTCTCAATACCCGACATAATTGTCATTGGCGTTTTTGTTGTTTTTTTATCTTTTTATTTTTACCCTTTCGCTTTGACAACTACCGATAAGTTATTATAAAAAAGTGTTTATTTATAATATGTTTATATATTTTCGTATAAAAAGATATGGAATGTCAACAAAAAAACACCAAAAAAGTGAAAAAAAACTGTAACATAACGAAATAAAAAATGTAATTGCATTAAAAAAGCCATACACTGTGAATTTCTTCCACACTTAATTATCAGACTTCAAGAAATTGTTTGTTTCTTGTTGTTAATCATTACTGAAATATAAAACCGATACTGCCTGCTAATTTGTCACCAAATTTTAAATTTTAACTGAAAATTGTTATTGTGTGTCACTTCTAATTACTTTGCAAAACTGTCAAATTTCTTAAATATTTCCTTATGCTGTAACACCTCCAATTCCATTATTTTTACTGACAATACCAACAGCTCTTTTTTTCTCAGGGTTTACATTGCGATTTTGTAACTTCTTTTAATCATTACGAATCGACAAAACGTTGTTATACTTTTTTCTATTTCTGAGAAAAGTTTCAAACCAATATCTACCAAAAAACTACTACAGCTAGTACTGATTTCCAGAAACACTAACTTTTTCAAGGTAGTAATAAAGTGTTTTGAATTGTATATTGTTATTTCAATTTGCATAATTCACTAGGATTACTCAATATCTAAAAATAGTTATTACACTTGTATGTTTATTTGCATTGATAAGGAATACACGTGATGGCTCGTCGCTTCGTCAACACGAACTAATTAGTAAATTGGTTATATGTCAAAGAAATTTAAATTATAAAGTTTTTTGTACTAATTTTTGTTTGTATTTTTCAGGCAATAGCAGTTTGCTGCATCGGTCTTCATTCCAAGAGTGAAATATTTAACGACTTCAACACCAACACTCTGTCAGTGGCAGCGTTTGGCGGCTACGTGATAATTCTTGTAGGCGGATTTGCCGGTAATGTTCAACATTAACATATATGACCGAATAAAATTATAACAAGGTTTGTAGGTCATCTCATGTCGACTCCAATCAACAGAAGAATTGACATCTTCTTCTGCTTGGTCGGCTGTGCAACATTTGTGGCCGCAGGTGCACTGAATATAGAATATTTTCGAAATCAGCGTGGAGAATACAGAGATTACGGCTTAGCTAAGGCATCGTTGGCTATTATTGGTGGAGCTCTCTTTCTTATAGACTCTCTTTTGACTTGGCGAGGAGATTACTAATTACATATTTGAAGGACTGAGTGATTTTATAAACAATATTTATTTTTATATAGGTATACATATTCCGAATATTTATATTTTTGTGTACAAACTTTTACGCTAAACTTGTATGTATTTACAAATGTTCATACTCTCGATGTGCCTATATGATTTTACAAAATACAGTAAGACATTTAATAGCTGTGTAATGCAAATTGTATCAGTATCAACACCCGAAGATCATATAATACCGAAAACGAATATTGTTGCTACATAAAATAATATGTTATAAGTGTGCTAACACAACTATCTTTTACGCATGTAAACTGAGTTTAAAAAATAAAATATATTCTATTAGTGTTTCTCATAATGTAGAATATGTTTCACAAATATAATTATATTTTTTTATTTATGTTGTGTTGTAATAAATTTTAACTGATTTCCATTTTTCAATAAATATATTTGTGTTGAATACTTTTGCCGCTCACTGTATACCTTTAGCCTTATGCAAAAACAAGCACCAATTACATATTGCATAATAATATGAATTATAACGGGTGACTATTAAAATTTTCACTTAGGGTTGGCTATGGATCATTCTTTGTTTTCCGTTGCACCTTAGACACTGACAAGTTTGACATTATAATTAACATTATAGGTTATGTTTCCATTGTACTGACTGACATTTGTCGTTCTTTCTTGCGTGTGTCTAAAGTAACAGAAAAAATAAAAACTCGTTCAAAGCCAACTCCAAGTGAAAATTTTAATAGTCACCCGTTATATTTAAGTTTTTTTAAAATACTTTATGCTTAGTGTAACGGTATGAAACTCGCTCATTATTATTAATTAGGAAGTTGTAATCGAACGTATTTAGAACATCGCATTAGTACAAATAAATAAAAATCTCATCACCCCACTTTTCACCTAAAAAATGACAGCGACAGCGACCAAACTGACAGTTCACATGAAAGCGTTAAAAATGTAATAACATGGACATGGCCTACTTCGACTACAATCATTTAGAATAATCCTGTATAAGTTGCTTTCAAGACATCTTTTTTAATAAAGATGACTTACATAATACTACAGTGGCATCCTTAATTTTTATTGCAGTAATTTTCAGAAACATTTAAATTTTATACAACAAAATTGATATCAAACAAACTTGGGTTTGAATTTTTTTGTTCTTGGTAGTTATATCTTTTTCAAAATTTCCAAGAGATTTAAGTGTAAGGAAATTTTCACGTCACTTTTAGTGGTATTAGTAAGGTCTTGAATTTTTTTTTCTATCTAATCCACTTATCTCAATGTACACAAACGGTAATTCTAAAAACGACACGATCAATGTCAAACATTTATAATCATAGTGTATATGATATGAACGGAAGATAAAAATAATTTCTTTCAAAACGAAATATATTTGAAAGGGACCGTTGTATTATAGCTGAAGTCATTCCTTCCAGTTTCAGCTATTCTGTAAAAGAGGGAGCACCATGCTCATTTCAGATAGTGTACCTATATAAAAGTTTACTAAGAGTAGGGCAAACGTATATATTTGACAACTATTTTTGATCCAAATTTATGTCAGTTTAATGTCATTAGGTCAGTAGCGTCACAAGAGTTTCTTTTAACGGATCAGAATAAATAAAAAAATGAAAAATACTGGAACCAAACCAAACAATATTTTATTGAACAATAATAAATATTTTTGTTTAAACATTCATTTAAAGACTAAATACGAATCTATTGTTTTAAATTTTGAACCATATCCCTCATGGCATGACTCTTGCTGGACCATTAATTTTTTTGGCGGATTCTGATTTCCCTTTTTAATTTCGCAGTATAAATTTTTAAACGATAAACCATCAATTTTAGTGCAAACTTTGATTTTATGTTACAACAACGTCGAAATGTGATTACCTGATAATCAGGATCAGCAAAAACTCCATCCTTTAGAATTTTCAATATATTGCCGCTGTAGCTATTTTTTTTTTTTAATTGGAAAATGCTTTTTCTACTAAAATTGCAGTCTGAAATGTCTTGTCCGTCACATAAAACAGACATCCTGCTTTGTATTCCTTTAGAGCTACAAATTTAGAATAAGGTCTAATAGTAATTCGTTTACTTTTTGTAAGTAGAGGGCATTACTTAATTTTTTGTTATTTACTTTAAAAATCATCAATCTCCTTTAAATTCTGAATTTTTTTTTGGAGATGGACGTGATCAAAATTTTCTTTAAATTGGTTTAAATTATCCGGTAACGCAGCACACATTTTTCTTCTATGTTTGAATTTAATGAGAACTTCGGAAAGCCGAAAATAGAAGGTACAGCATGCTTCTTCAGTACTTTCCCATAAATTTCCCACTAATCTTCTGAAAAATGGTCTGCACATATTCTTCCATTTTTCGGTGGCGTTCTATTCATGTGCTTTGTCCAAATAGAACGCTTATATGGGTTTTTCGGGATAGATTTGAAAATTATACCACCTTCGCTTCTGTTTTTACATCCTTTTACACTGCAGCCTGTCATTGTTCTTATTTGACGAACGGCAATGAATGTCACAATGACGTATATTTTAATAAAATAAATAAATAGGCTGTGGTAAAAGTGATCCACCAATCAAATTGGATCACGCTGTTTGCCCTACTCTTAGTAAACTTTTATATAGGTACACTAATTTCAGACGCACTATTATTTAGTAATATTATTAGGTAATATTACCAGTTCAGTCAGTCAATCTACTCTTAAAAAGGAACAAACTAAGGCAATATTTCGTACATGCATGAGAAACATTTTCTATCAATAAAATCATTTGTTGAAATCACGAATGACAATAATCCAAATCTTTTTTTTTTGGAAACTATAATTATTTACAGTAAGAGCGAGAAAAACAAAGCTTTCGTTCACGCGAATTGCGGAGCTGAGTGGACGATGCAATTCAAGTGAACGAAAGCGGCCTGACTCTCGAGTGCTGGTTTTGTTGGACACTTCCATAGAAAGTGAATCTATAACTTTGTATTGAAAATTTTAAATAAAAATAAATCACAGTTAATCACATTTTTGGACGGATCTGTTCCTATGGAAAAAATAAAATACAAAATAACCAAAATTCTGTATCGTCAATAAAGTGGTTGTGTACACGTTGTGGAAATTGTATAAATGGATGATGAAGAGTTATATGTTCCTGATGATGTCCTGGAAGAGGCAAATGCCGCGGGGTACCAAATGTTGCTTAAAAAATCAAAATTACGTTATCAGAAAGAATTGGAAAATTTTTCAAAAATTACGCGTAAATAAAATCCAGTGAGCGAAACCGATGAGTGAACGAAAGAGAAACTTTCCCACTGATAACTATGGATATACAAACTCTCTTTCTAGGGGGCATCGAACAAAATGTTGATGATGTAATAATTTATTGTATAATGACTGAAGAATTATGACTATGAGTCTTGAATTCGTTTTTAAAGAAATCGAAAAGAAAGTTTTATGGAATGTAAATTTTAAAGACCCAACAAAAATCGGAATATGTAATTTTGAGGATCCGAAGAATTTCTCTTAAAGAAAATCATCTTATTCCTATTTAAACATTTGTTGGATTCTTTTAATATCGGTTAGATGTTGTAACAAATAAAATTTTTGGAAGGGGGTTGTTGTAATGGTTACTCTTGCCGCATACCTAACCGTCTAGATTTGAGCCTCATCGTCATGATATGGGTTACAATTGAAAATAACGTCGCTAAAGAAATATCACTTTTAAATTACTAAAACGCTAACAGAAGATAAATTTTTAAAAAAATCTAAAGGCTGCCAAAACGCACTCGTCATGATTCGCCTCTTTTGCTGCAAGCTGTAAGTAAGAAACTAAAAACTAATACCTCTCTTCTATGTAATGATGCTGAAGAGCTAAGATATCTTTAGTTAGTCTTTTGTTTGCGATTCGAGCTACTTATTGATGTCCAAAATTTGAACTAAATGGTTTGGTCGATTTGATGAAATATATACAGTGTGTCCCCGGATAGGTGAAACGACTTTTGTAAAAGATAAAAAATTCTCACTTATTATATCCCAAGTGCAAATTTTTTTATCGGAAATAAGATGAAATAAGAGCACGAGACGAAGTCGAGGGCTTTTATTTGATAATTGATCTGACCGAATAATTTATGGATGTTTGAGTTCATTAGCAAAAAAATTTCCGATATTAAAATTTCGCACGAGGAGTATACGGCTGATTATTTTCTGAATAGAATGAAACCAAACGCATTATTTCCAATCCTCTTTATTCAAAATAATTTATTTAAAAAAAAAAATCAGGTACCGACATTTTTTATCAGATTATTGCGCATGTACATTTTAGAGAAATTTTGTCGGGTTATTTTTTGTTTTCTCGTTTTGATTGGTCAATATTTGTCACGCAGTTGGTTGCTAAACACATGAAGGAAATAATCGATTTAAATTTTCATTTTCTGGGGTTCAGCCCTGCTTGGTTAAAGACTAATTTCTAACATAATTTTAGTTTTCAAAAATCAAGTATGCCTTGGAAATATCAAAAAAACCTATTTTTCTGTAGAGTTTAAGTACCTTTTATGTGACAAATACGACAAAAAGTTATTACGAAAAGTTGTTTAGAATCAAGATCTAGGCCCCCAAACCAAATTTAAAAATCATCGGCCAGCTATGGTTTTTCATTTTTTTAAATGAATATTTCACAAATCAAAGAATTTTATTTTTAACAGTTCTTTTATTATGATTAAAAAAAATCACACCTAGATTAATACTATAAGTTATTGGCTGAACACTAATAAGTTATAAATAAATAAAAGTAAGTTAAAACCTTTTCGTGATCTTTTCTTCCAGGTCCAGCTTTTCCTTCTCCCAGTTCACCTGCATGGTTCTTACATCCTCTCTGAGGCTCTTCATTTCTTTGTTGTTTTGACTGATGTCGTTTCTCATTTCCTTTACTTCTCTGCTCAACTCTAGCAGTATTTGCTTGATTTCCTCCATGTTTTGGTCCTCTGTTTTTTCTTGTTTTAGCTGTGTTCTGCCCACTTGGGTGCCTCCTCGGAATAGTTTCTGTTCTGTTTCTGGTGAAGAGTCGTGATCCGGTTTGTTTCTTTTGTTATTATTCATGGGTTCACTCGATTAGACTTTAACACGTCTGTATTCTGTGTTGCCTACTAGTTTTGGTTATCTTCGTTTTTGCAGACTTTTCTTACCGCGGAACGATAAGCGCCTCCTTATCGCGGAGCGATAACAGCCTCCTCCGTTTCTGTCTCTCTGTGAGTCGGCTCTTTTTTCACGATGTTCTACTTTATATGGCTGTTTTTGACTTGCGACTTACGGTTTTTGGTTCTGCGGTGTATCTTGGTCTTTTCCTGACTAGTTGTCTGGTTTATTCTTTGTGAATAACTTGTTTTTCTCGTAAAATTACGGAGCGGTGCACACTCACGACTGCTCGATCACTCACCACTTTTAATACGAAGAAAAGATATAGTCCATGTAATACCCCAAGTCAGTAAAATGAAAGCTTATATTTTTAATTATAAAATTCATGTGCATGAAATTATGTTATGCATGATATTCTATAAAACAACAAGATTCAATTAATCAACAGAGATACGTTTTTTTGCTGTAGTTGTCCGTTTTATCCAAAATTTTTATGTTAGAAAAGGATATTTTACTGACTTGGGGTATTACATGGACTTTAGAAAAACTCGAAAAGGACAAGATACGCAACAACTTGATAGTGACAGGAATGCGGATGGACACAGAAGACGAAGAGCTACTGAGAAACACAATGGAAAAAATGATAAACAAAGAATTGAGCCTAAACGTGAAAGTAAAGAAGGTGTACAAGATAGGGCAAGATAAATACAACGTGGAAATGAATAAGTGGAATGAAAAATTAATGGTCCTAAAGACAAAAGGAAAACTTAGAGGAAAAGAGATTTACATTGATTCCGCATTAACATTAACGGAGAGAGAGATTCAGAAAAACATCAGAGACTTCGCCAAGAAAGAAAGAATTAATGGAGCCACAGTAAGAGTAAAGTATCAGGGAGTGGAAATTGACGGTAGGAGCTGGAAATGGAACAAAAAGGAGCAAAAGCTCATGAAAGTAGGAGAAATTAAGGCTCCAAAAAACTGAGAAGCGATACAAGAGGCACAACAAAGACGACAAGGCAAAAAAAAAGGACGACGCAAACGGAACGTGATGAACAAACTGAACCGACAAACTCGGACAAACGAGCAAAAAAACCGAATAAAAAGGGAAAAATGAATAAGAAAACCATCAGACTGGGCACATGGAACGTAAGAACAATGTTAGCGCCAGGGAAGATGTCTGAAACAGCGAGAGAAATGAGAAGATACAAAGTAGAAATACTCGCAATACAGGAAACAAGATGGCCAGGAAAGGGAAAGATAGACAAAATGAACTACACACTATATTACGCTGGGGAGAAAAAGCAAGGGAAGAACGGAACAGCATTTTTAGTAGGAGGGGAGATAAGAAACAAGATAATGCAATATGAAGCGGTGGATGGAAAAATATCGTGGATCAGAATCGAAAACAAGCAAGCAAACATAACAATGATAAACGCATATGCGCCAACAGAGAATAGCAAGGAAGAAGAAAAAACTAAATTTTACGACAAACTGGAAAAAGTATGTGAGAAAGTAAAAAGAAACGACATCTTAATGATAGTGGGGGACTTCAATGCGAAGATAGGGAAGGAGGAACGCAATGAAGGTGTCGCAGGGAAAGAGACAATCCACGATACCACTAACAACAACGGAGCGAACATTTGCGACCTGGCGGCAGCAACAAACACATTCATTGTTAGCACGCAATACAGACATAAAAGAGAGCACAAGATAACATGGATGATTCCAGGGGGGACAGAGGGAAACCAAATAGACCACATGCTAATCTCCAAAAAGTGGAAAAGAATAATACAAGACGTTAGGACATACAGAGGGGCAAATGTCGACTCAGACCATCTCTTGGTTGTTGCCAAAATGAGGATGAAGGTGGTCAAACAAACAGGAGGCAGTAGGAAAAATAGATGGGATGTAGAGAAGCTAAACCACACGAGACACAACGACGAGTACAAAAAAGAGATGAGAAAAAAATTAGAAACACGAGAAGAAGAAGTAGACATTGAGGAAGAGTGGAAGAACCTAAAAGAAAGCATAATGGACACGGCAGAAACAGTGCTTGGACGAAGAACAACAAGAAAAAGAAAGGAATGGTTCGACGAGGAGTGCGAAAAAAGGACGGAGGCGAAGAACCAAACCAGAAACAGATGGTTAAAGACGGGAAACCTAAAAGATTTAGAGAACTACAAAGAAAAAAGAAAAGAGGCGACCAAATACTGCAAACACAAAAAAGAAAGTTGGATTAGGGAGCTTATGCAGGAAGTGGAAGTCAACAATAGGGACAGCAGGAAACTGTATGAACTGATAAAACACCGGAACTCGACGAGTAAAAAGACACAAAGAATAGATAACAAAAGATGGGAAACATATTACACGGAACTTTTTAGGGAAGAAAAAGAAATTACAGGGAGAAAAAAAGAAATTTTCGGTTTCGGAAATTAATTAGCATAGTAATCTTTGTTGCACTTCGTCCATGCAATAGTCAACTAAAATCACTGAATTAGAAAAAATGTTGCCGTAACTTTCGAAGAGGTAGTAAACTTTTGTGTCATCGTTCCAAGCTGTAGCGTTTTGATTCCAGATCCTAGCGATGAAACCAAGTTTCATCCATCATAACAAATTTTTACCAAATCCGCTTGGATCCCAGTTAATGATGGTTAAGGTTGTCTGAAGGATCAATTGTTGAATATGCTTCTGATATGGTGTTAAGAAGAATTTCAGTACAGTTGGTGCAAAAAAATCGGGAAACGGAAATTTTCCTAATGTAAATTTGATTTTGTCCGTTTGTCAATTAATTGTCTACTTGACAATTCCTATCAAATAATTTAAAAAAATGTCATTGAATTTTGACGTTAATTCTAACCTATCTCTCATAAGAAGGTTTCACACTATGGGAAAATTGTAAAAATGTGTCAATTTTATTCTGACAGTTCCCGTTTTTTTTGCAACCAACTGTACCTATCGCTAATTAATAAAATTATTAAAAATTTCGGTGGTGAGTTTACATATCTTGAAGGTATGTTTGAATCTACGAATGATCTAAAATGATCTAAAAGTTTTTATGGCTTCTTAATGTTAAAATATGTGACTGTATGGAGAATAAATTTTCGTGAAACTGCTTCATTAATAATAAGTTGGGATAATATGAATAATGTGGTGAAAAATTTTAATTTAGTAAGGTTCAAATTTATACACACTGGACCTGACAATTACCAAATTAACAGGAAACAGATATGTTGAATGAAATTATAAGCTACATTGGAAATAATTAAAGTTAATACTGCAATTAAAAGCTGATAATTAAATTTTTGTTTTATATTTTTTTCTCATTTCTGAAATTACTGTCAGATAGTTTTTGAAAAGTATGCTCAGCCTGTGCAGTCTATTTCGAAAAGGAAATGTTTTGCATTTTGTGATAGTTGAAGTTTAATGCCGTCACGTCTGATGCTAATTGCAACAGTTGCTGTGAAAGCTTAAGTGAAGCGGTAATTGTTATTACTGGAACTGTATTTAAAAGTGTCTGAACAGCAAGCTGCAAAAGTCCATTGTCTTTATTAGCTTTGTCGAAATGTGTTTATTTTTAATAGGAGCTTTTTTTATTGATTGTTGAACCAAATTTCAAATAAAACGGAACTGCCATCGACAAAGCTAAAATTCCTGGTAAACAATATTGTGTCAGCGATTAAAGTTATCTGGTCCGATGTGGTTTTATTGAATAGTGCACCAATGCAAATTGGTAGTTACGTTTTTTGAGTTAGGACGGAATCGGTGGCGCGTTATGTTATTTAATTTAATTAATTTAATAATTTATAGCATTTATAAGGACATTCTAAACTTAAATTTGATAAGACAGTAAATCGTATGCATCATTTTATTTTCCTTCTCTGTCTTACCCCTTTTAGCAATATTCTATGCGTTCTTGGAAAAAATTACATGGAAAACAGTTATATGTATATCAAGGCCTCGAAATCATTCTTTAACGCACCGAGAGAAAAATTGTCGCCGAGGCCACTTGCGGCCGAGGCAAGACAATCTCGACGATCTTAAAAGATTTCGCGGCACGTGTACACAACATTTTTTGTGCAACCGAAAATTTGTAATCATTATGATATGAACAAGTAAAATTTATTTCACTGTCAATAAATACATATAAATTTAAATTTGGCTTACATGAAATGACATAAATAAAACAATAATTCATTTTGTAAATAATCGTAAAAAGTATAGTGAAAGTCATGTTTCAGTTTTGTGTAGGTACTCCTCCAGAGTTAAAAACTACGTATTATATTCGAAAAATCTAAACGCTAGTCTTACATGGAAACTATGATTTGTATCAAATATTATAATGACGTTTACTTTAACGGCCGTCGTTGAAAGCAACGGCCGCAAAATTGGATTTCGCGACCTGTTTTAGGTACGGAAAGTGCTAGTTTCGCGTACTGTTGCACAAAAAGATTTAGTATGTAATAATAGATGAAATTCTGGATTTTCATAGTTCATAGTCCACTTTGACAAAAAAATTGATGTGATATTTAAAGTTTTAAACGTAGATTAACAATAAGAAACATACCTAGATACATTGCATTTTTCCAAAGACTGCAGTAATACAACATGTGCCTCGAATAGTGATACATCAACTAGACTAAATCAAGCATTACATTTACCGTTGCTTTTGAAAGCGCAATTTATCATAAATTCAGTGAACTATTTCGTTGCTTTATATACACATTTCAAAATTTTATATGAAACACAGTTGAATCCCGGACAAAAGCTATTTTTAAATTATTGTGCAGGAAAACGCTGTTCATGCATTGTTGCTACAAACATTTTACGGTTTATTTAAAATTCTTTGTTTAAGATAACTTCAAAAATAGCTGTCGTTTAAAAATATAAACTACGTTCATAAAGAACTGTAACACACGTTTTTACAGGATTTAATATATTGCGTACAATAAGTATTCAAAACCATCGCTACTGACTCGCTTTTCGGTTAAATCATTTTTGACGAATTTAGAAATTTATTAATAATAGTAGCTTTTGTTTTCCTCTTAAACATGAAAGTCTATTTATCGTAATTAAACCGCAATTAATCAGTTAAACACCAGGATTTTGTGATCGAGCTCTTTTATTCGTCCGGAAGATTTGCGACTAATCCATTTTAAAAGAGCTCTTTTGAAACTTTGATAATATCTCGCTTTTACAGTTTTAAACAAAATAAAATCCTGCTATAATGCGATGCAAAAGTTTGAAATTAATGATCTTTTTTTTAAGTTTAACATGATGTGCATTGTGTTTGCTTTTGTGTGAAACTTGTATGCCGCTTCCATAAATCTTTGTTCAACGAAACTCAATGTTTTCGTCATTACCACCCCACACATGCCCCTTTAAACGTTGTAACATAGATGCACATTTCACCTTTAATATTCCCATCTCCGCTTTCTAATCACAGACCTCCTCGGCAAGTTTTAATAAGGTTGGACCGAAAAATGATTTGTAGATCAACATTAATGGAAATCCGCTTTTATAATGGCTTTTTTGACTTATGTTCACCTCTGTTCTATGTGAGGATTATTTGCTTGTTGTTAACATCTTTAATGCAACCCCTCGTTGGAAAGGTAACAACTTTCCGCATCAGTCATTCTTCTAGTTTGTCAAAGTATACCGACTGACACTAATCAAAAGGGTTTTAGCATCGGGATGCATCGATAAAAGATACGAAACTTTATATAAAATACATAAAGCAGAATATAAACCGAAATCAATTCTGAAATCAATGAATCATTTCTGAGCTTTTTCCTTTTTCCCCATCGCATCTAAGACGTTGGCAATAAAATTCGTCTCCGGTCGGGAGAAACATAACTAATAACTAATAATCAAAGGGGATCAAGCTGGGGCGTTTGTGGCCACAGTAGATTCGAAACAGATAACGTTCGGGAAACTTAGGAAATGAAACCTAAATCCAAATATCTTTATCATTGCGATTTTTATTGGAGCGCGTCAGTTGTGGTTTTACTAAAATTTTATTATGTACATTTTTATAATAATAATAAATAGTAACAGAAAAATCAAGAAATGCTGCAACACAATCAAATTGCTTCACTAAAAAATTATTTCCTCAATAGAGCTCGTGATAATACCATTTTTAATGCTTTGGTTTCAGCCGATAAAGGTTACACACCTTTAAATTTAAGTGATAATATAATTTCAGATATTGTTAAACCAAATATACCTGACACTATAGCAAATATAAAACAGAAGTCTTTACATAGGAGATACCTACTTTAAAGAACTGGAACAACCAGAAATTAATATTCAGGCTTCTCATGCATGGCTTAAGAAATCAAATATTCATCCTGAGACGGAAGGTTTTATATTTGCAATACAAGATCGTGTTATAAATACAAGAAATTATAAAAAACACATATGCTGTTTGCAATTGATAATTGATAAATGTAGGATTTGCGGAACTGAAGGGGAAACAACTGAACACATCATTTCTTCTTGCACCGTTTTGGCTCAAAGCGAATATAAGAAACGTCATGATATATTCGCTAAAATTATACACATGAATTTAGCTGTTAAATTCAATTTATTAAAGAGTACAGAACAACATTATAGTTATACACCAGAAAGTTGTTTGGAAAATGACAATTACAAATTATATTTTGATCGTACAGTTTTAGCTGACATTCATATTCAGCATAACAGACCAGACATTATTATTTTAAATAAACAACAAAAGCAAGCATATCTTTTAGATATAGCTGTTCCAAATTCACACAATATAATACAGACATATAATACAAAAATTAATAAATATTTAGAACTCTCCGTTGCTATGAGAAATCTTTGGTGTTTAGAAAAAATTTCGATTTTATCATTTATAATTTCAGAAACGGGAATAGTACCGCAATCTCTTTTTAAAAATTTAAAAATTTTGGACTTAGAGAACACATTGGTGGTTGAAATTCAAAAAGGTATATTATTATACTCATGTCATATCGTTAGGAAATTCCCTAACATTGACACAGAACATAAAACACAAAAAAGACAAAATGTGGAGGTGAGACGCCGGTAATTATGTTGATAAGCACTGCACTATTACTTGATAGTATTATCCGTAATAGTGTATGTACTCCGGCCAAATTGCCGTGCCGCCGGGTGGTGGAGGGTTAAAAAAGTGGTAGTAATAATTAGAATAGTAGTAATGTAAATTTCACCACAACTTAAAATTTTAAAACATTTTACATTTTAAAAATGAACCTTTATCTTCAAGCGGTTGAAAATCGCCAAGGAGTTGAAATGTCCACGATCTCTTTTGTGATCCGCTTGAAGATAAAATATATAGTATATATCATTTAGAGCAGAAGGTCTTATTGTGCTTCGCCCAGTTGCGCATCCCAATCTCTGCGATTAGTACAAAAAAACTCATTTCTACTCTTAATGATATAATCTACAATTTTCAAAAAGTTCAAAGTTTTTCTATTATTTTCAAGTGAGAAAAATACAAGAAAAACATTTCGGTAAAAATGCACAATTAGACGCTGAATCGAGTTTAATTTGACTTCGAGCTAAAATGATTTAACTGGACTCGCACACCTTCGAAATCACAACTGCCAGCCACATATGGAATCAATATATGTGTTAGTGGTGGAGGAAGGTTTCTAAGAGAAACCATTAAAGATTCATGGGTAGGAAGCCGCCTTCCCGAGAGATATAAGTTCACGTGTGCCGACCTGAAATCCGTAATCTTAATCAAGAACCAATAATGTTGCTTCAACTTATTGTTTATAATGGCGTTGTTTAGGTATAGTTCTCCCAGAGCTGCAGCGGTTTTATGGCAGGGTACCATTGTATAAACGTTAACAACACCGACAATAGGTTTAAACCGCAAGTACAACCCCTAATCGTAAATTCGTCCAAGTACTACCCTGTAAACTGACAGGTATAGAACGAAAATGATGATTGACAGGGGTCTGTTTATGTCGCGTATCGGCATCTCAACAGGCGTAATAATTACTATTGCCCTGCCATAAAACCGCTGCAGCTCTGGGAGAACTATATGGAAACTAGTTTAAAGACATTTCAGTCTGGAATTGACAGTTCGTCCCCGAAAAATAAATCAGTGAGAGTGGCCCGAAGAATGACACGTGATTATTAATAAAATATCCGGATGGGCAGATTAAAATTAATTGCTTCCGTTGCGATTGTTGTTCAGTAAATTTATGAAATTAAAAATGGCGAAAGGCGTCATCAATCATGTTTCGGATGCAGCGCGCTCTTATGTTTATATTGCTCTCAATTCAAATTTGCATATTTCCGGACGTAATTAATATCCGGCTAAATGTTTGGGAATTAAAAGCAAAAGAATGTGAAAGGTCGAAGATGGATTACCTAACATCCATGGAATATTTTATGATTCGGGGGAGTTTAATGACACTGGCCGGGTGGGTTATTAAAGTTTTTAATTTAGAAAAGTTGAGAAATGTTTTATGTATGTTGTACAAGTCGACTGCATTATTGACCTTAATGGTGGAAACTTTCCCAGACTATTTTAAATTTATATTACGCAAATCAGGAATTAAAAGAATTTTTTAGTAGACGGCCCAAGTTGGTCTAAATTTTAATCAAAAAATTACATTTAATTTATAATATGTATGAAACGCCGTCTGTCTATGTTTGTGTAAATCAAATATCATCATCATCATCATCATCATGTTGCCATCTTTCCTGGTTAATTAAACCGCATCAAATGACGATGATAAAGAATTTGCAATTCAAAATCGGTGTCGATTCGCGTCGGCCACTGTCATAATTTTAATTAAACCACTAGAAAATCTCATAAATTCAGATCGATGCGATTAATGAGGCCCATAAAAGTAACGTGTCGACGGCTGATAACCGGAAATTGCTCGAACCTAAACAAATTTACATACAAACAGCTGTCTGGAAGCGTTTTTATGAAAACAGAAATCACACAGACGGATAGATTGTCGAAATTGTTGGTGAACGTTGTTCCGCAGATGTGTTCGAATGCATTTAGATGGCGGTAGGGTGCCGCTGCGCTCACCATTCGCTCGGCTGCTGCGGAAATTAGAACCAGATCCTGTCTTTGATAACAGCTCAACAAATTTATTTCAAATCTTCCACCTGATTACTGTTATATATTTCGCGCTTGTTCGTGCAAACTTTCGATAATAACGATGTTTTTATAATTTATCTCTCATTTGCATGGAAAACTGGTGAAAACTTAAAACGAAAGTGAAAAAATACGAATTTACTAAAATAGAATAGGTACTTCATCTTTTAGTCATTAGAAAAAACATAACTTTGATCCGATTAGCGTTTTAGTAATGACACTACAGGCTTAGGTATTCACTCACGTAAAATGTCGGCCCTGCAACCCACAGTACTTTATTATGGTGTTATCACCGCGTTTTGGGAAAGATTCTTGCGTTGGAGCACTAACACTAATACTGTTTCATAAACAAATAAACTTTTAATATAATGATCGATTTGTTTGATCACCTTAGAAACAAAAAAAAAACAAAAACAAAAAGTGGAGGGTACGTGAAATAACCTGATTGGTCCGTAACAAAACTCCGGGATGCAAAACTCGGGGTGTTCTGGTTAGCACTTCATTCTTCATTGGATTTTGGATTTTTTTAGCGTCGGTGGTGGATAAATAAAAATTAAAAGTCGCATTTGAGTATTTGAGATATATATTTTTTAATGTCAAGACAATGGAACACAACTTTAATTTATTGTACGGGGAGATTTTTATACGGTGCTCTCAACAATTAGGTACTTAGATAAGGGGCGGCTATGACTTTGACAGTGTCACATTTTTCGTATCTTTGCTAACTCAGCTAATAAACGTCAAACAACTGTCACTATGAATCAAATTATAACCCAAAAATGGTTTTTACTTCAGAACATAAAAAGATTCATTTTACTTTCGTAATGGTCATACAGCCTGTTTGGCCGAGTTTTGGCAAAAATTCAAATTTAAATTGAAACAGATATATGCAACCAGAAATATTTCCATGCATTTCAGACATAGTCGACATGTCAACAAAGCCTTCTTTAATCTAAAGAATTGTTGATCGCACGGTATTATCAATGACCTAGCTATGAAGGAAAAGTAATATTTTATTTTCCAACATTATGATCCTTTAACGGTTACACATTTCTTTTAACGTTTTTCCAAGGCTATGCCTTCAAAAAAAGTTATCAAAAAAGTCCTCCACCGCTTCTTTTAGGTATTTATCCGAAAAAAATGGCATCCCCAAGCGATTTTTTAATTTAGGAAAGAGATAATGGTCGTTCGGTGCCAAATCTGGGCTGTAGACTGGATATTCCATTTCTAAAAGGCCGCACTCGTCAAGTAGGTACTTCACGAACTTGGCGAGCTTCGTCAACTCTGATTGTTTCCTAATAGACTTCTCCTGTTATTCTAGAGCCTTGTGTCAAGTATTCAATCAGCAAGTTTCCTTCCATATCCTAAAACACCGTCGCCATCAGCTTTTTGGTCTGCGTTCTTGCTTTTTTGGCGGTGGCGAACCCTTGTGGATCCACTGCATGGATTCTTGTTTTGTCGGTGGATCCCAGTGATACACCCACGTTTCATCACCTGTTACAATTTTCGAAAAAAGCTCTTCGTCGTCAGCCAAAGCCCCCAAGTTATCTTCGCAAATGTGTTGCTGACACAGTTTTTGTTTGGGATTGAGCAATTTCGGAATACAAATCATCCTAAATTTTCATGAAAATCTTTAATACTGTCGTTTCCGATATCCCTACTTCATCGGCAATCATTGAAACTCTATTCTTCGATTTACTGACATTAAACCTCAACTTCCTTGATGTTTTCGTTGGTTCTTGCTTCAACAGGCCTTCCGCATCTTGGGTCACCTTGAATTGATTCTCTACTCCGTCGAAATTGTTTGGACCAAAATTTTATCGTAAAGTATGATGGCGCATCTTCCTGGTACACGATAATCATCCTCTGTTGAATATTTTTGGCTTCATTTCCTTCCCTCCACAAGAATTTGATTACGCTTCTATGTTCAGCTGAATTTTCGCTCATTTTTTGTTAGTTAAGGCTACACAAAAACAACAAAACTCATTGGATGTGAACCAAATTTGATCAGTAAGCATCAAAATGTTACAGCAACTTGCAAGAACAGAACGGATTATTGTCAACCATTTCACACATGTATGTTATGCCTATGTATTATTTTTTATTGGTCAACAACAAGAATTACGCCATGTTGTAGATTTTTATAATTCTAACTAATCTTATCAAAGCTGCATTGAGGAAATATTGATCACGTGAAGCTATTTCATAACACAATGACAAAGCATAGTCTGTTGTAATTTGACAATTTGGCTCAAAACATTAGTTCGCCAACAAATTAGGATATTTTTTTTCATGTATAGTACATTTTTTTTAAACTACACTTCAATGGCACTTGTTAAGAGTTAAGGCAGACCACATTATGACTGTTTTAATTAATTTATTAAATTTATAAACTAAAATTAGTTACTGAAACAGGGTTTGCGGAATTTAAAATAAATATATTTAGGTTTCGCTCTTGTCACTAGAACAAGTTTTGACTTAAAATATTGATTAATATAAGTGGAAATATCATCCAAGCTTTTAGAATATAATCCTGATTGAAGAATTACCAATTTAAGATTCAAAACGATTTTGAATATTTCCCTATATGTCCATCATTTATCCGTTTAAGTGTCATGGAAATATGCTGTTATAGATGTAAGTGCACTTTAGATTAGCTACATTATTGCATTTAATTGAAATATCAATATGGCTTTTAAATTATTGAATTTAGGAGTGGTTGAAGCAAACATTGTTAGCTAAGTATGTACAAATAATTTAATGTACAAAGTAGATATTTGTTTATACATATAAGTAATATGTACTAATCGTGATAACACTAGGATAGCTAGTAGTTAAGCTGGACTAGCGACGTTAAAAGGACTCCTGTATCGCGCCGTGCTCGTGCTTTAAAGGCTTCCTTATACACTTGTTTCATAATATATTATTATTGTCCTCTGTTTTTTTTTTAAAGGAGAACAATTTTTAAATTTCCATAGTTTTTCTCTTTACCATATTAACTTTAATAAATAAAATATTTCCATTCTGACAAGTCTGATGTAAACGTAGTTGTTGTCAATTTTATATTGATCTAAGAAAATACAATAATGCTTAAATTAAACTTTAGGAAGTCAGAAGTTTAAAAAAATTGTCAAAGTATTAAATAGTATTTACAATCATTAAGAATTGTATTGAATTAATTTATTCTAGATTGTTACTTACGTAAGTGGCAGTCGTTATTAAGCAAAGTTAACACAATGGATCTTCTTTGCAATTACATAAGTTTAGATGTCAATAGTTTTTAGAGAATGCTTGGTGATAGTTTAAGAAATTTTTAGTCCAGAATAATTCTTTAACAGGATAACACAGAGTCGATAAGACTGGGCCAATTTCATTTCGTTAGGATTGATTTTAAGAAGAATTCTGCATTGGTGAGAGACCCACTCCCAAGACACAAACGCTGTTGATAAACAAGGAACAGACCCGACTCAAAAACTAATGCGACAGTGGAATTAGTTTTGGCACTGTACGAGCAGCATTGGAGCCGTGCCCTTTTTATCGAAGACAATTTGTCGTTGGATGAAACTCACAGTCGAAACTATCCACATTCAGGACATTATGTCGCGTCAAGATCGTATTTCTTAATAAGAGTGTTTAGAAGTTTGTTGTCGTGTGAACAGTAAATTCAAGAATTAATTAGGAAAATATGAGATGACAAGCACCGTCCCATGCAGGTCCTTTTGCTTTCAGCTCAACAACCCAAGTGAGCAATTACCAACTTCACACTCGCAAACTTCCTAAGCATTTAATTATTTTAATTACTGGTCTGCTTTCAGCAAACCCTAAGCAACAGTTTTAGCTATGGTCGTTTCGTGTTTGTTGAATTTGTGGTGCTTCTAATAGGTCTTTTCAATTTGGCAGCCGTGTTTACCTGAAAGCTCAATGAAGACAACAACTTTACAAATTGAGATTTTATTCAGTTTTTAAGCTACGTATTATGTACAACGGCCAACATATAATAAACAATTAGGAAATAGTTTTATATCGTAACATGAATAGAGTTAAATTTTATCACAAATAGTTTATTATCTTAGACACTAACTTTGAATACACTTATTCGAATATCTTTTACCAATCAACTCAGATTGGCAAAATATATTTTACAAAAATGAATACTAAAAGCATTGTCATTTGTTTACCACATTTTTTATTTACAATTATCTGAATTTCTAGTTCCTGTTCTCTCCAGTTTAGTGCTCGTAACTGCTGAGTATATGGAGGTGTTAAAGGAAAACAGTCTTTAAATTAAAGAAATACAAATAACATTTCAACACTCAATTTTTAGCGTGAGTCTTTAGTTGCACACTAAAAATTACGTTAGAATCATCGTTTCATCATCCATTGGTTTACCTATAGTTAGCACAGACCTGGAACAAAAAATATATTACTAAGAAGTAAGACAAAAAATACATACATTAAATTAATTTTACATTTCAAAAAACTATCGGCTGTTCATTAAATTTCCGGTCAAAGTTGGCGTTGAAAAGTCTATTGTGAACGCACCACTCGTGTAAAAGCACAAACAACGGTAAGATTTAAACAGCTGATCCGTAATCCGTAGTGCGTTCACAATCGATTCTCAACGCCAACTTTGACCGGAAATTTGAATGAACACCCGATATAATTATAAAATAATTGCATTCGTCTGCTGCTGAAGTCAGCAATAGATGCGACAGTTCACGATTCTTGAACAAACGAGGGTAGATCTCTTGTTCTCTGATTATCAGGAACTAGGAATGTTACGTGATCATTGGTTTTCAAAGAATGAAATCTTCCAAGAAGGTAGTTTAACTGTAGCGATGGTAATCAAAGTTTTATTGATGCTGAGATTTATTCAGACGACCAAATACAGTAAAACTTGTGGGACTGACCAAGATTTCATGATTTCCTAAAGAACAAAATAATTTCCTGTCAAAGTTGTTAAGACTTATTGTTTCCCAAGCGTGAGAGATTCATTTAAGCTTTTAAAAATAAGTGAGTTAAGAGTTACTAATTAACATGCGGAACAATTTTTTAGTGAAAAGAAATTGTTCATAAATATATTGGTACATTCATAAAAGTTTGCAATTGAAACTATTGCAAAAATAATAAGATTACGTTGATTTGGTATAATAATTATTGTATCTAGTGTAATAATTAGTAGGTAGCTATACTTTTCATTAATTATTATTTTGAAGAATCAAATCACAAGATTTTATGTGCGCGCCAGTTAGGTGTAACGTTTTAGTATTTTTGTTTGTGCCTGTTATTTTTGTATTAAGAAAGTTGAGTACAAAATGATATAAAATCAGACAAATATTTTGGAAGACCCTTCTCTTTTTTTAGTTATCATCACCAAAAAACTTAAGTAAATTAAATTCATTTTAGTAAAATTACTCTTGAAAATTTTTGTTATAACGAAAAACGTGATCACTCTGGTAGATCATTACGACGGCCTTGATCGTTAGTGCATATTAATAATGATATTACGCAAACACGTGTTGGTTTTTATGATACATGATATGTATGTCATCAATCTTAATGCATATGCCAAAAGCGGTATTAAAGACAATATGAAATCGTTAACGCCTAGTACAAAGTGAATTATCAAACAAGTAAACACATCAGTCACATTACTAAAATTACCAAAAACAATTACGGGGAAAACTGAAGCCATCAATTTAATTATAATTAAAGAATGTTTATCTTCAAGCGGTCGAAACTCGCGTATCTCTATAGAAACGATTGAAGTGGCTTTTTTTTGTAACCGAATTTGAAACACTTCAAATCCTTGGACTTGAAATGTCCACATGCCGCTCGATCAAATGTAAGGTCATTTGAAGCATTTTTCACGATTTATTTATCCATAATTACACGAAATATTTAATACATAATTAAATTATCCCTATTATAAAAAGTCTCTAAAAAAGCGAAATAACGAAATTATTACCCAATCTTTAACCGGTGCCACTGTGGTATAACACGAGTCGCCCATGGTAAGGATGACAGATGTCAAAATCAAAAATAGCAAGATGGCCTTTCAAAGTTAAAAAGTAAACTTTAGACTTTAGTACACTTTACTAATATTATTGAAGCTTTAAGTACTAATAATTTTACAACAAGAAGAGTAGGAATTACTGGTGCCTTAAAATTTGAAAATTGTAAGTTTGACAATTGTCATTTTACTGTCATTGCAGCAAAAGAAAATAAGTGAGTTCGTGTCCGATTTTTTTTGTGATCCGTTTGAAGATAAAATAGTATACAGGGTGGTTCAACACTTACCATTTTTGCGATTACACGTTTAATAATTGTCCAAAAATTCTGAAACTCGGTAGGCACAATCTGCAATTAATATTCTATGATTGAGCATGATCAATTTTTTTCAATTAAATTTTTGTGATGGAGCTAACTTTATAGTGATTTAATATCAAATTGGTCCAAATATTGAAAGCTTTTTTTTTCTCTACTAGTTACAGAACTCCTCACCTTTTTGATTGATCCACTTCCGACTTTGAATTATAATTAGGTAATAGTGAAAATTGCGATCAAATATCAAGTTAAAGAAAGCTGGAATCCAAGACCGTTTATGGTAGAGCTGAATAGGACAGCTCGTAATGTGATGGCCCCCCAATAAATCTTTTTGACGCAGGGCTGTGGCTCCCCCAAAACCATTTTTCAGGTCAGTACTGGTGAAATTCCAGTTTATGATAGAAACGATTCGCAGCAAGTAAAGGATTTTTCTTTAAATGAAAAATAGATATTTTAGAAAACTGAATATTGAATAATTTCAACTTCATTACGTAATTTATTTGAAAACTTCTTCAAAATGTTTGCCGAAATTGCTAGGCGTAAAATAGTCGAGTTCGGCCCTGACAGGGTAAGTACCTGCAGTTTGACGATGGGGTATCGTAAATCTTACTTCTGTTTTGGTTTGTGATTAGGCATTTAGTGTAACTGCGTCCTAAATTCCTGTCAGTTGTGCGGCACCTTCTTTAATTGCAAATAAATCGGCAATGTGATGCGTTTTAATTTTTTTTATTTTCAGTTTTCTGTTTTCTGTATTAGTTTGAACCTATTTAGATTAAAAATTTTTTTTTGAATTTTGATTAATTTCACTTTATCGCCTCTTGACGCGAAACCCAATTGATAATAAATAAAATAATGGGACAGGCTTATAGCTCCATAATGTGTGTCTCTTCCTAGCCAAGCGTAAAATTTTTTCGATAATTAGAAACCGTGTAATCGCAAAAATGGTAAGTGTTGGACCACCCTGTATATCATTCAGAGTCGAAGGTCTTTTTGTGCTTCGCCCAGTTGCGACCTCGACTTCGTCTCGGTCTTTAATCTCTGGGCTTAAAAAGTCCCACTTCTACTCTTAATGATATAATCTACTATTATTTAATTAAAATTGCTACAGATTTAGAAAACTTAGTAATTTAGTATAGTCCGTTCCTGCGGTCTAAATGTGGTATTTGTGATATTTCTTAAAAATTAAGTGTAACCCACTATGGTACTAGTAATTATAGCCAGCGTAGAGCTATACTCACCTATAAATTGACGTGTTAGGCCTAGGTAAATGGAAAATATGCAAGGTGAAAGAGCCAGCCATCGATCCATTAATATTAAAGGTGCTTTGTTACCTGAAAAGAAAACAGTAAAATTAAGTGTTAATATGAACTCATACATATAAAAGCCTGCTTAAAGAATTTTTAAAAAAATAGCTACTTAGTTACACTTTCACTTTTACTATTTATTATCATGTTAAATAAAATAGTAAAAAAATGAAATGCGAATGGTTTGTTAGATTTGATTATTTTCTCACTTACAAGTGGGGTTTAAAAAATTGCTGCAGTGGATTTTTAAAAAAGTGTCAGATGATCTGCAGACGTATTTTATATTGATTTAACAATGCAACAGTTATGTGATGTTTGGCCTAATGTAGACTAGATTTCGGAACGAAAATAATTTTGACTTCTGTGCAATATCCGAGTATGTAAGCGATATTGTTTGTTGTAAATTAGTATAAATTTCACGAGAAGATAAAAATACTTGTGTTCTCATAAAGCCATTTGCTTTATGGATATGTAATATCTGGTGTTTATTTAAATTTCCGGTCAAAGTTGGCGTTGAAGAGTCGATTGTGAACGCACTACAGATTACGGATCACGGATCAGCTGTTGAAATCTAACCTCAGTTTTTCCGTTGTTTGTGTCTTTACACGAGTGGTGCGTTCACAATCGACTCTTCAACGCCAGCTTTAACGGGAAATTTAAATGAACACCTGATACTTAACTTACAACATTTGCTTTTCAAAATCTTAAGAAACAGTACTCTAAGTATTATAAACCATTATTTCTAGAATTTTGTTTCATTTAGATTTTTCATCTAATCGAAATATTCAGTTGAATGATTTTTGTGCAAAACTTTGATTCACTAGCTTGTGTCGTTTGAAACGCTTACAATTGACAGTTTCCGAATGAATGATATTAGTAAGTATCTATGTAGATATAGATATTTTTTTGAAATCAACTCTTAATTTCCGATAATTTCGCTTCGGTATATTTTGAAACGATTGATCGACAAACAAAGCACTCGACACAAAAAAGTAATTATGGTTACGAAATTGTCGATAATGTCATAATCTTCCAAGGAGTTACTTGTAAATAATGAATAATAAAGAAGAATGCGACTGTGTGCTCCGATTTTATCGTCGTTGTTCGCTTTATATGCATTAGCGCGATATTTCCTACTGTGACTTCCAACTTATTTTAAAATGAAAATCTTTACAATCTAACGAAGAATCATAATGCAGTTTTGTTCGAGAAATTCTAGAGCTGCGAACAAAAGGAAATGTAATGGAGTATTGATTTAACTGCGATTGTATTATGACATTTCTTCTGCCAGGCCATGCCTCTTTCGATAGACGAAGACGATTTAAATAATATTGCGTTCCAAAATAATAAATTCCAGCTCGAATTGCTCTGGGAATTTGACAAGACGTACGATGAATTTAAGAGACTTCCAATGACATACATGAAGAACTGTACGAAGAAGCTAATGACAATGCCATAACTAGGGATGATGCCTTTGTCTAAAGATATTGATTAGATTTTAACTTACCAGCTAGCATAGCTAACTATGGTTGCATTTTCAAATTCAATTACACCTGATGCATATTCGATAGCTAGAATTAGTCGACTCTTCCTAAAATTATATTCACATGGAAGTAAATAATTTGCAGGGGTTAATAATTATATTTCCCAAATGGAAAATAGGTACAATTATTAATTTCATCAATTACCAAATTCACAGAGACATTTAAAAATTCAAGTTTGAATAAAAACATTTCAAAACGATAATCAATAAAGTGTGGATCTAGAATTAAAAAAATCAGTGCGCAAGAAATCGCATGTAATAATTAAGTATCTCTTACTAAAATGAAATGTATTATAGTCAGTGCAAAGTGTGGTGCAGCCCAATGCACCCAGCCGAAATTTCCATCTATTTTTAAAGTAGAAAGATTTGAATTTCCCGCACAAAACTCAAATTTGGCGAGACAGTGTAAATCAGGCTTTTCAGGACGTCGCTGCGAACTATCACGTGAACATCTCCAGTGGTTCTCCGCGCCAACTATAGAAAGATTTCATTACAGAGTTGCAATAATTAGTGGCTCCAGCATTCTTAAAAGACGCAGAAAAGACTGGATCAACCTCTCGATATTGTGATTTAAATACGATAATTCTTTATAAATAGTTACCGGGGAGTTTTGTTAAATTTTAATCATCTTCACAATTTTTTAAATGAAATCCGGGTTAGTTATTTCCTGATCACAACGAACATTGTAGCAAAAAAAGTTTGTCGTGAATAGGTCTAAAATTATTTCCATAACTTAGAAAGTAAACAAGTTGTTGGTAACAATATACCTTTGTGTTGTAACGCGATAGGTGATTCAATTGATTGAATAATTCGCTGTCATACTGAACAATTAACCAATTTTAATTTAAAATCAATATTAGATTCTAATTAAGATTTAAACTTGATTGGTTGCTTCATTTATAACTTAAAATTATTATGTTTAAAAAAGAAGATAAATATAATAAAGAATAATTCGCTACAGAAAGAGGCTGTAAAATATCTTTGTTTTCTTATTTAGGAGCCAATAAACACAATTTACACTGTTTTTCTTTTGGTTTTCCTCTTTTGTCAATTGTATTTCACTATTTCCCAAAACTATGTCTTTAAGTCACTTTGACATTTAATAGAAATAGGAAATAGTTTTGAGAAATAGTGAAATACAATTGACAAAAGAGGAAAACTAAAAGAAAAACACTGTAAACCCTGCCCTAACATTTTTTTTGAAAAAATGGGGCCTATTGAACTAAAAATTAGCCTTTTAGAGCAACAATTATCCCATTAAAAATAAAGCATTAATTAATCAATTCATTTTTAATAGTTTGGTAATTGTTCACTTTAACTACTTCTGGAATTTTCGCGTTTTTTCAGGCTAGACAGCCTCAGGGCGTCCTCCTAGATCGTGTCCCACCATTCAAACCTTGTGCAAATGCCTTTTTTTCTCTCTTGTTGTGTTTCAAGGTGGCGTCAAGGTCGCGCCAAGTCTTAGTATAACTAAAGGGTAAGGAAAATGTTCATTTGCACAAGCTTTGACTGGCGGGAAACGATGTAGGAGGACGTCCTGAGTCTGTCCAGCCAGAAAAAAACGCGAAAATTCCAGAAGTAGTTAAAGTGAACAATTACCATAGATTTTTTTGAGAGGTAGGCAACCAATTAAACGACTGTGTATACAGGTATACTTGTGTATACGATTAAGCTAAGACAAACTTTTTGATTAAACGAGAGATGACTTTGAAGAAACAGTACCCATACATAATTGACAGACTGAATTTTTTTTTTAATTCAATCGTACCAGAAAGATATCGAACGTTGGTCATATTGTATGTGACATACTTCGTACAGTTAACATTATTTATGTATCGGTTTCCGTGGCGATACTAACGTCATCTCCCCAAATTGTACAAACATCCCTTACACTACAACACACCCAGTTGCAACCGACGCTATTGTTTGTAGTCATGAAGAATGCATGTGTGTACCGATATAGAATAATCAAATGCGGCCCCAAAAGAGAGTAGGTTGCGCCGACGGTACAACATAACACACAGACCTCCATAATAAAGTAATAAACCCTACATAATGAACGCCAGTCGGCCGCCGTTATTAACTTAATGTGACAGAACATAGGCCACTCTCCAGCGTATATTGGACCGGGGTGGACATGTAAATTGCCAGCCGAGGCCGAAACGCCGACCGTAACATTTACATCTTCATGTTCACTTACTTACAATCAATTGCGCCCTATCTACTTAAAAAGTCAATTTTGGTACGTGAAGAAAAAAAACGACGCACCCATTTCCGGTCAATTTCTTCGCCTGAACGATTTTTAATGTCGGAAAGGTAGGATTCCTAAGTAGCTCACGCGACAAAGGGTTCGTATGGTTACGAGCAATTACATAGGGATGGTTTTATTGTTTGTACCCCGTTGTGTGTATATTTCGTTCGTCAGGTGCTATGAAAATTAATTTAAAGTGAAAACATATTTTCAGCAGAAATAAACTAATGTTGTTAGCCCTGACCCTCCATCACGAATACACAATTAATTCAATTTTTTCTCTAAAACAAATTATTACTTTCCTTCAAATTTCTCCATAACAGTCTATTATTTTCATGAATTAGAACGATCATTTTAACTTGTTCTCGATTTTCATAGTAGGACACTTAGGACAGCCAAAAAACTTGACAATACTAATGCTTTTACACGAGTGGTGCGTTCTCAATCGACTCTCCAACGCAAACTTTGAGGATAAATTTAAATGAACGCACGATACATAACACTCGTGTGCTATACAAAGCTATATCCAACACTTGAAACAACTATGTTTTAAAATGTCCTTGATTTTTTTTTAATCTGATATTCGAAATTGACGTTTTATTAAAAAATACTCCAGAGAAAGTGATGCTATGGTATTTTTGTTTAAAACAAACAAAATGTATCAAAAAAAATTGTGTGAACTGGAAGAAATCCAGAAAATATACCGCAAGAAGTTAATACTATTACCGTCGACTGGTAAAATGCACTTACTGCTCTTGATGCTTAAATAACTATATTTCACTAGTGACTCATGACCAACTTAATCTAAAATCTACTAAAAAAAATATACCTAATTTAAATTTTAGGATTATACAGGGCAAGTCACATAAGGCTTATTTCTGAATTTATTTTGTACGCAACCAAAAATACTAATGACGCTGACTACTTGATACCATTTATAATGTGATTTAATTTAGTAATCAACGTTGGTATGTAATTTGGCTAAAAATGTCAGAATGACAGTTGATGAATTTAATTTTTGATTTCATTAATCAGGACAGGAAAACGTCATTTTGACATTTTTAGCCAAATTATGTACATACCTACGTTGATTACTAAATTAAATCACATTATAAACGGTATCAAGTGGTCAGCGTCATTAGTATTTTTGGTTGCGTACAAAATAAATTCAGAAATAAGCCTTATGTGACTTGCCCTGTAATTAGGAGGTGTTGGATAAAAAAATTAAAGGCGATTCCTAATAAAAATCATTATTATCAGAAGCACTTGGTAGAACCGAAACGTAACATCACCGTCGTCTAGATTTGCAAAGGTGAAAGATATGAAAGGGTGAATGCAAACTGCGCTATTATTATTATTAGCATGGTGTTGATTAGTTTAAGCATAGGATAATATTTAGATTTGATAAATCATCAAAACAGCATGTGAATATGTATTGTGGAAAGTATGTTAATGTCAAGAGTTTTCAACAAATTTGAGCCCATCTATCATTCGTGTATCATAAATGGTATTAATTTCCAATCTTTTATATTTCTTTTAAAATAAAATTGCACAATGATTAAAAGTCACAACACTTGATATTCTGTAAAAGAACAATTAATTAATTAATCGATTATTTTTATAAAATTCAATTGTTAACCTTAGATGTTTATTTTTGTTCTTGTTTGAGGTCAACTAACGTTTTAAAAAAATTGGTGATGACGCCATTGCGCAAAAACCAATGATGTCATTTAAATAAATTGCACGTCACAGGATGGCATTTTAAAAAATAAAATCGACGTGTCCGAGCGATTTTCTTAAAAACGTCCGTCACATAACGGTATTATGAATTTTGTTCCAAACTTTATGTTCACACTGTATATGTACATATGTATCATTCAAAGTAGAAGGTCTTTGTGTGCTTCGCCCAGTTGCCAGCCTCGATTCATCTCGGCCTTCAATCTCTTTTACTCTTAATGATATCTACTTACTATTTTATAATTAAAAGCTAGTTTAATCAATTTAATTTAATTTGACCAATTTATTTCTATTATTAGTTTATTTGTTTGTTAATTTTTGGCCATTTAACAGCGGGAAAATTTTCATTTAGACGTTTAAAATTTAAATTGAAAAAAAAAGAATCAAAACTTGTTTTGTTTCAAAAATGTTCTATTATTTTTTGTTGTTTACACCAAACTTGAATTAAATAATCATTGAAGTAGCGTTATTGATCGTTCTATTTAATAATTTTCTGCAGTTAATGCATGTTTTTATTTGTAGACGGAATGGTGGAGTGTAAGGGCTTGAAAAACAACTTTGATTAAACGGTTCCAAATGGTGGAAAGTTGAAAACCATTATCACGATTTACAATGTGGCAACTACTTATGGAATAAATTCAGTACATAATTCCAAAACTAATAACATTTGTAGAAAACGCTGAAACAGGTAAATTTTTTTCATTTGTTCATGACATCATCCATTTTTGAGCTATGACATCATCACCAAATTTTTTAAATGACAACCCTCAGTTTTTTCTTTTCTTTCTGATAGAACTTGTTATTACCTAAACGATGAATTAAAAAAATTTGGTACCTTACATAACAATTTTTTGAGAAAACTACAAATTTTACTTCAAGAATTTAATTTAATTTTTAATGTACTCAATTTTTTTCTAATTTAAACTCGAGGGTTTACTTTAACAAACCAAACAATTTTGAAGATTTACGACAGAGAATTGGCGCTGAAACGAAACAAATCAGCCCTGACATTATTGAGCGCGGTGTACAGTGTTTACCCTCCTGTTTTAGTTACAGGATCCGCGACCCTATAAATTTAGGAAAAGAAGACTGAAATTTTAGTTTTTGGTTTTGATGCAGATGGTTGTAGATGGTGAGGGATGATGTTCTCCGGATGGTGAGGGTGAGAGGTTAAATGGTTTCAAATTAGTTATCATAGACTACTTAGAGCAATTTTATGTAATTAAAAATAGAATTTTCCGGATTTTAATGTTCCGGATTACGTCAGCGGAGTATGTGGTCATTCCAAAGCTTCTACCTCTTGTCAACTGCTTAACAATTTGATTTGTTTTTACGACTTGAAACAATGCAATAATGTTCGAAACTCTAACAATAGGCTCTTGGATCTGGTGTTTGTCAATCGGTGTCTAAGTTGTTCCGTGATCGACTCAGGTGATCCGTTGGTTGGAGTCGACGATCATCATCCATCTCTTGAGGTGGGCGTCACCATAGGTGATGTGTTCAAGAGATTTCCAATCGATCGAAGCAGTGCGTTCAATTTTAGGAAATGTAACTTTGTTGCTCTCTACGATGCTTTGAACGGTGTGGATTGGTCGTTTCTCTCTGCTTGTGCAACTGTTGAGTGTGCTGTGTCCGATTTTTATTCAGTGCTGAATGAGGTGTTTCGCTGTCATGTGCCGTTGAGGGGTAGGTGTTCTGGAAGTTATCCGGTATGGTTCAACAAGAACTTGATTACTCTGTTGAAAAAGAAGAATAGGGCATGGAGACGTTATAAGACAACCGGATCTGTCTACGACTTTGAAACTTTTAAATCCTTAAGGCGGTGCTTTAAGGCGGATGTTGCCGCTGTTTACAGAGAATATGTCAGACGAGTTAACAATGACATCAAAACAGATCCAAAGAAATTCTGGTCATTCCTGAATTCCAAGAATAACTCCAGCTCTATTCCTGCTTCCATGGTTTTTAACAATGCTACTATAACGGATCCTCAAATCATAGTTGATAGCTTTGCTGATCATTTCTCAAAATCTTTTACGAGGGATGCCGCCAGCACTCTCCCATCTGCTTCTCTTCCGTATGATAATCTTACTCTGACGAGAGTTTCAGACGATGATGTACTTAAAGCCATAAAATGCCTTAAACCTAACATGACTAGTGGACCTGATGAGATACCAAGCCTTGTGATAAGGGATTGTGCGGCGGTCTTCGCCGATCCTTTGTGTTTCCTATTCAACCTAATATTAAATACTAGTTGTTATCCTATGAGATGGAAGACTTCGGCGGTGCGCCCCATTCACAAAAAGGATGACAGTTCGGAGATTACCAACTACAGGCCTATTGCCTTAATCAGTAACTTTGCAAAGGTCTTTGAATATGTCCTGTATAATTCCTCACTCCATTATGTCTCTCACAAGCTATCTCCGAATCAGCATGGCTTCACAAAGTGTCGGTCCACCGAGACGAACTTGGCGTCGATCAGTCAGTATCTATTTGATGCGTTAGATAACCATTCCCAAGTGGATGTAGTTTACACGGATCTCTCGAAGGCCTTCGATAGGATTGATCATGGTCTTTTGTTGATCAAATTGGAGTCATTCGGTTTTTCGGATAATCTTGTGGAGCTAATAAGGTCTTATTTAAGCGATCGATTTATGTACGTGGGAGTGAATGGGTATGTGTCTAAGCCCTTTAAGCAGGAGTCTGGCGTTCCGCAGGGTTCTGTTTTGGGTCCGCTGTTTTTTAATATCTTCATAAACGATCTGGTGGACGATCTCGACGTACCGCACCTCTTGTTTGCCGATGACATGAAGATTTACCTTACTATAGACTCGATTGATGATGCTCTTCGACTTCAGGGCTGTATTGAGGAGATCTCTAGAAGGTGTAAGTTAAATAACCTTGTTCTCAACCATCTTAAGTGTAGCATAGTCTCATTCACAAGGAAGACCAAGCCTCTCTTATTTGACTATAAAATCAACGGCTCCATTCTTACAAGACGTGAGTCTATTAGAGATCTGGGTGTCATCTTCGATTCCAAACTATCCTTCGGCGAACACATTCGGACCATTGCGGGGACTGCCTTCAGGGCACTGGGTTTTGTTTTGCGTGCTGGCAGGGAATTCTCTGATGTCACGACCCTGAAGCTTCTGTACATCACCTATGTGAGATCCCGGCTCGAGTATGCTTCCCTTGTGTGGTCACCGATATATGATGTTCACTCTTCTCTTCTGGAGCGAGTGCAACGCAGATTCCTGAAGAATGTAGTCTTCATGTTGAATGGTGCATATCCGCCTCGTGGGTGTCCACCAGGCCTTCTGCTCGGTGAGGTTGGTCTGCAGTCTCTGCTTGATAGACGCATGGAGCATTCGGTGATCTTTTTGTTCAAATTGTTCAGAGGGCTGCAGGAATGTCCTCACGTTCTGGAGAGGATCAGCTTGAGGGTTAGCCGGTCGGGATCTAGGGTAAGGAGTGTTTTCTACATTGGTCAGCGTCACACGGACATCGGGCTCAAGTCACCCGTCACTCGAATGCTGCGAAATTACCAGAGTGTCGAGGCCCACATCGATATTTTTTGTTGCAGCATTTCGCAAATCAAAAAATTCTTCTCCATCTCCTCGTGAATTAGGGCGATCCTACTCAGATGAGTGCTCGGTAGTTGTAGCCTGGGTGTTGGGATGCTCTCTGTGTAATGGTTGTTGTGTTGTGATTGTGTTTTGTGTATCATTTTCTTTTTGGCAGGGCTTCTAATTGGGCGTCAAGCCTGTTAGCCGTCAACAATAATAATAATAATAATAATAATAATAATAATAAATAACAGGTGCTTACTTATTACTTGAAAAAGTCAAATGTCAACAACAAGTTTCAGTTTTGTTTGGTTTAGAAGTTATAGTGGTAGTGAGTGGATTTGAAAATTCATTGTTTTAAAGTTTCCACTTTTTGCTTCATAAATTCAATGAACATGAGAATAAGTTAGCGAAGAAAAATAATTCAGAATGTGAAACTGGCAATTTCAACAGCAGTATTCTTAAAACTTATTTATGAAATTCAGTTTTATGCATGCACTACGACGATACTTGTAAATTTCAATGTTTCCACCAAGTGACATTTTACATTGCTTCCCAATGCAAACCTCGATGCAAACACATTCTGTTAATTGTTTTAGCTCCTTGTTGAAGTTAAAGCCAAATCTCCACGATACAGTCTATCTAAAAAATGTTACCTTAAGTTTTCACGTGTTATTATAAAAGTATAGAGTTTCCCCACTCTATATTCAGCAATTTAGGATTACGTTCTCACGCTTCTCTTTCCTTTTACTTTTCTCTACAACCTGCACTCAAGATATTGTATCTGTTTTAGTTCGCATGATTATGGCATGATTTTGATTGTATTGAGGATTTTTTTTCTTTTGACAGCATCCTAAGGATCTTATCATTGGTTACATGCTCTGTCCATGATACCCTTAGCATTCTTCTATAAAGCCACATCACAAATGCCTTTTTCATCCTTGCTTCCGTTAGTGCCCATGACCCGATTCCATACAATAACATGGAAAACACAGCAGCCTGTCATTCTAAATTTTGTATTCATGGATAGATCTCGACTTTTAAAGATTGATGCCATTTTAATGAACACATTTCCTACTCTTTTAATTCTGATTTTAACTTCTTGCGAGTGGCCCACCGATCATTAATTTTCTAGAAATATTCCCTTCATGTAAAATGATGTATTCGTTATTTTTGTATCATTCTAAGAATAATTGTTTCTCGATCTGATTCGAAGGTCAAATTAAAAAAAAAAACAACCATTTTGTATTTAGCAGTTTAGCATCTTAAAAGATCAAGTAATGTTTGAATGTTTCCGAACACAAAAGAGAACTTTACCAACGGAACTAATTTTCTCGCTGTATACTCGTATTTAATAATTAGAGCTTATTGTGTATTATCTTAATTCAGTTTTATTCAATTAGTTTCATTTGTTTTATTAGTAAATATTAACACCAGTTCTAATAAGCCTTTGTGTATGTGTTTAACAACTGTTGCTTCAATAGAAAATTCTCTTTGATTTCGTACAAATACAAATTAGCTTCGTTAAATACATTTTCACTAAAGTTATATTAAATGAGAGATTTGATAGATTTTGAATCAGCACAAACATTTTATTGTCAAATTCTACAACGGGATATAATTTACTGAGCTCGCACAATTTGCAAAATAAATACCTCCTATAACAATATCCTGTCTATCATATCGTACCAAGATTGCGAGTTGTGCGTAATTAGGAATATCTGTAGACCTGAAATATAAAATATATCTCATTGGCAATTCAACGTGGAAATGCTGCAAGTATTTTAGGCACTCTACCTTATGTAACCTTATGTAACTTGAAGAAGTGCATTTTTTATGATTTATATGTATGTATACATTTACCTATTACTTGTTTATTAAATTTTACTACCTTTTAAATAGATCCTCATTCTAATTTTGTCAAGAATTTGACTGAAAATATTTCCTACCAACTTAAGCTTAACGGCTTTTGCAAGGCAAAAAAAGGCTGATAATGATTTTTTCCAACATCGCTTATGAAAATGATACTTTCATCACTCAATTTAGTGAGGAAAATAGCCGTTTGCATCACTAGTGAGGAAAATGGAGAAAGTAAACTACTACATTAACAATCTACTACCTACTTATTAATATAAAACTTTAAGACACTGTTATTTGCATTAATTGAAACTCCAGATACGGAAGATTAAAAAAATAGGGGAGTAAAATAATTATAAAGAAATTTAACATTGAGACTCATTTTCATAAGCGACGTTGGAAAAAATAGTATACACAATTCGTGATCAAAGTGCGATTTTTCAATTCGCAATACTATCCTCACTCGCTGGCGCTCGTGAGTATATTTTATCATGTATTGCTCGTTGAAAAATCAGGCACTTTCATCACTTATAGTGTAATATACATATTATACTATTTCGTTGACGCCTAGTAATGTTTCGTTTCTTGTTTGTGAAGATTTTTTAACTTTCTCCCGAAGAACAAACTCATTCATTTTTTTTTTATCTGATCAATGACAAAACTAGAGTTGATTTCTTCAAAAATTATTTATTTTACAAAAGATGAGTATTTCTCGATAATTTATTGTTTAACTGGTCTGTTGTTAAATTTATCTTTAGAAACTTTTTTTTAAGATGGTGAGCTTTAGTTTTCAGATACTGTCAAAGTGTTCATCTTTTATCGTAGCAAATGTGTTTAAGTAAAAAACATTAATATTCAATAAAATGCTCGTAATAATTTACTGCAACGGAAATTTATCCTTCAAAAATGCATTTATAAAACTGGGACAAATTTCAGTAGCGGCCAAGTGGACATCTAATTCATAGTGTAATTTTGGTATTTCATAAAAAAAATTGCATCAATGTTTATGAAATAAACGGTAACGAATTTCCGTGCGAAGAACAACCTAAAATGTCTGTGCCTCGGGCGGCCTAAAAGCACGAGCTAATGACGTCACTTTCCGCTGATACTAAATATTAAATACGTTCAAAACGGTTATAAATTTTTGAAGTTGGCTTTCATCGTCTTTGTAATAATTCATCTTGTGATTTCAAGCCTAGATAGAGAGCCTGACAAGTGCAAAAACGAATAAAATCATGGAATTAGATGAAGGAAGTACATAAATAAGAGAGAGCGGAATAATTACGTTAGACGCATTAAATTTGAGAAAGAGGAAATTTCGGGTGAAACTGTACACGAATCCCTGGGGGCCCGACGGTCTGTCCAATCATCAATTCCATATTAAAAATGTTTACTCGTTTGTGATATGCGAATAAGGTTCGGATGGAATGAGTTTACCAGATTTAAGCGAGATTTGGGGAAGTCAAGTGAGCATATACAGAAAACTATCGGGTGTTCATTTAAAATTTAAATGTATCCTCAAAGTAGGCGATTGTGAACGCACCACGGATTACAGATCACAGATCAGGGATCAGCTGTTTAAATCTAACCACACTTTTTGCGTTGTTTGTGTTTTTACTCCGCAGAAGTGTGGTGCGTTCACAATCGACTCTTCAACGCCTACTTTGAGGAGAAATTTAAATGAATACCCGATACATTTTTATTTCCTGCAGTCTGAAAAATAATGGTGCTTTGGTTAATGAGCTTATTGTTGTAATTCCGTGCAAATATTTCACGTAAATTCTGATAATCGCAAAGTAATACTAATAACCCACATTTGTTGGTTCGCCGCAGGCGCATGCAGTGGTTTTCGGTATTAGTTAAATATGCATCACAATATCAAGGGTGATTTATGTTTTTGAGCAGGTGCTGAAAATTAATTCAAATATTGTCAAAATCATAGTTGATATATTTTGCAATAAAAGTTGTTAATTTATTGGTGAAAATTAGAAGAGAAAATATCGACTTGACACATTTTTTCTCCATTAAAATTTATTATTGATTTTAACGGCTCCCTGAATTCATCCACGTCCAGAGATTTATCACAGTGAGGAATCTTAAGATGTCTTTAATTTCCTTCGGGACACTTAGATATACCATTACGCCAAGTCAAGGATAAGCCGTAAAAGTTTTCACTTCTTTGCGATAATGAAAATATTTAAATATTAGATCTTCCCTCAGAAAAAAATAATTTGTTATTCGTATCGTTTTGTTTGTTACAGTTCTGAAGTAATAAAGTTTACTGGTGTTTTACTTTATCCTTCAACATTTCTCTGTAATGGAAACACGCCGGGGCAATGGCCCATAATAAGCCCAGTATAAACCTGAAACGTATATGAATATATTGAATTTCCTCTCGGCCTCTTGAGTATTTGTGCGAATTTTTAACGTAATATCGTCCTGCGTCCTCACCTTGCGTTTTCCCCACTCCCTTCACCATCCCTCGTTAATTCATTTCGAATCGATTGGGTCTTAAATTACAAAATATATTGACTTAAGGCGCTAATAAATTCAGATGAGCTTAGCAAATGAGCGTTTATCTTAAGTTACGGTTATAGCACTAGCGAACATACGCGAGCAATTTAAACTTGCCAATGTGGTGAATTATGCGCTAAATAATTTATACAACGTGGAAAAAAATTAAGTTTGTCGCCAACTTCGTTGCATTATTAATTCTAAAGTTCCGGAAAGGATATGGAAAATTGATGGCCAGGTTAGAGTTAATTTTTAATCCGGCAGGAGAATCCCCGCGCGTCTTTTTCATCAAAGCGATCCTCGTTTTGCAAAAATAAGTCGGGAATTTCAAACACAAACTGCACAAAATTTAATAAAACCGGGCCATTGTTTCCTGGAATAATTGCGGGATAACTGAAAAAAAGTAATTTAAAGAATAATAGCTCAGGTAGAGTTAGGGTTTCGTCGTCGGACGCCTTTAAAACGAAAACAAAAGAACCACGTTTCTTTGCTCGTGATTTTTTCCTTTAAAGTTAATTAAGTCGTTTTGATGAAACTGTTTGAAATTAAATGCTAAATTAGTTTTCTGAAACAACGCGAACGGAATAACGATGTCATTTTTAATTGTTACTCCGAATATTTTCTGGCTGATTAGATTCTTTATTCGATGCGATGCGAAGACGTTGATGACAATCCCTCGTTAGAATTAGACCAAATTGTATAATTCACTTATTCATTTCGTGGAGGTGAACTGATTTACATGATTTCACTCGCACTCTCACTATTTCTGATTCCACGAACATGTGTTTCCAAATATTCCAAGTTTCAGAGAGTTTAATTTACGTTCCTGCCACATACTCGGATTTAATGGTCGGTGGTGATTCTAATTTCGTTACTGTTGTTGAACTAATATTTATATTACGATTGACCTATCCAGCAATACTCACAATTTTTGACACAACTGACCCTCAGATATAAACCAGATGCGCTTATAATTACACAAAATGATAACAGAATATTGTTGGCCGTAATTTTATAAATTAAGCTACATTCTGTTATAACGTCCAAAAATGTTGAGAGTAATAATTTGGATATGCTTAACTTAAAAGACACTATTTTATTTTTTGTTTCATTTCGTGTATCAAAAAGTGCGTCCGAGACTGAGATTTTTGGCCGAGGCGCGGCCGAGGCTTAAAAGGCAAGGATAAAAGGCGCTTTTTGGCAGAGGTGCGCATTACATTTTTTAGGCGACCGCACGAACTACGAAGCAAAAGAGATCATTGGAAAAATTACAAATTTATTTTGTATCTACATACTACATATTCAAATATGCACATATTAATTTTTTTTTTATAATATTGTTAGCTTGCCAACAAAACTAGAAATTTACTATTTGCAATACAATTACTTACATAATTTATGGTGACAGGACAATTATTTACTAAACAAACCAACAGATGGCGCCACGGTCAGCGTCCAAAAAAGTGTGTCCGAAAAAGAGTTACTTTTCGTCCGTTTTTGCGAGTATGTAGAATTACCGTTTTTATTAAGGGTGCTTAAAAAATATGTATCTATTCTGGAAAGAGATAAACTTATTTCATTTATTACTCATTGATAATTCAGACAATAAGTAATCTGTTACAGGTCAGATTTTAAATGTCAATTAATGAAGATATAAAAAATCAAATTTTCCTCACGATTGGGTATAGGTATTAAGTGCCTAAAATGTGAAAATAAATATAACACGATTTCGTATCTGTCTATATCTCGAAGTGAATCTTTCTCGAATTTATTTAACTTCTTTTTCACGCATTTACATATATTACAGCTATTGGTTGCGAAATAAGATCGACATTCGTTTATACTTTATGAAACGCCATCATTTTTCGGAATGCACACGATTCCGCCGTCTGACTTCCATTTTTCATGATAGGCAATAATGTTCAGAATTTTGTAAGTTATGATTCTGCATTGAATTTGGATTTGGATTCATTTCTGTCAGCTGTGACAACTTAAAGTGACCAGAAGAGATAGATAGCACGGTTCGATCAATTCTTTCTGTATTAATTTCCATTTTATATAATACAATTTTAAATTTCTCGTTTTGCTGGAGAGTCTACTAAAAAACTGTTGTCGGGAAGCTGCCACCGATTCAATCCAATGTGGCAGGTGTGCCAACTAAGAGGATGTCGTCTGCCTGTTTGAATTACAAAAGGGATCAATGCGCTCGTGTAAACAGCCAAACGAACCTTAACAAGCTTTCGAATAAACACGGTAAATATGATCGAGGCATCCTCATTTGACCGATAGAAAACAAAAATCCATGAAATAGTTAAAAATAATAAACTATTATCAAAATATCGCATTAGGTATCTGATTTATTTATATTTTAAAAAATTTCTACCAATGTATACCTTACGTAATTATTTTGTTGGATGAATCTAAACATATTTTTAAATAAAATTTATTGTAGAATGAAAAACAAACTACATATTTAAAGGCAAATCACAGTAAAAAAGTATTCAGTCTAATTAGTAATTATTAGTTAGATGTTAATACTGTAACCACGACTAACTAAAGTGAAAATCTGGTCAAGAGTGCTTTGTCACAATAATAGATTACATCATTAAGAGTAGAAGTGAGACTTTTTGTGCTGAGCGCAGAGATTGAAGACCGAGACGAAGTCGAGGTCAGAAACTGGGCGAAACCGACAAAAACACAACATGGAAGTAGCGCAAATTTTTTAATAATTTATTTAAACTAAACAATTCGGTTGCCGTGGTGACCATAGTACTCCCGATCATTGAAAATACATATCCCAATTTAACTATAATAAAGAAAAATAAGCACAAATATAATTTCAAAATCATTATTTGACAAAAAAACTATCTATGTATTTATAAACAAAATTGCTAAGAATCATTGTAAGGTTGTAGACCTGTTCCTGCATCGATAATGTTTCTTGTATTTTGATTATATTTTATTGTTTTACATGATAACTTTAAAGACAACAAGACAGCGATCTTCTATTCACTTTCAAGTTCCAACTTCATTTTAAATGAATTAAATCAGGATTAAGGATCGAAAGTTTGCAGAACGTTGCCAGTACTGATTTTGGCAATCCTGTCCGGTTATTTATGACTCATAATTAAGAGTACTATTATTGTGGAGTTCTGTCACATCGAACTATTGATTTATGTGGTGGAATTGCTGGACATCATCATCATCAAACATCATCAGTTAAATTAGATTTCATTATTCTTGCGAAACATGAAAAACGTGGAAGGGTTATTATTACAGTATGTATATGATAATTGCAGGGGGTTGTGAGTGACATTGTTTTTACAAAAAGAGAGTTAATTAAACCAATTTCAATAAATTTGATGCTTTCATTTGTACTGTCCTGATGTAGCTACTACAAACAAATGGTATTGAAGTATAATTACACAATTGTTAAATTTTTTAAGGTTTCAATTTTGTTTAAAAAAACCCTACTTTTGTTTAGGCAGGTGGGGAAACCCTATTACATTGTAACTGCAATTACAAGCCAATTATACATATACAGGGTGTATCTGAAACACGTGTATTAATTTTAACAAGTGGAAGAACTCGCCAACTTATGAAACTTTTCGCTATAACATTTTGCAAAATTCGCAATAGTTTTCGCTTCGTAAAAAATTTAAATAGAAAAATCGTTTTTGTACTCATAGCCTTGAAAGCAACGCTTCCAACATCCAACGCTCGCTCCGAAACGAGTGCTTCCCGGTCGACTCGAATGTAAAAATTGCAAAAAACACTGGCCCTTTGAGGCATTAAAAAAATCTGTCTTGATAATAATAAAACTTAGTTCATAAAATACAACTTCCCTGGGTCTTCCTCCATTAAAAAATTACGGAAAGATTTATAATCGTTGAAAATTGTTCCTACAAAATTCACAAATTATTGCAAAAATTGAAATATCAGGTGAAGCAATTGTTTCCAATAACCAAAGATCACTGCCTACTTGTTTTTATGTTCGTTTATGTTTAATGTATTAAAACAAAAACAATTAATTTAATTTTCGTACAAAAAATATTGTACAAACCACTTGCGTGAAGACATCTTCCGTTCATTCGCGCATTAATTAAAGGCACTCGCTCCTTCGTCGCTTGTGCTTTAAAAAATGCGCTCATGCGGGAACATCGTCTTCCCGCACTTGGTTCGTAAATAACTATTTATTTAGCAAGCTCTGCTACGTGTCAAAATGAACACAGGCATTTTAGACACCCTGCATATGAAAATGTAAATTTTTCTCGTTTCTCAAGTCTTCATTTGATTATGTTCGTTATTATTTGGCTAAAATTTATATTGAAAGAAAAATCCTTATTTGTATTTTTGTGAATTTTATAAATCGTAAGCATACTCGGAGAACCACAATCAAGTAACGTAAAGTCACAAAGTGAAGAGAATATTTCTAGTTCCACGTCTGCCAAAGAGAATCAGGATCAAATTAAGTTCTTTCTCTTATTTTTACGGTTTATGCAATATTGTGTGCTCAGTTACTAACTTAAATATAAGGCAGGTTACCACAGACTAAATTTCATTACATCCCAGTCGAATTTTAGGTTATTAACATTTCAGGATAGTTATTTATGTATCTTTAAATTAGTTGAATGTGTTAATAGTTCAAAAAATTAAACACCAACGCAGAGTAGTTTTAAAAATCTACTCTCTCTTAGCAAGCATTCTAAATGAATCCTTAGAGAAATTTAGCGCAATAGGTATTTGTGTCCATCAATATTATTAAAGAGAGAATTGATATTCTTAGCTATATATAATTCATAAGTAATGTCGAGTTGTAATTTCTGTACTTGACCTTAACCTTACCCGAAAAATCGAATGCAGCCTCACAATGAAATCGTATACAAAAAATATCGATGATGGCATAGCTGTTAGGCGTGGAAGAGCCCCAGATGCTAGTATTATGCAGAAAATACGTCCAATTAGATGTTAGAAGCCATAATTCAGAGCTGGAGATTTGAGTGCGGTTCAGCCTTAAGTAATTCCTTTTGAACAGAATGAATGACAAACAAGTGCAGTCGAAATAATAATGGAAATCCACATTTTCCTTTATGCACGCAATTAGGAAAATGTAAGGCAAAAACAATAAAGGAACCTCACTTGAGAATTCCCATCTTCAGATCCTCTCGTCTCGTTTTAACCAGAGAGCAATTCGAAGCAAGAAGATTATGATATCGTTGTCTACTTGTAGGTACTTGTACTTGTGTGTGTGTGGAACATTGCGTCTGTTTGTGGCTGTTTGTAATTGTATGCGTCGGCTCTATTCGATATTGCGATATCAAAGTGGATCCCGACACGGTTGTATTTACCCTGTACGATTAAAACGACACCACTTTATTTGCATAATGTCGAAAACTAGAAAATAAACAAACATCGACCTATCAGGTACATACCAAATACCGAATGGAATAGTTTTGAATGAGAGCATTATTCGATCAAACCAGAAAGTACATTCAGATACGACTTGTTCGAAGTTCTATTCCCATAATTTTATTAAAATTTAAATTAAATTACATTTTACTTTTGGAAAACGCATTTTTGATTTGGAAGAGTCGATTGTGAACGCACCACGAATTAAAGATCAACGATCAGATTAAATCTAACCTTACTTATTGCATTGTTTGTGCTTTTACTCTGCAGACGGACGAGTGGTGCATTCACAATCGACTCTTCAACGCCAACTTTAAATGAACACCCGATATAACTTTTGGAAAAAGTATTTCCTACGATTTCAATTAAGTGTTTGTACAAAATATTATTTATTACTAATGTCACAATCAAATTTAGCGATTAGAATTTGGACAAATTTTTGTTATTTGATTTTTAAACTTTACTTTAAATATTTTCACATTTTTCAAATTTAACAAAAACTTAAAACGGTCCAGCGTTGTATTAAAAAACACTAGATAACCGGTCATATCGTGCGTTCATTTAAATTTTTCTTCAATGTTGGCGTTGAAAACTCGATTGTGAACGCACTATACAGATAACCAATCACGGATTAGCTGTTTAAATCTTACGCTTTTACAGGAGTGGTGCGTTCTCAATCGACTCTCCAACGCCAACTCGCCTACTTTGAGGATAAATTTAAATGAACGCACGATACCACTGTATTGTTAGCTGACAAAGCACATGTAAAAGATCAATGTAACATTTTCCAATAAATTCATTTACCAGCCAATTACCAACAACTTTTTTAATATACTTAATTAATTATTGTTATTGAAAAATACTTCAACTCAAATTAATTTCTTCATGAATAATAATTAAATTCTGTTTACCGTGTTATTACAAAATTAACTTGTATAAAACTTGTATAAAATTGTGTTAAGACCCACATTACGTTTAATAGTTAAGAAACTTTTTGTGAAGCAACAACTCTTAATAAACCACTTTATAAACACAATAGAAAGTTGGAAATTCCTAAAGTTGCAGATATAACTCTAAATCGTTTGTGTTATCAACCATCGACGGGAGGTCGCTCTAATTTAATTTAATTAATTTAATTCAATACAGTAATAAATTATTGTGAGAACGAGAGGGAAGAAAACGGTCATTGTTAACGTTCTGAAAGCATATTTGAATGTTCAGAAAAATTTAAATCCTGCTGTTTGTGTTATTTTTCATGGCGAGAAATTGATTTTTGAAGTAAAAATTTCTTTGGGCGCACTACGACATTATTCCCAGACAGTGAATTAGTTTCACCGTCACGCGTCACGTTACACGCTCCGAGGTGAAAGGCCCATTCGAGTGCGGTCTCTTTTTTTCTTTTATTAGGAAAATCAATATTTTGTAAAATTAAATTACCACATAATATTCTTATTCTTATTTACGTATCAATAATTGTATTCTTTTTTCTAATTTGTTAATATTATTTTAAGAAAAGTGTAAGATTTTTTTCTTTTACTTACTTCAAGATACAGCGAGTATCATGACTATTTCCGGAGATAGTTCATTAAAATGCATGTGGAAAATAATAGGAGGGTTTCAAGTTAATTCATCGAAAATTAACGAGCTTGTTAATTATTGTTTGTCAAAACTGTTATTAAAGTAAAATGGACATAATCCTTGATTCGTTCCATGAATAATAATAGCAGGTCTGAAAAGGCGACTGTAATTAAATATGTTCAAACATCTTGATAAAGTAAAACTTTTTCACACCACGATACTCCATTAGTCCGTTAAAATTTTTAAGTGAAGTAAGTTCGGTGCCGACGCACTTAAAAATTGAAATCTTTTTTACCCGTTTAAAAGAGGTAATTATTGGTTAGATTTTGAATCTGAAATGATGGAATTAATAAAAGATGGAAAAATCTATTCGTGGCGCGTTGTCGTTAAAAATATTCCTCTTCAATATTGGAATATGAACGATAAAAATTCATTGTTGCCGAATTGAATGCTGTCGAATTTTTCTCGACAAGCACACTTCTCGAGTTACCAGTTATGATTTGAATACATTACAATAAATCAATTTCGCTCCCTTGTAATAATAAGAGGTAAACTGAGTGTGGCAATTGTGCAAATGTAAAATACTCACTCTATTTTGACGCTCTTTCCCTTCAATTGTAACGTAATCACTTCCTAAAATTTGAATATTTTACATCCTCTTAAAAAAAAAAATGAGAGAACTTGGTGGATCTCATCGAAGCGGAAGAGATTTACACTTTGTCACCTAATTGAATGTTTTATATTTTTCCTAAAAAAAGGAGGATGAAGAGAGATTTTATTTACTCTACAACTGGCAATTATATGTTAATGGACAAACATCAAACCGGTGACCCCATTCTTGTCGTGAGGTTTTTACGCTGAAAATTTTCCCTTTTCGGAAATAAATGGTAAATAAAGCAGAACAACGTCGAATTCGGAACGGAATTTATTTCCACGAACGGTACTAAAATGTAAAGCCATCTTTAATAGATTCAACAGGCTTTAAAAATCTTTATGGTTTGTTTTACAATGTCTCAAATATCGATTATGCAAATCTTGGCGAACTTTACCTGAATTTATATCAACGAACTGTATAAAACAGTTGTTTGTAGCAGGGATACCTCTTTTTATTATTTGAAAGTTTCTATTAACTCTGCAAATTTTCCAACTTTTGAAGTTAGTTTTACATTACAATTTAATTATCACGTCTAAGCCAAAATTGGTTTACATTTTATTAGACCAAGAATATAATAATTCTATCATGCGTTCAAATGAAAACTTGGGCTGAATCGGCGTTGAAAAAAGTAAACCATTTGGAACAGTTTGAATTTCCCGCCGTTTTACACGAATAATATTTATTTATGTTTAATCAGCACATAATTGAACATGTTTGTTTTTAGCAAAGGGTGCTCTTAGATATTTTCTTCGAGAATAGGAATCGTTAGTTATTCTATTTTTAATGTAAAACATTGCAAAGAAAGAAAAAAAGCGAAACATTTTTTGTTTATAAATTTTAGGTTAGCTGTCAACATGCCCTAATTACAACTCTCAATTTGCACTTTAAAATAGCAAAACAGTTGACGGTTTCTAACGCCTTCCCAGCCCAGGATTTCAATTTGAACGCCCGATACTTAATGTTTTTAGATTTTATGCAAAAATCGAAACTATTATCCTATGCATAAATCCTTTGTTTCACCAGGTTCATTAAAAATGATTGCTAACAAAAATCTAGCAGTTTGCTATATGTGAATAGAAATGAAATTTGAAAATCACAATGGACGCACGTGTCTATAAAGCAGCAACAAAACGAACGTGTGTCAGAAATGTAGCTTTTGTCGACATTTACGGCGACTACACATGAATAATTTGAATAGCAGTAATTACACTCGATTAATATTTTAGCGAGTTAGTAGTTTTTGAATCGGGAGAGATATTGAAATATGACGTGAATTTCCGGACTGCATTATCATACAGTGGTAGAAAGGGTGGAGTTGCGACCACCGATAAAGCCTTTCGTTCCACATAAAAGACACTGAAATAATTTAAACCGTGAGAAAACGTATATCACGAGACGAAATCGGTGTTGAATCGGGTACGTGTTTAATAATCTAAACGCTTCAGCGAGTCTAACGCTGTTTCTTTCACCTCTTCGTGATCTCGTATATCTGGGTCGGGTTCAGACATGTGGTTTTTTGTCTGATTTGTAAAAGCCAGAAGCTGCACCATCATACTGTATTCTATCTGAGTACACTTCGTCAGGGGATTTATTTCCAGATTGAAAGTAAACCTTATATTCGGTATGCCAGTATTTTAGGAAATGATTATGAGCGAAGGTTGTACAACTTTCGGAGGAGAGCTTTCTGATTAAGTCTGGAGCACCGGTTATAATCGATTGTTTGGCAGATGATAGAAATTTTAGCTTGCACCGGTTACACTTTCAAATTCCACTCTGACGTCGATGCACGTGCACACATACAGCTTCCATATCAAAATTGACTCTGAAAAAATAGATTCTTACATCTGTGTACTCTCCATCTCTGAGTTTAAGACTGGCACGAAACATATTTCGAAATTTACGGTTTCCTGCGAAAAGATTCTTTCGAACATATTTCATATATTTTCTAGCGACCGGGATAACTCATGCGTGTTATTTCCATTCTCGCGTTTTTTTTTTCCTTTTTTAACCTTTCTCAATTGCTAGCGTCACATTTTTTCATAGTCGCCTTTATCCCAAAGTCCAAGTCAACTTCGGACATTTTATTTACTATTAAGGAAGTGTTGTAAAATATGTACATGTGTGTCTTATTTATTTACAAGTTTTCCCATGCAGGTGATGAAAACGTGACACTGAACGCGACATGGGACTTAATCTCGTCTTTATTAAAAGTTGTACATTGTCAGGCGCCACTTTCGACGTCGTGTGATATGCACAGCATGCGTTGGGCTTAATGAAAACTGCGCTCGAAACTTGAAAGCTTTTCCTCGACAAGTTTGAACTTTTGGACGTAATGCATATAAAAACATTAGAAATTGGCATGTTGCCAAGGACATTAATCTCAAAATCGCTTAAGCCGGAGTCTTAAGACAAACAAGCAAATCCGTTATTTTTTTTTAATGTATGTAATTGCATTTATGCAATGCACTACCTAATATCAAAAAGAAAGCAATATTTAAAAATATACAAACAACACAGAAGAAGTTTATTCTTGCGGTGGTTGTGTGTTTTAGTCCAGGCATGTTTTACAACGATTCTCAAGAGAGTATTTCAAGCTTTCAAAAATTGTATATAAAAACAATATCTGCAGTACGGTAAAAACGTACACAGGAAATTGAGCCTCTTTAACATTAGAAAAATAAAACAGAGTAGTTTTTTATTGTATAAAAGCTGTGTATTTATGAAAATAAGATACAAATTGATTTTCATAAGCAAGCTTTTAAGATGACAGATTTGCCAAACTGGGCTAAGGACCAAAGTTTCCATGTCATCTTAAATGTAATTTTGTTCTCTATTTTGAACAATTTGAGGAACATTTTCTCGGCAAAACAGCTGACCATTTTTACGCCGACGTTTACCAAGTTGTAAACAAAACTGTTGAATTATTTTTGTTCGCAGCTTACTTTGACTATTTCTATGACATCGTAGAAAATCGTCTAAATATGTGAATCAATCGGATTTGAGTATTTTTTTTACTGATCCGCCGACCACATAGTGATTACAAAGAAATGTTTGTCAAACTTAACACGTGGTTATGTTAGTCGCAAAAAGAACTCCTAAATTTTCAGAGACCAAAACCATCACCTAATGGATTATATTGGATGATTCAAAATGATTGTGGATAAGTATGGCAACATGTTCGAAAATGTATGTGGCAACTGTGTGTGTAGGATAGAGTTGACATTTCTTTGACAGTTCATAGTCGCGCAATTTTGACAATTGTCAAGTCAACATGCAATGGTATAAAAAATCAAATGCACGCTTATGAAATGTCATACAAATGAACTCTACCCCACTCACACAATTGCCACATAAATTTTCGTACATAGTTGCCATACTTATCCACAATCATTTTGGATCACCCAATACATCCAAAATACGTAATTTCAAAATGAAACGAAAGTTTTTTGAAAGAACTTGCAAAAGTTTTGATTACTGAATGCCAAAAAACCACTATTGGCCTACTACGATACAATATTTGATGTAATTAATGAAGTACTTCGTACAACTTCTTTAACCTAGGGTTGGTTACTATTAACGACGGGATATAAGTAACCAATTACCTCCCTAAGGGAAGTAACTGACAAAAATTAAACCAAACAAAACACTTATCTGCTAACGTTCCTTTAATTTCTTCGGCAGGAGGAAGGAACGTGCAGCGTTTGCAGCCTCAGCAACTTCCATTTCTCTGTATTTTTGGTCAAATTCATTTTATAAAATTTTGAGACAACGCTTTTAATATTCACGTTTTATGTGATGAAAACCTTAGCAACCGGCCACTAACATACTAATATTTTATTCAAATATTTAAATTTAATTAATTAAAAAGAAACTATGCAATTCAAAATAACTTTGAGAGTGGAAAAAAGTTAATAAACAATTCGGGAGGTAAATATTAACTAGTCTCGAACTCTATTGCTAGTCCTCGCTATCGCTCGGGCACAAATGTAAAAATAAGTCCAAATAAAATTAGTTGGTATAATATCTCACAGAGAATTAATTAAAACTTATAATTTGTATTAATAATGTTGGTGGAAATAAAAGTAACTTAAAAGAAAAATGTATATTAAATGTATTGTTAACGTTGAGTCACCTTATCCTTTTGTGTTATATAAACAGCTCATCCGGATAAGGGTTAATAGTAGTTTATTTGACGAGTTCGTGTGTAAACTGGGCCTTTTTTGGCACTCGTGGGCCTTTAAAAAGGCCCAATTTACACACGAACGAGTTGAATACAACGTTTTTTTTGTCCGACGAGCCCCTTAAAGGCTCCAAATCGCTTAAAACCTTTAAAATTAGCTTGACATGTCGTTTTGACAAGTTGTGACGTTTATCAAAATCCGTTCGCATAGGAGAAAATTCTCGAATTCTGACAGTGTCGAACAAAAAAAGAATTTATTATTAATTTGTCTAGTTGCGATCAGAAACACCGCGAAAAAAATAATTATTTTATTTAAAGAAAAATTGTTAGGATCTTCACAAAGTTTCATTAGTTTCTACTACGATACCACAATCATTTGGAACACTTTGTATAATTAAAAAAATATCGTATTAACTTAAAAATGCAATGTCCCAATTTTTTGGATATTGAAAAAGAGAGAGTAGTAGTAAGAGTAGAAGTTAGTCTTTTTGTCCAAAGATTGAAGACCGAGACGAAGTCGAGGTCGCAACAGGGCGAAGCACAAAAAGGCCTTCTACTCTGAATGATACATACTATTTTCAAATTTTAAGGCACCAGTAATTCCCAGTTCTCTTGTTGCAATGATAATTTCGTAAATACATGTTTGATAAAAAAAAAAACATCCATTTAACAAAAAATTTGCCAAGATGGTTTTTCTTGTCTAAGAATCATTGTAAGGTTGTAGGCCTGTTCCTGCATCGATAATTTTTCTTGTATTTTATTTCTTTGTGTGATAACTTTCTACAACTTCTTTACAACAAGACAGCGATCATCTATTCACTTTCAAGTTCCAACTTCATTTTAAATTAATTAAATCAGGATTAAGGATCGAAAGTTTGCAGAACGTTGCCACGTTGCCAGTACTGATTTTGGCAATTCTGTCCGGTTATTTATGATTTATAATTAAGAGTACTATTATTGTGGAGTTCTGTCACATCGAACTATTGATTTATGTGGTGGAATTGCTGGATATCATCAACATCAAACATCATCAGTTAAATTAGATTTCATTATTCTTGCGAAAAATGAAAAACATGGAAGGGTTATTATTACAGTATATGATAATTGCAGGGGGTTATGAGTGACATTGTTTTTACAAAAAGAGAGTTAATTAAACCAATTTCAATAAATTTGATGCTGCCCTGATGTAGCTACTACAAACACATGGTATTGAAGCATAATTACACAATTGTTAAATTTTTTAAGGTTTCAATTTTTTTTTTTTTTTTAATCTACTTTTATTTAGGCAGGTGGGGAAACCCTATTACATTGTAACTGCAATTACAAGCCAATTATACATATACAGGGTGTATCTGAAATACGTGTAATAATTTTAACCAGTGGAAGAACTCGCCAATTTATGAAACTTTTCTCTATAACATTTTTACGAAAAAGTATTACAAATTGATTTAAAAATTGGAATAAATTAGCCATCAAAGTGTAAATACCATTCACGATTGTTTCAAATTCGGACTATCTATGAAAATCTGACATTTTAGTTGGCAGTATTGTGATTTGTCATAATAAATTTATTTTAGGTTATTTTTGAACCGAATATTGATGCCAGTTTGCTACATTTTTTAAATAAGTTAACGCATTAAGAACAATAATTTAAAACTTTAATTGAAATGAAAGATACATATTTGTAGCGCAGTTCTCGTTAAGAACATTCCTGTGTTAAAATGGGTAAATTATTATTACTAAATAAATTAATGACGGAATTGACAACACGCGCGAATATTTAAAAACGAAACATTATATGGATAGGACCTGACGCCAATCTAACAAAAAAATATCTTGGCCTGCTGCGTGTTTAAAACAATCGTGAACGGCTAATATACCGGCCTATAGGTAAGAGCGAAAATTTTCTGTTGTGATAGAAACGGAATTTTATAAAAAAAGTTAGATTGTTATAGGAAAAAGTAAATAGTTAAAATTAAAATTCCCACGATTACGAAAAAATAGAGACTATAGTTCATTTTTTAATGCTGTAGAAAAAGTCAGGCAGCCAAAAATACCCTTTCAATAGTTCACTGGATTCCTATTTCAATTTTGTAAACTACTTCAATCCACGATGCCATATGCCACAATAAATGCGTTATGTCAATTCGTGTCACTGTCAATTAGGTATTAATTTAAAGGCTAGTTTGGTCAATGGTTTTTATACTTGATTATCGATGGGCTGCACAGAACAAATTATGTTCAACGAAAAAGTAAGTCGCCCTTATCCGCATTCGAAAAAATATGATTTTGAACATTTACAAACATCTCTATGATGATGATGAACATGCGGAACTTAAGGTTGGGGATACGGTTAAACTAAAGAAGAGCAGATGTGGGAATTGGATGGGCGTATTGAAGTGACCGTGGAACCCCTGATTATACACCTTGGAGAGTCTGATGACGATTCGGATTAACCAGAAGAATTCGAAGATGAGAGTTGATTTTTTAAATCCATAATATCTTGAGTTATCGTTAATTATTGTTTCTATTTACTAACTTACTGCTTTTTTATTCATGAATTCTAGATTAAACACATTATTAAACATGTTTTTTCATTTCAATTAAATTTTTTTATCGAATGTCAAAACCTTGTCAGAATGACGGAGATTTTGACAACCAGAATTTTTAGCGGCATCGTGAATCCATATCAGTTATAAATGAATTTAAGGTCTCTAGGCAGCATTGATAACTGCATATTGGGTTGCCTGACTTTTTCTACAGCATTAAAAAATGAACTATAGTTAATTACACAAAACGTCTCGTTTGGTAAAAATTGGGGGGCAAAAAATTGTGGAAATCTTTTGCGAATTTTGCAAAATGTTATAGAGAAAAATTTCATAATTTGACAGTTGACATCTGATTCAACATAGAGCCGCACAATTTCACAGGACTCTTGATATATGTTATTTTAGAGACACTTTGTGTTTTGTTTGATTTTACTTTTTATAAAATAAAATATTTTCTTTAAAAAAAATCTACAACTTGGAAATTCACTTTTAATTTTTAACGTTATCGTTCCCATTAAGGTATGGGATGCTGGATTTCCTCTCCATTTGCTGTATGTAATTAATGTGACCTCACCACATTTGTGTTAGATTTGACTACCCAAATAGATTAATTTGTTTCCTGGTTTCATAAGACAATAAATAGCAGAATTTAATTTTTTACGTCGATTTTGAAGTTTTATTTTTACTCTAGTTTTAATAGATGTAAATAAAATAATTATGTTAGATATTGCCACATATTAAATTTAGATTCGCTACTTTTTTAATATTAATAAGTAATGCTTTATCCTTAAATTTCAAAATTTTGTCTCGATATTAAAAATTGTGCTCCATTTGAAGGTAAAAATAAATAAAACACATTAGATTTAATAACAGAAAATATAAGGATATAAACTTTTTATTTGAGAAAATATCAAAATAACATATTCAACAGTTTTAAAAAATTTGCAGTACATCAAACGATCAAGTTAATTTGTAATCGAGTCATCCATGGATTTGAATCTGTATGTCTTTTGCGATTGATACGTCGAGATCACGAGATCTAACCTGTGCCTCAAGCTGTATTTATTGGAGCGTGGAGTTCAAGTAACGACATACGATTTCGGAATCATGGATAACTCGATTACAAATTAATTTGATCGCTCTTTATAACAATGAAACAAGAAATGCATACATAAAATTGCAGTTTTTTCCTGGCTGGAACTCTAACTCCAGTTTTGTGTAGTAAAAATGTTTGGTTTTCCAAATTTCTATCTCGTAGAGAAATTATGTCCTGGAACCTACAAGAAGTAGAGATTCTTTGGATTTTTTTATAACAATTATTGTGAAATTGTTTAATTAATGACGTTTTCGAATTTAAACAAAACCAAAAAAACTGCAAAAACTATTTTTTCAACCGTTTACGTCTTATAGTAGTACCTTAATAGCCCCTGCTTGTCTTTTTTTAACCAGGAAATATTTTTCAATCGATGTCACAGCTGTGATAAGCTAATTTACCATTTAAATTCGTTGTTAATGTAAAATTTAATTTGGAATGCGCTGTTTTTTGATTTAGTCCACGCAAATTAAACCAACAAAGTGAACAGAAATGTAAACTAAACTTACCTCGACGGTGAATAAAGTAAAGGGTGCACAGTAATGTGCTGTTGGCGTTCACCCTCGCGAAGCGTAAATTTTTTATACAGCCACAATTATCACCGACAAAGATTTAATACCTGAATTGGATTTTAATATATCCGGTAACATGCGAAAATCCGGCGGACGCACTTTGCGGGACCCTTGTCAAAAGTTGGGAATTTAATAACGTATCACCGACACACGAGCTTTATGTCAATGTTGTCGTCGATAAGACTTTTATTCAATATTGATAATGGACATGGCGGAAACTACCAGGTTGTAAGTAAATTAGACGACGCTACGAAATTGATCTCGTGAATATTGAATCGGATCAGGTGACTTATGACCTGGACTACATACGAACCGCGAGGCCCCTATTTTAATTAAAACTAGATTAGAATTATATAATTGAAATTTCGTAATTAGAATTCTGATACAGTTTTATTAATTACAAGGAACGAAATAACTGTGTAATTAGGGTTGAATTATCGGTTCACGTTTTAGTCGGAATCCCATGCAAAAAACAAAATATCGACGAGAGCGTTGTGGGAATATTAAATTCTTCACTTATCGATGGAGAAGGGAAAAACTCATTTAATAATTTAGAATTCAGTCTGCCAAGGTATCAAATTAAAACCATAACTTTCGACGCCGGAGACGTTATAAGGATAGGCGGACCGTCCTATTTCTCCGGGTTGAAAAGGTGGCCGTTTTGGCTAAATGTCTTGTCTCTCTTCGCAAACTTTCCGAGAAATTGCAAACTTCTCAAAAGTTGCATGTTTAAAGAGAAAGCAGATCAATCTATATGGGAGGTGTTGAAAACTAAATAAAAGTAAAAATAATAATAACAAAGAAAAAAAAAACCTTCTTTGCAATAATTTCGATAAGTTGATTTTGTAAATAAAATTACAAAATAATAATAATAATAATAATAATAATTAATAATAATAATAATTTTATTATCCAACAGTAGGTACACACTACTAATTACAGGATAACAATTATTTAACTAAAATATAATTAACTCAGTCGAAATACAATAATAACAAATTAACAAAAAAGAAATAAGAGAGAAAAAAACAAAAATCTAATACTAAAGAAAGAAATTACTCATTCACGCCCAAAACTGACCAAATTTTCTAATACTTTATCTTTAATTTGTTTTAATGTGGAACAAAAAATGTCAACATTACAACAATAGGTATTCACTTTGCGGCACATTTCAACTAGGGGTCCATTAGCACAGTGACGAGTATTGACACATGGCAAGTAAAATGTTAACGTACTCCTGCTGTTCAGTCTAGGAACATTAAAGTTCAAAGATGAAAGTAAATTTTCATCCGATATAGAATTGTTTATAATTTTACAAACAAAAATAATTTGACCTAGTGTACGGCGATCATTTATCGATATATAATCAAACTCATTTAATAAATTATTATAACAATATCCATGGGCCAAATACTCATGATGACGACGATAATACAATGTTTTAAGAAATTTTCTTTGAACAGCTTCAAGCATATGAATGTATTTTTGGTAGGTTGGACTCCATACAATGAAACAATACTCTAACTTGCTACGAATAAAAGCATTGTAAAAAGTTTTTAAAACATTGGAATCAAAAGAAACAGTGTTCCGTGTAAGAAATCCTAAAAGGTTGTAACAATGATTTGTGATATATTCAATGTGGGCATTAAATGTCAACTTACAGTCAAAATACACACCAAGATCTTTAATTTTTTCACAACGTTCTAACAACTGACCATCTATGCTATAATTGTACAAGACAGGGTTAGCTTTACGAGAGAATGTCATGACTTTACATTTGTTAATATTCAAAGCTAACTTGTTATTCTTACACCAATTTTCAATACTTTCAATATTAAGTTGTAAAGTGTCACAATCTGTGTAAGCATTAATAATATTAAATTTTTTTAAGTCATCCGCGTACAAAAGAGATTTTAAAGTAGTACAGCTCACAAGATCATTTATAAACATAAGAAATAGCAGCGGCCCAAGAACTGAACCCTGCGGTACCCCACTCGTTGAAATATACTCAACTGATCTGAAACCCTTATATTCAACATAATTACGTCTATCAGTGAGATATGATTTAATTAACAATACCAAATCATATGAGATTCCAAAGTTTTGCAGTTTACGCAAGATAATTGAATGATGAACCATATCAAAAGGTACGTAATGTGTCACTTATTATTGTTATCTGTTATTGTTTTGTTTGTCGAATAATAACATGTACTCCTTCCTTTATTTTTGTTAACAATAATTATACGCTTTAATTCGCTCAACCATAATTATTTTAATAAATATACAAGTTCATATTTAAATAAAATATTAAATTGTATTGCATTATGGCTGATGAATGGATTTAATAATAAATTATCGACAAAAATATATCTCATTAGAGAACCGAACGCTTTATTATTACATGTTTGAATTATATTGTTCAACTTTATTGAAAACATAGCTTGTTATGTGTGCCTGTACGCATAGGATATTTTTTTACCAATGTACATGAAAGTATCAGGGTAGTTTTGATTTTATTGAGTTTGTCAAATATTCTGCTCAATAATAAACGAACAAACTGACGAGTAGTTGGCGTAGAAAACCACACACATTTTCGATGTGCCGCTAGCCTCGTAACAGACAGATTAGTATCGCGGATAGGTGACGGTATTGGCGGTAGTTTTTACCGCCGGAAATCTGTCAACTGTCATGTAGGAATGTATGTGTATAAAGCGGCACACCTAAAATTAATCACTCAGCCAACTACGGTGTTAGAAACATTTGTAATAACCTTGTACCAAAACAATATTAAAACGTATAACATTTAATTAGCTGCTTCGATCGGTGTGTCTGTTTTACAGTGTGCATTAAAAGCCTAATATTGTTATCCACCTCGTATATAGACCTCCAGAACATTAGATGAAAGGTAAATACACAAACATACATTCACAGGTTGACCAACCATTATCTCAATTATTGTTGTTACGCATTTGGTTCTAATAACGTTGCTTACACCCTTGTACCCTGTAATTTATAACTATCGATTTCTCCTTTAATTATGTCTTATTTTAGTGAAAACACAGTGTCATACCATCCACAAGACGTTGACAAATTCCTACATAATGAAAAATTAATTACGAGATGATCCATATTAATTAGGTGACGGTACGAGCCAATAATGGTGGCGCAATTGCGGCAAATAAGCTTGAAGTAATCGTGAGTCTTACGTCGCCACTAATGTAATTAAATGAAAAATGCTGCGTTGTTTCGCGTCTTTCTCCTAAAGGCGGAAATTCAGCTGGAATTTTTCACTGTTAACCTTTTTTCTTTACAAATTAAATTACGTAATAATATCATGATGCCACGTAATGGCACAGAATAACAATTTGTATAATGAAAGTATAAAAGCAACCCGGTAGACGGGTAGACAATCGGGTGAGTCGGTAATATGTAGGCAAGCCGAACGGAGTCTTTCTTTAGGCTCCAGAATGCATTATGATAATGCGATTGCGAACGTAAAATACTTCAATAATGGAATGATATCTTTATGGTTAAATTAAATTAATAATAAATTCGTGCTGGTTGCTATATGGAAGACAAACACGAACATGGTTGAATAATGCTGTTGATCATAAATAAGCTGTCATTCGCGATAACGTGACAAAATAATCACGTTGTAGTTCGTGGAGAAGGTTTTTTTGTAATTGAATACACGAATAAAACTAGAATTTACGTCAAATTTGTCAGTGTGTCTCGTTACCCAACAAACAAATAAAATATGTACCTTTCTACTTATCAATAAACACTGTTTGTTATGTACAGGGTGACCGAAACTCGATATCTCAGTTCTATTAAAAGAAAAGGAAAGACGATTGAGTTCTTAAATGGGATTGAGTAAGGTCCATTTTAAACCAAATTTGCATATTTTTCCATATTTTGAAACTGAAGTAATGACGTCATCGAATTTTTTTTTCCCAGAAACAACTATATTTTGGCATATTTAAAAAGAGCAAATTTTTCTGAACAAATTTTGTAAAGAAAAAAATTTGCTATCTTTAAATCGTGACGATTGCGAATTTTTGATAATATTTTTTTTACAAATTTGCTTATAATTTTTTAACGGAAAAAGATATCAAATTTTTTTCTATACAAAATTTGTTCAGAAAAATTAGCTCTTTTTAAATATGCCAAAATATAGGTATGTTTCTGAAAAAAAATTCGATGAATAGAGCTGATACATCGAGTTTCGCTCACTCTGTATGTATAGTAGGGTATCCCGTAAGTGGCGCGATGATTTTTTAAACTAGAAATAAGGCATTCAGTACCGAAATTAAAGGTGTATCTAATATTGATTCGTCAAGATTTTGGAAAATGCGGATTTTCTGGAAATAAACGTATTATTATTATTTTCTATTTGTTTTACAACATTGAAAGAACATTTTCACACTTTCACTTCAGCATGCTCGCGCCAAACATAGTAGAGGTGTTGGACTTTCTCATGGTCTATGAGTCATGTCTGCGCAAACGACGAATATCGATCTGAAGTAGGCGCTACCAACCGACCGGAAAACATCGTCATACGTTACGTTAGTTTCGTCTCTGTCTTGTCTATTTGCATGTACATATTTGAATTTGAAAGTAGTCGACGTTTTCAGTTTTCATTTAGAGATTTTTAACTGCCTTCGGGCAGATATTTCCAAGGTCACAGCCCACGAGAAAATCCAACACGTTTAGTCCCGAACGATAAGTGATGAACCACCCTCGTATATCTCAAATGGGATGCAGCTAGTTATTTTTATAAATATTGCATGATGTACAATACAAAAATAATAATTTATATAGAAATTGATTACAACTAAAGGTGCGGTGCAGTGACGATTGTATAATTGATTAAGCTCGACAACACAGACATGCACATTGATCGTAATTTATTCATGCTACGTTAAATTAATTTTTTGGGATAACTGGGCTAGAAAATGGAACGGTCAACGATGTGTTTACGTGGCCAGAAAGAAAATCTTTGGCCTAAATTTTCACAGAATTAATTACTATTTAACAAATTTCCATATTAATAACCTGTGAGGATATTTAAAATTTAAATAAAAGTAATTAAACCCACTCATTCAAAAGCTCGTTTTTAACTTTGTGTAAATTTGTTTAAAACCCTTTTAAAATTTTCATCGAGTCCCCTTGAAACTTTCTGTTTTAAATTTTAATTTATTTTCAACTGTCAAGCAATATGGATTGATTGTTGTTTATTTTATATCATTATCAAATACTCACCTGACAAATTGACTGTGACATTCCCGTCGACAATATTATTGCAAAGCGAAAAAATTAGGTAAAAAATTTACTTCATAAGCTTTTAGCGCAAGTTAAGTTAATTTGGTTCGGAAGTTACCAACTTTATTACTGCTGCCTGAATTTGGTTAAATTTTCCGCAGAACATGGGAGCAATAAAACTTTTGTTGAAGTTTTGCAAACATTAAAGTGACAAATGCCATCTAAACTTTTTTTACTCTATCGAAACAATTTATGTTTTTTGCATAAATCCTTTGTAGAAATATTAACAAAGGCATTTTCAACAACACATTAGATAATAATTTGTGGCTGCTAAAAAATTTACATCTAAAGCAAAAATTTTATCTGAATTGCCATTACACTTTTAACGAACTGATTAAAAACTCTGTTCTGTTTTTGACTACCTACGTATTTTTGCTTTTTAACCATCTGGAAAACTCAACTGTATTTCATTTTGCTCATGACTTTTTTACATCTATCAAGCCTCTGCTGTATTTAGATTCCAGCTCGATTTGTTTATGCACATTTCACTTGGCAAAGTTGGGCAACAGCACCGCGTTATAAAGTTTCAATTTTCCGCAACATTATATGAAGTGAACATCTGGTTGAAACCTATCTGCACTACGGAATAAATGTATACATTCGACTATGAACACAGCTGTAGATTGTCTCCAAATTTGTTTGAGTGAATACATCAGAAATTTCGTTTGTTGCGTGAACCAAAAAATCAGTCCTGGTTGTTAATGCTCGAATTGTTCAGTGCGAATTCTGAAAGAGTACAAAACCGGTTTGACTCGATTGAATTAAAGCGTAGGTTGTTTTAGTTTAAAGTTAAACAAGCAGTGATTGCAAAAATCCGTTTAGTAAAGTGGCGATGTTGGCGGAGTATAAAATAGAAACAAAACGAATTAGAAGCTTGACCAAATGCGTGCGACGTTCCATTCATTTTAAAAAGCCAAAGCAGATTGCACCCTCTTAATTTGATCAGAACTGAAACAAACAGGATTACCGTCAGTTCGAAGAGAAGAGAAAAAACGGACCAAATCATGTTGTTTTTCTGGAGTTTTCAATTAAAATAAATTATTTAATCGACGCAGAAGAATTGCCAACTCCTAAAACCTTATGGGCCATATTTTTCGATAGTGAACCAAGCTCAAATGAAACAGCGCAACTATCTTATTCAAGTTAATGTAGAGTGAAGATTCGACAATTTACTTTTCAAGAGAGCAGCTCTGTATGGAACACGAGCTGTTTTTAAAACGGCACGTTTATATAGCGAGACAATTTAATTTTACACTCGATTTAAAATCGTCTTAAATACTTGTAAAATAAAACCCGCTCTAATTAAACTAAAAACTTCTCATTGTTGTTGCTAATAAACTCCGACGACATTTACGTAAGGAAAATCCTCTCTTGAGAAACTTTTACTAGACCGCGCGCATCTTAAATCCCGAAACCCAGTTATCTTGCCGTCGCAGACATATTTTATACAAGTTTTGGAATATCTTCATTTGTAACATAAAAAAATCCTCGAAAGAAACTTCATAATATCGCTCTAATGCATTTTGGACATCTTTGAACAACTTTCGTAATGGATTCTACGCGACTTCTAAACGTTCTTAATTGCTCCAATGAAACTCACTCATTCGAACCAGTACAATTTTATTTCAACAATGCTTTGCCAAATGTGTTAAGTAATTGCATTCAACCAAAAAAAATAAAAAAGGTATCTGGTACATTTTTCCTACTGCACTAAGTGATGTTATCTAAATCACAAATTTTTTTGTCACTCCATGAGTATACTTATTATTTATAATATATGCGAGAAACTAGATAATTTATGCCGTGCAGTACTTTATTAAGAATTAATTAATAAAAGGCCAGAAAAGCTTCACGCACAACCTTTGGTCTGATATATAGGACTTCATTTCACCCGCATGACAAGGGCTGCAATTACTGAACTGAAGTGGGGATTGTTGCCTCATCACTTCAACCCTTTCGTTTCCCGCTTTTGCCGGCACCAACTATCTCTTAAGAGAAAAGAAGTAAAAAATCCACTTGACTTTTAATAAAAGCTGTTATAAATGAATGAATTAAATAATAGCTGCCCCGAATTTTATTTTGATGAGAAAAGACTGGATAATGCACCGAAAACTGATTTTTAAACCTAATTAAAAGAGCGCATTTAAATATTTATCGGTGAACAGAGGTATTATTTTAGTTTAAAATCAAATACAAGGCTTTTAAAGTACAATGTGTTCAAAAAGAAAACAAGTCAGAGCAGGCGTTGCAAATTATTAGTCATGTCGTAGCGGAATTCTATGCAAATAACCGTTCAGTACATGGGCGTAGACGATTTGTGGTCTCAAAGGCTATTTTATAATAAATCATACCTTATTATTAACTGATAATATAAATATATAAACAAGAGCAACATTTTACATTCGTAAATTTACCAGCTTTATTGCCAAACGCGACGCCACTGGTAAGCATATTTTTCGTGGAAATGTCAAAGAAACGTCAACGATGTGTTGTTGTTAACCTTGAAAACAAGTTTCGATTTCGGCAAATTTTACAGAATGAGTGATAACATTGATTTTATCATTGAAGAGAAAGCATTCATTACTAATAATTAATTAATTCCTAATAGATTTGTGGAAGTAAACAACCAATAAAACAACTGTGCAAGTATATAAACGCGTATTAATCAATCTAAGACAAACTTTTCGATGAAACAAAAGACGAGGTAGCATTCTTGATTTATTTTATTTTTGATCACTCTGTACATGTGTAGTTACTTTTGTGTTTAACTTTACTTCTTAGTAAAATGAAAGTGTATGTTGTTTGCACGAAAAATCGTCGCTAGTTCTGCATCAGCTCCATAAAATAGAATTAACTTCATTGCGAAGGCGACCGTGAAACAAATATTTTATCACGTGACGAAAGAAACAACCGCACTCGTTATCTCCCGCCGTCTCGATAAATAATTGAATTTTAAATCTCCTGACTGTAGTGAAATAAACGCAGAGACCCTTTTCTTGTACTAGATTTAAGCATTTCTACAACTCCGCCCCTCCGGCCACGTTTTACACAAAAGACGTTACAACGGAGGCCTGTCTAGGGATTTCCTCGTGAGCACTCCATTATATTTTATTTGAAGTATTTCATTTCATAATCATATTTCCTACTAATATTCATCTCGATCACGTCAGCTCTATATATTTTTCCTTACCTTTTTTCCCGTTCTTTGGGATAACCGCGGCGGTCGAAAACACAAAGGAATGGAATCGTTGTCCCGCACCCACCTTTCTTCCGTCTTAGGTTTAAAACGTTGGCTCCTACCCCAGGCCGATGATGCATGGCAGAAGCGTTTTAAAGATAATGAAAATAAAACCAGCTAAACGCCATCTACTTTATATAAAATGCTCTTACAATATATTACTGCTTATCTTTATGGTCACCAAGTATGGATTTTGTCTTATATCTAAGGTGACTTGAAAACGTGAAAATATGACCGAGGTCGGGAAGTATATTAGACCCTGCATGTGCTCGTGGGAGTGGTGGGCTTCATTGTATGCACGGAGGCAACATAAAGCAGCTGCTTTTTGTAAATCAAAACATATGGCGTCCGAATTGGCGATCAATAGGCGAACTTGATCAAGAATAATAGCTCTAGGTATCTTTCGTTCTCCTGCGAATCTAGACTGAGATTAGCAGGAAAAAATCCTCTGTCTACTCCTTCAGCTCTAGTTTTTTTCATTAAGCCCGAAGAGAAAAAAACTTGATTCGGCACAATTAGACAATTTGCAAAACTGTTTTCCAAATCTCTTCTTTCCGATTGATCCATCTATTCAGGATAAAGAATGAGTAAATACGCCCCGTTTCAGATGTATTGTAAAACTAGCAGACGCAGTGTTTCATAATAAATTTCTTGGATTGAAGAGCGATACAAGGAAAAAGACATGATTGATTTGTACATGATATTTTGAAAGGGTTCATATTCTGTTGTGATTATATAAATTGCTCCCTGGCAAGAACCCAATAAATTTCAATTTGCATCCATCAATCAATATCACTTGTAACAATATTCCGTTGGAAATTGTTGTGGTCGATTAAAATTCATCTGAACTGCTTTTCCTGCAACATGACAAGATACACATCGTTTAATTTATTTATAAGAGGAGCTTTGTGATGGAACGTCGGTTTTAATACCGGTAATAATAGCCATAATAGGTCATAGCTTAATTTAACCCTAGCATTAATCATCTTGGACCGGGCAAGTCGCTTCTCTGGGGGATGGAAATGTTCGCTGAGGGCGTTGAAAAACCGATACAAAAACGTGGAACGTGAGTTCTGGCCGGTTTGTCGAGCTTTGATTTCCGCCAGGAACGGGTTCGCTGATTTTAATATCTGTCGATACTTCAGACATTTTTGCGTAGGGATTTAAACAAACATTTTTATTATTAAGATCATAAAATTGAAGCTACAAACAATATTTTTTGCCGAATTGATCGTCCTTATCCGAGGAGACATCTCCTTACAATTTAAGCTAAAATTAAAATGGATGTTAGTAAGAAAAAAAGGCCGCCCTTCTGGGAGACATTTTTCGTCGGTTTCGTTAGTGAATATTTATCTTGTAAAGCTTCAATGTTTCCCGAGGGTCCCAAATAAGCTTTACATACTTAAAAATGTTATCTTTGGGGTCGTAGTGTTCCTTGTTTTTCCCGCAAAATCCGATAAAACCGTTTTTCCTTTCCATTTCTATAAGAGACAAGTGCACCGTCGATTCGCTTTCAGCACATCAATTTTTAGAATATTTGTTGAAAGAGACAGCAAGTTATTAATGTTTAAGAATCTGCCCTATTGTGTACAAGGTGATTAAAAAGAAAACAAATCTAGACAGCTACCTCATCTTTTGTTTTATTGAAACGTTTGTCGTACTTTGATCGTGCCCAAAGTCATAGTTGCTATGCACAGTTGTTTTAGTGGTTGCCTATTCATTTTATCGCTTATGCTGGAATAATAAATTCTCCCTGACAATTACAATAAACGGCTGTAAACTTTGTCGAAATCGAAAAGTTGTTTTCTAGGTTAACAACAGCACATCGTTGACGTTTCTTTGACATTTCAGCCAAAAATCTTCTTACGAATTTTCTCCATTATCTCCCTGCTCTGATTTGTTTTCTTTTCGATCACGTTGTATATGTAATCTTTTTTTCTTGTTGAGTAAATCGACGGGTTCTTCAATTTATTGTGGTGAGTGTTTTAATCATATCGACGACAGGGAAGGTACGGAGAGGGGAAAAATCAAATTGGTCTGGTAGAATGAAGCCGCAACTCGAGGGTTCCCATTAACAAAACACAGTGGAGTGATAGTTTAATTTCTACAAGGTAACTGACCACCAGGGTCTATGCCGCAAAAACAAACCGCTGTAATTAAAGCCCCAGGAAATGAGGATTTTTATTTGACAAATATTTTTTGTTTCACTTCTACGATCTGCACAGTTTTGCGTGGGACTGATCTACAGCAATGGCAACAGAAAAATGAAATATTAATTTTTCATCATGTTTCGAAGTGTTGAAGTTCTCTCTAAGCAATTATTCTGCGCACTTAATTATTTAATTTGTTAAACAATGGAATTAGGCATTTACGTGACATTAAAACATTCCGTAGATTGATGAATACGACTTCAACTGTCGAATTAAAAACGGATCAAGACTGTCAATTATTAGGTAATTCCAAGAAATATGCTCTTTATTTTTAAGATTGTGGTGTGGAAACTGAAACGACGCTGATTTGGCCATCACTCATCAGTGTAACAGGTGAATCTAACCTAATTCTTTTTCAATAGATTTATTTAGTTTTCTTCGTAAAATTAATGTATTGCGAAAATACAAAAGTTTCGACGTTGAGAGTGTTACTATGATCATTTTTTATTTATTAGTATTTATTAGTAACTTTAGCAGTGACCATTTCCGCTCCATAACCTTCAAATTGTTGAAACTAGGGCATAACAGATAGCAGTTCTGACAAGAGTAATCGTCAAGCAGGGCTGCAGAATTTATTGAGATGAGGGAAAAGAATTAGAGGTTATAAATTTACTGTAAGTTTAACAAATAGCTAAAACGTGTTTTTGACCAGTTAAATTGAAATTTATGAAATATTTTAATGTGTTCTAATCACTTTTCGGACGATTAATAATTTAATAAATAATATACCGGGTGTCCCATCACTTGTGTCCCGTAGGAAAATGACTTTAAAACTAAATTATATTTATATGAAGGTATTATAGATGCATAAATACTGTTCACCGCCACAAAAATTGGGTATTACTTTTTTGTTAAAATTAATTACCTAGGTACAGCAGGCAAAAAACTATCACTTTAAAAATTAAATTTTGTTCAATGCAGTTCAAATTTAGTATACGTTTTGAAAAAATGGTAGAGCAATAAAATCCGTGATTAGAATTTAATTAAAATGTTTTGATGTAAAGATATTTGGTTAAATTAATTTGGGCCGTTCTACTTTATGAAAATTTATTGCAGACGAAGATTTATGAGGGGTTGCAGTGTGTTTGACGCCGTAACACAGGCAGGTACCGCTGGAACCCTCTTGAATGGTCTTCGTACCATAAATTGCGGACAAGAATAATACCCACAAACTTAACTTTGTCTTCCATAAATTTTTATAAAGTAGAAGGACCCAAATTGAATTAACCAAATATCTTTACATCAAAACATTTTAATTAAATTCTAATTACGGATTTTATTTCTCTATAACTATTTCATAACGTATACTAAATTTGAACTGCATCGAACAAAATTTAATTTTTAAAGTGATAGTTTTTTGCTTGCTGTACCTAGGTAATTAATTTTAACAAAAAAGTAATACCCAATTTTTGTGGCGGTGAACAGTAATTATGCATCTATAATACCTTCATATAAATATAATTTAGTTTTAAAGTCATTTTCCTACGGGACACAAGTGATGGGACACCCGGTACAGGGTTATGATCAAATAAAGCACAAAATTCATAAAACGCACAGTATTAATTTTTGAAAAAAATGCGAAAACACGTCAAACAGTTTTTTAAATTCAGCGTCTTTTAATGTATACCGGGTGAGTGAAGTTTTACCGCCCGAGCGAAAACACCCACTTCTAATCAATTTAAAATTCTCAAAAAATTCAGGAATGATTGTGTATCCCTGTAGAATAGTCTGTAAAAATTTCAAAATTTTTAATGAAACAGGTAAAGATTTTGTTTTAATTCAATAACCACTACATTAATTTATATAATTTTTCAATGAGAGTCCTTTCAAACATTTATTATTGAATTGGGCGGTCAGTTCCACAAAAGAAGTTGACGTAGGTTGTTTATGGTACCCTTTAGGGACTTAAGAATTACTAGAAAAGTGGTCAACAGATGTTTTCCAACAATGAGATATTTATTTATACTTAACACTGCAGTTGTAAATCTTGGTCATTTTTCGCTCTTAATGTTAAAATTGGAGTAATTCAAAAACGAATAATTATCTTTTGATGCCAATTTCATAAATGTGTTCTTTGAATTAATTATTGTGAATTATGAGCGTGTACGAAAAATTTTTTTTTACTCAATACGATTTTTTTAATTTTATGACTTTGAATTAAGTGATAAGGGAAAATTGATTACACACATTTGAAGTCTTATATCAAGGGAATGTAACCCCAAAGTTTCGTAATTTTTACTAATTTTTTAATAGCGTTAATCGTGCGGGCGGTAAAACTTCACTCACCCGGTACAGGCTCTCTCAAAAATGGTGCCCAATCTCCTAAGGGTCTTAAAGAATAGAATTCTGGTAAGGTAATCTCAATACAAAGTTTGATCGGAACAATAGATTTTATACAATATGCTCTTAAATATGCTGATTTCAAAGAGATGTATCTCCTTTGTTAACAAATTTTACATGTGAATTATAAATTACTTTACTGTTTTAATTTTTGCAACACTCCTTTGGGTAGTGGAACAACACAGAAGTCCTTCTTTTAGAGTAATCACCTACCAAAATACGCTAAAATAACAGCGGCAACACTGACCTCAAAGGAGAATTGGTTTAGTTGATTGTACATACCAACCGATGTTGCCACATTTGCTTACTTTCAACTCTGTATAACTTGGAAATTAGCCAAAGGAAAAAAATTCACAACTAAATTTGATTCAACTCTTCAAATATCTTAACCACTTAAGAGATTGGGCGCCATTTTTGAGACACCTTGTATAGAAAAAAAATTGGGTGAATTTTGTCAAAGTAATGACGTCATTAATATTTTTTTTTAATGGGAAGCTACGATTCCGATTAGATTAGTTTGTAGAGCTTATATTTCTGGATTACAAAAATCTACTTTAAGTAGGATTACATAAAAAAATAAGCAAATTTATAAAGAACGAAATAAACTTGATTTTAATAATTTTAATAAATAAATTAAACAATACTTTAAAGCAAGAATTTACTCTAAAAACTGTTTGAGGTGTTTTTGCATTTTTTTTTTAAATTAATTTACGTTTTCTGAATTTTGTGCGTTACTTTATCATAACCCTGTATAGATACAAAATGCAAAAGGCCTTTTTATTTTAACATTGATTTAATTTTAATGAAACGCTGCAGCAGAATGGTCCGAAAAACGGATTTTTAGTAAACATTTTGTGTAATTACCATTAATATATATACCATTCAGAGAAATAAAAATTTTATATACAGGTGTCCCAAAAATAGCGGACTAACTACGAACTACCGTATCCAGGATGTTTAAATGTACACGAAAAAAATCTGGAAAAAATTTTTCAGACAAAAAAATAAATTATTATTATTAATTAATACAATGTAAACAAAGATGTACTCGTACATCATTACCTTGCAATGTTACCGTAGTGGATTTAAAATATTTTTTTCGATTTCCAAAGCTTCTAAATTCACTATTGTGCAGGATGAGATATTGGTAGTGAGTAATCCTGTACTTTGTGATAATATGTACGATTAGAGGTAGCTGTCATGACAATTTAATACATATATTTCAAAATAATTTTCCTGTAAAGTGCCACTTTCAAGGACCGCCCAATCAGTAAATAAGTCCAATAGAATTTTTTAAACATTTTTCTGACGTTTACGGTAGTCTCTTCTACACCGTAGTACACCGTTAGTCCGCTATTTTTGGGACACCCTGTATTTTGACAATTATACTATGAACACCCGATACTTTAGTATGTTATGTAGGTATTTTTAGCGAATAACTACAGTTTACATAATCATATTTTCGATTCTATCCTTATAATAATAAATCACAACAATAATCTCAAAATCTTGTATTACTGATATCATTCACTCTCAATCCAATAATTGATTGGCTTGGAAAATTAATTGTTCCTTGTATACATATGGAAAATTTTTGTTACGTCACGAACAAATAATTTTCTTGTTCTATACAAATACAAATCGTTGAAAATAACAGTTATTTTATTACAAAATTACATTACACTGCATATGTTAGGCTATTTGTTATTCTTCAGCAATAAACTCACAGGAAAGACAATCAAATCCTAGTTCTAGATATTTATCTTTAAATATTAAAAATTGTTAAACATTGATGAATACTAACAGTAAAATTTAATTTGAAGGGACTAAAAGGTTTTAGGTTTTATACCTTCAGGCACTTGCAAAAAGGGATAATTTGTGTAAACGCCCGTTATGAGTGAAGCCGAAAATTTGACATCGTTTTACATAAAGCCTTTTTACTAATGGACTTACAATTCTATTTAGTATTAGCAGGACAGAAAATAGAAATTTATAAAAATTGGGTAGGTCATTAATTTCTGGTATCGCTTTTATTAGAATTACAAAAAAAATTTACCAGGTTAGAAAAATGAAATTAAACTAAGTACATATTTGATCATATTTTTTCTTTAGTTCTGTTTGTAGCAACAAAGCTGTTTAGAGTGTGAAAATTATTTAAATTGGATGTTGTGTATGTGAGTGAAGAAGTAAAACTGTTGATAAAGATTCTATATAGATTTTGTGTAAAATAAATCAACAGGTCTTTAGATGTCAAAATTAACAGCGTAAATCATTTAACTTTTTTGCGGTTTAAATAAAGCAATAGAATTTACACTAAATAAAAGTTATCGTTAATATCTGATGGAGATAAATGTTGTAATCTATAAAGTACCTTCAATGAGAACTGATAAAAAATATAACCCAACTAGATGTAGTTGCAAGGTAATTAATAACTGTCACGTCTAGTGCTATATGTGTGTATAGTTTGTGAAGTTAATTATGGCTCCTAACAGAAAAATTAGTTCAGGTATTTTTCGTTACAAATTGCCTTCCTTATTATATGGACGTTTATGAAATCCTTTTGTAGGTGAAAAAGATAAAGAAACGAAAGAAATGAATAAAGTACTTTCTGACTTGAAAACCGTTTTAAGGGACCTATCCACAGTCGTAACACGTTTTGAAAAATGTTTAAGTCAGTATCAAGTACGAGTATCAGATAATGAAGATGGCTTTGAGAGCGCCGAAGAAGAAATACGTGAGCACAGAGTGTCTGTCTCAAAAAGAGTGAATGCTTTCCTAAAACAAAGTAAACAAGTGGAACAAGCACAACCACAAGTGATTAGAAGAAATTCGTCCAAATTGCTAAAACCTTCGGAAAGAAGAGTGTCCTTAATGAAACAAAAATCCGTTACAAATGAAGCAATTAATGAAATAGTGGTTGATACAGACGATGTGCAAAAACCACGTAATTCAGTTGACATACAAGGCATAAAGAAAAAGTTTGAGTTTACCCATTCAAGCAAGAATCATGATTATGGAGAGAATGTAGATATTAAAGTGAATACTGAGGATCAACACAAAAATAAAGAGTTAAAAGTGGATATACAAAGTTTGAAACAAAAATTTGAAACTGAAAGTAATGATGGCACAACTACAATTAGATTTAAAAGTGAGGAAATTCGAAGAAAAAGCGAAGAGAGAAAGGAGAAGACTGACGAACTAAGAGTATCCGGAGAATATACAGATAAAGTGAAAAAAATTCTAAAATATTTCCAACCATATTCGAAATAAAAGTAAAATCTTAAAATAATTTTTAATCGATACGCTATGACGTATCACATTGTAAAAGATAGATATAATATGATAAACATGATAAATATTTTGAGAGTGTAAATTTTTCGGCTGATTAGCTAAACTGCATTGGTGCAAATTCCACTGATATATTTTATATTATGTATATTTTTTAAAATTTATCTAAAGTTTTTATATTTATTTTGTGATGCACCGTATTTATTTAAAGAATTGTAATTCTATTTCGTTGTTTTGTACATTGTCCATAATAAACAATTTGTCTCTCATAGTTGCTTTTGTATACAAGATGTTGGTCTAACAACAAGTTTCCTTACAATGTCTATTCCATTTTACAATGTTGTTTCATTCAGGTAAACAGAGATGTAGTACATTAAGAGAAAGGCAAGGATCCCTTTCTGTTGTTGTTTACCAAATCTAGATCAAATGTCGAGTGGAAATCCCTCAAGACATTATTATTTATGTTTCGATGTGAACAAGTGGGATTAACGTATCCGGAAACGGGATCGAATTCCGGCGGAATAAAATAAAACTTTAAAAGTCATGTAATTCCCGTAAATCGGGCTGAGGTGTAACAGAAAAGAAGACAGGCGGACTTACCGGGATAGAAGACGGTCTCTCGGCGTACAGTATAGTTCGCCTGGGGGATGCGAAGCTCGCAGGAGAACTCCTCTGGGTCCTTCAGAGCCGGCAACGTAGCCGTCGCCGATACTTCGTACAGCTGTCCTCTCAGTCTCGCCGTTACTTCAGTTTCTTCAATCTCTCTGTAATCAACAATGTCGTATTGTGTGAATAAAGAGGATACGCACATTTATTTCGTACAAACTGAATGCTTTACATCACTTCTAAAAAAGGGCGAAGTAAAGAACTTTGAATGGTGCTTTTTATAAGAAAATATATTATAATAACACATTTTCAAAATGATGATGAAGTAATAATGAGCTCGACGGAAGTGAAAATGCAACCCACAATACATTTGGAAGGTGAAGCTAGATATTTATACGCGTCCATGTCCAGCTTTACGTTCCAAATGTATTGTGGGTTGCATTTTCAATTGCGTCGAAAAATTTCATTACAGTCTTGAATCCTTGATGATGAGTGATTTGTTGTCGAAACCTGTTTCACTGTTCCACGTCAAAATGTGTAACCTGAGCCAACTCTTTAACTGAACATCATGCTATTTCTTTATCATAGCGTTATCTGTTGCATTCGGGGGAAAATTAATTGTAGGGAATTTCACTCAACTAAAATTATACGAGAGTCTCTTTTATAAAATGACATCTATTACACCAAACCGCGTATTAATCTCCGCAGAATGTAGTTATTAAAGTGTAACGTTTAGAGTCTTTGAAATTACTTTGAGTGGTCAAATAGCATCATTAGTTTTCTTCATACTGTACATTCCGTTCAAGTAATAGCCTTTCTCAGATAAAATCTGAGCTCTAAATCGTCCGAGAGGGTTCCTACTAGCCGACAGATTTATGCAGCGCCTGCAGTAAACAGAACACGTACCACTAGTTAATTGCGGAAAATAGAGGCGAGGATGGAGGATGGAATACCTTCCGCCGCAACTCCGCCACTACTCACGTGACTCGGTGGTGTACTTTATTTACGGCTGGAACGCCGTTAAAGGAAGCTTTTAATTCCTTCCGAAACAATACCAACGCACGGCTGAATTGAGAATTCAAATTGTCAAACGTTAAGGGAATTTTCGACTGAAATTGCAAATTCGTGACACATAAGACGTCGATGTCGAAGTCTCGATTATTTTATGTCAGTTGTTAATTATTGCAAAGAGATCTTAACAGAACACTAAATAATATACAATAGAATACATACATACAACATTTTTAAAAAATCACAATGAAAAAACCCTTGAAATTATACCGAGATAAAAAAAAAAAATAGAGTTGGCTGTCACCGAAAATTTCAGATGGCAATTCCTTAAGATTTCAATGATCTGATGTCAGTCTTAAAAATTAGGTTCATGATTTTGAGAACGTTGAAATCTTGATTTTCATAAAGGAGTCAATTATGTGTGACCTGTCGGTTGTAATAGTATATTACACATTAAGTGATGAAAGTGCCTGATCTTTTCAACGAGCAATACATGATAGTAATTTTTTTATAATTACATATATAATCTTCCGGATTTGGAGTTTCAATCAATGCAAATAACAGTGTTTTAAATTTTTTATATTAATAAGTGGGTAATAGATTGTCAATGTAGTAGATTGTTAAATAAATTTTCCTCACTAGTGAGTTTACTTTCTCCATTTTCCTAACTAGTGATGCAAACGCCTATTTTCCTCACTAAATTGAGTGATGAAAGTATCATTTTCATAAGCGACGTTGGAAAAAATTAATTAAAACCAACCTCCATAATATTATCGTTTATTTCGGCAAAATATTAAAACTTAGTAGGCGCGCACGACTGAGATTGTATTAAATTTTAGTTCACAAAAGTCAAACCAAATTGACATTTGCTCACATGTTTTAACAAACAAAATGTGCGATAGTGAAATAGAGTGTACCCTCTTACCTGAGAAAATTAAACTACGAAACAAAAAAAAAACGTACAGAGATTTTCGCGATTGGTGCGACAGTAGCGCCCCCACAGGTCAGTTATGGGTTTCATTACCGACCGATTACGACTCATTACTGACCCGTTTATTCACCATTACGGATCGGTTGAAATGTACGCTTGTAATTGTTCACTTTCCAACCATTAAAGGGTTCGTAAAGCTGTACGTTACTAACCGTGAATAAAAGAATTTCTTCACCTAGTGCAATGAAACAATGAGATTTAAAACTCCCGCGTCTTTATTCAACGGTCAGCCTCGTGAGCCCGCCGCGCCGGGTTGTTTATAGATCGAAACCGAAACTAGCGATCCAACGATCAATTGAAAGAGGTTATGTTTTTGGGGCTCTGTGTTGTCTCTTTCTGAAGTCAAAAAGATAAAAAGTTACGCCGTAAATGACTGCAATACGATCGAATTTTGGTAAATATAAAATTGATCAATGACATCAGAGATCAAATATTGTTTCCAGGATGAAGATTATCTTTATTACTAAATATAGAGTATTCATTTTAAATGTTGGGTAAAGTTGTAAACTCAAAACACCATAAATTACGAAAGCGGCAAATTTTCATTGTATTGGTACCATAAAGTAGTAATACCTCTGTTCATATAAAACTGGTACCACGTCGTACTTTCACCATCTTATCGACGAGCAAAAGAAAGAGATGTTAAACTATCCACAAATAAAAAAAAAATTAAAATACATTTTGTGTTTAGTGGTCAAAAAAATGTATTTGACAAATAATTGCTAAATAAAGAAATAAAAGTAATTAGTATTCATTACATGTATATTTTAAAGTAAGTAATAAATAAATAATAAAATACGTAAAGAAATAAAAAATTAATCATCATCTGAATCAAATTCACTAGATGATTCACCGGTATTGGCAACAAATATTAATGGTTCCACTTGGTCTTCTAAAAGTTGATCTCCATTCCACCATTCTTTAATTTTGGACCCGAATATACTGAACACAGTTTTAAATTCACTGAGTTTCGGACAAATATCAAAGCAGGTAAGTTTTATTACAAAACCCAACATTTAAAATGAATGCTCTATAGCTCAAACATTGTGCAAAAGGGAGGTCCAAACGTATCATTACAAAAACTGGGGTAATGTTCGAAATGTCTGCCTTCAGCTTCCAAACATAATGTTACTGTTCGCTTCATGTTTTCAAATGAATTTTGCAAAGTCGGGACATCAATTGAATTGCAGTTATCAGTAATTACTTGGATTAATTCCGGAATTATGCCAGGCCTGTTTTTGAATACGTTGTTTTTAGGTATCGAAAAACAAAATAATCAAGTTGTTGGTAAGTGCCTTGAAAGTCCGGAAACTGTTGTTGAAATTCCTCAAAAACTGGAGGTGTCGAATAGGACAATTCGCCGTTCTCAAGTCTTTCTCCATTTCTGAAGTAACACTGCACAATGAAAATGTTTTGCTCTAAAGGGAATATACATACTGTAATAGCAAATTTTAATAGTCAATAATTATTAATAATGACGATTACAACTGTAATGACATATGAATTAAATTTTTACGTGTTGCCAACTGAAGCGTATTAATAACGACCTTCTCGATTTTTTTTAAATTTTCGATCGCACGGTAATAAAATAATATTAATTGATCCTTTAATGCAATTTCATTTCGTGTCGACCTTTAGAGTTTAGAACATTGCAAATGCATTTAAACTGATTTGACTAATATAGAGGTTATTAATACTTCTTACCCGTATTAAAAGTACGGTTTACAGAATTTTCTCAAAGGAGTTTTTGGCTAAAAGTTCCCCAAAGTAAGAGTACTCTAGAGTAACAAGTTTCAATGGAATCACTGCTTTTAACAAGACGGAAGTAAAATAATTTTTAAGAGTTTGTAAAATCGAATGCTGAAGTAATTCCTTTGGTAGAATTTAAAATATGCATGAAATAGGAATGAATATGCTTCAAAATCTAAGCAAAATTCAGACCAAGGAGAGAGAAATGCCTTCTTGGATCTTCAGTAGGAAGAATTAATTTTAGACTGATTGCTGCATTTCATAAAATCCTACAAATAATGTCTAATAATTAATCTAGACCTACGTTGCTGGACAATCATTTCAGCCGTATATCTTTAGAATCATATGAAATGTCTAGAAAAAACTGTCTTCGTCTTCGCATACTTGACACCGACTGCCATCGCTATTCGTTTCTTTCTACTTTTGTCGAAAACATTTCATGAAGAATGAAGTCTAATAAGAATGCCATGAGAAGGTTTAGACAAATCACATCAACCCTGATGATTTTAGAGAAAATTTTGTTGTCTCTACCCGTTGTTGAATTATGAGGCAGAAAACATGGCCCTTAACAATGTAAACCAAAATCGCGGTGTCCCACAGAGTCTGAGACCCAATATCGAGCAACTCTCCAGGATTTTCTGTTTCTTGCAGTTGTGCAATGCTTCTTGTACAGTTACTTCACTTTCAGAGTCTTCATATTCCAGTCAAGAAATTGTTCCAAAATTGTCCAAAATCAAAGAATCGACCTAACTTAAAACTCAAAAAAGAGGAAAAAATGGTATTTTGAAGTATTAATTTTCTCAGCTCAGCAGTGAAAAAAAGACAGTGCAACATCAGAAAGAGAAAGAAGAGCGATTATTAGTGACTAGTCAAATTCTTTATTTGCAGTCAAACAAATGAAGCAAAAAATTGGCACTGCTTCAAGTGTAAGGCTAGGGCCACATCTGACGTAAAATCCGCGACCGCCTGTCCCTTATATTACTCGTATGCCACTGTAATATTTATACAACTAGCCACACCATGCTGATAATACGTAGCGTTATGGTCCATTTGCACCACCAAAGAGACGATACGCGGCGATCGGTCGCGTATTATCCGTCAGATGTGGCGCTGGCCTAAGAATTGGTCAAAGAATAATAAAAAATTCGATCACTTAAAACGACGTCGCTTGTAGGAAAGCTACTAACGGTTTGTCACAAAGAAGCCAGACTGAATTTTATCAGGAACGATATGCATTGAACTCGACAATGAATTATTTGGATGGTCCAGATGGTTTTTCATTTTCATAATTTAATAAAAGAAGAAAAAAAAGTATTTGTCGAGAAGTTGGTAATGGGCAGCAATGTCTTCTAAAGAATCTGGGTATTTGTGACCATAAATACCCAGATCTGGGTATTACCTTCGAGAGGTTGACGTTTTGGGTTGGCTTAGTTGTTTCCTTGAAGAAAATATGTATTATTGAAAAGTAATGGGGTCTTTGCAAAAAAATTTATATTAATAATAATACGTCAAAATACAACCGCGGGGAATCTCATCACAGTACTGGGTTTAATCCTCAATATCTTTTATTGTCACTATAGAATTACCATTCGCAATTATAAAGAAAGATGGGTGTAATATTCACTATTAAGTTTGCACATTATTCCACTGTCGTTATACGAAGTGTCTCTCAAAGAACGTATATCAAGAGTCCTGTGGAATTATGCGGCTCTATAATTTTATTGTGTCGAACTATGTCCAGCCATTAGAGCTGTCAAATGTAAAATTATTAAATCTTAGCATCAATTGTTAATTCCCCGTCTTAGTTGTTTTGCTTGTGATTTTCTTCAACTTTTTTATACTTATTCTAATTACTTTTCATCTTACAACAGTCTTTATTAAAAACCTATCATTAATTACATAACCTCGGTTTTTCTACTTGCTACCACATTATGCTACAGAGCGGCAAAAATCAAATATGTATATTCGAATTCCACAGAACTCTTGACATACGACACTTTGTATTTTTGTGTTCAGTCAGTTAGTTGTCAGCTGTCATTTTTCTACATTTATAAAAATGCCTGAAACTAAACCATCAAAGTACGCACATTGATGAACTAATAGAATAAAATATCACGTTTCCAATTAACGTGATTTAATTTGAAAAGGAATCTAATTTCTTATTAGATGTTATCCTCAATTCTGAAACCAATTTGGAAGTTCCGTCGATGATTGGCCATCGTAGTTGCTTTGGAAGCTTAATACGTGGGTGAGTTGAATTTCTAATAAATAATGATTTTTTTTAGACCGCATTTATACAAAATTTATTATATTCAGAGTGCTTTAATTTGATCGAATTTATGATCTTATTGAAAATATGACCTCGGCGCCTTTCTTAATAACACCTCGCAACAATTGGGACAAAATTTATCACGGGATCGTTTACATTCGTTTTTTGTGTGTTCGTCGGATAAAGCTGGGTGCGTGTTGGCCGTTTCTTTCACGCGAACCGCCGTCGAAGATGGCTAATTGAAACGAAGCACCTGTCCGCTATACCACCTGTGCCCCGCCCGGATGAATTTCTCGGGGTCCCCGACGTGTCGTAGTAAATCGTCCAAATTCCATATTTTCCAGTGCTCTGTGTTTCTCGTTCCAGAGAAAGAGAGATTCTTTTCATTTTTATGAAAGCCGAAGTCAGTGGTGTGTGAAAAGATAAGAGTGGCCCGTGGTCATCCCAAGTGCTGTATAGTGCGCCTCGTAATTTGGAAGAAAGGATGTAGAAATAGAATAACCTCTCAAGATCTACAACTTTTATATAACAGCCACACGGCGTGCTGTGTTATGTGTTCCCCGCCGGAACTTTACTTTTATTGCTTTTCTCCCTCAGAAAAATCTTTATTACGTGATGAATACTTTCCACGATCCCTGCTCAAGCGGCTTAAATAAAAATGAACCACCCGCAACGCCCACCCATTATTCAGTCATCGCTCCCGACACTCCACTAAATATTAATTGGCCCTTTATTGTTAATCTTTTTGTCTTTTAACGTGCACTCTCTTATACATTATTGCTTTTATAACTTCATAAATAAAACACGTACGACGTACGGTATAAATTTTTACTTCGATATTTATGAACCATTAAATTATTTTCATGATTCAGAAACATATTCTCCTGGTTTTATACTGACCACTTCCTGCGGCTACGAAAATTGATTCGGAAGCAAATTTCATTGCGCATTTTAAAGTTGCTTTGGTAACAACTGGGTCTTAAGCTCTGCGCTTTAGCACGGGACATGCACTGGAATAAATATTATTAACATTTCAATTGTGCAAGAGTAATAGTTTCATCGCGACTCATAAACTTTAATGCACAGTGTTGTAATAGTGCGGTGTTTATTAGCGCTTTGCTCCTCACGTCGTCGACTATAATTACCTTTCTTGAGAGCGGAGACTCATAACTGGCCTGGGAAATACTCCGTCTGCCAGACATTGTACCCGCATGAGTCCTTCTTCAGCGTCGAGTCGCCTCAAAAGAAGTTCCTTTTCGGGTACTGAAACAAAACACAACATGAGACTCTACTCTGGGTTATTGTGGAACTTTTCAGAAATATGTTACTAATTTTGGAAATGAAGACAAAACAATTAGAGAGATTTGTGTTATCGACATCAGGGGAATCTGCCCTAATGTTGGAGTAAGTGCAAAGAGATCATGGAAACTTTCAACAAAGAGATAAATTCAAAGTTTTGTTAGTACTTACTCTGACACTTTTGCAGGACCCCAACGGAATGTGAGAGTGAATATTATATAAATTTTTGAAAAAATGTGACTGCTAGGTTGAGTCAGAGTATACAGGGTGTAGTAAAAATGATGCGTAATATTTATGACACGCCAATCTACGTTGAATACCAAACAAAAAGTTCTAATTCGAATTTGGTCTTAGACGAGTATTTCAGCAAATTCGAAAAGTTGCGCAAAATAAATATGTGTAAAATTTCTACATCGAACTGCAAATAAAAGTCCCTGATTGCCATCATTGACTAGGTCGAGTGATACTTTCAAAAATTGATTGGATTGGCTCAATTCGAAGCAAAGCCGATTAGAGCTGTACCGAGATTTGGAACGCTCGCGATTAACAGAGCGTTGTGATTAGTGAAAAAGTTCTTTTGTGAAACGTCCGAGAGTGCCTCAATTATTTTAATTATCATCATTAGAACGATTTTTATCAGAAATCCGATATAACTTAATAATCAGAACTGTAATGAAGTAGGTCACGAATAATCTGAGTGGATTTTGAGGGTCGAAAGTCTACAAGTTGAGCAGTGTTTGTTATCTCTTCCGCTCGAATAATTTACTGAAAGAGAGAGGTTTTGTTTTTTTTCAAGCGAATCTCTTGATGTAGCATTAAAACGAAATATTTAAATAAACACCGATCAATATTCGAGGACAACGCAGGATTCCATAGACACGTAAAAAGAGAAAAGTTTCGGTTTGAAAATATTAAAATAAATTACAACAGCCGGTTGCCATTAACTCATAAACGCTTTGCTCGCGAAGTTTCGACATAAAATTTTCAGTTAAGGGTGGAAGTGATCGATAAATTTAAAATTTCATCGGCGCTCTTTAAGAGGACGAGACGTTTTATACGTTTGTTCATTACATTTGTAACAAAGTTTCGGCGTTTTCCAAACTTTCCTCACAATACGTACGTCAATTTTACTCGGTTATCACGTCTTATTAGACTGAAACAGACGAATCATCGACGATTCTACTTCATATTCCTCAAATAATGTCTCACTGTACTTTCTCAATGGTAATACCAGATGCTGATGAAGTACCTTTGAAGGCACGACTAATGCGATTTGCTTTAATAGAGACCAGATTTTTATGAGAAAGTTTTCTGCTCCTGATATGGTATGCTGTGCAATCGTCGCAAGTTTTCATCAAGTTTAATTAGGCTTCTTCCGTCAGATTATTACAAATTGAAATTGTAGACGTGATCCTGGCAGAACCTATTTAGTTACAGCTATTATTTCAAAAAGTTACTCAGCATGACTTCTATTTACGGAGCAATTTCAAACCATGATTAACGCTCTAAACCTAGTTTAGTATGTATGATGTCAAACTTTATTAAGCTGTAATTTTCTCTTCAGAACCTTTTACGGTAGTTAGTAATAAGAATTAAACACTAATCTCTTCTTCAAAATTAATTAGCCACTTGTAAATTGTCTCCGTAACATATGCTTTCCGTAGTCGCAAATTTATAATACTATTTGTAGTTCTTCAATCGTGAACATCTGAATGTTTAGTATGTTTTTAATACAGGGTCATTATAAATGATTGTCCCATCGCAGTTGGCGTTGAAAACCCACACATATTTAAGATGTGCCGCTAGCTTCGCAACGTTAGACAAACTAGTAGACAAATTTACATTACCGCCAGCAGCGCTACCTATCGGCGATGCTAGTCTCACTCATGTTATAAAGCTTGCGGCACATTCAACTACGTCACCAACGCCTACTACGATGAGACAATCATTAAGAGTAGAAGTGAGTCTTTTTGTGCTAAACCCAGAGATTGAAGACCGAGACGAAGTCGAGGTCGCAACTGGGCGAAGCACAAAAAGACCTTCTACCTGATTATATTCACATTAGTTCATTTTTCATCCAGACTATGTATGTACTTACAAGACAAATTGTTTTAGGTTTATTTTATTGATTTTATGTAAAACCATTACCGAGTTGATCGTTAGAATATTTTCTTACTTTTTTCTTCAGTTTTTTCTTCTGTCACCTTCGTATGCGTTTTGTTCCATTTTTTTCTGTTAATTCTAAGATTTCTTTCTCAATAACATATACATGTTTCCTTCCATTTGTTTTAGTGCTCTAAAAATACATATACAAAAGTGACATCAAAGAAATGAAAACAACAAGACAATATTTTAAAGTATGGCATTACTATGTAGCAATGATAATTTAGTTATTTGGGAAATATAAAAGTAGATAAGGGTAATAAAGCTAAAACATGGGGGTAGTTAAATTGATCGTATTATCTCGTGCGTGTAAATAAAGTCCACATTTCTATAAATGCCATTGCAGCTCGTGCACGCCATATTTCATTTTTCTGTTGATACTATATAAATATTTAGGAAATAAGTTTTCCTGAGTCCACACGTTTTCAAATCATGCAAGGCCGGCGACGCTTTGCTAATTGGATCCGAAAGGTTTTCATATGAATCAAATTGAGAAATCTCTTACGTCACTATTATTTAATAGTGACGTATAGTATTATAGCTAACCGGTACAAAACACATGATAAATAATTCAGTTTTGTTTTTTAACTCAAAACAAAATTTCACAAGGTACACAATTTGCCATTCCATACAGATGTAATAAAAAATATTTTGTGTTTCTGTGTTGTTTCAGCCTTCGTGTCCTACGTAAAACAGCAAAACAAAATAAACAAGTAAATAAAAAATAAAGCATCAACTTGCGTCTAACTGTATTAATATAAAAAATCGTATGTATAATTATTATGTTTGGGAAAATCATATCGATTTTCGCCAGGTTGGTGAGACATTTGTGATTTAAATTGACGTTCTTGTCAAAGTGACTTAATTTTGAATTCAATGACAACAAAAAAAGTCTACTATGATGTTTTTGTTGAAAATCGCTTGGTCCCTTTTCATCGAAATAATCAACATTTGTATAAGGCATTATTAGCTCAACCGTTACTTTTTGTGGGGTTCTATCACAGGTTAAAATATCTGCACCACCTTCAAAGTCACCCTGTATATCTAAGAAAATTCTGAAAAGAAAACACAATTTTACAAATATTTGAAATGTAGCGTCAATTAAAATAGGATAAACATTTTTGAAAATGGTTCGTGTTCAACAAAGACAGAATTCGAACGTTTTCTTGCTGGATAATTATCTTGTACATTTTCAAGCAACCCAAACAAAAACAATGAAATTTTTGTTTAACAATGAGAATGACATCAAAACATCGAACTCCGTGTTTGCGCTTTGCTGTACAAATTCTGAGAAAAGAACTAAAAACCAATTACACCATATTTTAAAATGGGTCAGAAAATTTAACAGAAATAAAAATGATTCAAATACAGATAAATCAACAGTTGAAGCGCAAGATACTCGTAATCTAAAAGATGGATCTAATTTAGAATTACATATGGGATGTTATGACAATTAAGTCGGCATGACTTGGAATGTAATAATTGATAACTTAACAGTCAATAATAAAGCATCAATCGAATTCAACAGTGGGACAGGTAAACTCCAGAAATTGTACATATTAGTTTAGCAGCTAAACAAATTTAATTAACATCGAATAACGACTATACTTTGCAGTCTAAAATAAATCTATGCAAATTAATCATATCAAATCGGGAAAACGATTCCTTTAAACGCAGGATATTTACTAAATGGTTTAGTGGAGCAGAATTTCGAGAGAACAGGAAACCCTTAGGCTACTAGTGGCAGCAAATCCCAACTTGCCGTAAGCAAAATCGATAAGTTTAATTGATTCACAAAGTGAGAAAGACGTTCAACCTAGTTTTTATTAATTATAGATGACGTCTGATTAAAATCGGTATGAATATTCCAGTCGACTTTTGTAAGAGGAAAAGCTGGAAGGTTTGTGCAAGTATTTAAAAATTCCGTTTGATAGGTACTTTTGTAAAGCGTTTTTACCACAGATTTTTAAATCAAAAGTATAATTATCAAGAAATAAATTTGTTGTAGAGATATTTTAATTGGTAAAGTTTCGATTTTATCTTAGACTGTTGAGTTGTTAGATTCGAAACTCCCTAATTTAATTAATGGTCGGTCTTTGTATAAATAATTCAACGTCGAGGGTGACTTTTGTCGTATAATAATATTCAGCACGGCTGAAAAGATGTAACAAATGTTCTCCTTCTATAACAAAACTTTTATTTATCTTACCCTCTAATTAGATGCAGAGTTCGTTCGAGCACAAGTCAACAGTCCTTCCGTGACTGAAGCCGTTCAGTTTTATGATTCAGATACTCGAAAACTTCCAACTTTCTGAGCCGGACGGAGTTAAAATTGATATAGCACGAAGGCCGTGTCGATATTCGCTACGGCCAAATTTGTTTATTTTTCCCCGGCTGTGTTGGTGTTTTTTGCTGATTTCCTCTTTTTCGCTTTCATTTGGACCGTCCGCTTAGATTCTGGGCGGGTTAAAGAGCCGCCGTTAGTGGCGTTGCCGACTACATCCTGATGCTCTACAGCCGATGGATTTACATCCTTTAGGCATTACTTATGCATGCATGCACCCAGTTGGACTCCGCGACTGGAGAATTAATGGCGCAACGCCAGCTTGCCCCATTTATGCGCACTAAATGTTGCACCTATTCAAATATATCACAGGAATATCTATGGCCGATTCTATGGGCGCCCTAATGGCCGACTACACACACCATTGGCCATCTAATCGCTACTAAGCGGCCGGAAAAGCGACCAGCTAACCTCGCACGAACCAGAATACAACTTTTCTTTCAAATTAAACCAAAATTTGTCAGGCGGATTCAATAGATCTATAGACAATTTTTAATTATAGTCCGATGTATCAATTAAAAAGCAGAACAACTGTCATATTGCTATTTCTTTTCAACATAATGTAAACAAATTATTGAATTCTTGTACGTATTGTATTAAGCGTGTCCCACTATGCATCTCGCTTTAGCATGTGTGATTCGAGCAAGACACGAGTTGTACGTTTATTACATTAGCGACGTCAAATTTTTAGGTTACGTTTCAACCACATTATTTGTGATAGTTTTGTTTAATTTTGCTTGAAATGTCCTCCGTATGATGCCAACGAAAAGCATGTGGACAGATTCATTTACAGAATTTGTAAATTGCAAAAATAATATTGGAATTGCGCGGAAACTTGCAAGACTGGAAGTTAACAGGTAAGGGGGTAAACTAATTCATGGCGTTGCCGAAACAAAATCTAGGAAGAAAGAAAGACAGTCTAAACGTGGTCGTTTAGTGCTGTTTTCAACAATTTTTAATATATCTGACCTATTAGTTGATATGTAAATAGTTATCAAAAGGGTTCTGAAGGGAGCGGTTTTTTGAAAGACAAAATTAAAACGGAGGAATGAATTTGCAGAAAAACCAACAAAGCACGAAAGAACACAACTCAAAATCTTAAAAATTGAAATTTGTTATGGTATCTGTCTCATGTTGCCTAAATAAATTTTTAAATATTGGTAGAACCATGCACTGCTGTCAAATGTCGAAACTCGAAAGCAGACGCAGGTCATGTCGACTTCTTGATTTGGACTAAGCTCATCGGACTATAAAAAAAAAGGACTATAGTTCGATTCACAAATTATTTTTGTTTTTTTTTACTGTTATTTGTGTTAATTTAAATTTTCCGTCAAAGTTAGCATTGTAGAGTTGATTGTAAACGCACCATTCAGTAAAAACCCAAACAACGCAAAAAGTGAGGTTAGATTTGATTTAAACAGCTGATTCGTGATCTGTAAATCCGTGGTGCTTTCACAATCGACTCTTCAACGTCAACTTTGAGGAGAAATTTAAATGAACACTCGATATATGTACTTTGGTACAGTGTTTGATTTCTTTTTCAGCCCCGAACGAAGCCTAAGGTCATCAGCTTCGAAAAATTAAAGCTTCAGAGGGCGGAATAAAAGGCAACATTAGCGGGCAACTCAGAAACCAACAAGAGATCCACGATAAACTTGTAATTTTATGTGTTCCACTAAATCCAGCAATACCCGTATATGTAAATATCAAGTGTAACCTATGAGGGTGAATAGGTTAGGGCCGCAAAAATACATAAAAACGCTGTTGTGTGGGCCCAGCAGAACATACGGAACACATAAAATATATCAAACATAAATTTTACGTCCGCCCAGAGGACCCACAAAATTTATTCTCACGCATTCAGCGGTCGCAAATATTTGCCCGTTTTTCTAATCGGGAATTAATTCGCAGATAAACGATTCAAGGCACTAATTAAAAGCCTCCTCCGGATCATGAAATCTTTTAATTAGCCTCCGGCTTAATATTTATCGCTTTTAAGCCTCATCAAGTAATTAACCGTCAAAACTATCGCCGCTTTGTGGCCTCTGTCAATATTATTATGTGAAATTAATTACCCTGGCAGTCAATTTATTATATGCAACTAGCTGAACACGAGAACACCCAAGTCTGTCAGTGACGTGTTGCTGATTACAATTGTAAATAACATTAACATAAAATGCATTTTGGACATGTTTAATATTTTAACCGTGCTCATATATTTCATTATTTTCAATGATGCGTGTTGTATTTGTTTTATGAAAAGTAGAGTGTAATTATTTAGAATTAATTACCTGGATAATTGATTTATGTAAAATATTAACGGCTTATTTCGATTTCACAACTACAAAATGGCTGACTTTGTTGATTTATGAGCTACGCTTAGATTATTAAATTCGAGGAAAGTTCGTGTCAACATCGAATTATTTACGATTTTACATTGCCTTATTGCAGGGAAAAATTTTAATGAAAATTGTCTGGTAATGTTCTAATTATTTAACTGTGAAATGAACGTACCTATACAGGGTGTCTCAGCTAAGACTTTCGAGCCTAATATCTCGGTTATTTGCCAACGGATTTTAATGAAATTTAAAATGCAGATATTTTAGACCGTGAAGGTTCAATTAGTAATAATAAAATTACCTCAAGTTAAAAAATGTAATTTTAACACATGTTTCCTTTATCGAAAATTATACGCGATTATTATTGGATTGTTAAACATTAAAAATAGGGGTCTACATAAACAATTAAATCACTTGTCTGATTCAACGAAAAGATTAGATTTTGTCGTTAAAAATTTAATGTAAAATTTGAAGATATTTCAGCATCTTTTGAAACAACTGATGATTAATTGCCAAGCAACATTTTGTGCACCCTTTAAAGTCTGTCAAAATTGGGCGCGCTTTATTAGAAACGTCAAAACTCTAAAAATAGACTAAAGCAGCAGAAATTTCAATATTGTTGAAAAAGGAAAAAAAATTTCCCCAAGGTGAGTGCCGTAAGAACTTCAATGACACAATTTGTTTTCTCGTGGAACACTATCCAAATGTAGGCTTTACAAAATGTAAGGTTAAGAGAGTCGTCAATTTATTTGAAGACACAGGAAGCGTACGTGAAATAAATTACCTTGCTAAAATATCCCGATCGTGTGTTAGTCCTTTATGGAAGAATTAAAGCATTAAAGCAATAAATTACGTCCAAATGTTGTCTTTAACTTTGTTTGTAAGGTTAGCAAGGTAAACGTCAAATATGTCACCTGCGCTTCTGCGAAAAGGGATGACCAAAATTCTGCAAAATTGCGCGTTTGTTTCATACGCGTCTACGTTTTTGCATTTGCAGCCACATTTAACACAGTTTTTTGCTTTTTTCTTGCAAACCAGACGTCTTTCAAGGACGAGTTTTCCCCTACAGCATTTTTTATTGACGATCAATTTTTTATGTAAATCTTAATTGATTCAACATTTTAAAAAGGCATGTAAAAATTACGTTTTTAAGACTTGGGTGATAGCATTAATGGGATTTTATTCTTCACCGTCTAAAATATCTACATTTTAAATTTCACAAAAATCCGCTGGAAAATAACTGAGTTATTAGGGTCGAAAATCTTAGCTGAGACACCCTGTACATTCTTCGATAAAAATTTTGATATTCACTTAAATCAATAAAAAACTGACGCCTATGAACTCTTTTCCGCATGATTGAAAAATATTTGTCAAGTTGGCAGTTCGATGAAATTCTTCAAAAAATAGTAGATTATATCATTAGGAGTAGAAGTGAGTCTTTTTGTGCTAAGCACAGAGATTGAAGACCGAGACGAACTTGAGGTCGACAACTGGGCGAAGCACCTTCTACTCTGAATTATACAAGACTATTTTATCATCAAGCGGATCACAAAAAAAAAATCATTTTCTTTTGCTACAGTTACAGTAAAATGACAATTTTCAAATTTTAAGACGCCAGTACTATTCCTAGTTCTCTTGTTGCAATATTATATTAGTAGTAGGTACTTGATGGTTCAATAATATTAGTAATGTCTACGAAAGTCTAAAGTCTAATTTTTAACGTTGAACGGCCATTTTGCTATAGTATATTTATTTGACTCTGAAGGCCCGACTAAAATTATTTTCCATAAGGGTTACTTTTGTCTCATTCATAATTCTTGTCAAATCAGGTAGAAACTCCGAGCGGCGAACGAATATTCAATCCCTCATCTGCAGGGAGCGTTTTTAGTAAATTCAGATTTCATAGTAATACTTTGGAAAATACAACTACACAATGTCGCTTCCTGTGTTTGGTGAATATTATAGTTTTATTAGTCGGGCTTTCAGAGTCAGAAATATGTCCTAAGTCCGGTTAAAAAAAAGCCACTTTAACCGTTTCTATTGAGATACACAGTTTTGCTACCTCTTGAAGATAAAACATTTTTGAAGCGGATCTCTGTAAATTAATAGTGAATCTAAATCGATTGTATTTGAAAAGACGAAAAAAGCTACAAATATCTTTCCAGATGGTTTTTATATTCAATGTAACAGTTCCAGCTCTGATTGATTTTTTAATTTTGCGAAAAATGTTTCGTTCTGAATCCTGTTTTCCCCGTTATAAATTTCATTAACAAATGCGTCTGTCCCCAAATGAACACATATTTTGCCAACATCATAATTGTGATTGCCTCAATTCGTTTGGCACGAATCGCTGACTTATACACAAAAGTTTCAGACTTTTTTAGTTCCACATGACTCGATTCTTATTATAAAACTGATTTGATTTTGAAGGTATCCTGTGAACGGTGTTGTGATCGAGTTCGTTCATTCGGAGTACACCTATTGTCCCATATGATTGAGTTCGATCAATGCCATCCAGTCATTGACAAATGTATTCACAGCTACTAAAGACCAATTAAATTTGACATGTCTATATCCATACTATCAATTATAATTATGTTGGTATGCATGGAATGGTGGAATGAAGAGAAGACAGATCTGTTTGATAGCATTTAATTAATTTGCCACATCACACCGTTGAATAAATTCTAATTGCGTCAAATCTAGTTAGACATCAATTACCGTTCTCTAATATCCTAATAGTTTTTGTATTTTTTTGATATGAGATAATCGGAATTACGTGCCAGTAAATACAATCTGATTTTGTTGTAACGAACAGGAGATTAATCACGCTTGATGTAAAACTGGTAAGAGCAACAATAAAAACGTCAGTTCTAGAGCTTTTATCACAGAAAACATTATTAGTAATATTCCAAAAATGTGTAGACATATTATAAGGTAGTGTAGGTATAATATAGTAGAAGGAAAAAACATAATACAGTCGGATATGTCATCCAGAAATTTATTCGTCATTTTATTGCTTGGACATAGCCTCGTAAAAATGTCGCAATTATGTAGGTTTTATTTTCGGGAATACATTACTTTTTTCTGTTTTTATTGCTGACAAAAACACTGATTTTAAACAACGTTGCCAAACGATCGATTTGTTTGATGAATGTGAACACATGTTGTATCAAATGGCTATGCGGATTCTCTAATTACTCTCAGTTTTGTACATTATTTGTACTTTTCAACAACTAATATTTAAATAAAGTTTGTAGTGTTTCATTTATTCGGAGAACGTTGCCAATGATTTATCAGGGTATGTTTCGATAGAGAATTAAAGCAATCATTCTAACTGCAAACTTTTACCGCAATTAAATATTTCACCATTTACGCTATCCGACCAAGTGCACATAATTTATTTCAACTTTGTTGAATTCACAACGAATTTTCTGTCAATATTTATAATAAACAGGCATTTACCAGACCGGCGCCTCCATCAGAATTACCTACGTACTGCTGAAAACAGTTTAAAACTTTTCCTGGACCTTATTTACACAACATTTTCTACTTTTGTCTTTGTATCTATGTAATTTCTAATACATATTTATTTTAAATGTCACTCTAGAATTGTATATAAAAAAGTTACGAAGTCAAAACTGCTGAATAGTAGAAAATATCAAATGGCTTCCATGTTCTGTAAGGTCTATTTGTCTGTGATTTTTTTTTTTTCGTTCATGGATCTGAAGCTTCTTGCAAACTGCATCAAACACTCACAAGTAGGCGTTGAAGAGTCGATCGTGAACGCACCACGGATTACGCTGCGGATCACGGATCATTTGTTTAAATCTAACCTCACTTTTTGCGTTGATTTTTAGCGGAAAGTTTCCAATTTTTGGATAAAACAGTCGCACGACAACTGGTTTAATCAACGATATTGTGTTTTTTTAGGCCGTGTAGAACATAGCAACTCTGCATTACAAAATGTTGTTGTGCGCTTCTGTAAAGCTCTTTAAAGCCGTTTGTATAAAAGCTTTTCGGTTGCTGTCGCTACTAAGCTTATATCGCTTCAGTAATCTGCATGTGATTTGACAAATAATAACCATGTATTGTTGACTCGTATTGATGTTAAAAAATTATCAGTCAATAAATCATATATGAGCCATAGAGATAATAATTTTAATTTAGCTCTGTTTTCAAGAACTTAGTAATAAATTTTACGAACAACACAGTCTGGAATAAGACAAGAAGAAAATTTAAAACTATTTCATTAGCGCACAAGGTAAAACTTTGATTTGCAAATCGAGTTATCAAGATAGCAATTTGCGTGGGGACCTGGCGGGCGTTTGCGGTTTGTGTTTTAAATTGTATTTCTTGAATCTGTTGTACGTAGGAATCTGATCAGCGGTTAAAAGCCCATTCCGTGAGGTTGGAGCAATAATGTTTTCGTGTATCAGAGAGAAGAATCAGGGAAAATGGTTGTGCACATCAGTTGCTGTCCTGCTTTTACCCCTCGCTCACCATCACAGTGAACGTCTGGACCGCCTGCAGGATAAAGGGTTGTTATAACTAATGACCCCGTTCGTCTTTATGGACGCGAGCTCCCAGATATTTAGCCACTTTCTATAGGGAACCTTTTTATATGAGAAATTTTTATTGACTACAATCGTCGGTTATTAGCTGTCATTAAGTGGGTCCTGTCACATAAATAAAACGCAAAATGAAAGATGCTTTTCACACTTCTGAATACGTTTCGGGTCAGCAATTAGCAACATGTGTATTAACCTTTACTGCCCCTCTGCTATATTTTTTGGAAACAAATCAATGTGGCAGATTCTTTTTTACTAGAATTTTGTTTGAGGATTTTTAAGTAAACGGTACAACGAGTATACAAAAATTGTTTGTGGCCAGTCAGCTAATTATTAATTCAATAAAATTCCAAATGCCTCACGCCCTCAAAAAATGAACTTTAAACTAAACGTAGTGGTTAGAAAGACTCGGTAACGGATCATGAAATGATTAATAAAAGAAGTTCCTTGTCAATCATTCGAATACACCCTTTGTAATATAGCGTGAGTACATGCAAGTCGAGCTTACAAGCCATTATCACAATTTATTATTCATTACATTCGAAGGAATGCATTATCAGGTCCAATGTTTTGGAAAAATAAAATAATGGGTTGATAAATTGATTAGTCTTTCAGAGAAAATATTTGTGATGTAACTCATAAACAAACAGATTAAAAAGGTATTGTTTTTTAAATAAATGCGATAAAAAATAGTCGCAAAAATGCTCTTTTATTTTCTCGCCGTTAAATGATATTATCAAATTTAAATTTGGGCCAGAAAAAGTATAGAAGGAATCAGCAGTTATTTTGGCAACTGTGAAAATATTATGTTGACTTCCTTTCCCTGTTAGGATAACCACCTAAAATAAACCCGAGCTTAAGATACTTTCCCTGAAACGTTAAGTGTTGTGAAAGAATATTTGAGAAAATATTGGGTGATTCAAAATGATTGTGGCCAAGTATGGCAACTATGTACGAAAATTTATGTGGCAACTGTGTGAATGGGGTAGAGTTGACATTTGTATGACATTTCATAAGCGTGCATTTGATTTTTTCAATTCCATTACACATTGATTTGACAACTTACAAAATTGCGCGACTATGAACTGTCAAGGAAATGTCAACTCTACCCTACCCACACAGTTGTCACATAAATTTTCCTACATAGTTGCCATACTTGGCCACAATCATTTTGAATCATCCAATAGAAGCCTTATGTATAAGGTATAAGTAGAGTTTTATTCCACCAAATATTTGACAAACAGGTATAAAAGTGATTATTACATAGAGACGTGTTATTATCTTTTGTAATAATTGAAACTGACACGAATTCATAATTATTTATTAATATAAAAAAAATATCAACATAACTATTGGATCTGAGTTTGTGACTTACAACGGATGTATCTATTGTATCACATCTGTAGCACGATGAAAACAGGTTTATGCTTGTTCGTTACACGGTTCACACATTCATGAATGCCCACATCTGTCGAAGGTAGTAGATACATACCTACATTGCTACATTAACATGCCAGTGATTCTGTAATTACAAATAACTCCAAAAGATTTTACGATAAACATATTTTTAGTAATAACCCAGAAAAACATTAATAAAACGGAATTAGTTCATACTGGTTAAGAAATGCAGACTTAATTCTAATAAATACATTTTATCTTGAAGCAGTCGAAAATCGCGCCTTTGTGTATCTCCATAGAAACGGTTAAAGTGTCTTTTTTTTTCTGAGCAAAGTAGAAGTACTTCTAGTCCTAGGAGTAGAAGTGTCCCATAGGCGGATCGATTGAGTCAAATGTAATGTCATTTGAAGTATTTGTCACGATTTATTTATCAGTTATACGAAATAATGTAATAATTAAATTATCCCTATTAAAGAAAAGCCTCTAAAAAGGAAAATAACGAAATCATCACCCAATATTTAACCGCTTCCCTTATGGCCTATCACGAGCCGCCCGTTGTGGGCGTGTCCATGGCGTGAATATAGACGTCAGATGTCATGATGTCAAAATTGAAAAATAACGCAAGATGACCGTTCAGTGTTAATAAAAAGTAAACAGCTCTAAGTTGTAATCGTTTGCTATTCACATTTTGATAATTTGTTGTAGACTTTATTAATTTCAAGTAAGTTCCAATAATTACAAGAGTAGTAGGAATTACTGTTGCTTTAAAATTTGAAAATTGTAGGTAATATTAATGAAACTGCAGGAAAAAAAATAAATGAGTTCATGTACGATTTTTTTTGTGATCCGCTTGAAGATAAAATAGTACTCATACATATATATCATTCAGAGTAGGTCTTTTTGTGCTTCGCCCATTTGCCAATCTCTGAACTTGGCACAAAAAGACTCACTTCTACTCTTTATGATATAATATACATATGTACTATTAAAATTTTTTCTTTAATCTCCAAGCCTTGATTTATATTTCAACGAAGTCCTACTGCAAAAGGAGTAAACAATTATAAAAGTGTTTGGTGACAATTTACTTTCTTATTCTGATCTTAAAAGATCAGAATAAGATATATTTATCTATCTATACAGGGTGTTTTCGAAGTTGAGGCTTTCCTTTTATCATGTGATAGTATGCGTTGTTCTAATGAGTTTTAGCCAAAATCACCTTAGTAAAATATACGGCAATGAAGATACAATAAGTTATTTTTTTTAAAATTTTTGAAACCGGTCCTGCTCAAATTTGTGCTGATTTGTTAGAAATTAGAATTGAAAAAAAAATCAAATGAGCATGGACGTTAATCAAAAATACTGTCAGAGTTGTCATCTAATTAGTCGGAATGGCTTTATCATTACGAAAATAATGAGCTCACAGATATGTTGTTAATGTATGGGCAATGTTATCCCGTTATCAGAATGCCGCTGCGGCGTCCAGAGAGTACGCAGAGCGATTTCCAGAAAGACACCATCCTGGGCCCACGTCAGTTATTAATCTAGTACAGCGGAAAAATAGACAGGACCGGACTCAAAATTTTAGAAAACAATAAAAATATACAATCAATTATCTCCGTTAATACAAACATTTTACTAAGAAGATTTAGGCTAAAATTCTTAAGAATAATATATAGTACCTCGTGTTACAAGGAACGCCTCAACTTCGAAAGCAGCCTGTATATTTATGTCCATATACAGGGTGTTTTCGAAGTTGAGGCGTTTCTTTTAACATGTGATAGTATGCGTTGTTCTAAAGAGTTTTAGCCACAATCACCTTAGTAAAATGTGTCCGGCAGTGAAGATACAATAAGTTAATTTTTTTGAAATTTTTGAAACCGGTCCTGTTTAATTTTCCGCTGATTTGTTAGCAATTAAAATTGACAAAAAAAAAATCAAATGAGCATGGACGTTAATTAAAAATACTGTCAGAATTGTCATCTAATTAGTCGGAATGGGTTATCATTACGAAAATAACCAGCTCACAGATATACAGGGTGTTCTCGAAGTTGACGCGTTCCTTGTAACACGAGGTACTTACTATACATTATTCTTAAGAATTTTAGCCTAAATCTTCTTAGTAAAATGTTTGTATTAACGGAGATAATTGATTGTATATTTTTATTGTTTTCTAAAATTTTAAGTCCGATCCTGTCCATTTCTCCGCTGTACTAGATTAATAACTAACCTGGCCCAGAATGGTGTCTTTCCGGAAATGGCTTTGCAATACTCTCTGGACGCTGCAGATGCATTCTGATAACGTGATAACATTGCCCATGCATTTACAACATATCTGTGAGCTCATTATTTTCCTAATAATAAAGCCATTTCGACTAATTAGATGACAACTCTGACAGTAGTTTTGATTAACGTCCATGCTCATTTGATTTTTTTTGTCAATTCCAATTTCTAACAAATCGGCGCAAATTTGAGCAGGACCGGTTTCAAAAATTACAAAAAAATTAACTTATTGTATCTTCATTGCCGTACACATTTTACTAAGGTGATTTTGGCTAAAATTCTTTAGAACAACGCATACTATCACATGTTAAAAGGAACGCCTCAACTTCGAAAACACCCTGTATTGCTAAAGTATGGGCAATGCTATCAGAATATAGCTGCGGCATCCAGAGAGTACGCAGAGCGATTTTCGGAAAGATTCCATCCTGGGCCACGTCAGTTTATTAATCTAGTACAGCGGAGAAATAGACAGGACCGGACTCAAAATTTTACAAAACTATAAAAATATGCAATCAATTATCTCCGTTAATACAAACATTTTACTAAGACGATTTAGGCTGAAATTCTTAAGAATAATGTTACAAGGAACACCTCAACTTCGAAAACACCCTGTATAAAAATGTGGAGTCAATAACAAAATGATAATCAATTAAGAGATAGGATAATTTTGGGAGAGATGGCCATAGGGGGAAGATTGCCCGATAATAGTATATTATATCATTAAGAATAGAAGTGTCTCTTTTTGTGCTAACTCCTCTGGAATTATCATACCTGTACAAGAATTTTCTGCAAGAGTAGTAAGTTCTTTATATTTTAGGATGAAGTGAGGTATTTAAGTTAATTCGAAAGGTTATAACGGCAGTGTTTGGGCCAATTTTAGGTGAAAACATGTCTTGAACGTACGGTAATTATCACGCACCGCTAAAAGCGTGATTGATTGACGCGGCAATACGTCGAGGTTGGCTATATCAGATGGTTGTTTTTAACCCTTGAAACAGGTGGTGTTGATTTAACTTTCAGTTTTACCTTTTTAATATTCATCAGTCTGTGCGCCATTGGTTCACCGGGACATTTATGGTAAACAATGTTAATTGTTCGGATTACGGCGTGAGGAAATGCAGCGAGACAGTTCATCACGTGCCACCAAGTTGATTAGAATTAAGTGACGTGTAAAAACTAATTATTCAAGGCAACCGAGGGTGGCATAATAAATATTCTATTCAAAATGAGTGCAAAGGATAAAACCGGAAACACAGAGAGAGCGAACTTGTTTATTGTTTTGGTGCTGGAAATTAAATGTTGGCAGTTAAAATATTTTCTGCTTTAACTTAATTAAAACAAAACCGAAGACATAAATTTTTATTTCCGCGACTGCTAATTGTACAAAGTTTCTAAATCTAGTGAGAAATACAAGAACACGAAGAGTTACGGCTTTTGACTCAAGTTAGACCTACATTGCAATTCGTTCGCTTTAATTAATTTTAAACACAACGGCGTAAAGTCAGACACCATTTATCAAATAAAAAACGACCAGACCTGTTTCTGGATCATTGCTCCCGATTACCCACCCTCGAAATATTTATTTTATGTGTTTCAAATGTAGTGGTGGCGACGAAAAAATATCAACTTTTAGCCAAAAGGATGCAGTTATTTGAAACACAAAAATTATCTTTAATCACGATTTCTCAAATATTAGAACATCTTTTAGATGCAATTATTAATAACAATTTCTTATCTTATCCAGATTTTTATTCAAGAAAACAAGCATTCCAACACGCTCAGAACATAGTCAGCTTCTTTTGTTGTCGTAAATTAAAGAGATACTGAAAAATAGCTCTGAGAAAACTGTTGAAAGCCACGTGATTAAATACTTCAATGATAATTTCTCCAAGCGAAGATACAAACTGTTTCCTTCCCAGTAATCAATAGCACATTATGTTATTAGGAGCAAAAATGAAGTTTTATGTGCTGAGACAGTGAGACAGACAAACCAGCCAAAGCACACAAAACCATTTTTTCTTCAAATAACATATACAGGGTGATTTTGAAAGTTGTGCAGATATTTTAATTTAATCATAAAATATGATATACAGGGTGTATTTTTAAAATGTGCCGAAATTTTACCTACGAGGTTGTTTGACAACGTGGAAGACTAAAAGCAATAAAAAAAATTGTAGCTCAAAAAATAAATGTCATTTTATTTTTTGACATAGAACTTTTTAAACATTTTTTCCGAGTTCTACATGAAGCCAGAAGCTCGTGATTAAAATATTTGCACAACTTCAAAATCACCCTGTATGTACTATCTTTTCTTCAAATGTTTATAACAAATTATTTAAGAAACCAAGAATTATTTTAAGGTAGAGATTGTGTAGACTGATAAGTGATAAATTAATGTAGCTCGTTTTGGAAAGCGTTACCTACTATGTATGACTAGTATCGTGCGATTAACAATTACTTAGGGGCGGCTATGACTTTGACAGTGTCAGATTTTTCGTATCTTTGCTAACTCAGCTAATAAACCTCAAACAACTGTCACTATTAATCAAATTTTAACGCAAAAATGGTTTTTACTTCAGAACATAAAAGATTCATCATTGGATCGTAATAGTGTTTTCGCTAACGGAGAATGGACATACATTGCTGTTACCTCTTTGCCCGAGTTTCGGTAAAAACTTGCAAATTTAAATTGAAAGTCGTATATGCAACCAAAAATACTTTCGTGCATGTGATTGTCTAGATTCGGAAACACATTCCAAATTCAAAAGGCTTCTTTGATCTAAATAATTATTGTTCGCACGGTATTAACGACGCTCGGCTTCGCCTCGTGCCTGAAACGTAGTTTTTGCGCTGTAAAATATCCCTACCGTAGTCTAATGTAAATAACTATTGTCTAATGATTGTGTTTCTTTAATAATTTGATCACTTGATCGAATTAATATTGAGAAACGTTAATAAAACCGTGCCCGTTTGCTTAAAAATAAGAATAATTTAGGTGCAGTTTTTTAATCAGTATCAAGTTACAAGGTGCGGTATTTTCTTAGCCGTAGCGTTAAACGGCCGCAACTTGTTGGTAATGTTCACAGTACCGAAACGTTAATTTCCCCAGTTCGTTAATTAACCAGTTCATTTAAGCGCACAATATTCAGTAGGTTTCATTTAATTTTAATTCAGTTTATCTGTTAGGTACAGTCGTAGCTAATCTGGTTAGTAATAGTTTCGCTACGGAGCAAGTTCTACCAACACAGGAAACAAGAAACTGAAATTGCATTCTGCATTATGGAAGTAGAAGTTAAACATTAACTCTGGCAGACTTTCGGGAGACCTAAACGTTCCATACACATCGAACAACTTTCACATTATCATAGAATTTACGAACATTGCGCTCGTCTGAGGGCGTTCCGCTTTCGTAATACAATCTGTGGACTTTAAGAACACCAGTCTCAATTTCATACTGTTTGAGTTATACAGTTTACTCTGCCGAGCTATCTTAACATAAATTCTCCACTGTTGCAGACGACGATAGTACCGCAAAAAAAAATTAATGAAGTTGTTAGACAGCATGCATTATTAAATTTTGTAATCGAGTTGCTTGTGTAAACTAAATGGGATGAACTTTATACTGGCATCATTTGATGCTGCAACATCTATGCAGAAATACGAGAAAATTGTTATTGTTCTGTCGATTTACTCACAGCACATTATGTGCTTGTTTACAACACATCGTTCCATTTTTTGTTGTATGTAATAATAATATATATTTTATACAAGTTGTTATAAATGATTGTAGTCGAAGCAACCCATGCCCATGTTATGAAATTTTTGCCGCTCTATACCAACATAACTTCAATGTGGCGCCAACTGTCAATTGTGTGAATTGTGCGAATGGTGTGTATTCTCTTATTCACATAATTTTGATCATTTTCATATGGAGCGGCAACCATAAATTTTACATTAAGTTTTTACGCCAACTTGGACTACAATCAGTTGTATAATTTGAAAAGAATGAGAATAATAAAAAACAAGATTTGTCAGTAAATGATCTGATTTGTGTAAAAGATATATGCAAATCCACACTGACTTAGGTAAGATGTACGAGCCTATTCAGTACAACAGCAATAGTATTTTGTGGCTGGAATGCTCTTAGGTTCCAAATAAATTCGGTTTAAAAACCCAAGTGAGATTTTTCGGGTTTTATAGGTGATAATTTTCTCCGGGGTCGTATAAGGAGTTCGTAAAAAGACGGATTACGAAACATTATAAAATATAATGTAGAGAATGTTTGATAGTAAAATGAAAAACATAAATTATTATTAAAAAGATGGTGGATAATAAAATCGCAAAATACGTTGCTTCAAAATCAACCAAATTTTTACTTAAATCTTGTTAGACAAGTATACAAAGTAATCAAAAACAAAACAAATCAGTAGGCGTTGCCAATTATCGGTCATGTAGCGAAATTCTATAGAAATAAGCGTTCAATGCATGGGCGGAGACAATTTGTGGTCTCAAAAGCTACTTTATAATAAATCATGAATTTTAGACGTTGGAATTATAAATGTGCATTAATTATTAATAATTAACTAATTAATTAATTAGTAATAGATTTTTCGGGAGGTAGGCAACCAATAAAACGACTGTGTATAGCAAGTACGTGTATACATATGTGTACGATCAAGCTAAGAAACACGTTTTGATAAAACAAAAGATAAGATAACACTCTTGATTTGTTTTCTTCTTGATCACTCTGTACAAGTACGAAGTAAAATTGTAAATACTCGTATGTATTTTCGAATGCCAATTTATATAGTTTTTAATTAAAGTAAGGTAATAATAAGTATCATGAATGTTAAAAAATAAGTTTGAATGAAATGTTGTGAAAGTTTACATAATAATTATCAAAATATCTGTCCCTTTAGAAGAATAAAGTTTCGGATTTACGTAGTACATTTCCAAGTAAATGGTGCAAACGGTAAAAAAAGTGACTTGTGACAAATTAGGAAACGGCGAAAATAATGTACAAATCACCGAGTTGGGTTTATCAGTTCGCAAACTTAGACAAATAAGATCTCAACTGCTACGAGGTCGTTACAAATCTCTGGAGAGTACTCAGCAGTGTCGAAGAGAATGGTAATAAACCATACGTAAAATAAATTTTATAGTTGCAGTTTTCAAGAGTTAAAGGTTCTGAGTTTAATTATTAGAAGTAGCAATTTAGGTAATGGCAATTAGCGTAAATTGTTTGAGTCGTGTTAATAACATTTCTTTGATCTTTTTTCAGCGGTAATGGAGTTAATAATGAAAGGTTTACAATAACGCAAATTAATCTGGTAGGATAATTATGTGATTTTGGGCTTTTGATTAATTAGGGTTGCTGAATATGTTGTGTTTTCTATAAATATTTCAAATAATATCAAGTATTATTTTAACACAGATGTGGAAAAATTGAGTTGTAAGTTTGAATATTTTAAAATCTGATCTATAAATTGTTGTTTGAAGTAACTTTTTGAAAAACATTCAGGATCTGACTGGTTATCGTTAACCTCGAGAATGCTTTTTATTTTCTTATTTGCCTAAATAATTCAATATCTTAATAAATCACAAAATTAATACATAATTACATTCTGCACCCTCTTGAAAGACAAATATTCTATTTCAATCAAACACAACATACGTTTAGAGTGTCATGTCATTTTACAACACACCTCGTAAGACTAATTAATTTGTTTATAGTTAACTTGTTGACAACAGATTTTTTTTACATTTTTTTTTGTCTTTTTTTGAATGAAGACTGTTCGGATATTTGATGAAATGGTTGAATCTCAAGTAATTTGCCTGGTAAAAACAAACACTGTAAAATAAATGGAACTTTTTTACTAGATACTTTTAAAAACTTCTTTCCATAACTGTACAGACTATTATTTAAATTGGAACAAAGTTCTTGAAATAGCCACCGTTCGCTTTAAGACAACTTCTTTTTGTGTAGGTTATAATAGTTCTATACTACATTTGTTTAGCAGGAAGAAACCAGGTTTACACAGCAAAAATTATAAATCGGGTAGCAGGATTGCAGGAGAAAAATGGCGCGAATATGTGAAAATGCCGAATATAAATCTCAATTAAATTATTATCGCAGAATGTTATTCAATTCAAAAAATTGCATTATGTAGTAATTTTTTCTTCTAAATCACTAAAAGATTCAATTCACTAAAGCCTGTTTATATAAAAATTTTATTATAAATTCATATTCAAAATGTTGAGAGGTCAAGAAAAAATAACAAATACAAACAAAATATGTGTAATAATAAAAATGCGGAGGCGAGACGCCGGTAATTATGTTGATAAGCACTGCACTATTACTTGATAGTAATATCCGTAATAGTGTATGTACTCCGGCAAAATTGCCGTGCCGCCGGGTTAGTATAATAAGAATATAATTGTCTTTGAAAAAAGTGGCCCATGGTTGACCAATTTAGTCAAAATTTTCTTTGTCACTATCTGACTCAGTAGATGTATCACTGGAGGAATCCTGTAAAGAAATAATCAGTTCAGGTACTGTGCCAAAATTTTCACCAATTCTTCTCATTTCATTTTCAATTTTTTTTTAATATTCATTACATTTTTTCCAGTTTTCATCAGTTACATGTTCCACAGCTTCAGGAGAGAAGAGTATAAATTGTAGACAAAGAGAAACCTGTGAATAATTATATGTCAAAGAATTTTTGTTTTTAGCAAAATCACAGTAATACCACTATATGAAGCTGTCTTCTTTTTCTGTTCAGTTGCTCCAATATCTGGGAAGTCCTTTACAATGTTTTGGTGAACATTATGTATGACAGTTTTTTCTCGAAGAGTCAAATGACCTATATGGAACAAAATTAATCATAACATGCACTTTTCATCACTATAATTAATTATACCTGTTGGTAATTTTCGTCTTCTGGCATTTACTGTAGCAGAATTTGCAGCTGGTGCCTCCATGATACGAGGAAATAGGTCCACAAGACTGGTTCTTCGAAATCTTGAAATATACACAACAGTATATCATTTTGTTTTCTCATTGATACAACTTACCACGAAAACTATAAACACAGCAAGGATTAGTTCTGACAAGAACTGGTTTTTAATAGACAAATAAAACGAACACAGGAGAACCAAAAGATAACGAAACCACGCCAATCTCAAAAATGAATACCAATGACAATTGTCAAGTGTCAAATGCTCAAATGATTCCCTCTGCACTGTTGTCAGTTTCATATCCTGCAAAATCCTGCGGATAATATTATTTATAATGGGTAAAAAAAATATTAACTTACTAAAATATAATACTTACTAAGTTTGGTGAACGCATGAACGCATGAAGAGTTTTATCCATTTCGATGTGATCAATTATATAATTTTTCCTACTTTACACGAACACAATCTGGCAACAACGCTTAAATTTTCATTTTATGCGATTTTATTAAAAATATCTCAAAATTTTTGAATCTGTAGATACCTACAAATTCCAGTAAGCTTTAAGAACATTACATTATAGTTTCTTTTTTTTTCAGTCATAATTTAGAAGTTTTTATTTTAAATCATGAACCCTAAACTTTGCTCGTGCAAACGCGCCTCGCTGTTAGCCAATCAAATTTAAATACTCCCTACCACGATTTCCATCTAACAAGAGGATATACTATAGTTCTAGTTATACCGGGACATTATTTTAACACTGAACATAGTCCATACTTATTTCCTATGTTCAGTTTTAAAAAACACAGATCAATGCATTGTGAGTTGCTATGCAACCAATTATACACGAACCTGTCAAAAATGGTCGAAATGTCGACTAGAAATGTCATTCAAGATTAAATTTTGAAATAATGTTAAAAATTGTTCCGATTGATGGAATTAGTCTATCATGTGTTGTATTGGAAATGTCACGCACATTTCTAATGCTCTGATTGGATGGAATAAGTGCATTAGGTGTATTTTTTCTTCAAAACAACTTGACCATTTTTTTAACTATCAAGTAGTTATTTTTGTTACCTTAGTTACATACCTGAACTATTCATTATGTTTTAGTTTAAGTATAGTTTCCTCAAAGTTGGTGTTAAAGAGTCGATTGTGAACGCATCACTCGTCCGTCTCCAGAGTAAAAACACAAATAACGCAAAAAATTAGGTTAGGTCACAGCTGATCCATGATCTCTGTAATTCGTGGTGCGACTCTTCAACGCCAATTTTGAGAATAAATTTAAATGAACACCCGATATTACAATCAATATGAATTTGTTTAAAACTTTAATCAAAAGATTTTGTATGTCACTTTAATGTATTCGCACAATTTCTGAACAATGTTCATAATTGCAAAAAATAGTTTTTATTTTTAAGTATACATTTTTAAAAATTAAAAATAGAAAAAGGGCCACTTGTGGTATATTCTGTACTATAATCAATATAAATGTTTCAATTATGAAAGTCAGTTATTTTAATAAATATCCATAACCATAACCCGATTTATAAATTAAAACCGATTACGCTATCGCCATATGATGTAATTAATTAAATTTAGAACCACCACATTATTGCAGTGTTAGTAGCTAGTGACACATTAGCGCTATTTTAGATCATAGCAAGCTAAACAGTTTTTTACAGGTATAAACGCAAAGCCAAAATGCAAAGACAGTATCTCATTTTACCTAACATTGAAAAAAATATACCTGCACAAATTTTTGAATAACAATCTTGCTCTTAACAAAGAAAATAATGCTAGGTAAATAAAAAACTTTGGGTATTCGGATGCTGGTAATAGATGTAATCAGCTTTGGACTGTAATTGCAAGCACATGGCGGTTCCCGTATCCACCACTATCGACAAGGGATGTCTGTCTGCTCATATTATTCAAGCCCATGATATTAAAACACATCAACATCACAATGTTGTTAAATAGAAATCCATTTTATTTTAAGTATCTTTATTAAATATTTTGTGAACAGATTTTTAACTGAATCGTTCTTATTGAAGAAATGAATGTTATAATTAACACCGAATAATATGTTATGTGGTAGTGGTAGTATACCTACATATCCGGTGTTCATTTTATTTATCCTCAAAGTAAGCGTTGAAGAGTCGATTGTGAACGCACAGCGGATTATAGATCACGGATCAGCTGTTTAAATCTAACCTTACTTTTTGCATTGTTTGTGTTTTTAATTGTAGACTTACGAGTAGTGCATTTAACGCCTACTTTGAAGATAAATTTAAATGAACAATATAAACGCATTGATGTTGCTTTTAAGTAAATTATAATACTTATAAGTTTTCAGCATACAAGATTTATTTAAATTTTTGAATATCGTTGTAATTTTAGTGTGTAATATTTTTCAGGCCATATATCGGTTAATACATATTTTCTCTTTGTTACAGTTTATCCCAATATTGTTATTGATTGTGCCCAACAATGTGAAATGTGTAAACACAGCACATACAAATAAAATCATAACGTTAACATAAAATGCATTAAAAAATAATAGTTGTCCGATTGAATAATAATAACAATAAACCTAAATTCGAAGCCGTTTGCATTCCCGCACATCGCATACGTACGTTTTGCATCTTTAATTCAGCATCTAAATATCCTCGAATAATATTTAATGTGCTTCCCTAAGCCATAAATAAATAAGCAGCGTCCATGCAGGCATGTGCATGGCAGCTAAAGAGACCGGTTAAAAGAAAGTGTCACACCTTTTCTAAATAATTATTAAAAACGATCCCATAAAACCCTTTCGTTCCGACCTTAGCGCAGCAACCCCTCGTCATACAGAACCCGATCACCTAAGTAATGTATATTGAAATCCCTGCAGTCAGCAAACATGACGTGACAACGGCCCTGTAACGACGTCACGGCGATTCGGTTTCGTCGGAAACTGACTGAACTCGACGACTCGATAAAATCAATCTGATTACGCTCATCGACCTTCTAGCAAAATGTTATCCATTGACGATTCTCTCCGGCCCAGGAAAAATTGTTTAATCCTGGGATACTGCGTCTTTTAAAGTTTTAGCTACCAAAGAATTTTGCAGGAAAATTTCGTTCCAGTATAGTTTAGCTTCGATTTTATTAAGATCCACTTTTGTAGTTTAAATGATGGCTGAAACGTTCCTGTTGCTGCTGTTTGCTTATACACATATGTATAACAGATATAAAATCTGTTATACCTATGTGTATAAGCAAAAAATAATTCTTAACGGTTTAAGAAATTGTAAATCATTCAAATCGCATTAGGCCTCTATCATAATTTAAAATCAGGTCAAAGATTTTTCTATTAATTGATTGATTTTATGATGAATTTTAAACGTTGGAATTATAATTGTGCATTCTATTACATATTACAGTGTTTTTCTTTTGGTTTTCCTCTTTTGTCAATTGTATTTCAATATTTCTCAAAACTATTTAATATTTACGTCACTTTGACATTTAATAGAGATAGGAAATAGTTTTGAGAAATAGTGAAATACAATTTACAAAAGAGAAAAACCAAAAGGAAAACAGTGTATTATCTGATAATGGAGAAAATTTATAAAATAAACAAGAGCAACACTTTACATTCGTTAGAATGAGTCTTTTACCAACTTTAATGCCAAACAGTATTTCGCTGTAATGTCAATGAAACGTCAACGATGTGCTGTTGTTAACCTAGAAAACAAGTTTTCGATTTCGGCAAAGCTTACAGACGTTTACCGTAATTGTAAGCAACAATTATCCCAGAATAAGTGGTAAAATGGGTTTTATCATTGAAGAAATAGCATTTTTATTAGAATGTTACTTTTAGGAGGGGGTGAATAGGCAACAAAAAAAACAGCCCTTTTGTTTCATTTGTATTATAATGAAATTAATACATTGACAATGTTCGACATGTTCCGTGGATAGTTTTTTACAGAGGAATCCATTTATAATGGACTACGATGAACCAAAAAAATTGGACCATTAGAACCACGTGTTTATTGCATGAGAATCTGAATTAAACCTATTTAATAAAAGAATAAACATACTGAAAAATTAAAGAAACCTACAGGGTGATCCACAATGAACGCACCAACTACTAGTAGTTATACATAATTCAGTGAGAAGAACATAAAAAAATGATTTTTTCCCCAGCTTCAAATAAAAGATGTGTTAAAGTTAGCAAATTTTAACCCAAAATGTTCTTGAAAAAAATGTTTTTTTGTTCCAATTATATTAGACAGAGTATTCAATCAATTGCAATAACATTCACTAATTAAATTATTTTTCTTTTGGTCCATTTGCTTTTTTAAAAACCGAAATTTTAAATTTTTGTTACACAATTTTTGAATAAATCTTAGTCAATTAATCATGTGCTTGTATGTCAACAAAAAAAAAATCAAAACTTGGAAAAATAAGAAAAAACAAAAAAACATCAGGAGAACATTTGTATTATATATTTTTCACGTTCCTGTCGCTCTAGTTTATACGATTACAAGTGGTTGGTGCGGTCGTTTTGATACACCCTGTATATCTTCCAACAACGTATTATGTATTAGATATGTTTCCAAAAAAGTCCACCATTTTCATCTCTTTTATTATTGTAAATTTTTCATGTACTGCAAGCGCTTGTTTTTTACATTGAAACATTACAGCACAGCAGTCATACGCTACATTGCATGGAATGTTAGGTTATAATGTCTCAAAATAGTCAAAATAAACACTGTTTGCGATTGTGCGTTATCTCAAAATGTATCGGGACGAATTTAGAGGAAGTCCTCCGTTCATAATAGACCAAAATTATGGTTTTTAGCCCATAATAGGCGAAGATTTATTACAAGCGAATCTATCAAAGCCGAGGGTTTTACATCAATTTTATTCTGGACCATTATTGGCGAGTTCTAATTATAAGCGAGTCTATTATAGGTGCAGTCTACTGTATTGTGAAGCGACTACGTCTTTAAAGAGAAATCTTTGTTTTAGGAAAGCACCTTGCTTTCCTAAACAATGAATAACCTAATTTTTTATTTTTGTAATAATATTAGAATAACTTATTAATTTAAACCTATGTACAATGGCCGGCAAAAAAAAACTATCCATCATTTATTTAAATGTCAGTGTCAAAATAGTAATTATACACCAAGGTAGAGAAGACATTTTTTAAGCCGAGGTAGTTTATTATTTTATTATTATTTTATTAAAATTGTCTTCTCTACCGTGGTGTATATATTATTTTTTTCACTACTAGATACGTTAAAACCCTTTCTAATAATAATTGATGCGATGCGACGATCCGTGTTCTCATTTTTCAACGGTTGCTATGAAAACTGAAAATCGTCGTGTCTACGTTAACCAATGAAATCAAAGAAAATTTTTCGTTGCTAGGTGACGGCTGTTCATTATTAATCTAGGTTAATAATGAAAAATTATTAACTAGTAGGAGAGAAATTCTACTTCTGGGTTCAGTTCGAGAGTCAATAATGACGCCTTCTAAGACTAGTAGTGAAAAAAAGCATTAATTACACATTTGGATTTTGACCTAACACAAAAGTGTTGGCTAGTTTTTTTTGCCGGCCATTGTACATAAAAAATTCTCACATCATCTTATTTTAGATTTAAGTTCTATGGACCGTATCACCACACCGTTATTAAAGTTGCCGATAAGTAAAGTTGTGATTAAAATAAACATAAAACGATATAGATTTATGCAATTATAACGTGCTAGAAAGAGATGAATGCGTCACCATCGTAATTAGAGTCATGTTTAAATTTAATAAGGGTGTCGTGATACGGTCCAATGTCCATAAATCACTTACTTTGGAATGCTAAAAGTGCTAAAGACGCTAAAGTAGGTACATATTTCTATCCATGACTCTTAATTTTACAATAATTTTATGTGCGGTTTACAATCGATCATTGATAAATGTAGGATTTGCGGAACTGAAGGGGAAACCATTGAACATATCATTTCTTCTTGCACCGTTTTAGCTCAAAGCGAATATAAAAAACGTCATGATATATTCGCAAAAATTATACACATGAATTTAGCAGTTAAATTCAATTTATTAAAGGATACACAACCACATTACATTTATAAACCAGAAAGTTGTTTAGAAAATGACAATTACAAATTATATTTTGATCGGACAGTTTTAACTGACATTCACATTCAGCATAACAGACCAGACATTATTATTTTAAATAAACAACAAAAGCAAGCATATCTTTTAGATATAGCTGTTCCAAATTCACACAATATAACACAGACATATAATACAAAAATTAATAAATATTTAGAACTCTCCGTTGCTATGAGAAATCTTTGGTGTTTAGAAAAAATTTCGATTTTACCATTTATAATTTCAGCAACAGGAATAGTACCCCAATCTCTTTTTAAAAATTTAAAAATTTTGGACTTAGAGAACACATTGGTGGTTGAAATTCAAAAAGGTATATTATTATACTCATGTCACATCGTGAGGAAATTCCTTAACATTGACACAGAACATAAAACACAAAAAAGTCAAAATGCGGAGGCGAGACGCCGGTAATTATGTTGATAAGCACTGCACTATTACTTGATAGTATTATCCGTAATAGTGTATGTACTCCGGCAAAATTGCCGTGCCGCCGGGTGGAGGTGGGATACGATAATATAAATTGATTGAAAACTTTCACCCACGTTTGTGTCCATCTGAACAAGCATAGTTTTATGAAATGATTGCGTGGTTGTAACATTCGTCGTTCAAATAAAACTCACATGAACATTAAATTTTATCAAAATTAACATACTCCTCGTACCAGTTGGGAGATAAAATTTCAATCCCACTTCTAAGGATACGTCCAACTTCAAAGTGTTAAAAGATGTAGACAGACTATTACCTAGCTATTATTATTATCTTTCAATAGTTTCAACAATCGCAACCGCCTTAAAAACAAATACACACGCCACACTTTATCAATAAACAAAATATTATGTAGGTAAATACTTTTCAATTCTCTTGAAACGACTGCAGGCATTTAGATATGAATTTAAGGTTCTTAATTAAATAAACTCCCGGTTATTTTTCAAAATTTCCGGGTCAAAACAAATTGTTAAATGCAACCGTAAAAATACTCCATATTTAATTATTTTATTTTACTGTAACCAAAAAAGCTTTTACGGTTTAATATTCATTGGGTAGATTATTAATGACATTTTTAACACATATATTTTATATCGATCTTCTGTCTAGATTCGTCTTTTTATATCCAATGTTCATTTAAATTTCCCGTCAAAGTTGGCGTTGAAGAGTCGACTGTGAATTACAAACTGTGATCAGGTTTATACCTCACTTTTTGCGTTGTTCGTGTTCTTAACCTGCAAGTTGATAACAGACTGACGCGTGGTGCGTTCACAATCGACTTTTCGACGCCAACTAAATGAACACCCGATGTATCCTGTGATCCGAATGTATTTAATTGTGGCGTCTAAAGTTACGTGATTTCAAGACTTTAATACAATTAATTTTACTTGCTAAAAGCTCAATGTTTCAAACGTATACTTAACACTTTATAATTATTTTTTTAAGGTTAATTTAAATTTTTCGTTTGATTCTTGGTAGACATTTCGTTGTAGTTTGCACCATGGCTGTACACGTTTACATGAAATGTCAGTCAACAAAGGACTTCCTTCTGGCATTCATGTTTTCTGGCAGTCGGTCAGGGAATACGTGGTGCCACAGTTTAATAATATCATAATATATTTTTTAGAAACACTGCAGTTAAATCACGGACATTTCCAAGGCTGACTCGATTACAAATTTCTCGATCACACGATATATCCATTATGGAAATCTGTACTATTAACGTGGCAGTGGAAATGTGACAAAATATATTAATTTTTTTGGTGTAGGTATATTTACTAAATCAGACCAAAATCAAGACTCACAATTTCATTTGTTTAATTTTACCATACTACAATTTCTGGCTATTTATCTTAAAGTCGAAAACCTTATCCGCACGACTATCAAAAAATTATCATCTCGAAAGACAGTTTTGCTTCAGTGGGACGGATATTTGCATTATAGAACTGCTTTAGACGAAGCATTGAATACGCCGGTTTTTGTTCGTTTTGTTGGAAGCCACAATTCGTCGAAATAGTTCGGCTTGAATTTTTTATGTTTTAATAAATTTTCTGCCACTTTCAGTGAGACCGAAAAGAATAAAACTACTTTGGAAAGCACAAAACGAAGTGCGGCAGATACTGTTATAGTGGTAAACGACCAGAATAGTAAGATGGAAGTACACTAGAAATCTTTCGAATTCCTGCGAACGAGATAAATAACCTGTACTAGAATGTCGACCATATGTAAGTTCGAACTACGTTAATATAATTTCTGCAACACGAGCCATAAGTCAGCGTTTATCGTGGGAAGCAATAAATATCTCTACCAGCAAGTGCCAGAAATGGAGGCAAAGTATCCGTTTGCACCTATCTATTAATATCAATAAAAATAGATGTACGTGGTGCATGTTCGGCGGCAATCTGTTTGGAAGACTGGAGTATAAACAATGGTGTCGGGATATGGAAATGGGAGTGCTCGTTTAAGGGTTGAAACATACCAACGAGCTGGTACACCTTACCGCTTTATTAATGCGGCGATTAATCGTTGCCTTTTAATTATCTTGCACCGTTCTCGTGACGGTGCCACATTCGAAAGGTCAACGATCCAAATCATCACCAGTTCAATAATTTACCTGTCATGTTAGTGGCACTTCGGGAGATATTATTTATAGAAACATGGAATCACAAAAACCATTTGGAGCTAGTATTCTTAATACCCCTACAGTTTTGATTTCAATTAACAGAAATAACCTCACAATTATTTTAAAAAGATGATTGAAGTGAAAACTTTTTTAGGCGCACCGCATATATCATTATTTCCGGGCAGTTAGTTTTCAACCGTCACGCGTCACGTCACACGCTCCGAGGTGAAAGGCTCATTCGAGTAAGTTCACCAAGAATTTGATGTGACAAACCTTTTAGAAAATATTCTAGATTTTTGCTTTGCTTGATTCTCTTAAGCCTGGACAGAATATCATTTTCGTTTTTTATATCCGCACTATAAAATAAATTAAATTAGATGTAAAAGATGGAATTCTGTTAACGACATTGATATCTAAAAAGCTCCATCAAATGTTTCATTAATATCCAAACAAAATAAGCGTTTCGAAACTCCCATCATGCTCGTTCATAATTTTGTGAATACTTGGAGAAATATAAAGGCAGTGTCACTTGCGGAAGAAAGGAGCCCCTATGGACAAAACCATGTCAAGGCTTAATGCAATGTGAATTAGGAGCGAGCTTTCGCTACATGATATCCTTATTTTATTCTCTCTCTTCTGACATCCTACAAAGGACAAAAAATTGTAATCGTAAGGCGACAAACTTACCAGTCGCGGAAACGAGTAAAGAGTGACCCACATTACCCCTCCAGATCGTCAATACAATAAAGATTATTATCGTCGAGTATGAGCAGAATACACACAACTTAAGTTTTCTTTTCATTGTGCCGCAATAAACTCGTGTTTATCCTCACGTTTTCTTTTCCTTTCGTCGTAACGGAAACAGATAATTGCGATCTTAATGTAATGTTGCCGTAGCCATAAAATGGAATTATGTGCCGACAAATCAAATATACAGAGTGTTTCGTTTACAAGGAAATTTTCTTTAGTTAATCGACTAAAATGATCCCTCCTTAACGCAATCCTCGGAGGTCAGATTTTTAATTTGATCAAATTAAAAAATGGGGATTACCTTCTTTTTAATTCTGTAATATATTTCTCTAAGGATATTAAAAATATTATTCAGTTTCTTTTGCCAAACTACTAAATGAGTATTCGTTGATGGTTTTTTCCATCTTGTTCAAAACTATTTATCTAAAGTCATACCTGTGCACATGACTAGTATCGGGTGTTCATTTATTCTTCTTCGCAAAGCTGGTGTTGAAGAGTCGATTGTGAACGCACCACTCGTCCAGTCTGCAGAGTAAGGTTACATTTAAACAGCTGATCCGTGATCCGTAATCTGTGGTGCGTTCACAATCGACTCTTTAACGCCAACTTTGAGGCGAAATTTACATGAACACCCGATGTAAATAACTATCGGGCCTTCAAATAAATATATATTTAATATATATTTAAAAATATTTTCTAACCTAATTTTATTTCGTTAAAATGTCAGACGTTTCTTTTATCATTTTCTACGCTGGAAAAAACAATTTAATTTCCATATGTTGCTCTAAATATAAATTTATTTGAAGGCCCGTTATAATAGGCCAATTTCTGTGACAGCAAAATTATTGCGAAACAGTTGTTTAGTTAAATTATTTAATACATTGATAAATAAACAAATTTTGAATCAGCAATAATTTGGTTTCCAAAATGGCACAAGCACAACTGCATTTATAATAAAGTAATTGACCAAATTATTCTGTTTTTTTTTTAGATGGAATGTAAAAGTGATTTACATTTTTTTAAACAAAAACCTGTAATTCATAAGGTGTAGATGAAAACAGGTTGTAAATTTTCTTGATACAATGCATTTTACGCGAATTATATCTGTACAATTTCGAGTCTATGAAAAACGAATCGTAATCGGCGGACTCCCCTTTCAATCAATCGGAAAATTGAATTTGAGTAGGCGTTAAAATTAATTTCATTTCATTACTCGAAATATATTTTTTTCCAGCTAACGGAAATTGATGATAGGCCAATAAACCGATAACGGCAATAATGCCATCAAAACTATAATTGCCAATTTTCCGACGATATCCTGTAAAATTTAAAAGGAAGTGATAAAAGCCGCCTCTCACAAGTAATTGTGTTTGCCATACACTTTTAAGACAGCCGTAAAGTCTTTATATTATATATTTCAGCGAGATTATTCGCCTTTGTTAAGATATATACTAACAATTTTCACCGAAATTGAAAAGTGAGGTTTTAAACCGTAATGAAAGCACTTTATTGGGATGAGATTTGAAATTTTAATCCAGGAAACTTACTCTCAACAATGCCCGTTTTTTGCATATAAATTGCATATTTCTCTTCCCGATAGAGTTTTATTTTCCGGTAAAATTACAAATTCCAATCAATGCTCTCGATTTAGGGCTTCAGGAGTGCCTCAAGAACGAATAAAATACGACATACTTCTTTAAATCGGTTGCTTTTTGCAATCATAATAATGATTCACACTTTTCTTGTAAATCCATTTAAAAGTGACGATCTTCACGTTACTTCAGCAAATGAACAATAAAAACAATTTTCTCTTGTACACACCTATTCATGTAAAAGCTTCTCGATCTTCTTAATTAAAACCTTAGAAACTATTCTTCAACTGAAAAACTCAAAATAACCAACTATTCTTTCTAAATTTAGGAGTTCTCTCCAAGTTATCAACCGAAGAACGTTCTTACTATAGCACACATCATATCAAATCGGACGATCCTTTTGATCAATATCAGTTTTCCACAAGGTTCGGTGCTATTGTCATAGTGATGACTGAAATAATAATTATTTGTGTATCACGGCTAAAACGTGCATCTTTTTCGTCCGACTCTGAGTTTTCTGGCCGAGGCGCAGCCGAGGCTTTTGAAAACGGGCGAGGAGAAAAGGCACTTTTTGGCAGAGTCGCACATTAAATTTTTTAGGCGACCGCATAAATTACGAAGCAAAAAACATCCTTGGAAAAATTATAAATTTATTTTGTATCTATTTTTTCAAATATGTACATAGATAAATTTATTAATATCTACATAATTATTAACATTTTTTTTTTGTTATCAGCTTGCCAACAAAACTAGAAATTTACTATTTGCAATACATTTACTTATTTGCATGATTTATGGTGATGGGACAATTATTGTGAATTCACTGACAACGTAAAATAAAAGACGTAGACAGCCTAGTACGAATATGATTATTAAAACAAAGATGAGTAATATTCTGTAAGACAAGCAGAAAAAAATTTCACTGGAAACTATTTTCTTCTTTTAATCCTCTACATTCTTAGCGCAGATGACATTGTTTTCGTTCATTACCTCTAATTGTTTTTATTTAGATATTTTGCCGTTTGCACAATTTGTGTTGTTTAATTTTCAGCATCGAAAACTTTAAATAAATATAATTATACAGAAATCACAACAAATGTTGTCGAGACTGAGTTCTCTCCTTTTAGCAATTCAACAGCTAAGTTGCATTTCAGACAATCATTTATAAATTTCGAATAAGTTAAAACACCTTGTTATCCGTTCATTACAGTAAATTTTACAAATCTAGTAGATTATGACTTTTTAGCCAGAAAAAACCGTACTGCTTGAATAGAACTGCTGCTGCGATAATTGTAGCTTACAATTACAAGAAACGTCTGTAAACTTTGCCGAAATCGAAAAGTAGTTTTCTAGGTTAACAATAGCACATCGTTGACGTTTCTTTGACATTTCCACGAAAAATCTGCTTACCAGTGGCGTCACATTTGGCAATAAAGCCGGTAAATTATCCATTCCTACTAATGTAAAATGTTTTTCTTTTTTATTTTCGGCTGCCTTGATTTGTTTTCTTTTTTATAACTTTGCACATCTTTATTACATAGTTTTGCAGACTATTGAGTATGAATAATTAGAAAATCAATTCTGTTCTCTGTCGTAATGTAACAGCGTTAGCTCAGTAAGTACATTTTGCATATTTCGATAGTTATGAGACATCTGTATCCGCAGCCGTTCCAGATTTAGTAGTGTTACATATTTGGTCCCTAAAAGCGCTAGATTTTTATCCGTATATCGTATTTTATGTCTGAATTTATACATGTATACGTCGTTGAATAACTGTAAACTAGATTGGCATTTTGAAAATGTCGTAGCCGCGAATCGTCACTCTATTCCAATATCCTTCCTGCATGCTGGGCGTTCTGTCGCTGGCTTCACTGCTTCCGTTTCCGATTTGTCATAGGTCAATGACGTACAAATAATAGATGACGTTGCGTCCTTTGTTTGCAAGCCAACAATAAAGTTAAGCAAAAGTGCTTTACGCTTACAACGTAAAATTATTATTGATGGGTGTTTCGTGCACGATTTGCATCAAATTATTCTATTTCGTCTGTTTTAAATTATTATGGCTTTGGACAGGACTCATTTGTTACAATTCTAAATTAGACATGAAGTAGTTCAGCTTTAGAATTAAAAGTGAACTGGCATTTATAAATTGAAGTACATACTTTGAACGTTCAGTAGCTGTAAATGTTGAAATTATTTCAGGTTTAATACGTACGCTACTTACTACATTTTCAAAGAGTAGCGCAAATTTTACTCGCCTACTTTTAGCAAAATGTGTGTTCTGACTAGTCAATTTATTATCAAGAGACTTCATTCAACGTGAATTTAATTTTCTTTTAACTTGAACAAAACATAAATAAACGTACTAAATTATGCCTGACTAGCACAAAAGACACGAAACACTATAACGGTAAAATTTATTGAAATTGGATATTCGTGGATTTCACAGGAATAGACGTTTGGATGTTGAGGATTGTCCTTTTATCTGTATTTGTTGTATTATTTTTCTTCAAACATTTTATATTGTTCTTAAGTTACATTATAACGGGATTCGGTATCAGACTCACTATTTATAAAGTTGTAATCTCAACTCACCCTTTTTGCTCTTCATTTCCCATACTAATCAAAACGAAACGCCCACTATTTCCGTATTGACCTGTTGCAATTAAGCAAACGTATTCCTGCGCAGTTTGTCATGCCTTTAATTAAATATAAAATGTTTGAAGTAAAAAAAGGTCAATTTAATTAGCAAGTAAAATGTCTGTATTATTTAATTACCCATCTAACGGAAAATAATTCGATTAATTTGAAGTTTATTTAATTCTGGAATAAATTTTACACTTGTAGGTACTTTGTCCATAATGATAACTTAACAAAAAGTATTAATTTTGATAGGTAATATTTAACAATTTAAATTTTATTACATATAGCAAAAATCATCATAAAACGTAGAATATGTAGAGAAAATTCCAAAACTAATGCGTTTGGCATAAAATAATTTCAGTGAAAAACAAACAAAAAATATTTGTAATATGTTGAATTACTTCAGTAAGACTTTTACGGAATATATATTTGCAGAATACGAGATAAATCACAAATTTCGCTAAAAATAAGTGAGTGATATTCAGTATGTACAAGAATTGTTAAATTGCTTTACATATTTTTTAGAATTTGCATCTCTAATAGGTCTATTATTGCATTCCATTTGGAGTCGTTTATGGCTATCTATTAAAGCACTCGTCGTTTAATAGATCTCTAAGAAAATTGTTATCAATATTTCAGTGTATTATTGTCATTTACATAAACAAACATCCAATATTAATTAAATTACCAATTAATACAAAAGAAATTTTTTTTTTAATTTAAAAATTAAAACAAGGGTGCAAATTCTAAAAAATAATATAAAAAACTCGTTTTATAAGGGCATTGGCGCACTCGTCCCATAGAAAACTCAGCTAGGGGTCGTTTTCTACACCTGGGACTCGTGCGCCAAATCAACTCTTATAAAGCTGGTTCTTTAATATACTATAAAGCTGCTACAAAACTAGCCGCCGTAAGATACATACTTAACTAATAACTTGTCAAAGTTTCACTAAGCAGCATTAGAGACATTGTTTAAATAAATTATTCCATCAAGTAAGGTTCTGTATTCGTCAAAACCGGCGATTTGATAACGTGTGTGGTAGGTATAGGTAATAATATATCAGGTGTTCATTTAAATTTCCGGTCAAAGTAGGCGTTGCAGAGTCGATTGTGAACGTACTTTGGATTGCGGATCACGGATCAGCTGTTTAAATCTTACCGTTAATTGTGTTTTTACACGAGTGATGCGTTCACAATCGACTCTTCAACACCAATTTGACCGTAAATTTAAATGAACACCCGATAAAATATCAAGACAAAATTTTACAAGTTTGTAAAGCAATGTGCAAAAGAGAAGTTTCACGTCACAAACTTTTGTTCGATAGGTAAGTAAAGTTTCTTGATGCAGTTATCGATAAAAATAATAATTTCTATAGTTATAATTTAAAATCATTCTTTTCCTGAGTAATAAAAATAATTTCCATTTTTCTTTTCTTATATTTCTGTCCAAAGGGTAGCTTTTCCGGTCAATGTTGTTGCAAGGTCATTTCGGGTCTGTGTTTTCCAATATCACCCCACACTTAATGAAAATTCACTGATCGTAATCGTCAATTGAATTTTGAAGTGTACCGATCGACTCATTTCTTAACGCTAAATAAATGAAAATTTAATGTAACTAGCACGCGAATCATGTAAATAAATAAATGAACCGGATAGCGTTACGCCAGTTCAAACGTCGGACCCCATGGCGTGGCACAAAGCATGCCAATTTGCTCTGGACGACCCACTATAATTATCGATTTGATGAAATTTTTAATTCAGACAAAAAATATTATACATTATGGTGATGGTAAAGCATATTAATCAATAGCAGCTAATTACATTAGCATTAGTAATTACATAGCTCACAAACTAATAAAGATTAACAATAATACTTTAATTAAATTAAATATTATGTATTACAAAAACATAGCTTGATAATCAAGTGCCGGGAAGCTCTGTGAAAACATCAAAGTGTCAGTTCTCCAGGAGTTCATTTGTTGCTGCTGAGGCACATTTCTTTTTATAAAAATTGGTGCCCAAAACGGGTTTTTATATTAGAATATTTTTTTTATCGAATTAAAATACGTTTTAAGTTGCTTTGTACAAATAGCCCAGAACTATACAGAGTATTTCACGAGAGATAACGAGCCCGACGGAATAGCAAATGCAACCCACAATACATTTGCAAAGTAAATTTGGATATTATCGGCGTCCATATCCAGGTTTACTTTGTAAATGTATTGTAGATTGCATTTTCAATTCGGTCAGGCTAATTATCACTCGTGAAATACCCGGTATTTAACTTTAAATTAAATTCTTTCATAAATACATACATATTATCCTAGTGAGAGAGACTCACCTTTAATTCCAATACCATAACTATTCACCTTTGAAGTTTTCAGTAATTACTCGTTTATTGTAGTGAAGCTTTGCAATTTGCAGAACCACATGTTAGGTACTTTGCGTCTTGTGGATACCTTAATCAAGGCACTAATTTAATAACGTTTTTTTTTTCGGAGCACAAGAAGTAAACCCCATAATAAAAAATATACCACCGAAATGTTATTCATTTAAAACAAATTTAAATAAATCATCATAATAATTCATAATCGGCTTTTATAATGAAAGTTACAGTTAAAACAATTAAAAATAATAAATCCAGAAAATTAAAATGTTTAGGATTATAAAACTACTGCATTAGACCATTTAGCAAGTTTATTTATTAATTAAATACTTCTATCGTATTTAACAATTTTTAATTCCAGTAAATGCTTTTAGCCAACAAAGTTTTATAAAAAAATATGAAACTGGTTATTTTATTTAGCGATAGTTTTATTAAATTTTTCAATAAATTTATTCACGCTCTTTTACAATATGTATAATATTTTCTTGAACAATTTCAAACAGGAGAAATGGTCACCGGTAATTGCTCTCTCAAGTAAAATTCTAGTTTCCAATTATAATAAAGAAATTCCGTTGAATCCTAGCGAGAAACTCCCAAATAGCTAAAGTTCCTTTGCGGACACTATTTCGTTTAGAATTTTAGCCAAATCGGCACACCAAAGTGTCCGAAATATTCGCAGCATTTTAATTAGGGACTTGGTCATTTTAATAAAAGTCTCTGGTGTCACATACTTTCCATTGTTTTTGCATAATATACACTCCATCGTGAAAGATTGATGGGTTTAAAACGGGCCGAGCACAATCCGGTTGAAATTAAATTTGTTGCGAATGGACAGTGAACAGCGTTAGTTTACTAATTCACTGTCTAGCACCCTTATATATCATTATCGATCAGAAGTGGTTATTTGCTCATTTTGGAAGGGTAACGGACCATTTAGAGCTTGCAAGTAACCCATCTCACACGATTTACTCAGGATTAAGAGCTAGCGTTCAAAAACAGGGTTGGACTGAGCCAAATGTTCACTTTCTTTCTTAAACTTAAAGATTGTGAATCATGAAAAGTTATTTATAATTACCAATCAACTTAATTATTGTTATTAGGAGATCTAGTGAAAACTGTGCGCTGAAAATAATTGTTTAACACTATCTTCAACAACAAAATGTGTTTAAAAGGATCGTGTGAAATTGAACATGAAAGCCTTGTTTCGATAACAACTAGTCCAGACGGCAAAGAAAAATCCGTAATCAAAGGTATACGAGACTGGTGGCGTGAGGAGCCGCAGCCAGACTTTGTTCTCTAAGGACCAAATTACGTGGCAAGTAGTGTCCGAAGAGGAATCGTGAGAGAAAAGTTACGGAATCTGACGTGACTTATTTCAGGCCTCTTCTTTGACAAATCTAACGTGCTCTCTTTTAGATTACAATATAAATTTTTAGTGTGGAAAATGAAGTTTTGTTGCTGCTTACTCGACAAAAAACTTTTCCTTTTCGACGCTATTAATTTTCCCCAACTGCTTTAACTTAAATATATTTACTTTTCTGCTTATGGACTCTTTTACGTATGAACCACATTATGTCATTGCCGCTCCGTATGAAAATGATCAAGATTATGTGAATAAGTGAATACACATACTTGACACTATTTTGACAGTTCAGGCCACATTAGAGTTATGTTCGTATAGAGCGGCAAAAATTTCATAACATGGGCGTGGCTTGATTTGACTACAATCATTTATAATAATCCTGATTTTTATAGGAAAATATTTCTTAAAAAAAATAAAATTGACATATTCTTGTTATTTTCCAAAAGATTCCGGTAAGATTAAAAATTGACGATATCAATATAACATTGCGAAAGAAACAGGAATTTTACAGGATTTTACAGGACTCTTCCATGTCTACTGCATTCACGAAAACACTATACATAATAGTAAAGATAATAATAGAATTCTGCTATTGTTCATTGTTGCCTGAATATGTGAGTATTGATTATTAATTTACAAAGGGTGTGATATTAATAGAGGGGACTAATCCAGGAGATAATATGTTTGAGATAAGTAAGTTATTTTTAGTTCTGCTTAGAAGTACAATTGATTCGCAATTGGTTGTTAAGTTTTGCTTTTAACTAAAAATAGGTGGCTCGGTGGCCGCATGGCTATCGGAGAAAGTACTCCGAGGTCGCGGTCCCGATGGTAGTGAGTTCGAATCCCACCGAAGGGGGAGGATTTTTTCCAAGGAAGAAACCTGGATGTGTGTATATGTCTCCTCGGGGCTGTGACGGTAGGGTGGTGGAAGGAAGAATCAACACTCTTTCGACCACCATCGCGAGGTCAGCACGACGGGAAGGGCGCCCATGGGTGTATAAATGTTGTTGTGTATGTCTGTGAATGTGAGGTGGAATGGGCATGTCGATTTCATAGTCCAGAGACTCAATATTGGTCTGCATAGTGTTGACAACTATAGCCTGATGAATGTTTGAAACTAATAATGATAGAACCCCACTGAGACTGCTTAAACTCCCACGAATCTCATAAATATCGAAAATGCTTCACATAACATACTACACCCGGACATACTCGTATATGTAGAAGGTATTGGATTCTCTCATGGGCTGTGACCTTGGAAATATCTGCGCGAAGACGGAGCGATAAACCAGTGAAAAATCTGTAAATGAAAACCAAAAACGTCGACTACTTTATATGCAAATCATAAAATTATATGTTTTAAGGCATTTTTTACATATTTCATTCTTTATTAATGTCGAGAAGAGCGCTGATTCGATCGTTAGAAAAAATATATCTAAGAAAGTGTGGTAAATATGTTGTGTTATGTGATAATTCGATGAGGTTATTGGAAATAACAATAAAATAATAAAAAGTCAATTTGGTGTCATTTAAAGAAAACGCCTCACAAAATGTTTACTAATTGTTTCCTATATATAATCCTATAATCGTTGGTCGCAGGGATACGGAATTAAAGAAGACAAATTAAAAGTATTTTGCTAGGGAATAATCTGTTGGGCTAAATTATGGTTTCAATCACAGCGTTGGTCCGCCTGGCCGGACTCAAATTACATGTGATATCCATTTCAGGATTTTCAGATTACGTCTAACGAACACTCGTTTGCTTTTATTTTATACAGTGCCGTATTGGCCCGATGGGGCTTAAGAAGGTCGTATTGCTCCTTTAATAAAGTTAGCTTTTTCATCAAGACGAGCGTTTTTTTAAAACTTAATTTCCTACGTGAAGTTGTTTGTGTGAGTTTCACCAAAAAACGAATCTTTCCGAAAACTTTGCAGACAAATTCTGCACTGGAATCAGTACCGAGCTCAACTGAAATTACTTAAATCTTATATGTGCAGGCAATCCCAACAATCGAGCAATTTACTGAAAGTTATTTACCGAGTTAGTTTCAGGATGCAGCGGGTGTTCTAACAACTTAATGCCACGGTATAGTTTGAATAACACATACATATACATGTCAAAGCTGACTTTGTGACTCGAAAGTCACGTCACAAACACCGAAACTTTATTACCACTCCGTCGAAGTGAAGGATTCTTTTAATTGGAACTTAGTTTGCCGCTTTTGCCAAGTTTCTTTGATTACGTTTTAAATGTTTAAGAGTTTTCCTCGCTTAATTATATCTCTTGTTTGAGATCTCGGATTGTTCGCGCGTTAAAAACTTCAATTTCAACATTGTCACTTTTTACGCGACAAATCATTTAAGTTTGAATGGTTTTCCGATACCGACATTATCTTCCAATTCGAATATCATTGGCTCGTGATAATATCAACGCTCGAAATGCATTCCGTTCTCCCGATAATAATAATTAACAAATGTAAATATAATGAGCTGGTATCACAGCGAAATAGACCATACCACTCTGCAATTTCATCTTCAAATATTAATCTTGCATTATTGCATGTTTTCAACTGCAAACACTGTTGAGAAATTCTATATTTTATCAAATATATTAATATTAATAACCCTTCACAAAATGTTCTGCCTGGAAGCTACATTTTGCTCAGTGCTATCTTATACAGTTTTCTGATTCTAGATGAAATTAAGATTGTTTGATAACGCCGTGAAACTTGGATAATTCCGGAAAACTACAAAAGAAATTTTTGACTTTTTCATTTCAAACTGTTTGGGTTCAATTCAATAAAGTTCTTATTGAATTTTTTTTTTTTGAGAAAATGTAATCTGAATATGCTTTTTTTCGAAACCAAACTGAATGATCAAAAATATTTGTTGCAAAATCATAGATACACAGGGTATTTCGCCAGTGATAAGGAGCCCGACGGAATTGAAAATGCAACCCACAATACATTTGGAAGGTAAAGCTGGATATTTACCGCGTCCATGTCCAGCTTTATTTTCCAAATGTATTGTGGGTTGCATTTCTGATTTCGTCTGTATTAGTATTTTAAAATTTCTAACACGGTCTTGGCCGATACTTTATTTGTTAGAATTATACCCCAACTACATAAAATTTTATTACTGTACTTACAAGCGAAGTAAGTTAGAATTGGGGCAGGTAAATTAATAGGGGTTCAACAAAATATTTTCTTAAGCTAGTTAAAATCGTTGTACTTACCCTCTAGATCAGTCCATAAGAATCCCAGATAAAGTTTAAGTGCTCTATAAAGTAGTTAAGTGCTATTCCAGATCTAATTAATTACTTCCCGTTTCTGAAATCTCGCTGTTTCATTTTAGTTGCTTGTTTACACATCCAAAAACACGTCTAATCTAACGTAACATTTCTAAATATGTACATTATTTCGGTATTTTGATGTTAATGAGCTTGACATATCTCCTGTAAAGTGTTATTTTCTACTCAAATTCAACTTGATTAGCAGAAGTTGTTACATGATTAGGAATATCGCCCACGCTGGAACATTCTGCGAAATGTCAAAGTCTTTGATTAGAATATTTGCCCGCACGTGTAGTGTTGAAGTTGAAACACCTTAATTGGATTGGATGTCTGAAATAATTTTAGATCGTTGTCTTCTATTTGACGCCCTTGTTTGTTTGATTCCAAGTATAAATTCGGTAGTAATTATAGCAAAAACAACTCATTAGAACTACTCGAAAACCATTTCAGATATTGATGTTGTAACTTCCGGTATAGGGCGTTCGAGCCGAAGAACTAATGTAGCGCGAGTAGTTCGAGTGGGAGTGTGTTAGGATATTATTTATTTAAGTGTTCCCTCAGTTCCAGAAGCAATTATAATTTAGACCATTTCATTTACCGTATTTTAACCATAAGGATATATCGGTTGCTAACCTAATGGGTCTCTATAAATGATTGTCGGGTCCAGCCAGCCATGGAAACTTGTCAAATTTTGAATGTGCCGCTTTGTTCGGCAAATAATGAATGTCACATTTTCAGGTTAGGTTGTTGGCTTTTAACCAGGGACAAGTTTCAACTGTGCTTTACTCTTGCTAACATTAATGTATTTATTATTTAATATCAACACCAACAGGGGAACAATTATTGCCCCCATCGTACCGCCACACACTGTACAGGAATTGGTATGAGAACAAATCCAAACAGATAAATACTCGTATTGACAACACCTTGTCCCCGTATACCACAATACAATACTGCCTTTTTGTCTGCTGTAGTGTTTTCACATTTCTTGTTTTATGCTAGTGGTAAATACGGCCTAGACTGAATTGTCGAATATGGTATTGACTCCCATTTTTTCTTCCAATATAAATAACAGTGTTTTTCATAACAAGTAAGTCTTACTGGTTTTTCAACAAAATCAAATGTATTCAACAACATAATTTACAACACTAAATAACGATAACAAATAGGTATTTTTTTATAAAATAGATTGAAAATGTCCCATATTAACTTCTAAACACTTGACAATTCTTCATTTATTTTCAAAAATATTTTGCAGCATTTCTTGGTTAAGGGTACAGCAACACTGCTATCCACAGTTCCACACACCAATTTTCAAAACATGTAAAGGAGTCTCTACAAATTGGTGTGGATTCTCAGCACTCCAAATTCTGAAATTGAGGCGATTTTCAAACTGATTACCTACATTATTAAACACAACTTTGATAATCTGCAGGTTGGAGTTCTTGTACAACACTAATTTTATAAAGATCCAGTTGTAGCCTATTTTTAATGATTTTGTGACAAGTGCTTCGTGGTACACCAGATTGTTGAGATAAACAGGCTGTGGATATCTGTAGAGTCTTTTCCACCATTTCTTTCAAATCCTCGAGTATTTCATCAGATACTGGTGGTCGTCCTAATGATTTACCCTTTCTAATTGTTCTGATTGTTAAAAATCTGTTCACAATTCGCTTAATGTGAGTTAACAATAATCTTGAATGTTGTTCGGATATTTTGCTGAAATTCATTTTTACAAACAGATAATTCCCCATTACTAAACCTTCCATTCTGAAAGTAAAAAACAACAATGAACGTGTTCTGTTCAACAGAATAAACCATTGTAAAGAAAATAAAGCTAAAATAAAACATAAATCATTAAAGCATACCTAACCACACAAATTTTTCCAGTGTATTTACCTCTAAAAGCGGACGTACTTGCAATTTTTATTGAAAAATACAGATTTCTGGTGTTTATTAACTGTGATTAACTGCGATAAAACGAATATAAGGAACCAAAACTCGACTGACAAGCGCAAACGAAACGTCATTCACTAATGTCAGAAGTGACCGTGAAAACGAACTAGAATTTGGCATCGGTTTCAAAAAAGCGGAACAGTAAATTTTTTTTCCAAGGCTGGCTTGACCAGACAATCATTTATAGAGACCCTGTATAACTACGGGGTGATCAAGAAGGACTGTTTAAGTTGGTAACACTGGATCGTATTTTAAATCGAATAACAGGAGTAACTTCCGGTTGTTGGTGGCTTGTCGTTGTTAATGCTATACCTATATCAGATAATTGTCAAATAAACCAACAAAACGTATCCAGTTGCAGTGTTAAAAATATCCGAATTAAAAAAATGTCTTAATTGTACTGCCAACTTAAACAGTCCTTCTTGATCACCCGGTAGATCATTCCATTTACGTATTAAGTTCAAAGTTTCTTTCGTTAATTTTTTGTTTATAGGTAGGTATATAAGTTATAATGGGTGTTCATTTAAATTTATCCTCAAAGCTGGCGCTGAAAAGTTGATCGTGAACGCACCACTCGTCAATCTGCAGAGTAAAAACACAAACAACCCAAAAAGTGAGGTTAGATTAAAACAGCTCATCCGTGATCTGTAATCCGTGGTGCGTTCACAATCGACTCTTCAACACCTGATATACTCGTAAAGTCGGTACAGGTTGCAAAGAAGCATCTTGCAACCGACATTGAGAAATTTGCCTAATGTAACGATGTTTGCAACGACTGCAACAGTTACTTGTTTGGTGTGCGTCGGGATTCTAGTTACATTTTTTTAACTGTCAAACGCACTGTCAAATTGCTGACTTTTAGGTTATGTGTATTAAACGTTCTCCTTGTAAACGTTATATCAATTTGACAGGGATTTCAAATCTCATGAAAGAAAGAAGCGCCAACGTCGCCAACTATAAATGTTGTAAATTACCAGAAATGTTACCAACATAATTTTTTTCCCCTGCTTCTTTGCAACCTGTACCGACTTTATATACAGTGAGCGGCAAAAGTATGGAATAAATTCATCAAAAATTAAACAAAATTTTTTTCAAAAAAATCTTTGAACAGGTCAATTTTAGTTTATAAAAATACATGTTTTAGTATCAAAGAAAATTCCAAGCAGTCATTTGTTTTCGAGTTATCACGTCATGGATAGTTTTTTTAAATGGTAAGCCCCTATTTTTTTTCTTGATTCTGATAGCCCTTTTAATTGTCTAAATGACAGTATAAAAATTTTGTTATCTTACATAAGAAAATTTTTGAGAAAAAAAATACTAAAGTTGGAAAAAATAAATTTTATAACGAACAAAAACAAGTCAAAAAATCAAGTAGGTAAATCAAATAGTCAAATGTTATTGTCAATTTCATTCGTATGTGTTATTTGTTTTACAAAACGTTTTCGAAAATGACTCACTTAACAGAAACACAACGTATAGAAATTTTAATTTTGATTGGATGCTGGGATAAAACTAAAACAGGGGGAATTTCTTCATAAACTTGCTTATTGTCAACAAGCTGCGGGATGGCAAATCGAACATTTAATTCCATAATTTTAAATACGTACTAACACAGTTTTTGACTTGTTTTTGTTCGTTATTAAATTTATTTTTTCCAAATTTATTATTTTTTTTCACAAAAATTTCCTTGTGTAAGGTAACAAAATTTTTATACTGGCGTTTAGACAATTAAAAGGGCTATCAGAATCAAGAAAAAAAATAGGGGGTTTCCATTTAAAAAAACTATCGATGACGTCATAACTCGAAAACAAATGACTGTTTCGGATTTTATTTTGCATTAAAATATGTATTTTTATAAACTAAAATTGACCTGTCCAAAGATTTTTTTGAAAAAAATTTTGTTTAATTTTTAATGAATTTATTCCATACTTTTGCCGCTCACTGTATATAATCATATATCATCTGTTAACATGGGAAACAAGACATACAGACGGACAAATATTACTCTTTTCATTAACTTTAATAAAATTGAAGGAGATGGATTAAATTCGTACAAAACATCTGACTAACAAACTTCACGTCGACTATTTACCTCTATTTAAACACAAATCAAAACTTTTAAATGTGATTTTTAGCTCAAAACAACAATTTACCAATGAAACATTTCACAATGGCAACCTGACATTAATATATTTCAAAAACAAATATAAATAAATATCACTACGAATCATATATTTAATAAAATTACAAATATCCGGATTGAATTCCAATTTATTTGCTTGTCATACATTTGCTAACAACTACGATAATTAAAAATTATATATAGTGTCCCAGAATTGCGAAAAAGCTCCATAACTTGTTTGTTATTAAAGATATCAACTTTTTCTTTTTTCTAGATGATATCTACGCTTCTACTGTATAGTCGGAAAATATTGCGGTTGTCCCAATATTATAAAAACACTAAAGTTATGTTTTTTTAAATGGAACCTATCCAGTTTGATTTCATTTTTGGATTCTATGGTAAATTGTGAATCAAATTTATACAGATCGTTATTGACGTTATTGAGTAAACACTCAGCAGATGCGGCAAACATTCAGAAATCAAACAGCGTCAATCATTTTAATTTATGTGCAATGATTTGGAAGGTACGAATTTTCGAAGGAACCTCTGCAATTCCAAATTCTGGTAAAAAAAGCGCCACTGATCAAAAACGATGGGAGATGAGTAAAAACGACCTGTATAAATTTGATTCATAATTTAGCACAGAATTCAAAAATAAAATCAAACTGGGTAGGTTCCGTTTAAAAAAACATAACTTTAGTGTTTTTATAATATTGAAACACACTGTATATATATTTTCCGAATGTGCAGTAGAAATGTAGCTATCATCTAGGAAAAAGTAAAAGTTGATATCTTTAATAACAAACAAGTTATGTACCTTTTTCACAACTCTGGGACAAGCTGTATATATATTTTTATACAGGGAATATACGAGTATCATGTGATCAAGAAATTTTGTAAGAGAATTGATTTTGGAAATGTTCCTGATTGAACTCGCTAAGCTCGTCGTGCTTTAAACACACTCATGTGATGATAAAGCGTCTTATTAAAGCCGCGTAATAATATACCGGGTGTTTTTTAAATATCACCTCGTAGTAGGGGTTGAAGAGTCGATTGTTAACGCACCACTCGTGTAAAACGTAAGATTTAAACATCTGATCCGTGATCCGTGATCCGTAACCCGTATAGTGCGTTCACAATCGATTCTTCAACGCCTACTACGAGGTGAAAAAAACACCCAATACTATTATCGACTCGATTGTAGTTTGTTTCGTTGTACAAGTGTGGTGGATGCGCCGGGATACTACCGGGTCATTATAAATGATTGTCTCATCGCAGTAGGCGTTGGTGACGTAGTTGAATGTGCCGCAACCTTTATAACATGAGTGAGACTAGCATCGCCGATAGGTAGCGCTGCTGGCGGTAGTGTAAATTTGTCTACTAGTTTGTCTAACGTTGCGAAGCTAGCGGCACATCCCAAATTTGTGTGGCTTTTCAACGTCAACTGCGATGGGACAATCATTTATAATGACCCTGTACATGATGAATATGTTAATTAAAAAATGTATTGCTTTTAAATTTCCAATCGATTTAGACACGTCAACTGCCATTATCTTACCGGAAATATTTCACTTATCAATAAAATAGTATATTATGATACGAGTCTTATAAGAAGCATTTTATCGCACGCACGGTTTTAGAGCACGACGAGCGTAGCGAGGAGTGCCCTAAAGGAGTAAGTACGATAAAATGCCTTATAAACGAGATGTCATACAGTATTTTTTCTACTTTGCCACTTTTTCAATGAAAAAAAATAATTTAAAATTTAAAACCGTTAAAGTTGAAGGATTCCACCCAAGGTCACGTCTGCGGTCTGCCGCGACACCACAGTATCCGTCAAAATTAAAAAATTAAATTTCACTATTTTTAGTATTATTATTATATCACGCCTTTTCCTATTACGATACGCAAAACAGTATCGTAATAGCATCAGTACGAACGCAAAGTAGAAAAAATATATTGTGAAAACTGTTCGACTAAATGGGATTTATAAAATGTCATATTAAAGAAAAACTTCGATTTCTGTACCAGCCCGCACTCATTAAAATCTCGTAAATAAAATTTAACCCCGGGAAAATCTTGAAACCTTCTGTGGCAGAAAACGATTTAGTCTCGAACATTTGCCGATGTCGTGACCTACATTATCCTTTAAACTTCTGGCAAAACGATTTGAATCGAATGACTGGGGGCATTTTTATAGTGCTGTCATCGGAGATGATAGATCATCTACAATGCAAATAGAAACATGTAGGCTAAACTCAAAGTTGATTGTTTTCAGAACCGGTGACATACATTATCAAAAATATGAATTCGTTTTTCACTTGATCTAATCGGGTGGAACTGATTTCTGGCGACATCCCTCGAGACAAATTCTAAATAATTCATTTGAGAAGGCTCAGTTTTTGTGCTTTAGTAAAGACCATTCACTTACCAAATACGAGCATGCTTTTAGTCCTGATGTCTTCGCTTTGGAGAGTTGAAACTGAGCACGTATAGTCCCCGGAGAGGTCAGGAACGGCCTTAAGGATATGCAGGGCTCTGTGGACACTATTCGCATCGACGCTGGCGGCGTATTCCAAATTTAACCGATCTTTTAAAATGCCTAATCCTTGAGGTTTCAGCGCTGAAATTAAAACACAAATTAATAACCCTTGTTGCAATTGTGGGAGATTTACATCGCCAACACTAATATCACTAATCTTAATGCATCGCATTGACTACAGCTCGCATTATCGAAACTCCTAATGACCTATTAAATACTCAACCACAATTGTGATATTAATTGCAATTTTTATACATTGGAGATCGTTAATTACCTGGTATCCATTGGTAGACTAGCGTCTTGTTCTTGTTGAAATACCATTTTACAACTAGATCCTCTTCTCTGTCTTCTAACGTAAAATCGCAGTCTAAAATTACAGAAGCTCCATGCTTGATTACTTCAGGAACTTGCAATTTGTTGATTTTCACTCCCGTTCCAAAATTAATCGAAGCTAGAAAAAAATAGGCACAAATTTATCGAACGCCATCGTAAGCTGCATTTGTCTGTTTAAAAGCTTCACATTTCATTCAATAATTCGTCCATTTGGTTCGACGTCATACATCATGCTGACACATTCATTTCGAAAAACACGATACCTTCTAACGCGTTTAATTCTCATTCTACGAAAATCGACCCAATTAAGCTTAAAATATCAAAATATTACTTGCGGTGTAAACAAATTGTTCGTAGATTCCCGATAAATGCTGGTGCTTGGTTAAAAAGTAAATTTACGAGAGCTTTAAATGCTGGGAGAGTATAAAAATAAGCCGTAGATAACAATTCTAGTGAAATAAAGACCATGAAGAATTACCTTAAGTACTCCCAAGTTGACTGAGTAGCCTTGGGGTCTTGAATAACATAGATATTTCTTTTCCCCGTTGACATTACCTCGGTAAACGTACTTTGCATAGCGGTTTTAAAGGAATTAAATTCACTTTATTGTTATTTACCAGATTACTTATTTTATATATTAGCTTAATGTTGTAGAAGTAATTTGCTGCAAAGAAACATTAGTTTTAATCAAATCGATTCCGGTACATATTTATTGACTTCATAAATGGACTCATAAAACAAGCATTATTTTATCGTGCTTCTGATCACTATAAACAATAACTACGGTACACAATGTTAAACATTTAAATTTATTTCTTGTTTAAAACGAACTTTATGAATGACAAAAACAAGATTACTGCATTACTAAGTTTTACATTTTGTGCCAACGCATATAGATTTGTGTCAATTTTCATTACCTGTTGAGTACAAAGTTAAGTTTGAAAAAATTAAGCTGCAATTTTTTTTTATTGAAATGCTGAAATTTTGTCTGTTAAGAATTGCATTGCCTATTATCTATTCACTTTGATTGTGACCGTAACGAAAAAAATAGTAGGCGCTGTTTAGCTGTGTGCTGCATTCGTTTTACACTAAATATTTGTGTGGTGTGAACATGATGTGAAAATGTCAGAATTGTCAAAATTTAACAATGGTAGTAAAGCAATGATTTCAATGTATTTATCAAAATTAATAACGGAAATCAATATTTGAAGTAGGAGAAACTAAAAACGTCTGTCCGATTCTGTGATCACATCTATTGAAAAGTGAGGTTATATCCAGGTACAGATCATTCAGTGTCAAAATTTCAAAATCACCTCATGCAATTCTCAATATGTATAAATGAAGAACGAAGGAAATGGTCATTTGGCAGTAAGACAAACGCGAAAAATGTCTGGGGATTAGTAAAAGTAATCAGACCTTTCAATTAATTGCATCGATTAATACAAATATTTTCAGATAAAAATTAATCAGACAGAAAGAAAGATGAAGTTTAGAAAAGTGTTTTATAGGAGATGAAAAGGCAGAAGGCATCAAACTACAGTACTTACTAGCCAAAATGTATAACAAAAAGCACAAATAGAGTTAACTTTATTGGCGATGTTCGTCTTTGTGAGTTGTTTTCCGTTGGCTTCAATAAAATGTCTCGAAAGAAGTCAATATTAACCGTTTGTTCTCAACTTTGAGAAGACGACGTGGCATTTCCTTTTTGAATTCTGAAATTTCGTACCAACACTCAATTTTATAGATACGCGCACCAAGTCTACGTCGAAAAACGTTTGCGCAAGTCGTTCTCAGTTCTATCTTCTGCGAGCGTGACGTTTCTGCCAAAATGGCGCCTCCGAGAGTTGCCAACTGCGACTGGATTTAGTGTTATCTAAAATCCCCTATCAATAACCTAGCAATTGAAAAGTTACTACGGACTGGTCACAATCAAAATGAATAGACATTAGTTTTGAAAACTTTGTTGGTTTATAAAATACAAACTTGATTAAACTGGTTATTACCAGATTGTTTTTTGATTAGACACAGTGGTAAAATTAATCTTCTGAAAAGTGTAATGTCGATGGACACCATGACGTCCTTTCATCGCAACGAAGTTCGCCTGACAGTTTTAATTTTCAGCCAGCGTTTACAAATAAGGATAATTTTTTATAGTAATGCCCGTTCTGACCCAGATAACACCCACAATGGAGAGTCTTTAAGGGGCTGACCTCATATGCTAATGGCAATCGAGATCGGCGCTTCCATAAATAATAATAAGAATTCACGCTGACCCCTCCATACCCGGAGAACCACCGCCGCAGTTTATTTCTGTATTTTTTAACTTCCTCATGAATCCGCCAGCTTTCTAAGGGGTGTATCAGACAGTTAATCTTGTTTCCGCCAAAACTCCATGCAGATTTTTTCGTCGCAAGAGTTTTTCAGAGTAAAACGATTAAGTAATAAAGGAAACTCCTGATGGCAATTTAATTCGTTTATTTTTTTATTTCTTTTTAGCTTATTTAATTAAGCGAAGTAAAATTAACACACGGACTTCGTAAAATATTAAACCGTCAAAAGCACCCCTATCGGGGAAGGTTCGTGTTTTTGTAATCCTACACAGAACGACACTTCCGGTGAGATAGCGCTCTTAATAAACACCTAGAATATCGACCGGAGGCATAATAGTCCAGACCGCTCATGTTAAAAGGTTATACGGCTTGGAACGAGCACAGGTCTAGGCTACGTAGACTTCGCCACCGAGTCAATCACCTTATTGCAATCGGGGTGGCCTTGTACAGGGTGAAATGTCACAACATCAAATAACAGTTCCACTCTAAATAGTTACAGCAAACACACCGTTGAAAAAGAAAATTTTGTAATTTTAATAGGTTCCATTCCAAAAAATTAAGTTGGAGTATTTTACCGCAAAATCGGAACATATTCTCAATAAATTCTTTATTTTTGACCATATACAAGGTGATTCACGACTAATAAATAATGAACCTAACAAAATTAGTGATGCAACCAACAATATATGTCCCCTCAGAGGCTTTTAGTTTGTGTTTTTATTCATTATTCCACATAACGATTTTGATTAAATTTGACATTGCATTGCATTTAAAGATTAGAAGTTTCATATTTTTATGCAAAAAGCGCAATTCACTCTGAATATTCATAATATAAAATGAACAACAAAATGTGCAAATTCGCCGTCAAAAGTTTTATGTGTTAACTCTCACTAAAACTTTGATGCTTCTTATCCAGATAAATACGAAGTCAGATAAAGTCGCTTTGATTAAATCGCCTCCGTCGTTTTTAAACCTCCAATCAGTTTAGCAAACAATTGTTTTAATTATCCTTGGCGGTGTAAACAATACAGATAATAATGGCAAAGGAAGGATTTCGGGAGAATTAAGCCAGCATTATTACGGCTTTTATGTGGAATTAACCCGGTGGAAAGGCTGTATCGAAATAATTACGTTCAATTTCACACTCACCTCGTTCCTAATAACGAAAACGTATAGTGTGTTACTTTCGCATCCAGGAGAAAGAGATAACCGCGCTGTTACTCACCGGTCTATTCATAGAGGCGGACTAGCGTTGATTAAATGAACAAAGGACCTAAACTAGATCGATGCTATCGCTGGAATTATCGCTACTGCTCCAGAAAGAAAATTCACAGAAGAGCAAATAGACGATTTTTCATTTTACTTTAAACTGGACGTTTTTCATAAGACCTGTAATGTAGATGGGAGGTAATTTAGATTCTCTTCCAAGAAACAAAAGGAAGTGGTAGCAATTATTAACTACCGGGAGATAAAACCAAAATTATATTAGCTTCAACTAAACTATCGCACTGTTCAATCAAATGTAATTCGGACGGTGAGAATTCCAACAAGAAAGTGTAGTACAAGTTGCTTGACATTTTCGTCAAGTACAAAGTTATTCGCGAGAGGGGTATTTCTGAACTTCTTTTTGCCGCAACCCGTTATACACATTGCAACAATATCTTGATTTCAAATTTTGAAAATAATTATAACTGAATCCACGATGGCTCTTAGTCCTGTATCTTTGACGTCATACCAAAAAATCTTTGTCAATTCGAAAAATTTGTTTTTACAATAACGACGAAAAGACTGACATGCTCCCCATTTATGGAGTGTGGAAAGAATTCTGTCACCGCTGCGGATGTTTAGAAGCCGATGGTAGACACTTCGAACACCTTTTACATTAACTTAATTTGTTAATTTATTTGTTGAATTTTGATTAAATACAGGTTATCTGTCAATCTGACATTTCACACAAATTTATCCAACTTACTTTGATTTTTAATTTAAAAGAAATAACACATTTGATTTAGTAGTTGCTGCCATTGGTATTGTTCGTTGCGGCAAAATAAAAATTCAGAAGTACCCCTCTCGTGAATAACCCTGTATAACTTCAAAATATAATGAATTGAGACCATGGCAGCGGCAAACAATCAAAGTGTGCGTTGAAGAGTCGATTGTAAACGCACCAAGGATTAGCTGTTTAACTCTAACCTCACTTTCTTGCTTTTTATTAATTATTTATTTTATTAATTATGATTGCTTTTAATAAAAAATAAAATACCTTTCTTACGATTACGTCAGCAAGGAAGAAACTTGGTAAGAATTAATTTAGTTATTTCTAATCGTCACAATAATTACAAACAATTGTTGAAAATAAAAGTAAAATAGGTCGTTGTTGTTGTAATAAAGTTTGAAGATTCCAAAGTGTATAAGTAAATTCCCAGTTGAGTGAACATCAATTTAAAGATATCCACACGCTCGACATCAGATAAAAGATAGGCATCGCCCATAACATGAAACTTATGCCATAAACAAATCAACTGAAACATAAGCGTGAAATATGAAAAGGTTGTTTCTCTCCTATATAAAGCTGTGCGAAATTTATGAATATAACGCCTAGCTGTGGTCAAAAAATTCACGTTTAAAATCAATATAACAGGCTTGGTAGATAAAGACGATGAAAGCTGCATTCATCTCCTGACAAATAATTTCAGGTTTCTTTTTTAAGGCTCCAAGATTGATGACTTCTCTCACATTCCTGTCTTTATCTTTGCTCTCAATGCTTGAATCTTTAGCGTTTTCCTTGACAAATTATTAAAAATATAGTACTAGAAAAATTAATTGTACGTCATTAATAATCTCATAATAGACGTTTGACAGGGTGTTTTTAATTTTCTCTTGAAACATGTAAACAACTTTAAATAATAGCCTTCCTGAGATATTTAAAATTTGTCATAAAACAATTTATTTTATGAAACAAATTTCTCTCGTGCTACTTAAAAACATTGATGTAGAGAATTAGAATACACTTATTTTAAGTCTTAATTAAGTGATTACAGTATGATGATATTAATATAACAGCGATTTATATCTTACAAGGTCATATTGGTGTGATCAGATATTTTCAATTTTATCTCGCATCCAATAGACAACGTGTTATGTTTCTTAAATTTATTATAGATTTTTTTATTTTCATGGTACCGTGATATTGGTTTCATCCCACGTTTGTAGCTTATCTGTTATTATACGCAGTCAGAAAAACTGATGTTAAGATCGAGATAATTTAAAAATCCGAATTCATTCTTTCATCCCATATCTAATTGGTTTGATGTATAATAAAAATTGTGACATATTTGATAGAAAACATCAGATTTCAGTGAACAGTTAAGAGCGCCAATTATTACATTTAGGTACATTGTACATTGGTTTAATAACTTAAAAACAAACTTGTTTGTTAATCCAAGTACAGTTTTATTTTTATCTGATTTTGGTACAATTAAGTATAGTAAGTGAACAGGTAGCATTTTTTATAATAAATAACAACGCGTTCAAAATTCCATTGACATAAAGTCCATTCACGTTGGATTTTCCTCTCAAGGTCAAATAATTAAATTTTTTGGCCTTGAGAGGAAAATCCAACGTGAATGGACTTTATAGTTAAAACGTTTTAGATGTGGACTGTCAAACTCAAGGTCGCTTAAAACTTATGATTGAATTGTACTATGGCGGAAAATAAATTTAGGCCGGCCTGTCATTGCCTTGGCATCAAAATGTGAAGCTGGCATTATGTTCAACTAACCCCATTTTCGATTTTTGTCATTCTTGTCATCGTGACAGCGATAATCAAAATTAAAATTGGGAAAAGAAGCGTGCACCAGAGAGAAGTGCTACTACAAATCAGTTATGCTAGTGCGTCATGATCTGTAAGTTACGAAAAGGGTGAAGGAAACGCCAAACAGCTTGAAAACCTTCAGTTTGATAAACTGACACATCAGTCATAATGACAATAAATGGTCGCTTGCATTGACTTTTTTGAAATGTCAGAAATTTGCCGGCCTAAATTTATTGTCCGCCATAGTACGTTAGTACAAATCTGTCAAAAATTCCAAATAACTTATAAGCGCGCCTGGTTACTTTTTCTGGTAGTGCCAACTTAACGACAAGTCCTCAATTCACATCTACACATCTACTTAAGAAAAATATTTTCTTTTTCTTAAATGACATAATAGATGTTTCTTCTCGTCCCGGTGTGTGCACGTTTTACAATGGTTAGTCACAAACAATAGAAATCAGAAAAAGGCATTATAATGCTTTTGTTTTAATACAGGCTTATACATAAGAGACTTCCGATCAAAATTTCGTTATATGCAACCGAAACTACAATTTCCAAAGGTTTCTAGCTTCCTAAATTTATATACTTAAATCAACGATTGTCTGTCGTGTCAGTATTATCTGTCCTGTCAGTTTTCACATTTTTAACTAATCATATTTTTTCAAGACTTTTTTCATAAAGTACACAAAAGATGAAAAGACGGATGTGATTCTCATATATGGAGTAAAAAAAAATGATGCGCACTCTGCATTTATTTACAACCGGCGATTTCCAAATAGGCAACATTCATGTTTGTTGTAAAAACTTTTGCTCATAGAGAAAGTGTGCATTGCTAACTTAAGTATTTCCAATTAAACAAAATATCAAGTTCTAGGGATTTCTTGTATTTTGGGTTGCATTTAACGAAATTTTCATCGGAAGTCTCTCGTGAATAACCCTGTATTCAACAGTGTAGACGTCTTTCAAATAGAAAAACAGAAACCTCATTTCCAATGAATATTTTAATGCAGGTAATATTTAGTACATTTTGCTGTTTGTTATTTCAATGTTGTATAAATTAAACTGCGACTTGATAATTTCGAGACATCCAGTTAAAATTTAGACTCATATTTTTTAGTTGGAAATTATTATTCAGAAAATAATGTTCTTCAACAGACATTTCTTTCAACTTAAATTTTGTAAACATGTAAAGTAGTATTTTAATTGTAGCGAATATTTATAACCACTGAAAAAAAACCGATTATTTAATATGTAAGTTGAACTAAATATTGATTTATGAAAATGTTATGAATAAATAGTAATATTACTGTAGCTGTTTGTCTTGTGACATTAAGGATGCTAAAACTTTTTATAAATAATGGTTTTCTAAAAAGTATAAAATACGCTAAAATCATTACAAGGAAGAAAACGCAAAGTTATTTGAAAAACTTTAATTTTAGCATTGAAACATTTCACCAAAAGCTCTTCCGCGAATGTAATATTTTTAAGGATCAATAGGATAAACCTTTAAACATAATGATAATAAAATTCCACGAATGCTACAAACGTGTTATACTTTTTACTCTTTTTATAATTGGGACGTGCATTCAATTTGCTACTGCAGTTGGTAGCAAAATGGATGTATTCATTGTATTCAGTTCTATTGTAAAAACGTTTTAGATGTGGATTGCCAAACTCAAGGTCGCTTAAAACTTATGACTGAACTGTAAAGTCCAAATACATGCCTTATAAGCGCGCCTATATTTAGTTACTTTTCCTGATAGTGCCAACTTAACCACATCTATAACGTTCCGACTATACATATAAATAGTGACTTTATCTTTTTCGGTAAAATAATCGGTATATTTTTAACATTATTGTTTGTAGTTTCTCTACTTTACATTCGCATTAAGTATATAAACTCATTCTTTCTGATTCAATCAAGAAAGATTAAAGAAAAAGGTAAAGTCGCTTATTTTTGTCGTTGTGTTGACGATCCAGGATAAACGATATTTGTATTCTAAAGTGTTGTTATTTGAAGATTTATTGCCACATTAACGATTCAGTTTTTATCAATAGCACTTTTAAAACTCTTGTACTAGAAAATTCCAAATTTTATTTTTAACACTTTTAGAACACTCTACCAAGCTTTAGTCAGATCTGGGTTGCGCCTTCACGTTTGACCCCGTTGTTAAATTTATTTACATCTATATCTGGAAAATGTTTAATGAAGATTTCTTAATTATCTCGTGAAAACTTTAATAAACTGGCAACATTTAGTAAGAAGAACTCCTCAAAAGACTACCTCCAGATTCATTGCTTTTATAGACGCAGGTCTTATAAACTTCAATTAGGTGATCTTATAATAATAATTTTTAAACTTCTGAAGTCGACGTGGTCTTGTGATGTAAAAGAATGAAAAAGATTTACATTTTGTCGCAAATTTGCCGTTTGTTGAGGTTATTGGTTGAACGTTATTTAATTGCAGCAAGCATAATAATTCCCTTTGTTCTGTTATTGTTGCAGATTGCGTGTGAAGTTAATGAAATTTTTTGTGATATCATCGGTGAAACGAAATGGAAAATATGAAACGTCGGTGACGTGCATCATGAGGAAAAAGCCGGATTTTCCCTGTCCCTATTAACCCGAGCATATACTTAGTAGAAAGCTACCAATTTGACGGTGCATATCTGGTCTTTAGATTATACCCAGCATGTTATCCGTAAGCCAGAGACCCGATTACCATATGTAAATATGCAAATAGTTTGTTGTTTAATAAGCTGCACCGATTCGCATGCACAGCTTGTCTTTCCTCTGGTCGGACGTCCCCTTTGCCTTGTCCCAATACTAACTAATTAGAATATATTCGGATGGATAGAGGAAATTTGCTTATATTAGAGGGTTTGTTTCACGGGACATGTGTGGAATCTAAAACAGTCGACGTAGAAACGCCTCGTGAATCTATTAACTTCACCGTTTCACTTAGTTACTTCCGGCCTTCAAGGAACTCGTTTCACACTTAAAACCCCGCAGACTGTTTCAAACTCTCGGCTTGATATTTAAATTAACCGCTAACTTCACGGCTAGTTTTCGCTTTGCTCAATCTACTATGTACAAATTTATCCAGCAACTTCACTCAAAAATATCTCCCACAAGATTTCATCCAAATTCCATCATCATCGATACCAGGATTTGAAATGGCAGTAAATTGTCGTTTCAGTAGCTTGATTCGCGATCATGTATATATTTCAGTGACATGAGAGGTACATTAGTATATAAAATTTATATTCATATCTGTATTGAGTGGACAGGCACCTGACAGCTAGATAACATTAAATATTTGTAATAGAGTTTCTCGAAAAGCATGCACGGATTTAATGGACAACTGTGTCGTATCACCAGAAAAAACACAACACTTATTTAGAAGATTTCAACAACCGGAAAAATAAAAAGAGGCCACAAAGATCGGGGTTGGCGAAATAAAATACATTTATCCAATATCAGTATCAGTCAAGTACGAAAACATAATAAAACTAAATTAAAACATTTCCCAGTAGGGAAAGTACCTTCACCACTCCAAGAACGACTCGAGCCTAAATAATATCCATAAAAACCAGACCGGAATAATATAATGTCGACCCCCTAAAAAAATTAAAGCAACTGAACAAGGTCCTTTCACTGGAAAATTCGAAGAACTAGATGATCTCCCTCGCGGTAGAATAAACATCCTTGTTTGGCGAAAGCTATTTTTGGAGGACGTGTTTAAATAAGTCTTGCAATAAATTAAAATTTCTCCGTGTTCGTGTTTTGCATTGAAAGAGGTTTCGACTTTTGTATACAGAGTATAGCCGCAGCTTTCGAGATGCATTGAGATTGTCTGACCAGGCTCGTGCCTGATTTACAAGCTAATGGAGAGCTAATGCACGTTCTAGCTAGCTTTTATAAAGTCAATACTTCTTTTTTGCCTCTCTTTTCTTATCGTCAAAGAGACCTGGCTAGGGCACGGCTTTGTCAGGACTGGCAACAGCCATGACCTTCCTCGGGCTGGTGTGTGAGGGTTGTTTGAAACGCACTCGGAAACTCAATGTCCGAATAGCTGGAGTGTGCGATTTGAAACACGATATAGGTCACACGTTGTTTGTTCCCTTTAGCTGTTGTTGCCGAACTCATTTCACACTCAATCTAAACCGACCGGTATGAAATTATTATAGATCAATTTTGTGAAACTATTTCGGCGGGAAATTTTGTATCAATGGTGAAAGGAAGATGTCCAACCTATTTCTCAAAAGCAATTGAACAAACGATGGCTATTTTCAAATAATTATTATTGCCAATATACGGAATGTACACTATATTTATAAAATGGCATCCAATTATTTCAACATGCATATTATTATTTCCGATGACATAGCCCAGATTCATTTTTTATTATGGATAGTCTGACATAGTAATACTGAAATTTAGATATGTTCTCTGTTAATAACAGTGTTTTATGGTACTAGTGTGTTTAGAGGGCACATAAGTCACGCGAAAAAACAGGTAAATCACAAGTTGAAAACGAGTGTTTTAGTTTCTTCAAGTGACTCATAGCCGCTAACACACGTGTGCCATACACAACTTTATCCAACACCTCCAGAATATCGTTGAAAAGTTATGACAATTGTGACATATTTTACAAATTAATTTAACCGACGACACGAGAATCAGTTCAAGTTTTGATTCCGATTACCACAGCAAACATTTTTTTTATATTACTAGTGACTTATATGACTTTTAGATCACTAGTGACTTATACGACACTTTATTCCTTTAAAATCGCCATAGTTATTGTTCTATTATACAGAGTGTCTCAGCTAAGACTTTCGAGCTTAATATCTTGGTTATTTTCCAACGGATTTTTGTGAAATTGAAAATGTAGATATTTTAGACGGTGAAGAGTAAAATCGCATTAATGCAATAACCCAAGTCATAAAAACGTAATTTTTACATGCCTTTTTAAATTGTTGAATCACTTAAGATAATAAAAAATGCTTTAAGGAGAAACTCGTCCTTGGAAGACGAGTAGTTTGCAAGAAAAAAGAAAAAAAACTGTGTTAAAAACGTGGCTGCAGATGCAAAAACGTAGACGCGTATGAAACAAATGCGCACTATTGCCGAATTTTGGTCACCCCCTTTCGCACAAACGCAGGAGACATATTTGACGTTTATGTTTCTAACCTTACAAATACTTACAAAGTTAAAGACAACATTTGGACGTAATTTATTATACTGGATGTGTCAATTCTTCCATAAAGGACTAAAACACGATCGGGATATTTTAGCAAGGTAATTTAGATCACGTACGCTTTCAGTGTCTTCAAATAAATTGACGACTGTGAAATTTTGTGAAGCCTACATTTCGATAGTAGGTATTTCACGAGAAAACGAACTGTGTCATTGAAGTTCTTACGACACTCTCCATTGGCAAAAATTGCTTCCTTTTTCAAAAATATTGAAATTTCTGCCATTGTAGTCTATTTTTAGAATATTTTTAATAAATTTACACAATTTGACTTTTCTAATAAAGCGCGCCCACTTTTGACAGATTTTAAGGGGTGTACAAAATGTTGCTTGGCAACTTTTCACCAATTGTTTCAAATAATAACTGCTCAAATACCTTTAAAATTTAGAGTAAATTTTTAACAACCAAATCTAATCTTTTCGTTGAATCAGACGAGTGATTTAGTTAACCTATTTTTTGATGTTTAACAATCTAATAATAATTGCCCTTAATTTTTAATAAAGAAAACATGTGTTAAAATTACATTTTTTAACTTGAGTTAATTTAATTATTACTAATTGAACCTTCGCCGTCTAAAATATCTGTATTTTAAATTTCATAAAAATCCGTTGCCAAATAAACGAGATATTAGGCTTGAAACTCTTAGCTGAGACACCCTGTATATGAGGTATTGGATAAAAATGTTTTAATTGATGTTCAAAAAACGGTATTTTTATATGCTTGTCATATCGTTCGAAAATAGTTTAATTTTTTTACGGATATACAGGGGTTATCTAAAATACGTGTGTTAATTTTAACACGTAACAGAGCTTGTTGAATGAAACGTTTTTTCTATTTGAATTTTTTACGAAAAAGCATTACACACAAGTAAATCACACAAAACGACTCGTTTGGTAAAATTAGGGGCAAAAAATCTTGCAAAACTTTAGCGAAGTTAGCAAACTGTTATAGAAAAAAGTTTCATAAATTGGCGAGTTCTTCCACTAGCTAAAACACGTATTTCAAATACACCCTGTATAAAGGTAAAGAGGAATTTTCAGCTTTAATTTTTATTAGCTGTTGGAACGAGTGCGCTCGTATTTTGCTGCGAGGAATTAATATTGCGAAGTAAACGATATCACTAACCGATCATTTTCTCTTACCTCGAGGGATCAATTAATTATTATTAAATATTTACAGAAATTAAGTTTGATTCAAGCTCTCTCGTTTCTACGCAATTTATTTGACTTCCACGTGGAGACAAAATAAACAATAATTAACCTTCCTAATCAATTAACAGAAATTTTAGAACAAATTCCACATAAATGTTGGTATGGTTAAAATTCAGTTTAATTTAGCAGATGTAAATGGCATACCCCTTGAAATTCAAATAATAATCGACGGTTTTCCACGAACTACGGGAGCGTTTTATTCGATGACGATCGAAATGGGTATTCATTTGTGGTTTGTTTAATCTAACGGTTATGTTAGCTCTTGGTAGTAATTGAAAGATAAATATGTCTAACAAATGAGGAAGCGCACTTATTTATTTATAGGCAAAAATAGTAATAATTTCACCATGTGGAATAATGGAACGGTTGAATTATTAACGGAGAAAGCCGCTTGTCCACCTTGATAAAAAAAATTAAAATTCACTTAATACCATTACCTTTTGTAAATATTGTCAGAAGGTTTTGCGCACAGATGACTAAATTAACGACAATAATTTATGCATGAAACGACAATTTGTCGTTGGGCCGTGTATTTTATATTTATGAAATGTAAACGACCGTGCCATGTGGGTGCTTTAATATTCCTTTTATTTACATGACCGTACGATTGTTTGTTCGGGTTCAAAAAATCTCGCACTAACTATGTTAACTTTTTTTGAATTATTCAGTCGAGGTACACTGACCACACTGAGTGATAAATTGGATTCCTACGTCCATTTCGTGGGACCTGAGTTAATATTATAAAACAATATAAATTTTAAAGCGTATGCTTAAACCAAAAACAATTACCTTATTGTGTTATAAATGTTATAAATTGTTGTGTTGAGCACATAATGAACATTGCACATAAAAGAACAACAAAATGAATATTTCGTTAGAATGCTGAGTCCAGTAAGTGATTTTTTCTGTTGCCATTAAATGTGGCGATTAGTCGATAGAGTACTTTTCCGTTATGTTTAGACAGAAAATTATTCATAAAATTAAAGGGGAGAACGTTCAAAAAAAAAAAAAAGAAAACTATCTTTTTCTGATTGTCCTCCATTTGTCAAAAATCGTATTAGGTTAACAAACTGAAAAGAGTGACGTTACGAATGGTCTAAATTATGGTCTTCATTTCTCTTATATTTGTTATTTAAAAGAAGAAGGAATATATACGGTGTGGAATAAAATGATTTACATCTAGTTACCTTTGGAATTTTTGCACATGTAAATTTTCCTGTACCGCTCTACTTTTTTTTTGAAGTGCCGAACTATTAGTTCTGTCAATAAATGTCATCAATCGAATTGACAATTGTTACAATTTACTAAATTGAATTAACAAACGGTGGTGGCCACTTTCAACACTAGCTGTGACTTGCTTTTGTTAGCTCCTTTTTAATTTCTATCTCTACTTTGCATTCATATCATCCCTTCGCAATAAATCACATTTGGAATTTTGGAATATTTTGAGGTTAGGCTTTTTTTTTCTAGAGCGGCATTTCGTATTTTTACAAGGGTAATGCAAAGGTAACTAGATGTAAATCATTTTATTCCACACTGTATAAGATTCGAGATTACAATAGATAAGAGACAAGCTTTAATAATAGATCATATTATTAAGAGTAAAAGTGAGTCTTTTTGTGCTAAGCCCAGGAATTGAAGACCGAGACGAAGTCGAGGTCGCAACTGGGAGAAGCACAAAACGACCTTCTTCTCTAAATGATAGATATGTACTATTTTATCTTCAAACGGATCACAAAAATAAAATCGGACATGAACTCATTTATTTTCTTTTGCTGCAGTCAAAATGACAATTTTCACACTTATAATTTTCAGATTTTAAGGCACCAGTTCCTAATTCTCTTGTTGCAAATTATTATTACTTGAAGGTTCAATAATACCGTAAGACAAAAAAAAATGCCATCAAAGATGACACAGTCCACAACGCGCTTGTGCACTGTACGGTGCAGGGAAAAAATGCAATAATACCTATAATTGTTTATTTAAATAACCCATTTCAAGATTCCATAAATACATCACGAATTTTTTAATCAAAGACACGGCACTTTCTTTTGCATAGCTATCCTTGATGGCATTTTTTTTTTGCTCTTAGGGTGTTAGTAAAGTCCACTAAAGTCTAAAGTTTAAAGTTTTTTAGAGGCTTTTTTTAACAGGGATAATTCAATTAACTATTTCCTGAAATGATTGTTAAGAAAATCGTGAGAAATGCTTCAAATGACCTTACATTTGACTCGGTTGAGCCGTTTGTGAACATTTCAACTCCTTGGATTTGAAGTGTTTCAAGTCCGGTTATAAAAAAAGCCACTTCAACCGTTTCTAAGGAGAAACACAAAGACGCGATTTTCCACTTTACTTTATTTCCGTCTCATAAGTTTCTTCGTAGCTTCTAATTATATTCTTCTTTCGCTATTTTTAGAATATTTGTCTTTTCTCGAAACCAGTTCTATTACTTCATACTGGCGCTACAATAACTTGATTCAATTACCAGTATCTTCCAGTTTTTCCATCCTTATTTTAAAATCTACCTCGCGAACGTAAAACAATGTATCGCGCGTTCAGATGAAATCCTGGGCTGAGTAGGCGTTGGAAAAAATAAAGCGTTTACAACAGTGTAAAATTTGAATTTCCCGCCGTTTGACAAGAATTACATTTGTTTATGTTTAATTGGGACATAATTGAACATGTTTGTTTTCAGCAAAGGGTGCCCTTAGATATTTGCCTCGACAATAGGAATCGTTAAGTTATTCTATTCTTGATGTAAAACATTGCAAAGAAAGAAAAAAAGAAAGATTTTTTGGCTCTAAATTTTAGGTTAGCTGTCAACATGCTCCAATTAATCTACGCTTTAAAAAAGTACAACAATTGACGGTTTCCAACGCCTTCCCAGCCCAGGATCTCATTTGAACGCGCGATATATTTTGCAAGTATTTATTAAGCACAAATTTACTTTTACAGAATCGAAAGATAAATAAAACAAATCCTGCTTTGTTATTAATTAGAATCAACTAAATTACTTGAAGAACGAAACACTTACTTAATGACATTTAATTAACTGAAATAATTGACATTTGATTGAATGTCTATAGTTTTTAATTAGGTAGCTACAACGTGTTTAAGTAAACATTTATGCAGGCTTTTCTTAAATTAATATATTTAAAGAAATTATGACGTTAAATGTTTAACAAATATGAGTTTTTAATTAAAAAACCTGTAACAGTAGATGTTATTTCGCTGAGAGTAAACATTGACATAATATTTTTCTAAAACAAAACATGAACAAGATGCTGTAAACAATGTTTGCGAAAGAATCCTAATAAAATAATGTTAATGACAGTATTTGCTTAACAAGTTTCGAGTTTGACTGTTTCATGCATTGACGCTTTGGTCGCATTTACTAAAATTGCTTTTACTTTGAAATCTGAACTAACACTCGCAGTTTACTAACTTATTTACCTATTTTATTCGCTTTACTCTCTTACAATATTAATGTTGTTAAATTGATTCCCTTTTTAATTAAAACAGTGCACCGCAAACATAAAATCGATTAGCAATCCCATCGGACAAGCCGAGCGGAATGATTTAGAAAGATATTACATGAATTTATGGACTATTACTTACCGTACAAACACGCGTTCCAATCAATTTATTAAGCGCACATTGTACATCAAGCCATACTGTACACTAAATTCGTAACAATAAATCGAAATCTGTTTAATTTAAATCATGCATGCTATCTAGCTTCGCATTTTCCGGTCATAACTGCTGCTGTTGCGGTTCTATCGCTGCGGACCTGTTATGCACGAAATAATAACACCGGGGATGTACACTCCAAGAAGAATATCTGGAGCGTTGGCATGAATGTTGACTGCTGCGGGCGACATTTTATATCAATATTCTGAAGCTCACGAGGGTAGAGTAATCAGCGATCGCTGTGTTGTTGCCTACGTAAAGTGTAACCAATGGGGTTTTACACAGGACACTACATTTTTAAAACGGGTTTTAATTAAGTTCTTGAATCTGAAATGTGGTGCAACTTATCAAGTTCTTAGGGGTGCTTTACGTATTTAACGTAAGATAAAGCAATTCTATCTTCTTGTACTACCATTTCTTCGTAGGTACAGAGTGGGTGTCAAGCGGCGAAGGTGACGATATACTCAGAGGATGAAATAGGGGTGAAGCGGCGAAGGTGAGGGTATTTCCAACTCGAAAAAACTGTCTTTTTTTCTTAACAGGGTTGAAAATGGTAGTAGGGGTTGGTTTTTGTAAAATTAAAGTAGGCAGTAATTTTCGTCTTGTTTTGAAGATCAAGTGTACAAAATTTCATCAAGATCTGAGTAAAACTGTAGATTTGCATACAAAATATACAAACAGACATTCAGTTTTATATATGTATATAGATTTGAATTTGAAAGTAGTCTATTGTATTGTATTGTAGTTTATTGCTCCGCCTTCGCGCAAATATTTCCAAGGTCATAGCCCAAGAGAGAATCCAACACCTCCACTTCATTTGCTAAAGCGGTCGCTTGTTTGTAATTTGTAATAAAACTCAAGAACGACATTCATAAAGAAGTAGTCTTTATTATTTTCAACTTAATAAAATAATGATTTTATTTAGCCCGGCGCATCCGCCAAAAGTGTTGACCCGTCGATTTATGCGTTGATCCCAGACTCTTCTCCTAAATAAAGTATAGTCCGTCGGTTGAACAAGAAGCATTTCTTGCGCAAGGCCCATGGAAAATTCAACGAAGTGCTGTAATATCTTCAGTAAATAAGACTAGAGAATGACTGGCCGTTCGCCGATCTAGGAAGCAGACATTAGACAATAAATCAGGCCGGTTATACTCCAGAGACACGGAGGCGTATTACCGAACCTCCAGGGAGCTCGGTTTCACTCTATGTCGTGTCCACTAACACAATTTAGAAGTGAAGGTATCGATTATACCTTAAACCAGAGTCGGGATGGGAATTTATAGAAGTTTTTCTCGCCAACCGGACCATTAAAAATTTAACCGACAACAAAAACATCTCCAAAAAGTGAAAAACAACAATTTAACTTGTCAACCGGAAGGGAAATGCTGACGTGAATTGTTGATAATTGGTTAATCTTACGGACAATAGAAGAAGTGATATGTGACTGTTCAATATTTTATTCACAAAAGTAAATTCGTATTGATTGCGAGGAATATTGTGAAATACGAGGTAATAAACATGCGAAGCTGATAATAATTTATTATTAGCATCAGGCGAATTTGTAGCGAAACATCGTAAACAATAATTCAGTGTTTTCAGTGCGGTCAATACCTTGATATGTGGGGTCTTGATTACTGCCCAATTACTGCATATACATAAATTCTTTATCTGTTTCCAAAAAAACATGAAAACAGGAGAATTCTTTCTAATAAATTGGACAGAGAAATATTTACATTGATATTGACGTAAACGGTGTTATTTATTTATAAAGCGCCTACCTCATTCTTTCCTCATTTCAGTCGACCTAATTAGAACTTTTCCCGAAGGATGTAACCCTCATTTCGGTTTAATTAGCGGAATCATTTGGAAATGGGATAATTGATGAAAAGTGGTACTAATTCTGACCCTCGACACATTACGTAGTTTTAATCCAAAGGTTCATCTTATATCGATCTTCTGTAGAAATTTTTACCAAATAATTTTTCAAATAAGGACAAACTACGCCACTGGCACTCCGACCCGTTTGTTTGTTTAGGTACTCATTAAGTCCAATCACTAAAACACGAATTAATATTCCGCTAGGGTATAACTCCCTTAATTAGATAATAGGTTTGTCCCCTTTTGATAAAATTTATTTTGTAATTTCTTCTCATTAAATTAATTACGAGTATTACGAGTTCAATATTTACAAATATTTACGAAAAGAAAAATTGGAAAATAAATTGGATATAAATCATTTTTACATTTTCAGTTAATAATTTGACGCAATATACAGTATGTCCCCGGACTGAATTCACAAAAGAAAAAAAAATCTGATTTTACGCAAAAACTTCAGAGGATTTAGTTTTTTTTCTTCATTTGAAACCCCCCACTTCTCTTATTGAAAAGTTTTTTATTCTTCATTTGAAATCCCCCACTTCTCTTATTGAAAAGTCTTCTTCAATACATTAACATAAAAGAAATTACAGAAAAAATATTTTCCTTAAAAAAAAATTAAACGTAATTGGATGTAACTATAACTATTCTATTAACTCTCCACTCTTTTCTGCACATAATTCCCCCTATATTGAAGTTCTTTAGAACTATTTTGAATTTCTTCAATTGTTAATGATGCCACAGCGTTTCATACGCGCTGTCTTAGTCCTTTAGCACTATTAAGCAGGTCTTCACTATAATTTTTTATAATTTATAACAAAAAAATACATTGACCATTTTCGTTAAAATATTTGTTGTTGTTTCATATCTACTATTTATTGTAATGCGATTTTTGGATAAGAATTCAATTAAAACAATTGCTTGATAAAGAAAAAGAATATTTTATTCAAAAAATAGAAATTACGCCAAAACGGCTAGAAATAGGCATACACAATGTTAATAAAAGTGGCCTTAAAATTAAATTTTACATTTGTATCCAGTATCAGAAATGGTAGTTGCCATTTAAAAAAATAAAATTTTCGACATTTTTTTACTATCAATTTTGAAAAATTACAGTAGGCATATGAACCTTTAGGAATTTAATAAAAAAAACACAATTATTTATTTCCAATAGTTCAGGAGTTATAATTTTTTAATGAAGCCCTGCAACCCCGCTTTTTTGTGAAAAAGATGACATTGGTCAAAAACGATGACAGATAAGTGTTGACAAAAGGACATTCTTAACTTAAAATTTAACGTAGAATCGAAATTTGAAATCAAAATGGGGCCTTTATATTTAAAAGAACAAAGATGGCGTTGATTTCCGGTATTTCCGGAAGTGCAACCATTTTGAAAATATTTTATTTGAACTTGGAGCAGTCGATTATAGTCGGCTACCAATTTTCATATTAATACGATTTTGGGAAATCAGAAAGTTTCCAACGAACGGGCTACGTGAATCACCCTGTATACTACAGTGCAGCAACATTATAGTTTGTTCGTTTTGATTTCTTAAGTTTTGCTACTCCAGCCGCAATATAGGAGTGTTAAATATATGACGTAAACACCTCGTGACTGCTCCACTGGTTCTCCGTGCCAACTATAGATAAACTGTGGTTGCTATTTTGTTTTGCGGAGAAAGTCATAAATATTTGTAATCGTTGAACCGTAAAATGCTCTTGAATTTTAAAATGCGGAAGTTACTGAAAGCAAATAAAAATAAAGCTACTTTTGCCTCTCATTTTTTTACATTAACATTAGGGACAGAGTTTTGAATAAAATATGCTTGGAAAATTTTATATTTCCAGAAAAAATTTCTTACGTAGGGTATATTTTTATTTATAACCAAATGAAAGACTAGTCTGGAAACAAATTACTTTCAACATCTAACTGTTTAAAACTGTTTAAAACTGTTTAAAACAGAAAAATGTTATAAAATGCTGTATTGTGATATTGTAAACTTAATTTTCCAAAAAAAAAACAAATTAATATGACACTTTCCCGATGCGTAAATGTGAATGTAACATTGATAGTTTTTTGATAGTAAGTTTGAAGTCCGCTTGAAAGAGCTTGCGATGTATATGTTGTTTTGTTGGTCGTTTAGCAATTTAGAATTTATGACAGCTCATGACACAATTTATTACTTCACGGCTAATAAAATTGAATTAATTGAGATATTTATGAAGCAACAACGTACAGCAAGATATCAACCGCAGAGATATTCGTAAAATATAAATAGGAGAAAGCGCGTTGGTCAACGCCGACACAAAAAGAATATTTAAGCGTTTGAAAAAGCACTCATTTTCCCCGGAGTTCAGCATTTGCATTTGACATAATTTTTCAGTAGCGTCCACCGTGAAATCCACTAACCTCATGTCAACTAGATTTATAAAATATTCCCTTTGAGCTTGCACCACCAAGTTTTATTTATTTATGATAACCTTTTGTTCCTGCTGAGGCCTCTGCAATTACGGCCGTTTTTGAAGAGCGAGCTCGTCACATATCCTCCGGCGTCCAGAGAAAATGTATGTACACTTTGAGAGAGGTTTGTTTCTTTATTATTGAACGAATTTAAAGTTGGAAAAGCGCTTTCATTGCAAAGAAATGACTCGAGGGGTTATTAATTAAAAATGCCACAAACATAAAGCTGACTCGGTTGAGGACATGAGGCCCCTGTTAGGGTTTGTTCGTTGGAATAAAATTTTTGTTAAAAACAAATTTATAGTTTCTTCGTCTACCAATGACACAATACCGAATTAAATACAAACATCTAGTGTTGAATTTTCCCCAAAGGCGTTACTTCCATTCCAATGCTGATATATCCCAATAAAATATCGCCGGAACAACATCCTGCAGGAAATTAGAAAATCGTAAATATTTTATGTCAACCCCAACAATAAAAAATTTTCCGTGCACACATTGGAAATTTTTCTTCTTCGAAATAACGACGAAAAAGTTCAATTAATGTTAATTCATTTTCATATAGGAGATAATTATCTTTATACGAAAAAAATATTTACATTCTGTTTGTTAAGTTTTATAACGTTCAGAATTGATAAGAAGTAAACATTCGCTGAATATAAATATGGCAAAGGATCTTTGGGGAACATTCATCAATATGATAATACATCTGTTCAAAATGCATAAGATTACAACATTAGCCTTCAAAGTTTTCTGTTAAATTTTAGATTAATCCCAAAATTGAAAACAAAATGAAACAGTTGCATTATTAATTCAGTTTACTTACATCAAACTTGACAAAGTTGCCAAGTTACATAAGATTTCAGCTTGCATATTTTTCAGAGCTTTAAAATATTTACGTCCCAAAAGACGGAAATCCGGAACCAGTTTCGTCACCGAGTCAGCAGGAAATATTAATTAATCACCTCAAGAAGGCTCGTACATTTTTTAAATTCGCTTTTATTTGTCACAGTTTAAAATGTTTATTTCTTTTTCTCCGTGCAGAAAAACAATAGCCAGGTAGACAAGACTCTTGAGATGATAGACGGTTTGAATTTTTTAGTGTTGGGACAGGGCTCATATTTTGCACAGGTAGCTGCAATTTCCTACAATGACATCGTGTGCACATCAAATTTTCTTACAAACGCGGCAAAGCACCCACGGAAGCGTACGAAATATGCTGAATACAAAATTTATAAACTTTTGTTTTGTTGTAAGCGTATTAAGGTTTTTCTTGGGAAAGACACCAGGTAGGAAAAAACATTTTCATGTATAATATAAAAGAGGACGCAACTAAACGACAATGCAATTTCTAAAGAACTAAAAGGAAAAACTCACATGTTACCAAATAAAAGAGAGATAAAATAGCGAAGTAACAATGATTACATTTATTTATTCGTGGTTGCTAGAAATTGGCCAAACTAACTTCTATTATAACTGAAAAATTGTTGCCATACTAGATTTTCTACTCATTAGATTTTTAGGGAGATGTAATTATTTTTCGATTATTTTAAAGATTTATTAGGAAATTCTGTGTTTTCTATTCTGCAGACTGATATGATCGATTTTAATGTCAGTTGCACAACGTTTTTAGAAGCTACGAATATTACAGTTACAATATTACATGTATTAACGTACGGTGTCTATAAATGAATGTGAGATCCTAGTTGGCGTTGAAAGTTTGCCGATTCTTTTACAGAAATTTAATAATTTGCTCGAATCGAATTGTGTGTCTACGAATTAAGCAAACAAAAATTGAACTACTTTGCTAACTACATATGTAATTTCAAATATCAAAAAAAAGTGAAATTAATTTTAATTGGTATAAAATATTTACGAGTATGTATATGTATGTATATGTTCCACATATATGAAATTCCTATAATAATTCATAAATAACTCACTTAAATATTTGTAAGAGTGCGTGAAACGTCATCCCTCATAAAGAAAATAAAATACAACCGATACGGGAGCTCTTAATCATGCTGGTATAAATCTAACAATAAAGTGGTAAATGTTAGAGCTAAAACGATTTCGGCCACAATGGAGTCTTGAAAACTTTTTTAAATACTGCGGTGAGAAAAAAATAGATCCATTTACAAAATGAATTCTTAATACTTGTATCTTAAGCTGTTGCACTTATTATTTTGTCAAAAATGAAATCTCAGATCCCAAGGCATTTTTAATAACTTAGAGTAATATTACTCAGTCAGAGAGAAGGGCTATATAAAAAAAGAGCTGCGTTATGCAGCTGTCGAATTATAAAAATGTTGATCATTAAAGAAATTGCTTTAGGAAAACAACGTAAAAGTAATTCTCTGAACTAGAAGTGTTCTCTTCAGACAAAGGATACATGACACGTCCAAAAATTGAGAATTGTTGAAATTGCTTCCCCGTTGCAACGATAAAATATTTCGCAATATTGTATCTAAATAAGTAAAAATGGTGAGAAAGCAAAAACCAATTTCATATCGTCGTTGAAATAGAGAAATTACAAAAAAGCTGTAAGTATCACAAACACAATATTAGTTTTCATCCTTTCATGGCCGGTCCGTTCCGACTCAACAAGAGTACAAAGTGTTACAAGATTGTAGACGTGACTTGATGACAAAATGAGTTTGATATGTTTCACCCACATGGTTCCTTTCCTTCATCTATAAATATGTATGACAGTCCAAATGTAGCCGGGACACAAAGGACCTAACATAAATAAATTCTTCATTGCATTATACTCGTGAAGCTCTTGAAAGGGAGACCTGACGTGATGTCCTTACTTCATTTATAAATAAAACTTTCACGACTGAAATTTTTTGTATTCAGAAGACCGCGCCTTTGGAATTTTATCAAAAATATGGACCGCTCACCGTTTAACTATTTTTCATTTAATTGATAAAAATCCTAAAGTAATAAAAGGAGCATGAATCGGTAGGCAAGATTGAAAACTACGGTATAATTATTATTTGCTACATGTTTTTGTTTCAATTATAAAAAAAATTGAAAATGAATTACTTTTATATCTTATGTTGGGAGCCTTTGTCTTTAAATTTGTCGACCAGCATTTCCTTTGTATGCGCCTTTTCACCAGCTACGCCGCAGTTTCTGTCGATAAATCGTCTGAATATGGCAAAGGGTTGTTTTTGAAAGAGAATTTAAATAAATAGCAACCCAACAAAGAATGACAAGATGAATGGAACGAGGTGCAGGAAGCGGACGCGTGTATATAGGTGAAAATAACGAAGGCAGTTTTGACTCCTTTGTCTGGTCTTAGCGGGGAAAATATCGCCGTAGGTTGCAGATCTTAATCTTTTTAATCATTTCTTCTCATTAGTGTGTAATGAGGGGGATGATGATATATTTAGATAAAATTTTGTAGCGTCTGGTAAAAAGGCCTCAGATTTATTACTGCTTCCGTTCTCTTTGCGCCGCTTCGAACGTGATTTCTTTTTTTCAGTCCTCCATAGAATATTTTAATTATTTCAGGCGCGGTTCTAACCGGATTCTTCACCATACGAAAACGTGCAAACCTTAATGAAAGAAATGGATACTAGACTGCATCGCTAATGGGTTTCATCGATTCGTTAATGAGGCCGACGTAACCGAACCGCTTTCTCTAAATTTAATGAAAGTAATAAAGTTTATTTGCGAAATATTAATTAAGTTTCCCATCTAACTTCATTACTTTATATTTCATTAATATCATACCAAGAAAATTATTAAAAATGTAGATAATTAAAAGAAATAATTTTTATTTAAGCTTGTAATATGTATTCCAATTGAATTTATTAAAAAATAAAAATCCTGAAAAAGTAATAGTAAAATTACTAATTACATAAGAGCAATACTAGTTACAAGAAGAAAGGAAACATTATTTCATTTATGGTTACAGATTCGTGTAATGGACTGACAGTCGATATTTCTCTTATCATTGTTTAGACAGAGGTGTAGATAAAAACCAATAACACTCTTAAATCCTGGTTTAAACGCAAAGTGTTTTAACGTACCACTGACCTTAGTAAAGTCATGACTTACTCAATAATGTTCATGTTTGTTCATTTCAGCCAGCCACTCCCTACATGTGAACACCCGATATCTTGATCTGTGACTCGAAACCTTCAGGAATTATACCACACGCGACCTGCACTAATTAGTGACTATTTTGATTTCTGAATACCGTTTTGATGCAGCTTTTCTATTCACATTGTAAATATTTAGAATTGGATCTCTGAGGGGCCTAATTTTAATATATCGTGCGTTCATTTAAATTTATCTTCAAAGTTGGCGTTGAAGAGTCTACCACTCGTGTAAAACGTAAGATTTCAACAGCCGATCCGTGCGTTCACAATCGACTCTTCAGAGCCTACTTTGACGATAAATTTAAATGAACGCACGATACTTGTACCATGAGAACGAAAAAAAAAAATTGAGTTGGCTGCGAACAAAAATTTTAGTTGGCAATTCGTTAAGATTTCAATTATCAGATGTCACTCTTAAAAGTTAGGTTAGCGATTTTGAGAACGTTGAAATCTTGATTTTCATAAAGGTGTGAATTATGTGTGACCTGTCGGTTGTAAAAAAAATTCCTCAGCTAGTAAGCACACCGCTTGTTTATAAATCGATCCAACGATCAATATTCAAAGAAGTTATGTTGTGGGGGCTCTTATTGTCAAGGGGTTTAAATTCATGCACAACAGACACACGATAGGGAAAAAAGTGCAAATCTTTTTAAGAATAATCCGAACTGTACCAAATGATAGGTTAGTTTCTTGGGCTAATCTCTGGATCGATTTATTTGGGGTCTCTGCAATTTTTTGTTCAACCTCTTCAATATTTTCAGCTGTTCTTTTTGTCGGTCGTCCACTTCCTTTTTTGCGCAGAATACTACATGTTTCCAAAAATATGTTTACACATTTGTAGACTTTCTGGGCAAGTTGTTGGTTAAGTGCCTTGAAAATCCGGAATCTTTTGTTGAAATTCCTCAAAAACTCGAGGTGTCGAATAGGACCATTCGCCGTTCTCAAGTCTTTCTCCATTTCTGCACAATGAAAATTTTTTGCTCTAAAGTGAACATATTTTATTGTAATAGCAAATTTTAATAGTCAATAACACTAGTTTACAAAATTTCACTTTTTTTCTGTTGCCGCAAATTTAATGGCTGAATATGAAAGCTTTTTAGGTTCTTTTTTTATATCTGCCGTCAGAATCTTATCAACAGCTCTAGTTTTTGTGATTTTTTCGAATATTACTTCACATAATGTTTCGGTATATTTTGATCACTGATCACTGTGTACGACTATTAACGGAAGTGCAGATGGAATGAGTTCTTCAAGAAGGTTTTGCTTCAACGATCCGCAACATTTCTGCTACATATGTGGCCAGTATAATTTGAAAAATCTAGGAAAATAATTTCTGATTTTGTCATAAGTGCTTACTTTTTGTACTTTGCCATGCCTCTGGATAAAAATAACAAGTCGTAGGCTCCTAATTGTGTATGTAAATCGTGTGTCGAATACTTAAGACTGTGGAACAGAGGTAAAAGAAATACCTTTAAATTTGGAATTCCAGCAATATCGAGAGAACCCAAAAATCATCTAGATGATTGTTATTTTTGCAGTTTCAATGTGAAGGGTATAAATAAAAAAATCGCCATAAATGGGAATATCCAAGTGCTCCTACGTCTGTAAAGGTTCCCACACAACATTCAGATGATGTTTCAGTTCCGCCGATTCCTTCACTGCTGACCAAATTTTGCAAACTTCAGTAGATGACGATTTTTCAGAAACAAGATCAGAAAACGATTCTAAATTTGACTATTCACCATCAACACCTCAACGATTTTCACAAAACGAGCTCGATGATTGTTAGGACTGTGACCCCTTTGTTTTGTGTTGGCTTGTTGCGATAGAATTGGACTGTTAGGACTGTAACCCCTTTGTTTTGTGTTGGGTTGTTGCGACAGAATTGGACGTTTTGTGGTAGACGTCTTTATTCTTGTCTTGTTGCGAGAGAAAAAATTACTATCACTTTTGTTGAGCGCCTTATTTGTCTCTTACTGGTTTTTAATCTAAATCTTCTATCTAAGTCTAAGTCTCGACTATTTACAAATTTTACATCTTATACACTACCTAGTTCTACGAAAAATGAAGGTGGGGGTGTAAGCACCCGCCCAGCACTTCGTGGGTACATTTGGATGTAACAGAAATGCAACAATGATCTCCCAAGAGATTTAAACCTCTCAAAACAAGTCTCTAAATCGTTAGCTTCACGATTGAAAGAGAAAAATCTGCTTGCACTAACAAAAGTAAGGGTTATTTGTAACTCAAAAACTAGAGCTGATAGAAAAAAACTAGAGGCATTTTCGGCAACAGCAGACAAAAATTACTCGGAAACGGCAAAAAAATCTAAGGCAACAGATACTGTGTAAACTAGTGTAATCGCACTATCCCACCTCCACCCGGCGGCACGGCAATTTTGCCGGAGTACATACACTATTACGGATATTACTATCAAGTAATAGTGCAGTGCTTATCAACATAATTACCGGCGTCTCGCCTCCGTATTTTGACTTTTTTGTGTATTATGTTCTGTGTCAATGTTAAGGAACTTCCTAACGATGTGACATGAGTATAATAATATACCTTTTTGAATTTCAACTACCAATGTGTTATCTAAATCCAGAATTTTTAAATTTTTAAAAAGAGATTGCGGTACTATTCCCGTTGCTGAAATTACAAGTGGTAAAATCGAAATTTTTTCTAAACACCAAAGATTTCTCATAGCAACGGAGAGCTCTAAATATTTATTAATTTTTGTGTTATATGTCTGTGTTATATTGTGTGAATTTGGAACAGCTATATCTAAAAGATATGCTTGCTTTTGTTGTTTATTTAAAATTATAATGTCTGGTCTGTTATGCTTAATATGAATGTCAGTTAAAATTGTTCTATCAAAATATAACTTGTAACTGTCATTTTCCAAACAACTTTCTGGTGTATAACTATAATGTGGTTGTGTATTCTTTAATAAATTGAATTTAACAGCTAAATTCATGTGTATAATTTTAGCGAATATATCGTGACGTTTTTTATATTAATAATGACGATTACTATTGTAATGACATTTGAATTAAATTTTTACGTGTTGCCAACTGAAACGTATTAATCACGGACGGCCATCTCGTTTTTTTTTATTTTTGGATCGCACGGTATAAACTTGCACACATACGTATACGTAAACTTTCGGAGTAATCTACAATTCAGTTTTAACTGAAATTTGAAGTGGTCTTTTGACACCAACATTTTATATATCGGGTGTTCATTTAAATGTCTTCTCAAAGTTGACGTTGAACAGTCGATTGTAAACGCACCACTAATCAGCACGCAAAGGTAATTCATTAGTAATTTTTCCCCCTATCTTCCTGTCTCTTCACTGGATCTAGTTTTTTCTACATCTCATGAGGATCTCTTTTGAATTTGTCATCCATGAGACAGAAAATATCCTCATGGTCAGTCCCTGCTTTTTATTGTCAAATTTGCACGATTCAAATCACTATCTAGGACCTCATAAACCAATTTCATTATGACGAGCTTACTGAAGATTTCTCCCAACAGGATGGGACAATGGTTCACACAGCTAATGAAACAATTAATTATATGGCAGAATTTTATGATGATGGAAAAGTCAGCAGGAACTTATTGACCCCCAGATCACCCGATCTTTGGAAGAGTTGCAAGCGTGGATTACTCACGAATGTAATCTAAAAACGTCACGAGTCTTAAAACATTTTTTCGATAACATGAAGAGAGGGATGGCTTTGTCCTTGTGGCATACAGGACGTCACTTTCAACAGTTTTTTTAGATATGTATATTTGAAACAAACGTTCATTCTTTTTTCAAAATATTTCTAACAACAAAATTCACAAGATGCAAGTTGGTTCGGAATTCAACAGTTATGAAAGTATCTTGCGACTATGCTGCAAATTTCTGCCGGTTTCTCTAAATAGAACCATATTGTGAGTAACTTGTTAGTTTATTTATCGAGTATGGCATGAGTAGCCCACGAGTGCTACAAAGAGCCCAATTTACACCACGAGTGCCATAAAGACCCCATTTTACACACGAACGAGTTGAATACAACGTTTTTCTGTTCGACGAGCCCCTTAAAGGCTCGAAATCGTTTAAAATCTTGAAAATTTGCTTGACGTTTCATTTTGACAAGTTGTTACATTTATCAAAATCCGTTCACACAGGTGAAAATTCTCAAATTCTGACAGTGCCTAACAAAAAAAGCATTTTTTCTACTTTGGTATCATCAGTGAGTCTTTGTGAAGCTAAAAGTAGTGTCACAATAGTATATTAAAAAACAAGTTTCATAAGACCAGTCTTACGAATTCAAGTTTAAAAAACCAGTGGCGTAGTCATGAGTTATTTTAAAGAATGAGTGCTTCATGGTTTTATAAAACGAGTTTTTTTACACTATTTTTTTGTAATTCGCCCTTTTTATGCCGTTTTTAAATATTTTTTTTTACTTTAGTCGATTTAGGGATTTTTGAGGCGGTTGGTAATGTCTTAATTTTAAAAATAAAAATTTGATTTAGTCGCCTCTTGTTTTATCCAAATTCTGTCACAAAACAGGAATTTGGAAGATAATCGTGCATCCCTGAAATACGTGAAATTGCAAAAAATACGGTCAAATTTTTCCACTGGACATTTCCTGTTCTTGACACATTTTGTAATTTAAACTGACATGCATGACAATATAATTCAGCATCAAGCTTTGCCAACCTAAAAATTTTCATAAAATGTTCCGTGAATTAATGGCTGTAATGACATCGCAGACGATGACGTCGCGTTCATTGATATGTCTATTAAAGAATCAAAATGGAGGCAAATTACAAAAAGGAACTTTTTGTGAAGCTGTTTTTATTTTTTTATACATATTACGTTGGTATTGCTGTAATAGCACGCTGGCCGGTATCCGGCATCTCTTGCGAGCTCCTGTTAACAATAACTTATGCCACACAAAAGTCCCTAGATTATTTCATAATTAGATTTTTGAGTTTTTATCAAATTAATGGGACCAAAGTAGAAAACATTGTATACTACACTCGTTTTATAAGACGCACTGTGACACTCGTTCTGTTGGAGCACTCCCCACTGCGTTCATCGTGCCCCAATCAACTCGTGTCACAATCAAGCGTCTTATAAAACTTGTATTATAATATACTATTGCAGAACGAGCATATTTGGGAAGCATTCTTTAAATTCTTGCAAGCAACGTTCGCCACGATAATTCCATTCTCAGTTTAAAAATGTCATTTTCTGAAGTACTGTATTGGTTTAATAAACGTTTTAGCAAATTAAATAATATAAACATTTTCACGATAAAAATTTGACAAGTGTGACATAAAATCGATAAAACTCTCTGCCAACACTATGGCCAAATTGATGAGAAATTTTTTATAGTCCCTGCATATTGACATGTAAATGGGCCTATCGCAAAACACCTAAATTATTTTAAAAAACAGAAACATTTAATAGCGTAGTTAGTTTCTCCAGATGTTCTGAAATGGTTATTAAAATGATTAGTAGACAAGTTTATTTTCAGTTATAAATCGCTTGTTAATGGCAGTTTTAATTAGTTAGCGATACAGTTTCTAGTTATTATTTTATCGATGAAACAATTATCTATTTAAAAATTTATTAAATACAATAGTAAGTACTGCTCTTGGTGCACCGGTAGTGTATAATCATCTATTGATCATTCAATACTGGATCCCTGTGGTTTATCTACCAATGCACAACTTGTTAACAACATGTAGTTAAATTATTATAGTCTATAATTTATTATCGCATACATATTTCCACATTAAATTCTACTCTTTATTTAGCTTCTTGAATTAAACTGTAAATTGAGTAGGTACTTCAAATTCTTTAGCTGTTTTTTCAAATTCTCGGCATGCCCTTGTTAATTATTTTGTATTTTCATTTATTTAGGATTTTTTTCTCTTTGTCGCAAAACCTAAAAATACGTAAATAATAATGAACATCATGGGTCGTCAATTTTTTATAACTCAAAATATCATAGTAAAAACCACTGCAGAACACTTCTACATTATTAAAATAAAAAGTATGTATAATGTGTATAAATAAATATAAAAATAAAACATTTATTTAAAAACTATTACAAAGTGTCTCTAAAAGAACGTACGAGTATATCAAGAGTCCTGTGGAATTCGAATATACTTGATTTTTGCCGCTCTGTAGCATATTGCTGTACCAATAGAAAAACAGAGGTTATGTTAGTCCAATAATGACAGGCTTTTAATAAAGACTGTTGTAAGATGAAAAGTAAGTAGAAGATAGAAAAACTGAATGAAATCACAAGCAAAACAACTAAGACGTCGAATTCACAACTGATACTAAGGCAAGGTTTAATAATTTGACATTTGACTCTTGACATCTGATTTGACGGATTTAACGACACAATAAAATTACAGCTCTCACAATTCCACAGGACTCTTGACGTACGACCTTTTATAGATAATTTGTACAAAGTACAGGTCATTAGCATAAATTCGAAAATAGAATTGTGAATTGAGCAGATGATTCACAAACTCACATCTAAATTGTAATGTTTTGATATAATGTAAGCCATTCTGTAGAAAGTAAGAAAAATTTAAAATATGTGTTTTTTCCATTAGCTAATTTAAAAAAGATTCTACGGACAACGTTATAATGTCCTTTTTACACATGACCTTTTTTTAAAGTGAACTAGATGACTCTGCAATTGTGTTACATGAAACTCACATGGGATCTGTGGGCTGGTTGATGTTAAAAAGGGTGGCTTTCACTTAACAGTCATCCTCACTGTATTGAATTTTTAGTCAAAATTAATTACAGTTTATTGGACGTAATATGAAACAAACAGCAATTTCAGTTTGTTTGGTAGAAAAAAGGGATGGCATTTTATTTTTACTATTTTCATATTCAGGAATACAAAAATAGGACAACATTGTTTCTAATTTGCAAAAGTAAGGTTGTTACTTTAAATGTTTATGATAATACTCAAAATTTTGTCCATCCAATATGGCAGAATGGCAAGCAATACAACGTTGATATAGCTACTTCAAAACAAGCAGACGCGGAAAATTTTTATTGGATCGTTCAGATAAGAGCGCCGAATATCACTATGATGCCATCTTTAATAAGAAAGTTATTGGCGATTACAAAATTTACACAGTTTTCTTTTTCTTTAACGATGCTTTAAGAATTTCATATTTTTAATTTCACCCTGAAACTTTCTGAGTTTACGACTTCTTAATCCCGGTCTTTATTTTTACTTTATTCACTAAAAAACTCGGTAAATTTTTGATTACAAAGTGTAGTTTATTACCGTTGTTTCTTCTTCCACGTTACGAAGTGCATATTTTTACTTAGTAATAACATATTTATCATGCAAAATTCTTGTCTTAATTTAAATGTTCATTTTCAGTAAACAGATTTTCAAATGTATTAAATAATAATCCCATATTTTATTCCTGCTTCAGCTTATTCATTATTAAGGATAAGCCAGAGGAGTTTCTATGATTAGGAAAATGTCAAGGTTGTTTATTGGCAGCGGAGTTCAAGATTCCCGATCAATTTTGTTTAAAGCAGTTTCAACACTTAAATTACGACTTATTTATTTATTGTTTTTGTTCGTAATTATACCTCAAGAAAATTGCTGGTACCTATTTGAAAGGAGCTTTCGAACGCAATTGAAATATTAAAAAGCAAATAATTTAAGGGTTTCTATCATTACACATTATTTTTGTCACGAAACGATAAACAATTTGATACCAACTGGAACACCTCCAAAACGTTCTCTGTCTCTTTGTAAAGAAAACAGTAAAAAAGCTTATAAAAAATTAATAAGCACCAAATTGGAGGTGGAATTATAGTAATTTATTTCCAATTTTCAGATTTCAGCATAATAGAGTAGGGGCCAAGCAGGAAAAAAAAATTAAACGATAACAGAAAAACGAATGCAGAATGTTTAATAATGATGCTACATACATAAAATAATTTGCTATTTCCGTGACATTTTATCGTTGGTGCTTAATAGATCGATTAATAAATCTAATCACTTTGTAGGATTATCTTGTAGGAAGGCGATAAATAATTTAGAGCAATATCGAAGAGGAGAGCGTGACCGTCCAGATGATTAAATAATGAACGTCCTTTCATTACTAAAGCAAACATGACACTCATCACAATTATGACATCTTACCGGTGATGAAAAATAAGGTGGAAATATGGCACAAACTTGCAACACTCATCATTTATAGAGGAACACTCACATTACTCTGTCATTAATCAGCAGCACTGAAAAAGTCCCCAACACAGCTAAAATTCCGCGAAAACTGAATTTTCAAGAAAGTGGAAAATTGTTCGTTTCCACTACTCGGAACACGTCACCGAACGCACGTGTTCTCTCGTCTGATGAGTGATGACGCGATGCTCCGACGTCGGCGTCCCGACGATGCAAACTAACGTCGAAAACTGAAACTTTGTCGACGCGCCACCACCGACCAAGAAACTGTGACATGCGCCACTTGATACCGTTTTCCTGCTATGTTTATATACTTTATTTAACTTAAATGAATGTTACTTGTAGGGGTATTTTTATAATGCAAATTCTCAAGTTAGAAATGGTGCCAAGATGTGAATTTATGACGTTACTTTCGGTGAAGAAAATATTCCGACAAGTTGCGGAAATTTTCCTGCGGTGAAAAATTAGAATAATTTCCGGTGGTAATTTGGAAAGATCGATTAATAAAAATGTATAAAGGTGGTAATTAGCAGAAATATAAACAAACGGAAAGCGATAAAGCTCTTATTTAATTGACACGATTGTCACAATTACTTTTTGTACTCAAAATAGGTATTTCTCGGTTGTCCTCGGAGTGCGGTAACAACGATTTCCCGCACGCCGTGCTTGTTACTTTGCAGCGGAAACTAAGGGAAATTGTATGGTAAGGTTGGTATTTAATGACGTAGACAGACGGAAACGTTAATTCACTTTAAATAAAATGGACGTAAAGTTTCTCTTCCCGCATACGTTAGGTAAATAACTATTTCCTAACTAATCTGCAAAGTCATACTTTATTGGTGTTTTATTTTTCTTTTACATTGAATAAACGATTGCAGCTAGCAGGACAGGAAGAGGTCGCTGAAGAAACAGAAGTTAGTATACACAGTTTAGCTTGTAATCTCTTTCTCTGCGTTTTGATAAGTCAAATACTAAACTCTGAATTTTTAGATTTTAGCAAAGGGGAGATTTTCGCGGCAAGAAGAAATAACATCAATACATAGTGACCGTCTTGCGACCATAAACTGGATGTGGAGCCTCTCGTATAAACTGAAACAAGTTCGGGCAAGTTTCAGCCGCAAGATCCGGTATAAAATATTACATGAGGGCGTTAAAGGATGTCAACTTCTTTAAAATTTACGAAAAGATCGATACTCGCAACACATGCAAACCTTCAGAAGCGTACCGAAAACGAAATACAAATCTCATTAATTTGTTACAGCTACAATTCCGACTGTTGCTCCGTACAAGGAGGAATATTATTGGGCAGACTGAATGAAGAGCAATCATGACTATATTGGGACAAGATACTGACTCTCATGGGGGCAACTTCCACTGTTGAAGTATTTGTTACAATTTTTCAACGAAACTTTTTAAAATTGGTTGCAAACAAACCTTGATCGAAAGTTTCCAGACTAACCGTAAGTTTTTGGGAAATAAATAAAAGTTAACATATTGAAAGCTGAGCTAAGCTGCCAACGTTTTGCTGGGGTTGGCCGTATGCCGTGACGAATGACTATTATTACAAAAATTTTATAAATGGCCTATTTATAGAGTCGAGACGCATAATGTTAGTACGACTAGAGCGGACTGTAAATTTTATTCTTTCATATTAAAATTTATTAAAGAAAACAATTTTACTACCTCAACTGTAGATTTTTATAAATCTTTTTTTATAAAGTGAAACAAATTTTTATTTTATTTTCATTTTGACTTAAGATTCACTTTACGAGTCTAGAGCCAGATATCGGGTGTTCATAAATTTCTCCTCAAAGTTGACGTTGAAGAGTCGATTGTGAACGGACCACTCGTCAGTCTGCAGAGTAAAAACACAAACAACGCAAAAAGTGAGGTTAGATTTAAACAGCTGACCGTGATCTGTAATCCGTGGTGGGTTCACAATCGACTCTTCAACACCTACTTAACGTAAGAGCAACGACTCATACATTAAGACTAGATGTTACTAGACCTTTTACAAAAAGAATCACAAAGAAATCGAGAATGTAAAAGTCATGGATGAGTTCGACTTTCTGGTCGAAAATTATTTGCATGTAAATTAATTTTGTCTGAGAAAATTACAGTCGTTTCAAATATGTCCAACATGCTGTTTCCCTCTTTTATCCTGAAAAACAAAAAGACGCGCTATAGTATCGAATTGTCCCATTAGCGAAGACGTGCTCGCAATGACTTATGGTATCTTGTTTCCGATATATTCTCTTTGACACTGTAGACTTCACCATTCCTCTGTTAAGACAAAAAAGAAAATTCGGTAAAAAGTAAGGAAACCCGACGCATACCGATCGATGCTCGTTCCAACACCGAACGAATTCAAATTAAAGTTTCCATAAACAGTGCAAAAATTCGTTATCCGATCGGTCGCTCCTGGTGTATTCTTCTTCCTTGGTAACTTTATTTTGATGCATGTCTGACACGAGGCCGTTTGTTTCTTTCAATCCACTCATTTCTCTCTGCCAACGTTACAGAGGCACCTGTACGAGTTATTCACTCACGATGTGTTTTCTACGAGATCCTGGTAATACATTTTTACATTCAAAGGAAAAGTCGGCAGCGGAAACCCCCTAACGGGATTGTATTTGCACAAAAATAGACATTCGTCACAGCAACGATGAATTTATAGATATGGTGTGTGTTACGCTGTCTTCTCCTCTAATAAAAATATTCACTGCAAGATCTAAAATGAGACAACCGTAGAAGCCATTTTCAAACATGCCTACCAATTTACGCAAAATTAGCAATACTTAGACCACAGAACTTAGACATTACTGACGATTTGTCCTAATGAATAGATAGGATAGTAATTTGTGAAAGAAATAACAAAAATTAGACAACAAACAGAAAAATAATAAACAGAAAGAAATCTCTATCTAACATGCTTGCCTTGATCAATGTTGTCCTGTCATATGTTATTTCAAAATGTCTAGATCTGCAGTCAAAGAATATTTATATTTCCTAAAGAACGAGGTAAACAACTCAATCTTATCATAGACATGTTCTGCAGCTGTACCACTGGAAGTGTCTCAGATGATCAGGCAAATTATGGAAGGGCTGTGTGAAATAACACACCTACAGTGCAACAGAAATAGATCCATTAATTTCCCCTAAAGTAGACAAGTTATATCGCTTGTTCATTTAAATTTCTCCTCAAAGTTGGCGTTGAAGAGTCGATTATGAACGCACCGGCACCACTGCCTAATCTGCAGAATAAAAATACAAACAACACAAAAAGTGAGGTTAGATTGAAACAGCTGATCCGTAATCTGTGGTGCGTTTATCAACGCCAACTTTGAGGAACAATTTAAATGAACACCAATACAGGTTATTCTCTAAGATGACGAGCCTGACCAGGTAAGAATGCAACCCAAAATACACTCGCAATTGGTATTTAAAAATTAAATCAGGAATCCAAGTAGGTATTCTGTTAGTCTGAAAAGTAGGTATATCTGTCATTGCATTTTTAGTATTTGAAAATGTTTTCGAACGATGACAAAACCGACATGATCCTACTTATTCATTACTTTTGCGATTTTAATTGCTTATTATTGTTATTAAATCATTCTTTGTTGAGAGAGGTATTTTTCTGTCAGAAATAGTGGTTCATTAGCCTGACGTTCATTAGCTATCTATGTTTTATGTACTATGGCGAGCACAGAATTTCGGGCAGCAATTTACATGTCATTTAAAAAAACCCAATGTAGTCTAAGCTTTATTGTCATAAATGTCATAATAATTAATTTTGACGAAACTTCAAAATAAACTGTCACAATTATGTACAATTATTTTACATTTTAGTTATTGATTTCCAAAGTTTAATAAAAAAGACGGTTTAGTTCTCAGAAAATCACATCTAAGCACTTGCAGCTTTTCAGAATTGATGAATGCAATTTGCAAAATGATATGAGACAATAGTTGATATTAAAATGAAGTCTAGCACCTAAAGCCTATTTCACATTTTATATCAGTCAAATTTCAAGTCTGTCCGAAATTCCGTGCTCCCAATAATACATTCTGATAATGTGATAGGGATCGAGATAGCTTTATAAATTGTAATTTGGGTTGCATTTTTACCTGGTCAGGTCAGGTCAGGTCATCTTACGTGGATAACCCTGTATATACAGCTTTAATTTTTACGTAGCGACAGCTAGTTGCTAGTAATTAAGTTAAAAATCATGCTGTGCTTGAGTATTTAAGTAGCAATTTAGTATTTTGTAGTTGCATAAAATGAGGCAGTGGCAACTTAAGCATTATTTTCTTAATAATTTTTGATAAAAAATGTAACCTTGTAACTTAAATATATAATTTCTTGTTGGGAATAACGTTATCGTGTGTAAATAATAGCAGTTTTTCCAGTGCCACTGAAAAATGAACGGTAAATTTGAATACTGCGATAAGTCTGAGCGGTGAGCTGAGAACGACGTGTAGTTGAAAATAACATGCTATAATATATTTTCTAAATCGGACATTATGTAGGAGAAATTTAAAATTCTAACACATCGCCACCTAGCGAAAAATATTACACGGTGTACAAACACTTAAAGATATCAAATTACTGCTGTACCTCAGACAGTAAGAAAATTTATACGAAATCGATAATTCACTCCTTAAATAAACATAACAATCGTGCTGGTTGTGTTATTAGGATTAATTAAAAACGCAGAACAAAGCGTGAAGGAGGAAGCTTCGTACACGTTTTGAAAGGATGCTTTTTGAAAAGTTACAAGTATTGAACAATGCACAATATTAAAAACGTTGCAAAAAGCGTATGCGAATAAATAGAACAACCGAAAAATTTCACTTCCTGAACAAATTTGCCAGAACTAAAAGGGGGGCGCCTGTGTCTTTCCGTCTGAATGTAATGTAATAATTTTAAAATTATAGCCTGGGTTTGCAATTTCAAGCATTTTTCATACATGGATGGAACCTGGGATGCAGGATGGAAAATAGAAACTGCAAACAATGACGACTTTATCCAGATCAAAGCGTTAAAATTGCAGTTGTGTTAATGGCATAAACTTCTCGTGCTTCAAAAGATATGTTACAGTTGGTCGCTATCTTTCTTAATTTTAAAAATATAAAATACGAGAGATATGGGTATTATATTTTGACCCATCAGACAGAGAACAGAAATATGTAATGATGTTGCAAAAAATGATGTATGCACGTGTGGATAAAACACTCTTTTAATGGCCGCGCTCGTGCATGTAAACTTCCCACTCGAGATTTATACGTTCTCGGCACCTGAGATCAGCATTTAAGTAGAGTGTGCAGCAACGAAAATTGGTCAATTCTCTCTAGGCATCTAGAAACACAAAAATATTTTAAAATAAAATGAAAAAGAAAGGATAAAATAACATGTATTTCTAAAGATCTGACTCGAGCAAGAGAGAAAATTCTCGGTTGTGCAAAACGGAATTTTTTTGTTGTGACGAGCCAAAGTTCACGAAAGTAAACTGCAGTAGTTAGTCTGACAACAGTTTCATTCCTGAAAGCAACAGTAAATAATTTTACGCAAGACCTTCCATTAATAATGTACTTCAGAATGTTAGTCTATTCTGAGTAGCTCTGCAGATTATTATTTATTGATGAAGTATGAATATGGGTTTGTTGACGGAACAATAGCCAAAATGTGGGTTACACCGAACGGTTCGATAATTGAGTTCGTACCGTGATGAAAATGATTACCACAGAATTAGCAGCATAATTTTAGTCATTATTAAGATTATAATCGTTTCATATACAACACAATTACTTTAATTATGAAAACCATTAGACGTTACACAATAGTTGAAAAGCATTTACTGTTGTATTGCTAGAAAACAAAGGCTTTTGTGCAGACGGGCAAACAGCAGCACAATTTGCTAAATTAATTTAAAAAATTATCCCGACTCGATCTTGCCAACACATAACACATTTTGCCCTTCTCGAACTAGTCCAACATCTTGAAAATGATTTAAGCTCACATAAATCTGGTTTAGGAGCTATTCAAAAGCACATAAAAATCTGCATAACCTCGTCCATTCATCAGACTGCAGGTTTTATCACTAGTGAAGTTCTCGTGTCCTAAATTTCATTGCAATGGACATTAAAAATAATCGATATCACTACTGTGCTAAACTATTTACCGATATTCAATTTTCCTCCATGTAACTATTAATCAAAAACCCTAATTTAATATTACTTGGCTTAAAATACATATACTTAGGAACACATTAACCAAAACTTTACCCAACTTTACTTCTTAATTTAAAGTGATTGGGTTTTCTGTTTCATGCGATCTTGTGTAAAAATACCTGTGTGAAGGTTCTGTAACTTAAAACTTGACACTGAGTTATTTGTTTTAATTAGAAAAACCACAAGGGTTACAATAATTTACATCTGGCTTCATTGTTTGCGGCACGCAATATAGTTTCTTTGATTGTTAATTTATTGTCCGAAAATTATTTCAACGTCCTCGGCATTAATTTTCGTTTAAGTAAAATGTAAATTTATTAATCTAAATATATTTGCGACCATTTCTAACAAATTGTTTAAAAAAATTATTAAATATGTATTACCAAAAATATCGGGTGTTCATTTAAATTTATTAAATTTAAATGAACACCCGATACTTTTGCTCCCTAAAACACATACAGGCTAATTGAAGAGGAATAATGAGCCTGCCCAAATTCTCGATGCAACCAACATTACAATTTCGCAACTTGCTGTGCGAAACGTTTTACAATTAGATATCTTTTGCGTGCCATTTTCTTTGAGGGTCGTATTCAAGGAAAAGTTACTTCAGACTGCAGTAATAATATCAAACATTTCTGCTATGCCTCCTCAACTGTCAGAGATCATAATTCGCAGTAAATCTCCGACGTAAGATTATGAAATATTTATCTGAACAATGGACTAAAGTTGGAATCGAAAAAGTTTGTGGTGGATGTAATTGTGGGGGAAAACTAGTTATTGAAAAACCATTCAGTAAGATAACAGTCATATAGAGTCGACATCAGCTAAAAGGATACTCGTGTCATTGCATTATCTATTTACCACGTCTATATAATATCGATCAAAGAAAAAAGGAGAAAGTGGAGAATTAGTACTTAGTTATTCATGACGGGGCAGCAAAAATCTCTAAAATTTGCAATAATATTGTAATTTAATTTAATGATGTATAGCGTGCATGAAATCAACCAACTTTTTGAATGGGTAATAACAAGCTGAGTAATTGCAGTGGCAATAAATCTTCCTTAAACGATTGCAAAATGCAGTTTTACACTTAAGAGGCATATCAAGGAAAACGATTATTTTACTTGAGTTTGCGACAGAAAAAACTTGCCCATATTTAAATAATACATTGTTGTGGTAACGAAAGCAATTTTTATCACGATTATCGATCTTGCTTTATTAATTACACATTTTTTCACAATGTCATTTAATAAAAGGCTTTTTTAGGCACCCTTAACGAAAAAGGTAATTTTACGTACTCCCAAGCGGACGAAAAGTAACTCTTTTTCGGACGCTAAATTTAATTTTGCCCGAAAAAGTGTAGTATCGTTTATTTCTGGTGCTATTTGATGCATAATAAGAAAAAGAACGTTCACATAATCGTTGGCAACAACGTGATGAAGAAATGTCTAATACAACAGTGAAATTCATAACTAATAATGTCCAATACGCCGCCGGACATCGCAGATGATAATCGCAAAATTGTCCTGTCACAATAAATTATGTAAATAAGTAGGTAATTGTATTGCAAATAGTAAATTTCTCGTTTTGTTGGCAAGCTGATCAAAAATACTATTAAAAAATTGTTAATATGTATTAATAAATTTATCTATTTGAAAAAAGTAGATACAAAATAAATTTGTAATTTTTCCAATGATGTTTTTTTGCTTTGTAGTTCGTGCGGATGCCTAAAAAAATTAATGTGCACCTCTCTCAAAAAGTGCCTTTTGGTCCTCGCCTGTTTTTAAGCCTCGGCTGCGCCTCGGTTAGAAAACCCAGACTCGGACGAAAAAGATGCACCTTCTGGCCTTGATACACAAAAATAATATTAAACGGCAACGGCCGCGAAATTGGATTTTGCGGCCTGTTTTAGGTACGCGAAGTGCTCGTTTCGCGTATGGTAGCACAAAACTTATATTTTTTATACGATTGTTACATTACTTTTGTTACACTGTGATAGTATTGTTTGAACTTCCTTCAAGATGGCCGTTACCATGAGAGATATTCTAAATTTAAGCTCTGGAAACTAACCTAAAATTGGATGTAGGCAGATATGCTATTGCACAAAAGGTGACCCGTTTAATATTGTGTTAACATTGGACCTGGGGAAAGACCGTCATACATATTCAATTCATTGACGGTGGATGCCCTCCCTTCATATAAGCTTTTCAATATGCCACATGTATCGACGAGAAATTTGATTAAGATGTCGGTGGCTTGGAAAGGTAAACGACAGATGACGCCAACGAAGCAGCATCCTATCAGAAATACTAACACGAAGAGAAAATACGGATTGTCGATAAACTTGCAACCATTTAAAATTGCTACAATAATGTTTAACATTTTGAAAGCTAATGCTTGTATTGAATTAATTTATTAGTAATTAGTATTCCTGTTGCGTACTTTTGAGTGACATATTTATATGTTTTTAAGTTGACAGCTTAATAGACCTATTATATTGTCAGTAGACGTATAATAATTATAATAACCCCTCGTTTGTAAAAATAAGGTTTAACTGTGTTTACCACAAGAAATTGCATGTCGAACCATGCCGATCACGTGATCCGCTCGCTTGGTTCGTTCACGCCACCACTCGAAAGCTTATAAATTTTAAAATTATGTAAAACTGTGAAGGCAACCGATTAAAAACTAACAAACTGTTTATTGCTTGAGTACATAAAAATCATTATAAATCTATAAAACCCCACAAGGAAAAGTGCAAACACACCCTTAGAGAAACTTGTTAAATATTAAACAGGTGGAAAGTGATTACTTACACTTTTTCTTTTTTGTAACTTTCGGACCAGCAGCTGCTACTCTTTCAGGTAAATAGAAAGTTTCTTGTACAATAACTTGCCGGCCGTGTGACGACCCCTCAACTTTCAGCAAAGCTTCTACAATTACTTGGAATATTTTCTTTTAGTGAAGTTGCGAAATATTTCATCAAAGCAATAACCGGATCAAAGACAATGCATTTGCTTGTTAGGCGTCGGTCTTTAGTCTTATAAAATTTAATATTGTGAAAAGCTGAATTTCTCGAATTTTGTGACAATTGATTATTGTATTTGTCAAAGTGACTAAGGTCTCGAAAGTTAGAGAATTTGGAAGATAGAAATTGTAAAGAAGCGCTACTTTCATCGAGATTCTTCCACTTGACAAATGTTTTGGTACTTAGATTTGTTTAAACCAAAGCGGATCATAAAGCAAAGGAATTAAAACATAAATATTGTTATAATAAATGTACCTGACATAAAATACTAACATGATAAAAAAATAATCTTATGTTTATTTAAATGATATTTAACATATTTATTTTATTATTTTCTATTTATTTCTATTTTTTACTTTGTTTGTATGTTCCATTCCTTCAACCTAAGATACGGTTGGCTTCAAAAAAAAAAACGGGAAATGTCAGAAAAAGTTCTGTCAGATTTTATTAAATTTCTATAGTTTGAAACGACCTTTTAGAATTTAGGTTAAAAAACTGCACTTATGTGTCAGAAATACTACTGTTAAACAGACACAAATTGACATAAATTGACAAATTAAATTTCCAATTCACTTTAGGTCAAATTTCATTTCCCGATTTTTTCGAAGGAAACTGTATATTTTGAGTAAAATATTTTTTAACTTGTATTTATTCCACAGTATCGAATTTTGGAACAATAAAATATAAACAAAGAACGCCCAAGTGTTATTTACCTGTTGAGCACGAATATTTAAAATCTGGTACTATTGAGAGCAAAAAAAAGTGGGACATCAACATCACTGTCTTGACTTTTATTGTGAAATGACCCTTATCTGTTTCTAACCCTACTTTGATTGACGTTGTCATTAAGTATTGTAGGTTGTAGGGATTGAGTAAGCACGTAGTGAATATTTATTTAATGCAATCCCAATCAAAATCTACCTTTATCAAAAGAAGAGGGCATTTGAAATAGGAAAATAGAGTATAAAATAAATTTTTTAACTGTCAGCTAGAATAATGTCAAATTTCTATGACAATAATCAAAGGCAAAATGACGATAAAGCTTGAACTACATCGAATTTTTCAAAACTGACAGAAATATAGTACTTACTGGAAAAAACACGTTTAAATCTGATATATGGCGTATAGTACGGTGCGATCAATTAAAAAATAAATCGAGTTGGCGTGTTACCTATGGCAACCCATGCTATAGCATAGGCTCCAAAGCAAACTCGATTTATTTTTTAAATGATCGCTCGGTAATATAGTTTTACTGAAAGAGAAGAGAGTACATAGGATGTACAAAGAACAAACACAAGTTCTGTAAGAAAGACCAACCAAGGTACAGTAACCTAACAATAATAATTTAATGCGAGAGGAAGATACTTTTAACAATTTTCTTATTGTTATCTTTTTATCTAATTATTTTCCTCCACCACCCGGCGGCACGGCAATTTTGCCGGAGTACATACACTATTACGGATAATACTATCAAGTAATAGTGCAGTGCTTATCAACATAATTACCGGCGTCTCGCCTCCACATTTTGACTTTGTTGTGTTTTATCATCTTCTGTGTCAATGTTAAGGAACTTCCTCACGATATACGAGGGTCGATCCCTATGCTCCACCCCTGACCTATTTAGAGGGTACCAATAGAAAACATTTTTTGGCATTTTGACAGCAGTCATCTTTCAATTTTCTATGCAAAAATTCAGCTTTGTATCTCCTATCGTTTTCATTCAGTTCCTTCTTTTGTGTAAGTGTTTCGGACTATCCGCCGAAAACGTAGTCGGGTGGTGATTTCTGAGCATCTTTTAGATATGTTTCGGAAAGGTAAGAAATCTTTTATGGATAGATATGTAACAATCGATGAAACATGGATTCATGACTATGATCCAGAAACAAAAGTTAAAGTAAAAAGTGGTGACATTCCGGTTCTTCTCCGCCGCGAAAATTTAAGGCTCTTCCTTCTTCAGGAAAAGTTTTGATGTCCTTAATTTTGGATGCAGAAGAAAAAATCCTGACAGATTATCTTCAAAAGGGAGCCAGAATAACAGAAATTTATTATGCGTCGTTAATAAAGTCCATTCAAAAATCAAAAAACCACCAACGTCGCATTTTCCTCGATAATTACTATCGGCAACCCTGTCTAGTGTAAAATTTGGTGAGACTTGTAATTTTGAGGTTAAATGTTTATTAAGTGTCTTGTTTTTTTGGGCATGTTTAAGGAAAAATAATAAGAATCAATAAATAAATGAAACGTGCTGCTAATAAAAACAATATGAACGAAATTCAAAGCAATTGAATTTTATTTTGAATCAAATAAATGTCATAATTTATAGTCACCAACATAGTACGAAAAAAGGGTTTTTTAAATTTTACCAACCTAAAGCAACAGGTGGTGGTTTTTTGATTTTTGAATGGACTTTAGATAAATTGCGAGATGCAATTAAAGAAAAACGGCGAGGCAAATTGAAACGAGGTGTGCTTTTTCACCAGAACAACGCAACGCTCCGAGTGTTGCAGGGGCTGCTTTTCCCGAGGCTGACGTCGAATTAGTAGAACATCCCCCAATTTTCCTGATTTGACCTCTAGTGACTTTAGACTTGACGCAAAGCTAAAAAAAAAACACCTGGAATTTTTTTTCTTTGATAAGAATGAAGTAATGACGGCGGTAAACGTGTAGTTTGCAGAAGTCGGACATTCTTTTTTCCAGGAGGCTATAGAACTGTTGGAGCACCGATGGAACATGTGTATCAAACTTAAGGGAAACTATGTTAAAAAATATATTTTTTGTTTTGTTGAATTATTTTTAAAAGTGGGTCAGGGGTGGAGCATAGGGATCACCCCTCGTATATCTAATAATTATTATGAAAAATCGTTTTTCAATATTTTTTTGTTCGACACTGTCAGAATTTGAGAATTTTCTCCTGTGTGAACGGATTTTTATAAATTTGACAACTTGTCAAAACGAAACGTCAAGCTAATTTTAAAGATTTTTAGCGATTTGGAGCCTTTAAGAGGCTCGTCGAACAAAAAAACGTTGTATTCAACTCGTCAAAAAGTCAAAATTACACACGAACTCGTTAAATAAATAACTATTTGTGTATCTGTATTATAATATAAACATCATAACGAATTTTATAGTACATATTTCATCGCTGGAATAAATGTTATAAGCTGCTTTACTACTTTAAAAGCCATTCCATATTGTTGTGTAAGTAAGATTGTTACTTTCTTTGGCAATAAAGTCTAAAACTTCACAAGACGAATGTAGTGTTTGAATAACTTTTTGTAAGGGATTAATAAGGCAAACTTATTTGTTATGATGAAGAAAGTTTTCCCAGTCTAAAATAATAAAATAAAATATCATTTAACCTAACTTGAAAAATACAGTGAAATACAGGTGTCCCAGAACTGGCGAATCAAATTTAAAGGGCATATTCCTTAGTTGTAATGGAGGTGAAAAACGTTAAGAAAAATATTCAGGGTGCAATAACTTCTTAGTTATTAATTTTTCAAATTGAGCAATAGTGTTCGAGCAGTTTTCACCAGAAAACTGAGTTCTTTCCTTCAGCTATTAAGTCAAGTGTAATACCCATGAATAATAAAAATTAGGACTACTAGAATTATGTTGCTAAGCAATTGAAAGTGTTCGTTGAATTACTTGAAATTGAACAGCGGCCTTCTGATTGGTCAATTTTAATTGTTGATTACAAAAAATCTGCTAGAACTAATACAGGTCATTAAAAAATTAATTATTGTAGTCCAAGTTTGCGTAACAACTGAATGTAACATTTATGGGTGCCGCTTCATATGTAAATGATCAAAATTACGTGAATAGGTGAATGCACGCTGTTCACACACAGTAGTTAAATTGGTTGAAAAACCACTCAATATTTGTAGATTCAATCGTTAATTAAAAAAAATTAATTAAACGCTCACTATCGCACTCGTCACCTAAAAATAACAGTGACAATGACAAAAATTGACAGTTGACATGAAAAATGTCACACTACAATTATGTTTTTCTACTTTGGTACAGTTGGTTGCAAAAAAAAAAACGGGAAACGAAAATTTTCCTATGTAAATTTGGTTTTGTCCATTGGTCAATTAATTGTCTACTTGACAATACCTATCAAATAATTTTTAAAAATGTCTTTGAATTTTGACGTTTAATTCTAACCTATCTCTCGTAAGGTTTCACACTATGGAAACATTGAAATTTTATTCTGACAGTTGGAACCAACTCTTATCATAAGTGAGTTTTTGTGAAACCAAAAGTAGTGTCACAAAGGAAGTTTTTGTGAAATTGTTTTTTTTTAATACGTATTAGGTATGTAATAGCATCCTGGTCGGCGTCCGGCATCTCTAGCGAGCTCCTGTTAACAATTAAAACGTTTGAAATTTGACATAAACTTCACAGAAATGGCACCATAACTCATGCCACACAAAAGTCCCTAGATTATTTCATAATTAGATTTTGAGTTTTTATGAAACTAATGCGACCAAAGTAGAAAAAATTGTATGCTACACTCGTTTTATAAGACGCACTATGACACTCGTTCACAATCAAGCGTTTTATAATAATACTATTGTGTGAAGCGGCAAAAATTACATAATATGGGCACATAGCTTGCTTCGACTACAATCATTTAAAATGACCCTCCTCATATAATTGTACTGATGAATCAGTTTATTTGTCATTTGTCAAGAACAAAAGTGTTTTTAACGCTCGGAAACTTCTTATTACATGCAATAAAAGAATTTTCTTATATTGAGAATCGTGGATTTTAAAGTTTTGTACTCCAAAGGATTACAAATATTAATTTAGACTACAGGGCACTACAGATTGTCCTTTATTTTTCGCATTACATCAAAAAGGTAACCGTTCTTTTGAGAAATTAGAAAATTTAGAAGCTCTACAAATGTGTTTCAAAGTAATAAGAAAACGATTATCTAGCGGAGTAACGTTTAAGCTAACTTCAATAATTACATAAAAAGTTTACACTTACTAACACCATCACAAATACGTCATTCTTCTTGAAAAATTTATAAAGCGCACAGGAAATGAAATGATTCCAAAAAGTATTATACAATAATGTTTACGGGTTGTTTCTATTCAGCAACACATTTCTACAGAAGGTACATTATTCAGATTGGAGTGTATCTTACTTGTCCAGACAGTATAGAAATCTTGAGGCAACGAATTATTAACGCTTCTAGACTCTAATACTTTATTGAACATAACACTGTCAGTTGCAAGAAAACATCAGCTTTGCATAGACCAAAATCTTGCAAATTGCTCAACATAAATAATTCAGGGTTATAAACGTAAGATGAGCCTGACCAGGTAAAAATGCAACCCAAAATACACTTTACAAAGCATTCATTGTGTTTTGATATTTAAAAATTAAATCAGGAATCCAAGTAGGTATTTTATTAATTTTCTGTCAGAATTTGACATTCATTAGGCTGACGTTAAAAGCTGTGTATGTTTTATGTGCATTATGATAATGCCGGATAATATAATAGGAATTTTGGGTTGCATTTTTACCCTCGTCATCTTACGTGAATAACCCTGTATGTACAAAGTGTCTATAAAAGAACATAGGTATATCAAGAGTCCTATGTAATTGTGGGGCTCTATAATTTTACTGTGTCGAACTATGTCCACCTGTTGAAGCCGTGTAAATCAGATGTCAACAGTCAAATGTCAAATTATTAAATCTTAGCGTCAGTTGTGAGTTCGACGTCTTTATTAAAAACCTGTCATTAATGAATTTACATGACCGCTATTTGGTACCACAATATGCTACATATGTGAATTCCACAGGAGTGTGAACATATTACGTTCTTTTATAGACACAGTGTTTGCATTGTGATTAAATTAAATTAAATTAAATAATACATAATTGTTGAGCCCTTTGAACGCTTTTCTTGAAAATTTTCTCATTCAATACTCTCTTTTACATCACTATAAATAGAATAAAAAATCTCGCTACGCTCGTGAGTCAAACTTTGAATTCGAGTGGAAAAAAGAACCACTTTCCCCTCTAGTTTGACAAATAACTGTTACACTTCTATCAATCAATTTACAAATTGACTTTTACTTTTTATGAACTGATGTGCCACATATTTCATGTAGGTAAATGAGAATGAAATTTTCCACAAAAAATGTACAAATCTTAAATTTAATCTAAAATTTACAAGACGTTCAATTTTCGTGGACGACTTATTGCATAAAATCACTTCTTACTGAATATTTGCACCTACCTACTCTTAAATTGAAAGCTTAGTGCATGTTTCATGCAATAATCACATGGCTTGTTTACATATATTCAAATAGACGACATGTTTATATTATTTCACAGCTGATAAGAATGATTTGTGTGTTTGCACCCAGATTCCCTATGCTTTGTAATTGATGCAATTCGTGTTCAGTTGGCATTAATCAGCTAGCCATAAAATGTTTTCATTAGACGTCGTTTCTGTAAAAAGCTTAATTGGACTGTAATACGGTTCATTATGGATATGTGCGTCGCATTGTGCCGCCCTCTTCAATTTTTCACATGTTGATTCTGTAGGTTGTTTTTTGCGGGTAGGGCCTGAAGGAAATTACTATTTCTCATGTTTCTGCCTTGAGTGTTTTTATTTGTGTAGCATTTTTTCTGAAGCGCAATTTTATTTTATAAGTTAACCTTGTCAAGAGGAAACGAGCCGACGTAAGCTATGATTAGTTCACAAGCTCATAAGGTGAAAGTATGTTATTTTTTTCGCAACAAAGAATCACATTCTTAGATGCTTTTTAGAAACGTCAACAACATATTGCAGATAAAATTTAATTTATAAATGATTCAATTGCAATAGGAATCTGCTTGATGTCATTTGGGTAATCACATACACGACACTTAGTCTGAGTAATTATGCAAAATGTTTATAATCCACATCTGCAATAATTATAAATTGATTGAAGCCATAAATCTGAATAAGTATGAGTGCTAATGTTGTAGTATATCGGTGCCCCTCTAAATTATTTAATTCTTCTATCTATTATTACCTTCAGCCACAATTTCATTATATGTATTTAGAGTTGGTTATGATTTTTTTATTTTTCACAAACACTCCGAAGCTTCTGTAACTTGTTCGTACCAACTTCCTGTGGTGCTTTCTCGTTTAAAATTGTTAGCTGACACAAAGCAAATAGTCTTCAACAAGGCATTTCCTGTATAATAACGAAAACAGAAATTGTTACTGAAATAGTTTTATAGTTATTTTCGCGTCAAGTTGCTCAGCAAACAATATAAATTACACGTCGGGTGCGTCGTCCCGGAACCCGGAACAATGGTTAAAACAATATTATCGTCTCGTGTTTGGAAATACGAGCAGTGGTTCACCTCATTACATGATAATTACCCACCAGCTGCTTTGGTCAGCGTGTCGCACTGCATCCATTCGACCCCGTAATGCTGTTTACAACGGAATCCTGACACCGGAAGCGTCATTTCACCATCACTCCAATAGAGGATGTTGATGTGAGAGTTGGCCTGGCAAAAATTTCATCGTTATGCTTTTATAAAATTCGCCGAAATATTAGCCAACCAAATATTAACGATAATGCCAGGAGCTGAAATTTAATTTTTATGTTCATATCAGTCGGAAAACAAAAACAAAATGTAACTTTAACATGACAGTCGCAAAAATGTGAATATACGCCGTGGGCAAATGATACGCAAAACATTAAAACAGAATATAGTTGCTGGGTGATTATTACCACCAAACATTAACTAGGGATGTACATAGTTGTAAAAAATATTATAGCAAGACATGTTGCACCAAAAATGCATGTAATATTAATGTTAATTGTCAAAATATAAAAAAAACAGGAAGTCTAATTTGAACAAAAGTAAAATTTGCAAATTGAAGATAAGATACAGGGTTATTCACGAGGAGGGTATTTCTGAACTTCTTTTTGCCGCAACCCATTATACACACTGCAACAATATCTTGATTTCAAATTTTGAAAATAATTATAACTGAATCCACGATGGCTCTTAGTCCTGTCTTTTTGACGTTAAACAAAAAATCTTTGTCAATTCGAAAAATTTGTTTTTACAATAACGACGAAAAGACTGACATGCTCCCCATTTATGGAGTGTGGAAAGAATTCTATCACCGCTGCGGATGTTTAGAAGCCAGTAGACACTTCAAACATATTTTACATTAACTTAATTTGTTAATTTATTTGTTGAATTTTGATTAAATACAGGTTATCTGTTAATCTGACATTTCTCACAGATCTAGCCAACTTACTTTGATTTTTAATCATTGCCATTGCCATTGGTATTGTTGGTTGCGGCAAAATAAAAATTCAGAAGTACCCCTCTCGTGAATAACCCTGTATAAAGTTCATTTTTTAATTATAGTCCGATGTATCAATTAAAAAGCAGAACAACTGTCATATTGCTTTCTCTTTTCAACATAATGTCAACAAACTATTGAAATCTTGTACGTATTGTATTAAGCGTGTCCCACTATGCGTCTTGCTTTAGCATGTGTGATTCGAGCAAGACACGAGTTGTACGTTTATTACATTAGCGACGTCAAATTTTTAGGTTACGTTTTAACCACATTATTTGTGATAATTTTGTTTAATTTTGCTTGAAATGTCCTCCGTATTATCCCAACGAAAAGCATGTGGACAGATTCATTTACAGAATTTGTAAATTGCAAAAATAATATTGAAATTACGCGGAAACTTGCAAGACTGGAAGTTAACAGGTAAAGGGGTAAACTAATTCATGGCGTTGCCGAAACAAAATCTAGGAAGAAAGAAAGGCAGTCTAAACGTGGTTGTTTAGTGCTGTTTTCAACAATTTTTAATATATCTGACCTATTAGTTGATATGTAAATAGTTATCAAAAGGGTTCTGAAGGGAGCGGTTTTTTGAAAGACAAAATTAAAACGGAGGAATGAATTTGCAGAAAAACCAAGAAAGCACGAAAGAAGACAACTCAAAATCTTAAAAATTGAAATTTGTAATGATATCTGTCTCATGTTGCCTAAATAAATTTTCAAATATTGGTAGAACCATGCACTTGCTGTCAAATGTCGAAAGCAGACGCAGGTCATGTCGACTTCTTAATTCAGACTAAGCTCATCGGACTAATAAAAAAAATGGACTATAGGTATCGGGTGTTCATTTAAATGTACCCTCAAAGTTGGCGTTGAAGAGTCGATTGTGAACGCACCACTCGGCAGTCTGCAGAGTAAAAACAGAAACAACGCAAAAAATTAGGTTAGATTTAACCAGCTGATCCGTGATCCGTAATCCGTGGTGAGTTCACAATCGACTGTTCAACGCTTACTTTGAGGTTAAATTTAAATGAACACCCGATACCATTAAACCATATATGCCATTCAGCATTATTAATGTTGAAGTTGGGTAAACGCGTATGATGCCTTATTCAGAAAATAAAAGTTTTATAAAGTATAGCCTGTCTTTCTAAATTTGCAACAGGAAAAGTTCATTTCATTTAATATTCTCTTTATTCCACACATGTCAAATATAAATAAACGTCCATTCGATAGTTGTCACCGACCCCTTTGTTTGATGTCTGCAGGGAATTTTAAATGCATTTGAATCGATATATTTAGTATAATTTGTATCAGTAGATAATATATCAAAGAACCGAAAATAAAACGGCAAAAGAATATCTTCCTGTTTCGGTGTTAACTGTGAATTATGAGAATAAAATTACTATTTATTAGTTATTGATTGAATATTCTGTTTAGAAGAACAAGAATTAGTTTAAGTCATGTGAGTCATTTTAAAGCGAGTTATATTTTTAAAACGAGCAATTCATATTACAAATTCAAAATGCTCCGCGGAAGCTATTTTGTTAATCAGTTTTCCAATAATCATTCATAATTTACCTAACACGTCCAAATCTGTCCACAAATTATCATTCAGTTTTTACACGAAAAGTAAGTAAATAGCGTCGGAATAATATCGTGACTGGAAAGTAAGTTGTCACCTGCCCTAATTTGCCACCCACGCACACCTCATTATATTTGAGTGATTAATGTTCTTATTACGTAATGTTCCGTATACATATCAATATATTCTTTGAATATTTTGGAAGTTGTTAATTGTTGAGGTGTTTTCGTTATTCTGTGGTGATAAGAAGCGACGATATTTGTAGTCGTAGCGAAAAAGCGAGGAAGGTTGTAAATTAAATCATCCAAATCGCGAATGAGGAATTACGGTGACACTGTACAATAAAATGAGAGGAAAATTTTGTGCAATGGTAATTAATTTGCGCAAGAGGCGGCGGAAAGGGAGAGAGACAAAAAGTGATTTCAATTAAAGTTAGGAAAAGCAATTATTCATCTTACGATGAAATAACTGGCATCTTAAACTCTTCGTTCTTATTAAGAGATGATTTATATTTTCCCTTTTTTAATTCGCATAATGAAATACAGAAAGCAAATTATGATTTATTTAATTCATTATTTTGATAGCCTCCGAGCTGCTCGCCGAGTTTATAATGTCCTCTGATACGATCTTGCTTCGGGTGGGTTTTGTTTCGTTTGTTTGTGTGTTGATTTCAATTTAGGGACTTTCATTCTATTTTCCTATCCCGTGATTCCGGTCGCAAAATCTTGTTATTCAGACTTAATTTCACTTGGAAGCGGAGAAAAATGTCAGTTGCCTGTTCAACTAGTTTTGATGTAGAACATTGTTCATTTAGGTAAGTCCCGGTTAAATAAAAAAATAGAATCATGTTTGTTACATGAGGGATTTAATATCAAGTATCTCAACAGGCTGACGTGGAGAATGACATCAGTTACAACTAATAATAACATCATGAGCTAAATATTAAATTATTTACTTGATTATTGATTTTAATTCAAGCAAAAAAATTAAAGGTGACTATTTTTTTAAAAGTGATCCCATGGACATGTTACAGTTTAAGGATCGACAATTATTGATTTAAAAATGTCCTTACTGTAAGAGTAATACTCGTATATACGTCATGCAAACTTAAACTATAGAAAAAGCAACCCACAATACAGTTACAAAGCAAACCTGGAAATGGACGCGCAAATATTCAGGTTTGCTTTGCAAATGTATTGTGGGTTGCATATTCAATTTCGTCGGGTTCATTATCACTCCTGTATACCAATGTTATAAAATGATTTTTAATCACTGAACACACTCATATGCCTTACAGAAATGCCCACGGTTCTGCTTTGTGTAAATTAATTAAACTTTATGAACCTCTGTGATATCTTCAAAGCAATCGTAAAAACACAAATCCCAAAATAAGGTAGATTAAAAAACACCCAATCCAAATAATTAAATGACTTGTATATGTTTCAGACATATTGACTTCATTACTAACATCATGAGAGTGTATTTTTTCAATATTCAATTTCGTCCGATTAATTCAAAGCAGTCACGCGAAGTAATCAAGAAATTACTAAAACCAACATGAATGACAGTGACTTGAGTTCGTGTAGCAGTGAGGTATACAACAAACTGAAAACACGCTTTCATATTGCCAGGTAGAACTCATTGATTTCCATATGACAGCTGCATTGCGTCCCATGTCAAAACTTTGAGTATTGCAGTTGAGCATTTGTGATTATCAATTTTTCAATCTTGTGTGGAGATTACACTGGAAAAATGTTACATATTTATGACCGACTAACAGCTGAAAAGGATTCTGTTCTTGTACCTGTAAATATATTATTTGGGCCCGCGTTGTTTAATCCAATATGGATACCAGATGAGTCACTAATAATTTACCATTAAACTCGCATCACAACATCTGTGGTCTCCTCTAATGTTCACTAAAAATTGGACAAACCTTACCCATCTAGAATTAATCATTTTAATTTTTAATGTACTTTTTAACATGTAGGAGACACAGTAGGAGAAATAAGAGAAAATATTTAAAAAATTCATCAAAATCAAAACGGGTTTTTATTGGAAATTTTCAAATTTCAAATAGCTAAAGCTACTTCATTAGGGCATCTTAAGGAATGGACTTTTGCTTGTGCGATTTTTGAATCAAATGAATTTGAATATAACTAAAGTCCATTTTTTTATATCAATTGTCAGTGTCAAAATTCCCTCAAAGAACAGGCTGTATCACCCTAAAACCTTTCATTTCGGAACAGCTCTATCGTAAAATCTCCCTAGATCAGGTTTGAGGTTATGTCAGTAATTTTCAAATGTCAGAAAAGTTTCAGGTGTAACTAAATTTTATACCAAAAGACAAGAAATAAAGACCATAATGACACCGAAAAGTGCAACTGAACATATACAGGAAAATTGAATTATTATTGAAACAATGTTCTCAATTGGTAGATTTCCCATCAATTATTTCCAGTCCTCTCTAATCAGTTCCTCGCAGTGACGAACACCATTGGCCCATATATTAAAATTATAAAAGAAAATACCTCGAATATGTGTGCATCTTATGTTCGGTTTTTCTCTCTGCATTTCTTCACGTAATCTAATCATAGCCAATTTTGTTGTGTTAGATCCTTGCTTACGGAAACTCATTTAACTTTTTATTTTTATTTAAATGCAATTGCGGCTTCACTAGCGCAAGCGCCTTCACAATTCACATCAATGACTGACATACAGTTGACATTTTACGTTGCCAACCTAATTACTATCAAATAACTAGTGGCTCATACCAACCTGACAACACTTTGACAATTGATTATTAAAAAAAACAGACTTTAGAACATGTTGACAGCTAACCTAAAATTTATAAATAAAATATCTTTCTTTTTGTTTTCTTTCTATGCAATTACATTAAAAATAGAATAACTAACGATTACTATTCTCGAAGCAAATATCTAAGGGCACCCTTTGCGAAAATAATCATGTGCCGATTAAATATAAAATAATGTGGTTCGTGTCAAACGGCGGGAAATTCAAACTGTACACTGTTTACATTTTTCTACGCCTACTCATTTGAACCCATAATATATTCAAATACATACAAATATTACTCTCTTTTAACTAATTAGCTATTTGCAATTCTGAAAATATTTTGACAAACCGATTTATCAAATTAGCTCTATTGTATCATATTTAAGTGATTAATAGTCCCAACAGTGAACTGTTGTTACTGTTGTTCCCAAAATTCTTTTAGAGTACCGTCAGCATTTAAAAATGCTTTCGAATAATTGATTTGCTGAGAGTTTAGTGTTAATTCTACCGTGTTACCTTAGCTGGTGAAATTAGTTCGCTCGATCGACAAAAGCACGAACCAGATTGTGAAATTTCACAACTATTAGAAATATTATTTGGGTTAAAGGGGTAGTGAGACTATTAGTTATGAACGCTTATCTTGGCCGGAATGCGGATGATGCCGAGCTCGTCGCGCCCGAGCCAAACCGGAAACCGCAATAACTCCGGGTGAGGGCGCTCATAAAGCACCGGATCATGGAAAACTTGTACCGCTCCTCTCCGACGTCGTTCTGCTTTTTACCCGGTCTGGATTTGTTGCGATGGAAGTCTCCTAATTGACAGAATAACGGATGATTTAAAAGGGCTTGACTACAAACCAACACGGAGAAGTCGATGAAACACTTCGAGCCTTCCTGCTAACGTCTATTTCATGTATCTGCATCCAGGCTAGGGTTAATATGCAAAAATGGAATGCATCGCGTCCGGGCACGTATTTGTTCGTGGTTTTCGTATCGCAGCGGGATTTGCTGCATACGTGGCCCGATAAATATTAAAATATAGAAGCATTTGCATGCGGTGGGGCTCTAATTTTACTTTTAGTTGGTCGAGTTTTATTTGGAATTTTCGTTATTGACAAATTTTATTAACGGAACGTTGTTAGAGAACGACGTGCTACAACTCTTTATCTATGGATAAATATTTGACTAATCAATTCCTTTTTATTACTATACTAGCATTAAACTTGTCTAATATTAATAAAGGAACACGCCTGTGTACATGCAATCAGTGGTCAGGAGGATAATACATCTATAATAAATGAGCAAGAATATTATAGTGATATCGATTTTATACAAAATATCTGTACACATTAATTTTAATGTTCCATTAGTGGAAACGTTAACTACAAACGTAAGTAGAATTCTTCCAAGTACCGGAGCTACATGGACACGTCTTTAAATGAAAATCAATTTATTTCAATTACCCGTAAACCATTTAAATTAAAAAACAACATGACACACACTTTTCACTGCCGAAATCGATTTGTTTAAATTGATTTGTTGTTGTTTTCCAATCGTTTTAATGAAAAACACTTTATCCACATATACGAGTATATTAATTATAAATATCTCTTTTACACATCGATTGTTACTCAAAAACAATAAAAAATACCTAATACCTTCAAATTTCAAGTAAACCTTGTTGTGTGTCATGAAACTTGATAGAAGTTGCAAAAACTTCTAGCAATCTTACGAATTTTCCATAAATATGCTATGAAATTTACTGCATGGATTCCTGTCTTATTAAAATGCTCATTTTGTTGACGCTGGATGAAGTTTTATCCCGTACCTACTGTAGCAAGGAGAAACTACTCATATGTATTACCAGTATGAGCAATCTGCGAAACAACATACAGGGTTATTCAAGAGAGACTTCCGATGAAAATTTCGTTTTATGCAACCCAAAATACAAGAACTTGATATTTTGTTTAATTCGAAATAAGTTAGCAATCCAAGTAGCTTGGCGAATAAGATTAACCATGACATTTTCCCGTTATTGAGGTTATGAGCAAAAGTTAATATTGCATAGTCTATTTTTTAATCAAAGAACCACGACCTGTTGATTTAGGTTTGTACAGTTAATTGCAAAAAAAAACGGGAACTGTCAGAATAAAATTGACACATTTTTACAATTCTTTCATAGTGTGAATCCTTCTTACAGGAGATAGGTTAGAATTATGGTCAAAATTCAATGACATTTTTAAAAATTATTTGACAGGTATTGTCAAGTAGACAATGAATTCACAAATGGACAAATCCAAATTTACATTAAGAATATTTTAAATTCCCGCCTTTTTTTGCAACCAACTGTAAATATATATGTCATTTTTAATGTCCTTGAAAGTACGCAAACTAGCAGATAAAATTTGAACGTGTTATTAAAAATGCCTCGCAAAGTAAGACATTTATTAAACTCTCAAATTAGTTGTTATTAACTTTATTAACATGCTGCGCTACTAATATCTCTAATAACCTCAATTTTTATGATGAGATTTTTCACCCTATGTCAAAAGTGTACAATGTTGTCAACTCTATTTTGGGTGTAAATTGCTGTGTTGTGGTTCTTTGATTAAAAAATAGACTATAAATGTGAAAACTAACATGACAGACAATAACGGCCAGCAATCGTTGATTTAAGTATTACTTTTTATAAATTTAGGATGCTAGAAACCATTGGAAATTGTAGTTTCGGTTGCATATAACGAAATTTTCATCGGAAGTCTCTCGTGACTAACCCTGTATACCTCAAAGGTTCTTGCTGGTGAGCATCGTCTTTGCAGATTCACGCTTCGGTCTTATGTTAAAAACATTAAACTCAGCACAATTTCATTCAGATTTGGATCGATGCTGTACGTTGCTTAGTAGAGGTTTGGATTTTCTTATGGGCTATTAGTCATATCTGCGCAAACGACGAATGTCGGTCTCAAGTAGGCGCTACAAACCGACCGGAAAACATCCTCAGTCGTCAGATTGAAAGTAGTCGACGTTTTCGGTATCCATTTACAGATTTTTACTAGTTTATCGCTGCGCCTTTATGCAGATATTTACAAGGTCACAGCCCATGAGAGAATCTAACTCCTCTACCAAAGTTAATATTAGACAAATTCCTCTCTACTTCTTTATTATTTTGTGACTACGTGAGGTTGTCTAATATTTTATACCCGACAAAAAAAATTGTGTCATTATGCTGAGCCTACCAAAAATTAGCAAGTTCAAAGCGCCAACATGTACATTACCGATTCCTGTGACATTAATTCCAGGTACAATACCAGCTGTGATCATTCACGGTTGAGTTGTAAACTCAGTACATGAGTTGTATGGCATACGAGAGGTATTGAACACACTTGTCATAAATCAGTGACAGTACCTAGTTAATGGACATTCGATGCAAGAATAACTCATCAACTAAAGGGTTTAGCTTTGATCGACAGAACCTGGAATAATACGAAATTCGAACAATGACATCGGGCCTCTGTTCTTTGATCTCTCTTTTGTGAGACATCACACGAACATTTTGTTTTCAATTAGGATTTTCGTTAATTAAATATTCTCTTTGTCGTTTTGGTGTTGTTGTAAGTGTTTATGTAAATGAAATGTCTCCGTATGCTCAGGATCTCCTTACCCGAAAGAAATTAGATTTTTTCAGTCGCTGTTGACACGTTTTGGTATTCCTTTTTATCGGGTTTTTTCATGAATATTTCTGTATGTAATATTTTAGTGTAGAAACACGCATATCCGATGGCGCGGAACGTGGATCTCCGCATGACGTTTTGTACAACCCGACCTGACCTTAAATGATCCACCCTGGCATTTATGTCGAGGAAAGAGATCACAAACGGATTACTTTGTCACAGGGGGTGACACAATTGAGACAATTACTGATAAAATAATCGAAGGATAGCCGAGTAGAATTCCGTGATTACTTTAAAAGAATTTCAAAAACTGTCACTAGAACGTAACACGTGATCGTTAATTATTTAAAGACTGCATATGGATATTTAATTACATATTACAGGAAGAAAAGATCATAAAAGTCCCATTCAAAACCACTTATATAAGGTGATTCACGAGTGATAATAAGCCTGACGTAATTTAAAATGCAACCCACACTACATGTCCGAAAAAAGCTGGCTACTGTCATAAAAATGTCCGGCTTTTTTTGAAAATGTATTGTGGGTTGAATTTATTATTCCGTCAGGCTTATTATCACTCGTGAAATACCCTGTATAGTTTTATATAATACAAACGATAAAGACACGACAAATATTGTAAGTTTACAGATGAATGTAGGATTTAATACGTAAATCTCAATTATATGATATGGCTTCAACAATTCATCTAGGTATTGGAAAAATGTGTGTAGCAAAATGTGAAGAGGAAAATGGACAAATTATCATAATATAGGGTATTGCTATGAAAACTTGTGTTGTCTTCAATATCATCGTCAAGAAAATAAAACTTAAACATCCAAACTTAACCTCACAAATTTTGCCAGAGTGGACCTCTAAAAGCGGACGTATTTGCAGTTTCTATTGAAAAATACAGATTTTTTATGTTTATTATTTAAAAACAGCATTGGATTTAAATAATATTAATTATTTATGCCTTGCTCCTTATTCCTCCAAGTACTATCATCCATAATGATATATTTTTTATAGAATAGGTAGGTAAGTACATATTATTATTACTTAAAATTAGTAACAAGCATCATAGAAGTTTTCACTTCTGTCGTGCGGTCTTAAGCACACACTCTTTTTTTATAATTTTTAATATTCATCGGAAGTCTCTCGTGAATAACCTGTATTCAGGTTTGCTTTCCAATTGTATTGTGGGTTGCATTTTCAAATCCGGCAGTGTCATTATCACTCATGAAATATCCTGTCTAAGATCATTGGAGCTTTAATAACAAACTTGTTCAATATAATAATTACGAAAATTCACGTTAGCAATATAGTTATTTTAGAAACATTAAGATAGGCACAAATGGAAGGCAGATTGAAGATGTTAAAGTGTGACACAAGCCGACAGTTATTGTTTTTGTGTTCCCATGAGTAATTTTATGCTTATGTTCGCTATAATAATGTTCAACGCTGTAATAATTTTAATGACAGTGCGGAGCTTAAAGCTCAGTGACGTGTTCGAGTTAATTTGAAACAAAATAAGGTCGTAGAGAAAGCTAAGATCCAAATTGAGCTTATTTCATCCCAATGAAGGCAGATGAAGGTCTAAAATTCACTTCTTATTAGTGTGTCGACTAACTGGCGCACATCATGTTACAGAAATAATTGCCACATGATATTCAGCTTCCATAATCGCCCGTCAATTTATTTCGCAATTAGGTGAGAGAGTACAAGAATTGTTCTTCTAATTAAGCGTTATCCAACTCTTGGCGTGGATCGTTTTCATATTATTTTGGGAAATATGTATATTAAGGAAAAAACCAAAGTTATTTGCAAAGAAAAATAATAACGCAAGCAATTCCACGTCCCCACAGGATTTAATTAATTTATTTGAGATTGGTTAAGCGATCAGAAGCGAACTGTAAAATACAATAAAAATACTTCGACACGTAATTTAAAACTTAATAATGTCGTTTCCAGACCGCTGATTTTTCAGGGCCGTGGCGCAAACATTCTATTGATCGTTTTCTGATCGGTTACTTCATATTAAAATAACCAAATTACAACTGAAAAACCAACCCCTAAGAACAAATAGCTGTCGAAAAGATTGATGAATTTCGTGTCGGTGAAAAATTGTCCCGAGGAATTATCCTTAATAATTATAATGGCAACGTGGGGCTATTAGGCTAACCAGAAAACTCACTTCTCATTTTAAAAAATTTCCCGTGTCATAAATTTCATTTAGTGCACAGCCGTTGTTTCGCATTAAAGATTCGTGAAACTGTGTACATAATAAATTTCAATTATAGAGTTATTTGAAGTTCCCAAGTTGGCACGAAAATATATGTTAATTCTAACTCCCTTTTCATTGTATTAATGCTGAAATAATGTAAGCGTTACACCGAAGGGCTGTTAACAATTAGTATACAAAAAGGTTTTTTCGGTAGGTGTTACTTTCTGGTTTGTGTAAGATCGGAATTTTATTTTGCCGCATTTAACTCCATATTATGTCAAAAACTCATTTTTGTTAGCTATTCATTATTCGAATATTGAATTGGGAAACATAATATGTACCTAGTTATTTATTCTGTTTAATTTTTTTATATTATTAAAAAAGGAATTAAAACCAGCTTACCCACTGTACGTCTGAAAATATAAGCCCCTTACACTATGCTAGAGGTGGTGGATTCTCTCATGGGCTGTGACCTTGGAAATATCTGCGCTAAGACAGAGCGATAAACCATGAAACATTTGTAAGGAATGACGCCGTTTTCCGCCTACTTGAGAGCGATAATCGTCGTTTGCGTAGATATGACTCATAGCCCATGAGAAAATCCAAAGTGTTTTCTCTGTGAAAACTCAGATCAAGCCATAAGTCGGCATTGGCTTTTACCAGTACGATAATAAACAATGAAAATATTGCTTAAATGCTTAAAAATAATTCTCGTTACAAAATAGTCGGACGATTAGCATTTATATTGAATAATTATTGTTAACCTCACGACACAACTAAAATGTGATAAGTGTTATTAGCAAGTAATGAAATGTAAACACGACACTGTGATTTGCACAAGAATGGGGGCTATGATACAAATTATTAAATTATGTAAATAAGATTACTATTGTAACTTTGCAACGTTGTTGTATTTCATCGTGACCTCATGACAACCAAAAATTAATCATCAACCTGTAATTCTGAAAATAATTGATGGATACATCTTTCGCCTTGTCGAGGACTCAACAATGTATTTTTAAATCTCGTTGGGCTCTGTGCAATAATTAAGAGGTAATAACTTAGACTAATTAGGGGGTAAATTATGAGTTCGTGTTGTAATTGTACCGTAAAACTAAACGTTTCTGAGGTTGTTAAAAGAAAGTATTGAAAAAAAGCACAATATTTACGGTTAAGTTTGCATGATACGATAACACCGCTTTCCTGTTAAGTGGCACTAAATCTTGGCTACGAAAAAATCGATGTTAATATAAAAATCGTACTTTATAAGAGCGAAAGGTTCAACGGAGGCATGTAAAAAGGCATTAATTAAACCATTTCTATTCGGCAAGAGTTCTAGAGAAATCGTGAAACATTCTGAATTTTAATACAACTTCGGTTAAAATCAGATTAAACATATATGCACGGAATTGTGTTTATGCTGGGCCAACGAAATTAATTGAGGTTATTAAAATTATTAATCGTCGAGTATGAAATTTACGATTTACACTTTCGTTATGTACAAAAAGTTACATTATGCAAGTTTTGTAACTTGATCCTATCGCACAAAGTATTTAAATTTCAAATGGATATCGATTAGTTAAGGATAATAGTATCAATCTGGATCTACACTGAAATATTTATTCTTCCACCCACCTGAGGTCGACGCAGAGATGACTTATAGAGGGCTCTGATCCTCTTCGGCTTTATTAAATAAGGAAAGTCTGTGTATAAAATAGCGTGCGGATGACGATTTATCAAGAAGCTGTCAGAATGCATCATTGTTGGAATATCGTGATCGCTCAACCCAGTTTTTTAAACTTCTTGATTTTTCGATGGCTGCATCGATTCTTCTTTCCGGCCGATTTTCATTATCTCAAGATATGACACTCGGATATAAAGTTAATTAATTATGACAAAAAATATCAGCTCAGACATGAAACGTCACTTGGAAAAAGTAGGTATCCAACGAATCCACCAATCATGCATCATTCTATCCATAATTCACTAGTTGGTTATTATTTGTAACCAAAACATTCTTTTCTTCTATTTAACTTTTCCTTCATATTGTACTTTAAAATTTTCCTACAAAGTTCGTAATCCTTGTCCAACATTGGCAGCATCATTTTTTCTTTAAGTAAAAGAACGCAAGCTTCAGCATAAAACCACTGAGCACTATCTTACAAGGAAATGCAAAGTTATACAATGAATGGGGGATCCTAGTAGGCGTTGAAAGTTTGCCCACTCTTTCACCAGAAATAAAATAATGTTAGTATGATCTACGATATGCAACCCACAGAACAAATTGGTTTCACTGGTTACCTAGCTCCCCAAAATAGGGGCTTTACAAAAAGAATGAAACAAATTGAAATAATGAAATACATTACTGATAGGTCTCAACACTCTCAACAAATTACGTATTTATTGAATTATATTTAACAAGGTAAGGTAAATAACATCAGTTACTGACTACCTCTACAACTACTACTATCAGTCAAAAATAAATTGCTGTTCTGGTCACTTGGTGTTCACTTTAATTACTAGAACACTAGAAAATACACAAAAAAAAGTGACAACTTCACATATTAACACTAATGATCGATTACAAAAAATTAATAATCACAATTAATTATGACAACTTACAGAGAACACGACACTCTTCGTATTTATATCCATCGTGAGTATGTGAAGCTGAAATTGGCACAAGATCAAGGTATAATACTTTGAACCACAAAATTTAAGTCGGGTTTAGACTAGTTGGACTTGTGAATACAGGTGGACACATAAAATTTACTTTTAGAAATTGATAAATAATTTCCTATTGTGAAAAAGAAACGTACGTTAATTTGCTTCTGTCAAATATATCAAAAAAGAATACTAACAATAATAATGTTTAGTATTCGAGGAAATTCTGTCTCTGTAAATCGATCTTAATGGCGCTTCGATCATGAAATACGTTCATCTGAGTTAAATTTAAATATACAGCCGCCAGCCGCAGCGGTAACAGACTGCAAAATGGAATTTCTCGTTTTTCTCGTAATAGTGATTTTTGGTGCTGGCTTGACACAACAAAGTGAAAAAATGAATGTTGGTAAGAATTGTTTTATTATATTGATTATTGTATTAAAACGACAAATATTTTAGTTATCTATCTTAAGGAAGAAAATAATCAGGCACTCTTACCTATAAATAATATTATGTATAACAGAAACGCGCACTTAAATTTTACAATAGAGATTATGGGTGAGGACGACTCTTTTAAAACCAGTAAAATCTGTAAGTACTCGTTTTTATTGCCTCTAGTAAAATAGAAGAATATTGGCAATAAATTTGCAATAGTTTTTTAAAACATTCTGAAACCAGCTTGACACAAGGTGATCCAAATATTTTCAATTCATTCTAAATATAGCTACTTCCTGCGTTAAAAGTGAACTGACGCGAATTGCTTTCACATTTCAGTTTGTAACATGATAGAAAAAGTTCCAAATCTGGTGGCAGTTTACGCATTTGAGTCAGTATCAGCATCACCCATGATCCAATCCATCACGAGCAAACTGCAAATTCCGTACATCCAGACAAACTGGCGTCAATCAAATTCGTACCTTGGAAGTGACACCGCCTTAAATTTTTATCCAGATTTCGATTTATTAGCGACTGGATTAGCCAAGCTTATAGAAAGTCTTCAATGGCAAAGTTTTGTTGTTTTGTACGAGAATTTCGAAGGTTTCTTGAAGTTGCAAGAAGTCTTAAAACTGCAAAAGTACGACGAGAAAAATCATCGAAATAATATCGTCTTAAAAAAATTAGACTTTGAGGGGGATATTAGAACCACGCTGAAGCAAGTTAAACAATCGGGGGAAAAGCGGATTGTACTGGATTGTGAGGTGGACCACATTATTGAGGTTTTAAAGCAGGCTAAAAAAGTGGGAATATTGAGTTTTGCCCACAGTTATTTCCTCTCTTCATTGGTAAAATGCGTTTTTAGAATTTGCGTCTTTAATAGGTCTATTATTGTATTCAATTTGGAGTTGTTTATGACTATCTATTAAAGCACTCGTGGTTTAATAGAACTCTAAGAACATTTTTATCAATATTTCAGTGTATTATTGTCATTTACACCAAAAAACTTCCAATATTAATGTTCAAACTCTACTTTTTAACATCTGTTGCAGATGTAGTTGCATCCGTTACCTTGAATTACCAATTAATACAAAATTCTCTAGAATTTGAAAATTTAATTTTTTTTATTTAAAAATTAAAACAAGGGTGCAAATTCTAAAAAATAACATAAAAAAACTCGTTTTATAAGGGCATTGGCGCACTCGTCCCATAGAAAACTCCCCTACGGCTCGTTTTCTACACTTGGGACTCGTGCGCCAAATCAACACTTGTAAAACTTATAAAATTACTAGGACGCTCACATTCTTGATCTAGAAGCTCTCAACGCCGAGGCCAATATCACTACTGTTAGAATCATGAACCCAGAAGAAGAAAATTTCAGAAATATTGTGCAAGACTGGAAATTCACACAGTCGTTATCAAATCAACAACTTGATTTAGGCTTTTACCAAATAAAAGTAATAATTTAGTTATAATGCATGACGTTAAATAAACAGTGTTTTAGACAGAGACAATGTTAATACATGAATCAATAATTTTGTTGATCAACGCTATCAACGACATCCATCGCTCCGAAAATATCACCTTCAACAGCATTTCCTGTAAAAGCAACGAGAAGTTTAATTATGGACCACGTATTGTGTCTTACATCAACTCCGTAAATTTGAAAAAATTGTTTTGAATTTTTAAATAAATAATCTCTACGTTCCAGCACTTTAAATCTCCCAAGTCTGACATTAGTTCGTCATTTGATTCCACAGGACGAAGAACTAACTTCGTCCTGTACTTAATCGAAGGAAATCGAGACAAAATGATCGCGACATGGAATGCACTTGGCCCTGATAATGTAAATTTTGTCCGAACAGCAGAAGAAAGCTACAAAAAACGCGTAGAGACGTTGCAAATGGGAATACAAATTATTGCATCAAGGTTTCAAATTGTTTACTATTAAAGGTTTGTTCCTAGGCGTTTTATTGCAGAATCGAAGCGCCTTATTTGATGTTGAAAAAAGACCACGACAAGCGGAAAGATAATGACAAATTCGAGGGATACGTATTAGATCTGATGACCAAAATTGCTGAAAAATTAGATTTTAGCTTTAAAATTAAGTTAGTGGAAGATGGGTCGAACGGGGTTTACAACGAAATCAGTCAAAGTTGGAACGGAATTATGGGAGAAATTGTCAGTGAGGTAAGTGGTGTTCAAGTTAGAGATGTTGGATTTTCTCATGGGCTGTGACCTTGGAAATATCTGCGCGAAGGCGGAGCGATAAGCCAGTGAAAAACTGAAAACGTCGACTACTTTAGATGCAAATAGGCGAGATCACGATGTTTTCCGGTCGGTTTGTAGCGCCTACTTGTCGTTTGCGCAGATATGACTCATAGCCCATGAGAAACTCCAACACCTATACAAAACTAAAATCAGTTTGTTTAATTAATTGCAGAGAGCCTTGTTTGGTATTGGTGATTTGACGATAACTCCAGCCCGAGAGACTGCCGTCGATTTCAGCATGCCATTTATGAGATTAGGTAAGAGAAATCAAAGGATTTTAATAAATTGTAGCAATGTTTGTGTTATTAAAGGCATAGGAATTTTATTGCAAAAATCAAAGACTTCAGTCAGCATGTTCGCTTTCCTCAATCCCCTTTCCGCAGAAGTGTGGATGTACACCGTAACTCTGTATCTGGCAGTTTCAATAATTTTATACTTTGTTGCACGGTAATTATTAGAATAATTGATGTGACAGATTTGTAAGCAAGTCTTTCAGGATGGCTCCCGGCGACTGGGAAAATCCTCATCCCTGCAACTTAAATCCTGACGAACTGGAAAATCTCTGGGGTATTAGCAACTGTTTGTGGCTAACTATGGGCTCAATAATGAACCAAGGAAGCGATATTTTACCCAAGTAATACTTTCTCTTCTTATCTATTATGTATTAATGTATTAATTTTATTTGTTTGTTAAATCGCTTTTAAAGATAACCAGTAACAAATTCCATTATGTTTCTTTGAAGGGGAATATCATCTCGTCTTGTAACATCAATGTGGTGGTTCTTTGCACTCATCATGACCAACTCGTACATTGCCAGTCTTGCAGCATTTTTAACAACAAAAGAGTTAGTCATCGACGATCTTGAAGATTTAGCCAAACAAAATAAAATTAAATATGGAACACTGGATGGAGGCTCGACTCAAGAGTTTTTTAAACAATCAAACTATAGCACTTACAGAAGAATGTACGCTAATATGATATTAAATTTGCCCAGTGTTTTTGCTAAATCGACTCACGAAGGAGTGCAAAGAGTTCAAAATACTCCTGATGGCTCATACGCGTTTCTCATGGAGTCAACAACTATCGACTATTTGGTCGAACGAAACTGCGAATTGACTACAGTTGATAAATGGTTTAACAACATCGAATATGGAATAGCAATGCCATTAGGTAAGTTCACATTAAACATAAGAAAAATTACTGTGAAATTTTGCATAGATTGTCCTTATCGAACTGCCATCAATGATGCAATTTTGGCCTTGCAAGAAAACGGACAATTAAACGATCTAAAAAATAAATGGTGGCGAGAAGTTCGTCGTGGGTCAGCATGTGTGGTAATATTGGGAAATATTCAACAAGTAAGACAATTTTATCACTCTCATTGTAGACTCCTCAAGAGGGATCCGAACTGAGACTGGAAAATGTAGGTGGTATTTTCGTGGTGTTGGGACTGGGAGTCGCAGTAGCTCTTTTTCTAGGACTAGTAGAATTTTTTTGGACTGTTAGACAAACGTCCATCGAAGAACACGTAACTATGAGTCTTTTTCAAATTTTTGATGATTCAAAATGATTGTGGATAAGTATCGCAACTATGTACGAAAATGTATGTGGCAACTGTGTGGGTGGGGTAGAGTTGACATTTGTATGACATTTCATTAGCGTGCATTTGATAATTTTTTTTGTTCGACACTGTCAGAATTTGAGAATTTTCTCCTATGTGAACGGATTTCGATAAATGTCACAACTTGACAAAACGAAACGTCAAGCTAATTTTAAAGGTTTGAAGCGATTTGGAGCCTTTAAGGGGCTCGTCGAACAAAAAAACGTTGTATTCAACTCGTTCGTGTGTAAATTGGGCCTTTTTTGGCACTCGTGGGCCTTTAAAACGCTTGTTTCACTCGCGTTTTAAAATGGCCCACTCGTGCCAAAAAAGGCCCAATTTACACACAAACTCGTCAAATAAACTACTATTATACCATCATTGCACATTGATTTGACAATTTTTAAACTGTCAAAGAAATGTCAACTCTATCCTACCCACACAGTTGCCACATACATTTTCGTACATAGTTGCCATACTTATTCACAATCACTTTGAATCACCCAATATATTCGCCACTGATTGTTTTTTAGATTTCATATGGGCAAGCTCTCAAAATTGAATTGTTATTTGCACTGAAAGTTTGGATAAGTAAGAAAAAAATCAAACAACAGAGTAATTCGGATGAGAATTTGGCCAAACCTAACCCCGAAGGGTGGTCTCAGTGGGTAATTGAGAGATCTGAAGAGAGACAAGCAAATTAGTGTGTATTAACACCGTTATTAAGAATTTTACTTAGAATGACACTGGTTTTCCGTTCAATTTACGCACGTCACTGCTTTTATGCACCCTTTCATGCCTTGCCTTAGGTCTTACCTTAAGGCTCAATTATTTACCGACGTTGTAGCTGTGTTCTGAAAATAAATTGCTGTCTGCAATTAAAAAAACACAAACAACATTTATTTGTTTTGTACAAAGATCCAAGTTATAAATTTGCAATTTAATTAGTCCTCTCGTAATTATGAACCACATTTGTGACAAATTTCTTCTTTCTTAATATATTTCGTACAGCTCTTTGGAATATTATTGATTACAACAGAAGTAGCGATCTTACATTGAATAGGTACATTTCTTATGAATGTACATTTCGTTGACTGCCCCCTAGGTATCATGATCTTTGACTTGCATGGAATCACGTTTTAGAGAGCTTTCAAAGACCATAAATGAATTCATTGCCGATACCATCGCCCCGTCGCATATTAAGTTTAAAAAGAAGTAGTTTTTGCCGTTGACGTGTCGTGTGTTAAATGGACATGCAACTTTATGAAAAAGTTGCCGTGCTATCTGATGTACTGCACAAGAGTCGTTCTTTTTCAAACGGAACTCACCGTTGCTAATGTCTGTATTTGGAACATGCACAAAAACACCTAGCCGATTTAATACATTTATATTGTTGTTTTAACTAGTAAAGATAACAATTCACTTCATGAAAGTCGCTTCAAAATTTAACCAAGTTTCTAATAGAGGCGGTAATAATTTAAATACTTTGTAAAGCAAGGATTAAGGAAGCTACTTCAAGTAGCCACAGCCACTTAGTTCTAGGATAACGCTTTCAAGAAAGTTTTCATTGTAACAAGTAACTAAGAACAAAACTTTACGCAGATTTGTTAATGTATTTTTGACGATTAAATGTTTCTTCGAGTAGATGACATTTTATAATTCTTATAAAAGGCCATTATGGACATACAATAAATCATTAAATCCACATTTAATTCAATAACAAGAAAAAAAAGATTACAAAAATGTATCATGTTTCATTGCAGTTACCTTTGGGTGTTCATTTAAATTTCTCCTCAAAGTTGGCGTTGAAATCGATTGTGAACGCACCACGGAGATCATGGATCAGCTGTTTAAATCTAAAATCTAAGCTCACTTTTAGCCTTGTTTATGTTTTTACTCTGCAGACGAACGAGCAAGGTCTTCATGTACTTAGCAACATTGTGATCATTTGACCCCAAAATTCATTTGAATTTATAAGAGAAAAGCTCCATTTTACTTACAAATCTGCATCCGCAATACTTGAAGCGTAAGAACAAGTATTATGAATACAAATTCACAAGGAGCTTGCATTTATTTCATAGTGTATTGTCGACTTCAATTATTGCGATGAATTCAAACACAATATCCGTGGTAGTGGGAAAAAGTTGATGACTTTATTCTCTTTGAAAGTTAAATTCAATTTAAAGTGTTCTAAAATGTACTATTTAATTAACTGAACTTGTAGAAATTTCATGGCAGACGTCACAAATTGAAAAGAAAAACTTTTGAAATTGAATTAGCATTTGAAGTTCAAACGTCACTTTTGATGAAAGAAATAATACTACACTTGAAGTAACGAAAACTGGTTTAACATATAACTAAATTAGGACGTCTTGAAAGAAAATAACTCGGCATAAATTTGTGACATGCCATCGTTCATGTCAAATAATAAGTTCGCGATCTTGTGGTACCGTGTAAATTCTTGTTCCATTACAGTTCGTTGCAAAAAAAACGGGAAACGAAAATTTTCCTAATATAAATTTGATTTTGTCCATTTGTCAATTAATTGTCTATTTGACAATATGTACCCAAATAATTTTAAAAAATGTCATTGAATTTTGACGTTAATTCTAACCTATCTCTCGTAAGAAGGTTTCATACTATGCAAAAATTGTAAAAATTTCTCAATTTTATTCTGACAGTTCCCGTTTTTTTTGCAACCAACTGTACTTTGATAAAAGAATTCTGCTTAGCGAAATTTTCACAAGAAAACTTGTTAAATAATAGGAGTATTATACTCGTATGCAACATTTCTTTTTACATAAATACTGTGCTCGAAAAGGTAATATTGAATTTTATTTTTAAATGGTACAACTGGAGTAACTTCGGGTTGATGACAGCTTGACGTGACAGCCACATCATTGACAAGTAACATTTGACATTTCCAATTAAATTAAACATGCTGCTGAATCTGTTCGAGAGCCTGAATAGAAGAATTAATTTATGTTTAGAGCAAAATGGGGGGCACCTCGAGCATTTCCTTTGGTTAATTTTTTAGATAATTGTTCTGTATTTCAAGTTTCATTTCTTTCTACCGTTAATTTTTATTTTTTTACTCATAACCTACCATTTTGTCGCTGTTAATTAATAATGTTTCGTCAGATACCTGTCACCTGTCAAATGAACTAACTACATATACGGTACCAGTGTTGTAAATTACCGAATAAAATGTTCAGAATTGTATCTTTCTTGATCATCCTGTATATAATGTCCTTATATGTCATTTTCATGTTATTAAATTTCAAAGATATAAAAATGTGTCTTTAGCTGCTATTGGCCTGATTCTGGTGCTAATTGCACCATCTCTGAAGTGACGTTTAAACGACAGAGTTATATGATGCAGAGAGCTGAAATTCCAAACAGGTTTCCTGCAATTCTGACGGTAGAAATCGATGAGTGTTTGCTGTAAGTTGCCTGCTTCCCGCTAGTACACATCCCTTCCCACAGATGCCACCTGGGTATTTGATTTTAATGATTTTATGTAGGTAAATTAGGTAATTACAAAATATGTATATGTTTTTCTAACACTAATATCTTATACTGTTTTTATGGTGCATTTGAGCTCACACCTTATGTTTCCTATAAAATACGCTTTTTTTTAAGACACGTCGTCAATAGCAACGAATCTTATAAAGTCATAAAATATGCTCCCACATTTTATTCATCATTTTTACAGTAATTATATCACAAAAGTGAAAAGTACAATTATTGAATTGGAACTGCCACATTAGCTTCTTGCTCTTGTTCCTAACATCTTCTTCTTTGACTCCTGCTGTTTCATCCAATGCAAGTCCCCGGCCATCGAAAATTAGCAATCTTTACATTTTCTTCAAATGATTCTTGCCGTAATGAGAATTAACTTTTAATGAAGTTCTACACATTTACCTCATATCAAGAAAAGCCAAAATGACATCTTCGGTTACCTCCGTGATGCTTTTTTTTATCGTTCCGGGCTTGAAACGAAACATACACCTTTTCGTATGCACTTTTAGACTTCATTGGTAACAAATTGCCCCTTTTTTTTTAATTTCTTCTGGAACGTTATGGCACATTTCAATTTCAACTATGAAAATTGTTTTTTCCAAATTTGTTGATATTATTACCATAGTACCCACGGCAACCTTCGCATTTTGTGTATTGTGACGCGCCTCGAATAATTTCTGAATTTATTAAAATTTCTGATAAGATGTTAGTGTTAGAAAAAATCTTGAAGACAACGCGTGTTTTATAGTTTAAAAATCTCGGTCTATTAAATCCTCGCTCCCTGTGGTCGCTCTGATTTAAACTACGACCTCGATTTTTAAATCGAGTACTTACTGAGTATAGTTGACTCAATTTGCAAAAAACCACTTGTCATTTGCAACAGCATTTTTCTCATATTTTTGAACCAAATGAAGGCACAAAGGGATCAGAAAATCATAGTTTGGGTTGAATATTTTCCATATAAGTACAGTTTTAAAGTAATTTCAACTGACTAATGCCATAAAAGTGCTGTTGCAAATGGTTGCAAGTGGTTTTTTGCAACTTGAGTCAACTTTACAGTAAGTACTCGATTCAAAATGATTGTGGATAAATATGGCAACTATGTACGAAAATGTATGTGGCAACTGTGTGGGTAGGGTGGCGTTGACATTTGTATGACAATTCATGAGCGTGCATTTGATTATTTTTACACCATTGCACGTTGATTTGACAATTTTCAAAATTGCGCGACTATGAACTGTTAAAGACATCTTGTTGACATATAAAAACTTCATAACCTCTAAGAACTAAGAACTGTTTTTTTAATAAATAAAGGGACACAACACAAAACAAACACAAAATACACACAAAATACACACAAAACACACACAAAACACACACAAAACAGATACAAAACAGAAACAAAACAGAAACAAAACAGACACAAAACACGAAAGGAAAACTAAGACACGATGAAACAAAAATGGCAGCTTGGACCTAATTGACAGTACAGAACACTGCAATATTGCACATTTCTCTAGTGTAAGTAGAAAAATAAAGTAACCAATAGGAAAGTCGCATTTCGTTGCAGGATTTTGTAAATGCGCACGCACGAACCTACCAGGAAAAAATAGACTATAGGATAAAGATGACATTTCTTTGACAGTTCATAGTGGCGCAATTTTGATGATTGTCAAGTCAATGTGTAATGGTATAAAAAAAATCAAATGCAGGCTAATGAAATCCCATATAATTGTCAACCCTACCCCACCCACACAGTTGCCACATACATTTCCGTACATAGTTGCCATATTTATCCACAATCATTTTGAATCACCCAATAGAAGTCACTGGAGAAAAACTAAATCAATTTCCATCGAGTTTACGGTTTTTTAATGTAAAATTGAAGCGTGAATTTGTAAAGATGTTTCCGAATGGGATTTTTGTTTTAGAATTATTATAAATACAAGGGTAAAATAATTTATACAGCATATACATGAATCCAGATTCAAATGAATGTAAATATAAATAATATAACGGAATTTTGTAACAATATAATGTAATAATAAATATTATGTAACTTAGAAAGGAGTTAATTGAGGGAATTGAAAAATTAAACCACATACAGGTGATTCTGAAATAAGTTTGGAAAAAAAGGGGTTGGTATTGGACATACTAGTTTTAACATGTAAACCCCATGGTGTATTATTAAAAAATAAAACATTCTATTTCCGAATTTACACGGGTACAGAAGCTGAGGTAAACTATTTATGAAACATTAAAAAGATTTTTAAAATGCCAATTATGTATCTAACTGAAAAATAGATACTTTTCCATATCCATCTTTTACGAAGTGATTTCGTATCCTGTCAGGGTATTTTCTTTTACTTTCCGATTTCTTGTTACTTTCCGGGTATTTTATGACTCCTTTATAGCCCTCTTAAATATAAAGCAACAAACGATAAGCCTTGTTATAGTGCGTGATATTTTATACATCTCAGACACAATGTTTTAAATTTTTTATATCCATTTTTTCCGTGTTTCGTGAAAGTCATAAAAAATACTTCTTACTCGTTCAAACTTACCCTGATCCTATCCCTCCCGTCTTTATTTATTAACAAGTACCGTGATAATGTACATCGTCTAGGCCTAAGTAAAATTTTACTTGAACCTGAGAAATTATTAATGCGTGATAGGGATCGTTAGGGGTTGTTTGTAAGTGAATAAGTCGCGTTTTTTCTACCCTCACCCTCTCCACCTTAGGGAACCGACGTTATGGCCCAGCGTCATGTGATGATAATGATGATCTATACAGTGTGGTTGCCCTGGTGTTTTTCCATTTCCAATTGAAATATGAGCTTGCCGGAAATTAAAGCTGCACAACCACAAGATGTATCAGTTACATTCTATTGGCCTGAATCGAAAATTACTTTCCTCTGAACATTTCCGGGACCCAAAAGTGCAAAGCTCAAAGTGTGATACACATCTCGCTTATAATCTTATTATTATTAACTAAATTTATGACGAACATTGAATGTAGAAAAAAATTATGGCGTTAATAACAAAGTAAATAAATAAACAAACAAGAAAATAAAGAAATAAACAAATACATACATAAAGAAATAAATAAATTTACATTAGATTTTGTTTCAGTTTTCAAATTTAATACGTTTATAAATCACCATTTGAAAACAAGTACAATATGTTTTCATTATTTGGTTATTTGAACCTGTTGAGTTACAACACAAATGTAATTAAGGTGGTAATATTGGGGTTGAAGTGTATTTCGTTATTTAGTTTTCCTGAAATATCAACCTAATTTGGGTGTAATTTAAAACAAGCTATTACTAAATTAGTGTCAATAAGTGTAGGGTTGATAACATTAAAAAAATGTAGTTGATGATAGGAAATCTGTTATTTCTTGATACTAAACATGAATTAATTATTATTGTGTGGAATACCTAGTGAAATATTGATGTGAAAATTGGAAACGAAGTGTGAAATAATGACAATATGATAATTGTAATAATTTTATTGTTTTTATCTTATAATCATAATAATATAAATAAGAACGTTTTATAAACAACAACACTTAATAGTTATTTGTATATCAAGGCCGCGAAATCATTCGTACCGAGACAAAAATTGTCGCCAAGGCTGTACAGGACAATCTCGTGGATGTTAAAGGATTTCGCGGCCGAGGTGTACAGTCGCGAGCAATAAATTTTGGTCGTCAATGTCACTCTATGACGCAATGGAAAATGCTCCATTGTAAAACGGTCATCAACATCATAACCTATATATCATCATGTTCAATGATATATGGCATTAATTGTCATTTTTTTGACACTTTGTTGACATGGGCATAATCAGACAGGGAATTGTTTTAAATTTGTGACAATCTAACCAAATTTTGAAATTACATTGACGACCAAAATTTATTGCTCGCGACAGTACATTTTTTGTGCAACTGAAAATTTGTATACTCCGTACGGTGATAGATTGCACGTTTTTAAATTCTAGTTCCAAAACATAAAGCAGTGAAAAATACTAAACTCTCCATCTCAATTGTTTCACGTTGTGTAGAAAACCGTTGTATCCCTGCAGATTAATTCCCGTCAAACCAGTTTCTGTGTGTCTTCTGTCAAAAAACGTGCAATCTATCATAGTACGGAGTTTACCTAATTACATTTTATAAAACGAGCAAGCAAAATTTATTTCAGTGTCAATAAATACATATTAATATTTTAAAATAATTTTATTTTAAGACTGCCACTATAAACCTCTTTACTTTTTCTTAAATTAAAACCACCAACTGCCCTCGATGTAAGATAAATACAAAAGAATTGACTACTTTCTGAATGTCTGTTGTAAATTGAAAAGTGGCTTTAGTTTTAGATGGAGATTCAAGTGAATCAAGCTGACAATGAGCGAGCTGTCATCCCTCCAAATGTAGCGAGCAGTGAACATTCTATTTAGGGCGCTGGTTGTATGTTAGCGTCTTCAATTTCCCTCTTTACGACAATTCGAGCGTTTAAAATCCTTCATATAAAGCGAACAAATTAGCATATTATAGCGAGATAGAGCCGGCTGATGACTAATACTTTACACCCCCGATACGGTATAATATGCACCCTACCCGCAATTCCGCAGAATTTATTGACTGTACAGTATTAAACATTAAATAAGTGTGATCTGGTGGCGTCAAGTCGCTTTCCCGTCCCTTTACACGTCCCCGAGGGGTTCTACGGGACTTATTTAAGAATGTAATCGGCCTGTTGTGAAGCCCACATATCCGGAATGTTGGCAATATCACCTCGTAGAGCTTTTACGCTCGGTACACTGTTTTCTGAATAAATTGCAAGGAAAATACTTGGACGGGATTTTTTATTTAGCGAAAAGAAATAATGGTTTTTAAATAGGTTCTCGATCTCATTTATTTACGAGAACCTTCATAACGTGCTTCGCAAAGTTATACGTTAATCCTAGCGGAATAAGAGTTTGTTTAGTTTATGTAATCCTTACTGATTGATCCTTTTCAGATTGCATACGTGATTTTCAGCGATTTTCTTCTGATCTAGCAACGGTATATTTACGAGCGTTTTCAGTCATGCCGCGGGAAACACATTTTAAATGGGATTTAAAATGATATTCTGACCGATTTCAGAAATGTCACTACAAATTTCACAGTTAATTACACCCTTAAGGTGGGTGAAATTATGTTCAGAATCGACAATGACAATGTTACATAATTAAAGAAAATTGATGCTCACGATTTTGTTCAAGGATCAGTTATCAACAAGTAGCCGAAACTGAAAAAAAATCGATTAATTCATTCACAATAATTAAACCAAAGTAATTGAAGGTGGTTTTAAATTATTTTTTATTGGGAATTAATTTAATAATTTTTATCAATAAAATAATGATGAAATAAATTGAATGGATGTTGGTGAAGCTATTTTGTCATAATAAACGAGTTCCTGTGCAAACCATAGAGCATAGATGATTTGGACCGGTCCAAAATTCGAAAATTTTCAAAAAATCAAAATGCGAATCAGACCAAATCAAAAGTGGTCTACATAATAAAACTGGACGAAAGGATTCCATTGCCACAAGAATCATCACCCTAGAGCCACTTTTTAAAGAAAATTATCTGTAGAAATAGGAGTTTTTTCAGTTTTTTGCAATTTCCTCGAAAATGAAAACACCATGGTACACTTTTTTCGGCTCAAAAGAGGCCAACGGTGCAAGATTTATCGTGGTATGTTGCCTAATAAGAGAGCTATTGCGGTTTTAAGTTTTTTCTCTGGCGAAAATTTGAGAGATACGTTTTTTTTTTCGAGCAATTTTTTGTCGCGAATTCGAACCAAATCGGGGTTAGTTTATTGTATTGGACGAGTTGATTTCAGGGATAGGGAAGGTTCCAGTCACAGACGCCATTTGGTGACATGGGAACCAAAAAAATGAATCTCAAAATGAACATCAAGGTCACTTTACTCGGCAACTATAGGTCCTAGGGTGGATTAGTTTACAGATTTATTGCAGTATCTTCAATAATGAGCGAGTTACTGGACAACCCAAGCTGATTTAGACCGGTCCAAAATTCGAAAATTTTCAAAAATCAAAATGCGAATCAAACCAAATCAAAAGTGGTCTACATAATAGAACTCGACGAAAGGATTCCATTGCCGCAAGAATCATCGCCCTAGAGCTACTTTAAAGAAAGTTACTAGCAGAAATATCAGTTGTTTCAGCTTGTTGGGATTTTACCGAAAATGAAAATACCATGGGACAATTTTTTAGCTCAAAGAAAACATCTTCGCGGGGGGAATCCAATGGTGCAAGATTCATCGCGATATATTGCTTAATAAGGGAGCTATAGCAGTGTAAAAATTCGAGAGAAAATGGGGGTGGGCGCATATTTTTTTTGCGACTATTTCATTCTTAGTTGTTTCAATCAATCATATTCTGTCACTCAACAATGAATACAAGATTTCAACTGGAAAAATCAATCTAATCAAAGTTTTGCCAGACCCTATGGTCCAATGAAATCGCGAAGATAGAGGGTTTTCAGATGGAAACATTTTTGTCATAGCAACAGGTTTAATATGACAATCAAATAAAAAGTCAAAAGTTTGTCTAAAATGATTGAACAGAAACGTTTTTATTCATGAAATAGTCCTCCGAATACCATTCGTGGTAAAATTTTGTCTGGCAAAATTTTAAAATTGATTTACTCGAGTTTGTTGCCAATTTATTGATCAAAAACTACTCGTCTGGCGACTCGTGGTTTTTTAACAATGCCACTCGATAAATTGCTATGCAACAAACTCTCGTACAATCTAAAAATTTTTCCGAAAAAATGTCACCACTTATGATATTATAGAGGGTGATTCTGAAATAAGTTTGAAAAAAAAACCGGTAATTGGTGATAATGAAAAGAAGTCACAGATACAAATTTTTTCTTATAAAACTTTATTCGTTTTCGAGATACAAATGATTGAAAATTTGGTCAAAATTGCTAGTACGCTGCTGAGTTAAAGGTGATTATTTGATTATCTTGGTAGTTTAGCAACAATAATAATCAAAGGTAAAAGGTTATTGTCAATCAGAAACTGCTCTCGATCATTTCCATAGAAACATTTACAAAGCAGTGTGGTTGCACCTACGACTTTACTGTGGAGGTGATGTAACAATGATTGCTAATGAAGTGAACAAATTCGGACAAATTTTCCCTATTCATAGGCGTTGAAAATACAAGAAAATAGGGTACTTTCCATCCTTTTGATTTCACGTCCAAAAGTCATTTACGTAGAATTAATTTGTGTCAAAGATACTCCACATTTTTTTCCAAACTTATTTCAGAATAACCCTGTATATGAGAATTTTTTTTCACTAATCCAAACCAAATCGGGGGTAACTTAATTTGTTGGAAGAGTGGAATTCAGGGATAGGGAAATTTCCGGCCACAGACACCACTTGGTGGCGTGGGAATAAAAAAAAGGGAATCTCAAGATTAACTTCAAGGTTTACAGATAGTCAATCAGGAGAACAAGTGGAATCGAGCGGTGCTAGAATCATTGCTGTATCTTCAATAATAAGCGAGTTCCTGTGCAAACTGGGCTTATTTGGACCGGTCCAAATTCGAAAATTTTCAAAAATCAAAATGCGAATCAGACCAAATCAAAAGTGGGGGAATTAGGACAAGAACAAGATAGAATAGTTAAGGTAGAATAAAACACAAGTTTACCAAGAAAAAGAATCATGCTCATTTATTAAACAATCTCACATTTTTATTAAAAAAAGAACAGTAAATAACAACAGTAAAAAATGTCTCTTCCAATAATGAAAAGCGAAAATGATAACAAATTTGCGAAAAATCCAATTTTAGCCTTTAGCGCAAAGCACATTTTCCGATTTGAAGGCATTATTTATAATAATTAATCTATCGTCTCTAATCTGCGATTGGTAGGTTTAAATCGCGTAATACTGTGTGTTGCCCCACATTCCCCTACAAAGAAATGATATAAGTTGAGTTTTTTTTAAGACTGGCCATAGGGTTTTACATGCTACATTTTTCAACCCCCTGTTAACTTTTGTCCTCATGAAAATATTCAACCCAGTTTTATAGTAAAGTTGTGGGATATGATAATGAATTGAAACAATTTCAATTTAATAACCAGAAGCAAGGAATAAGTTAGCAAAAAGACATTTTTTGAATTCCGTTTGCTCCAATTTTAAATTTTCAGTAGGCTAAAATTTCACCTGACATTATTTGTAATTTTGATATGTAATTGATTGTGTGATTGCTTAACTGCCTCTGGAGGCCATTTTGAACATTTCATTTAATTTTTATTAAAGTAAAGAACCTTGTTATAACATAAATAATGAATCCATCGTTATTAAATGTAAAATATTAATGTTCACACTATTTTTTGCAAATAACATTTGAGTTGTAAATTGTCTATTACAACCAATTAGGTATTACAAAATGAAGTAAATGACTAGATAATAATACATATTGTTTAATCTAAAAACAGTGCTAGGTTTTGTAATTTTCACAAAAATAAAAGTTAACAGGGGGTTGAAAAATTAGCATGTAAAACCCTATGGCCAGTCTTAAAAAAAACGCACTGCATGTATTGCCTAACAAGTGAGGAAAAGTACTAATTTCTTACGAATTTAAAGAAGCTGTGCCGCAATCAGTGGGATCCAGATTTCACAAACGCGTATATTATTGACGTCGACTTCGTCAGTCGATTGATCTTGTGACATCAATCGAAAGTCACTCCAATTATCATACGTTTAGTACACCCACTGTTTATTTTATTTACTACGTTTGAATGAAGCAAGTTAATTACTGGTTTTTCGTACGAATTTCAAGCGAGAAAATTTTGATAAAATCCTGGATAGTACATTTGAGTGATGTTAAACGGTAATTATGTACGCCCATTAAATCCCCGACTGTCATATATGTTTTCACTTTTTGTTACCTGCATTAGATTTATGACTCAGCCGATATACATCTTGATTAGGTGCGACGATTTGGTGTTATTACTGTCTTTGAGCCCTCATCAACCCCTAATTTATAATACGTGCACGTTGCACAATGCACTTAACTACAACGCTTCCGTGACAGTCCAATTTGCATCCGTTTGGGTTCATCAACCTCCTCTGTGTAAATTTGAACCGGTAATTTTTCGCCCAAGTGGACTAATACTAACATCAAAGCTCGAGTCTTTGAGTTGAGTCGAAATGCGGTGATTGAAATCTGGCATGTCTCTGATATCCATTTTAGAGAGTCAAGTGATAGTGACGCATCCCCCTGCGGGGCGAAAACAACCCCGTGTTTGCCGTGCGTGTGACGTGAGTCGGTTCGCCGCAAGGTCCCCAATCACAATTGTAAATCAATTAGGTGTTGCCTGAGGATATAAGCGATCCAGACGTAGACTTTGGGGGTGGAACTCACGCGATAGTCTGCAGAATGCTGTGCTGAAAAGGCAAACAACTGCTGCCGAACGATAAGAGATTGTAATGATAGGTTGTGAGGTCTAATCAGTCAAAATTGAAATTTCTCAAGGGGAAAATGCGGAAAACTTAGACAGGTATGAGCGGTGGTTAAAAATCAGATGTTTATTTTAATTAAAGCAGTTTCCCCTCCGGATAAAATGCGACAGGGTTTAATGGTCGCAACGAAACGCAACAGATCTCTTATCGGGTAATTCTAAGATATACTTCCGTGTTCACTCCTTTTTTTTTTACCTGGGAACAACTAAAATTCGTTGGTGCGTGCTGTGTTTGTAAAAGTTTCTAGCACCCGTTCACTATAAATATTGAATTATCATTAGTATAGAAAAAACACGACTAAAAATAGACTAACTTTTGAACAACATAAATCATATTGAAGTCATTAAGTGAAGAATAAAAAACTTAATAATGTAAACATCTACAAAGCAATACGTTTTAGATATCAAAAAATCATTAAGACATATACCATTTACTTTAGATAAAGATTTAACTAATCTAACTGATTCAATTTTTAATTTTTACGAAGCGTTTGAGTCCTTCCTTAAATAATACCGTGTGAGCAACAGTTAGTGATTGAGTTGGCAATAAATTCTGGTGACTTTTGGTGACTTTTATGTCATGTTCTAACGAGAAAACCATTTTATTAATAAAAGATTACACAAACCAAGACGTTTAAATTTGAAATGTATGCCAGCTGTCAATAATGTCAATAAAACAAACCGAAATAGATACAATTCGCAGTCTTGAAAATTTCATGTAAAATTTGTTATTGCCAGCTAAAACAGTTATTGTTGTTCACCCTGTATAAAGACGGTAGTTAAAACTGTTCCTGTTTGAAGAATATACTCCGTACGCTGATAGATTTTTGAGAGAAGATGGATACAGAGACAAATGTGGCAGGAACTAATCTGCAAGGCTACATATTTCTAAATAACGTGAAACAATTGAGATGGAGAGTTTAGTATTTTTCATTGCGGTATGTTTTGGAACTAGAATTTAAAAACCTGCAATCTACCAGCGTACAGATTATATCTGAATATTTATACAGGGTTATTCACGAGAGGGATACTTCTGAATTTTTATTTTACCGCAACCAACAATACCAATGGTAGTAACTACCAAATCAAATGTGTTATTTCTTTTAAATTAGAAATCAAAGTAAGTTGGATAGATTTGTCAGAAATGTCAAAACAAAATTGAAAATTCAACAAATAAATTAACAAATTAAGTTAATGTAAAAGGTGTTCGAAGTGTCTACCATCCGCAGCGGCGACAGAATTCTTTCCACACTTCATAAATGAGGAGCATGTCAGTCTTTTCGTCATTATTGTAAAAACAAATTTTTCGAACTGACAAAGATTTTTTGCTCTAACGTCAAAGAGACAGGACAAAGGGCCATCGTGGATTCAGTTATAATTATTTTCAAAATTTGAAATCAAGATATTGTTGTGTATAATGGGTTGCGGCAAAAAGAAATTCAAAAATACCCCTCTCGTGAATAACCCTGTATATCAATATCAATATCATCGTTGAAGAGTCGATCGTGAATGCACCACTCGTCCGTTTGCAGAGTAAAAACACCAACAACGCAAAATGTGAGGTTAGATTTAAACAGCTGTTCAGAGTTGTAACCTGGTGTTGTGTCCACTGTCCACAATTGGTGCAAAAATCAGTGATACCTTTACGTTTCTCTTTCATTGAGTTCTTGTGTTCAGACTCACCTATTGACGAGTATGTTCTTTCGTGTTAGACTTGATACCTGACCATTACGCATAGCTACTAACTTTTAATGTGAGAGTTGTTGATATTTCAGTATCGCCCAGAAGTTCGTATTCACATTTCGTGTTACAATAATCAGATAAGTATGATACATGAGTTTTTCGTATCTTTGGACAGTAGTGGAATAAATTGTGTCTAAGGCGCACGGCCACCGTTTAATTACAATTAAATGAGAAACACACGGTCGTTTTAATAAAGCGGCAAATCTTTCCTCGTCCCGGAAGTTTATATTTAGTTCACAAATACGGGAGTTACGAATATAGGAGGCTCGAAGACGCACCTCCGTAAAGCGTTCCACCCTTTCTCACAATAGCTTTAAAACAATCGTTTTCTTAGTGCTTTCCCAACTGGGAAAAGGGAAGAACCATTGTACCCTGTAATCGAGCCATCAGACCTGACTATAAAAGTAAGACAAGGCTGAAACTGATTGTTTCGAGTTAATTACATTACTGCTTTGACACAACTCCTTTCAGTTAACTGAGTTCACGTCTTGGAGGTAATATATTTTTAATAGCAAATCGATCGTTGGCGACAATCACGCTTACCTTAATTAAATATTTGCGATCGATTCTTGTGAATTAACGTTGCCCTATGTCATCGTGCGACAAGTTTTCTTTAAACATTTTAAAAATTTGATGTTATATTACCTATTTTAGTGACTTTTTTTTAGTGGGTTAGCACTCCCGAATAATTGGTACGCCTAGTCATGTGCCAAAGAGTTGTCTGTTGGTCCTAATGACAATTTGATTTATTTTGACTTTTGAACTGTCATATTTGAATTTGACAGTCCAGTGTACCAACATATAATCGTGTCATTAAAAGTCACCCGGTATTTAATATTTGAAACATTTATTCAGTAAATTGTTTCGTTTAATAACTATCTGAAATTATCGAATCAACACACTGTCGGTTTCACACATTCTGAATAAAAATTAATTAATCCCGAAACCACAATAAACGAAATGATTCGAAAAAACGGTGCGACTTTATTTATTTTTCGTTCTAAAATCATTAATCTTTCCGTTTAACGTGATAAATAGTTTGAGGGTGTACACAAATGGAGGTCGCACGGGGCATTTTTCTGTGGTGGTCAGTTACGAGTATACGTTTTTGAAACTGGATCACGTCCTCCCTTTATCATTTCCGATTATCAATCTGTCTGGGCGCGCTTTCAGCCGCGCTCTTCTACGGTTTTGCCCGTGAGACAGCCTGTCAGGGGAGACTCTGACAGATCGCTAGTAACTGAGACGATAATCGAGCTACCCTACTCACTTATACATCTTTTACTATAACATATCGCGCTCGAAGGGTGTGATTTATGATTTGTTTCCAGATTTGCTCATTGGTGGCTCCCTTTACTACAATTTTTCAATAAAACATCACAAATATTTTTAACCAAACATACTCGTATAGCGTGTTTGCAAATCGATTCTTTTATTTCTTTATCAAAGTGTTTAGGTCAAAAAGGAAATAAAAAAAACTCTTTCTCGAATTAAAAAAGTTTTATCTAGAGATGATGCCATAATGAATTACTCAGGGTTGGTAGCATGTAAAGGACACTTGTTTTTAATATTCACTAAGCATTTTACGTAAACACATAATGCAGCGCGCAAGAATAATTCGTAAATTAGATAACACACAGAACAATAACTCATGGTTATCTGAATTAAACATTACCATTATGTCTAAAACTCATTAAAAAATGTATAATTACTTTCAGCTATGTAAAAAAATAATGGCTACAAGTGTGTATATTTGCAATAATACGAGTAGGTTTCTGTTGAAAATTAATAATGACAGTGATGAGGCTGCTAGTGGTATTGAGACAATGGCGTAGGAAACATTAAAATAAATTAAATATCACCTTTGGAGTTATTCTGCTTTTTTTACATTCACCCCCACAGTTATATTTTGCAAATTTAGCTGACTCAATATGCTGTTTTCTCTTTGAGCGAAATCTAGCACTTCTGGACTGCGACATCATTTTAGTTTTGGACATATGTATGTACATAGTTTTCCTTATACAGCAATGATTTTGAATAAAAGATTTAACACAGTTTAAGTACTTAAAATGTCAAGTTAGTTACAAAATAATAGTCTAACTCTTTTGCTATTGAATTACATGAGGTGAATATTGTTATCAATACAATTTTTTAGTAAATTAAAACTTCAAGGTATTGCAATCACTTATCTAAAAAATATTGTATCTACAGTTGGCGCGGCGAATCAGTGGAGTAGTCACGAGGTGTTCACGTGATAGTTCGTAGCGACGTCATGAAAAACCTGATTTACAATGCCTCGCCAAATTTTAGTTCTGTGCGGGAAATTTAAATCTTACTACTTTAAGAATGGATGGAAATTTCGGCTGCGTGCATCGAGGTGCTCCATATTTCATAACGCGCGCCCTTTAACCAATAGGAAACCATTTTATTACTCCATTGAGTCGCCGCTGCGACTATAGTTGTGGTCCGCACAAAGTTTAGTTTTGTGAAAATTGCAAAACAATACCGAACTCAATACAAATAATTTAATTTTCATTATGTACTTATAAATAATTTACTTTTAATATTCTTATATTGTTAGTCACGACCTCGACTACTATTGTGTTACTTCCATTTCAACTTTCCATTTATGTACTTTGTAATTCTGAAAGAGTGAAAATTATTGTTTAATAGGAAATTCATGAAAAAGATTAATTCATAACTGATAAGAAGATTATCATTAAGTATTCGTGCCACATAGTAATTTGTATTTTAATTTTTCGTGTCGCTCTTTAATATCTTTGGACAGTTACACGACAAAATAACGCCTCTACTAGATCTTTACAAGAGATAAATTATGATTGTGTAAAATATTATACCTAGTTATTGAATTCAAAACTTACGACTAGAAATGTGTGAAATAATATTTTTTTACAATTAGGCATTATTTTCAATTCTTGAAAATAATCTGTAAAATACCGACGTAACTAGAATAAGTACTGATAGAGAGACTTAAAGAAGAAAAAACAATAGAAAGCCAATGCGCAATTAAATTGGGAATGTAATAACTAGGTAGATGAAAAGTGGTAGTTTATTATTTTACAAAGACGATTACAATGAATAACAGTGTTGTTCAGAATAAAGCAGAGCTGTCTCCAATGTCGGTCGAATTTTGCTTAATTTTTCTTGCTTGATTAAATAAAGCCTTCAAATAAGAATAGCAGGTCAATATTTATTCTGACAAAATTAAATTTTCAGTTTAATTAGTAGTCAGAAGCATGAAAAAATGTAACAATATTTACATCACACAAAATTTAACTGAATTTAGGTCGTCAAATTTGCACTGCCTTTACACTTAAAAAATTAAAACGAGATGGAATCTAAACTTTACGTTTTTCTTTGGTGGATTTTTTTTGTAAATTGATTTATCACAATTTGCTTTTCAATTACAGCTATTACAAACACACTCGCTTTTAAACACATACAGGTATTTCACGAGTGATAATGAGCCAGACAGGATCGAAAATGCAACCCGCAATACATTTGCAAAGCAAACGTGTATATTTTCCGCGTCCATATCCAGTAATTCGTGATATTCAGAGTATTTCATTGAATATAAAGATGAGGGTTTATTGGTTACATCAATTTTCTATTTATTTGAATTATTCATTTTTGTAATTCTTGTTATGATGGTCCTAGGAGATCGTTTTACAAATGTAATACAATTTAAATTGCTTCAGTAAATTATTTTTTGATATTTACATCTACCATACATACTCATGCACCAGTTTTTATAAAGAGGCACTTAAGTGCATACGACTTCCTCCTCCAGAGCCAATTTTGAGCCTTTCCGTTAAACCTCCACTTTCGTAACAGTGAACACAAACAAAAAAGCTTCAAATCGCGAAAATTCGTCTCTCGCAGGAGAAAATAGAGATTATTTTAATTAAATTTATTTACTTAATGGTCTCTTGTTCCCTGTTGTATAACACAATTAGTACCTTCTCCCTTACATTAAGAAAAATGCAATTACTTAACGAAAACCGGCGGGACCTGAAAGCAGGCAGAGTTTTATGCACAGAACTGATCCATAAATTTCAATTAAATCACCCCGACCTCATTTGCATTATAATGACCTAAATTTATTAGCAATTAAATGCATTGGCGATTCGCTAATTAAACGACAAAGATCAAATAAGAATGCAGCGAGCGAATGTGCACAAGTGTGTTGCAAAAACTAACATTTTATTTAACTGAAATAATTACTGAAGGTAATTTGAAAAGTTTTAGGGTTGGAATATAAGACCCGTAGCACAGCAGCGCATACAAATCCGTCTTAACTGTAGTGTTAACTGGTATCTCTCTTCCCCTGCTTTGTACTAAGTGCATATAAATTGCAAGCAGTTAGTTGGAAATGCAATTTTGCACAGCTCTGATCTAATTTATTTAAGATAATGTTATCAATTAAATCTGGAGTGGCGAGAGGCGTTAAGGTTTTATTGGTGAGCCGGCGCTAGATTAGGCTTAATGAATATTTCATAAACGAGACAATAAATTTTCTATGTATGATATACACAAAAAACAGAAACTGGGATATATGGCGAGAGAGCTGATTGGGAAAACAAACACATAAATATCAGAAACAACGCCTTTGCTTCATCTAACAAATAATCCAACAACAAACCACAAAGCGAAATAATGTTAAGTGAATTGAAGCTTCCAACGTGCGGAATTATTGGCGTCGAATGACTCCTTGCATACTTTTAAATTGCATTTTTTACCCCTCGGAACATTATTCGGTCTCTAAAACTGCGATAACGAGACGATACCAACCCAAGACTTGCGTTAAATGTTCCAATTTGGGGAAATAAAGGATTTGCTGACGCATCATGCCAGTAACTTATGAACCTTTCTTTTTAATAAGAGTCATCAACAACACATTAGAGACACATTTTTACCATTACTAAGAGCGAGTGTCGTTTGAATATTCATAGATTCTCTTCTAATTGACTTCAGAATGTTTTGTCTAACTTATGAGGTCAATAACATTGTAGCAGACAAAAGTGAATCAAATAACTGCTTTGCAGCATGTAATACAACAATTTTCTCCCTTAATGATATCATGCGTTCAAATGAAAACCTGAGTAGGCGTTGAAAAAGGTAAACAGGAACAGTGTAAAGTTTGAATTTCCCACCGTTTGACACGAATGACATTTGTTATACAGGGTCATTATAAATGATTGTACCATCGTAGTTGGCTTTGAAAACCCATACAAATTTGGGATGTGCCGCTAGCTTCGCAACGTTAGACAAACTAGTAGACAAATTTTCACTACCGCCAGCAGCGCTACCTATCGGCGATGCTAGTCTCACTCACGTTATAAAGCTTGCGCCAAATTCAACTAAGCCACCAACGCCTACTACGATGGTATGATCATTTATAATGACCCCGTATTTCATGGCACTAAATTGAACATGTTTGTTTTTATCAAAGGCGCCCTTAGATATTTGCTTCGAGAACAGGAATCCTTAGTTATGCTAGTTTTAATGTAAAACAGTGCAAAGAAAGAATAAACAGAAAGATGTTTTGTTTATGAATTTTAGGTTAGCTGCCAAGATGCTCTAATTACAACTGTCAATTTACACTTAAAAAAAGCAAAACAATTGAGGGTTTCCAACGCCTTCCCAGCCCAGGATTTCATTTGAACGTGAAGCAGCAAGATTTAAAAAAAATTAAATCAGAAGAGAATTTGCGAAATAATAGCAAACATAATTAACGTTGTTTATTTTTGAAATTGGAAAGTTAATTATTGGTATTTTAGTTAAAACGCTTTTATGGATTTGAAAGCGGAATTTGCTGAATTAGTTGACGATGTTTCCATTTTTAAATTAATTGTGCTAATAAATTTTTGTTGAGTGGCATATTTTGAGTTATAAAAACAGATTTTAAATCAATATCACAATACAAGGACTTTTGAATAAAATTTCTGTTTAATTTTTTATAACATGCCAGAGCCTCTAGTTCAAAACAAATCAAATATAAAGCTCCATTCCAGAACTATGTTTTGTTTGTAAAAATGTGTGATTACTCCTGAAAAACTGAGATTGTGTTTAAGACCGGCGTTACTAGTTGGAGAAGTAATTGAAGATTTTAGATTCGTTCATTATGTTGACAATCAAATCCATTAACAAACAATAAGGAAATGTCCGGGTAATGAGAACATCAGTAAAGTATGCCTGTGATGGTCTTATAATATTATTCACTTAGTTTGGGACGTTATACAGCCCTTTAAGCAAGAAATTTCATAGTCAGGCTACCAGATGTTTGAACAATAAACCTCCTGTTGTTTGATTATCTAAAGTTCTGTAACTAGAGCATCCTACGATAGTTAAACTTTGTAATAGCAGTTATTTAAATATTGAGCTTTTAACCATCGCGTCTTCGTCGTGTGTCAAAGTTGACCTAAAAAGACTTTAAAGTAAAAGCTTCTATGAAACAGTGACTGTGTTATTGTCTTTATGGCGATGCTTGTACTAGGTAATAGCCAATTTTCCAAGACTTTCATTTCAAAGGGCTTACCGGAGCTTGCCGTAATAAAATGATATTATTATAGACAGACCATTTGTTCTACTGGTTATTTTTGTGGTTTTTGCTACCTGAAAGCTCCGAATTTTTCCATTACTACAGATGCAGTAATGATTAACTTTAAAAATAACTAATACATTTCCATACAGGGTTATTCACGAGAGACTTCCGATGAAAATTTCGTTATATGAATAGTTTCTAGCTTCCTAAATTAAAAAAAGTAACACTTAAATCAACGATTGCTGGCCCTTATTGTCTGTCATGTCAGTTTTGCTTTTGCTTTTTCAGTTTTGCTCATAACCTCAATAAAGAGAAAGTGTCATAATTAATCTTATTCGCCAAGCTACTTGGATTGTCAACTTATTTCGAATTAAACAAAATATCAAGTTCTAGGAGTTTCTGTATTTTGGGTTGCATATACCGACATTTTCATCGGAAGTCTCTCGTGACTAACTCTGTATAATACGTATGTAGCGATATTATTTGCACCAGGAATGCATAAAATGAAACAAAAAAAACTGGATATTTTAATTTCAATATCCAGCTTTTGTCGGAAATGTATTGTGGGTTGCATTTTCAATCATTCATGAAATATACTCTATTCTTTATCTTGGTGAGTGGTCGATGCGATCAAGCAAGCCATGGATAGCTTTGTAAGTTTTACTTTTTCCACCAAATTTTTGTGTGGTGTAAATCAAATATTAACTGTCATCGCTGTCATTCAGATTCAGAATCTTCGTCAGGCATTCATGTCCAAATCTCACATTCTTATGTGGCGAAATGTAAATATAGGTATAAGCCGTACACATCGATTCTTAAATTTAATTTATTTCATCCTGTGTCAAATTTCAATACTTTACGTCATCAGTTTGAATCCGGGAAAACGCAAAAAACGGCCGGACGCCGGTTAAGTGTTGCTATTGGAAACACAAAAGTAACAATCGGAATAACAATTATTCAAGTTTAAGAAATGTTTTATTCAAAACTACATACATCTACAATACAAGTTAACAATGAAACTTAAATATTAATGTTCAGATTAATAGTACAATTTGTATTGCCCTCAATATTTACTGGAGGATAATTACTGCTAGAAGAAATGGTGTTACTAAGACTGGTTTTATTACTAACTTCTTTCTTTTGCTGTTGCAATACTTCGACAAAGGTTTCTCCGTTCAGTATCATCCTGGCAATTTTATTTTTGCTTTCCAAAGAGTCTTCTATGTATTTTTCAGCCACAGACGAACTCTTCCAAGCTCCGTGTCTTTTTAGTACTGCTAAATCAGCACCAGCATTGGCCAAAAGCGTTGCAGAATTTCTCCGAAACGAGTGACCAGTATATTTGTCAGGATCTTGAAGACCCAAAAACAGTGCAATTTGTTTTGGCATCCCTCCAATTGTGTGTATTCCTACTCTTTGTACGGTACACTTTGAATTTCTATATCCCAAAAATAACATTCTATGGTTAACATGTTTTGGCCTCAGTGACACGTATTTTCTGAATAACTCCACACATTTAATTCCGTCTACTTCGTCTATTACAGTGAAGGTCCTTCTTTGATTTGTCTTAGTGCAGGGAATTGTAATTACTAACTGCGTTTGAGTTTCCTGGATATCGTCTAGTGAAATGTTATACAATTCTTCTCTTCTACAACCACCAGCTATTCCAATCATAGCAATAACCTGTCAATTAAAAAAAAAACTCGTTTATTTTCTTGTTTTATTTGAAATTTGCTCTTACTTTTGTCAGGAGATATTTGTCAGTACAAGCTTCTTTCATAAATCTATACATTTCTTCTCGGGTTAATGTTTTAGATTGTTTGGATTCATGACCAATTGATTGTTTTTTCAGGAAAGCTAACAATTTAGAAAAGCGAGATATGTCAAAATTTTCATTCGCAATTAATGTTGATTTAATCATTGAATATTTCGGCCACAAAGAAGATGCTCCTATTTTCTTAGACTAAAAACATTAGTTCACAAATAAAATAAGCAATATGACCATTTAAATTCTTACCAAATCTAAAAAATAAGCCAGCATAACTTCTTCGGTTATTTCCTTAACATTATTTTCAACTTTCCACTCGCAAAAATGGCTGAATTCTTTGTGGTATCGTTCACCAGACTTACTTGGAATTAATCTAGCACACGCTTCTTCAGATTTTTTTACAATTCCTGGAGGATTTGCATTGGAAATCATTTTGACACACCAAATTATTTCGACAAAATCAACAAATTAAACAATTGCCAAACAGCCGTTGCTAATAATGTTCCAAAAATGTGACTAGATTTGGAGCATTTGTTGAATTATTTTGAAATTAATTTCAATGTTTCTTTCAAACGAAATTTGAGGCAGGATGAAATAAAATACATAACGACATTCGTCCGTGAACTCTTTTTACAGTACTCGTTTCGAGTTTCAAGACTCGGCTCCTTCGTCGCCTCGTCCTTAAACGTCAAACTCGTACTGTAAACTATGAGTTCCCGGACTTATGACGTTAATTACTATAACCATTCCCGTTCTGAAAATTATCGGCGTCCGTAGTCGGTCAATCCGACCGAACATTATGCCCGTGCCGGGCAGAATTACGAAGAAGTTTGGGTTTTAAAATTATGAAATTAACCGAATTCTTAAACCAAACCGGATCTAATTTGACCGGAAAGTGAGTGGCCGGTCTAGAACACTTTGAAATTCCCAAGCAAGTTATTATAATTTTAGAAAACGGTGCGATGATGTGAAAATGACACGTTTGAGGTTATGTCGCGGTATGATCAATTAACCTGGAAAATAATAAATAGAATGACTTTGCGGCGTCTCTGTAAGTACCTACATTATTGTAATATGTATTTGAATATTTTTTAACAACTACCAACACACTTTTCCATGGGAACTTTCAAAATTCCCTAAATTCAACTTAACGGTTGAAAATTTCCCAAGGACCACTCACCAAGATAAAGAATAGATTATACCTGTATAGTTGATAACTCTATTTAAATTTTAACTGAGAATCTTATTAAACTACAACAGGATCGCTGAAAAAGATTGATGCGTAAAGTACAACCGTTTACTGCATTAACTTAATTAAGACCGCCTCGAATCATCTGTCAAATAAAGTGTTAAGTGCATAACTCTAGGCCACTACCACTCAATCCAATAGCCATATGTTTGCATATAGTATCGTAAGCTGTCATCTCCGGCAGGAACTAATTTAACTTTGACAAATCTATAGCTCCAATCTGGCGCAGCACTCAAGGGAGTAAGTGTAGTTGGTGTATTTAAATGTAAATCCAGTTCGCGAAGGAAAAAACAAAAGTGTAGAGGGTGAAAAACGCGGAACCAACCCCGTAACTTAATTAACATTATTATCTTCGAGTCGCCTCATAAACCGACTCCAATAACTCAAAGCTACCGCGCAATAAAAGCTTCATTAGTTAGAATCGTCATAGCTTTAATAAAGCAGAACTTAATGGTAGCAGTATTAGATGAAATTAGAGTGAATAAATCAGAAGTGTAACGAGTAAAGCGGAGTGTGAACCCCGCTCGGAAATATGCCCTCGGGACCGCTCGACACACGACCTCTTGGACTGCATCCCAGAAAATTACAGATGGGACCAAAAATGAAGGGTTGGAGGAACTATCGGGGTGGCGAAAGACGGGTGTTTATTAAAACTTGTTGCTGGCACTGCGGCTTCTTCAAATTAATCTTCTGTCGGGTCAGTTTTTCAGTTCGAGGTTAACAGCGCTTGGCTTATTTTAGCCATAGCAAATTTGTCGTTTAAGAGAGACAAAGTGTCACTTTCGCAGACGAGTTACAGAGGTAGTTAATTGGTCTTGTAACAGTTTATATTACGAAATTAGTTCTCATAACTGCTGGTATAATTTGATGAGTTGCCTCGGCTGAAGAATTGAGCAGTTAATATTGCTAATGGCAGTATACTGAAGCTCATATCAAATAATTTCTTCTAAGTCGGGTTCTAATGAAACCGATTCTGGAATTCCTTCTGGATCTCTATATGTTACCACGCGATTGATTTTCATGAACGTATTACCATAATCGATTCAAGCCCCGATATTGTTGCTTCCGATAACTTCTTCGAGAGGTAAAAAAATATCCAATAATCAATTCTCTTCAGCCTTATAATTTAATCCCTGAGAGAAGCTACGATATCCTACTCGTTAAGTAAACTCACTTCCTTATTAATTTTAAAATCATTCCCCCAGATTAATAAAATATAAATTTGTTGCGTGACTGGAATTGTCGTCGAAAGGGTTACAGTGAGGACATTTTCTCTGGCAGGGTGTTGCGGTCTTCACAATTTATTACGTACCCATCGATTCTTACCATCTCTGGACACCGGAAGTCAAAATAGATTATTCTGCAGCTGTCCACACAGGAAAATTTTCCTCAACACGCCTAAGGGGTGATAGAATTAACAACTGATACTTGATTAAAAAACATTTTGTTAACAAGATGATCATTAATATTGAATCTAACCCACACTTTTCGCGTCTAGTCCAGTTTTAATTGACATTTCGAGCTAATAAACCGGTTATTAATGATTTAATGGTGACGATGTTGAAAGGGGAGAAACCCTCAATTACTGATATGAAGTATGTACATGACCGCATAAGAGTGAACATTACAAACAAAATGAGTAAGCGGGGTTGAAGAATAATGAAATAATTTATAAACTAACACAATACACCTGGCGCAGTGTCACGTAAAAAGCTTCAACGGGGGATAACAAACAGTCATTTATAATTACAACTATTGAATTAACAAAACACCAATAATGTTATTTTTGACTGTAATTTGTGTTTTCAAATTTTGAACTACAGTGAGCGGCAAAAGTATGGAATAAATTCCTTAAAAATTAAACAAAATGTTTTTCAAAAAAATGTTTGGACAGGTCAATTTTAGTTTATAAAAATACATGTTTTAGTACCAAAGAAAATTCCAAGCAGTCATTTGTTTTCGAGTTATGACGTCATCGATAGTTTTTTTAAATGGAAACCCCCTATTTTTTTTCTTGATTCTGATAGCCCTTTTAATTATCTAAATGACAGTGTAAAAATTTTGTTATCTTACATAAGGAAATTTTTGAGAAAAAAAAATAATAAAGTTGGAAAAAATAAATTTTATAACGAACAAAAACAAGTCAAAAAATCAAGTAGGTAAATCAAACAGTCAAATGTTACTGTCAATTTCATTCGTATGTGTTTTTTGTTTTACAAAACGTTTTCGAAAATGACTCATTTAACAGAAACACAACGTATTGAAATTTTAATTTTGATTAGGTGCGGGGATAAAACTAGATAAAACTAAAACAGGGGGAATTTCTTCATAAACTTGCTTTTTGTCAACAAGCTGGGGGATGGCAATTCGAACATTTAATTCCATAATTTTAAGTACTAACACAGTTTTTGACTTGTTTTTGTTCGTTATAAAATTTATTTTTTCCAAATTTATTATTTTTTTTCTCAAAAATTTCCTTATGTAAGGTAACAAAATTTTGATACTAGGGTTTAGACAATTAAAAGGGCTATTAGAATCGAGAAAAAAAATAGGGGGTTTCCACTTAAAAAAACTATCGATGACGTCATAACTCGAAAACAAATGACTGCTTGGAATTCTATTTTGTATTAAAATATGTATTTTTATAAACTAAAATTGACCTGTCCAACAATTTTTTAAAAAAAAATTTTCTTTAATTTTTAATGAATTTATTCCATACTTTTGCCGCTCACTGTATAATTTTACTTGAAAAAATATTTAATGCTATAAAAAAAATTACATAAAAAGCCCATCTTAAACAACTTTTTGCAGTAGGTGGCTGGTCTAGATTGACAGTTAAAAACTTCTCAAGTATCGGGTGCTTAAATTTCTCCTCAAAGTTGGCGTTGAAGAATCGATTGATCGATTGTGAACGCACCACTCGTCAGTCTGCAGAGGAAAAACACAAGCAACGCAAAAAGTTTGATCGTCAAGGTCATTCTTTGACGCAATCGAAAATGCTCCATTGTAAAACAGTCGTAAATATCATAACCTATCATCATGTTGTATGACATTAATTGTCATTTTTTTCTCAATTTTTTGACACTTTGTTGACGTGGGCATAATCAGGCAGGGAAATTTTTTAAATTTGTGACAATCTAACCAAATTTTGAAATGACATTACAGTGTTTGCGCAATGGGATTTTCCCTTACATTATAAAAATAAACGTTATGTTCCTCCAATAAAATTTGTAGAAAATCAAAATAACCTAGGAAACACTAGTGTAACGCACGTTATGACTTTATACCGTAAGGGAAAATGCCTTGGGGCAAACTCACTATTGACGACCAAAATTTATTGCTCGTGACAGTAGCAACACCTACTTTGATGATACATTTAAATGAAGACCCGATAGTTCTTAAAATGATGTTTCTTTTTACTATCAATTTTAGGGCTAGTAAGAACAGATAAATTTCATAGCGTAACGTTTACTCTATCTGTGAGTTCGATTAAAAAAAAAACTTGTATGAAACAATAACAAACTAATTTATTGTCGATTAACAATTTATACCAAAGGAATATTAACAGCTCAAATTCGCAGGTTTCCACTAACCCTTATAATCATATTCGCTTGCCAATAATTCGTTATCTCTCACCCCAAATAACTGATTGACACGCAGCGTTTCCCTTTTTAACCCAATGCCGACCCTGCTTCGAGCATTACAGGTAGGCCACTGCGCTTCGAAGGATCATGATTTATGATGTCATCGAAACCGATGACGTCATCGTTGCCAGAAAGTGCTGCCGCGGGATTCTTCAGGAGGCGTTCCGATTGTTCCTTACCCCTTACAATCATACGAGGGCAATTTTTTATGTAATCTACCTAGCAATGAATATGAAAAGTTAAAATAAAAATTGTCATTCTGTTAAATAGCTGTGACATTTTGAACCTGAATAGAAAAGTTTCAGCAAAATATGTTATGTCTGAAGACTTCTGTGCATTTTTTTATAAACTAAAATGTGTGAAATTCAACTCGAGTATCGAACTGGAATAAAATTTCTTACAAAAGAGGCTAATGGGCCAAAAGTGATTCATCAAAGGATGATCATCGTGTATGGGAATGAAGGCCCATCTTTATTTCAAATAAGATTTTGGTCTGAGCAGTTTCGCTGGGGTCGGGACTCTACACAGGTGATCCAAAATTAGGTCGACCAGTTGAGGCAAAACTGAACATGATTTTTAAAAATGGAAGATTTGGTGCTGTCAGATCGGCGGATGAAGTTGACTTTTATTGCCAGGGGAAATGGAGTATCCGAAAATATTGTTTGGAAAGTTTTGCACGATGATTCGGCATGAACAAAGTGTTTGGACTTTGAATTCCAAACTTCCTTACGCCAGACCAAAACTTGTCAGGAAAGAAATTTCCCATGAAAATTGAAAAAGCTTTACAAGCCCCTATTATTTTTTTTCCGCAAATTGGTACCGGGGTGTATCACTGGAACCCTCCTACCAAACAAGAATCAATGCAGTGGGTTCACAAAGTTCGCTTCCCCCCAAAAAAAGCCAAAACACAGTCTTCGGGCGGAAAGCGCATGGCAACCATTTTTTGGACCGAGCAAGGGATTCTGCATATTGAAAGACGGTAAAAGGTACTACAATCAATGGAGAGGTTTATTTGAAGACAATTTGAAAGTTAAAAGAAGCATTGAAATTGAAACGGCCTTCATTGTGGCGTCAAAAGAATCTGATCCTTTCTGAAAATTGCAAGGTCCATAAGGCATGCAATATTCAGGCTGTAATTCAGGAATCTGGATTAACTGAACTGCGTCATCCATCGTACAGCCCCGACCTAGCACCCTGCGACTTCTTTTTGTTCAAAAAACTAAAAAAAAAACTAGGGGCCCAAAATTTACCACCGATAAATGAGCTAAAGACAGCTGCTGATGCTTATTTTGCAGAGCGTCGTAAAGAATTTTTTCTTGTAGGAATGCGGAAACTCGAGAAACGTTGTATTAAGTGTATAAGCGTTAAAGGTAGTTATGTAGAAAAATAAAATTATTTGGTTCTCCTATGTGTTTTCTTTCATGGCTAGGTAGATTACATAAAAAAATGCCCTCGTAATAATTAATAATTATTATTAACTTTCTCTTGTGACTAAATTCTCATTATTTGTAATTTTTATTATTTATTCAATGCATTTTAGTACTTTTACTGACTACCCATTATACAAACGCCAAATAAAACAATCACTCAATAAAATTATTATATAAATAATTGTTTTTGCAAAAGTTGTAAAATGTATACACTTGTGAATGCTTTCCATTAACAACAGAGTGCAAAGGGAAGCTTTCAAATACATTATTTAATAAAATTTAATTATCTGTTGTGTAAGTTCCTAAAGCAATAACTTGTATTTTATGGACCACTATTCCAGAGGTTTGAATTCTGTGCCATATGTTTCTGTTGGTTTACAGATCCGCTGTGTTTACAAAAGTTCTTTAAACCCCATTCAAAAGAAGCTTAAAAATAACCATAAATACACATACGCCTCTCTCCAAATCTGAGCCAACCCTTGTTACCAATAATTTCACAATAGAAATTCATAAGATGATATTTCCTACAATTTTCTTTTAAATCTGTTTGGAGTACAGACACTCATAAATGAATATAAATGAAGACATGAAAGTACATGGTTGTTAAGATGTGTAAATTGAGCACTAAAATATGTGGGTACACCTGTGTTGATTCAGGCCTAATCCTTTCTATAGAGACGTAAACCCTAAGATAGGTCATGGCTTATAAAGTTGAGTTTATCAATTTGCATACAAACAACTGTTTCCGATTATGTCAGTTCTTTAGCCCAATTCGCGTCGACGACGTAACAGAGATTGTTATTTGTAAAGATGGTGGATTTAGCGTTATTTCTCGCTTTGACAGTATATTGGAATTTTCCTGCTTTAAAAGCTCATTTAGTAGAATTTGTAGTCATGAGCTTTTTATTTTTATATGCTTTGTGTTTCGATAAAGAAGGTTGGAGAATAAGTCGCTTGACGAGAGACGATAAGGGAAAAATCAAATGACGTCAGTAAAAATTAAAAATAACAACTTTTGTCGTTATAGCTGATCAAATATTGTGACAATCAAACTAGATATTTTTTAACTGACAATATACATACAGCCTAACAGAATTTGTGTTTATTAATAATGAACTCTAATAGTCCCGCAACAGACAGAATAGAATTAAATCTTAGTAGGGTGCAAGAGGTCGTCAAGGATTTCCTGAAGAATTTTTTTCCATTATTTATTAAGGGCAATATCAAGTTCCCGGGGTGACCACAGTGGCACCTGTCGAGCTGCAATTCATTTCCCTAAAGCACTGTAGACGTAGATTGCAATCCGGCTACCATGCAGGCCAGCTCATTTGATCAATACTTTTTACGTAAAATCATTGATTCAGAGAAAATGAATTGTTGACACACCGTTGCTTCATATGGAACAACTATGCCCTGCACAATCATTGTGATACATTTGTTCCATCAAAAAATTATTACTATGCATAAACTAAAAATCCATAAGACTACTCAGTTATTCCAGCCCAAACCATCAAATTGCCACCTCACATTGTGGATTATTTTTTGTTCCAGGTTCACGTTCTATGGAATAAACCTATTTTCAGATCGTATGCTAAATCTGAACTCCTCACTAAAGAGTACTTGACCTAGTCCTTATGTGTCTAGTCACGATATTCTTAAACCCACACTCTGTGACCTTATTTTAGACTTGAATGAAGGAACATACAAACCAATGGTTTTCACGAATAGAGACCTCTGTTCTGCAGACGTGAAATCATCTTGTCGTTTGCAGTAATACTAGCCTTACAGTGGTTGCGTAAATTTGTTTAGAAGCAAGGTTGCTCTAAGCAAACTGTTTATTCCCTTCAGTAGTGTCAAATATTAGTCATCCTTGGGTGTTGTTGTTGATGATGGACTTTGGCTTTGTCTAAACGAGTATATAGTTGACCAGCTTTTAATCTACGATGACTCTCCAAGCCATCGATTAAAAAGATCGTGTTGCTCAGCCATTTTTGTTACTGATAACAATATTTTCTTCACTTTGTGTAAAATACTGAGCTGTAGCACTACTGGAGAGGTCTGGGATTTTCTCGTGGGCTATGAGTCATATCTCCGCAAACGACGAATATCGGTCTCAAGTAGGCGCTACAAAACATCGTCATTGGTTACGTTAGTTTCGTCTCTCTCTCGTCAGTTTGTATGTTCATATTTGAATTTGAAATTAGTAGACGTTTTTATTTACAGACTGGTTTATCTCTCCACCTTTGCACAGATATTTCCAAGGTCACAGCCCATTAGAGAATCCAACACCTCCACTAACTTCTATTTTAAAAAAGCTATAAATCAAGTATCAATGGGTTAAAACGCATTTTTGTGCGTTGCTTTAAGAAGGGTTTGCTTTCGGTGACAGAAGTCAAATTTTAATCACAAGTGAGATAAAGTACTCACTAGTGAGTAAATTTGACAGCCTCTGCCATTTAACTTGACATAAAGTACTCACAAGTGACTAAATTTGACAGCTGTCATTTTGCTTGAATGAAACTTCATTTCTTGGATTTTTTGCAATAGTTGCACCTGTAAGATAAAACGTCGTATATCACACATGATCGAAATGCCATTATGAAACTCGTAAGAAGTGTCCCACTCGTACGCAAGCGCACTCGTCGGTCAAAATTCTCACTCTTGTATAATGATGCATTTCTATCTCTTATAATATAATAAACTATTATTTCATCCTGTGTCAAATTTCAGTACTTTACGTCATCAATTTGAATCCGGGAAAACGCTATTGTGTTGTGTTGCTATTGGAAACACAAAAGTAACAATCGCAATAACAATTATTCAGGTTTAAGAAATGTTTTATTCAACACTACATCTAAATACAAATTAACAATTTAACTATTTCGGCCACAAAGAAGATGCACTTACTTTCTCAGACTAAAAACGTTAGTTCACAAATAAAATAATACAACCATTTAAACCAAATCTAAAAAATAGGCCAGCCAGCATAACCTCTTCCGTAATTTTCTTCACATTATTTTCTGATTTCCATTTACAAAAATGGCTGAATTGTTTTTGATACCTTTCACCAGATTTGCTAGGTATTAATTCAGCACAGGCTTCTGCAGATTTTCTTACAATTTCTGGAAGATTTGCTTTAGTCATTTTGACGCAACAAATTATTTCAACAAAATAAACAATTGCCTAACAGCCGTTGCTAATCATGTTCCAAAAATGTGACTAGATGGGGATCATTTGTTGAATTATTTTGAAATTAATTTAAATGTTTCTTTCAAACGAAATTTGAGGCAGGATGAAATAAAATACATAACGACATTTGTCCGTGAACTCTTTCTACAGTACTCGTTTCGAGTTTCAAGACTCGGCTCCGTCGTCGCATCGTCCTTAAATGAGTTCCCGGACTTATAACGTTAATTACTATAAATTTGATCAATAAACTATTTGAAAAGTTGTCTTTTATTACATCACATAAGACCACAATTCTAGGAGCATTTTACTTTCAGCTTTAATTAATTACTCTGGATCATTTCGAAAAGAAGAACACAGGATTGGAAATAACTTCACAACTTTCAGAAACATGTAAGGATAAAAGAAACAAGAAAACTATTTCAGTTGATACTTAAGAAGACGTCTTTGCCATAAAATCAGAATGTCAGTAACTCATATGGAAGCTAAAATGAAAACGAACGAATTCCGTTTTCATTATTTACTTTGAGATCTGATAACCGACTGGAGTGATCAATTTTACTTGAATTCTAAGAAGTGGAGTTATGTCGCAGCTGATGACATTACTTTTTCTTCTTCGCTGCAGTTGTTTCGCCGTATCTGTACAAGTTTGTATTTGATCTCGAATTTTTTTAGATGTACGTATTATAGGAATTGGTATTAATTGTGGAAGGATTTATTTCTCGTTAGAACACGAACACCTTCGCAACAAATACTAAATCCTCCCAAAGAACTCAACTTTCATCCTGGAAGTGTTAGTTCAGAACAGATTCATTTTCTGTAATAAACTAGATGAACAAGCACTCGAATACCTCAATAGTTTTCCGACGGGTATTATTATTTTATGAGTAGAGAACCGCCCTCTTCAGTATTCCGTGCATCTCCAGGTATCCTTCACCACGTTAATTGACTCCTTCACTGCCGTTTCCAAACTCTAATGACCTACGAACCTCTCTGAAAGCTTACGCCAAGAAAATTGCCGGAACGCTAACAGGAAAATTTCATTTAGAAGCATCTCATTAGAAAGTATTCCGACAAAATTCAAATATCGGTGTATTGTTTGATGTTACTGTTTACATTATTCCATAATAAATCAGGAGCAGCGCAAACGGGTGTTCATTTTAATTTTTTCCTCCTCACATTTCTCCCTCTTGTTTTCTGCATTTTAGAGAATTTTATGGTGTTTTAGATCCAATTGTGCCAGTGACGTAACCCTGCATATTCATTTAACGAACACACATTTAAAATAAAAACGCTGATAAGCCAGATGTGCTTTTCCATCTGTAAAACCGGAATCAGAACTCACAATGAGTCCCGGCGAGCGTACAATTTGAACAACATTATTTTTGCTATTTTTAATAATGACAGCTTTTTTCTGAATATTCATATCAACCATCAGGGTTTATCCGCTTCAATTTTTCATTTATTCGTTCGGGATTATTTTAATGTAATTACACTTGCCATTTTTCATTTTCACGATACGGTATTAATCTTCTCACATATTGTACCGAAACGAATACTAAATGCGCTCATCAATACAAATATACGTATCGGTGGTCGTTTAAATTTATCGTCAAAGTAGGCGTTGAAGAGTCGATTGTGAACGCGCCACGGGTTATATCGCGCGTTCAAATGAAATCCTGGGCTGGGAAGGCGTTGGAAACCGTCAATTGTTGTGCTTTTTTAAAGCGTAGATTAATTGGAGCGTGTTGACCTAAAATTTAGAGCCAAAAAATCTTTCTTTTTTTTTCTTTGCAATATTATATCTAAGGGCAACCTTTGCTGAAAACGAACACGTTCAATTATGTCCCGATTAAACATAAATAAATGTCATTCGTGTCAAACCGCGGGAAATTCAAACTTTACACTGTTCTAAACGGTTTAATTTTTCCAACACCTACTCAGCCCAGGATTTAATTTGAACGGGCGATAGATCACGGATCAGATGTTTACATCTAACCTCACTTTTTGCGTTGTTTGTGTTTTTACTCTGCAAATTGACGAGTGGTGCGTTCACAATCGACTCTTCAACTTCAACTAAATGAACACCCGATATAAATGAAATTGAAGGGTCTGCATATTTAACAAATTTTCGAAAATTTTGCTTACTTGATATTGTCACATTCCTTAAAATACGCGAGCCATGCCGGATCATCGCATGTTTCAAAATGGCCATTAATTTCATGTTTCCAGTTTTCACTTAAAAAAATTATAATAGAATATTTTCGTGAGTAAACTTCGGTATGTATGAAAAGTGAACAATTTGACCCAACATGTCAACTTGTACTCTATCAACCCTTCATCTGAAAAGTTTGTCCAGATCTGTCCTAGATCGTTAGAGCAAATTCATGCCATCACTCCAGAGAAGTGATTCAGAACTCCGTTAACTACCCTAGTTTGAAGAGAACTGTCTCTGTAAATTTATGAATTGGCCAAAATCGTTCCCAAGAACTATATGTATTCACAACTACCGTAAAACACCCAACTTCCCATCGATTAAAAGATTTATTCAAAAATAATTACCTTCGCAGCATCAACCGCCGTTTCTGATTAGATAAATATTTATCCAGTCTTGTCACATAATGCCTCCGCGATAACATGCCAGACACGTTCTTGGACGCCGTTTCATAATTGGACCTATAAATGATGACGTCATAAAATCCTCGGAAATACGAAATTTATGCAGCCGATAGCAACTAACTGATCGTTCAAGTGGATCATTCTAGGGAGTGAGACTCTCTTAATATTTTTTTTATTGCGTGGCGCTCCCATCGACAGTAGTATCCTTAATTGAATTTATTAATTAAAGAGACGAGCAGCCATTATTACAAAGGTGTAGGAAAAAAAGATGAAAAACGTAGTTAATTATTGTTAGAATTGTCCGTCGTAGATAATGAGGGTTGTAATTAGAAACAGCACTTAAACGGAGATTAACTCAAGGGATTTAATAATTCATATCAGGAACAATGAAGAAGTAGGAGTTCCCCTACAATACTCGGCAAACTTCAAATATTTGACCAAGTTATTTCAACTTTTCATATATTTTATTTGAAGCGCCGTTAATCTTCGAAAAATCGTTAAGGAAAAGAAGTAATTAACGTTCGTTCGTTGGACTTTTTTGGCAGGCTTGTACTGCTCCTCTTCTGATAAATATTTAACCTTGCCTGACGTAACAAAACGAATTATCCTCTTGTTCTCGGTTTCGTGGCTCGTAAACGCAACATTCGATAGCAATAAAAGAGATCATCGTGACAAGGGGTCAAAATTGCTGGGGCGACGCCGAACGCCCATAGATTCGGTTTTAATTTGTAGTAGCGAATCTAATAATGCGGTTAATAACGTTCCTTGAATTGCTCTTTTATGTCCTCGGGGCTGCTGATTTATTAGGCCAAAATGGAGGCAAATAGCCGACTAAAGCTGGAACCACAGCGGTTGTTTTTATATAGCGACAAATATCTTGCACTGTGACCGCCAGTTTTGTCACACCTAACGGTCTGCATGCAAATTGAGTGAAGATAAGCTCTATTTATAAAACGGTCTGATATAAAACGACATGATGTTGCACGCCCGACAATGCCAATAATTTACCGTTATTACGCGTTTGTGTTGCGGTAGCACTGCGTTTCGACATTCACTTGTATATCTTTATAAATTTTACTGGCAAATGCGAATTCTTCGCCAAAGCGATATTTTCGTGCTATAAATAAGAGGTATTAGAATTGTGGCTGGCATAAAATATTGTGTTGAAGATTAAGCTTGCATTTTAAACTGGTTGCACGTAAAGATACAAATTATACCCTAAGAAACTCTACCGGATTTCATTGTTTGGAAGCAGAAATGCTGCATTACATTTAAATAAAAGGGTTGGAGAAAGCACAATAAAAATGCCTGGCACAACCTTAGATTTTGTAATTTCCACTCAAGAAAATGGGTGGATGTTCATTTAAATGGAAGCAACTATACAGGTATGTAATTGCAATTTTAGACAAACAACATTGACTATGATATCTGTAAAGTTATTCCCATTTAACATGGTTTATGCAGATTTAACAAGCAGAAAAAGTTAAATGCTGGAGAGAATGCAAGTTATTATTTATATAACATAATGCGTCAGATTTATAGAAATTTGAAGTTGAAACTTAAACTAATTGCAATCAATAAATGCTGTACGATTACACAAGATTTATACAAAGTGTCCATAAAAGAACGTAGGTATATCAATAGTTCTGTGAATTAAGTTCTTATATACCTTTAATTCAGCAGCGTACTGACAATCTGTATATATAAAGCTGAATGTCTGTTTGTTTGTATATTTTGTATGCAAATCTACAGTTTTACTCCGATCTTGATGAAATTTTGTACACTTGATCTTCAAAACAAGAAGAAAATTACTGTCTACTTTAATTTTACAAAAACCAACCCCTACTACCATTTTCAACCCTGTTAAGAAAAAAAGACAGTTTTTTCGAGTTGGAAATACCCTCACCTTCGCCGCTTCACCCCTATTTCATCCTCTGAGTATATCGTCACCTTCGCCGCTTGACACCCACAAAAAGCAACCCCTATTATCATTTTTAAGCCTGTTAAGCACAAAAAAAGTTTTTTCGAGTTGGAAATCGCGTTTGCATGATATGTTCAGGTGTCATAGTTACATTTGGTTGTTTATAAAAGTAGCAATTTCGCAAAATGTGTTTGAATGATTGTGTTTTGCCGGAAGATGTCTTAAATGAAGCAGAACAAGCTTCAAATAGCTTAATACCGGAAAAATCAAAAGGCAGGTATCTGAAATCAAACGAGAGAATCAAACAAGAGGAGGATCTAAATAAGGTTATAACTGAAAATAAAAGTGTTATGTTGGCGTATTTTCATGAATTGGTAAGTGATCATAGTGTTAGTTTCTTATCGTATTGATCTTTTTGTTTATATAGTTGAAGAAAAAAGTAGTCTACAGTAAAGTTTTAATTATTCTTCGTAAAAGGACAAGACAAACCCCTCTTTATACTGCCTGCACATTATTCAATAGCAACTGTAGTGAGTGCGATATTTTTGTGATTAGTCTTGGACAATTTAAGAGATTGATTACCTGCATTTCAGAGGTTTAATTGAGCGTTTCCCGTAACGGGTACACAGTCGCTTTTTGAGCTGTTGCATTGTATAACAACGCTGTTTACTGTTGGTTTTTGTTTGGGTGTACAACCTGTTAACCAACATACCAAATAATAATAATAATAATAATAATAACTTCATATTGAAATTACTGCGTTTATAGCAATACATGAAAGTAGAAACATAATTTTAAAACATTCTAAAATTTGCGGGCAAAGCCGCGGGTAAAAGCTAGTTATAACTAAGATTTAATTTATTTTTATCTCGAAAACGAAAAGACTTTTATTAGATCCTGTTTTTGGATATGAGTTCTACTCATCCTCACCTATTACCAGTCTTTTTTTGTACTAGCATTTAAAAAACACTGTATAACGCATACATACAGGGTGATTCTGAAATAAACTTGAAAAAAACCTGGTAATTGGTTATGATGAGAAGAAATCATAGACAAAAAATGTTTCTTATAAAAGTTTTTTCGTTTTCGAGATACAAATGATTGAAAATTTGGCCAAAATTGCTAGTACGCTGCTGAGTTAAAGGTGATTACCTGATTATTTTGGTAGTTTAGCAACAATAATAATCAAAGGTGCCCGTCAGTCACAAACGTAACCTTGCTCCTCTCGATCATTTCCATAGAAACATTTACAAAGCAGTGTGCTGTGCTTGCACCTACGACTTTATTGTAGAGTTGATGTAACAATGGTTGGTAATGAAGTGAACAAATTCGGACAAATTTTCCCTATTCATAGGCGTTGAAAATACAAGGATATAGGATTAATAACCCTCCTTTTGATTTCACCTCTAAAAGTCATTTATGCAGAATTATTTTGTGTCAAAGATACTCCACATTTCAGAATCACCCTGTATAATACAACGACTCAATGTTTAGGAACAAATTTATCAGAAAGCAGCATTTGGATAAAGCTCAATAGAAATCCGATATTTTCCTGTCTGGTTAAAATATACTTGTATTCCCTCGATATCAAAATATTGGCTGCAATAAATCGTTTGGTATCAAATTGTCAGAAATCGAAAATTAGATATGTATGTACGAGTATGTACATTTAAATTGTACGTTCGAGACATCACATGCTCTGAAACCAAAATATCCGTCTCATTTGATTTACACAACTTTCAAACTTGTTTCGTGGCTTTTAGACAAAATCTATTTCAAAATTTAGCCAATTCAAATCTACCAAATTGATAACGACTGAATGTTTTAACTGTAAATTTCTTAGGTGCAAATGTATCTAATGGAAAATCGATAACTCTGCGAGTAATGAATAGCTTTCGAGGGAAATTGATACATTTTTATGCTTCCTTCTAATGTTAGCAATAGTTGGGTAATTATGCGCTAGGGGAGGTAAATGTAATTTTTTATCATCAGCAGGCTAGGTTAACAAAAACCATTGATTTAAAAATATATATCCCGCGGTGCATACCGGGTGTCTCAACGATCTACTCTAGAAATTATAAAGTTCATTGTTTACTCTGAGATTTGCTAAGATCCTCCTGAAATGTGAAACGTTCCAGTGTTTTCTCAAATCTTTCCCCAAAAGTAAAAAAGATAACAGGAATATTTGTTACAAAGACTAAATGATAATAATGTAACATTTTATTTGATTTTTTTTTTAATTGTATTTACAGTGCATTTTTTTTAACTGTTGCCATAGGGAATTGCATGGTAAAACTTATACCCCCTGTTAACTTTTGTTCTGATGAAAATATTCAAACCACTTTTGGAACAAGGTTTGAAGATTTTTTAAACTATCGGACAGAATACAATTCAATATCCTAAACTGTCGAAAAAGTTGTGAAAAAATTATTTTCTAGCGCGCCGGAATAATGGTACGTCGAGCGGCCGCCAGAATAGCGTCCCTGTCGGCTCAACCAGCCAGCACCTGACCATCTCTACTTTTGACTTTTGTCACTTTCATTTAAAAAATAAATAGTGTGATCTCCTCGAGGCTATGATTAAAATAAATAACAAAATAAAATATAAAATCTAATTTTTGTTCCCATACCGTCTACTACGTTTTTGTCAAATTATTTACGTTCATTAATTTCAATTTTGAAGAGTAAAATTAGTAAAATAAAACTGCTTGTCGTTGTTCAAACAATATGCATTACGTAGTCTTATTAATGATCTATTACAAAAATAAAAATTAACACCAAACCTGCAGTGGATCATAAGTTAACAGAGGGCATTATTTTTACCATGCAATTATGTAATTCCCTATGGCAACAGTAAAAAAACGCATAAGAGATCAACCAGAAACTGTGGAGAAATTAAGGGCAAGAATAACTGAAGCTTGTAATTCCATTACAGTGCGACATTTGCAAAACACGCGAAGAAATTTTCAAGATCGCTTGGGACATTGTCCAGCAGTCGAAGGAAAACACTTTGAACAATTCCTTTGACAATTTCTGTTAATTTCTTGAGTTACTTGTGCGTTAACGTTTTTACATTTTGTTTTTTTTTTTTAACAAATAAATGTTTAGATGTTCTGCCATCCAAAAGCTAATTTAATCATAGCCTCGAGGAGATCTCGCTATTTTTTAAATGAAAGTGACAAAAGTCAAAAGTGGAGATGGTCAGGTACTGGTTGAGCCGACAGGGATGCTATTCTGGCGACCGCTCGACGTACTATCATTCCGGCGCGCTAGAAAATATTTTTTTCACAACTTTTTCGACAGTTTAGGATATTGAATTGTTATCTGTCCGATAGTTTAAAAAATCTTCAAACTTTGTTCCAAAAATGGTTTGAATATTTTCATCAGAACAAAAGTTAACAGGGGGTATAAGTTTTACCATGCAATTCCCTATGGCAACAGTTAAAAAAAATGGACTGTACAGCGGAATTTTAGGAAAACCGTAACAAACATATCTAGTGTTACCACCGGTTCTCTGGAGCGGTCGAATTGTCGACCGATGTCTCTTCCACGCTGGTGTGACTCTGGAAAGAGGCGGGACCCAACCGGGTTCTTCCAGATGCAGGTCGTCTCGAAGAAGAGCATCGTCTTTTTGTCCAGCTCGCTTTAACGGAGTCGCAGTGTTTTTTGTAGAGGGAAAGGAAAAGAGTGAACGAAACGAACACATTTAGAGCATGAACGAAAGTCCGCGAATTTCGGCGGGCGTTGGGAGGGGACCAAACGTAGCACGAACCGAGCCCGCACATTGCCCGACCAATGAACGGACAGAGTAGCCCAAACAAAATCAAGACACAACGATCCCCGGTATCACTAGTAAAGTTCATATCATTGGAAAGGTTATGCCTATTCTCCAAGGCAATTAGATACAGTTGTGTTGTTTGAAAAAAACTGAGAAATAACTTTATGCATTAAAGGCTCACTGGGTATGATTAAAGGTTTTTGACAGCTTTGGCAGATCCCTCATATTTTCATTCTGCACGGGCAGATCGCCAATCGGATGCGTTTGTAAACAATAAGTCGTGCGTCGCGTAGCAACCGCTAAACGAGGCACAATTTGAATTGTTAGATATTAAAAAATTAAATTAAATTCAATTTTCAGAGATTGTTTTTTCTTGGTATGGTCATGTAGAAATTATAGTCTTCTACTCGCGTGTGATGGCTATTATTCAAGAATCAAGAGGATGAAAATTGCAACACGAGCCGTAGGCGAGTGGTGGAATCATCCGAGTGAATAATAGCCATCATTATACGCTCATCGAAAAATGTACTATGATTTAAATGTCACATTTTAACTGTCTAGGTTCTCTATTATAGCTTACGAAATAGTCCTTTGATGTAGCCAAACTAATTTCATAAAACGGTTGCGCAAAGTTCTCGTTTTAAGTTGTTAGGTAGGTACCTATAAATTTTTGAAATTGTTGAAAAACTTTTACAAACTAGAAGAGCACTTTTGAGACTCAAGGGGAAACTCTAACTTTCAATTATGTATCTGTAATGACGTGATTACGAGTCCAAAGCTGAAAGGACAAATTTTCTGGTCGAAAAACTCCTCCACGGGAAAAATAAATACATCAGCACAACAAGCCAGCTCTTTCTTTCTGTTAAAACGTTTCCTGTGTTTATTAGTGACCATATTAGCAATAGTTGGCGGCGTCGCCATCAGGAACAACCACCGGCGTTCTCGCTGACGTTCCATTACCACCGCTTCGCCGTCGGCCCAGTCACCCCCGTGTTCCCTCGGGAAGTGCGACCTTCTCGCTACCGTCGTAATCGTAAATCTTCCAATAATTCATTAAGCTTCTGCAATTACTCGACATTGCACGCCACTCGCTCGCCCCGACTTATGTCTGTGACATTCTCGCCCTGCTATAGCAACCCCTTAATGGCCGCGATAGTCAGTCAGGACAAATATTTGACACGTGCGCCACCCACAAATTCCCACAATTCCGCTCGAAAAAATAAAATTAAGCCGAACAAGATGGGAATGGATCAAAAATTCAAACATTAACGAACTTTATCATAACATATAGCTCGAGCTTTTTTTCCCGGCTCGATGTTGTTTTTGGACTAATTAATTTTAAAAGCAGCAGTTTTATTTTCGCCTGGAACGCATGCAGCATTCAACCGTATTGTGTGTACATAAACAGAAGGGTAAATTGCTTTTTGACTTTCTACATATTCCTGTTTAGCTCCCTTAACTGTGAAGTAAATTATTTTCATTTTTTTTATAGATATAGCAATATATATATAGATATAGCAATGCATTACATAGTTTGAACAATAGTAGTTTATTTTTTGGCATATCGTAATGAAAGTAGCACTCTTTTAAACGAAAAATCGTAGTGAAAGTGTAGTACTTTTTTGCATCATTTTATTCCGTCTTTTAGGCCAAATTACAACGATATGCAAAATAGCGTGTACAACACGTTATGAGTGTCTCTTTTTTTCACTCATTTGCTTGATTAATCAGACGTTAATCAGACTGCAAATTCATAAAAATAAGTATGACTTTCATAACTAGTTGTACAAATAACCATAACGAGTTCGCGTGCAAATTGGTCTTTTTTTGGCATGAGTGTGCCCACGAGTGCCAAAAAGAGCCCAATTTACACACGAACGAGTTGAATACAACGTTTTTTTGTTCGGCGAGCCCCTTAAAGACTCCAAAATCGCTTAAAATCTTTAAAATTAGTTTCACGTTTTGTTTTGACATGTTGTGACATTTATCAAAATCCGTTCACACAGGAGAAAATTCTCAAATTCTGACACTGTCGAATAAAAAAGGATTTAAAGTTTTTATTTTCAATTTATCATTACGAATTTTGTGTCCATTATATCCCGCGTTCAAATGAAATCCTGGGCTGAGTAAGCGTTGGAAAAATTAAACAGTGTAAAGTTTGAATTTCCCGCCGTTTGACACGAATGACATTTGTTTATGTTAAGGGTGCCCTTAGATATTTTTAATGTAAAATATTGCAAAGAAAGAAAAAAAGAAAGATTTTTTGGCTCTAAATTTTAGGTTAGCTGTCAACATGTTCCAATTAATCTACGCTTTAAAAAAACACAACAATTGACGGTTTCCAACGCCTCCCCAGCCCAAGATTTCATTTGAACGCGCGATACTTCAATATACGAACTCAACTCTGATTGGTCGAGTTTAGGATGTCTTTTCTCTATTATCGCTTGAGATAGGACTTTCTTTAATTCAGATTATCACATTTACCCAAATACTCCCTTTTTTCTCTGGGGAGGCAGTTCTGAGACAGCCTGTATACTACGATGATAAGGGACTACTATTTTCTTTGGTTATTGTTTACAACTACTGTACAAAATCTCAAACCAAAAAAGGTGACAATATAAGATATATTTAAAACTTTACATATGAAATAATAAAAATTATGATTTCAAGTTTAGCTAAAACCCATTTTACCACTTATTTTGGGATAACTGTTGCTTACAATTACAGTAAACGTCTGTAATCTTTGTCGAAATCGAAAAGTTGTTTTCTAGATTAACAAGACCACATCGACATTTGACATTTCCGCGAAAAATCTGCTTACCAGTGGCGCCGCGTTTGGCAAAATTTTCCATGAAAAATCTGCTTACCAGTGGCGCCGCGTTTGGCAAAAAAGCTGGTAAATTATCCATTTTTGCAAGTGTAAAATGTTACTCTTGTTTATTTTATAAATTTTCTTCGTTATCGGATAATAATAATTTCTTTTACGAATGAAATGATTAATTGTATTAGGTCATGCAAAAAATATCTGATACACCACGGGACTAAAGTCCCTTTTTCTAATTTACTGTTTTAACAGAGCTATTAACGTATTCATTTTAAATGCGTTAATAAACCATTTCCTCTCAAGTGTGAGTTTATTATAGCACGAGAGTAGCGAAGGAAAGAATTACACCATTTAGTCTTTTGTCATAATATGTATGTATATACATAATTATTGAGCAATTAGTCGAGAAAATGCCCGTTGTTTTTTTAAAAAAAGAATCTTTATTTTGATAAAATTAATGATACGAGTATGTTAAAAATTTTGTGTATTACAGGATAATACAGTGTAATTTTTTTTTAAATATTAATTATTATTTTTTTGTAATATCTAGTTGTTAAAGGTGGCTTTCCGGACTGCTTGTCACCATGTAAACAACCTCATAACGGCCGGAATCCATTAAGGGTGTCCGTTATGAGCGGGAGTGGCCGTTATGAATGACTAAATAACTACAGCAACGTAGATCTAAACTTTATTTTTCAACTTTTTTACAATTGGTACAATAATTAATGTTTAATGTTATGGAACACACCTTGAATTAATCGAAATCCGAATGTCACTAGCAGATGTAGACGATTTCGAAGATGATGCTTCAGAATTTTAACACCAACACAAGCGCGATTTGCAGGGAATAACGATGACCTCACTTGCTCTGCGGCCATCCGGACATCGGGAATATCTTGATCGCGATTTTTTATTAATTTCAGTCGTTTATTTTCAACGGAAAGTTAATTGTTGAACAAATCTGACAAACAGCAGCAAATGTAGACAAGATCGAAGATGATGCTTCACAATTTTAACACTGACACAAGCGTAATTTTGGAGGCAATAACGATGACCTCACTTCCGGACATCGGGAATATCTTGATTGCGATTCTTTATTGATTTCATTCATTTATTTTCAACGGAAAGTTAAACGTTGAACAAATCTGACAAACAACATTGAAACAATTATTTTTCACAAACAACGGTTGACATAACGACGTCCTCCGCACACTTATTAATCATTCGGTTTTTTCGATGGCATTGAAGAAAATGTATTTCAAAAAGATAATTGTGAACGAATAGTAGAGATATTACAAAAACTATTGTACAATGCACGTCCGTTAGGGCCTTTACTGCCTCGCCAGTATTATTCGACTCGCTCTGCGAGCTCGTCTCACAAAATCTCTGGCTCGGCCGTAAAGGCTATCCTAACGGACTTCTACTGTAAAATACTAATAACATTTTGTCATGTTTAAAGTAAGCCCCAAGGGAACATTAGATTAACCAAATATTGAAACAAACAGTAACAATAATGTAGAATAAGGAAAATAATGAGAAACATTTAATTAAATGTAAATACAAAATTTAGTAAATTTTACGAAATACATACATATGTATTTATTTTTTTAAATTCTCGTTGACCAGCCAAGAAGTACGATGTTTGACTGTGGTATTTTGTAATATAATAACGAAGGCGGTACGTTTAGTACAACAGTAAGAAAACCTTTCACAAGAAGACACAATACCGGGTGGGGCATCGTATACGCGCACGCGAGAAATCGCTACTTCTAATTAAATAAAATTTGCGAAATTTTATATACCTGACTAATTATTGATAAGGTACATTTGAGAATTTAAAAAAAAAAAAATGTTAATAAATAAGGGCGTAACAGTTTTATTAGTTTTCTGAAATTAACTGTTAATTTACCTACAAAGTTTTTACACTAAATGAATCTGTATCTGCTAGCGCATCAAACCCTGGTGGCACAATTACAAATTTTGACTTGGTTAGCTAAATAATTCGCTTTTTTATTTAAACGTAAACCAGACGGGTGATTTACGGCACAATGGTATAATTTCCCAACAAAGGTATAGCCGACCGTTTTAAACCTTTTTGCCATAAAATTGACAGTTTCCATTGTCACTTAAATTTACGACACCACAAGTAGCAGGTCATAAATAAAAAAGATTTTGAAAGTTGAAATGTAAAATTGCGTTTAATTCAAAATCTAATTGGTATTTTTTTCCGTAGATTTCGTAAATAATTATAGGAAGTGAATCTGGATAGGTTAGTATAAAAATCAGAATTTGACTTTTTGGTTGAAATTTACATTTTAATTTTTTTTGGCTTTGTTTGTAAGTGAAAAATTATCAAAAAAATTATGAAATGTACCTTACTAATAGCCAGGTAAGTCTGGAAAATTTCGACAATTTTATTTAATTAGAAGTCTGGATTTCTCGCGTGCGCGTATACGATGCCCCACCCGGTACATATATGAAAGGAAGAAAAAATTTGGTTGAGAGCTTTAGAGCAGAAAGTATGTCTTTGAGAAGAGTACCTTTGTCTGTGAAAGAGAAAACGCCGATAAAGGTTTTCTTTGCTTTGTTACTATCTGCAAAAATAGATCTCCACCGTGCTGTGATTTTTTTTTTAAGATTCACGATTTTCCAATAATAATTCATTCATTTTTGTTGAAGTCTTGGAATGTATTATTTTTATTTTTTTTTAACAAACTCGTAATTCAGTTAAGTAAAATTAGACATAAGCTATTATATTTTCATTTGCATATATACAGGGTGTTTTCGAAGTTAAGACGTTCCTTGCAACACAAAGTTCTATACATTATTCTTAAGAATTTTAGCCTAATCTTAGTAAAATGTTTGTATTAACGGAAATAATTGATTGTATTTTTTTATTGTTTTCTAAAATTTTGAGTCCGGTCCTGTCCATTTCTCCGCTGTACTAGATTAATAACTAACCTGGCCCAGAATGGTGTCTTTCCGGAAATCGCTTTGCAATACTCTCTGGACGCTGCAGATGCATTCTGATAACGTGATAACATTGCCCATGCATTTGCAACATATCTGTGAGCTCATTATTTTTCCTAATAATAAAGCCATTCCGACTAATTAGATGACAACCCTGACAGTATTTTTGATTAACGTCCATGCTCAAGGGATTTTTTTTTTGTCAAGTCTAATTTCTATCAAATCAGCGCAAATTTGAGCAGGACCGGTTTCAAAAATTTGAAAAAAATTTACTTATTGTATCTTCATTGCCGTACACATTTTACTAAGGTGATTTTGCTAAAACTCTTTAGAACAACGCATACTATCACATGTTAAAAGGAACGCCTCAACTTCGAAAACACCCTGTATATTAAATATTTTAATATTTTTTAAAACTTTCAATAAGGAAAATATTAACATGCATAATTGGTTTGCAATTTAAATTTACCATTTAGTTACGCATAATCGGCAAACGAAAAATTAAATAAAATCGATTATGTATATCGTATGTTCAAATGAAATCCTGAGCTGAGTAGGCGTTGGAAAAATTAAACCGTTTAGAACAGTGTACAGTTTGAATTTCTCGCCATTTGACACGAGTGATATTTGTTTATGTTTTCTAATTGGGACATAATTGAACATGTTTGTTTTCAACAAAAGGGTGCCCTTAGATATTTGCTTCGAGAATAAGAATCGTTAGGCTATTCTATTTTTAATGTAAAACATTACAAAGAAAGAAAAAAAAAGAAATATTTTTGACTCTAAATTTTAGGTTAGCTGTCAACATGCTCGAATTAATCTACGCTTTAAAAAAGCACAACAATTGACGGTTTCCAACGCCTTCCCAGCCCAGGATTTCATTTGAACGCGCGATAGAATGTAGGTACTATTCCGGACACGGAATCTTGGCCACAACTCACATTTAATTGACAAATATGTGTGAACTGGCCTTTATTGAATATAACCCAACTTTTGACTCGATAATGCCATTTCTTTGCTTTTTTGATGTCACAAGAAAAACTTCAAAGTGATTTTTAATAATTGTCATTTATTAATGATGCTAATGATTGGTTTACATCATTTTTTTTTAGAAATGTCTAAAAAATGAGATGCCGTGTCCGGAATAGTAAGTACAATATGATATTTACGTTATTTTACAGTACACTATGTATTTTCCTTTAATTTTGTTTCCAGGGAAGTGGAAATGTAAAAAAATTATTTTCCAAAGCTGTTTATGTGAGTAGTGTCGGTTATGTCCGCGAATAAAGTTGATTAAGTTCATCCTCGCCTCAAACCCGACGATTTCTCATACATAAATTCGAAGAATCGTAATGATGGAGATGAAACCGGCCGAAAGAAAACAGCACTCTAAGGAATCTATAAAATGTATGAATCGTCTTTTTTCTTGGTTTTCTGCATCTCGGTGGATTCTCACATTTATCCCAAGTCTCAACCCGACAACAATCAAAATCGAATATTCGCCACATTATGCCACTAAATCGTGTTAAACATGATGACAACTTGTACTAGCAAAGTCAACTTGCCACTTACACATAAAACGGCACTTAACAAGGTGACAAACTATCAAAATGAAGTTTGAGAGCGCAAGCGCCTCCCTTTCAACTGTTGATATCCAACCAACGCGAGTTGCGATATCCTGGCGCACCGATCCCTTCCAGTATTTCCCCGGCATTTGTCTGACATATATCGGAGCTTTGAAACTTTCGGCGCGCTTACGCGAACTTTCAAACTCGTCTAATTACGAACTGAACTAGTGAAAAACTTCGCCCAGTGAACTTTGTGACTGTTACAAACTGTGCTGTCGAGTGAGGGGATTGTGTGTGAAACTGTGTCATTTGACATGATGTTGGCAACTTCTTTCGCCGCAATTAATTTGGTTCTGCTCACCTGCGGTGCGGGTAAGTCGAAAAAAATCTTCGTTTCTCGGAGTTGGGGGAGTTGCTATTGGAAGTTGGCTCTCTTTAATTAATACGGTTAATTACAAGGAGCTTCCGAAGGGCTCGGGTTGGCGTACCCCTCGTCATCCCTCGCCGTTAACTCGGGGCCACCCACACCGTGGATAAATCCCCATTCAATTGAAATAATTGCTGAAAATATGCGACTCGTTAACTCGAGTTCCAGGTGATTTAATCTATTTTTAGGTGAATTTTGCAGCGGTGGTGCAACCGGCGGACTGTGAATGAATCAGATTGATTTCGGCCGGAATCCGGGAAAAATTAAATTATTGACTTGCAACCGATTAAATTTGAATAATCGCCGGAACTGTGCTGTACTCGCCGCCTGGGTGTATTTATTTAAAAATTCATTCAATCAACAAACTTGAAAGTTTGGGATTTTCAAGTCAAAATATTTCTTCGGAGCTTTTTTATTTATAGCCCATAAACCACATACTCTGGTGTTTTATGGTGTGTTCCAACCCGTAAGACGTAAACATGTCATTCCTGATGTCGAGACGTTAATTAAACACAAAAACAATTTAGCCTGCGTTGACATGTGAACATGCACCAAAAAATGCACCGAAATAGTCTGTCGTAAGACGACGCGATTCAATAATGAGCAGTCTAAATTATGGTTGGTATCACTTAGCTAATAGGTGGGAGATAAATCTTGTCGAATTTTCCGGATACGAATTTATGAGGGTGCTTTTACATTTTTCTTTGTCTCTTTTTGCCGAAAGACAAATTTCTTTCTATACACACTTATCCGTCCGCATTTTTTTCCATCTCTCTATATGACAATATTCTGTTTTTGCAAGACTTAAGGATAAGCTTTTCGAGGCTGATGAGATCGTAGCGGGCATCGAGAACAGAAGGAAAGCTCGAGTAAATATTTGATTGCGGGATTTGTTTTACTTTTTTGTAGTTTTAAGTACGAGTTGCACGGATTTGTTCTGAAAGTGTTTCGACTTTTATTTCCTCGATACTTCACCTTTCGTGAGCGCAAGACGTTTGAGATTTTCCGCACAAATATTTTCACATTTTACACTTCTAATCGTCGAGTCGGTCCAAAAATTTAGACAAGTCATAATATTTTACTGTTATCTAGTGTTCGGCACCATTATTTTTAAAGTCCATGATATGGCCTATTTCAAATGTGAAAAACGTAATACGTGCCTGAAATACAAGAGGGTGTAAAAAGGGAGAATCGAATTGCGCCGTTAAAACTATGGTGTTTTATCCCAACGGCATTTTTATTAAGAGTATGCTTTTGGGGTAATTTTATTTAATCCTTTGTCCGACATCATGAAATGAAATCTTTCAGAAAATTTAATTTTGTGGGTAGGTGGTTTTACGGCTAATTTCCTCCTAAGGGTGGTGTTTGGGTCAGACGCTTTAAATATTAATTGAAATCATGGCTTCTGTATTAATTTATTATTTAATCGTTGTTGCGGCTGGAAGATGATAACTGTTGCAGACAACTAACAACGCAGATGGCCTTTATCGTCTGTTCATATTTTTATTTATGGAAACTCTTTCAAGTACTCTTCTTTTTTAAATGTGAGTAACGTACTTGTCATATTTTCCTTTTTGTCAATTAGTTCCTTTAAAGTTTTTTCCAATTTTGATTTTACTTTACTTTCAGTCCCATTTTCTAAAAAAAAATCGTTTCTGATAATGTTCTGGTCTACTCTGAAATGGTCCCTTTGAATTTGTATTTTCTTCGCAATTAAAAGTTCGCATTTACAGGGTGATTCAAGTTTTATCGCCCGCACGATTCACCCTATTAAAAAATTAGTAAAAATTACGAAACTTTAGGGTTACATTCCCTTCAAATAAGGCTTCAAATGTGTGCAATCAATTTTCCCGTATCACTTCATTCAGAGTCATAAAATTTAAAAAATTGTTTTTTACCAAAATTAAAAAAAAAATCCGTGCACGCTCATAATTCACAATTAATTCAAATAACATATTTATGAAATTCGCATCAAAAGAAAATTATTAGTTTTTGAATTATTCCAATTTTAATATTAACACCGAAAAATGATCAAGATTTACAACTGCAGTGTCCTAAATAAATACCTCATTGTTGGGAAACGTCTGTTGAGAACTGTTCCAGTAATACTTTAGTCCCTTTAAGGTACCATAAATAACCCATGTCAACCTCTATTGTGGAAGTGACCGCCCAATTTAATAATAAATCATAGCTAAATTTTGCACTTTAATATGGAATTCTATTAATTTCAAAAACCGGTGATGCTTTCATGATTTCAATAACATCAAATTTTTACTAAATGTTTGAAAGGACTCTCAGTGAAAAAATTATATAAATTAATCTAGTGGTTATTGAATTAAAATGAAATATTTACTCGTTTCATTAAAAAATTTGACATTTTTACAGAATGTTCGACAGCGTTACACAATCATTCTTGAATTTTTTAAGAATTATAAATCGATTAGAAGTGTGTGTTTTCGCTCGGGTGATAAAACTTGAATCACCCTGTACATACTTATTATAAGTATTATAAGTTCTGTACAATTCACCTAAAGTTTTTATAGTTTGCTAGTTTAAATAGTGTTCCCATAATTTTGGCATGTGATTCCCTTTTTCATTATTATAAACATTAACTATTTCAACTTTTTCTTTAAGTGTCAAACTGTGGCGTTTCGCGGACATTTAAACAATTATAAGTTATACTAAGACACACTCTACACTTAGTGACCACATCGACGCCTTGTAAACTACTTAATTTGATGATTACATGAGAGAGAGCGCTTGTGCATACATCGTTATAATTTGATATTGTCCGTTCAACGGAGATTTTTGCGTGATTCGTGTAGAAATATCGTGTCCGCGTCCGCCCAATGGAGAGTCCGTTTAAGAGAGACTCCTATATCCTATTTCCGAGAATGGGACTATGAAAATGTGTCCGTTGAATAGAGGTGTCCGTTGATGGGGGGTGTCCGTAAACAGAGATTTCACTGTAAATCATACTGTAACACTTGATTATCTATATTAAATTTGAAGAGAGAATAAATAATACGAGCGTATTATAGCCAGATAAAATCATAATGCTGTGATAATGATAATAACAATTAGTTATCATAATATCATGTTATTTATCTTTCTGTTCCATTGTTAATACATTTTTAGATGACTGCATAATTTTAAAAAAAATTGCGAATTTTTATTTTATTTCGTCAAAAAAAGTGCAAGTTTTTTCATTCGTTTGCGTTCATAAAATACCTATGTGATTTTTGAATCGGTCAAGAAGCTTTAAAAAAAGTGCCATAGCGGTTCATTTTTGCAGGCATTTTGCGTTAAAAAAAAGTGCCGTATAATATATAGTATGTCATTTTTTAACGCAATTATAAAATTTTTCATTCATAATTAGTAGTTTTTTTTAACGAGTTCGTATGTAAATTGGGATTTTTTTGGCATGAGAGAGCGTTTTAAAGGTCCACGGGTTCACACAGGAGAAAATTTTCTGAGTGTCGAAAAAATTGTTATCTAAACTTATGGGCACCAAAAAAAATTTGTATGCAACTCGTTAGTAAAGTATCTTTTTTTACTCGGCGGATTTGCGCACTCGCTTCGCTCGAGCGGCAAATTTTCCTTCTCGTAAAAAAAGTATTACTTTACTCACTTGTTGCATAAATAACTATTTTAAACTTGCATTCAATGTGATATCGTAACTTCTTTGTAAAATGCAGATAAGCGGTTTATGTTACAGCAAAGAATTAGTGAATTTAAAATGGTATTACAGGCTTTTATTCCAGATTAATGCAAAATAAATATGTACAAGCTAATCGACTTGATGTTTCAGAATAGATAAAGCGCGACAGCGGAAAATAATTTTCTTGGTTGGAAAAGTAGGCATTAAAGTGAAATAATTCTATTTTCACGTTTTACCTCTGCTAAATTATAAATCAGTTTAGATATGGCGGAAGCAGGAACGTAGGTAGCAATCGGCAGCCACATTGAAGCAGATAGTAATGAAAATTTAATAAATTTAATCAATTCTCCAACATCAGCTGCACATATATTCCATGATATATTTTCCAATCTGTCTTTGTATTAGAACAAGAAGTTCTAAATAATATATCACAAAATCGATCCTCGTACAACCAACGGCATCCACCCAACGAATTTAATAAAACTTTCAAAACAGTCCGCATAATCCCACCCTGACAGTATATTTGTTTCACCTATAATTGAAAACGACATTCTGCATTTGTAAAACTTTTCGGCTGTCACTTGTCAGTTCGTTAGTGCTAACCCTGCTTATTGGGAGTAAACGACGAAAGCTCTGGTTTCAGTTATTCGATAATTCAATTCCCTCTGTCCCAACAAACAAATGAAGATAATACCGCCAGTCCAACCGCCCAACCACCCCAATAGATGCATAGAACCGTTCCACTTCCGTCCGTCCATGTGTCAGTACATCGGACGCAGGCCCCAGTGTGTGGTTTCTGTGCCAATTTGGCATCAACCACCGCCACTGCCGACACTAAATGCGTGAAATTTCCTACCCGTGCCACAACCCACTGACAGATGTGCCGACTGGCGGCGAAAGGGCCCGCATTACACGCCGCGTATTAAAAACTTAAGTACCTCCAGCAAAAAGGGCGACGAGAGGATAGTGTTGGTGCGAAGTCGCCCTTGCGGTCGGATTAGAGAAGATTTGACCCGCTGCAACACCTTCTGATAGCTTTTTGCTCATTTTCTTGGCCAATGCAGCGATTACAGTGCGTTTACGGTTGCTATCGCTGTCACAAAGGAGCTTAACAAAATTGTGTCGACCGTAAAAAGAGCAATAATGATAGTGTTTGTGTACGAAATAAAGTGGCCTTTGTATAAGGGATTAAGGGCAAATGTGTTGGGAATTAACGCCGGGGCACATCTGCGATTTTTCAATGGGACACCTCATGGGCCCCTATTCGGTGGGTGAGGCGTCTGGTCGTTGCTGCAACGACTTTTAAATTGCCAGATTTATGGTTTCAATTAAACTTCATTTGCAAATAAGGCATCCGTTATTAACTAAATTAATGGAAGCGGGGTGTACCCTGGGATGGGATTGAAGACGGGCAAAAAGTAGTAGAGGAAGAAAATTTACGAGTTGTAGCAGCTGCGCGGTGCGTAAAACAAGATTCGTCTTAACAATTTCGGTTGATCATTTTTAAGATACAAATTTCGCTATTAATAAATTAGCCACGATCGATTTAATATGTGGTTGGTCCTACGGGATTATCGCCACATCGCAAATCTTCTCCAGCCAGAGGGTAACCCATCCTAATCGTGACAATATGGCCGTGGAACAATCCTACAGAATAAAGCTTGCTGTCACACTTCACCGGCCATAAATCCTTTCCCGTTTCTGATTATAAAAGCACAAGACCAACGGTCAGCCCTATTAAAGTTCACGTTTCGATTAAAGATCATCTATTTTAGATCAAGAGGTTTCGTGATTTCAGGAGCTGAACTATTCGAAACGAAGGATCAAAGGGAACTGGAAATGATATCTGGTTGCCGCAGAGTGATTGTTCATTTGAAAGCTCTGCCCACTATGAAAGCTCTGTTCTTCAGAGTCCTGATTCAGCTTTTTAAAAATCTATAACAACGTGTTTGCGAAATTTTGGCTTAAATGAATTTTATACTCAACCAATTTTGCGCAAATTTTCTATTATGTTGTCGTGGTTAGCCCAAAACCAAGTTTCCAAGTTACATGAAAACTATTTATGTACATAGTAATAAACGTCGATGAGAGTTGAAATTAATATTAAACACATATTGTACGAAATTTGATGCCTACTCATTAATAGCTAGCTAACAAATTTAATAAAATAATGTTTATATTAATTCTAAAACTTCGTTGAAGTAGATCGCAAAATGCAGCGGTTGTAATTGATCACATGATATTACATTGTCATGGTGGGGCATCGGTTACGCACAGGCGAGAAATCGCGACTTCTAATTAAAATTGGTGATATTTTATATACCTAACTAATTATGTATTGATAAGGTATATTTGAGAATTTTTTAAAAAATTTTTGTTAATAAATAAGGCCGTAACAATTTTGTTAGTTTTCTGATATTAACTGTTAATTCGCTTTTTTATTTAAAGGCAAACCAGACGCGTGATTTTTGGCAAAATGGTATAATTTGCCAACAAAAGGATCATTCACTTTGCCATAAAATTGGTAGTTCCATTTATGACAGCACAAGTAGCAGGTCCTAAATAAAAATGATTTTTAAAGCTAAAATGTAAAATTGGGTTTAATTCAAAATCTAATTGATGTTTTTCCGCTGATTTCGTAAATAATTATAGGAAGTGAATCTGGGTAGGTCAGTATAAAAATCAGAATTTGACTTTTTGGTTGAAATTTACTTTTTTTTTGGCTTTGTTTGTAAGTGAAAATCTAACCTTACTGTTTTTTAATCTGCAGTTTGAAAAATCAGTGTTTTTAAGGTTCATTCACAATCGACTTTTTTGTAAGTCCACGTTTAGAAGCTCTCATGAATAATTTTCTAATGAATTTTTTAAATTGTTATTCATATATTTATTATGTGTTATATTTCTTATTATTTCTGTTATTTCCAGCGAAGATTTTCACGTCTTTTGTAAACGAGCTTAATGTCGTACGACGAGCCCGAGACTAAGTCGTTTTCGAATAACGCTGATTGGCCATTTTGTTGCTCGGATTTGTATTTGTGGAAGTGTAAAATAAATTTAAGATCTCATTTCGGAAGTCGCCGCAAATTGCCCTTTAAAGATGACGCTATAAGGGCCAGCCTCGCGGCGTTATAAATAACGTCTAGTAGAGGCAAACCCAATTCAATTTTCTACGGCGAATCTCTTCGGCAACTCCATAATTTCCACATGTTTTAAAACGTCCGTTGGAAAATTCATTACCGACACATTTAAAAAAAATCCCACCCACGTAAACTTCGGCCTGTTTTTCTCCATTTCAGGAAATTACGACCGACATAAAAAAACTGTTACAGGAATAACGAATTTACATGGAAGACGATCGGGAAATATGAAGTGAACGGAAACCGAAGGCAATGACTCACGTTTCGGGGGTCGAATTGCACACCCTGGAGACCGCGCGCTTCCCAAATGAATAAATAATAGGTAACATTTTGTTTACGGGGGGAAGATAAGTACGACGCTATGAACTTGACGGGGTTCGAATTCAATTATCCGGGCACGCAAATCAAAATAACTGGTTTTATTTTCTCGAATTATTTAGATTTATGGATGTTTCTGAAGCGTTTTCCGTCGACTTTTATTTATTAATCGCGCTTTATTGCACCCCTAATCTCACATAAATACCGAGACACAAGGGCAATTATGGGGGATATTAGTAGCTTCGCTCTTGCAAACTAGCACAAATGTGAGAAAAATGGTGGCTGGGATCCGGCCTTTTATGCACAATTTAAGCTAATGCTAATACATCAAAGCATAATTTTAACTAAATGTTAAATTTCTCTAAATTAATCGATTTTCTTAATTAGAAATTGGAAAACTAGATGTAAATATGAAAGTTAAAAAAAAACTATTTTATAAATTATAAGTAACGAGTGTTCAAATAAATTTGTAGTCAAGCAGATCGTGGTTTGTCTCTTTTTTAGTTATTAAAATTTGAAGTATGAATTAATGTTCTGAGCCATTAACATTAAAATAATGTTTTTATTATTTAGCTTTAATGAGTATAACAGTTCATTTAAATTTATCCTCAAAGTTGGCGTCGAAGAGATTATGGATCACGGATCAGCTGGTTAAATCTAACCTCACTTTTTATGTTGTTTATGTTTTTACTATGCAGACTAACTAACAGAGTGGTACGTTCCCAATCGACTCTTGAACGCCAGCTTTGAGGAGAAATTTAATGAACACCCGATACTTAATTAAGTATAACACTCTCATAATGCAATGTTTAATTGGGAGTTGATTTTTTAAAGCTATGTTTTTTGAATATGACAAAATATTATTAGGTACTTGGTATTTCGTGAAAATAAATTATTATTGTAAATGTAATAATTTCTGAACTGCTGAAAACGTTGTAAGTTAAACTTATATGTTATGTTATGACTGTAGCAATAATATTTTTATCTTATTAAATATGTAATAACTTTCTTTATCTAAACAGACCGAGCGAAGTACGCATTTCTAATAACCAATGAAGTAATTGCAACTGTACAGAGTTTACTACGATATTAAATACACAACAAGAAACAAAGGATTATTGCCTTTACAGTGCCCCTAGTCGTCTGAACACACTATACTCGTAGACCCCTCATATTATTACAACCCTATTTTGAAACAGTGTTAATTGCTTTCAGATTTCCGTAAAAGCTTTAGGGCTAAAAAGATACCTTAGTCATTTTCATTGATTTCTATCTGAAAAGTTTCCAGGAGAACAAATGATTAACGACTAAATATAGTTATTTGTACAACTAGTTATGAAAGTCATACTTTTTTTCATGAATTTGCAGTTTGATTAACGAGGACGTAGCCCGAGTTAATCAACCAAATGAGTGAAAAAAATTTTTTTGCATATCGTTGTAAGTTGAGAAATTTGGCCATAAAGATTTATGAAAAATTAAAAAAAATAGGTGTTTTGACAATCATCTCTAAGGAACTGGAAAAAATGATGCAAAAAAAGTGCTATGTACTTTCACTACGATTTTACGTTTAAAAAAGTGCTAGTTTCATTACGATATGCAGAAAAATAAATTCCCTAATCTGGCTTCCTTCACAAATAAATTTTTAGTAAAATGTAAGAATAAAATTGGTATTTGCTTATTGTACGGTAAAAATAATAGGTTGTTTCTATTGACTTCAATAGCTTTTATACTGCAGACCTGACCTTATGTTCAATTGACACGACCCCGTAACATGCCTTGTTTGGAAACAAAAAGCTCCATTAAAATAAACTGTAACAATTGTATCAGCTTCGATTACCCTCGTTGTTGCAAATAACCGAGGACAAAAGTGCTATTTGAGATGAGAAACGGGAGTGAATGCCACAGGATGGGGTTGGAGAGTAGGGAAATTGATGATGTCAGGGTTGCTGATTACGTATATCTGTGTAGGAAGCAACAGATGCTGTGAAGTCACAAAGCGAAATATCATAAATAACATGGACGGACTTATTAAAAATGAGCTTTTTGGCCTTGTTAAGTGTTTCAGAAATGAATACGAGTAATTAACAATGTAACTGATGTTATCTAAAAGTGGCGGATTTTCATTGCAAAGTACGTTACTATGAGATTCCTTTTGTTGTGAAACTGCACAAAAGTAAATGAAATGGTTAATTTTAATAAAACAGATAACTTGAAATTCTCATTTGAAATGTATTAATGCAAAATCGAATTCAGAACTCAGAGGAAGAAGAAAATGCTATACTCACTGTTCTTTTATGGCTATTTTGCTTATATTAATGTATTATTAGTACACATTATATTTTTCTAATGGAGGAGTTTAAATCGAATACCGTTAAAGTACACATTAAGGGTAATTTTATTTCCTGATAAAAGGAATTCGTTGATCTGTAGTTTTAATGTTTTAGAAGCTCGTTTAAATGAAAATTGAAAGCTGTAATTGATCTGTGAGTTCCAGAAGTATTTAAAGCAACAACAAAACAATTAAAACACCTAGTCTTTTGTTTGCTTATCTTATACAGGGTAATTACAAATGCTTGTAACATCGTAGTTGACTGGGTGATTAATTTTAGGTGTGCCGCTCGATATACATACATTCCTACATGACAGTTGACACATTTCCGGCGGTAAAAACTACCGCCAATACCGCGATACTAGTCCGTCTGTTTGGAGGTTAGCGGCACATCCGAAATTTGTGTGATTTTCAACGCCAACTACGATGTTAGAAACATTTAAAAATAACCCTGTAGAACTGATTGAGTTAAGAAGATCCATCTATTTTCCTTATCAGTGCAACAGTTAGTTAATGCCACTGCTTTTTACTACAAACTCAGCTTTAGCTTAAAATCGTTTTGTAAATTTGATTAAAGTTTAAATATGAATGATAATTATTCATGAATGTTAATTGTCATTTGAATTTATTTTAAACTCGAGGCATTATAAAACTTGAGACAAATATACAAATTATTACGACATCCATAACTTGGTAACATCAACCATCGGCCCTAGATTTATTTTTAAATTTTCAGAGCCTTCGTTCCCACTTTGTAAGATTGCATCACTAATAAAAACTTAATATACACAGTAATAAATGTTTCAACAGAGTAAAGTTATATTAAAGTTCTGAATAAAAACGTCCGGATTAGAGTAAATGATAGCGACCGAAGAAGCTTAGAGCAGAAACATAAATAACGTAAATTATCATAAAAGGTGGTGTTTCCTCATTTTAAGATACTGAAAAATATTCCGGCTGAATTTAATCAAGGTGTTGAGGACGAGTTTCATGTTATCTTCCTTTTGAGCCAATTAATTTCAATTTCCAGCCTTAGAAGCACATTAGTCCCAAATCTCAACTAGCACGAATTTAGTCCTAAAGCAAACGTAGAAATTTAATGTCAGTGTCTACATATATTCTAAATCAACAGTTACACTGCGGAATTTAATTACTTCTGAAAGCTTGCAAACTGAGCTTGAGGAAGTGATGAAATTCTTCGATCGAAATTTTGATGTTGTTGCCTGGCAACGTGCAATCAAATTCGGCCTTGATGACGTCATTAAACCCTATCCATCCCGTTTTCATCAAATTATCTCATGAGAAATCAAACTGGTAGCGTTTCTTGCCGTTCTTTGTTTCCGTATGTGGTATTTTATTTATAAATTCCACCTTCACTTGCCGTTTTCTCCCATTACCCTTTATTACTTTCTTTTATTTTCCTAGATCACGTCATCGCAGAACCTCCCCATAAATTCGGGCTTTCGGTGAAGCGCGTTTGGTCCAGTTTATGTCTTCCCGTTCTTTGGAAATTTTGACCATCTCGTTAATAAAATACGACGGCAATCCGCGTCTCTCTGACAGACACTCGAATCCCCTTGTAAAAGACACCTAATAAGATAATGAATACATCAAAACACGGATGGAGAGAATTGAATTTTCACTCTAGTTTCTGAACATGCTGTGCACCGGAAATTAGGCAGGAGACGTCAGAAACAGACTCGATAAACTCGGCAATGTGGAAGTCGTGCTATTTTGCCTTCACTTCGGCTGTCTGTCAGAAAACGTTTCACCCCTTGAATATAAACCTCCCACATGTGTGCTGAAACACACTTTTCATCGGGATAAGTCTCTATGAACTTTGTGAAATTAATGAGTTTTGCGTTTAATTTTCGTCTATTTCACGAAGCCGACGGCTGGGCAGGCTTTTTGTGACTTGTTTGTATTCGGAACTCTTGAACTTTGGACGATTGAAAGCAATTAAAATGGTGGACGGGATGTGCCATGAGACTACGCCATGGAGAATCGATTCGTTCTGGAGTGAAACATCTGTGCTTCACGGTTCTTATTATCAGTATGAAGAAACATCTCGGAACTAACCAATCAACATTTTAACAACTACATTAATAATAAAAACGAAATACAGTAGGGATGAAAGTTTACAATACTCCATGCACGTAGCCGAAAAATTCAAGTTTCCATAGTTGCAAAACGCGTTACAAGTAGTAAGATTTAAATTTCCCGCACAAAACTCAAATATGGCGAGGCACGTGAACACCTCGTGATTACTCGACTGGTGCGCCGCGCCAACTATAGTAATATTATTGTAACTAATTGTCTGTCAGAAATCCTCGCTACTTGATGATTATTTAATACGTAGATTTTTAAAAGTGAAAATTATTAAATTTGATTTCTTACATTATTTTATTTACAAAATAGTTGACTACATTATTTGAGTCTATTTTTCCTACATATATTTTAAATGGAATAATATTAGTTAATTTGAAACGAAGCGGTTTTTTGTTGCCACAAAACAAAAAGTATACCACATCTCAAGGGTCTTTTATTCACTTATCATCATTAGCTTTATTTTCTTTTGACACTGCGACCGCCTAAACTGAGCGCTGAAAGCTAAACTGATTTCGAACTTTTTCCCACTCTCGACAAACATAGATCGGTAATTTGTAATCTTTTTGGAGGTGCATGTTATCCACATGGGCATCACAACCATTTTCGTTCTTTTCAGAATCTCACTTCATCAACAGACAATCTGAACAGTCGTTTCTCCAAATTTATTTTCTTGGCTACGGTCCCTTTCAAGATTCTCTTCGTTTTACTGCGATAACCCAATTGCATACTTAAATTTCTAGGGTCGCTTTGTCAACCATATATTCTTTCAATGAATCATCAAAACAAATATCGAGATATTGTTATCGTTTATTTAATGACGGCATTATCTGAACCACACAAAATTTATTACCCTCAACCGTACAAGAATGGCTCGATCTTCACATCAGTATTATTGTTACATTACCGTAAATTATTATTAGACACGCATTAGAGGGATGCAGTAAGTATGTGCAATTAGCTAACGCCCAACCAGTAAAAATGTCTGAAATGGAGAAATCAATCCCGGAAACCCTAAACCAACCCTCATAAAGACCCAAAATTCTTCTTTGTATTCATTTGTATCTCAAGAGCCAAGGAATTTATTTTTTATTTTTATCACAAGATAGATAATTAGTTATTGATCTTGTACCACCTGCCAGGGTTAAAAACCGACTGATTCCTCGACGTCTTGCCTAATTAACTATAATGAATGACGTATGCATTTTAAGCGTTTCGCTTATCTTTCCTGGAGGCGTGACGGCGTGCACTGGGATAACTCAAGAACAGACGGACGTAGTTCAAGTGGCAGGGTTAATTGATGAACTTGGAGCCACCACTGCGGTAGAGATGTGAAGAATTTGCTATCCCTCCAATAAATCTAAGCCACGTTATTCAGGATTATCTTTTGAATAATTGTGGGACGTTTCCCAAAGATGTTCCATTAATCTTAATAAAGTTGCCAAGTGTACCAACATGTCTCATCAGCAAACGACATCGCTCTTTTAAAGTGCCATTGCTGATAGCATCGACACTGTATAGGGCGAAATTACAAAAAAAAAATCTATTCAGTTTGGAATAAATTACAGTCGTTTTCTTTCACCGGTTCGACTACGTGATCGAAAAAATCCTTCAGACTGCGTAATAGTCAATTAACTAACGGCAACGGCAATGGAAATTTTATTCATTAAAGTTATATCAAGCTTGACTTTATGATCTACTAATTAATGCTCTAAATGGATGCACAAATTAGTAACTTAATAAGATTTTTTACAGTGTGTGTGAAATAAAGTAAACTTTCAATTTGAATTCTTTGGAAATATGGTGTAATAAATAAATTGTTATAAAATAAGTCATAAACGGTAGGATGAGACACTTTACCGCACTAGCGCGTTAATGTTCAGTACGAGGTAAAATGTTTGTATTTTGCTCATGATTTCCTATCGAAGTTGCAATAGCCGCATTTGTTGCAATCTTGATGTGCTTGATACCTTCTCAGAGATTTGCGACGGTCGTACTTGTTGTCATGGTAACGGCGCAAGAGAGAAAGATGACGCATATTGGTAATTAATGTGTAGGACAAACATAGCTACACATTTGCGCTGCACCACCTATTTGCCACCATGACTTGAAATCGGGCTCTGAGTCTGTAACGTCTATATTTTCGCACTGGTGACAGAAACGTGTCAAAAAAATCTCCATCTCTGCGTGTTGTTTTGTTTTATTTATATTATTGTTTCTGACTGTAATAATTTGTAACACATAAAACGTTGTACGACATTAGTATCGTAATATTGGGTAAAATAGCAGATTATTATTAATAAATGAAAATATGTTTGTATAATTAAATTCGCTAAAAAAATCACAGAAACAATATGTTTTTACGTGAAAAATAATCTATCTTATATTAAGAATACTGTTTACATCTGATTGAAAGTTTTAAAAGCTTGATACAGGGTAATATCTGTTTTTGACATGTTAGTAAACCAGAAACTCCGATACTGTTAATATTAACTAAGTTTGCAAAACTATAGTTCATGGGTGGTAGAGATAGAAAACAATTTTCAAGTAAGTTTTATTTAAATCGATTACGGTTTGTCCCTATTTCAAATGAAATCCTGCGCTGAGTAGGCGTTGGAAAAATGAAACCGTTTAGAACAGTATAAAGTTTGAATTTCCCGCTGTTTGACACGAATGACATTTGTTTATGTTTAATCGGGATATAATTGAACATGTGTGTTTTCAGCAAAGGGTGACCTTAGATATTTGCTTCGAGAATAGGAATCGTTACGTAAAACATTGTAAAAAAAGAAAAAAGAAAGATTTCTTTGGTTCTAAATTTTAGGTTAGCTGTCAACATGCTCCAATTAAAATACGCTTTAAAAAAGCACAACAATTGACGGTTTGCAACGCTTTCCCAGCCCAGGATTTCATTTGAACGTGCGATATCAAATGTATCTTCAAAGTTGGCGTTGAAGAGTTGATTGTGAACGTTCCACTCTACAGAGTAAAAACACAAACAACGCAAAAAGTGAGGTTATATTTAAACAGCTGATCCGTGATCGGTAATCCGTGGTGCGTTCACAATCGACTCATGAACGCTTCAACTTTGAGGAGAAATTTAAATGAAGACCTGAAATAATAAAATTTTCTCTTTTGATAAATCATAAAGCTAATATCATTACCGCATTGACCTTGTATCTCTCCATGTCATCATAAATCACATTACTACATCTAATTAGAAAAAGTCCCCCTTTTCTGTAAGAATTGGGGTTTAGGAATTGAACGTTTAACAATCTGTTCATTGTTCAGGTCGCGTGCAAAAGCATGTGCGACATGAATAACCGTTTCCATCTTGCTTTCACCCTCGTAAATCAAATAATTGCAGAGGGAACAATACGCGAATCTAGATGTAATCCGTTTAATTCTGGCCACAGGCCGCCGCCCATTACTACCGTTTTATCCAAAGATCAATTAAATCGAACGCTGCCAATACGAGATCACGTTCGGTAATTATTTTAATCCAGCTTTCTACCCCTGACGCATTGTAAACGGTGGGAGATCTTCGCACTTTATTGAGACCTCTATTCGAAAAGAAAGCGTGAAATTAAGCGCGAAACCTTTAGACGGAGATTGTCTGAAAAGTACAAAAGTGTCAAATGTCAGAATCTCACGGTGAGGGAGTGGGTGGCGTGGATCGAAACTGTGCGAGAAGCTCAGGTGTTTGAATTCTCTTTTTTAATATCTCGACCGGAACTTAGGTATATCCCACACCCACAACTTAAAAAAAATGTGTGTTTTCTACGAATGCGATGCTAAACTTATATTTAACTTGATGTTGCACGTTGTTTTGTAAGATTAATCCAAAACGAACGGAGAATATTTTCAGAGCTTGTGATCTTTCATGTTTTATCCCACATTCATGCCAAAAAATGTATTGAAGCAGGATTTTGCTGCCAACATTACGGTCTAGTTATAATTATTACCAAATATTTGTTTTTAGTCTCATCAAACAGACCTTCAGAATTTAATATCAGTGGCGGCACAAAAGCTGTGGGTCTGGGATTACAAACCGTTAAGAAACGGAGTGGTGAGTATTATTAATTCATACTCCCGGTTTAGTAAACAAATGAAGTGAAATTAATGGGAATTTGACAACAGGTTTTTTGTAAACAAGAAAATGCATTTTTTCTTTATGAAAAAAAGGCCTATCTTTCTGTTTTGCCACTTGAAATTGCCATGTGTTTTATTTATGTGTAAAATTCAACACTCGTAGATCCACAAGAAACATTCGAAACAATCACAAACTCGATTGTATGAAAAACCAATTTTGATGTAAAGATTTTCTGGGTGATGGATATTTCATGAAAATTTAAAAATAATTGCAGGAGAACCGAACAAAGTGAACTGAAACCAAATCAAAACAAGTAAGTAATTCAAGTACTCGTAAATGTAGTGATGCAATTAATATGCATTTACACACGATTCATGAGTAATAGGGCTAAGAAGATTTGTGATGCAACCAACAATACATGTCCCCCATAGTTTTTCAGTTTTGTGTTTTTATTGTGACTTTCTTGCCATCCTATCAGATAAAAAATAAGAGGTAAACTATTGTGTGGTTCTATCTGCAACTTTTTCCAAGAAGGTTTCACAAGTGGTGAGATTTCTGAACATAATAATGATACTCTTAATAAACGCTCCTTTCCAGCTTGTTGAAGCGCCTCGACTCAGTTGGTTAGGTTTGAATAGATCTGTAAAAGTATGTTGTTCAAAATATATTAAACTTATCTGGCTGACTCTTTTCAACGCACATCCATTATAGTGAAAAAACCCCGTCAACACTGAGCCTATAATATATTTATCAGCACCTCGATGTTCGCTTGGCTAGACACATTCAACATCCTACGAGAGGTAAGTTTTGCACCACAAGAGCTGGGAGGTGACGAAGGACCACTTTTTTACGTCCGCACTTCATTAAGAGCCCTACTCCATTAGCAAGACACTGATATATGCAAACACACAGGAAAGCTCTTTGCATACATTAATATCCAACTGAAGCGTACGAAACGTTGCCAATAGAGACACCTATTGACACGTACGGGTCGCTTTTTTGGATCGATCACGTCTTTTAATTTTGTCAAATATCTTCCGTCAAGTTTTTGTTGTTCATACTGAAAACTCAACTTAAATTTAAACCACGTCGTTTCAGACAAATCGGTTTTCTCAGTGTCAGCAAATTCCGGCTCACCATTTCAAAGCGGAATGTTTGTTCTCAGGTGGTCTCGAGCGTTTAATTTTTAATGCGTTTCGACAAGATCTTCAACTCATCGCAATGGGAGAGGTCTCAATATAAGCATTTTTTATAAAATTGCGATGTTCACATCGTTTTGATTGTTAGCAAATCGACTTAGGAAACAGCTGAAGCAGCACACACTTTTTCTAATTGCATATTCCATTTCTCTCTTTCTTGAATGAAGCATCAAATTTATACGAGTCATTGTCATCAATTTATTTATCGTTTGTAAATCGGGTATTCTACAGGAAAGAATGAGGATACGAAATAGTTATTTGTGTATCAAAGCCAAAAAGTGCATCTTTTTCGTCCGAGTCTGAGCTTTCTGACCGAGGCGCAGGCGAAGCTTGAAACAGGCGAGGACAAAAGGCACTTTGGCAGAGATAGACATTAAATTTTTTAGGCTACCGCACGATCTAAATCATTGGAAAAATTACAAATTTATTTTGTATTTACCTTTTTCAAATAGATGAAATTATAGTATTTGTTATCAACCTGCCAACAACTCTAGAAATTTACTGCATAGTTATTTACATAATTTATGGTGACAGGACAATTATCGGTTTTGTCGGTTTCGTTGCTAACTTACTAAACCGACCAGCAGATGGCGCCACGGTCAGCTGCCGAAAAAGAGCTACTTTTCGTCCGCTTGTGAATAACAATATTTTCTTTGTTTTGTTTATCAAGAAATAACAAAAGTTATTTCAAATTTGACCAAAAAATGTCTGTTTTAGAATGATATTATAATGCCTGTTTTTGTGTTTTTGCCTGTTTAATCTGTTAATAAAAAGAGACTATTGTAAAGACGGTTTTTTATTTAATCCATTACCTTCCTATAGTCAAACAATATTGAGATTAAATAAAGGCAAGAAGCTATTTTATTAATCAGTTTTCATTGTGACAAGCAAACAAATACACCTTTGTTTTTCAAACAAAATAAAAACATTTAATTACACGGTGATTTTTATTATTCCTTGTTTGCTCATCATAACGAATGAAAAACAAACAAAAAAAGTGGATTACATATACGAAATCAAGTCAAAAAAATTTGATTGCATAAAGGAGCTAAAAACAATTCATAAATGATAAATCATTTTAAACGAAAATATAATATCATCGATTTTTAAGGCAATTTAATAAAAGCCGGAGGCGAAGGGTTTTGTGCGAAATCCAGTGAGTGGATATGTTATATCTGTTTGGTAGTTTGAATAATTTGGAAAAGGTTTTTGAACTAAATCCAAAACGTGCGTTTGATGAAGTGGACGCCAAATAATTCCTGCATAATGCTGTAGAAAACCCGAAGCAATATGATGTATATTTTGAAGGTTTAATAACTCTTCATAATTTAGCTTTAGCTAAAGTAATAACGCCATATTGTGTAACACAACAAAGCTTACGATAAAAAAAAATGCCAAGAGCTATGACTGACAAATCACAAATGAATTTCCAGTTTTATAGTGAAGCTATAAAATATAAGTAAATGATTTAGGGAGGTTCGCGCAAAGATAAACAAACATAAAGATAAAACGAGATAAATTAAACGATAAATCAAATAAGAGATAATAAGAGACAACCATGAGGTACTCCAGAAAGAAGGAAGTCTAGAGTTATTGTCCGAACAGCCAACAAAGAATCTCCTGTTAGAGTTAGTGGAAAATGTATACCGTTGATCATATACATAATATACCGAGTGACTGACAAAAAACTTTTGACACTGTATCTGCTTATTTTTATCCGATTTGAATAAATCACACTTCAGATGAAATAGTTCGAAAAAATCTCTGTAATAGAGAATAAAAAAAATATGAGCAGTGCCATTTAAAAAAAACAAGTTGATGTTCATCTGTCAAAAACTGGACGCAATTCTACCTCGTTGATCCTCAACTCTGACTGGTCAAGTTTAGGACGTCTTTTTTCGATATAGGACTTTTTTCTTTAAAATTCAGATTATCACGTTTACCCAAATACCCCTTTTTTCTCTGAGGAGGCAGTTCTGGGACAGCCTGTATACAGGGTTATTCACGAGAGGGGTACTTCTGAATTTTTATTTTGCGGCAACCAACAATACAATGGCAGTGACTACTAAATCAAATGTGTTATTTCTTTTAAATTTGAAATCAAAGTAAGTTGAATAGATTTGTCAGAAATGTCAGATTGGCAGATAACCTGTATTTAATCAAAATTCAGCAAATAAATTAACAAATTAAGTTAATGTAAAAGGTGTTCGAAGTGTCTACCATCGGCTTGGAAACATCCGCAGCGGCGACAGAATTCCTTCCACGCTCTCCAAAATGAGGATCATATCAGTCTTTTCGTCGTTATTGTAAAAACAATTTTTTCGAATTGACAAAGATTTTTTGCTTTAACGTCAAAGAGACAGGACTAAGAGCCGTCGTGGATTCAGTTATAATTCAGAAATACCCCTCTCGTGAATAACCCTGTATATAGGTTCTTGGTTGTTTGTCTAACTTGTTTATTCAAAAAATTTTTGTACCTATAAGACTAAATTGACTGACGAATTAGCATAAATTTCTTGTAACCGAAATCCAATACTCACATTTTCTCCACTGATAATAATGTAACATTATTGGTGGTAAAATATTCAGATTGTTAGTTGTATTATTTATACAAGCGATTATCTAACAGCTGGATTTCGTTAACATAAATTGCGCCCCAGTTCTATTTTTACCACGGAATAATGCCGGATCGAAATGACAATCGAGACTTTGCACAATAACATTAAAGGGATGATCGGAGCTGGATAATGTAAAAATTTTAAATCGCACTGTCCACGTTTTTACGTCAGCAAAACGTGTACGTAGTCACGTGAAAATGTCGTTACAAGACGTGGCACGTATCCTAGACCAACCTATGAGCCGTTTTGTTCAGCCAAACCGGAGAGATTTACATATTAGAGGGATACTTAAAGGAATGGGTCTTCCGTATCCTCTTATTATCACAAATTTGCCACTGTCAAGTTATCGTTCTCTTGGTGACGCTTGCCTAATTTGAATATTGTTATGACCGAGAAGGTCAGGTTCTAAACCGTTCGGATAACTATTATTGGCGTAATGTTGCACACATTATCCTTTTCGGGTACTATTTGATAATATCAATGTAATAACGATTTAGGCAAACTGTAAGTTAACTCCTTTGAAACTGGTACACAAAATTTTAATCGAGGATGCTTTCGAGACCATTTCACTGTGATTTAACTAATCTAAACGATAACTGCAGCAAAAGAAAATAAATGAGATCATGTCGGATTCTTTTTTGTGATCCGTTTGAAGATAAAATAGTACATATCGTTAATACAGTAGAAGTGAATCTTTTTGTGCTTCGCCCAGTTGCGACCTCGACTTCGTCTCGGTGTCGCTTCTACTCTTAATGATATAATCTACTATTTCAGTATATCTTTTCTTTTTTTAGAGGTGGCTCGGAATTGGAACTGTAGAACTCATAGAAATAATTTTTCTAATCATTAATTTATATCAGTCTATCTTCATATCTCCAGATCGATGGATATAATTTATTGATAGATAAAAACCCATCAGCGCAAACGTCACGCAATTATTCTTACGGATCCCCCTAACAATTTCAATTATCGATCCAATTAAATATTAAAAACTAATCATTATTGAACTGAACATAATGTCATGTTCAATTAGATGAATGCATATCACTGCGGTTTAACTTAGCCACGCAACGTCCAAATTATTTAGTTGGCTAAAACTAAAATGGCCGATGACAGATTCACCTACTTTGCGTTCGCGAAGTGTTTAATTTTTAATTATCATTCATGCTATATGTTGCGAATTTAATTTGCAATGCATTAAAGCGTATTAAATCTGTTACAAATCTCTATTTGCGGTCCGCATTGATACACACCGACCCCTCTATTTTAATTTGGCGCTATTGTTAATCACAATGCCGGTGTAAATTCTACAAATAGTGTAGCACATAACGCTGTTAAGTGTGAGCCCCCCACACTTCACCCTCGATATCTGTGACAACTCTATAAATACTGTCGCGGAGAACAATAGGGAGGGTGCATAATCCGCAAGCGCGCTCTCCCTCATACCCTCAAGTTATTTTTAAAATTCTCCAAAAAATGTGATAGGGTAGGAAATTTAGACAAATACATTGTTTCGAAAATATCATCTCGTAAATTGGAAAAAATGCGGTCGGTGAGATCGAACAAATAGGTCCAGGGGCGGCGAATGATAAACTGTTTAACTTGAAAAAAGCAAAAAAAAAAATTTAATAAGATCTCTGCTTGTTCTCTTTTATTATGTTTGTTTTATGACGGGATTGTTATTTTGTATGAAAAATCGACCATGTTTTCATTTCCGAATCGCTTCTCTAAACGAATGATTAAATTGATGCTGTGTTTATAATAAACTGACTGAATATCAAATGAAATGTTCTGAACGAGTGACGTCTATTATTTATGTGTCAGATGCCGTTGGAAATGTGTTGCATGTGTCAAACTGCTTGATGGGGTGTTCACTTTGTCCTGCTGATTTTAACTAATCAGAGTTTACAAATAATCTGCACAACAAATACCGAAAGCAACTGTTGCTTGAAATAACAATTTTGTCGCATTTTATTGTGTCCAGTTTTTTTTCTTAATTGTATAAAACTTAGGGACGCCATTTAATGAACGTTTTCAAGAGAGTTATTCTTTTATTAAAATTTTTGCACATACATATTTGTTTTCATTATTTTAATACTGAATAATTTAAGTTATTCGTTCATTCCTTCCTAATTTCGTAAATGAAATTAAATTAAATTTCGTTTGACAGGACAAGTTATATGGGCTTTCAGAGGAAACATTTTGCCAGTGACAGGAAGAAAGCTTTATGAATATTTAGAGCAATGTAGTTTATTTTCTATTAGATTTAATTAAAAGTTAAAGTTCAGATTCAACTGCAGAACAAAAAGTAAACTGACTAATTAATTGGCTAATAACTGCAACTACAGGGTCATTATAAATGATTGTCCCATCACAGTTGGCGTTGAAAACCCACACAAATTTGGGATGTGCCGCTAGCTTCGCAACGTTAGACAAACTAGTAGTAAAATTTACACTACCGCCAGCAGCGCTCCCTATCGGCGATGCTAGTCTCACTCATGTTATAAAGCTTGCGGCACATTCAAGTACGTCACCAACGCCTACTGCGATGATCATTTATAATGACCCCGTATAACTGATAAATCTTTAATTTAGAAAAGTGGGTGTATAGCCATAAGATTCCAGATTAGAACCTTTTTTTTGTGATTTGAGATGGGTGCAAGGAGTGGACACAGAAACCCCAGATTACATAGTGAGGGAAGAGTGCAAGAGGAACAGGTTGAGAGTGAAAGCGGGAAAGAGAGCGGCAAAGTTTAAGGACAAAATGGATGGAAAGGAAAAGTGCAGGATACTAAGGGGATGCCGAAGAGAAAAGAAAAAAAAACACGGAGAAGAAGGAGAGAGAGAAATACTACCAGGGGAATGGGTATTCCAGCGAAGCAGTGGAAACATTGAGAGCAAAAGGAAGAGACATGAATGTAGAGCTGAGTGAAAGGAACAAAGACACGAACAAGCAAGAAAGAATAGACAGAATCAAAGAATCAAGGTACAACAACGAGTATGAGAAAGGAAATTTCAGAGTACCTACGAAGAGAGAGTACAAGAGAGAGAGAGAGAAGAGTGAGACACATGATGGCGAGATTCAGATGTGGGAGCGAGAAGAGAGAAAACAGATTTTGGATGGAAGAAGGGGAAAGAAGGTGCAGGATATGCTACGAGAAAGGAAAGAGACAATCGAGCACATGTGGAATGGATGTAGCGAAATGAGAGAGAGGGAAAGAAAGGGACGGGGAGAAATATTGAATGAAGACGGAAGGGAGATAGGATGGATGAAAGAGACATGGAAGAGGAGGGAAAGAACAGAAAAGGAAAGGGATGGGGGATAGGAATAAACAGGTTTTTTTTTTGGTATTATTATTTTTTTGGAATTGCTATTTATGTTTAAAGAAAAATGTAATCAGGAAAGCCTGTGGGGTAAAATAAAGTACATATATACAGGGTGATTCACGTAGCCCGTTCGTTAGAAACTTTCTGATTTCCCAAAATCGTATTAATACGAAAATTGGTAGCCGACTATAATCGACTGCTCCAAGTTCAAATAAAATATTTTCAAAATGGTGACACTTCCGGAAATACCGGAAATCGACGCCATCTTTGTTTTTTTAAATGGAAAGGCCCCATTTTGATTTCAAATTTCGATTCCAAGTTAAATTTTGAGTTTAGAACGTCCTTTTGTCAACACTTATCGGTCATCGTTTTTGACCTGTCATCTTTTTCACAAAAAAGCGGGGTTGCAGGGCTTCATTAAAAAAGTTATAACTCCTGAACTATTGGAAATAAATAATTGATTTTTTTTTGTTGAAATCTTAAAGATTTGGCCGATCTTTTGCTCTACTAGTGACATTTTTTTTGTGTTTCATACGCCTACTGCAATTTTTCAAAATTGATAATAAAAAAATGTCGAAAATTTCATTTTTTTAAATGGCAACTACCATTTCTGACACTAGATATAAATGTAAAATTTAATTTTAAGGCCACTTTTATTAACATTGTGTATGCCTATTCCCAGCCGTTTTGGCGTAATTTCGATTTTTTGAATAAAATATTCTTTTTCTTTATCAAGCAATTGTTTTACATATTTCAATTTTTATTCAAAAATCGCATTGCAATAAATAGTAGATATGTAACAACAGAATAATAAAAAATAAGCAAATTAAGAAAAAAATATTTTAACGAAAATGCTCAATGTATTTTTTTGTTGTTTTGCTTATTTTTTATTATTTTGTTGTTACATATTTACTATTTATCGCAATGCGATTTTTAAATAAAACTACGTGTTTAAAGGTTTAGCATTTGAAACCTTAGGCCCTTGGTGCAAAGAAGCCATCAATTTCATTAATGTCATCGGAAACCGACTTATCGCGGAATCAGGCGATTCAAAATCAAAGAAATTCCTTTTCGAGAGGATTTCCCTTGCCATTCAACGTGGAAACGCTGCAAGCATTCGGGGCACTTTTCCAGATTCCGTAATATTATCGGAAATTTTTGTATTATAAAACAAAAATGTTTATGTAATTATGTTATTAATATAAGTTCTTTTAATTCTACATTCATCAAAAAATGAAGTTTTCGACATTTTTTAATTATCAAATAGAAAAATTGCAGTAGGCATATGAAACATAAAAAAAAATGTCACTAGGCGGTATTTCCGGAAGTGTCGGCATTTTGAAAATATTTTATTTGAAGTTAAAGGAGTCCATTATAGTCGGCTACCAATTTTGATATTCATACGATTTTGAGAAATCGGAAAGTTTCTAACGAACGGGCTACGTGAATCAGCCTGTATAAAATACTTTTAAGTTCTGTCATTTCTATTTTGTCCTCAATACTTCTACTATGTCTTCTGCCTTAGAAAATATTTTTCAAATATTTTCTCTTTTTATTTTTCCTTTGATTTTTATCTTGTCGCCCATAATTTACGTCGCCATCCCTCCAAAACTTCGTTAAAAACAACTTCAAATTTATCGAAGACAGGATTCATATTTTCTAACGTTAATTTCTTAAAAGTGTTGGCGTTCTCGTTTTTCACGCAGTAAACCGAGAACACTATTATTGCCTGCTTGTAACAACGAAAGACATTATTTTCCATAAACGTCGTCCAAATGTTTACAACGCCACACTGCTCGGCTTCTTTCATTTTGTATGTACGAGGATTTTACACCCACTTAAATCAGAATTATTGTCTTGAAAAATAGGACTAAAGATTCAAAGAAACAAAATAATATTAAATATGTATATGCGATGTTTCGGTGTTTTTTAATCATAAAACCAGAAATCTTCAAAGAAGCGTGCCAGCCTTAATTACCGTTAATTGCAGATTAAGAACCAATTTACAGTTAAGCGGCAGTTAATTAATCCTATTTGTCGAACCAAGCGGATGTGTTGCATTGTAGTGTAAGACAAAATGAATTGTGTGCCCGTTCGTTTAAATTCAAAACTTTGATGAAACAATTTTGTGCGAATTTCTTCTTAGTTAGGTCTTTAAATTATTTTTAGGAGACCTCATTTTCATTAAACTTTATTTAAGTTTCGTACACAAAAGCTTGTAAAGTCGTTCGGTATCAGAACCCTTTTACAAGTGGAATTTCTTAATTTAAATATCTAAAATGTAAAATACTTGACCATAAATGGTACACAAAGAATTAATGCATTGTAACTATTCAATAACTAATTTGCAGGAAAGTGAATTTAATCCAAAATATTTCCGAAATTTCTAAAACTAGCATTTTATAACACAAAAGATAATGCTGGGCATGATAAACTCGCAAGAGTTTAAAACACAAAGACGCAGAACATCCTTAATTCCACTAGAAACAGTAAAGTCTTTGCCTTAAAAAAGTAGGAGTATTTCACGAGCGGTAAAAAGCCCGACGGAATTAAAAACGCAACTCACAATACATTTGCAAAGTTAACCTGGTTATTGTTCGCGTCTCAAAGAAGAGCATCGTCTGCTTTGTCCAGGGAGCCGCTGTCTTTTTTGTAGAGGAAAAGGAGAGGAGTGAACGAAACGAACACGCTTAGAGCGTGAACGAAAGTGGGCCGAATTTCGGCCGGTGTCACCTGTTCATATGAAAGTTTGGGACCAAACGCGATACGAACGGACTCCGCTCATTGGCCGGCCAATGAGAGTGTAGAGAGTGCCGTGAACAAAACCGGGACGCGAACTGCGCCCGATGACAAGTGATGTATAGAAAAAACGATAAAAAAAATAGGAGCATTCAGGTCGAGTAACAGTAATTCAGTACTAGATTTTCAATTTTTGAAAGTGCATATTAATGTGGCCAGATTTTTTTAGTCAGTAACTTTTCTTTGTGTTTTTCTTGAATATTACATTTCTGAAAAGAATGTTCAGATGATTAATTTTGTTAAAATTTTATTATTCAGTTGGGTTCATCTTCTTTTTCGATATTGGATTAATTCTGTGAAAGCTGGATCTTGCTTGATGAAACATCAACACATCCGAGAAGACGTTCTCGATAGATTTCAACCAAACCGTTCATTCATTTAAATCATGAATTATCGAGAGCTTCAAAATTGCTATAAAACAACCAAAATTGAATACGGTGGACGTTTTTAATTCCCCAACTTACGTCGATCGGAAAACAAATTACGAGCTTGGCTCTGTTGTGCAAAATAATTTAGCCTTCATCAATTACCGCGTTTCCAAATTCATCACAGCGGCTTAAGCCCTCCAGATATGTGAAAATCGTTGATTAAACGGAAAAAACTTTTACAAATTTTTTTTTGGTCGTCTCCCTGACTAATTGATGGACAGGCAATCGAACGACCGGATAAAACATTGCGAAATTGTGAATTTTGTCTGCCGATTTTCACAGATTAATAACATAAATAAAATGAAATTATCAGTGAAAGTAGCGCTTTAGCCGCGGCTTTCAGACACGACATCCATCAAGAAGTAATGCGAGGTATATTGTCTCGTAGCGGATTGGGGTATGACTCCAGACACAATAAAATTGTTAATACACTTTCTTTTGTTGGCTGCTTGATAATGCATCGGGGGGTTTATTAACCACCTTAATTTATGTACGCGTCGAGCTCACATTTTCGCCTTTTGTGGCTTAAAAGGATTTTCTATAGAAAATAGCTTAGCATAGTGATGTATCAATATAGTGTTGACGTGTATCAGTATTTTGTGTATAAATAGTGTATGGTGTCAAGACTCCACGTCTATAATTCATTCTGACAGGTGGAAGGCAAACCATCCTTTATTCAATATTGTATTTTTACAGAACTTCCTGTTTACCGCAGAACGTTTTATTTGTATTGCGTTCAAAATTTATTAACCTCCATTTTATATATTTTTTCTCGTGTGCTGTTTACGTCGAAGTGGAAGGCGTAAATTCTCACTTAAATACCATAACAGGACGATAATTTTCCTAAATTATTTTACGTAGGGAATTGAATGGAGGCTGTTCAGCCGGAAAGTAACAAATTTTTCATTTCGAATTATGTAACTGAAACGGCCAGTGTTTCGGAAAGCTCTCGGTGACCAACAGGCGGCAAAAAATACGACCCCTGACGCTGAATTATTTTTTCGTGCCTTGACCAGACGGATTTCATGTGACCTTTCAGTACAACGTAATAATAATCGCCAATGACGGAATATTTTCACATTTTACGATTTTTCAAATAAATCAACCTTGTAATTCACTGGAACCCAAATTTATTAAACAAATTGAGTTTTGTTGGTTTTTATGCGGTTGACGGTGATGGCATGTGCTTCGCATCTGGCCCTAATTAGTCCTGTAATAGGATATACGAAATAATTTGGCATTATTTAAATTCATGGGGCCGTATCAATTATTATCTATGTTTTGAGCGCAGTTATATATCATGGAATTAATGGACTCCATTTAATCAGTAACTAATTAATTTATTTATTAATTAATCGAATGTATTCAAACAAATAATTCGCTTGCTATTTTTCAATAGTTTATCAAATGTATCTCATTATAATAAATAACGCTACTATTATTAATAAAGATGTCGAAATCTTGTGAAAATTTATGACCGTTATGCGCTGCCAATATATTTTACTCGTCCATAAATCTTGTTTGATCCTGCTTCCACTTTAAAAAAATGCTTTTACTAGCTGATAAAACTTTAGAAAATCGTCATTTTATAGTATTTAGTTTTAAATAGGTAGTATAATACTTTGGTTCATTTACTTATTTATTTTTAAATAATCAAAAATATATACAGGGTGACCCAAAGTAAATCTGCATAATTTTAAAGGAAGATTCCTTGGGCAAGAACTAACATTATTAATCTGTGATTGTGGGCTCAATTATGTGTTGTTACTGAATTATAAGATAAACAAAAATGATGCTAATTTTAGGTACAGTTCTATTTGCAACAATAAATGTTTCTATGAAAAAAGGGTAATAATCAAAATGTAGTACAGGTGAAAAGCTGAAAGAAGTGGTGGAAAATTCTTTTGAGGACTTATCAAAAGATTTTTAGCCTTATTGGAAAAACGTTGGAATAAATGTGTAACCGTTATTGGAGCATGTTGAAAAATAAAATATATTTTTTCTCCCAACTCTTTTCCTTCATAGCTAGTAGGTAATATAAAAATCTCCCCTCGTACTAGACAAATTACGTAAAGATAAAACATTTGAGTGCAAAACTTTTCTGGTTATTAACAATACATCAAAAAGACATAATAGTTCTGCAAACATTTTTTCTCGGTCGGGCTAAAGTGAATGAAATGTTTTAATGGAATTTTATGAAATATAAAGTAACGGGATAACGTCGTTTTAATGATGTCGAGAAGTTACTGGGGAAATAAAGTTTTATGAGACATTAATTCCTACAATGTTTCCCCTAAAAAATGACATCTAATTAATTGCCAAATTAAAATATAATTAAAAGTTATCAGGAAAACTTTTTTATTTTCCGCTGAGAAAAGATTAAGTGAGTCATATATTTTGAAGGGTTTCGTAAACATGGTATTATTTCTATTTGACTATTTAGATAAGTCTATCCTCTCCCCCTGCCATTTGAATGGAAGTTTTTATTGAACCACATTTCGTAAATCGATCTCTAACGTGCATTTGATAATATCAGGAACTGCTGCGAACCAGTGCCTTGAGAAAGTTTTCTGTGGCAAATTTTGTCATTTTTAGTAATAAACCTGGGCTAATCGACCTCCAGAAACAATTACCGCATTACCTGTGCTCACACATGCCGAAACATGTGGATATCTCAGGAATAATAAATATTGATGAAAATTTGTAGTTGATTAACGTTACAAAGCGCCTCTTTGCCATACTTCGCTCTTTATACACGGGATTAGTTTAGTTCATGCTTCCTCCCTAGGGGGCAGCACTTAATTTCCTATCGCAATTACAAGTTGCGGAGTAATATTAAAGTTATTATAGTGAGAATAACTTTGCAGCTTACCGTTCATCGCATTAGCAAAATAGAGCAAAGCAATGACCAATTAATTGACCTTTTCACCGGGGACTGTGCGGCTATAAATAATACTTTGACAGGTGGATACAACATCCGCGATTTTTTCTAACGCTGATCCCATGAAATATTCACCACACAAACGAAAGCTTCGCAGCCCCGGCGTAAAAATAAATGATAACGTTTTTACCAGATCATTGTGTACATTGTGGAAACGTGTGTTGCAGATGGTTTGGGCACACAAACTATTGTCGGGGCGATTGATTGACGTTGTTCATTAACAGTGGTGGCGGAAAAGAATTACGTGCTACCCTTTGCAGTTGACCGTTAACTAATTAAATGTAGTATTATGGTAGTGAATTCGGTGCATGTGCCCATATTAGATTTGTGAGATTAGTGGTCGGTGTAATGGAGGGGTGGACTTGAAATTTCATTAAATTTTTGCAATCGGGACTTTACGAAGATTAATTGGTAGACGGCTGATTAATTAAAAGCGGGGTCTTTTAAATGGACCAAGTTCCAAACAAAAAAAAAGTCCTGAACTAAACTACTAACACATTTTTTGTTAGGTAGCGTTCTTAATAAGAAATTTTAAGAACGCTATCCTGGGGACACTGATAGAGTAGAATATTTGTTCGTTTTAAATTCTGAAGTCTTTTTTGCAATTGTTAAGTTTATGGGACTTGCACTTAAATGGCCGTAATTATCGTTAAACCAAAGATTCTTTCAGGAATCTCTGCCTCACGGAGATTTTTTTAAATTATCATAAAGATGTTCGGCGATTATTATTTGACCTTTAAAATAATTCAGATAACATTTTTTAAACACCGTTCACGTTGTTTTGGCATGATGAGAGGCCATGATTTATTTTTTTAACGTTGGACACACTGATTTCCGTCACTAAAGTGCCTGACATGCCGACCTATCAAAATGAACATAACGTGTTGCTGGATTTCCCGCGATGTCTGATGAGAATTCTCCTATTGCAAACTAGTAAAACTGACAACAATGCACTAGATATTGACGCTATTTATAACCTCAAACTTAGAAAAACCTAACCTAATTCAACAGACAGCTTTACTACCAAATTAAATGAAAAATTTCCATGACCTCCCATTATGCCAAAACAACTTGAATGCATTTACATTATTTACCCAACTACTCCGAGATTATTTAAATTTATAATTAAACAATTCAAATCAAGGTGTCAACGGTGTTGCCAAAATAATTTAATAAGTCATAGCCTCCTTTAATTCTAAATTTAAATGATCTCAAATGATAAACTGATTTTTAGCAGTAACTGTCATTGCACTGCTTAACAGCTTAATTTATTGCCTTGTAATAAATTATATTTCAAATTTGAATGAATTTACACTTTGAGTGTCGTTGGATAAAGCAGATATTTAGCTGGGTGGAGGTTTATTATTTATTGATACTGACTGACTGTAATTGAATAATGAGACATCGAAAATGAATTTAAATCAATCTGCTTCTAAAATATAGTAGGCATATTTAGGTATGTCGCAGGCTTAGGGTTTTTGCAAAAAACCTAGGCCTATACAACAGTATACTGCGATGTCTTCAGTTTCCCTAACTATCATCAGGCATTTTGCAAAATCACTGAAAATGGGAGGTTATTTTGAATAATTGAAATTATTATTCAAAGTGACGCTCTTCCGCAAAAAGCCTAGGTTTTTTGCAAAAACCCTAATTCTGCTATAAGCCTGGGTATACTAAGTACAACAATCTAATTAATAAATGATCCAGGTCAATTATGAATTTTAATTTTTTCATGTGTCATTGTCAGAACAAATAAAGAAATATTTTTTCAGCTCCGTTATCCAAGATACGAGTATCTAGAAGAAATAAAAAACGGCTTTTAAACTTATTGGTTGTATGTAGATTGTTTTTAAACAACGAAAATAATGTCCCCTAATGTTTAGTTGAGGACTTAATAACCAAACACAATGCACTGTTTTAGGTTCTAAATAATAAATAGATTTAACTGTTTGTAAGGAATGAAAACAATCATTAGAATTTGATAATCAGTTAATCACCCATATGACATTTCTCGATATGACAATAATTTAACTTTAATTATATAGTTTTGTACAGTTTTTGTATATCTACATAACGGATGTTTTTTTAAATTTGGCGTCGAAGTAGGCGTTGAACTGTTGATTGTGAACGGACTATACAGGTTACGGATCACGGATCAGCTGTTTAAATCTGACGCTTTTGCACGAGTGGTGCGGTCTCAATCGACTCTCCAAGGCCTACTTCGACGCCAAATTTAAAAAAATACCCTTTATATGTTTTTGTATATACAAGGTGATTCACGAGTAATAATGACTAATGAGCTAACAAAATTTGTGATGCAACCAACAATACATGTCCCCCATAGTTTTTTAAAGTTTGTGTTTTTATTGATTATTCCATACAATGATTTTGATTAAATTGGACAAATGTAATGTCGGGAATGTTAACTATGTTGTATACAATTAAAATACAGGATTATTCACGTAAGATGACGAGTCTGACCAGGTAAAAATGCAACCCAAAATACGATTTATAAAAGCTGTCTCGATCCCTATTACATTATCATAGGTAATGCACATAAAACATAGATAGCTTTTAACGTCAGCCTAATGAATGTCAAGTTCTGACAGAAAAATACCTCTCTCAACAAAGTATGATAATAACAATATTAAGCAATTAAAATCACAAAAGTAATGGGTAAGTAGGAAGATCATGTCGGTTCTGTTATCGTTCGAAAACCTTTTCAAATACTAAATATGAACGAAAAATGCAATGACAGATATACCTTTCAAACTAATAGAATACCTTCTTGGATTCTTGATTTAGTTTTAATTACTAAAACACAATGTATGCTGTTTAAAATGTAGTTTGGGTTGCATTTTTACCTGATCAGGCTCGCCATCTCACGTGAATAACCCTGTATATATTTTTTAAATCCACATAATCGGTGCAAATGCAATGTTGACTGCATCACAAATTTCGTCAGGCTCATTACTCGTGAATCACCTGTATGCAGTTTTCAATTTAAGTATAATAAAATTTAAACAAAGAGGAAATAACATAGAAAGTAATGTGCTCTTTAATCTCTAATATGGAAAAATATGCAGATCTTATAACGCATATACATACATATGCATATAGGCATATTTCATTTTTTGCGTGTGTGTCAAGTCAGAAATAGTTATCCAGTTTTTCCTTGGTGTGAAGTAATTTGCGCAGCTGATCATGTTTCTTATCTAGTTACAAATGTTCTTAACTGTAATATTTCTAAAGATTTAATAAGTTGGATTAACTAGGGACGTCCTAGCTAAAAGACGCAGTAATAAAACGTGTAACAACCCTCCAGGTCAGACCTACTCTCGTGCAAGTTCCACTTACCACATTGTTCCCAATTAGTTACACTTTTAGTTTCTGCATTAGAGTGTTAATTTTGTAACTAGAGCACGTAGGTAGATATGTGCACCTAGTGCAGCCTCTTAAGTGTATAATTTAAATGTACGTAAATAATTGTGACGCGTATATATTTTAGACTATGTGAAATGACACCGTTTTTTGTAATTAATTACTTCAATTGGGAAGTAGGTTTTTTCGTTTTTCAGCGAAAAAGTTTCAATGGAAAAATGTTCGTTTTCTCCTTCCATACAAAAGTGTGTAAGTTAAAAAGAACGAATAAGAAAGAAATGATAATTAGTTCGAACATTTACTTTGTTTCATTTGGAAGATTTTTTAATTTAAAAAATGTATACAGGGTTATTCACGAGAGGGGTATTTCTTTTTGCCGCAACCCATTATACACATTGCAACAACATCTTGATTTCAAATTTTTAAATAATTATAATTGAATCCACGATGGCTTTTAGTCCTGTCTCTTTGACGTTAAAGCAAAAAATCTGTGTCAATTCAAAGATTTTGTTTTTACAATAACGACGAAAAGACTAACATGCTCCTCATTTATGGAGAGTATGAAGAGAATTCTGTCGCCGCTGCGGATGTTTACAATCCGATGGTAGACACTTTTTACATGAACTTAATTTCTTAATTTATTTGTTGAATGTTGATTAAATACAGGTTATCTGCCAATCTGACATTTCTGACAAGTCTATCCAACTTACTTTGATTTCTAATTTAAGAGAAATAACACGTTTGATTTAGTAGTTACTGCCATTGGTATTGTTGGTTGCGGCAAAATAAAAATTCAGAAGTACCCCTGTCGTGAATAACCCTGTATTTTGGATATTGTTGTAGTTTATATCAAAATATACTTTGCTGATATTTAAATGCCGAAATGTAGCTATGTATCATTTTATCATTAAAGAATATTTTTTTTGGGAAATTTCGGGGAAGAATTGGATTTTCATTACCAGCCTGTTTTCACATTTAAAAATAGAAATCTCAGAAACCATCAGTTCAGGGCCTATCCAAATCTACAAATAAATTGAAGGTTGCCATTTAAAGAAAATTGCGATGACCTCATTTCGTAGAAACGGAAAAACGCGGAAAAATAGAAATTAGGGAGCGATGTTTCTTAAAAAAAAAATAACATTGATGTGTCCGAGTTTTTTCTAAAAGCTCATCGAGAAAGAAAATATTTCGTTTGTTCCAAACTCTTAGTACTCACTGACCACATATCACGTCACTAGTTTTTATTTGTTGAAAGAATTTTATTAAACAGATTTACATTTTTAAAGAAAATTTGCAGTATCTTTCTCATATTCCAACAAATTATAATTTGGAGATCAAGTAGATGACATATTTTGTAAGATTTAACATATGATATGATATGATATGATATGAAGCCAGATTTATTTGTCATCCCTTTGAAAACATTATACATATTTTATATTCTTATTTATTTTGCTGTATGCTCATTCTGAAATCAAATAAGAAAGCTATGAAGTTGCAACGGAACGCGGTTTCCCTCGGCGGTCGCCCACCCAAACACTGACCACATCCGACATTGCTTAACTTCACTTATTGAATAATTATTAATCTGCTATTAATACGTTTTTACGAAGAAAAAGTGCATAGACTTTCTATAAAATTCGATCCGCTTTAAAAGCACTGCTATCAAGTTCCCATTAACTTTACGAACTTTAAGAAAATGTAATTAAGATGGTTATCGAAACGAGCTTCGTGTGTAGGTAGGCTTATAAGAATGCCTTTATGTTTACTCAGTACATTGTAACTTTAATAACGATTGTTTGATTTAGGATTAATAATGCGAAACATCTGTCTTCTTGACATCTTACTATTTGATTGCGTGTTGTCTCTTATATTGACACAGTTTTTTGCGAGGTTAACAAAAGTCTTCTTATTTCAGTGATACTGAATTTAATATGAATCATAATGAAAAATTGATTTTTCAATGAGATATACATCTAAAACCGTGTCATTTTCTTTGAAATATGATGTGCTGTATATTACATTTGTAATAAAATATTTGTAACTTAAATATACAGGGTGTCGCAAAATTAACGTATTCCAAGTCTTGTAGGGAAAAATCTCAGGAATCTCGAAAAAATAAAATAAAAAATATAGGGGGGGGGGGGGTCTATACAAAGATTCCTATATGGGTCTGAAGGTTCAAACTGTTCATCATGTTTTCTTCAAATAAAAAATATAAATGGTTGACATTCATTTTGAGATATGGTGAGGATGATTGTGTAAAATATTAAAATATAAATGAAAAGACATTTCTTGAAAAAATCAGCTTTATCTTGAATTTTAGTTCAAAAGGGAAGTACAACATAGCTAGAATATTAATCAGGTACTTTTTAACAAATATTGGCAACTTTGATATTTTTTTCAAAGAGATAAACAGCAATTTTTTTTTAAACATTTTTACTTGGTCAACAGGATGTCCCCTACTAAGCCCCGAACTCGGAATACGATAATTTTAAGACAGCCTGTATGTCTACAGGATTATTCACGTAAGATGACGAGCCTGACTAGGTAAAAATGCAACCCAAAATACATTTTACAAACCATTCACTGCGTTTTGGTATTTAAAAATTAAATCAGGAATCCAAGTAGTTATTCTAATAGTTTGAAAGGAATATGTATCTGTCAATGTATTTTTTGTTCGTATTTAGTATTTGAAAATGTTTTCGAACGATGACAGAACCAACATGGTCTTACTTACCCATTACTTTTGTAATTTTAATTGCTTATCATTGTTATTAAATCAAACTCTGTTGAGAGAGGTCTTTTCTGTCAGAACTTGACATTCATTATGCTGCCGTTAAAAGCTATCTATGTTTTATGTGCATTATCATAATGAATACGGATGAAGCTAGCTTTGTGAATTGTATTTTGGGTTGCATTTTTACCTAATCAGGCTCGTCATCTTACGTGAATAATCCTGTATAATATAATAAAATAACAATACATACAAGTATATTTGTTTGTGTTTTATTTTTGGACAATCCTATAAGGAATTAATTTATATACATATTACATATATTGCCACAATAGAAATAAATGTTCATTTAAATTTGTGGCTTGTATTTGTACTTTTATGATTTAAAACCTACATAAACATTTTAATAATTACTTCGTGTTCATTGAAAGTTTTAAACTCGTTAACCTATAAATCTCAATTTGATTAAAATCAATATATCCGTTTTAAACTCACCTGGGAACATATTATTCGCCAGCACCTGCCATACGAAACCCACCATTCGAATCAGGTCTTTATATAACAACGGTTTCCAAGTCCTTTTGTTACATAATTTTTAACAAGTAGGAAGTGATTTAAAAACGATTTATTCTAGTAGAGTGTTAAATAATTAACGATTTATCGAGTTAATAAGTAATGTGATAGCCAAACCATGAAATGCAAAACGCCCGAAAGATAGGGTGAAATTAAATATTAATGGAATTAAAAATATTTCATAATTATGAAAGGTTAATGTATTCATGGCTAAGCCCAGATAAAGACTTGAAAACGCTTTTGTTCTTATAAATTTTTAATTATCGTTTACGTGGCTCTGATTATATTTTAACCTGAAGGTTCTTTAATTTCAACGTTTTTTATTAATAACTAATTTTAAATTAGATTGATCCGGTAGAGTTCTGTTTTTGATTGATAATTTACCATGTTTGATAAAGTGAGGACAGTTATAAGAAACCGAGGATAAAACATAATTTATGAAAGGTGGGAGGTTCGTTTGATTCGTGCTTGATGAGTAACTTGAACTCATTTTCTCTTTGGTTTGGTTTTATTATTTCATGCCATTAAATATTACAACTTTAACTGTGGAAACTTGTTAATTCAGTTATTATCATACGATTAACGTTACCCTATTTGCCTAAGTAAGTGTAATGCTCTGTTTTACAGAACGGAAATAGTCTTTTCGCCATCACTTTATTACTTCATTAAGTGTTGCGTTTCTGAGACCATTAATGAAGAACAAAGCTTAAGACTATTTGCGGTTTTTATCTTGCTCCAGTGAAGCTGTTACAAATTTTCAATTTATTTTTTAAGACTCTTTCAACTTTATTTGCTCCAGGATTCGTCTCAAAACTGCTCTCAGGTGCACCTTATCGCAACGTATACACGTACTTACCCGCGTTTTATTACGCTATACTTATCGAACAAGATTCCTTTTTTCTTGCAACCCTTGACAATCCTATTACATATCCCATGACTCATGTAAAAAATCTTCTCAACTTCCCTCAGCACGTGACCTGTATCTCCGCAATACGTTCCGAACCAGCCTTAATTCCCAAACTGCACCATTATTTACTGCTTGTTTGCAATTAAACCGGCCCCGGTCTTACACTATCTTCTAGGTTCATCTGAGCATTTTACTGATTTACAACATCCGATAACATAAGAGGGGAGAACGTTGTATTGCGGACCTTCGACTAATCCGATAAGCGACCACTTGCTATCAAGGCGTCCTTAATTAAGGGTCCACCAATGAGCGGGATTTTTGTTTTTTTTCCTCTGCATATGACCGTCCAAATGGACTCCGTCATGCTAATTGGACCGTTTCTTGCGTCGTAAACATAGGGGGTTTCGTGGATATAAAGCTTTTGTCGGTCACGTTGACCCTCCACACAGGGACGGCTTCGACCACTGGCTTCGGTTAAAAAGATGATATTTTTCCGCTTTTCTTTTGTGTTGTTTACGAACAATGGGTTAAAACTCTGCTCTTTAACTAAAATGAAAAAGTCGGAGCAGTAATCGAAGGGAGAGCTGAATTAAAGAGGAAAGCGCACAATAAATCTTGGCATTTTTGAAATTGTAAACGGAGGTCTATCAATAATTGAGTAAGAGGGATTTATCCCGATAAATTAGTAATTATTTTTTTATGGTGTTATTCCCAGCTGAACTGATCGATCGCAAATTCATTTACAGTTTTTTCTCCCAAAATTTTAATTTGTAATTATTTGCTCAAAAAGATATAGCAAAAGTGACATTTTTTAAGAGCTAACTGCATGTTACGTTATTTTTAGAATTAAGAAAAGAAAAAAAAAATTACAATTCTCAAAAAAATTCAGGAATGATTGTGTATGACTGTAGAACAGCCTGTAAAAATTTCAAAATTTTTAATGAAACAGGTAAAGGTTTTGTTTTAATTCAATAACCGCTACATTAATTTACATAATTTTTCAATGAGAGTCCTTTCAAACATTTAGGAAAAATTTGCTGTCATTGAAATCATGAAAACATCACCGGTTTTTGAAATAAATGGAATTTGATATTCAGTTCCACAAAAGAAGTTGACGTAGGTTGTTTATGGTACCCTTTAGGGACTTAAGAATTCCTAGAAAAGTTGTCAACAGATGTTTCCCAACAATGAGATATTTATTTATGACACTGCAGTTGTATATCTTGATCCTTTTTCGCTTTAATGTTAAAATTGGAATAATTCAAAAACGAATAATTATCTTTTGATGCGAATTTTATAAATGTGTTCTTTGAATTAATTTTGAATTATGAACGTGTACGAAAAAAAAATTTTTTTAACTCAAAATCGATTTTTTAAATTTTATGACTGAATTAAGTGATAAGGGAAAATTGATTACACACATTTGAACTCTTATATCAAGGGAATGTAACCCTAAAGTTTCGTAATTTTTACTAATTTTTTAATAGGATTAATCGTGCGGGCGGTAAAACTTCACTCACCCGGTACAGCAACCAAAGAGAGTAGCTAATTTATTATTATTACATTCTATATTTGTTTAAATGGCGCATTTCATATTAAGAATAGAAAAATATTTTTGTCCATGATCATTCGATTTTAGTGGTTTTTGTTCACTGAAAATAGTTATTAAAGATGGCAATTGAATCACTAGTGAGGAAATAATATTTTCTCACTAGTGAGTAAAGTGAATGTTTTGAGAATTTGTGGATAGAGAGCGCCAAATATGTTGTACTGAAAGTTTTTTAAATTTGTTTTTAAAATACTTTCTGAATATGTATTAGTAACTGAAGCTTGTCTTATTTTTGACTTATTTAAATTTGTAACCTGTTATTTAGATTTAAATTGACGAAAAAACGTGAAATTGCTTGGGGTAAACTTCTGAGAAAATTCATGCTAAATGCATTTTGTGTTGGTATCGCTGATTAAACTAAAATCAGTAAACCAATCACAAACACGCAACGCCTGACAACATAACCTCTTTTGTTTCGAATTTTGTTGATCCATGTTTTGTTGTGAAAAAGTGTTTTCGTGAGTTCCCTGTTGGGCTAATTTTATAGAAGTTATTGTTTCAGTGATTTTAACAGTTATGAAAAATAGTGAAGCAGCTAACACAGGTCTACACTGATTTTGTTGTTTGCATAAAATTGACAGTTTTTGAACAATTTTGACCCCCTAATTACGAAAATGATTTTGGTTTTGCGCTATCACGTCTAGTTTTTTCAAAATTCGTTTTTTTTGAAAATTGGAATGTTCACCTAGAATGAATTAATTAATTCAAAATTTCGATACTGTAATATTCTATGAATGTTGTTGAAAGGAATGCCTGGAATGCATAGAACGTCACAGAAAAATTTGCTTGGAAATCACAAAGATGAAGACTACAAAAATATTGTAAGAATCATGTTGGAAAATTTTCACATCTTGGGATGTAGCTAATATGAGTTTGAAAGTGCATTTCCTATTTTCGCACTTATATCTTTTTCCTAAAAATCTTGGTGCTATTAGCGAGGAATAAGGCAATAAGAGGAACGTTTTCACCAAGATATAAGAAATGGACAGGTGATATCAAGGAATATCGAGCGTATCAATGATGGCACACTTTTACTGGATGTTACAGCACGATGTACCAAAAAAAAAACATACAGCAGACAATCAATTAAAAGAAGTTTCCTCACAAATCGTCAAAGATGCCATTCTCATAAGGAATAAAAAATTTAGTTTGATTATAAACATGTTATTTTCCTAAATAAATTGCTTACTTATTTTTTTATTAATTGTGAAAAAACCTGACGTGATACAAAAAAATGAAGGGTATTTTTGTAATGAGCGCTCCATTTACGTTAAAAAATAGTGATTTGCGGCATAATAAGGGGTAGGCAGCAGGTGAAACTGATGATTTAATTACACTCACTGCAATTAACTCAAAATTCAAAAAGTGACAAAAAAATACTGCCCGAAATTTAATCTCTCGCTTCATTTAAATTTTACGTCAAAGTTGGCGTTGAAGAGTCGATTGTGAACGCACAAACACAAACAATGCAAAAAGTGAGGTTAGATTTAAACAGCTGATCCGTGATCTGTAATCCGTGGTACGTTCACAATCGACTTTTCAAAGCCTACTTTGAGGATAAATTTAAATAACCACTCGATAGTACCATTTCTGTAATGATTTGCCGCACTCTTAAGAGAAACTTTGTTTTTATGTGTTTGGCTACAATATTTATATTTTTTAATTTCACACACTATATTATAGTGTTTACACTGGTGGAATTATTGTTTTATGAAAATTTTTATCAATTATTATCTACATTGTCTACAGTGATAAAGGAATACATTAAACCATTCGTGAACAGTAATTCATGATAATTTATCAAAACTTTTCATCTACATTTTTATTTCATGTGCGTGTTTTCAACTTTTGTTTTTTTAACAAATTAAACTTTATTACATTTATTGATTTTTGTTGGATATTATTTAACTCATTTTCCACACATTTTTCTAATTTTAGATGATTACTGCTACTGTTGCTGATATAGATAGATAAATTAATAATGCTGGTACATAAATAATGTTTTAAATATTGTAGTGTACACATCAACATGTCAACGTATTTTTCGATTTGTCTGTGATAATCATAGTGGTATTTTACCCGACTTGAAGTGACTTGTAACAACGAAAACTGTAGTCAACAATTAGACATGTTATTGCCATGTGAAACAGCAACTCAAAAATGTATGTTAGTGACTGTTGACATTGTTTTATAAACATCTTTAAAACGGTATTTTAAACTTTGTTTTTTTATCCCCCATTCGCTGCGAAACTATCACATTATATCAACAAAATAAATAAAAGTCGGTTTATAGACCTCGCTTTTAGGGAGCCCCAGTTGTTTTCTAGAGGGAGAGGAGAGGAGTGAACGAAACACACACGTTTAGAGCGTGAACGAAAGTGAACGAATCAATGAATTTCGGCCGGTGTCACCTATTTATACGAAAGTTGGGAGCAAACGCGGCACGAACGGAGCCCGCTCATTGGCTCATTTTTGCGTTTAGGACTGACGAATAAAAGAGAAAGAAAAATGTTAATTAGGTACCAATATATCATTCGAGCAAAACGTATTTATCCAAAATGATCCATTGTGACTCGTTTAACTTATGCAGCCAGCTCTGCACAAGTGTACAGCAGCCGGTATCTGCAACAACATTAACGCAGTAATAATTTGGAACGGCCGTTATCTTTCAGTCCTCATTCGTAATAAAGAGCGGATTTGGTTTATTTTGTATGTTTTTGGTTATTTTATACGTGTGTAGGATGCCCTATCAAAAGTTTATGGATGATTTGTTGGAGGTATCCTGGCCGCAATAAACCAAATTGGTCGATAAAAAGGTATCTCCAACATATTCGAAGGTAATGCGTGCCGTTCGTATAATGAAGGAAGTTTAATTGGATCTAGTTAGTTAAACAAATAAATAAATGTAGAGATAAATCCATGCGACTGATAACGATCTTCCTTAATTTGTTTTGTTTCGTTTTGGTATCCATTTCGCATAATTAATACACAGTTCTCGTTGTCGCGTCGCGTTGAAGACGGAAAGATGTGTTCTTACTTTACATAATCAGCGAAACAATCCCCTGCTATGCAATTTTTGTACAAAAACAGCTTTCGCACCCTTGAAATAATAAATCCTGGATTTTTACGTAAACATGTAAAAGAGATAAAATCGTCTGAGCTTTTCCCAGTCTTCGCTTTTTATTCGTCCGGTTCAGTGAGGCGGTTAAAATCGCACACCCAAAATTATGTACCCAGACGTGTTTCAGTGCAATTTTTCAGCGTGTGTCTAATTTTTATCGCCCACAAACCATGATTACAATTTACATTCGAATTGCTGCTGCACATAACTCGCGAACATTGTGTATCCAGCCCCTAAAAAGACAACAGTTGTTTTGTTAAGATTAATTTGCACGCGCAAGGAAGGCTGATTATTTAATCTCATTGAGGTAGACAAGCTTGTGTGAAACTTTATCAATCTGAGAGGCAAGTCGGAATTCAGCTCGAAGAACTTCTCTGATCTCATCCGAGTCGTCGACGAAATTCCAAGGCGGAATCCCGGAATGTATTCAGTCAGCAATGACGATCTCAGATTTTGAGGACATTCGAAAAATTGCCGTCAACTTGATATGATTAATTTTGGCCGAAACGCCAAATAAATTCGCATTAGAGATCCAATAGGGTGAAGGAAAATATTTAGTTCTTGGAGATATATTTCGGGGGATCGATTCTGTAAACATATTTTGCAGGGTTTTGCTGTGAGCTATTTGACGGAGACAGTTCTTTATAATCAAGTTGACGCGATCTTTAATATAAAAGCTCGAGCTTAGTGAGATGTCCTTAAACTTTGATTAATTTTATAATGAATCCATTAGTGTGATAGGTCCGCTATTATTCTTGCGCTTAAGGGACAGCTTAATAACAAAATTCCACGCAAAATTGATAAGGCGAGTGATATGCATCTGAAGGGTAAAAACGATTAAAGACGTGTTTTATAACACCGGCCTGTCGGTCTTTAATAGATGACTTAAATCTTCGTTTTCTTATTCTCCTCATCAGATCTCAAAAGATAAAGCCTGGAGGACGAGACCCGTTCAACAAAAATAAATTCCCCCAAGTAATATTGCTTTGGATGTAATTGGAATGTTTTAAGGAAACAAGCCAAAAATTCGAAATCGACTGCAGGGGTAATTTTTTATGTTTTTTTATTACACCGCAGATCGTCAAAAAGTTAGGATTGGGTGTGCAGGTGGGCTAGATTCAGTCGTTTTAAAATTAAAAATAATTATCAGTTTCTAGGTGTGCATTTTATGAGTTAGGTAGTAAAAATTTTACGCCCCGAAAAATGTTTATGGGGGTTCTAGTGAGGCCGAAGTGATTCAAAGCAAACACGTAGAGGTGTTCCTTGTAGTTCCCTAACTGTAATCGAATACAGTCCTGAATGGGCGCGATAACAATTTCAGACAAGTCCTTTCAACCAGTTCAAATATTCATAGTGTCCAATTTTAAATGTAATATCACAAGGGCGATCACGTGCAAGATACACGAGGGTAAAAACGTGCCTCCGAGGATCGCTGCCGCCGAGAGGTGACACACACAATTGCAGACACCGACCCCTATTTCACCGCCGGCTGTGACGCAACATGTAATTGATTTACAATATAAAATTGCATTTTTCTCTGAAGTTACGTATCGGCTTGTTTATGAAAGGCCACTTTTTGTTTCGGTTTTTACAAAACGTGCTCGGATTCGCTCAGCGGTTTCATTATTTATTATGCTTGTAAAATTTTTCCGACGACGACGAACTTGTAATAATATTTTCGTATAAGGAAATTTTTCGATTTGAATTGCCGGTCGGAACGAAAGCTCGGCATTTCTTCCAGTACTTGTAACAACAGTAACGCAGCGAAATTCTGGTTGAATTATTTTGCCGAAGTCTATTAAAGAACAGAGGGACTGTGTGTACATTTTATTGGAAATAAATTTGGCGCAAATGCAATCTCAAAGTAATAACAACTTGTCGATTGAAAATTCAGCAGAAAGAGGCTGACGACTTTGTAATTTTTAATCGAAAACGGTTACAACTTACAATGATTTTCATTAGTCGTTGAAGAGTCAATTGTGAACGCACCACGAACTACAGATCATGGATCAGCTGTTTAAATATAACCTCACTTTTTGCGTTGTTTGTGTTTTTACTTTGCAAACTGACAAGACTTTGAGGATACATTTAAATGAACACCCGATACTTTTTAAGATAACAACCATTCGAAATTTTATTTTATTATTAACATACTTTCATCAACCGAAATTTAATGCATCACTTGGTATTCACATATGTACAGAGTGATTCACGAGTAAAATGAGCCCAGCAAAATGTGTGATGCAACCAACAATACATGTTCCCCGTAGTTCTACATAACGATTTTTTAAATCCACAATTATGTGGATGCAAATGTAATGTTAGCTGGATCACAAGTTTCGTTAGGGTAGTGAATCACCCTGTATATCCTGAAGTTGTTTGCCTCAAGCTTCTAATCCCCACTTTCTTGAGTAATTGCCAATTTGCAATTGGAATAAAAGTTTACGATCCTGTTCTACTTACGACGAGTAATAATCATTGTGGTTTTGGGGACAATGGCAAGGTTTACATGTATGGTACCAGTCGACATTGTTAGTTAGAAACTCAAGCAAAGACTTTGCATTAGTTGTTCCTACAAAATAACAAATTGTTAAGCAAGTTTTACTAAACTCTGTCCACTCATAGATTGCTTGACATAAATGTTACTAAAAATGTTCACTCTACGCTACAACAAATAGATCCGGCGCTAAATTTAAAAAATGGAAAGAGTAGGTTTACACGTGATGTTTTAATATTATTCTGCATGTTTGTACTTAGGAAAGACGAAAGAAAACTTCAGTATAGTAGGAGTAATATATTAGGTTTGTTTAATTAATACAGAGTATTTCACCAGTGATAATGTGCCCGACGGAATTAAAAATGCAACCCACAATACATTTTCGAATTTCCGAAAAAAGCTGGCTACTGAAATTAAAATATCCAGCTTTTTTCGGAAATGGCTTAACACAAACAAGAGAGTATTTAATATTTAATGCATGAACAAAAATTACCTCTGTATCATTTTCGATGTTTGTAATGCCACTTAAACTGTTCTTTATGCTACAGTCCATTTTTTTTAAATCAGCTGTCAAAGTGTTGTCAAGTTGGTATGAGCAATTGAAAGTGCATTTCACAATATATACTCCAATTTTTTTTTTTAATCAATTGTCAAAGTGTTGTCATGTTGGTATAAGCCACTGGTTATTTGATAGTTATTAGATTGGCAACATAAAATGTCAACTGTATGTCAGTCATTTTGATGTAAAGGCGCTTGCGCTATTGAAGGCGCAATTACATTTAAATAAAAATACAAAGTTAAATGAGGTTCCGAAAACACGGATCTAACACAACGAGAAAAATTGGCTATGATTAGATTACGTGAAGAGATGCAGACAGAAAAACCGACCATGCTAAATTGCAGTAAAGATGCACACATCATATTCGAGGTATTTTCTTTTAATATGCCTAAGACTGGAAAAAATGGATGGGAAATCTACCAATTGAGGACATTCCCCTTCCGCAGAATCATATTCGGAAGACGATTGGGGGTTAGATTCTGAAAATGAATAGGTAAACTGCTTATATCACCCATTAAATAAATTCCCATTTTCCTGTATACTTATGTTAAGTTGCACTTTTTAGTGTGATTAGCGTCTTTATTTCTTGTCTTTTGGTATAAAATTTGGTTACACTTGAAACTTTTCTGATATTTGAAAATTACTGATATAACCTCAAACCTGATCTAGGGAGATTATACGATAGAGGTGTCCCGAAACGAAAGGTTTTAGGGTGGTACAGCCTGGTCTTTCAGGGAATTTTGACATTGACAATTGATTAAAAAAAAAATTGGACTATAGGTTGGCAACGTCGAGCCGTGCAAGGTCATCGGCGCTGTCATTGCGCATAACTGTCATTTGCGTTTGCGTTGAAAAATTAACGCACAAAATTTGAAAAGGTGCCTTCGCAGTGCACAGAAAGTGAAAAAATAGTCCTGATTCAGTACTGCGAAGAGTAGAGTTGAAAAGTGACAACCCTGAATTGAGGCGATTTGTGAGAAAGCTTCAAACATATTCAATGTATCGTATTAAATACCTATTTTCTAAATTCTCATTTATTTCCGAAAATACTTTTCTAAAATAGATACGTTGGCCGTCTGCAATCATATGTGATGGCTTTAAAACGACAAAATGTATTCAACCCCGAAAAAATTAATGTTTTCTTCATTGTTTAAACTGCAACTGTGTTTCATTACCAAAAATCGTTATGTTCCAAAGTCCACATCAATGTACCCAAAGGAAACTACATGCTCTACAAAATACTCCTTAAATACAAGTATGTACAGTTGCGGAATTAAAATTTCGGGCAGTATTATCAATGTTATGATATAAACTCTAAAACAACCTTTACGTTAACAACCTTATTTTTTACTCTTGTCATTTTTTTGTCTTTTTGGCATTCAAAAGTTGTCATTTGTGGCATAATAACGGGTAGGCAACATATCAAAGCGATGATTTAATTACACTCAGTGAAACTAACTGAAATCTCAAAATTCAGAATTGATTGGGTGACTGACACAGAAAAGTTTAATTTTTGAATGTCCGTCATGATGACAGTAGAAGGTGCTTTACAGAGATTTTGTTGAAGTGACAGAAAAATAGCGCCCGAAATATTAATTCCGCAACTGTACCTACATAAACCTACATTTCATTGAAACCTGATTACGTTCGACATTTCAATTACGTTAGACAGACTGACAGACATAACCTCAATTTTGACGTGGGGGGAATTGTCATACAGTTGGTCGGAAAGTACAGGTTTTAGGGTAACACAGTCTGGTCTTTTACAATGTTTTGACACTGACAGTTGATTTAAAAAAAATAGACTTCACAAATTCAAAAAAATCAACAAAAAATCGCAACGGAACAGATCAAAACAGCAACACGATTAAAACTAATAACTTTTAAAACCAGAGAAACGCAAAACAAAGCTCTAAAGATGAAAAACCGCAAATGTAAATCTTAAACTACTATGACAGCGTTGACAATTTCAAATTTGAAATGTCATATAATTTATTTTTCCCAACAACCAATGAGAATCAGTGGCGCGAATGTTTGAAGATATTACCAACACAATCTATGATACTTTGTTAATATTTTAATGTTGTGATTTGGGGATTTTGTTATCTAAGGATATTTAAGAAACGGCATTCTATCAGTGGACGTAGCCTACAAGATTTGCTAATGAAACTTTGTGTTATCATCAGTTAGAGATAAAAATGACCCCCCAGGTCCAATAATGTCGTACGGTTTGAACATCGTCCCCATGATGCATTAGGCAACAACTAATCCAACAACCCCATTCTTGAGCAAATACGAGCTTTACGTAATGGCCCAAAGTGTTGAGCACACAAGCGATATATCTAGTTCAAGTCCGTGTCAGCTACGGCGTTACGTTAACTCCACGTGGGCCCCCGTTGGCATAATCATGTTAACCGCGGGAAGCCGGTTTGTTATACCACACTAAATTACATTACATCAAGCTCCGACCATGGAAATTTTTGTCTAGTCACGCAGGTGAAACAAATTACTCGTTTGTATTAGCAAATTGGAGTCTTTTATTTCCCCCAAATTTAAATGTAAAATGTCCCCGATCTAAACCTGCCGGCGGAAATTAATATCAGTGGAGGGTCCTGATGGGTGTCACTGACAAAATTTCAGACTTTTTCATAATCCGGAGAGGCGCATTTGAATAATTGCGTCACGTTTCTTCTCGCCCTATAGCGTTTGACAACCCTATAAAACACTCGAGACTGACTGGGGTGTCTATTGTGCAAATATTCAATGTTTAATGCACCACGCTCAATAAATCCTCTTCTTACGCCAGCCGTGTGGGGAGGAAGCTCATTATTTCTCCAAACGTCGAATTGTGTCTTTTGGAACAGGCCGAATTTTAGCTGATTCGTGGAGTAAAAAAAATTTCTCGTTAACCAGTGTAAACTAAACGTTGATAAACCCATCAATTTTTCAGAGAAAAAGGGTTTTACATTAACTCATGAATATAGACCGGCCGTACCTCAGGTCATGCTTTAACAATGGATTTCACCATCCCAGTCCAGTTCTGAAGCACTTGGAAAGTTCTAGAAGCAGATGATGTAGTTTTGACGAATTTAAATGACCGTTTGTGTTATGCATTTCAATTGTTTTATCGTCGGGGGAACCACTGGTGCAACAAGCTCATCTGAATTCGAAATTTTGCCGCGTTGTGGAATTATCTTGAAGCGAATGTCTTGTTTTATAATGTTACGGTGACGCGAATGTGTTTGCTTTACAGAGTGGCCTATTACAGTTAGTCTGTTGCACAATTAGCGCTGAGTACACAACCGTTCCATCTCGAAAAAGTTAACACGAAATCTGAGAGAGAATGTCTTTATTAAGCTTTTAAATTAGATTTTTTTAAAAGCAAACAGATTCTTTGTTCTGTTGACGTTGCCCGCTTTGTTCCGATAAAAATTACGACTCGAAGCGGAGTGATGCCAAACTTAAATATTAAACGAGTTTCTCATATACTTACAGTTTGAAAGGGTGGTGTGTTTTGAAAAGTTATTTTTACAGGAAAATAAAAAAGAGATCAAACAAAACCGTGCTGTAGGATCGATGCGACAGTATTGATTAATCGCACGTAAGAAACATACTCGTATTTGCCATTGCAATATTTCAAGAGTACTCAACAAATTTATTGTACTACTTATCTTTCAGTCAATACTTGAATATTTGCATTTTAGGTAGGCAATTCCCTCATAAATAATAAGTAGGATGCTTAATACATGTTTACTGTTGCGATAACTGAAAAAAAAATGTATTACAACAATACAAACAGAAAATGAATTAATTTTTTTCTAAAGGAATCGAAGTTTCACATAAATTCTTAATCAGTTTTTGCAGCGTATAAAAAACTTCTGTGAACTTACAATTGTAGACGTAAGTTCTTCTGGTGTGCGACATCATTGCTATAAACACTTGCGTGTCTACAGGCACTACCACCAGTCTAAAATAATATTTGTTGAACAAACATGGATCATCATCATCATCATCATCATCATCAACAAAAGATCATTGGTACATACATGGCTAAATATGAGATGCTCGATATGACATTGTACATTAAAAGAAATCAATAAGCTTGCATCTATCAGGTGTTGATTTAAATTTATCCTCAAAGTTGGCGTTGAAGAGTCGATTGTGAACGCACCACTCGGCAGTCTGTTGAGCAAAAACTCAAACAACGTAAAAAGTTATTAGATTTAAACAATTGATCCGTGATCTGTAATCAGTGGTGCGTTCACAATCGACTCTTCACCTCGCAGTTGGCGTTGAAAACCACACAAATTTTGGATGTGCCGCAGCCTCGCAACGTTAGACAAACTAGTAAACAGATTTCCACTACCGCCAGGAGCGCCACCTATCGGCGGTACTAGTCTCACTCATGTTATAAGGCTTGCGACACATTCAACCCTGTCACCAACGCCAACTGCGATGGGACAATCATTTATAATGACCCTAGGCCTAGGGTATAAAAAATAAATGAAAAAATATAAAATAAATATATAAATCACACATTCATAACGTTTTGGTCATTGTAAGAAATACACAGGGTGCAATCAACGCTTAGATGCGTTTGTCTCTGGTGTTATTAGTTATAAATGAGGATATAATAAGTGATCTGTTACAAATTTTTTAAGAAATCTAATTTCGAATTTAAAATTCAATGTTTTTTTCAATTAGAAAGTTGATTTTATTTAACATCAGAAATATTTTTAAGAATATAAAATGACTGAGAATCGGCTGTACTCTTGTTTAAATATTACACGATAACCATTTCGAACATTTAGTTTAATTAAAATTAGAAAATGTATTACTACATTATTAACAAATATTAACAAAAGACTTTTTGGTTGTTGTTTGTTACTGACTTATTATTAATCGGATAACTAAATATTTGTTGCTTCACTGGGTCTCGAAATATTAGCACTTTTTTCTACGCAATTGAATAAATATTAGATTACGTTACTAGTTCAGAAAAGTGTAAGTTTACTATACGAGTATGTCAAGTTTAAGTACGAGCGTTTGCGAGTTCTTAAATGCCATACGAGTCCAATAAAATCACTTTTCTGACGAGGAGTCTATACTATTTTTTCGCATTTTAAGAATATTACATTTTTTTCGTAAAAAAGTTGAATATTACTCAAAATCGTACAATAATGGTTGCTATGCTGTAAAGTGATCTATTACTGTACGGTTTTGAGCACAGTAATATAGTTCATTACTGTACAAAATGCGAAAAAATACGTTACTGGAAAGTATTGAAAATATAAGGTGTCATTTAATTTTATTTTGAAGTAGGGGTGGCTGGAGGTGGAGTAATAATGTAAGATCTAGACTAAATGACTTCCCCCGACGCCAGAAACAAACGTGTCCGAACCTTCTGCTGGGAAATCCGTCATGTACAAAGATGACATAGAAATAGAATATAAAAATATAGATTTACATAAATGCACCACACTCTGAAAGCACACGATGTACGAGCTGTGCTAAAGGTATGTATGTCAAAACGTTGACAAGCAATTTGCACATAAAATGTGTACTGTGTTAAGTAATATCAAATAAATATCAAAAAATTTACCTGCACTACACATTGTGTAAATAAAATTTCTATTGGATTCACTAGAAAAAAACGTGATATTGTCACGGAGGGATTGAATATTATTTAAAACAATGTAAAATGTTTACCTACAATTTACCTTTTATGTACAAAACTGGGTGGTAAGATGATTTATTTTTAACGAAGTAGGTAATCTGACATTTTCTAATTATTAATGTTGTTTTATTTTTGAAACGCAAAATATCTTGAAGGATTTTCCAGTAGGTATATTACATTTATTTGAGTGTTATGTTGTTCAAACATTTAGATGACCGAATAAAGTAAAAATAATTTGAAAAATGATTAAGATGAAACCCAAAGTACAAAATTTGTTTCGTTCACAAGAAAATCAAATCATAATACTGAAAATCGAAGGAAAAGGAAGTAAATACAAACAAATTATAGACAAATTACTATAAGCACGCATATAGTTACTTCCTCATTTTTATTCAAAATAACATTTTACAAAGCTGGAAACGTGGAACAAATTTGTTATTGGATTATATTTTAGTTTCTGCAAATGTCATTATAATTAATATAGACTATTATTATTCTTACTTTTCCTACAATTCCTTGGTTTATCATTACAAATTTTTATTGTTTATTTCATCTAGAGAATAGAAATTACCTTGGAAATGTTAAAACAGACTGAGAAGAAGAAGTATTATTTTACTCTAAGAACTGTATGAGGAAAGAAGAGGGGATGGCGTGAGAACCAACCTGGGCTGTCACGCTTCAAGTATTCCAATCGCAAATAACGGTAATAGCTATTTGTGAAGAAGTCATAGTAAGAAGGAACTATAAGAATAGGAGGATCCACATCAGAACGACACCGAGTACTGTGGCCAAGCGCCTAGCGCGCCATTTTACATTCGGGAGGTCTCGGGTGCTAACCCCAGTGCCGCCTGACCAGGTGTGGGTTTTTTCAGAGGTTTCCCCACACCATCACATCGTGGTATGTCTCATATCACAGATAAGGCGAATGCTGGGTCAGTATCAACCTCTCAGTACCTACCACCTTCCTTCCGCACCCATCCTCACCGTACCCATCCAGAATCTTCCCGTCAGTGTGGCTGAAAAGGCTCTGGAAAGCCTCAGCAGCCCGCCCCCCTTCGGGGGGGAATGAAAGATGTATCCTTTCCATCAGAACGACAGTCAAGCAAAATTAACAGTTCTGGCGGAATATAAGAATTCAATCTAGAGTTGCTCAAGAATGCTTCGATGCACTCATAACACCAGAGCATACCAGGGAATGAAAGAACAGCGCATCACCTTCTAAGAAAGGATTCTGACAAGTTTCTAATAAAACCAGAACCCACCTGCGGGAAACCGTACAAGATCGTGAAGAGCTAGTAAGGGACCTATAGTCGGTGCGGCGACTCACTGGAGTAATAAACTGGTGTGATCTTCACGTGATTTTCCGGGGATGGCTTCCTATTGGGTAAAGCGCACGCGTTAAGAAGTTTGGTGCAGCTCAATGCACGCAACCGAAATTTTCAAGTTTCCATGGTCTCGTTGCAAAGCGCGTTGCTGTCTGCACAACTAAAATTCGGCGAGGCAGTGTAAATCAGGCTTTTATGACGTCGCTATCACGTGAACATCTCCTGATTACTCCAGTGGTTCGCCGCGCCTACTATAGTAGGAAGCACTGGGACTGTTGAATGGGGTGTTTGCATTGAAACAGTTCACAGAGGTTCATAGAGTACTGGCACTAAGAGAAATCAGAAGAGATTCTACAATTGAGCAGCGAAAAAATTAGCGCGGCAGCGGGACTTGTCACATGATACTGGATAGAAGAAGCGACGATGAAAAAAAAGTTTCATTTGAAGTTTGTTTACAGCTTCTTATGTTTACACGAACCATCATAAAATATTAGTTCATCAACTTTTTTAAGATTTGTGCATAACACAGTAGAGGTATATGCTTCCGTGTTGTGCCATTTAATTAGTTGGAGTTCTAATCTGGAAATCAATATGTACAGATATCCTATAACCCTTAATCAAAAAAATAATTATTACTTGCAGTTAGTACACACTGTAACGTTGCTTTTTTATCTTCTTTATCCCATCGCGTCCAATGAGCTTTTACGCCTGTATCTCTCGTAACAACTTCAAATTATTCCACTTTTCCGTCTGATTGCCCGATTGTATGGTGCATATGAAAATAATTAGTTTGAACATTTGCATACCTAACCACAACTTTGGCAATTTCAAAACTGAAACATCTGTTGAAAAGTTGTAACACAGTTTCGCTTTTTTGTTCAAACATTATCATCTAATTACAATTTTTATAGTTAAACCGAAGCGCTATCCAGAGAGATGAAGCAATAAATTTTAATAAAATGCGCAATTTTGAGTGTCCAATAAATTAATTTAAGACAAGGCTTCCCAGCATTTTCCTTTAGTCAAAGAGAACACAATAACCTAATTCCACCTGCACAGGACTTGTTATTACATGCTCGACACGGTCCAATATAAACATGCCGAATCAAGTTGGCCAGCTAATTACCATATCAGATCTCACAGTTGCTCTGCAATTTATAGAGCAACCCTATCCATTACGTGCAACATCCATTATTTCTAGGCGTGACAGAATTGTGGAGGTTTTCCCCAATAGCCAGACAGACGTCCCATTTTAAACAGCACGTTTGATGTGATATATTACCTTAGTTTATTAGCTGTGAAATCGTACTGTGGCGAATGTAAATGAATTACACTCGACGGTGGACTGGAAAAAAATTCGGCCGCACTGGCGGTTGCATGGACGCCCCATGTTTTAATCAACGCATCACGACACGAAAATATTTCAATTAAAAATTGTTGTCAGGGGGTGCAAACCCGAATATTTCAGTCGAATAACTGGCGAGATCTTGAGACGGTTTAGGTAATCTCTGTTTTATGCAGAAAAAACACGAATCTCGCGACAGAACGTTTGGTTCTTCAACGTGATTTATGATCGCGCACGGGAAAAGCAAAATGCCATATTCAACAAGAAGCAGAAACACATTTCGTGTTTGCATTTTGTACCTGCTGTTCTAATATCGACTCAGCCTGTCAGCGATGATTTATTTAAAACTGTCGAATTCTAGCACGAAAGACCATTATCTGTCTCTATCTACTAGGTAAAAGGAACACATCTCAATAGGGCGGTGAGCTTTCCGGTGTTGCATTTTTCTAGTTTTAACAATTATTACAACATAATCTCGATTAAAACGGGATGATTTTAACGTAATTTTGGTAATTGTTCACTTTAACTACTTCTGGAATTTTCACGTTTTTTCTGGCTAGACAGTCTCAGGGCGTCCTCCTAGATCGTATCCCACCATTCAAACCTTGTGCAAATGCCTTTTTTTTCTCTCTTGTTATGTTTCAAGGTCGCGTCAAGGTCGTGCCAATATCTTAGTATAACTAAAGGGTAAGGAAAATTCACTTGCACAAGGTTTGAAAGGTGGGAAACGATCTAGGAGGACGCGCTACGGGTGTCTAGCCTGAAAAAACGCGAAAATTCCAGAAGTAGTTAAAGTGAACAATTACCAAAAATCTTCAAAAAAGCGAAATATCGAAATTACAATGACTCAATATTTAACCGGTTCCACTGTGGTGTAACACGAGTCGCCTGTGTGGGCGTGTCCATAGATGTCACATGTCGAAATCAGAAATTGCATATGGACGTTCAGTGTTAAAAAGTAAACAGTCAGTAACTTAATATTAAATTTAACTTTGTTTGAAAATAATGCTCTTTTAAGATTGTAATTATTTAGAACAAATTAGTTGACATGTTGTTGTGGTAGAGTGAAGCACCCCGGTTTTAAACCTGAATTTATGGTTAACTCCTTTTGACAAAATCGCAGCAATTATCGAGGAAAAACTTCTTTAATTTTCTTGTAATGTCACTTCTTTGAATATCGCCGGAGTGGTGGCAGATCGACGGAGCTTTGATAAATTGAAGTTAATTAAGGAGTTTTATGTCGAGCTATTTGTGAGTATTTTTAAGCGGTTTGCGTAACTTTTTTTTCTCAAGTTGGTCGTTTTGGGCGATTTAAAAATCGAAGCTTCGTTTATAATCGAGGTTCGCATTAGTGACTATTTACAGCACGATTAATCACCCAAGACAAGCACTTTATCTAGGAAGTTGGTCCTCTCGAAACGGTGAATGCTGCTCATAGAGCTTGAACACATAATTAATATCTAAATCACATAATTCAGTAAATTAGTTAGGAAATTTTCTTAATCTTTGTCTGCCGCAAACATAATCGTCGCGGATGCGGCAAAAGTAATTATAACTTTGCGACGTTCGTTTCAATGACTCCATCATTGTTTCATTCTATCAGGGATATGAATAAAGATGGAAGTTTTAACAACTTTCCGGCTTGTTCTGCTTTCTTTTCGGGTTTAAACAATAAACGAGTTTATTTTGCGAAGCACGGAATTTTATTTTGCTCCGGTAATAAAGTGTTTTCTCTAATTTCTTAACTTCCAATTAAAAAAAGAGCAGTTCTGACTTTTTTAATTAAAAGAAATTCCGCGATCGATGCCACTTTTACCACCTTGAACTTTGCACAGGAAATTAATTTATTTCACAACGTAACTTACGATTATCACATCAAAGCCCCAATTAAATAATTCAATTTCATCCCAATTATTGTTGCGCACTGAAATTGAGCACCTTCAGGTTGTTGGTGCTTATTTGCTTTTCCGAAGCACTTATGTGTTTATTCAAACATTACCTCGAACGTTGTTTGAATTCTAATTGACTTGAAAGCGTACGGAACGCTTTTTTCAGGATTGACTTGATTTTAAGCTGCAACATATGGTTTCGTTTCAGGAATCTCGAGCGGATTCCGCAAGGATTTAATACATAACTCAATACCTAAGGGGTTGGGTTTCGATGTATTGAATATTGTTGGTGAAGTCGAATTCTTGAGCTTTGCAATTTTGTGGAAACGAAATCTTTTTTTCTTGATTAAGGAACGGATCCAGTGGCATCGGTATAACATTTCTCGTATCACATAAATTGTGCAAATACGTTAAAAGGGTTTATTTTTATTCTCGATTTAACAAAGTAAATAATAACCACTTTTCCACCAAGTCAATTATTTGCTAAAGCGTTTTAATGGACCTCCGTTTCATACGAAACTTGTACAAATTGTCTAAAGCTATAGCAGTTAGTAGCTGCTGCTAAATTTAAATCTTCAATCATTCTTCATGATTTTTTCTTAATTGAAATACGGACTCTCTAAATTAGAGCAAATGTCGTAAGTGTAATATTAGGGTTGTTAGCAGAGCATAATGAGAAGATATTAAGGGATGTTAAAAAAAAAGACACCACTCGCATGCTTGATTATAATAATATTGTGAACTTTAAATTGGACTTGCTGAAGTTGATCAAAGTTCTCTCGTAAATTAATTAAAGTCACTGAAGGTCTATAGTTCTCTGTAATTTAGATTAATAATAGATATGATACTAATCTTCATAATTACTTAAAAAGTTTGCATTTGTCGCATGTTTATTAAAAATTAACTTCACCACTGCACGGAATTAAATTGAATATATATCCCAAAGAGGATCTAAGATTAATTGACACAGTTGAGATAATATTTCAACTGTTAATTAACCTTGTAAAAAATGATCTATGATTTTATTTACTAACCCTCTTAGCTATTAAGAATAATTAAAAGAACTGAGCGTTTTAGGGTTATTCTGGCCCAGTGTTTTCTAATTCGTTCAGCTGAATTTATGTCGGCAATAATTTAATTGTAGATTATATCATTAAGAGTAGAAGAGAGTCTTTTTGTGCTAAGCCTGGAGATTGATGACCGAGACGAAGTCGAGATCGAAAACTGGACGACTCGTGTTACACCACAGTGGCACCGGTTAAATATTGGATAATAATTTAGTTATTTCGTTTTTCGCCTGTGGACATTTCAACTCCTAGGATTTGAAGTGTTTCAAGTGATAATATGTTAACTGCTTTTAGTGTGAGGATCTTTATAACAGTTGACACAAGACATTTCCGCATTCAGCAATCTATATATATAAAACTGAACGTCTGTTTGTTTGTATATTTTGTATGCAAATCTACAGTTTTACTCTGATCTTGATGAAATTTTGTACACTTGATCTTCAAAACAAGAAGCAAATTACTGTCTACTTTAATTTTACAAAAACCAACCCCTACTACCATTTTCAACCCTGTTAAGAAAAAAAGACAGTTTTTTCGAATTGGAAATACCCTCACCTTCGCCGCTTCACCCCTATTTCATCCTCTGAGTATATCGTCACCTAAAGTTTTAATTATTCTTCATAAAAAGACAAACTTCATATTGAAATTACTGCGTTTATCACAATACATGAAAGTAGAAACATAATTTTAAAACATTCTGAAATTTGCGGGCGAAGCCGCGGGTAAAAGCTAGTATGGAATAAAAAACAAAAAACACATATACCTAGAAGCAACAAACAAATGCATGCAGCGGCAGCATTATAAAATTAAGGAGATCAAAGCCCTTTCGACACGGTTTGTAAATCTGCAATTTGTTTTTATTCTCCAAATTAAAGCGATCCAACCATCAATAGCACAACTTTGAAATATAGCAAAGAAGCTGTCTAAAACCTTATCTCTTAATTACAGATGCTCAAAACTATCCTGGCCTCAACGACCTAGACATGCCTCCTGAGGGAAAACCGCCAACTTTTGTAACTCCAGGCCAAACTTACCGCATAGCCACCGGAAGTACTGTAGTTCTACCGTGTAGAATTACGCCATCAGGTAATTATTTTATTTAAATGCTAATGGAGTTGACACTCGTTCTTATTTTAATTAGGCAGCTACGTGCTAGCTTGGAAAAGAGGCATCGCAGTTTTGACGGCGGGGCCCGTGAAGGTCACCCCAGATCCGAGAGTGAGACTCCTGCCGTCCCCGGTGAGCTCTTCAAGCTTACCCGGAATACCGGAACTATCCGGCGGAGGATATAGTTTGGAATTGAAGGATGTTAGACCGCAAGATGCCGGAGATTATGCGTGCCAAATGGGAACAATGGAGCCGAGAGAAATTATACATACTTTGGAGATATTGGGTGAGGACATGTTGTGTTTGTGTTTATGTTTGAAAACTTTTGTTGTGGTCTTTTTTAGTTTACGTGATTTACCTATTGTTAAATTGCAGAGCAGTATTATCCGGGACGTTAAAATCCCATTAGTGACTGATTCTATAATAAATATTTTCATCGATGGTGCCGATAATATTTTTATTTAAAAATGTTAGCTGTTATTCGTGTCATGCAGTGAAACTTTATCATAACAATCGGCCTCGGAAAACAAAGATTCTATCATGGATATTCTCCACTAATATTTAGTTTTTGATTTATGCTCATTCTTTTTAAGAAGGTTTTTTGATTAATGAAGCGACTGGCTGTAAACTGAAGTGTAACTTAATCATACAAATATATGTGTATTTTGTTATAAGATCTGAAATGAAGAAATCAAAGGTAACACGTATTGATCGACCTGATTCCGCCAATAATGATATAATCCATTTCCTTTTTCTCATAGGAAAACGTATTAGTCTAAAAATAAATACAATACATTTTAGTGACATTTTAAACAGGTTAGAGAGAATACAGTGTTATAAATTCTAGTTTAATTTTCCAATTATTTATGTAACGTGGATAAAATAGAAGCGAATCATGTGAACAATTTGAGTTAGTGGAAAAATTAAGAATGTAGTTTTTGTAAGAGCAAATTGAGAGACTTATTGTTAGCACACGCTGTATGTGGTAAAGTCAAGGACGCAATATAGGTGAAGCAAATAAAACTACAAGGCCTTAACACGTAACAAATAGGCCTTTTATCAGGTTCTCCCCTGTTTGCAATAAATTTCTCCCGACCATGGGTCGTCGCTTTAGGGGGTATACAGGTCATCATATCATAAACACTTCAAAAAGAAAACGATAACACCAGAAAAACAAAAGACAAAACAGATTGGTGGGAGTTGGGTTATTGAAATTTATTTTCTGTCTTCGTCAAAGCTGAAGTGAGCTTCTCGATGTAATCCGGTATAATTCGCTGAGCAATACTGAAGGACAATAATCAACTAAAAAAAATTAATTCATCTGCAAACAATAAATATTAGGAAAATTACAAAATGAGTGATAATGAGCCCGACGGAATTTAAAATGCAACCCACAATACAATTGGAATGTAAAGCTGAATCTTTACCGCGTCCATAGCCAGCTTTACGTTCCAAATGTATTATGGGTTGCATTTTCAATCACCTTGTATAATTGCGCTTACCATTAGATACTAATAGGATAACATTACATAAACACCATTCCGTCACCGTTCCGACTTTGACATTTTCAAACATTGGAAAACATTATTTCCGAACGAGATAACACCGCACTAAATAATTAGAAAATTCCTGGAGGCAAATAATGTAGAAACTCTTAATTAGTTCGTGTTGTTTCCTGAATTATTCTGTATTGAAAACATTTGACAGAATATTGACTCCCTCTAGGCTTCATCTCGTTCACCCTACAGGGCTAAAGTCAAGCAACAGAGAAAAAGTAAACTAGCTGAATTTTTTTAAATTTGAATTTGATTGTCTTAACAGATTTTTTGCAAAAAACATTCAAGCCTAACTCTTGGTACATCGTGTTAATTTGTTTTCAAATTTAGGGACACGTGTCTTTTACTCGTGTTGTATTATTTGTCAACATTTTCAACACAATACAAATTAACATTCATGCAGTTCGCTGATTACAAATTAGCAAAAACAACACTAGTTATTTTGCCAACTACCCAACAGAAATTAAAATGAAACGAGAAATATCGCACAGATGTCTGTATTCCCGTTTATGAGTTTGTGCTTCTTTCAGTGCCCCCCCGCATCCATTACGTCTCCCACACCGGCCCATTGGAAGTCCTCCAGGGTGCTACAGTGAAAATGGAATGCCGAGCTTCGGGCAATCCCGTACCGACAGTCGCCTGGACCAGGAAGAACAACGTTCTACCAAGTGGAGAACGTTCGGTTTCCGGTTTATCTCTCGTAATTCAACATGCTGACCGCCATTCCGCCGGCCAATATCAATGCTCTGCCGATAACGGCGTCGGCCAACCTGACACACGTCATATCACCCTTAACGTTTTATGTAAGTACAGTGGTGTTTTGTTGTAAAAAGATGGGGCTGACGTATCGAGATAAAAACGCGCCTCGTTCATTTAAGCGGACATGGACAGGAAAAAATTACTACTATCTCTCCCTCTATAATGAGAAAAAATAATCGTATTTAGCGTTGTTGGACTGGATGTTGTAATTATGATCGTGATAAAATGACAGAAATTGCCTGTTGGCGTATATTTTACTCGGCCTAATTAAAGGCTGGATTTCTAGAGCGACTGTTTATTTGTAAAATATTTTTATTTGACAAAGAATTTTATACAGGGGTGAAAATAAAATGGAACTATATTTTGGTATATAATTGGTTAGTGTATTATCACTTCACCAGTCCATGTAAACTGTAACAAATAAAAATATTTCGAGACATGAGAGTAGATATTTAGATTTAAAAAATTGCATATAAAAGCTTGCAAATTATTGTTGAGATTTAATTGTACAGGATGATTTTGAAAGTTGTGCAGACATTTTAATCACGAACTACTGGTTTGATGTAGAACTCGGAAAAAATGTTTAAAAAATTCTGTCAAAAAATAAAATGACATTTATTTTTTGAGCTAAAATTTTTTTTAATTGCTTTTAGTCTTCTACGTTGTCAAACAACCTCGTAGGTAAAATTTCGGCACATTTTAAAAATACACCCTGTATATCATATTTTATAAAACGTACAGCAATGCGGTTTCCTTGTTTTAAAGCATATTTCCTATAGGTTACTTCGCATTGGCGTACATTTTTGTAAAACATGATATACAAGGGTATATTTTTAAAATGTGCCGAAATTTTACCTACGTAGTTGTAGGACAACGTAGAAAACTAAAAGCAATAAAAAAAATTCTAGCTCAAAAAATAAATGTTATTTTATTTTTTGACATAAAATTTTTTAAATATTTTTTTCGAGTTCTACATGAAGAGAGTAGCTCGTGATTAAAATATCTGCACAACTTTCAAAATCACCCTGTATAAGCCGTTGCAACGCAATACAATTTAACCAACAGCAATTTTATTCAATAAGTGTTATCTGGAAAGCATCTATATTCATAGAACCAGGACGTGAGGACGATAGCGATAGCTATCCAAACTTGCGTCAACAATTATTTGTTTGCGTTTAATTGCAAGAAGTCGTAATGTTATTCACTATGATCAGAAATGAAAATTACAATAATAACGGTATGTACATAATATTTCATGTCCGTGGTATTTAATTTTAAGATAATGTCGTAGATTTAATATAAAATATGAAAGATGTAATTTTGTGTTTCCTCTGCTTACTTAAGCAGAATAAAACAAAAATTGTTTACTTTGATGTAAACGATATTGGAATATTGTTAGATACATGCTTTTACAATTGCTCATTTCCTTTTTCTTTTAATCGGCAAATAATATCTACAAATTTCTTATTCTTTCGGGTGATATCTTTATCGATTGAAATGTAGACAAAAATCTGAATAAATAAATAAAGCAATAAATGTAGCAAGGAATTTTACGACCACAAAAAGTACCACCGCCCACCTATTCAGCTCTACATCCTGCATAATTAATTTATAAGTCTACTGCATTTCCTCGACATCTATATCCGTCAAAATAAACACATAAAAAGTCATAAAAAGAATCCTAAATATAAATAAAAACGTTCTAATTTATTGTCCACAAGCGGAAACAATGATTCTTTATTAAATCTTAGCAATAAAAGTGCCAAATCTATACGAAACTACGACGACACTACACCGACACAGTTGCGATAAAATAAAGCAGAAGCCCTTACGAAGCAGAAATTTTGCCGAAGTTGAACAACGTGGCTTGTCAAGCGTGGTTGAAACGAAACAAATATTCTTTTACAATGAAAGTACACTGAAATATTGATTTTTTTAACCCAACAATTCCTGTAATAGTGCAACCAATTCGCTTAAGATGCACCTTCTAGACGATTGTCTATACAGGGTGTTATTGAAAGTTGAAAGTTGTACAGATATTTTAACCACGAGCTACTGGCTTCATGTAGAACTCGGAAAAAATATCTAAAAAATGCTGTCAAAAAATAAAATGACATTTATTTTTTGAGCTACATTTTTTTAATTGCTTTTTATTTTAAAAATACACCCTGTATATCATATTTCATAAAACGTAGACCAATGGGGTTTCCTTGTTTTAAAGCATATTTCCTATAGGTTACTTCGCATTGGCGTACATTTTATAAAACATGATATACAGGGTGTATTTTTAAAACGTGCCGAAATTTTACCTACGAGGTTGTAGGACAACGTAGAAAACTAAAAGCAATTTAAAAAATTGTAGCTGAAAAAATAAATGTCATTTTATTTTTTGACATTTAAAAAAAAAATTCCGAGTTCTACATGAAGCCAGTAGCTCGTGGTTAAAATATCTGTACAACTTTCAATAACACCCTGGACTTTATACATCGTTGTCTCCGTAGATATACAGGCTGAAATGGAAAGACATTAGAGTATTAAAACCCTAGGATCTTCAGACCATTTGTGAAAATCACGTGCATTTAGTTTTGTGCTATCGCTCTCATAAGTACGCCACTGATATCACATAAGATTAAAAAGTGCAACGCAGAAAAGGTGCAAAAGGTTCTCGGTTTTCATTCACAGTTTCTTGTACGTTTTTGCAGCTCTGTATTTTTGAAGTGTTTTTGCAGCTATTCATGTTTCGACTTATTACAGCTTCCAGAAGCGTCTCGTTCGAGATGGAATTAAATTGAATTTAAAATGTTTAACCACATTTTCGGTTTATTCACTTATTGAAGATACTACAGTTTACGTATTGCGATGCATTTCAAATTCACCCTGTATAAGGCAATAAGCAATTATTATGTAATTTATCAAAGTTGGTTAATCATTTTGGTCAGCCGTGCCGAGCAAAACGATGTTTAAATTACCACTGAAGTGGTCTCTCAACAGAAGTGGTCAATTGTTTCATTTAAAGTTTTCTAGTCTTCGAAACTTCCCACGGATCAATTTAAAACACTTTAGGTTAGGTCGATACAAAAAGTAGATGCCGATTTTAATTGAATTTTGTCCCATTCACAAATTCTACCTAATTAAAATAAAGATTGCATCATTTTGTTCTTAGCACGTCAAATAATTGTTATAACCTTATTTGGTTGGCGGTCTGAAATTATCCCACCAAATTCAAGTCGTGTAGTACAAGACAAGCAATACTTGCTTCCGTGTGCCGGATTCAAATCCGTCATAAAGTTGGATAAGGTGTACGATGTTGAGACGTGACGAAATTCCCTAGCTAACTGGAAGCATTGTTAGTTCAGCTCGAAAATAGAAACTTTATATATGGGATCGATACTTTCAGGATTTTCCTATTTTCATCCCATTACAGTTAACACAGCGCTCGCCCGGCGCATCCACCAAATTTATATCACGCGCTGGCAGGTATTAACTTAAAAAACGCAATTACCACAGGAACACTTGCGCACTTACCTCTAAAAAGAATCAAACAGTCCAAGCCTAGTGGTGCGAAAACTCCCAGCGAAAATAAGGTCGGATTGTGTGAGGTTCTCCCCGACCTCGTTTCGCTTTATTAGGGTTCGGAAACCTCACACTTTAACAACTTACACCTTCATATAATGCTGTTAGAGCCACGTGTATTGTAAATCACGTGGTTTTAGTTTGCTTCCTATGCGTTCAAGCATTACATGTCTTAACGCCGGTTAGATTAGCGATGACAAAGTTTAGAGCAGCTCTCGTGGTAATCTCAAAGTTGTGCTGCAGCCAGAGCTATTAGTAAAAGCCACAACTTGAATCAAAATAAAATGACAATTATGTACTAGTCAATTAAAAATGTGTCTGTTACCAGCTAGGTCAAGAATGAAAGCAGATGTTATTTGACAGGAGCGTATCAATTGAAATTTAAAAAATGTAAAGTTCGTAAAAGCTTTCACATTAAGTTAATTTGGAAGCTTACTTTTTATTTAAATTTCATAATTCCCTGTTTATGTTTTCAGCAATTAACTTTAAAAGCATACACACTTCCATGTAAACAACTCTTTGAAGTTTGTTAAATATAAGTCTTCTCTAGATATCATCAAGACAGAAGTCTGGTTCGATTTTGTTCTAGTAACGATTTCCAATTGCAGGAGGTTGGATTATATCGATTTCTTTTTAATTTTGATTCGGGAACAAACTTTACAGAATGTGCTCTGCTATAAGAGTTGAGCAACACACTTCACAAAGACATCATGGCGGTTTAGAATCCAGTCACGTGCCAACCGTGTGCGACCTAGTTGTAATCGCGATACTATCACCCAGACTAGGTTGTTGAGTGGTACCTAATAGATATCAGGTGTTCATTTAAATTTATCCTCAAAGTAGGCGTTGAAGAGTCGGTTGTGAACGCAACACGGATTACCGATTACGGATCAGCTGTTTAAATCTAACCTCACTTTTTGCGTTGTTTGTGTTTTTACTCTGCAGACTGACGACACTTCAACGCCAACTTTGAGGAGAGACAAATATTGTAAGTTTACAGATGAATGTAGGATTTAATACGTAATTTTCAATTATATTTCTTCAACAATTCGTCTATTGGAAAAATTTATGTGGCAAAATGTGAAGAGGAAAATGGACAAATTATCATAATACACGGTATTGCTATGAAAACTTGTGTTGTGTTCAATATCATCGTCAAGAAAATAAAACTTAAACATCCAAACCTAACCTCACAAATTTTGCCAGAGTGTATCTCTAAAAGCAGACGTATTTGCAGTTTCTATTGAAAAATACAGATTTTTGATGTTCATTTAAAAACAGCATTGGATTTAAATAATATTACTTATTTATGCCTTGCTCCTTATTCCTCCAAGTCATCCATAATTATATATTTTTTATAGAATAGATACATATTACTTAAAATCAGTAACGAGTATCATAGAAGTTTTCACTTTTGTCGTGCGGTCTTAAGCACACACTCTTTTTTTTCTTCAAGAAAGTGTATTAAGATTGGGCAAGTGTTGTCAATTAACCCAAGCTATTGAAGGGCACTAAGTGAGCCTGACAAATGACATTTATAGGACTTAACTGTTCACACTGTTTAATACAAACTTTAATGGATTTAGAATTGCCTGAAGTTCCACATAAAATATACTGCTGCACTCCGGTGAACTTGCCGTTTAAAAGTGGTTGTTACTGTTACAGCTCCGAATGCACGACTTCATCTAAATCCTACTGTCTCGGTATATAACTATCTAGTATACTAGGATATTTCTGTTAACTACTGAAGAGTTGTGAAAAATATTTAAGTAACTAGAATCAATCGTACGTATCGGGCCTTCAAATGAAATCCTGGGCTGAGTAGACGTTGGAAAAATTAATCCGTTTAGAACAGTGTAAAGTTTGAATTTCCCGCGGTTTGACAAGAATGACATTTGTTTATGTTTAATCGGGACATAATTGAACATGTTTGTTTTCAGCAAATAGTGCCCTTAGATATTTGCTTCGAGAATAGGAATCGTTAATTTATTCTATTTTTAATGTAAAACATTGCAAAGAGAGAAAAAAAGAAAAATTTTTTTGGCTTTAAATTTTAGGTTAGCTCTCAACATACACCAATTAATCTACGCTTTAAAAAAGCACAACAGTTGACGGTTTCCAACCCCTTGCCAGCCCAGGATTTCATTTGAACGCGCGATATTACAGCGCGTGAGAACTGTCAAACATGAATTGACAGAAAATATCTCCACATCTATTGTTCTAATGATTAAAATATTAAAATACGTGTATAATTAAGAAATTGGCTACACGGAGACTTTATATACAGGATCATTATAACTGATTGTAGTTCAAGTTGGCGTAAAACTGAAAGTAGAATTTATGGTTGCCGCCATATAAAAAATGATGAATACACACCGTTCACACACAGGAGTTAAATTGGTTGCAAAAAAACTCAATATTTTTAGTTTCAATCGTTAATTTAGAAAGGAATAAATAGAATTCTAATCACCGCACTTTTCACCTAAAAAATGACACTGACAGTAACAAAAATTGACAGTTCACAGTGAGGCGGCAAAAATTTCATAACATGCGCATGGCTTGCTTCGACTACAATCATTTATAATGATCCTGTATTATTTTTGTCTTACATACAACTCTTTTCGCATACTACAATTGCGGCCACGTAGTCCATGCTTTATTGTCATTATGACTTTTGAAATTGACATCCAAAAATTTGTCAATGTCATACTTCCATTCAAATAGTTGCGAACATGCTACCAATACCCGGTTTCAATAAAGTGCAGATAACACAGGCCTGCAAAACAAAACTTTGTAATCGATGTTTTGATTTTGATACCTGATTTTGTATAACATTGGAGCCCTGACTACAAAAATACAATTCATTTTTTTGTATCACGTCAGGTTTTTTCACAATTAACAAAAAAAAAATTAAGCAATTTATTTATGAAAATAAGATGTTTATAATAATTCTTGGTTAATAATCTAACTAAATTTTTTATTCCTTATGAGAATGGCATCTTTAACGCTTTGTGAGGAAACTTCTTTTAATTGATTGCCTGCTGTATATTTTTTTTGGGTACATCGCGCTGTAACATCCAGCAAAAGTCTACCATCATTGATACGCTCCATCTTACTTGATATCACCTCTTTATTTGTTTAATATCTTGGTCAAGACGTTCCCCTTGTTCCTCGCTGGCAGCACCAAGATTTTTAGGAAAAAGATTTAAGTGCGAAAAGAGGAAATTCACTTTCAAACTCATATTACATCCCAAGATGTGAACATTTTTAAACATGATTCTTGCAATATTTTCGTAGTCTTCATCTTTGTGATTTCCAAGCAATTTTTCTATGACGTTCTTAAATGCCGTCCAGGCATTCCTTTCAACAACATTCATAGAATTTTGAAAATCATTACCTTTGTACAAAAATCTTATTTGTGGTCCTAACCTCTTTTAATTTGGCATTGGAGAGATCTGGTAACTTTGTACATTAATACTTGAAACATTGTCCATTTTTATCAAAAGGCTTTACAAATTGCTTCATCAAACAGAGTTTGATATCCATTGGTGGTACCTAATACTACTTTTTTAGGATACAACTAAATTATTTTTTATTATTGCTTCCTGATACAAGTCTAGTTCTTAAAGGCCACTTCTTTTGAGTCCAATGCTTGTCTCGTGCCCGGCAGTCCCACTCGCAAATGAAACAAGGAAATTTCGAATATCCATATTGTTGTCCGATATTACAATATCGAAATTTTGAAATAATTCATTCATTCTAGGTGAACATTTCAATTTTAAGAAAAAACGATTTGTGAAAAAACTAGACGTGATAGCGCAAAACCAAAATCATTTTCGTAATCAGGGGGTCGAAATTGTTCAAAAACTGTCAATTTTATGCAAACATCGAAATCAGTGCAGACTTGTGTAATAGTCGCTTCCCATTTGCAACTGAGGTGAGCACAGCAGACTCACATAAGACTCACATAATGACGTCATTGTTCACTTTGTAAAGGACCGCGCATCCAATGCGTAAACAATGTGAGTAAACAAGTCTCACTAAAGCACACGGTCTGGAAGCGGTGCAGATGATGTGAGAAAACTCACTTGAAACTCACTTAACCCAAGTAAAAGGAACGCGTCATTAAGTGAGTTATGACGTCACAACTGAGAATTTATTGAGTTTCTGTGTAAATGGGAAGCAACTAATATACCTGTTCCAAGATTGCACGAAATGAGGAAGCACGCTTTCTTGTAAGTCAAGCAGCAATCAGCATCAAAATGATTGTAATAGCAGAAAGTGAGGTTACGAATACTTAAGGGCCACTTTACTGCTCAACTCAATGGAATGACAACTGACCGTGGCCGTAATTGTACAGCTTATTATACAAAGGACAACGTAACATTTTATCTGCCCCGCCCATTTCATTTTCTTAGTTACCAATCAAATAGGTTGTTAAGACGATCTGATTTACACAGTAAAAATTTCTGACATTCGAATTGTCTTAATGACATTTTATTTTTTAGAACCTAAAACAATAATTGTGGACTTGACAGCAAAATTCTAACCTTAACTTTTTTACGTCGCAAATGTGATGAAAAGTTGTAAAGATTGAATCTGGCTTTGATCCTGATTGGTCAATTTTAGTGGGCGGAGCAGATAAAAAGTTATAACGGCAATACTATAGTTTTAAACATATATTGTAGTTTCAATTTGGTTGTAGGTCGTAAAATTTTATTGGATATTATGAACGATTAAGGGGCACAATGGTTGGGTTTGAAAAGGTTGGGAAGCGGCGCGTGCCGTTTGCCGTACAATGCAAATATACCAAATGTACAATACAACCCTGCTTAAAATATTACCTGCTAGTGGTAAACTAGGATTTATAAGCCCCGCAAGATCTTTAACTTAAAGTACCATAAAATTTTACGACCTACAACCAAATTGAAACTACAGTACAGGGTGTCTCAGTTAAGACTTTCGAGCCTAATATTTCAGTTATTTTCCAACGGATTTTTGTGAAATTTAAAATACAGATATTTTAGACGGTGAAGAGCCAAATCCCATTAATGCAATAACCCAAGTCTTAAAAACGTACTTTTTACATGCCTTTTTAAAATGTTGAATTTTGGTCACCTCTTCGCACAAGCGCAGGTGACATATTTGACGTTTATCTTTCTAACCTTACAAACACTTACAAAGGTAAAGACAACATTTGGACGTAATTTATTATCCTTTATGCTTTAATTCTTCCATAAAGGACTAAAACACGATCGGTATATTTTCGCAAGGTAATTTAGTTCACGTACGCTTCCTGTGTCTTCAAATAAATTAACGACTCTCTGAACCTTAAATTTTGTGAAGCCTACATGTGGATAGTGTTCCACGAGAAAACGAACTGTGTTATTGAAGTTCTTACGACGCTTTCCGTAAGCAAAAATTGTTTCCTTTTTCAACAATATTGAAATTTCTGCTATTATAGTCTATTCTTAGAGTATTTATAAATTTACACGTTTAACTTTTCTAATAAAGCGCGCCCACTTTTGACAGGTTTTAAGGGGTGTACAAAATGTTGCTTAGCAACTTTTCATCAATTGTTTCAAAAAGTAACTGCTCAAATACATTCAAAATTTAGATTACATTTTTAACAACAAAATCTAATCTTTTTGTTGAATCAGACGAGTGATTTAGTTAATTGTTTGTGTAGACACCTATTTTTTAATGTTTAACAATCTAATAATAATTGCGCTTAATTTTCAATAAAGGAAACATGTGTTAAAATTACATTTTTTAAATTGAGGTAATTTTATTATTACTAATTGAACCTTCACCGTCTAAAATATCTGTATTTAAATTTCATAAAAATCCGTTGGCAAATAATCGAGTTATTAGTAAAGGCCGGATTTATATGCATTTGCATATTTTTTTGCTAAACAGCTTCGGATTACTTTAAAGTTATCTTGGCGTTTCAGATGATTCTAAATAAAATAACATCATTCTTATTATGCATATTATTGCATATTTAGCAATAAAAGCATATTTTACAATAAATGCATATTTAATTGCATATAACCCAGGAAAACGCACATCTGGTCTAGCCGCTTCAAGGAAATGCCGCCTTTGATATGGAAGTTGCAAAAATGTGCCGACACTGCCGATATAGACTGGTCAGGTTTATATAGTTTGGTGAGAGGAGCACCTGCCACCGTGGTGCCGACAAAATTCTGCAATAAAATAATATCGGGTGTTTTTTTAAATTTCACCTTGTAGTAGGCGCTGAAGAGTCGATTGTGAACGCACTACTCGTGTAAAACGTAAGATTTAAACAGCTGATCCATGATCCGTAACCAAAATAGTGCGTTCACAATCGATACTTCAACGCCTACTATGATTTGAAATTTAAAAGGACACCCGATATAATTTATGCATTAAAGAGTTTGCGGTAGCGCATTTTTTGTTATAAAAATTGTCGTTATGTTTTATAACGTCAAACTCATACAGAATTTATACCGTATACCGAATTTCCTTACACTATTTCTGAAAATAAGGGAACCAATCCGAAAATATTCCATTATGAAAAAGTGACAGTACTTATACCCAATTTCATATTAATGTCAAATATTTTCATAGTTTCGTTAGAATAATAAAAAATATTGTGCAAGATGCAGAATTGTTCAAAAACAATAACAGGAGTCTTAGAAAACATACCAAGTATTACTGAACAAAGAAGACGCTGTACGATCTGTGTCAGATAAGCGAATTTTGTTGTAAAATAGGTAGATGCTCTAAGTTTGATACTTTGTAGGTAGATCCAGCATTTGTTATTTCATGCACAATGTACTGGAAATGGTATTTAAGCTAATGTTATTGAAGTCACCGTAGAATCTGATGTGCCAGTGTCTCACATTGAGCAACAAAATTTTGAACGCAAAGACACATCTATAGTCAGTGAATAGAGTCTTTTTCTTTCCTCAAGAGCCCTTTGTACCACAATATATAAAATAAAATAATTTCCGTCATCTTGTTCGATTTGACATTCTAATTCTGTCATTCTAAGAATCTGTCATCAACTGTTATCTTATACGTTAGTAATTTTTTTTTTGTTAAACGCACATCTGTTTCCTGCAATTTACGTTATATTTTGTTATACGGTAAAATTCTCGTATAACGTAACAGAAAATGCGCTACCGCAAACTCCCTATTGGCATGGGGTCGAAATAATAATATAATATGACAGTTTTTCTCATAATCACAGCGTCTTTCGTATGTTCAACAGCTTACTGGTTACTGGAGATAATTATACAGGGCAAGTCACATAAGGCTTATTTCTGAATTTATTTTGTACGCAACCAAAAATACTAATGACGCTGACCACTTGATACCGTTTATAATGAGATTTAATTTAGTAATCAACGTAGGTATGTAATTTGGCTAAAAATGTCAAAATGACAGTTAATGAATTTAATTTTTGATTTCATTAATCAGAACAGGATAACGTCATTTTGACATTTTTAGCCAAATTACATACCTACGTTGATTACTAAATTAAATCTCATTATAAACGGTATCAAGTGGTCAGCGTCATTAGTATTTTTGGTTGCGTACAAAATAAATTCAGAAATAAGCCTTATGTGACTTGCCCTGTATTCTTGTTAAATAAGATTTAGTTTCCAGTGGTGCTTATATTTTACCGTTGATTTTCAGTACATTAAAATTGTTATTTTCAGAAACTCTAAAGTAAAAGGGTACAGAAGTCAACAAATCCGTGAATGGATTTTACTGCTGACGGGAAAGTTATTTTTTGTCAAATATGTTCCAAACACAAAAAATATTTTATCTGACAGAAGACCAAATTTTACTCCAGAAAATTTAGAAAGGTATCTTGTTTGCCATTTTAATGGTAATTAAATCAACATTGTATTGTAATTGTATTATTTTTAATTCATATAAGTTTTAAATTAAAAAAGCGTGCCTCTTTTGATTTTTTAAAGCATATTTAGCTGCATATTTTGCATACTAAAGTGCATATTTTGTAATCTCGGAAGCATATCTTGCATGCATATTTCGACTTTTTTAGTGCATATAAATCCGGCCCTTAGTTATTAGGCTCGATAGTCTTAGCTGAGACACCTTGTATATCGGCTGTTCATTTATTTATGTAAATTTCCTGTCAAAGTTGTCGTTGAAGAGTTGATTGTGAACACACCACGGACTACAAACTCTAATCAGTTGTTTAAATCTAACCTCACTTTTTGCGTTGTTTGTGTTTTTTTTTTATGTAGACTGACGAGTGGTGATATAATACTTTACGCAATAACAGGAAAAATGTTATCAACAACGCCAAACACAACACTATTGTTCTATTGATTTCATTAAATAATGATGCTTTGAATTTTTGATAAATGTTGACCTTCTTGTGTTTGAGTGAAAGGAATAATTATTGTGTGAACTGGCGATAAAATGATTAAATATTTTCAACCATTTGAAGCGGTCGATTACTCAATTGGTGGAAAACTAAGTTGTTTGTGACTGTGTGCATTTTGTAACATTATTTTATATTCATTAGGTACACTCTTTACTTATTATTAGCGAATATATTTTTAATTTTTAAATTTATGGTAATTCATTTACATTAATAAAAGTTTAATGTTTATTTGTAGACTGTCAAATTAGAAGTAAAGAAAAATGTTTTAATCTTTTAGATAAGTCAGTTGTTTTGTTATTATTATTATTATTATTATTATTATAATGGAATAATGAAAATATTTTCTTTCCCGTTGAAGTTTTCGAATAGAACAACATGTCAATTTAATTTTTTTTAAAGAATTATCTTCACTTTTCCACCTTTTTTCTTAGAAAATTGAATAGACTGATAAAGTAATGTAGCTCGTTACTATGACTATGACTAGCATGAACAACGCTGTCAACAAAATCCAAATGTTTTTTTAAATAATTATTATTCGCCTGCTTTAATTTGGAAAGATTTTGTAAGTATTTTTTGCAATTATGTACAAATTTCTTGATTAAATCTTATTTATTCACTTCAGTTTTCAATATGTCAGATTCAGAAACGAATTGATTAAAATTTGTCAGCCGCTCGTCAGCGGAGATAATAACTTTATCTGCCGCTCGTCAGCTCGTCAGGTGCCATGGCAATGAAATGCCATTTCAGCATTAGAAATCTAGTATAATGTCATATTTTACTGACGTTTGAAAAAAAAAATTTCATATTCATTTATTTCCACGTCGTTAATTAACGAATAGAAAATATCACAACTAAAATCTGCAAGTTGGTGCGCACTTTGCCCAGTCTATCATAAAAGTGAACAATAAACCATCGAAATCCACCCAATACTATTTTAAGTTCAAGAGCATCACTCCTCGAAGCTCGTTCGTATAAAAGTGGATTTTAAAAATTTAGAACCGTCCTCGAGATATTTTCAACTAAAGCAACACAACATTTTCAATTCGTTCGTCACTGTTTAAAAAGACGCTGTTGCGAAACGTGTTGTAATATTCATCTTGTCGCAGAAATTCTGGTACACCCTTTCCATGCAACAGTGCTTTATTAATTTTTACCTACATCATTATTACGATTAATAAATTATAATTGGAAACTTTAAGCAATGAAATCATGTTTTACTTTATTTTCAGTGATTCAGTTATTTGTATATCAAGGCCGCGAAATCATTCTTTAACGTACTGGGAGAAAAATTGTCGCCGAGGCCGCTTGTGGACAATCTCGAGGATGTTAAAAGATTTACCGACCAAAGTGTACACAACATTCTTTGTGCAACCGAAAATTTGTGATTACTGTCGCGTGCAATAAATTTTGGTCGTCAATGTCATTTCAAAATTTGGTTAGATTGTCACAAATTAAAAAAAAATGCCCACGTCAACAAAGTGTCAAAAAAAATAAGGAAAAAATGACAATTAATGCCATTCAACATGATGATAGATTATGATGTTTATGACCGTTTTACAATGGAGCATTTTCCATTGCGTCAAAGAGTGACATTGACGACCTAAATTTATTGCTCACGACTGTACATATTATAAAATGAACAACAATGACGTACAATATAGTCTGACCTGTCCCTGTAAGAATGCTCGGTCCTACTCAAATAAACTTTAGCAAAGAACATGTCTTTTATCGCTAAAACGGAAGAAAACTATTTAGTTCTCTTGCCTGCAAAACCAATGGAATTTGTTGGTTTGTACGATCAGTGCATGTTACGTCCACAAAGTTACATTTTGATTCGTGGATTCCGACGCAACTTTCTGTAGTAATCTAGATGGAATGAAGCATTTTGATAAATAGTTGGTTTTTTGTTCCAGACGGACCCGAGGTGGAAACAGAAAGAGCCACAGTACACACGGGAATAGGTCTTGAAGCTCAGTTGGTGTGTATAGTTCATGCTGAACCAGCTCCACAGGTAACTTATTTCAAATATTTATCAAGGACCGTACTGTACGTCGTTATTTTGTTAGCACCACGGTTATTGCATTGCGAACGTTTTACGTGTCCTAAATAAAGTTGTTCTTCTGCTCAGAGAACATCAAAGACAGTTACAGAGAGCAGCTTTAAACTGAACGCTAAAGGCTGACTACCACACCTGCATTTTTAATTCTGCTGCCTAGGCTATTTTTTTTTTGTTGACTTAAAAACTTCAAGACGCTTAAATCTCCTCCTTTAAGTACGAGCTAGCGTAAAGGGAACAGAGCAGCAGAAATTTTCGAAACAATCAATTATTTAAGGATGGTTTTACATCGCCCAGTTTTTTCATGAAAAAATAAAGCCCGGGGATATCAAAAACAAGATTTGAAGTAACTTTTTGAATATATTTGTCTGATGTCACGTCAGTCGATGTAAGAAAGGGCTTTTTAATATTTAAACGAGATACATTGACATTCTGGGAATAATTCAGAAACGACCGAATTCTTCCGTCAATATTTTTGCACATAAAATATTTCTGGCAGGTCGCAACAATTTATAAAAGTCTCCACCTTTCTCGTTTTTCACGAGAAACACACAAATCCGTCGTGGAAAAAATTCATACTCAACGTAATGAACTCATTATTTGATGGCCCCAAATGAAGGTTTTGCCCTTAATTTACAACCAGAAACACCGCCTTATCCAAGCTTTGAAACTGTTTTACATCCCCCAGAGCTCGCGTCAATGTGGCTGAATAAAATAAATCTCTTTATGCAAAGGAAGCTTTTCATATTTTGCAAACGAACGGTTTAATACGAGCCAAAAACTGGCATGATCTCTGCATTCTATTGTGTATAAATGACATGGAAAAAATTCGTTCCCTCTTTGTTGGCGTGTAATTTTAAACGAAAATTATCACTTTACGACTCGCCCCATGAAAATTAGGCGCTCGCGTCTTATTAGCACAAATTAATTTAATGAGGAAGCGACAATTAGAACTTGACTGCTAAAGCGCGACAACATCAAACGCTCTTCTGATTAGCTTGTCGCTCGTATTTTTTTTGTCAGCCGAGTACAAACACGAAAATAATGCGAAAGCAATAAAAATACGCTCTAATGACAAAAATTGGATTGAGAAAGAACAAACTGATTTCTGAAGCAGTCGATAAAAATTTTATGAAGTTCTTTGCCGAAATACTGCGAGATTTTATGATTGTTTTTATTACGTTAGTCTGACAGTCTCGAGAAGTTCCAATTTCACATGTAAAACTATATAATTGTACCTATTACTCGTTTATTGCCAATGAACGAACTTTTCTTTTGGAATATAGAATAAAAAGGTCACCTACGATAGTGAAATTTCATGATTACAAATAATTGTAGGGCCTGAATAATTATTATGATCGTAAAATCGGTAGAAAAATAGTTATTTATGTAACGAGTGAGTAAAGTAAAACTTTTTTTTGCGAGAAGGAAAATTTGCCGCACGAGCGAGTGCGCAAATCCACCGAGTAAAAAAAAAGATATTTTACTAACGAGTTGCATACAAAATTTTTTGGCGCCCGTAAGTTTAAATTTAATTCGACAACATCTGTATCATAATTTATGACATGCTACGGCACGTTTTTTAACGCAAATGCGTGAAAAAATGAACCGCAATGGCACTTTTTTAACGTTTTTGGACCGATACAAAAATCACATATTTTATGAACGCAAATGAATGAAAAATCCTGTGCATTTAATAACGGACGCCAAAAAAATGTATTATTCTTAATGGTCGGACAATCGATTCATTAACAAAGCCCCAGAGACGTTGCAATTCCCTGAACTTGTTACGTTTGGAAGCTCTTGAGAGAAATGCAATTACACATTATTGGTTCCAATATATCAATTAACCTTAATACCCTCCCTAGAAGCATTTAGCTTTACTCACATTCTCACACTGTTAATTGTAAGATTTGAATATTGTAGATTTTCTCTTTGAAGTTATAACGGAGACGGTCTGCCCCGTGGTCACCCATCCAAACGCTGACCACGCCCAATGTTGCTTAACTTTCCCATATTCGTTACATATCAATTAAATTATGTTCAAATTTTTGAATTATTTTTTTATCGTTACTGTTAAAAATGCGATGGGCTCTCTATTCTGTCTTGTGTCAACGGATGCTCCGAAACAATAAATGACGATTTTTTACAATAAATTAGAAATATGTATCTACAGGGTGTCTCAAAATTCGCGAATTCCGAATTCAGAGCGTGGTAGGAAAGGACCCAGTGGAGCTCGAAAAATACTTAGAAAAAAAATCGCTCTTCCTAAAGAACATACAGTGTGGAATAAAATGATTTACATCTAGTTACCTTTGCATTACCCTTGTAAAAATACGAAATGCTGCTCTACAAAAAAAAGAAAGCCTAATCTCAAAATATACAGGGTGTCCCTAAAAAAGAAGACGAGTCCATAACTCCGTTATTTATCGGAAGATTTTAATTATCTGTACACCTAATTAAATGGTTGTTAATAGGCTACAAAATAGCCTAATAAATTCAAGTATAGCCCTATGGGCTTCCAGGGTAAACTGTCAAAATATTTTTTTTTAAATGGGAATACATATTTTTTTGTACTAATTCTGATAGAGATTTATATTCTGAAAACAAGAACGTATCACAAATATACACTTAAATACCAAAAATTCACAAAAAAAAAATGTAAAAAACGCTACTATCGTCTATTTTTGCGCTAAACATTGGCGGCATATCTGCACAATCCCACATGTTATTATTTGTCAGCTACCTTAATTTGGTTGTTACACTGTAACGCAGTGCATTTTGATAGCTTTTCGCTTGATGCTCGTCATTTGTTTCAAAAGTTAGTGTTATTTTTTTTAATGTGAAGTTATACTTTTGATACATTGTTGTTTTCAGAATTAAAGTCTCTATCAGAATTACTAATAAAAGGTATGTAATCCTATTTGAAAAAAAATATTTTGACAGTTTACCCTTGAAGCCCATAGGGCTATACTTGAATTTATTAGGCTATTTTATAGCCTATTAGCAACCATTTAATTTGGTGTATAGATAATTAAAATCCTCCGATAAATAAGGGAGCTATGGACTCGTCTTTTTTTTTGGGGACACTGTATATCCAAATTCCAAATATGATTTATTGCGAAGGGATGATATTAATGCAAAGTTGAGATTGAAATTAAAAAGGAGCTAACAAAAGCAAGTCACAGCTAGTGTCGAAAGTGGCCACGAACGTTTGTTAATTCAATTTATAAAATTGTAACAATTGTCAACTCCATTGATGACATTTATTGACAGAACTAATAGTTCGGCACTTCGAAAAAAAAAGTAAAGCGGTACAGGAAAATTTACATGTGTAAAAATTCCAAAGGTAACTAGATGTAAATCATTTTATTCCACACTGTATAAGCACTTTAATTTTGTTCAATACATAGCAGTCTTCACATCCAGAGTGACAAAATAAAATTTAAGATTTTTTTTTTTCCAAAGTAAAGCTATTTTTCAAAAAATTGTTTTACGTTATTATTTTCCACAATCATCTACACCATAAATAACAATAAACACTGAACTTTTCAGCCTGTGTTTGAAGAAAACGCACTTCAAAGAATGCACCTTCAGACCAATGTATCTTTGTGGGGGGAGTCCCGATTTTTTTTTATTTTCATATTCGGACTACTGAAGTGATCCCCTACAACGCTCTGAATTCGGAATTCGCGAATTTTGAGACACCCTGTATAGTCATGTACACTTGAACTATATTTTTGTGTTAAAAAATGGAAAAGCTGATTTTTCTGGTGCAAAACTGCAATAATCACATCACAATATTTATGTGTTTAAAAATTATCAGCAAATTTTTCCATTATCATTTTAAAAATATTTAAAGTAGATGGAAGCAAAGATTAAATTAACCATCCACGACTGCCATCTTCTGGCAACTACGAACAATATATGACTCGTGCAAGCTTCGTTCAATTAATTTAGATACCACTAGGAAGGTGGATGGAACATGTTCGCGAAAGGTGCTTTATTTCATAATTAATAAGTTCGTTAACTTAACGGGAAGGTAGTTGGATTTTATCTATCGCATTTTAACTACCATAAAACTTACACTACTATACAGTTTAATTTGCTGTTAATTTCAACAAAAATTATGTGAAAATATTAAAACTTTTACTATTACGATTCATATAAAATTATTAAAGAGCCTTAAACCACCTGAAAGGAAGTACATCGGTAGTATATTTAAAATTACATTTACAAATACCTTTAACCACTTCAATTACTACCTATCTCGTATACACCTATTGTTTATTATTAAAATCGAGTTAAAGCTGAAGCTTTGTGGCTTTTTTACTTTCTTTCGAGCTGATATTTACTCTTCATCCATCAAACTAGCAGTACTTAGATACGTGGATCTATCAAGACGAACAATAGCACCCCCGTCATTACTGAGTTTGTCGATCCAGAACAATAGCTTTCAATAACCCCACATTACATTATGTAGCACGAAATCAGTTCAAGAAGAAAGTCAACTATGTACAAATGACTGAACGGTTGATTGAAATGCCAGTAATAATTATTTACATTAGAGTACGGTAGGGGTATTTTACAGCGCGAAAACTAGATTTCAGGCTCGAGGCGAAGCCGAGTGCTTGATTAATTGGAGCGCTGTAAAATAAATCTACATCCATCTCATAAATATATTAGCATTTTAGATAAAATGTTTTTTACGTTATTTCACTTTAAGAAAAATATGCGCCTTTAACAACTACCTCTTAGAATATGTAATATTTGAATTTTTTGATAAGACGATTTACGGTCGTGGTGCGAAAGTCGATTTTACGATTTTTTGTTTGGGTTTTTGTCAATAAAATGCTGGTTTTCTAAGTCGCTTTCAATTTTTTTTTTAATTGTGTTTTCTAAATTAAAGAGCAGTTAAAAGCTTCATCAGACTCAAGGTACGGGATAACTTGTTGGTTAGATCTAATTATGTGTGGGTTCGTCACGTCGAGTGCTTAAAAGTTTGTCCGACTACAAACGAAAACTTATCCTCCAAACCAGATAAAAACCTTGTTAAAAGGTTCAGCATCGCATCCACTCTGCATCGAACAGTGCAGTTGCATTTCCACTTTAGTTCCTACCGCATGTTCTCCGGTAATTAACGACGAACGTACTAGACGTAAATCAAGAGGTCCGGTCTCGTAATTGAGTTTTCACGTTGGGATATTTTCTTTGCAGGTGCTCTGGTTTAAGGATACTGCCCAACTGGGCACCACTGAGCAGCATGCAGCACACGCAAGGGGCAACCGATACACCCTCGTTATTCGGAACGTTACTTCAGCGGACTTTGGAAACTACAGGTTTGAAACTAGTTTGCTATTTCCGACTTAAACTACTGGAGCACTTTGATAATTTAATACTTTAAGTACGAGGTCGCAGCAGTGGATTAGTCGAGGACCAAGTTAACGGGACATTAGCGAGGTTTTTTAATTCTTGGAAAGAATTTGCAATGCAAATGGCTCTAATAATCTTATCGTCTGGTTTAGGCTCATTTTTCACAGAGAAATATGGCTTTCAGAAGTTGGCCAAGAATTTACGCTTTGTTTATTAACTTTGTAACATAAAAAATTGTGGCAAAGGAGATCTAGAGATTTTATTAAACATAAAACGGTGCTAATCTGGATCTAAATATAAAACAGAAATGATATTCTAGCAAACGGTAGAAATGTTATTATGTTTAAATTCATAGTACATTTTCTGTAGGGTAATGCGTAGGACATATTCATTGTTGTTACAATTCTGTATAATATTAATTACACATATTTGTGGAGCAACGAAACGAACAAGACAATAACATCGCCTAGAAGAGAATAAAATAATGTACAAAGACTTTATGTGGAAGCCATTAAATTTAACGAGAAGAGCCCAAGATAATCCTATTTTTGTCTGAATTTTTTGATTTCACTTCATCGCGCTCCTCATCTCCTAACTCGAAGAAATTAAATATCGATCCTGAATTATCTGATTGAGCTGACGCGAACAATGGCCAAAAATTAAAACTTTGTTTTCTCGCTTGCCACACTAATATAATTAAGTTCTTCATTAAAACATCTTTGTTGATTAACGGAATTTTTCCATCCGATTGCAGCTGTGTTGCAAGCAATTCACATGGAAAAGGACGAGGACAATTAACTTTAACCGGAACTGCTGGACTGGCAGTTTTTGATTCGCCGCCCCTCGGCACCGAAAAAGACACCTACAACATCTCCTGGTCGGTCAACAGCCACGCAGCTATCACCGAATACCGTTTGTTTTATAGACAGCAACCTCATCACCATCACGGACACCACCAAGAGATGTACAACAATACCAAGATGGTGTACCGCAATGACTGGAATAGTGTCGTTCTTCCTGGTGCTGGCGTGACCAATATGCAGATGCCGTTGCCTCCTCCATACCCAGGGGTGACTCGTCAAAGAATGTGGTACACTATCAGGTCCTTGCATTCGTCTACCACCTACGAAGCGAGAGTTCAGGCGAGGAATCAACACGGATGGAACAAGCTGTCGCCCATCTTCCACTTCACCACCAGATCAATTGGTAATAATTTTGAAAGAAATTTGTGTTTTTAGATTTGTCTTGTGTTGTGTGGTAGATATGGAGAACATGGTAGAACCATCTGCCCAGCCAGCTGTCTACGGGGTAAGTCAGCAAGGGATGGCACCCTTCAGCAGTGGCGTCCGTGACCAGGTCACTTCTGCAATTAGTCTGATTCTGGTGCTAGTGGTTGAGTTGTTTTAAAAGGGGTATTTCAGTGGTGTGTGTTTTAAACCAAAGTGTTTTAGTAAAGAAAAAGAAACCACGTGATGTTATTTTATAGAAACCTTGTGATAACATGTGGAAAACCAGTGAGAACTGACTACTTTAATGTAAGTTTTTAATGTGAAAAGTGACTGCAGATTTTTTTCCAATGTTGCTTAATAAATGTATAGATAATATACTTGTTCATCTTAAGATAATTCACGTTTAGATATCACTGATAGGAAAAGCGAAACGTTTTATCATTTTTAGGCTTAAAGTCCAAAGACACTCTGTTCCAGATGGGATCTTTCAGTCATTCACTGTGTGTACTAGTACGTCATAGAACTAACTTATATCGTTATCACTTTCCATGGTGTCTTTCCCCTGTCGTTGTTTACGAAAAGTGTTTTCAGTTAAGATCGACTGTCGTTGTAAATTCTCTTTTTGATAATTTTTCACTGCTTCTTTGCTTGCACATATTATACGTAAATGTCATGTATATAAAGACTGAACTATTTTTATAAGAGTGCAATAAAATGTATTAGTTCTATAACTGTTTCGATGATAACGATGTCAAATAATATGTAAATAAAGCTTAAATAGTACACAAGTTCATTTTCTATATTTATTCCACTAGAAATGAAGTTATTCACCACGAGTACAACAAAAAAGATCGTAAGCAAAAGTGCAAATATAGAGTTCCAGATTAGGATTTCCACTCCGACTGAAGTAAGTATTCTTCCTGCTTGTTTACAAATGCTTGTTTTGCTCTGAGTTCACAAACAGTAGCTGTAATAACGGAAACGACTTTTTCGTAGTTGTTGATCAAATAACTTTCTCTCTGTCTGTTATAATAAGAAGTGAGATGTAATTCTTTTCATATAAGTTGACTATTAGTCATAATTATCTATGATGTTACAAAATATTAAGTTTATTAATTTATCTTCAAGCTGTCGAAAACCTCGCCTTTGTGTATCTCTATAGAAATGGTTGAAGTGGCTTTTTTGCAACCAGACTTGAAACACTTCAAATCCTAAGAGTTGAATTTAAGATCATTTGAAGCATTTCTCACGATTTCTATATCAATAATTACACGAAATATTTAATAATTAAATTATCCCTATTAAGATAAAGCCTCTAATAGTTATTTATTTAACGAGTTCGTGTGTAATTTTGACTTTTTTTGGTATGAGTGGACCAGTTTAAAACTCGAGTGAAACGAGAGTTTTAAAGGTCCACGAGTGCCAAAAAAAGCCCAAATTACACAAGAACGAGTTGAATACAACGTTTTTTTGTTCGACGAGCCTCTTAAAGGCTCCAAATCGCTAAAAATCTTTAAAATCAGCTTGACGTTTCGTTTTGACAAGTTGTCAAATTTATCAAAATCCGTTCACACAGGAGAAAATTCTCAAATTCTGACAGTGTCGAACAAAAAAAATATTTAATCCGTGCCACTGTGGTGTAACACGAGTCGCCCGTGTGCATGCACGAGAAATGTCAAAATTAAAAATAGCCAGAAGGCCGTTCAACGTTAAAAAGTAAATTTTAGACTTTAGTAGACTTTACTAATATTATTGAACCTGCAAGAAGAGAAAAAGGAATTACTGGTGCCTTAAAATTTGAAAACTGTAAGTTTGAAAATTGTCATTTTACTGTAACTGCAGCAAAAGAAAATAAATGAGTTTATGTCAGATTTTTTTTGTGATCCGATTGAAGATAAAATAGTATAGCACATATGTATATCATTCAGAGTAGGTCTTTTTGTGCTTCGCCCAGTTGCCGACCTCAATTTTGTTTCGGTCTTCAATCTCTGGGCTTAGACTCACTTCTACTCTTAATGATATAATCTACTATTTATAAAGATAATAAATACGGAAAAATACGTCATTATTCTGATAGATTCGAGTTTGCGCGGGATGTATAAGAGGTGAAAATTTAGTGAAAAGGGATAAATTGTAGTGGTTGAAAAGGTGTAAAGCGGTGGCGGAGAAGACGAGCACGTAATCTGAAGGTTAGGGTTAAGACAGGGTGGAAAAAGCAAATTGTTGCTCAAACAAGCATGTGTTTCGACCGAGGGGGAATTTGAAAGACAGTAAGGGTGGCTTTTACATTTATAGGCAGATTAGCCAGTGGTGTGCTGCGAGGGGGCCCACATGATGTGTTGGTATCAATATAAATTTATTCATAGAATTAGAACAAAAGTGAAAATTAAAATTTAAAAAAAAATGGAATTTTCTCTGATAATAATTAATGTAAGTTTTTATTATTAAAGTCTGACTCAATTCTAAATTTCCCCTAGCACTATGTTGGAAATATAACCGGCAACACTGTTTGGTGAAAAATGCGTCAGATTGTATTTCTGTGGCGGTCGTGAAAAAGTAGGTAAGTCAAATAATTTCAAAAATGAGTTAACGATGTTTACACCTTAATAATAAATCATGGAATTAAATAATTCAGATTTTCACAGTTTAAAATTTACTTATATTGAAAGCAAATACAGGTAGAAAGAAGTTTCTATTTAATTACAGGATTTTAAGAATGATGTGGAATTTTGAATCGTTGCCCTGAAAAATTAACATTTTCGACTTACCTACTTTTTTTGTTCGACAATGTCAAAATTTGTGAATTTTCTCCTGCGTGAACGGATTTTGATAAATTTGACAACTTGTCAAAACGAAACGTCAAGCTAATTTTAAAGATTTTAAGTGATTTGAGCCTGTAAGGGGCTCGTCGAACAAAAAAACGTTGTATTCAACTCGTTCTTGTGTAAATTGAGCTTTTTTGGCACTCATGGACCTTTAAAACGCTCGTTTTACTCGCGTTTTAAACTGGCCCACTCATGCCAAAAAAAGCCCAATTTACACACGAACTCGTTAAATAAACTACTATTTCACGACGGCCACAGATTTGTTAGGTTATCTGTCAATTTTGAAAAGAACGAAAACTTTTTTAAAATGCAGCAAGCAAGTAGGTAGAAAATCAAATTCTAAAAGCAAAATAAACTTATGAAGTAATTTTAATGTTTTCGAATCATGTTTATAAAATAATTATATTGCCAACTTTGGTTATGATTATGAGAATCCCCAGTTTAGAAATATTTTTATTTTGCCAACATAATTCAACATGTGGTGGAAATTTAGTATTGAGACAAACTATAGTTAAAAAATTAAGTACCAATTTAACGTCAAAAGCATAAATCACAATAAGATTTGTGATTGATGATTTGTTTTAGCCTTTTTGTTTTCAACTCTATCCAGTTCACTTGTTTTCCATTATTTTTATAATGAAGTATAATACAATAAGTCCAAATTTTATTTCAATCGGTGAAAACCAAACAAAACCAATTAAATTTTAATTTTTAAAGCATTAATTGGAGATTGCAGCTTAAAATGTATCCGTTGTTATTGTTATGCTGTATGTTATCAATTTACATACAAAAACGTGAAATAAAATAAAAAACGATTTTTTGGCGTCCGTTTAAATTCACCGGTTTTTTCATTAAATTGCGTTCAAAATATGTGATTTTTGAATCCGTCAAGAAGCGTCAAAAAATGCCATAGCGGTCATTTTTTATGATGCATTTACATTAAAAAACGTGCCGTAACATACCATTTGTAAAACTGGACATGAAATAGGAATTGCAATCTTCTCTACTCGTGAAAAAAAGTATTACTTTACTCACTTGTTACATAATAGTAGTTTATTTAACGAGTTCGTGTGTAAATTGGGCTTTTTTGGCATGAGTCGGCCAGTTTTAAACCCGAGTGAAACGAGCGTTTTTTAAAGACCCACGAGTGCCAAAAAGAGCCCAATTTACACACGAACGAGGTGAATACAACGTTTTTTTTTTTTTGTTCGACGAACCCCTTAAAGGTTCCAAATCGCTTAAAATCCTTAAGATTAGCTTGACGTTTCGTTTTGACAAGTTGTGAGTGACATTTATCAAAATCCGTTCACATAGGAGAAAAATCTTAAATTCTAACAGTGTCGAACAAAATAGTATATTTCAAATCAAGGTAAGAAAGTGCTTTCTTGTAGACCGCAGGCAAAGATTATAAACCGAGCCGTAGGCGAGGTTTGTAAGTGCCTAAGGTCTGCAAGGGCACTTTCTTAACAGATTTCTTATAATTTTTAAACGAAACGTAAAAATAAAAAAGATTTTCTCATTGAATCCTTTTCTTCAAACTTATTTGTTTATAATGACAGAGTGTCTTGAGAGAACGCCAGTTTTCGCTGCCGTTGTCCATGGAGTTAATGGACTTCCTCCCTGCTCTGAAGAAGTTAGCAGGATGGCTAACAAAACGTCAGTACCTACACATCGACTAGAGGAGTAGAGGGGATCACTGGCGAACCATTACCTTCATTGACAGAGATACTTTTCAGAAAACCTACTTATCCTACAAATCCTAACTTATTGGCAAACCAGCAAAATTGCAGGTGAAGGCTTGCAAATGTTTTAAATTAACGTAATATACGTTTTTGGATGTGTGAAGCACTAGGTGAAAATGTGTTAATGTCATTATTTCTTTACCGAAAAAACAATATCTACCTCTTTCAGCAACAGCATACAATGTATCAAAAAATAGAACTGCGGAGGAGTCTACATTAAAGAGCTATATATAAAATATTTTCATTAAAATGTTATATTTCTAAAGTAAAAATGAATCCGACAGTCTCATATTGTCGTAATGTGTCTCATATTTTGTTGCCAATCTGTTCATCGCTGCAAAAGCACACAACAATCTGTCATCTTAGAACACCTCCGTGAAGCAAACGAATCCAAAATTGAATAAATCCTGTCCAATTACTGACTTACAGAGCTTCTCGTTAGCATGGTATGTGGTCCCGGAATCGCGTGTTTGCACAGTGTCAGCCAAAAAAATCCGGCTGATCGAGCGATAACTGGCTGTGGCGGGATCGTCGATGGTTTAAAATAATGGCGTCCACATTTATACATATCCCAAAAGGCATTTTTTGCTTACACTAAAGATAAACCCATTGTTTCGACCTTAACAAATGTCCTTTAATTGTGTGGCGAAATACGGCTCTATTTCGACCGAACCCGCACAGATGCCACATATTATCAGCGCCAGACAAATCGCTATTTCTAACGCCAACAATCCGTTTACCGGTCCGGGCCCGGAAACACTCTCTTCACGAACGTCTTCCGCCACTTCAGTCCTCGATTTAAGTGTTTTAATGACGTGCTTCATTTCATTCCTCCTTTGGCCTGGACCGATTCGCTTTGTTAAATTTACCGGGATAAATCGAAATGGGATTGTAAATCGGCCTTTGACGTAACAGGAGAGCGGCTTTTTACGAAACTACGCCGAAAGGTTTGTTTGTGTGAGAGGATTCAACGGGCGGTGAAGGCTAAGAGAAGGCGCAACGATAATAAATTAATAACTGCAGCAGAATTTCAAATATGTCGCTGCAGTGCAGCGAATTCGGTGGCATCGTGGTCAGCAGCCGATCAGGGAAACCACAAGCAATATTAATTTCAACTGAAATTTAAATTTGCCAACGATCTGATTGAATTAAATTTTTTGAAACAAATACATAGTCTTCAAAATCGCTTCGTACCTAATACTCTCAATTGAATACGCGTGGGTATATTTCAACGAGCACGAGAAAATGTTAACCCTCTTAATTGTAGCTCAGTAGCAACTAAGAGCAGTGCTTCCAGATCTATGGAATTATTTGAAGTACGCCTCAACTTGTTCAAGAGGTTGTGGAGTTATATTATATAACTATAGTTGGCGCGGCGAACCAGTGGCATAGTCATGAGATGTTCACGTGATAGTTCGTAGCGACGTCATCAAAAGCCTGATTGACACTGCCTCGCCTACATTTTGTGTTCTTATGAAGAAGTGTTTTTATTTTGATGTTGCGTTTGTTTAAATTAAATTCTATTTCCTAGTCCTAATCGTTTTACCATTATTCGTAAATATTTTCGCCCAGTTTATTTAAGTTTAAGTAGGAATTAAGTGCTGCCCATAAAACATGAATGATATTCTAAAATGAGAGCCAGAAATAAGTTTTATTCATGCGATGTTGTTTTAGGAATAATCTAAATTACATTATTGTTATAGTGATACTGTGAAGCTTATTTACTTAACTATCAACTATGAAAATTGTCAGTTACAGTTTTTGTCAAAGTATTTTTACGTAAGGAAACTGACTTCCTTAGTCATGCAAGATGCTTTATGTGCGGCGCCTTCCTCTAAATTGTTTGTTTCCTGTCATTTCAGAGCTTGCAGCAAAGTTGTTGTAGTATTTCCGTTTCCAAATGAGCAAGTCAAATTTATGTTTTAAATAAACATTTTATAAAAAGAAAAATTAAAATGCAGGAGAATTTTCATTGTGTGAAATTTGACAGTTGGTCAATCGTCAATCAAAATCACGCAAATAATTAAATAAAAACAATGGCAGTGTTGCTATTATTAATATTTATATGGTAGAAATTTAATTGACACGCTGATGACGTTAACGTAGTTTCAGTATTGATGACTATTATTATCAAATATTCTATTCTCGTCCTTATAGTTATTTAATCAGGACTTTTTTCAGAATTGTAGGGAGTAAATTTGCAGATTTTGATTAATTTGAAGACTATTAATTATTATCGATATTAGCGGTCCGGTATTTTATAAAATATTAAATTTAGCGGATAACGTGTAAGTGTATTAAACAAATGTTTTATACAGGGTGATTCATATAGTTTCATAAATATTTTAACCAGCGGCAGATTCCGGTCTCAAAAGGCTCTTGGCAATAAAATTTTGAGTCATACTATGCCGGCCAAAAAATTTTGGCCGTCATTGTCTGTCAATTCAAAAAAAAAAAATTGTAATCCGTACTTTATTGTCATCATGATTACCGTCTTGATTATGAACGTTATTTTTTGGGTGGTAAATTTCAAAACTCAAAATTATTTTGTCATTTCTACTACACAGAACGTTTACCTCAGGTTATCTATGTACGATTGCTCTAATTTTATTCATTCATGTCAGATTTTTGGAATATCTGAGCTTCAAACAGTTTAAATTGGTTGTCAAAATGACAAGAATCGAAAGTGGGGTTACGATTTCTAAAGGTTTATTTACACTTTACTTGAATGTCAAGAAAGTGACGGCCAAATTTTTTTGGCCGCCATAGTACATCAAAAATTGGCAAAAATTACCATATCGGTTTTTTCAGTATTAGTAAATGCCATTCTTTGCTAAATTATTCCACTTTACGTCCAATGTATAACAAATAGCATTAACGTCATAACACTCATAACATAATAGAAGCAAACAAACAATAGAAGCTACAGAGAAAATATTGGTATGTATTATAAAATTCGCTTTAGGTTCATTTTGACAACAATGCCTGACAGTTTTTTTCAACGTAAAATATTTTCATTTATCTGCACTTCTTAAAAGGTGGTATTACACTCTTCAACATGCTTTATCTTCAACAGTTTTAATCTTAGAACCTAGACATTTTTGTAAGAGTGTCTAGGGGTTGGAATTTACCACTGGTTAAAATTTGTATGATACTATATGAATCACCCTGTATAAATACATACAGGATGTATCTGAAATGTTTGTGTTAATTTTAACACGGATTAGATTTTGTTAAATGAAACGTTTTTTCTATTTGCATTTTTTACATTTACGAAAAATGGTTACAAATAGATTTAAAATTTGGAATAAATTGGCCATCAAAATATCGCGCGTTCAAATGAAATCCTGGGCTGGGAAGGCGTTGGAAATCGTCAATTGTTGTGCTTTTTTACAGCGTGAATTAATTGGAGCATGTTGACAGCTAACCTAAAATTTAGAGCCAAAGAAATCTTTCTTTTTTCTTTCTTTGCAATATTTTAGATTAAAATAGAATAGAAAAATAGATTCTCTTTCTCGAAGCAAATATCTAGGGGCACCCTTTGTTGAAAACAAACATGTTCAATTATGTCCCGATTAAACATAAACAAATATCATTCGTGTCAAACGGCGGGAAATTCAAACTTTACACTGTTCTAAACGGTTTACTTTTTCCAACGCCTACTCAGCCCAGGATTTCATTTGAACACTCGACATATACCCGCCTATGGGTAAGGGCAAAATTTTTTGTTGTGATAGAAACGGAGCCTTTTCAAGAAAATTACATTGGCACCATTCAATTCTGATTTATGACCATGTAGGTACTATGGTACCATGGACTATTGATTATAAGTGAAAATAGGGTTGCAGTGAAATTCTAACTTGCCACAGTGCAGAACCCGAGCTTTGGCGCACATATGTAAGTGGTATATTGAATTCTGCAGTACCCTATTAATGTTTGCTATTTTTTAGGGATTCTATAAACAACATAGATGATAAGACTCTATCTTTAAGAAAGTTGTGTGCTTAGTAACATTTCAGCAAAGCAACGAAGTGAGAACTAAATCATATTGCACAACAATGGGGTTGTCCCTTTAGTACAATAACTATTGTTGTCGATGTGAGACGTTGGGAGTTATCTTGTTTACACTTTAGTTTTACCCTCGCTATTATTATATTAAAGTCAAATCAGTTGTGATTTGTGCACACGACATAATAAAAATTTAATCTGATATTTCATACAACAGCAACCACGTATTAAATTTGCTGTGAAATTGAACTCGTTTTAACAAAGAAAAGCTAAAAAAATATAATTTGTTAGGCGACACTTTGGTCGGAAACGTGAATTTATTAAAGCTCATACTTCTAGTCCAACAAATTTAATATTAAATAATTGTGTGATTTTAAAAAGCACGAAAATCTTTAGGATAAACAATTTAGGATATAAAATTGGAATGGCCATTAACAGAATACAGTTTAACAATATTCACTCTTTTTATTGACGAAAATAAAGGATCGATAATGGAATTTTCTACTTGAGCTGTTCGCGCTCTTGGATGCTTTGGGTTTTCTTTTTGTAACAGATATGAATTGTCTATACTTCAACAACAGTAATTACCCACTTTATTAGTATGGCAAGAGATCCACAAATTCAACTGGATACTGTCATCGACACACATCTAACAATAGTATTTTAAATCATCTTTCACATTCACTTGCATCTACTTCTTATTCAATTATTAGCAAATAATTATTTGACAATAATTGGTCTTCTGACCGAATAATTGTTTTCTCGTTTTGATTGTTCAATATTTGTCACGCAATTGGTTGCTAAACACATGAAGGAAATAATCACTTTTATTTATTTATTTTTACTTTGATTTTATAGCTAATCACGTGTTACAATTGTTTACATATTTCAAGAAAATGGAGGCAAAAGGAAAAATTTTAAAGAGAAATAATTAGAACGTAAAAAATTATAATAAGACTACCAAAGTAGTAGAAGCATTTTTTATTTCTGCTACTGTTCTGATTTCTCTTGGAAATCGAGATTACAGCAAATGAGGCTGTTGCAACTGTGATACCAGCAAAAAACGAAAGATTTACAAGAAAATGTATGACTTTACATAGTAGGGTGATTCAAGTTTTACCGCCCCAGCGAAAACACACTTCTAATCGGTTTAAAATTCTAAAAAAATTCAGTAATGATTGAGTAATGCTGTAGAATATTCTGTAAAAATTTCAAATTTTTTTATGAAACCACTAAATATTTCATTTTAATTCAATAACCGCTAGATTAATTTACACATAATTATTCACTGAGAGTCCTTTCAAATATTTAGTAAAAATTTGATGTCATTGAAATCATGAAAGCATCACCGGTTTTTAAAAATATAAATAGAATTCGATATTAAAGTGCAAAATTTAGCTATGATTTATTATTAAATTGGGCGGTCACTTCCGCAATAGAGGTTGACATGGGTTATTTATGGTACCTTAAAGGAACTAAAGAATTACTGGAAAAGTTCTCAACAAATGTTTCCCAACAATGAGGTATTTATTTATGACACTGCAGTTGTAATGTTGTAAATCTTGATCATTTTTCGGTGTTAATATTAAAATTGGAATAATTCAAAAACTAATGATTTTCTTTTGATGCGAATTTCATAAATATGTTCTTTGAATTAATTGTGAATTATGAGCGTGCACGGAAAAAACATTTTTTTTTGGAAAAAATCCATGTTTTATGGCTCTGAATGAAGTGATACGGGAAAATTGAGTGCACACGTTTGAAGCCTTATATGAAGGAAATGTAACCCTAAAGTTTCGTAATTTTTACTAATTTTTTAATAGGGTTAATCGTGCGGGCGGTAAAACTTCAATCACACTAGTGCGGTAATGTACATTATTAGGACATTGAAATGAACATCATAAACTTTGCTAGTAGTAGATGAAATAATAATAAAAAAACAGTGTTATTTTTTTATACAGTCTGGTACTTATTTCATTTATCAAGTTAATTAATTTGTTGGAAAATTCGACTTTTTTGCTGAACCTGACGAAACTCTCATCTTATTACATTGGAATTACTATTACTTTAAATACGAAAGTCAACTAATTTATGCAGTAAACCTATGATCCTATGAACGAACTCCAGAACGAATTAAAAGAATTGACACAATATTGAATAGAGGATTAAAAGACCTTTCAAATGGTGTATCACATGACATCCCTCACTGTTTTAAATTTCAAAGTTGACAGCAAGGAACTTGACAGCGTCCACCTCACCATCTTTACATATTCACGCTTTAGTTTTACATTAACAAACTAGAAACAATTTTATTCAGTTTTTGTCCGACATTTATATCTTCCCTGATCCACAAGTAAAAAGGGGAGACTATTCCACAGTGCATTTCGACTGTAGTTATTCTAAAAATAGACGGGTGCATTATATGAGGATATGTGTAGCGTACCAAATGCAAATAATCAATTTTTCATTAAAAAATTAGTCGTAGAAACGTGGATTTTAATTAATTTTCAACAACGCGACGTACTCGTACCTTCTCCGATAAAATTTAATCCAATGTTCTGAATCCGTTCTTGTCTCAAATAATTTCCAAATTATTTAACGAAATTAACTTGTAAAACATTAATTACAAACTAGACACAGAGAATTAGTGTGTAATTGTCTTATTATAATTCTAATTTTCTCAAAGCAATTCGACTTTGCTTTCATCAAAGAAATTTTGTGGTGTCTGAAAGCCGCTGTATTATTTATGGAATCAAATGAATACTATGAAGTGGGTTTGATCTTGCAACAAACAGAGATAAAGCTACAACTCCTACACCTTAATTAATAAGGATCGTCTTTCTCAAGATAAAACAACGTGGTTCGTATTTGACACATTCTGTACGTTTGAATTTCAATGAAGCTGCGAGATTCTTTTGTAACTAGAGTGTATGTAGCTGATCAAAGAAAAAATAATGAGAAGTATTTATATAAAACATATTTTGATGCCCATTCATATTTTTTCACTTTGATGTATTCGTTGTGCAAAACTCATTGATATTATGACTCGCTTTGTGGATGATATCACAATTTTAACACTCACGGTCTATTCAATGAAATTCTCTGGAGCCAGTTCTACGAGTAATTTGAAGCAAAACAAACTGTGTTAATAATTTATCACTTTTAATTAATTACAAAATAGTCACTGAGCTTCATACCGTATTTCTGAAACTAAATATTGAATCAAATGCTATTTATACAGGATATTTCACGAGTGATAATGAGCCCGGCGGAATTAAAATGCAACCCACAATACATTTGTAGATATTTTAAATATTGTACTATTGTTATCAAATGAAATTCTGAATCCATGATAGTTTTGCTTCCAATAATTTTATTTATCTAATCCCGTGGGATAAATGACACTTATCCCACTCATTTGAGTGGAATAAGGAACTTCATTACCGGACGCATTTCATTACTCCACTCAGTGGGATAACTGAGCTTCATTACCCCACTCAGTGGGATAAGTAAGTTATTATTCCACTGAGTGGTGTAATGAAACTGGCGGAAATAAATAAGAATTACCTTTTTTTTTAAATTCGGGGCGGTCTTAGATAAAATTTTGTACATAACACGTGGGCTAAAGGATATTACAGGAAACTCGTGTGATTACAGATGAACTCGGGCTAACGCCCTCGTTATCTGCAATCTTCACACTCGAATCCTGTAATATTGCTTTTATCCCACTAATTGTGTAAATAACTATTGTCACAACTGACATTTACGAAAAAGTTCAAATCCGACGATTAAAATATGAGAAAAGAAACACAATCCTGATTTAACACGATTGTATTAAAAATGCCGCTGCCGTTGCGCGTTTATGCAGACGATAAACATTTTCCCAAAAACTTTTCGTTTTTTCACAATTTCATTTAACCAAGCGAACATGACATTTATGTCAAAATTTACGAAACCGCACAGTAAACTATGTTTCACGTTTTTTAAATCAAAAAGCAAATATCCACGTTAGCGTTGCAAATGTATTGTGAGTTGCATTTTCAATTCCGTCGTCACGTTAACTAATATTTCATGGAAACTGACGAAAAAAGTTTAGTCTTCAAATTATTAATTACGCAAGCCAATACGCCCCCTATGCACATTAGTGTCTTTGGTCTAGATGACAACATCGAATCTCATGAGAACTCCTTTATTTATTGCTTGAATACAGTTTTCGTCCATACCCTCAAATATTTATACTCGAAAGTTTGGAACTTCATTCATTGTTCGGAAAGTCCCACAACTGTCCAGTCTAATTGATCCTTTATATACACTGGAGACAGAGAAGGTCTGTAAATTATCCACAAATTTGGAAACAAATGCTTATTTAGTAAAGTAATAAACAAATTACACAAGTGAACAAATTTTAACTTCTGATCTAAATTTCCTGGTAAAATAATAAAACAATTAATTAATTAACACTAGATTTTTCGAGAGGTAGGCAACCAATAAAACGACTGCGTGTAGCAAGTATGAGTATGATTAAGCTAAGATAGACGTTTCGATAAAACAAAAGGTGTGGTAGCACTCTTGATTTGTTTTCTTGTTGATCACTCGACATTTGTTTCAACAAAATTCGAAATCTCCCAATGTATCAAATTAATAAACTTGAACTTCGTCACTTAATTATTAAAACCACATGAACAACCGCTTAATTATAAAACAGAAGCAAAACGTGATAGACAGGCCATAAATCATCATTTACCGCACAATTAATGAACCCCGAAAGTACAGCTTTTCCAACATCCTTCCTCTGTATTCCACGAATATCATTTTTAAATCTTTTGGGATTAGACCGAGAGAAACCCACTTATATCCCGCTGCCAACCCGAACACTCTCTGTGATTAACAAGTTTTGTTGGTGAAATCCGCTCGGTAGCAACGCTTTCATCCGACCTGTATTCTTCCAACTAAATAAATTTTTTTCCTCTCTCGCTGGCGAAATAGGAAATATTGTTATGACGGGGCTTGACAGTCGCGAGATTCGTGAATAAAATATTGATTCGAGCGCCAATAGAATAGCATTAATAAATATTTAGAGCTGTCCGTTGCTATGAGAAATCTTTGGTGTTTAGAAAAAATTTCGATTTTACCACTTGTAATTTCAGCAACGGGAATAGTACCGCAATCTCTTTTTAAAAATTTAAAAATTCTGGATTTAGATAACACATTGGTAGTTGAAATTCAAAAAGGTATATTATTATACTCATGTCACATCGTGAGGAAGTTCCTTAACATTGACACAGAACATAATACACAACAAAGTCAAAATGCGGAGGCAAGACGCCGGTAATTATGTTGATAAGCACTGCACTATTACTTGATAGTAATATCCGTAATAGTGTATGTACTCCGGCAAAATTGCCGTGCCGCCGGGTGGAGGTGGGATAGTATCATTTGAAAAATGTAGGTCTATTGTTTCGCAGATAAAAGCTGCAATTTCGAAACTACGAAACTTGTGTAGATACAATAATTATGTTGCTTCCGCAGGAGTGGCAAATGCACAGGTGCTTTGGTTGCTCAAAAATGCAAATATTTCACGAAAATACGTTTCATTATATCCAAAAATCCACTTTATCTTGAAGTTTTCATTATTCCGTCTGAATTTATGTGCAATAACCTCCCTCACCTGTCGGTGTATTTTATAAAAATTCCATCGCATGTCAGAAGATATCGTAAGTTTGTGGTGAGTAGGTATTTGTGTTTCCGTCGGTATTATATTGAATATTACATGAATATTCAGAACGGATGTGACAAACGACACTGCTCCATCGACAAGAAACTGGTCATATAATTCCCAAATTGATCTCAACGAAATTTTTCACAGCGGCCTGTGGCCTGCTTTATAATTCTTTTTTACATATTTAATTAGACACACAACAGTGCCTTCAGATTCTGGGAGCTTTCCAGCTGATTTTCCTTCACTTACACTTCCATCCGGGACAAATCTGTTGACTACATCTTTAGAAAGAGTAGAAGTGTTTTTTTTTTTGTAACCGGACTTGAAACACTTCAAATCCTAAGAGTTGAAATGTCCACAGGCGGCTCGACCAAGTCAAATGCAAGGTCAATTGAGGCAATTCTCACGATTTATTTATCAATCCCTAGTTGCCGATCTCGACCTCGTCTCGGTCTTCAATCTCTGGACTTACCACAAAAGAGTCGCTTCTACTCTTAATGATATAATCCACTATTATTATTTTTTTAGAATTTAAAAAATAAACCACGTCTAACTAAGGAAACACACATAAATTATTCAGTTCCTAGTTTTGGATGTTCTTACTGGTTTAAAATTTGTTTAAATTTATTGTCAGTGCTAATATTATAATCCTCGCTGGGTTGAATCTACTCGTGATCGTACCAAGCAAAAAAACGGTCGTGTTATCCTGTCTAGATATTTACGATCGATCTGCTTCAATTACAGATGAAAGAAGGGAGATATTCAGAGGGATTCAGCATATTTCATACTTTTATGATAGAGTTGAAATTGAATACAGGAAATATGTTTTTAGATGAGGTCCTTTTAGGCTTAGCGATTTGTTAAAATTTCACATTCCCTTTGTGGGGATTTCGTTGGCTTTTATACGACGTCTTTCTCTAATTTAAACAGCAAAGTAAGCAAACCCCAATACTTAAATATGCATGGTTCATTGACAGAAACTCTTGAGTCTAATACGAAATGCAAAATCATAGATAGACATTTTAGACGTGTCTTATGTCAGAATTATCCTAAATCAACAATTCGATAATTAATTGTTGTAGGGATAAAATTCGATCAGTTTCTAATTTATCCTGTTAAAATATGTGATGGTACACATTTCCCATAATTGAATTGAGGCCATCAATTTGTTCTTTGAGTTTCAACCGAGTGAAAATCGTATTTGAAATGTATGCTAAAATAACCTGCGGTAATACGTAGAACGCATTTTGAAAGGCCTTAACAACTTCGTCTGATCTAACAGATAATACAGAGGATCTTTTATATCCATTCCGCTTACTCGACTGTATTTAATATGTCGATAAACGTCTTATACCGCATCCTCTTCGTTTCTTATTAAAGAATGTTTGACAATTTTAACCTCGAAAAAATAAATCAAACCAAAATCCTCGCGACTGTACATTTGGATATTATGGAAATACTAATTTTGTTTAGTAGTAAAGTATTTTCGAAAAGATTAAAAATTAATTAGTAACAATATCCATCTTTTTAAAATTAAGGTACTGTCAACAGTGTCACCCACTATAAAAAATCCAATGAAGCGCTATTCAGAACGCCCCGAGTTTTGCATCCCGGAGCTTTGTTACGGACCAATCAGGTTATTTCACGTACCCTCGACTCTTTGCTTTTGTTTTTTTGTTTTGTTTCTAAGGTGATTAAACAAGTCGATCTCAGACCCGTAATCCTACCAAAATTGGCGAACCGCTCTCAATTCTCGTTGCACAGTTTATCGACCATAATTCCTATTAAAAGTTTATTTTCTTTACGAAACAGTGTTAGTGTTAGTGTCCCAAAACGGTGTGGTGACAGTACCTTGAACAAGCTGTAAGAGATAATGCTACCAAATTTATATAAACTTAAAATATACGGGACAGAGATCTGGGGATGGAAAGAACAAGAGGAGGTAGAGAGAGTGCAAGAAAAATACATATTAGAGATGGGTGCTAGGAGTGACGGAAAAGAGAGCGGCAAAGGTTGAGGACAAAATGGAAGGAAGAAAAGAGTGCCTGATACTAAGGGAATGTTGGAGAGAAAAGAAAAAGAAGAAGGAGAGAGAGAAATACTCCCAAAGGAACGGGTATGCCAGTGAAGAAGTGGAAAGATTGAGAGCAAAGAAAGATGGATGAATGTAGAGCTGAGTGAAAGGGACAAAGACACAGATAAGCAAGAAAGAAGGGAGAGAATCAAAGAATCCAGATACAAGAGGGAGTATGAGAGGTGTATGACAAAGGAAATTCCGAAATACCTGGGAGAGTGCAAGAGAAAGAAAAATGATGGCGAGATTTAGATGAGGGAACGAGGAGAAAGAAAACAGGTATTGGATGGAAGGAGAGGAAAGAAGGTGCAGAATGTGCTATGAGGAGAGAGCAAATGTGGAATGGATGTAGCGAAATGAGAGAGAGGGAGAGGCAGAAACGGGGAGAAATACCGAATGAAGACGAAAGCGAGATAGGATGGATGAAAGAGATATGGAAAAGGAATGGGGTGTGGGGATAGAAAGAAAAATATTATATTTTTTGGAATTGGAACTCCCAATTATGTATTTTTAACTTAATATTGCTGCAAACTGCGTATAAAATGTTTACGACATATAATTTGGGAATAAATGAAGAACTTATCAGCAATCCGACTGGAAGCTGCTCAACAGCAAACTAGTTCTGAATTCTTGAACAACTGATACGAAACTGTTTGAGTCGATATGACAATTTTTAAATTTAATGCGACGTCTAGATGGCAACGGAAATAAATCCTGGACATCCGAGCAATAATTTCAGTTCTTCCGGTAGTTCGGGGTCATATTTTACAACCGACCCGAGCATCTGTACATGAAATATGGAGTATTCAACAAAACGAAATAGGTAATCGCACCGTTTCTTTGTACTGCAAAATGTTATTGCAGCTTGGTTGCAAATAGTTAATCAACACAAGTTTCAGCTGTGGTTTCAGCGAAAAATTACCGTCTCGGTTTATTTCTTAATTATTTCATTAAATGCATTTTAAGAGCAGCAGAGTTCTTCCCGAGTTTATTCTTAATTCTAATTAGAGTTCTCATTAAGCAGGAAACCTTAATTATTGTAAATCGCCGCAAAACTTTGTCGGCATAATCGTTGATGATTTTTAATTAGACACGAACTGCTTTCGTGGGTTTGATGTGTGAAATTAGAGCGTGGATATTGTAACATTTTAAAGCGAATTTATTTATTCAAATGAATTATTTAGATGACAAGTGATGGTGAATTTCTCAGAGGTGAATATTGTTTATGAATTACCTGCACTAAAGCTAGTACCTATGTTAACATTTACATGATAAAACATTAGCAACTTAATAAAGCGACGTAAAGCTGACATAAACGTGCATGACCTGAAACTTAATTTGCAAATTTAATTGTCTGGTTTATGTGTAGTTTTGTCTAACATTGAACAATTTTAACCGAATTTCTGTTCCCTCCATTCCAGGTATAATGTCAAAATTATTTAAAATCATAAAGTGCGACGCTATCCATAAAATTAGCAAGTAATAAAACTTTCACAGTCTAATCAGTATATTACTGTGTTCAACTTAATGTCGAACATTAACGCTCTGAACTTCATATTAAATTAAAGCATCGAACCATTAAATTGACGTTGAATAAATCGGAATATATGAGTTAATGTTAAAACCCCATTCCATATTGTGATGTTCGCCGGTGGTTATTATTATTTGATCGGTAATACTCGTATACTGTGTATGGAGTAAATCAGAAAGATAAATAAAGTATAATCTGTGTGTCTGTATGCACATACATTTATATACCGTGCGATCAACTATTATTTAGATCAAAGAAGCCTGTGGAATTTGGAACGTATGTCCTAATCTAAACAATCAGATGCTCTCGATGCAGGGAAGTATTTTTGGTTGCATATACCTGTTTCAATTTAAATTTGGAAATTTTTACCGAAATTCGGCCGAACAGGCAACAGCAATGTGTGTCCACTCTCCGTTATGGAAAACGCCATTACGAATCTTTTATGTTCTGAAGTAAAAACCATTTTTGCGTTAAATTTGATATGGTGACAGTTGTTTGACGTTTATTAGCTGAGTTAGCAAAGATACGAAAAATCTGACACTGTCAAAGTCATAGCCGCCCCTTATCTAAGTAATTGGCGATCGCATGGTATGTATAAACAAAGTTATGTGAGTTATGTGTTATGCCATAATACAAGACACTATTTACTGAGCTGATTATAGAATTATATCAATCAATTTGGATTTCATTCGATGTTGTTGAACACCAGAAGTAGTCGTTTAAGAAAACTACTATTTATTGTACCCCAAATGATTTGTCATTTATGCTTAAAAAATTGCTGCAAATGTATTTGTTATTTATTCAAATGCCTGGAAATGTCTGCCATTTATTATTTCACCTATACAAGGTTATTCACGAGAGGGGTATTTCTGAATTTCTTTTTACGGCAACCCATTATACACATTGCAACAATATCTTGATTTAAAATTTTGAAAATAATTATAACTGAATCCACGATGGCTCTTAGTTCTGATTCTTGACGTTAAAGCAAAAAATCTTTGTCAATTCGAAATAGTTATTTACATTACCAGATGCGTAAGTGAACTTTTTTTGCCAAGGAGGTAGTTCAAGACCCGAGGCGACAGCCGAGGGCCGTGAAACCTCCGCGGTGAAAGAAGAAACTTGCGCATCGTGTATTGTATTAAATTTTTCCTACTACGAAGCACCAACATTTTATAATGTTAAAAAAAAATAGCAAAAATCGTGCCGTATCACGACCGTCCTTGGATCTTGGAAGTAAAAACCATAGCAACAGCTTTTACAAACATTTTATTTTTCGTCTTCAAACGGCGTGAATTGTGTAAGTGCGTGTAATCCGTAATAATGTTAGTTTGATAGTTTGCGGTTATTGGTATTTATGCAACAAGTCTTCCCGCAAAATATGGAATGTGACGGAATTGAAAGAGCCGCTGGAATTACGTTAGGCTCATTGTCGCCTGTCAAGTCGGGTGAGCGATATAACCTAACTTTCCAACAATTCATAAATCACAATAAATGTGAATAAGTAGATTAATTTTCCTTTGTTGTATTCAATTGGACTAATTAAACTACATATTATTATAAAATGTGTTGCTGTTTTCCATTTAATGATTTGGGTACCTCAATCGAAATTGTCACAAAATAAAATAAATTCTCCTCGTCCCGTAAGGAATCTCCTAGTCGCGTAAGTATTTTACTTTCGTAGCTAGCAACCACACGCAAGATAGGATTCACTTTCGATTACAAGTGTGTTGCTAGGGCAGTAGATGAAACTTTCCAGATACGTAGTAGGAAAAATGTGTTTTTACAATAACGACGAAAAGACTGACATGCTCCTCATTTATGAAGAGTGTGGAAAGAATTCTGCCGCCGCTGCGGATGTTTCGAAGCCGATGGTAGACACTTCGAACACCTTTTACACTAAATTAATTTGTTAATTTATTTGTTGAATTTTGATTAAATTCAGGTTATCTGTCAATCTGACATTTCTCATAAATCTATCCAACTTACTTTGATTTCTAATTTAAAAGAAATAACACATTTGATTTAGTAGTTACTGCCATTGGTATGGTTGGTTGCGGCAAAATAAAAATTCAGAAGTACCCCTCTTGTGAATAACCCTGTATAAATGTTATTAACATATTAGGAACAGAACACACTCGAAACTATAAATAGTGATTGTAAATATTGTATTTCCAGCTTTGTACAAAATTAAAGGGTTAAATGAATTGTTCATTACCAATCCCTGGATTGAGTTTGAATTGTTAATTAGACAACTGACATAGATAATACGAATGCATAAAGACTAATCTCGTCTGCACTAGTAGTTTAATTCTATTAAAAGTTATATTACCTTCATATAACATAATCAATAAAAAATAGACTGGAGTTTGTACGTCAATAATTCAACAAAAATAAAAGGCTTTTGAAGCAGATGATAAATAGTTTACTAAATTTACATTTTACTGTTAAAAGTACATAATTTTATTCTTCAGTAATAAAAAAGTTTTACTTGTGCCATCATTTTTGGCATAATGAGCGGACGCAATGTAAACTCACGATTTTGTCTTCATTACTTAAAGTACGAACAGGGTCATGTTTTGAAATGGAAACATAAAATGTTAACTAGACGCATTTGTCATTGTTGAGAAACATATGTATACAGGGCATTGCACAAGTGATAATGATCCCGACGGAATTGAAAATGCAACCCACAATACATTTCCAAAGTTAACGTGGCTATTTTAAATATCGTATCGAAATGAAATAGTGAATCCATGATGGCTTTGCTTCAATAATTTTATTTGTCACAACTGACATTTACGAAAAACTTAAAATACGACGATTAAAATGTATTCGAACGATTAGAAAACAGACGTGATCCTGATTTATGGCAAATGTAATAAAAATGCTTGTGCCGTTGCGCGTTCATGAAGACAATTTTCCAAAAACTCTTCGTTATTTCACAATTTCATTGACGTTTATGGCAAAATTTACGAAACTGCACAGCTAACTACGTTTTATGTCTTTTAAATCAAAAAACAAATATCCACGTTAACTTGCAAATGTATTGTGGGTTGCATTTTCAATTCCGTCGGGATCATTATCACTCGTGCAATGCCCTGCATAGTTAACAACCAGGATTTGAAAGCTTTGTCCCTCTATTATCATCCAGGATAATAAACAAATATTTACTTTTTTTCTTCAATATATTTAGATCTATTTAATTTATACCTCATTCTTTCCTTATAAAACATAGATAAGTTCCCCTTTTTTTTGTTTGAATTTCTCCAACATAATTTTCTTGTTCAATAATAGAGAAAAAATTAATATTGTGAAACTTTGTTCTTCGTTAATAAATACTTACTTACCTAACTTCATTTCTTATAGAACGTCAATTCTGATAAACTGTTTCCATATTCATGAAAGTGGATAACGGTAAAATGGAACAATATTACAAGAAGCCATTATTGTTTTCATGTCTAATTATTTTAGTAAATTATGCGTTGTACAAGGGGCGGACTTCTCCAAAATAATTAATAATGTTGGGTTTGCAGCAATTGAAAATGAACTCAGTAATATGCATGAAGATCCTCACACATCAGAGGACAATAATTATTGTCTCTAATGCATATATTACAATAAAACAATTTAATCAAACGCCTACAAATTTCTAGCACTGATATTTGTTCGTGAATAGACGAGAAGTAATTCAAATTCTCAAATTTAATTAGTTTTTATTTTATTTATTGTTTATAATCCCTGAAAATTTCAAAATTCGGTAATATGAGACTATGTTTTTTCATCCACTTCAGAATTTTATTTGTAAATTATTTGTAATTTATCCATTTTTCAGTGAATATAAAACAGATAATTTTTCTTCATGCTGTTATTTTCCCCCAATTTAAAAACCATGCATGAAAAATGGAAGAGATTATTTTCGTCTGACAATTTTGTATAAATTTCCTGAAAATACGTAATGAGTGTTAAACACATAACTACATACGTCTTAAAATTTTCCTAGTAGTCTCCCTACCGCCCAAAAACTGGAGAATAGTTGAAGTTATTTTTGAAAAATTGTCATTGTGTTTAGATTCAGAAAAGGACACCTAAAGTAAGTCAATTTGAAAACAGTTTAATAGTTTTGGTTTTATTCTTCATAAATTAACTGGAATCCAGACGCTCTGTGTTATTTGAAGTTTTGTTAATTAGCTGAGTTTTTTTGAAGAATTGTATTTGATTCGCCTGATGGTTGAAAAACATTTTATAAAAGTAAATAATACCCTCTGTCGGGCATAATATTTTGTTCCCTTGAGTACATATTTGTACTGTAGAAAGTTCAGTAAATCTACCTATATTTCGCTATCATGGCAATCAGTGGCGATATTTTTTTCGTGTTATTGGTTTTTACTCAATTAATTACAGAGTAAAATTGTTTACAATATGAGCGGGACCCCTTATTTCTAGACTTGTTTAAAAAATGAATTATAAAAAATTGACAAAATCTATTTGTCAACTCATGTTTAATACAAAATGTATCCGTCTGGCAGATCTTAATTTGACAATAAATCTTATAATGTCGGTGATGACATTATATTTTGATCTGTGCCGGTATCAGTTCGGTGGTTGCCAATGCTCTTCGATTTTTCAGTCGAGTGGCGATCGCAAGCAATAAACAAGACCACCAGTGCGGTATCTTTTTATTAAAATATATTCGTTTCCTTTCGTTGTTCCCGTTAAAATCATGCAATTATTCCAAAGTTAAAATGAATAATGCATCATCTTGGTCTCGAGTGAATCCTTTGTGGTGATACTAACGAGAAGGATATGCAAATATTCTCGAGTATACGCACGTCAAATAAGCCTTGTTTGTTCTTATGCGTATTTTAACCAATACGTTTTGTCGTCTTTGATTTACTTACTTCGTTACTAATTTGGAAAACCAACTTTCGGCCATTTCAAAATTTATCTACTTATTGTTAATACCTTGTGTATTTGTCTAAATGAAATGTTATCCTTAAATCAATTATTTTTTAAAGTAACTGGTATACATATACCTAAGTAATTTTCGAAAGATTAGAATTTTGTTCAAAATGTGTTAAACTAATGTTGTTATTATGTCAACACTGTACTGGATTTGTATGCTACAAACCTTCCATGAAATTAACAGCCATGTAACATGTGCCTCCCATTAGTGCAACTCTGGCATCCGTAGTTAATGCATAAAAGGACGCAGAGCACAAATTGATCGAAAGGCTGACACAAATAGGTATCTGAAATGTTTTGACATTTCAATGGTGTTTCTGTGCCAGGATTAGTTTATATAGGATTACAATAGCAAAGCTACCTAGTTATTTTGCGACTGTGCAAAATACATAATCTTCATACATTTTCATGTATTTTTAGTACAAACATACGGACGTTTCTTGTAATTGTAAACAACAAATATTCCAGAATAAGTGGTAAAATGGGTTTTACCATTGAAGATAAAGCATTAATGATTAGCAATTGATCAATTAATAATAGATTTTTTCAGAGGTAGGCAACCAATAAAACGATTGTGTACGATCAAGCTAAGAAAGACGTTTCGATAAAACAAAAGATGAGGTGGCACTCGTCATTTGTTTTCGTGTTGATCACCTGTTCCAAGGAATGTTGACATGAAAACCTAATACAAGATAAAGCGTCGTTAGTGAAATTAGAATAAATTAGATAAAGATTTAAATACAGAGACGCAGATTTTATTGTAAATTTTTATATAAATCACAAAGAAATTTGCTTTTATCGACATTTCGCTCAATTAATTCAGTTTCGGGGCAACATCTCTCGTTCACATAAAAAATTCTTCGGGATTGGAGCGTGCAGGGCTCACTTTAATTTAGATTTGGCAAATTTAATTAAGACCCATTCGTAAATAGCGTGCTCGTTTCATTATTTGTGGCCGCAAATTTGCCCCCAAAATAAAATAAGCAAACGAATTCCGCCTTCGACTTTTTGCGGTCTCGCGAAATAATTAAATTTTCGATCTGTCACCGAGCCGTCCCCGCACCGTTATTTATATGGACCGCAAAAACGGAAACCGTTTGTTTCGCCAAGTTTAATTCCGCCACCCTTAAACTTATTCCGGCTGGCCATAACAACAAGAAAGGACAATGCGGTCCGATAAGTTAGAGGTCAGTTTTGGGGATGCTATCTGCGGTGCAGGATGTTTTCAGACGGACATTAACGGTTAACCCAGTTTGCTTTAGCGGTCATCCAAGAAACTTCGCCAACTCTCCGGTCGCACAGGAGCAGCTTTGTTAAACAGTTTGGCCGATGATTACAGCGATGCTTTTTCTACCTCCGGAGACCATCAAGTAGTTTTATCGCTCGCGACCGTTTCGTTTTATTCTCTGCTTTTTGCGATTTTTTTTTCCTGAGTTTATTAACACACAACATTGAATCTAATGAAATTTCCGGCCGGTTCCTGAACACGCACTGAAACAAAAGCATTAAGTGGACTATAGAGCAAGCGAAAGTAGTAATTCCAGAGAGATTGTTTAAGAAAAGTCATTACCAACGGTTAAATTCTGACGAGGAAAAATTTTAACAAAGATAAATAAGAACTGGAATTGGATAAGTACAGTTTAATTCTCATGTTTATTCACATTTTTCCCTAAAATTTTCAAACATTCACAAATAATAATAAGGTCGACGGAATTGAAAATGCAACCCACAATACATTTGGTAAGTAAAGCTGGATAGGACGCGGTAAATACCAAGCTTTGTATTGTGGGTTGCATTTTCAATTCCGTCGGGGTCATTATTACTCGTGATTCACCTTGTATAATATGTATGTTGCGTGTTGGTTTCAATTTTTCGTATTGAACTTCAATTACTTTTCTGTCTTAATTTTTGAGAAATTATTTATTAAAAATAACTGATTGTTACTCCTGTTATATTTTTAGTAAATGTAATAAAATGTTGTGGTATGCGTTTCATGTTATACTTGGAGTTATTAAAATATTTCACTTAATTAAAAGTTAAGAAAGTTGTAATCTTCTTCGTTCCAACCAGTCGCAGCCAGCATTACATGCTATTATTTAAAACGTTCCACAAAAACAACGTAAACACTGTGGCAGATTAAAATGAAAAAAGTATCACGCTTGGCTTGCTCCGCTAACAAAGAATTTTTCCGTCCTTTTGCAACGACCTCCAAGGGAGATAATTCATGATAAAACAGAATGACACGTCACCCTGAAATAATAATCAAATTAAATTGCTGTTTTGTTACAGATACAGTGTGCGTGAAGTTATTCTTATAAATTGTAAACATCAAAAGAAACTTTGCTGACAAATTATTTCGTGACGGTGTAAATTAGGTCGTTGGTGAAAACGAAAATTTATTTTTCCTCTCCAGCTCACAGCGAAATGCGGAAATTCCTGCATGGAAATGGTCCTCGTCAGACACGATATTTAATATTTCAATCATTTGGTGAAAATGTGCGCCATTATTAATACATTGTGTTCGAGAATGTTGTCGATGTTGTAACGCCTAAAGCTTATTAAGTTCGTTCAGAGGAAAGGAAATGAAACCGTTCCCGGACAAGTTTTCATTGAAATTAATCAGTGCTTCGGTTTTATCTAAATGAAGAAATGGAAATAAGCCACAGCTTGATTTAACGACACAATACGGAGTTGTTCGGTATAAAGGGTTTGTCAGATTAGATAACGGTTCATATTTAAAAAGAAAACGCATTCCTGAAACTTACCTTATTTCAAACGAACATGATTGGAAAAGGAATTAAAGAGGTCTACGTGCCCCGGTGAATTGAATTCTCCTTGTATTTTCTTGATTCATCAAAAAATTATTTAGCTGTATCTACAGATTATTATCACTTGAAGGTGAAGGTCTTGGCAAAAGGAAAATATTTCTTTGAATATTCCTATTAAAATTTTCTTTGCGTTTCGCCAACCTACATGAAAAATGTTTTTGTGGAGTCGTACATAAGAACTACTGATGTATTATGCTTCCACGATGATAAGGTTTTTATGTATGTACCTACATAATATTTGTATGTAACTGTTTGCAAAGTGGCGTAACAGATCTAGGAATTCGAGAATTCGATAGTAGAAACGGTTTTCTCAGAAAACATATTTTTTTGCTGCTGCTGTCCGCTTTACAGAGATTTCTGTAGTCAAAAATTGGATGAAAAGACTGCCCGCGTCCGTTATTGGGAGTGTCTGTTTTATAGAAAAATTGAATGTGAAGAAACTAATGGAACGGCGCCTACGAATCAGAATTTGTCCGTTCAAGGGTACTGTCCGCTTTTCAGAAATGTCCGTTAAGGGAAGTTTCACTGTACTTGACGGCAGTTGTTCATCAAAAATTCCGATCTTAACTTTGTCATCAACTGAAATTTATTCCACACAATGTAAACTTTTAATTTTTTAAAAGCCATAAAAAGTTATACGTACATGTGCATGATAATTTTATGCTAAGTTTTTGTGTATTTAATGGCAGTCCATTAACACTTGAAATTTAATGGACGACATGAGGACCAGGCTGATGAATTCATTATCCTTTTCGAGTTGTTCATGAATGTTACAGAAGAGTGTGTCTAATGAGAATTGAGTTCCAACTACCGGAAGATGATCTGCAAATGAGTAGTTTTACTTTTTTAAGTTGAAGTTTAGTGTGAAGTCTGCTATCCAAGTTTAACGTGCCATTAGCGAAGTAGCACAAAGAGAAAGTGTTTCAGATCGCAAGAAAGCACACCATTTGGCGGCTTTACCATTAGCCGTACAAGCCTGGAGTGCACCTGCCGCCGTCTGTTATAATTTCGCATCGGTTTGATAAACTTCTCGTTGAATCTATGTAAATTTCGCACCGAACACGTCACCTGTTTTGATTTATCACGCAATAGAATATTAAAAGAAGGTGGGACTCTTTCCTAAATCCGTTTAATAAATTTGAACAGCCACGGGAGACGACAGCCACATTTTTTTCTTTTTATGTTTTCGAAGTGTCAGAGATAATAATTTGGGGAGCGATTCATTGAGGGTTGTTGTAATACGTCTTCTGGATTTTCTATAAGAGCTGCTAAGCTACTGAAACCGCACCAAACTTAATAACTTCACATTAGCTGAACGTTGGACGGTTTGCACCGTTCTGATGCTGGAGACCGAACTGAGATTTTCAGATTACGTGAAGTTGGACCGGGATACTTGCATTAGACGAAATGACCGGGCGTGTTTTGTCGACGCTCCGGACAATCCGGAAAAGGACACGGAGACAAATTGATTTCGGTTAAAGACCACTTCTATAGCTTTTTGGTGCGTCAGACATTATGTGAAGGTGCTTTTTCCAAAACAAACCTTAAAAAGAAAATTTCTTTTTTGGATTTTTTTTCTCGAACTGATGGATCACCTTAATTGCTATAAAAAACCTCCCTTCTTCTGGAGTACAGGCGTGTAGATTCTGGCACGTACCTGTTTATTAAAAAGTGATAAACGTCATTAGTAATTATCTCCTAACTTATTAGTTGGTGTTCTACTGTCAATTTTTATTTTTTATATTTTATGCATCAATTCTGAATATTGGTGTTACCATAAACAACATTAAATTATTTTAAAAAGAAGAATTCAACTTGGTTGCAATTACTGTTTCAGCTAAAACATCCACCTTTACTTTATTATTCCCAAGCGGAATTTAAATTACTCACTCATTAAATTTGTCAACTGCAGTGAAGTGGACATAATTATCTTAATTCATTGCTCAACAACCTCAGAGCGAAGCCGCAATTCTGGTTTGAAATTGGACAAGACTCTCTTGTGGTGCAAATGTCCCTCGCATCAGTATATTTACTTTCCACTATAGAGAGTGATCAACAGAAATCAAATCAAGAGTGCTACCTCATCTTTTGTTTCATTGAAACGTTCGTCTTAGCTTGATGGTACACTGATTTATATCGGGCATTGAAATAAATATTTAGACGTAGACGACATTCTAATTCTGTTAACAGTGTAAAGTAATTTTTGTAGGTAACCAATTATACTCCGGAGTTACACAGGTTACATAGTAAGCTTTTTCCCAATTTCATATTGTCATATTCCGTGGAGGGGGAATGTTTCGTTAAAATGTCAGACGTTTCTTGTGTCATTTTCTACGCTGGAAAAATGTTGCAAACAATTGAATTTCCATAGGTTGCTCTAAATATAAATTTATTTGAAGGCCCGTTATAGTAAATTCATTTTTGTAATGACGTAATGATGTAGCTGGAACTTTTTTTTTTGTTAGATTTTTTTACAAAATAAATAAAAATTGGACAGTTGGCAACGATTTAAATTGTCATATTTTTGTCGCTGTCATACTCATAATGAATGAATTTCCAAAACGGAGTAGAGCAAGCAGACGAACCAGCACATTTTAAAGGCTTTCAACAAAATAAAAGAAATTACTCATAGAGATAATGGAAACCTAATGAAAAAGTACAAAATTGTAGAAGCAAATGACGTGACCCATAACCTAACTTTTTTAAAGCCCAAATTCGAGGTAAAAAGGTGTGTTCACAAGACAAAATTTACTAAATTTAGTAACTCTGGTTCGTCATTACAAAAATGAATTTACTATACGTGCTATGCACAGTTGTTTTATTGGTTGCCTACTTCTCGAAAAATCTATTATTAATTAATTAATGCTTAATCTTCAATAATAAAACTCATTTTACTACTTATTCTGGGATAATTGTTGCTTATAATTACAGGAAACGTCCGTAAACTTTTCCGAAATCGAAAACTATTTTCAAGGTTAACATCAATACCGTTGCTTTAAAACTGACGTTTGTTTGACATTTCACCAAAAAATCTGCTTCCCAGTGGCGTCGCGTTTGGCAATAAAGCTGGTAAATTACCTATTCTTACGAATGTAAAATGTTGCTCTTGTTTATTTTATAAATTTTCTCCATTATCATTATATTCATGAGGTATTATTTATTATAAAGTAGCCTTTGAGACCACACGTTGTCTACGCCCCTGCATTGAACGCTTGTTTGCATAGGATTTCGCTACGACGTGACCGATAATTTGCAACGCCTGATGCTCGGATTTGTTTTCTTTTTGATCAATTCGTACATTAATTAATCTGGCGTCTGTCATTCTTTATTTTAACAGGTTTGGTTATTCATCAAAGATCCAACACGTCAGGTGGTCGTTTGCATGTGAGCAAAACATACCAAAAAGAGTTAAAAATAACGGTATCCATTTAGTTTTATACAAAAAACACACGCATAAACGCTATTAAACTGATTGGTATAATTTTGTTCAAATCCATGACACTGGTATTTCTGCTTTATTAATATTTATTTCCATTGTGTTTTGATTTGTATATTATCTTGAAAAATTATTGAGATTATTCGTTTGCACGAAAAGTTTTCCACTTTTCTTTTATTCTTCTTCTTTTTATTGTCACTATTCCACAAACGATAATTCGTCTTCGGATAGTTACGAAAGTAAGAATGTAACACAAGAGAAAAGAGGGAAATCAGGATTCAAGTCTAGCAAATATATGTAATTTATGGGATCTGAAATATGAATGGAGCACAAAGAAAGTATTAAAAACCTATAAAAATGTCAAACTTTGGAATTCAATTTATGATATGCAATAAACTTTGACTGTCAAGTTTGCCCAATGGCGTCTAAATCAAATTGGGACGTTTCAATTTCCAGCGTGCTTTTACTTGCCACTTTTCGCAGATTCCACTTACTTCGGGAACTTATCAGTGTGTTCGTATTTTTACTAAGTGATTGTCGTATTAAATGGGAATTGATGCTAGTATAAAAATGTGTACGATTGTTTGAATAAACAGGCTAGTCCTAGAATTTATTAATTGTAATTATTCTTTAGAGAAAGATTTTAAGCTAGTCTTCTAATGGGCCTGCCTTATAATTATACACACACAAAAATTTAGTAACATTTAGTTAATACATTTCGAAACAGTAGATTATGTATATTATTACGAGTAGAAGTGAGTCTTTATGTGCTTAAGCCCAGCGATTAAAGACTGAGACGAAATCGAGGTCAGCAACTGGGTGAAGCACAAAAAGATCTTCTACTCTGAATAATATATACTATTTTATCTTTAAGCGGATCACAGCTTGACATTTCAACTCCTAGGATTTGAAGTGCTTCAAGTCCGGTTACAAAAAAAGCCCCTTGAAGATATTTTTTTTCTTCACTAAAAAGCAGAGATAGATATTTTAATTCAGAAACTACAATGCACTACCTACATCTAAATCCCATTGAGACCTGAAATGAAAATTGTTGCTTTATAACATGTTGTAATTAAGTTAATACACAAACAAGAATTCAGCATAAAACAACTAAAAAAACATTTCATCTAGATATGAAATATTATGTAACAAATTACGTGTTATCTAAAACCATCAAATTTCACAGTTTCTCTATTCAGACATTGTTGCTTTAGCTGAGAACTCCTTAGAGATTTAACTTTAACCGAGTGAGGAATATTACAAACTATGACAACATTTCCACACATTTCAAACATTGCAATTAAGAAAACAATTTAGTTTGTGGTTTATATATTACATGTAACGAGTAGAATTAATATAATTCAAATTATTGCTACAGTCATTTTCGTGTCCATGTGTTGTAAAATTAGAAGGTAAATTATTTCTCCAATTCTTCTACGAGTACTTTATTTCGTGGTCAAGATTTAATTTCACTACCATTATTAGTTGTTTTCTTGCGCTAAAATAAAAATAAATTATGTTCTTTGAGAAATCACATACGTATAAAAAAAGGTTTCGTTTTGAAGATCTTTTAGCCTTTAACAATTGTGGAAAGCCATTCTTGCGAAGGCGACCTTTTCCAAAATAGAGCTTTCATTCATTATTCTATCCTTTGAGCTCTCGTAGTCGGGGAAGTTCCGTCAGTCTTCACAGCACTTTAGTAGATGTGGTCCGGCGCAGAGCACAAAATGAAGCCACGCAATCTATATATATATATATAACTGAATGTCTGTTTGTTTGTATATTTTGTATGCAAATCTACAGTTTTACTCCGATCTTGATGAATTTTTTACACTTGATCTTCAAAACAAGAAGAAAATTACTGTCTATTCTAATTTTACAAAAACCAACCCCTACTACCATTTTCAACCCTGTTAAGAAAAAAAGACAGTTTTTTCGAGTTGGAAATACCCTTACCTTCGCCGCTTCACCCCTATTTCATCCTCTGAGTATATCGTCACCCTCGCCGCTTGACACCCACAAAAAGCAATCCCTATTATCATTTTTAAGCCTGTTAAGCACAAAAAAAGTTTCTTCGAGTTGGAAATCGCGTTTGCATGATATGTTCAGGTGTCATAGTTACATTTGGTTGTTTATAAAAGTAGCAATTTCGCAAAATGTGTTTGAATGATTGTGTTTTACCGGAAGATGTCTTAAATGAAGCAGAACAAGCTTCAAATAGCTTAATACCGGAAAAATCAAAAGGCAGGTATCTGAAATCAAACGAGACAATCAAACAATAGGAGGATCTAAATAAGGTTACAACTGAAAATAAAAGTGTTATATTGGCCGATTTTCATGAATTGGTAAGTGATCATAGTTTTAGTTTCTTATCGTATTGATCTTTTTGTTTATATAGTCGAAGAAAAAAGTAGTCTACAGTAAAGTTTTAATTATTCTTCGTAAAAAGACAAACTTCATATTGAAATTACTGCGTTTATCACAATACATGAAAGTAGAAACATAATTTTAAAACATTCTGAAATTTGCGGCCGAAGCCGCGGGTAAAAGCTAGTTCCTCATAAATCTAATGACTCATTTCTTTTTTATTCTTCCCGATATTAATACCAGTACTTGACACAGAGGCTCCATTTTTTTGTTTATTTAGTATTTTAATAATTTTTCTGAAATATAGATTTTCATATTAGACCAATCCGTTTGATCTACTTTTATTGGAGAAATAGTACGCTTTAACCTATTTCCAAGTTATTGATTTATCTCTGCTATTATTGTCTTCATCATCTCTAAGTTATCTTTGTGGTTCTCTACTGGTGTTCTAGGCTTATCTTGGATTATTAACGTGACCCCGCGCATCGACGTATTTCGATTGGAAAGTTCTGTTATAATTTATTTGAAATTTGTCACTAAATTTAAAAAACTGAATATGTATAACATCGTTCCATTTTAAAAGAACGCTATTGCAAGATGGATTGCGAATAGTTTTCAAATTTCTTTCGGATTTCACTTACAGGACTCTCGGAGTAAAAGTGGAAACTTGTTATTGAAAGGAACAACTTTAACGTATAGCTAGAACTGTCACTGAAAGTTAAGAATTGAGCGTAACAAATTCGTTTTCTATAAAATTCTGGAACAAAAGACATTATGAAATTTCATTTGAAAGAATCCGAATAGTGGAATAAAATATTTACATTACGGAAGAACTTCACAGTTGAACGCTGGCTGAAAATTCCGCAACACTACAAAGCGAAAAAGAAATCAATGAGTGTTCAGTGATGGTTAAAAAGGAGTGGCACGACAGTTCAATCCATAACCTAATCTAACAATGTATGGAGAGAATAATTCGTAACTGTCAGGGGGTCACCGTAATGATAATGGCGGTATGGCATGTGCTGCAGGATTTAAGTTCTGCTTTAAAAATACCTGGCCATGTCCGGGTTTTAAGGGGCAAAGATGGCGTCCACGACTTTATTAACAAAGTACGATAAAACGTAACGTTGTTACAAAGTTGTCAGCACCGCTCATTTTTTAAACCAGAAAATTCAAATAATCTTAATTCCCTTATTTGAATTTCAGGTCAATAATTCTTTCCACTTGTATAAAAGTTTCCAGATAAAACGAAAATGAAGTCGAGAAATGACATCACCTTCACACAAATTTAAATGTGTCTCCAACACATAAGCAGAATTCAATTCGATGCCAATTCACGGATCAGATATTATTACAAAATGTGCGGTTAGGATCTGACAGCGGTATTCCAGACGCAAGTACCTTGTGGCATTCATGAAGAGCAGTTTAGTTACAAGTGATTGGGTCAATAAACGTCCTTAAGCCGATTGTAACAGGATGTACCCACTTGATAACATGAATTGCATAGTCGGTTTCACAGGAAAGGACATTTCAGTTTGTCACATTTTTAGAATCAATTTAATTACTGATAATTAACCTGAGTGGCTGAAGGTATGAAAAAAACACAGGTTTATTTATGAGGTGGTAGTTTTATCGTCCATCCCAGTTTAATTCGTTAGCCGCCTACTGCTTACAAATTATGTAAAAGAGGATTAATAAGGTTTTATAAATGTAGGTTGTCGGGTTAACAGATAATTTGTCAAATGTTTCACAAAAAAGACCTAACATTGTGGAAACATATTTTTTCTGCTGACTTTAAATAAATTATTGAATAAAATGATATCAAAATTATTTGGGGCAACTTGTTTTATGATTTTGTGAACTTCAATTGTAGAAATACATATACAGGCAGTCAAAAAACATCATTACCACCTCTGTGATGCCACACGAACAGAATTGCGAAATTATAGACTACCGTGAGTAAGTTCTAAGAAGATATTTCTTAACGTAACCTTTTTGAAAAAAGTTGATATGTCTAAAATGTATCACGGTACAAGTTAAAAGCATTGTAAGCTTAATTTTTAAAGCATTGAAATTATTGGCGAATGTATATCAATAACTTATAATATAAAAATAAATGTCTTCAGGGCATTTTTTCATGCCTCTCTAAAAATGAACATAATGGAGATGTTGTTATCTCCGCTAGCAATATGATAAAACATGAGATGAATACGATATTTTCAGAGTTGTTTTTTATAGCGTGGAAACGGAAAGAAAGTGTGGAAATTAGGAAGGAAATGAACAGCTGATACTAGGAATCAATAAGTATTAGAAGAAAACAAAGAGAACTGTTGCAAAGAATTCAAAGAATTGATAAGTCTGCAAAAATACATTAGGACGAAAATATTAATTGGAGCTGTGGAGAAATGAAAATCAATACAATTTGATGAAAAGAGAAAGGGATATTGAAAGAACAACAATGATAATCTAAACAACCTTCAAGGTGTACTCGCATATGCTCTCCAATTGATATGCTTAGTTATGCCATCTTAAGTTACCTCATTTGCAGACTTTAATTTTGTTAATTTCAATTTCAGAGTAATAATGAGTCCGACAGAATTGAAAATGCAACCCACAATCTAGCTTTACGTTTCAAATGTATTGTGGGTTGCATTTTTAATTCCGTCGGGCTTATTATTACTTGTGAATCACCTTGTACATTAATATACGTTAAAGCTGTTATTGTTGTGTTATGTTAATTTAAGTTTTTCTTTAGATGTACTTTGACATTTCTTTGGAACTTAAACCACGGGTGCACAAAATGTACAAAAACGTCAACAAACAACTATAAAACCTTGCTTCCATGCATTCTCGTATTCTGTCATTTATGTAATATTTCTAAAATTTAATTTAATAAGTCTTATTTACAAATTTTCAACTCAGCCAATTACTATTTGGTTTTCTTTAATTTGATTTAATTTTTTTAATCAATTTTCCGTGCAGTTTAATCACTGACATTTTCAATGTTGACTCGATTACAAAGACAAAATAAGAAAGAGAATGGGTCCGAAAAAAAAACGGCGAATGAAAATTAATTAAAAGAGAAAAGATGAAACAACAGATACTCTGGTTCCATCAGTTCCATCTCAAAAGGAAAAAGTATTCTTAAGAAAATTATTAAAAGCATATACATATTTGTTAAAACCAAATTATAGGTATATATTTTTAAAAAATAAACAAAATATTGATTAAGAAGGTTGTTAAAAATGTTTGAAGCCTCAATAATTACAGTAAACTTCATACTCTGGTAAATGTAAAAATTCAACTTTTCAAAGCAGACACTTTTAATTAAAAAAAAGTCTGCTTTGATTTCTTTAAAACGATTCTTTGCGTAACAACACCAAGGCAGAGTAAACATTTTATGTAATAATTTAGGAAGTATTATGCAAAGCATTTTAGGGAAACCATTCTCTATTAAGTGTAACAAATATGGTTTATAGCTGCAATGAATTTGAAATTTAATTAACGCTTAGATATTCCGAAACTTTAGAAAAATATGTTATGTAATAAATTATATCTCATCAGTCACACAAGCGAAATAAATGTCGTAAATAGTGTGTTAATAAAAATTTAAGAATGGTGGACTCAAAAATAAACCACAATTTACTGCAAATATTCAATTTTCAAAATTAATTACATAGTTACAGTATTTATAATTTATACCTGATTTTCCATTTTAGTTATTCTTAAAGCCTTCCTTTTTATAGATACCTTATTTTGTGATTCTCACCTTGTCGCATCTAGAATTCTTTTTCATATTTGACCGAACAAAAAGACTTTATTTTAGTAGGTACAGCTTCTTTGAGGCAGCCTTTACAAACTTCAGCGGTAACAGTATTTTTAGAGTAGACAAGATCTTTGTGCAGGTAGCACAATTAGATCTAATTACACAAGCCTGCACTGATTTCGATGTTTGCATAAAATTGACAGTTTTTGAACAATTTCGACCCCCTGATTACGAAAATGATTTTGGTTTTGCGCTATCACGTCTAGTTTTTTCACAAATCGTTTTTTCTTAAAATTGAAATGTTCACCTAGAATGAATGAATTATTTCAAAATTTCGATATTGTAATATCGGACAACAATATGGATATTCGAAATTTCCTTGTTTTATTTGCGAGTGCGACTGCCGGGCACGAGACAAGCATTGGACTCAAAAGAAGTGGCCTTTAAGAACTAGACTTGTACCCGGAAGCAATAATAAAAAATAATTTAGTTGTATCCTAAAAAAGTAGTATTAGGTACCACCAATGCATATCAAACTTTGTTTGATGAAGCAATTTGTAAAGCCTCTTGATAAAAATGGACAATGTTTCAAGTATTAATGTACAAAGTTACCAGATCTCTCCAATGCCAAATGAAAAGAGGTTAGGACCTCAAATAAGATCTGTGTACAAAGGTAATTATTTTAAAAATTCTATGAATGTTGTTGAAAGGAATGCCTGGACGGCATTTAAGAACGTCATAGAAAAATTGCTTGGAAATCACGAAGATGAAGACTACGAAAATATTGTAAGAATCATGTTTAAAAATTTTCACATCTTGGGATGTAATATGAGTTTGAAAGTGAATTTCCTCTTTTCGCACTTAAATCTTTTTCCTAAAAATCTTGGTGCTGTCAGCGAGGAACAAGGGGAACGTCTTGACCAAGATATAAAACAAATAGAGAGGTGATATCAAGGAAGATGGAGCGTATCAATGATGGTAGACTTTTGCTGGATGTTACAGCACGATGTACCCAAAAAAAATAATACAGCAGGCAATCAATTAAAAGAAGTTTCCTCACAAAGCGTTAAAGATGCCATTCTCATAAGGAATAAAAAATTTAGTTAGATTATTAACCAAGAATTATTATAAACATCTTATTTTCCTAAATAAATTGCTCAATTTTTTTTTGTTAATTATGAAAAAACCTGACGTGATACAAAAAAACGAATTGTATTTTTGTAATCAGGGCTCCAATGTTATACAAAATCAGTTATCAAAATCAAAACATTGTTTAAAAAGTTTTGTTTTGCAGGCCTGTGTTATTTAAGTGAAAACAAAATACAGTTTTGTTTTCTTAAATTTTGTTAAAACATTCATGTTGACATTATTTTTATATTCAGCATCTCAGTACACATTGAAACTCGAAAACTGATGAAAATTTTTAATTCACATTAATTTGACTACAGCACAATGTACCGGGTGACGGACGAAAAACCTTGAACGCTGTATCTTGCTTATCTTTTATCCGATTTGAATAAGTGACACATCAAATGAAATAACTTTGAAAACACTTCAATACCAACTAAATTAATATTTTTCTTGGGTTCAGTTTTTGACAGATGAACACCAACTTGTTTCCTTGACGTTCAATGTTAGTAAATAAAATTAGCAACCAGAAATTACCACATCCGAAGAAGATGAACAATTTTATGGATGCAGTTATTGATGGGAAGAAAATCCTCTTCGTAACAAACCCCAAAACCTCTGATCACACAAGATTTTTAATTTCTCGATGAGTGACTTTTTTACATTTTTTCTATCTTCTGTATTGGCAATGAAACTTCGTCATCGATTAAATTATTTCAAATCTTTTGTTAACTTATGCCCTTTCAAACAGAGATTTGGCGATAGCTCTGCACTAAGGATTGACTTCACTGTCATAAAAGCAAAGTTGTCCGTACGAGAGAACTTGGTAGCGATTAGCCGGTTTTAAGGTTTAAGGATGAATTTTATATTTATTTTATCATATTTGCTATTATGTACTGAGATGTAGGAGACAATATTATCGCAGAAGTTACGGGATTTCATTAGCAGCGAATTAATCGTGGCGATATTATGACAGCAGTTCAACAAGCCTCAAGTTGTTGATCGCTCTAAAGCAGAACAATGAGAGTAACGGTCTTGCCAAATCTTGCAATCGCTCAAAGTGTGAATAACACCAAGCAAATAAGGAAAATTAAAAAGTTGAAGACGATTTGCTCAAAACAAGTTCTTATGTCTTTCGCAACATACACGTTCCATTAATGGCATAAAAAACATTCAACGACAACAACATTCATATTTAAAAAATTGCACCAGGACGCAGGACATCTTCAATTATTGCCTCTACACCTTTCTATTACTCCTCCTTAAACTCGACGTATTCTTTTACATAGGCCTTAGACTTTACCAAGAACAAATACAAAATCGCTTCTTGAACTTCTTCGGTATTTCTATTGGAATATACGTTTTCTTGCAATTTTCAACCGTGAATGATTTATTCGCATATTTTATACGATTTGATAAATAATAAATAATCAACCCGCCACAGTAACCATTTCATGACCTGTCGTATTTTAGGGAACTAGAGCAAGTAACGTCATGGCCCATCTTCTTTGGCGTAGCTCAACGTTACGGGTTGTGGATAAAATGTAGTTGACTTGTGTCTTATTGACATCTAAGACACGCAAGAAAAATTAAACACTCGACCTTCGGTCTCATGTCTAAACTTTTCTTGCGTGTCTTAGATGCCTAATAAGACACACGTCTAATAAATAACTATTATTTCGACAACTATAAAAAATAATATATACAGGGTGTCCCAGAACTGGCTCCCCAGAGAAAACAGGCATGTGCCGACAACAAAAGACACTCCAAATTGACTAAAATAAATTTTCTGCTAGCTCAAATTACCGAGTTATAAAGTTTTTAATTTCACCAATCCCGGAAGCTCGTCCTCAGGTATTACTAAAAAATCCGATCAGTTGCTAAACAACAACAAAAAATCTCTGATATCGCACAAATCAATAAAATGTTTGGGCAACTGGAATTTTGACGTTTTCCGATATAAAAATTCGTTGACGTTTATCTGTCATCAACATCAAGACTTGACAAGTGTAAAAGATAATAACTTCGAAATAAAACAATAAAAATGGCGATTCTAAAAAGAACCATTTATTTAAATAGGTAATAATGTTAAAGCAGATGTTCGAAATGACCAGCATTCATTTGTATGCACAATTGTGCTCTACGTAACAAACTTCTTTAGTAGCGTTAGTTATCATTTCTTCAGTAACTGAAACAAAAGCCTCCTGAATTCGAACTCTCAGATCAGCCTCTGAATTTATGGGCCGCCGATAAATGATAGATTTCAAATGATTCAGATTCAGATCTGGAGACCTGGCAGGCCAATGATGCGGTCCTCCTCGACCGATCCAGCGCTGTGGATATTGGTTATCCAAAATTTCCTGAACGTTTCTCCTAAAATGTGGTGGAGCACCATCATGTTGGAACCAGTCATTTATGCGATAAGCAAGAGGTACAATTTCAAGTAGATCAGGTAGCTCCGTGCCAATGAACTGAGCATTTCTTGCCCCTGTTAATCTTGCGGGGAATTCAAACGGTCCAATCTAGAGCGGGAGATTCGGAATTTTAACAAATGGAAGGATTCACCACACTTATACTTGCCAAACGATCGCCCAATAACCCAGTCCACAAATTAACAGAAAACCTATGTTGAAAACCTCTAGGAAATAATTCTCTTGGATTTTCCTCTGCCCAGATATGAAGGTTGTGATAATTGGAACAACCTTACCGGCAAAATAGCGACTCATCAGAAAACAGTATCCGTGACAAGAAGTGTGGAGCATCGTTTTGGTTTATTAACCATAGACAAAATTCTCGCCTAATTGGATAATCCTCTGGCAGAAGATGTTGTACTCGTGTATAGTGGTACGGATACCTATTATCAGCTAGAACTCTCTGCACCGAACTCTTGGATAAACCCATTTCACGAGAAACTGTTCGAATACTCCGGGTGCCGTCTTCCTCAAAGACATTCAATACGGCTTCCTCGTGTTCGACAGTCCTTACATTTTTTGGAGCACCCCCAACTTCTCTTCGAACTGGCTACATCTGACCCGTTTCTCGACTCCGAGCGATTAATTTCAGGATTGTTTTATAATCCGAATGACTTTGTCTTTGCGGAAATTGTTCACGGTACAACCTTACCGCTTCACATGCATTGTTCCCACATCGTGCAAAAGTAAGAATACTCAGACGAAGAATACATGTTAAATGATACACTTGAATTAAATATCGCAGCGAAATTGCATAACAAATGTCAAACTGACGTAAACAATCATTCTAATAAATGTAGTGGACCAAATCTAATGGACAGAATTATAGAGGTTTACGGATAAAAAGGAAACCTAGGAAACGCAAAATTGCGATTATTCCACCTTAATGGTGTTCAACTCTGATTGGTTAACTTCAGAATGTCTTTTCTCGGTTATCATTTGAGATAGGACTTTTTTTCTTCAAAATACACGTTAATATATTCTCCCAAAGGCTCCCTTTTTTCTCTGGGGAACCAGTTCTGGGACACTCTGTATACAGGGTGTACTAAAAATAGTACATAATAATTACATAACATGATTCTATAATTAAATAGAAGCAAAAAACTTTAGTACCAATTTACTGTTAACCCTCAGCTCATGGAGTTATTAACAGCCCCATTTTGATTATTGGTTTACATATTTGTAATTTCATTTTTAAAAATCGTGTTCATAAATTTTGAATGGTGCAACATCTCAATTAAGCTGGAGTGATTTTTTAAACTTTACTCAAGTCAGAAAGTAACAAGGATTGTCATTACTTATTAATGTCATTTTTGATAACAATAAGATTTAAAATCTATTCGTCTAAGACCGAAATCGAATTTTTGTTCGGTATTCAACGTAGATTCGCATGCCTTAAATAGTGTGCGCCATGAAAAAAATTATCGAAAAATATTTTCATTAAAAAAACTTAATTTGCTTGTCCGAGTTCTATTCGGAAAACTCAAAGGAAAAGAAAATATTTTCATTATTACAAACTTTTGGTCCACACCGTATAAAACTATGTAAAATGGTTGTATATAATAAAATAAAAAGTCTTCTGAACTACCATTATTTTATATTCGCAAACTGGGGTAAAACTCCATAACAACCAGGCGATGTTAGAGATAAGAATTGATTTCTTGGTTAACATTATTAGTATTGCATTGTTCGGGCAAGTCGTGCTCTAATTTCCGGTTGAGATATTGAAATGATCCGGGTATAAATTTGGAAACTAATATGTTTGGAAGAAATAAGGGTAAGTTATTAGGAGTCCGTTACCGCACACATAACTTACAAGAAATACGTGCAGAACGATCCATGGTGCGCACCTGAATTTAATATCAGAATTTCAGAAAGTTCCAGCAGTGACAAATGTTACAATTAATATAACAGTGGTTCCGGATAAATCACTCCAGTCTTGAGTAACATTCCGCAATTTCAGCTCGCAGATTAATTATTGTACGCGTCCTCAACTAGTTCCATAACAACGCGATGAGATGGCGTCTTCTGAAATGTCGCCGCGAATATTGTTACCTGCGATGAATAAACAAAATTACAGCCACTTTGGACGACACTTCAGCTCCTGTTCTCTATGCAAACCAAACAATGATAACAAAGAGGAAAACGCACTTCACTTTGCTGTAGTGAAAGCAAAAACTGAGTGTGAAAATGAAATGCTCTCCTAATGAAAGCAAAGCCGATTTTAAACTCTTTTTACAATTAGTGCTGGTAATAACAAGACAAGAACAAAAATTTGTAAAAAAAAACGAGTACTATCGCGGCCATCCAAAAGTGAACGGTTTTTTTAATAGTTTGATTTTTACTTTAAATCATAGGCGTCCTAAAATGTCAAAGTTTGACAATAGCGTTAAAAAAATTATTGAAAATATATTTTTTTAATGCCACATCTCACTCCGATTCAGACAGCTATTGCCCTATTGCAAAGCTAGAAGAAAATTGGTCGTTGGCTTCTGTGGCGAGAGAATTACATTGCATCTTCAATATAAAGAGGCGTTGGCAAAAAAACAGGCTTGCAAGGCCAATACGAATAGGTGTTGGAAAGATTCCTTTACTAAAGTTTACTTTCACGTTAATAATGTATTAATTACTTCTCAACCTCATTTTTATAAAAAAATATTTATTACAACTTGTAATTATTAAAATAGTTTAACACCTGCTGCACGAACGCCAATGAATACAGCCTGATTTAATCTAACGAAAAATACGAAAATTTTCGCAAGCTATCGTTCACTTTTGGATGGCCGCGATTGTACATACCTACAGTTCACTGATCAAGTTAGTTTTTAAAGGGTTGTTTGACAAACATGAGCCCGAAGGAATTTCAAATGCAACCCACAATACATAAAAAACTGGATATTGAAATTAAAATATCCAGCTGTTTATTGGAAATGTATTGTGGGTTGCATTTTCAATTCCACTCGTGAAATACCATCATATCATATTATTATGTGTCTTTGATTAGTAACTGCATTGCATTGTTTTAGTTCTGTGGTGTATTTTAAGCAGGAAAAACAATCAATCGTAATTTTACAGTGAAAGAAAAGCGAAGCGATTACATATTGATACCATTCAGAATTTATGAAGCAACCTTGTTATTTCCTTAAGAACAGAACATTATTGTGCATGTTTATCTCTCCAGAATGCAAACAACTATTATATTCTTTCGTATCCCACCTCCACCCGGCGGCACGGCAATTTTGCCGGAGTACATACACTATTACGGATAATACTATCAAGTAATAATGCAGCGCTTATCAACATAATTACCGGCGTCTCGCCTCCACATTTTGACTTTTTTGTGTTTTATGTTCTGTGTCAATGTTAAGGAATTTCCTCACGATGTAACATGAGTATAATAATATACCTTTTTGAATTTCAACCACCAATGTGTTCTCTAAGTCCAAAATTTTTAAATTTTTGAAAAGAGATTTCGGTACTATTCCTGTTGCTGAAATTATAAATGGTAAAATCGAATTTTTTTCTAAACACCAAAGATTTCTCATAGCAACGGAGAGTTCTAGATATTTATTAATTTTTGGATTATATGTCTGTGTTATATTGTGTGAATTTGGAACAGCTATATCTAAAAGATATGCTTGCTTTTGTTGTTTATTTAAAATAACAATGTCTGGTCTGTTATGCTGAATATGAATGTCAGTTAAAACTGTACGATCAAAATATAATTTGTAATTGTCATTTTCCAAACAACTTTCTGGTTTATAAATATAATGTGGTTGTGTATCCTTTAATAAATTGAATTTAACTGCTACATTCATGTGTATAATTTTTGCGAATATATCATGACGTTTTTTATATTCGCTTTGAGCCAAAACGGTGCAAGAAGAAAGGATGTGTTCAATGGTTTCCCCTTCAGTTCCGCAAATCCTACATTTATCAATGATCGATTGTAAACCGCATATGTGTTTTTTATAATTTCTTGTATTTATAACACGATCTTGTATTGCAAATATAAAACCCTCAGTCTCAGGATGAATATTTGATTTTTTAAGCCATGTATGAGAAGCTTGAATATTAATTTCTGGCTGTTCTAGCTCTTTAAAATATCTCCCATGTAAAGACTTTTGTTTTATATTTGCTATAGTGTCAGGTATATTTGGCTCAACAATATCTGAAATTATATTATCACTTAAATTTAAAGGTGTGTAACCTTTATACATAATTATGTACATAGTTGCAATAATTGCATATTTGTAGAAACCGTAAAAACAAGACCAATCAAGAAAACACTCTCAGTCGTTAAGAATAAAGACGTTAGTTCTGGGTGTGTTATTCTCAATTCTTAATGCAACTCGACCCAAAGAGACGCGACTCGATGTCAGGGATCCTCACCGGGATTAAGGTGTGATTGGAAAGACAGCGTTTCCTGATGTCCCCTCGAATTTCTCAACATTTGCAATAATTACGGAAGTTTGGTATGTTTACAAAGGAGGATTTATTTTTGTGAGTAAATCTTGACCGATTGTGACATTCGATCGATGCTTAATTTCATAAAATCGCGGTCTCGCCTTCCGCTATCACCGGAAGTCATCAATTATTTTATCAACGCTGAAAGATTTTGGCTTGACGTTAATGTGTTTGGGCATTTGATCCGGCGAGAGGACGAGCTTTTAAAACGATGCTTCCTGTTAGTCGAGAGAATCATATCCAGGCGCTTTGACAAAGTATAATATTAAAAATTTTGACAATAACAAATTAAATTATAAATGGCACGATGCAGTTTTCTTCAGGCTGGGTTTTGCATTTTTCCACGATATTTTAATAAACGCAATATTACGCAAAAACGTTTCTGAAACGAATCGTGCCTTAACAAACTTTATCTTGTGTTTACTTTGAATTTATTAACATCAAAACTGGCGAAAGCATGAATTTCGTTTATGTCTATATGAACGGGAAATCTAAACCTTTGATAAAGAGAAATTTGCTTCATTATTATTAATTTCATTCTAATACACTCCCAAAGGATTTGTAATTTTTTTGTAATTTCCCATTTCTATTTATCTTCACCTCTTTTATAATCATAACACGATAACTGCTACAGTAATTAAGGGCTCTTCCAAATGAAATTATGGCTCACGAATCCGACTTCCACGGAACGTCACTGCAAGCATAGAAGAATCACGACTTTCCATTAGTTAATACGAAGCTCTGTGATACATTAGGAATATTATTCACAAAGACAGCTTACATTATTTTCAGTTTTGATTTGGTCTTGAATTTAGTACGCTCCAGGTCGAAATGAGATTACGCTTAAAACTGAAATTGTGTAAGCAAAGAGATTTCGTTCATCGCTGCCATACATCATTTTTCTAGTTAGTATTAATTTCAGGTTTCCTCAGGTTATAAAACCCGTAATTTACATAATTTCATAGTTGACATATAAGAAATTTTCTTGTTCATGCGTGCTTTACATCGTGTTATTTTCATTACTTGTGTAGTAACCATTTCTACATGAACGTGAAACTAATCTCACGAAATTATAGGATCGGGTTGAAAAAATTCACATGTGACATATTTCAAGTAGGGTTATTTATGGCTCGGAGATTATGGTGATTAAACTTTATTAATTACCTAAAGCCATTATATATCTATCACTTTTGTTTTAATTAAAATTGTGAATTACCGTTAACAATGTTGGCAGCAAATAATTAAAGTTCTGACAATGCTGGATGTGTCATTACTGACTTAGGTAATACAAGCGGAGCTTTAACAGTAACATCGTTATGATATTAGAATTTCCCTAAATGCTCAAAAATGGACATTTTTGATGATCTTGCAAATTATTGTTTTTGTTTCTTCTTTGTTTTTAATTTTATGCCACCCTGTTTTCACATTTTAAAAATCGATATATCAAGTATCATCAGTCCAAAGGTCATATATTGTATATATAAATCCAGAGAATTTGATAATCTATCCAAATGAGGGGTCGCCATTTAAATCAATTGACGGTGATGTCATTGCGCGCAAACGAAAAAGGGCGAAAAAATTAAAAATCATTTACATATATAGTTTGTCCAGCGAGAGATTGGTTGAGATGAAAATCACTAAATTCTACGTAGAGAAAGTGGTACCTAGCGCACGTAAAATGTGAAATATATCCTTCAAACAGTAACATTTTTGTCCTGAAATTATGCTCTAATCAATGTATTCTAGTGCATTTTGTAGTGTTGGGTTAATTTAATACAATTTAAAATCTCCCAATCTCTCGCTGGACGAAGTATATCAGGTGTACATTTAAATTTTTCATCAGTTGGCATTGGAGAGTCGAATGTGAACGCACTACGGATTACGGATCACGGATCAGCTGTTTGAATCTAACATAACTTTTCGCATTGTTTGTGTTTTTACTCTACAGACTGAGGAGTGGTGCGTTCACAATCGACTCTTCAACGCGAACCTTGAGGAGAAATTTAACTGAACACCTGATATTAAATATACATCAAAAGGTTTAATATGATTTTTTTTTATTCATTTTTACCTGGGTGTTAGAAGAAGTATACACGTTTTTGTGAAGTCAGTCTCCAGTTTCTTACTCAAATATTAACGATATTTTAATTACTACAATAAAAATTATGTGTATTAAAGTTATTAAATTGAAGCACTACAAAATAGCAGGTATGAGTCAAATTAATTATGACAAAAAGGTTAAGAAAAAGCGTTGACGGTACAAATAAATTCACGTCAAACTGCCGACTTTAATAAGTGATATTACAAAGTGTCATTAATTAATACGATTTTTTCCGCACATTTAATTATTTCGTGCTTAAACCAAACAAACTTTGTAACTTTAAGTGTCATTCAAAATTTAAATTTGGTTTCAATTTTTTAATATCACGCAAATTTAGCTCGTTAAACTTCAATTGTAAATAAAATGTACAATTTGCTTTGAATCAGGTCCAAATTGCTAGGACACGCAACATTTTCTCATTTCTCGTTGTGAAGAAAACACTCTTCTCTTAAATATATAGTCTTATTTAACAATTTCCTTCAACAGATATTGAATATACGCAAATGTTTCTTAAACGGTGCCATTCTATTCTTAGCCGAAACCAAGTTTTATCAACCCCATCAGCTATATCCGGCTGAAATCCTCCGCTGTTTCGGCTTCCTTGCCACGTTGCTATCGTCTCAAGGACACCAAATCAATTTAATTAAATTGAAATTAACAGTCCGATGGTTTATCAAATTTTAGTTTAACAAAATTCATTTTCTTTATAACATTTTACTAACAGTGTTACTCTTCGATTTATTCTTTTTTAGAATTTGCGTCTCTAATTATTGTAATGAATTTGGAGTCATTTATGGCTATCTATTAAAGCACTCATGCTTTAATAGATCTCTAAGAAAATTTTTATCAATATTTTAGTGTATTATTGTCATTTACACCAAAAAAACTTCCAATATTAATGTTCAAAATCTACTTTTTAACATCTGTTGCAGATGTAGTTGCATCCGTTACCTTGAATTACCAATTAATACAAAATTCCCTAGAATTTGAAAAATTTAATTTTTTTATTTAAAAATTCAAACAAGGGTGAAAATTCTAAAATAGTATATTATGATCCAAGTCTTATAAGAAGCATTTTATCGCACGCACGGGTTTAGAGCACGACGAGCGTAGCGAGGAGTGCCCTAAAGGAGTAAGTGCGATAAAATGCCTTATAAACGAGATGTCATACAGTATTTTTTCTACTTTGCCACTTTTTCAATGAAAAAAAATAATTTGAAAGTCTGGGGAATTTAGTTGAAGGATTCCACCCAAGGTCACGTCTGCGGTCTGCCGCGACACCACAGTATCCGTCAACATTAAAAAATTAAATTTCACTGGTTTTAGTATTATTATTATATCACGCCTTTTCCTATTACGATACGCAAAACAGTATCGTAATAGCATCAGTACGAACGCAAAGTAGAAAAAATAACATAAAAAACTCGTTTTATAATAAATATAGTTCACCTGAAGGTGCTACAAACATCTACATAGGTATATTTGCAATTTCGTTGGCAATTCCAGTTATCGGTTGTATAATAAACAAAATCTAAATGTGTTTCATGGACTGAAAATGTATTTTTATAATTTTTCAGTAATAATTTTTTAACACACGCACCTCGTTAATGTAGATAAGTGAGGAATGTTTATTATGCAAAAATGCTTATTGTCGTTCATATTATTTATACTTGTTTCATTTAATATTTATGCTAATATGTATTTAGTAATTTAGAGCCCAGATGACATTTAGGATAACAACACAATTTTTGTTAAATAAAGAATGAAAGTAACTCTTTCTTCAACTGATTAATATAACTTATTTAATGACATAAAATCTTTCACGTAAACTTTTTGACAATGACACGATGGTATGCAAAGAAGCAAAAATGTTCCAAAGATGTATCACTAATTATATTCTCTGACAAATGATCAAGAAATTTTCACAATTATCATCATAGTCTAACAACTAACCACAAGGCGCTAATTCAGTATAGAGGATGTATTAAAAATGACGCATAATATTTATACCGCATGGTTCTATGATAAAATAGAAGCAAAAAACTCTACTATCAATTTATCTATTTTTTAATTTTGAATTTAAAAAATAAATTTTAAATTAAAAAAAATTAAATATGTTTTCGTTCCATACTTTTACATGCTGACACCAACAAAATTTTGTTCACTACCTATAATAAATCTTTAACAAATCCACTTGAATCCTGGTTCGTTATCGTTGATGATTTTTTCCTATCCTACGAAAAAGCAACAATTTTCTGCCAGCCATGTGATTTATAAAAATTTCAATACTTCGCTCATATCTTTCTGGATTTCGTGCAATGCCATACTTTTTAAAAATATTAATATCTCCGAAAATCAAATTTCGTGTGTAAGTCATAAACAAGTATTAGGAAATCGTTGTCGAAAGACATTTAAATAAGTAATAGTGTAATAAACCCACCCACTCAAACATCTCATTTCGAAAACATACTTCAATAATGAAGTTTCTTTTTCCTTAATGAGACCATTTCGTCTCTTTCAAATTTTGTCGGTGTACACATTAAATCTGACAGATATAATTAAATGTCAAATAAAAGCTGACTCAAGCGACGAATCTTAATTTATTTTGTGTAGCTTCCCTTATGGACAAAATTGTTATCGCGCGTTATTTCGCGTGTTCGTTTAAATTTATCCTCCAAGTAGGCGTTGAAGAGTCTATTGTGAACGCACCACGGATTACAGATCACGGATCACTCAGACAGACGAGTGCGGTGTGTTCACATTCGACTCTTCAACGCCAAAAAATTCTCGAACAGGTCACATCACCGCCATGTTTTGGATTTTCAAGAAAAGGAATATTTTTTGTATCAATTTATTTTAATTTAGGACGTTCTGATAGTATTGATTTTTAATCATTTTTATTTCAACAAGGCAAACAATTCTTCCTCATGTCAATAATCAGATGGAGTTAAAAGTCCAAACAGACTTTCCGCAAGTCGATTCACAACAGCAAATTGATAATAAAATATATGCATGCATATCTCACCCAATGAAGTTGAACCAACAACAGTACCGGCGCCAGATAAAAGAATATCAATGTCTGGAGAGATATCACGTTTGTAATATCCTTGCAATCTTTACAGAATGCTTGCTTTAAACGACCCATAAAACTTTTACCCTACCATTAAAAAAATGGGATCCTCAGGAAAAAATCACTTAAATTTCCTTTAAAGCTACATAAAACAATAGACCACCGAGATATCTGAAACGTTTCCCTAGATAATTATAAATTTAATGACAACATTTATTTAGCGAACGCTTCCAATAAAAAAATCTTGAAGTATATTTTTAAGGCTTATAAAAATGATCACATCAAAGTTCAACTATTTCAGTGTGTGTTAAGTACAAAAGTGTGAGCTCAGTTCGCCACCCCAACACACCCTTTCGTGACTAGCAATCGTCTATTTTTTCCCCAGTGCCAAAGCTTATCAGTTGATAACGTGCTGGCTGGTCTTTGACTGACACAAAAGCAGTGCATTTCTAATTAGTAAAAGCGGCAAATTCTGTTACATTGGGTTTCATGCATCTAGTATAAAAGTCTGGACGTTATTTATTTAGGTATTTGGAAATTTATACGACCGTTATGAACGCAAAATGGAAATAAAAGTCATATGGCAAGATTAACGTCAAGTTCTGGCCAGAATCGACAAATTATACAATTGTTTTCAAGCTTTGAAACTTTAAATTCAACACTTCAGTAGATTTTACTGTAGATATTTGTTGTTAAATTTTAGACGCAAAACAAATATTTATAAAAAACTTGGATGTTTATTTTAATTTTTTTCTACTTGAAATTATGTATCAGGTGTTCGTTTAAATTTCTCCGCAACGTAGGCGTTACCAGGGATTACAGATCACGGATCAGCAGTTTAAATCTAACCTCACTTTTGCGTTGTTTGTGTTTTTACTCTCTAACTGACAAGTGCGGTGCGTTCACAATCGACTCTTCAACGCCAACTTTGCGGAGAAACAAGTTTTCAAGCTGTTTAGAGTTAGTTTGTGTGAATTTGGCAAACAGAAAACATTTTTAGTTTTTAATTAAATTTGTTTTCTAGTTAATAGGAGGAAACGCAGCTCTCCAAAATTATTCTCCACACTCACCCTAAAACCCACTCCTCGCAAAATTAATTCGCATTGTTGTGTACAAAGTTGACGGATTTCTTGGGTTCGCTTAATATTTGCATACTGTTCGGATTTTAGCGGAAGTGGAACTTGTGCACTGCCATAAATTTATGCATTTAGTTTGGAGACAAGAAACATATAGCGAACATAAGCTTAAACTTGGCTTCAGCAGGTGCCCCAGACATATTTGTTGAATGTGTTTGTTTACAATTTACATTTCTTGCAGCAAAGCTCTTAATAAAACGAAGCAATTGCGTACTTACGTCATTAACTGCGCCACCCTTCGTCGCAGTTAACTGCAAAATAATACAAAATCTCGCGCAATTTTACTGTTATTAGCCTCATTAATGAGTTATTGTTGCCGATAAAAACAGTAGTCGGTTTGAAATGTCTGCTTAATATAGGAAATGCTTGCTTCGTAACAGCCTTTGTACAAAGTTGGAAAGGAACAGCTTGGACATGACGTTGTAAAATGGGAAAATTTCCTTCAATTAAACGGAAGTGCAGGAGCTTCGGGAAGCTTGAAGACTGTGTGGTGGCGGTAGACAGGGTCAATGCACCTCACCTACATCAGCCAGAGCTCTGCCATCCTTTGGTGTTTACCGCTCCATTATCATCATGTCTTTGAAGCTTTTTGTTGCAAACCGGCGGCGACTTACATTCGATCATCGTTGATATTTACAAAGTAAAGATAAACGTTTATCTACCACCCTAAATGACATTGAAGTTTAACTAAATTACTTTTCCCTTTGGAGGCGGAGCTTGAAAGCTCTCAAAGCTTTGGTTACATAGTTTTCAGTTTTATTTCTGGTTGTCTACGCAAATCTTGTTTTGCATTAATGCCGAATTGATAAATAAAACATATATTCTTGTCCCGATACAGTTTTATATTTTCACCCTCCTCAAATCTCGCTGCTCCCTTTTGTTGTGCGTATTTTATTAAAAATAATAAATCTCAATGAACAAGAAGATAAAGTATATTTGTGTTGACGAAAAAACAGATACACTGTTTATATTTGTCTTTCCAGGGCCATATAACGCTTCATCTCGCCCTAAAAAACTTTCACAGAATAATATTTCAGTTCTCCTTTTGACGAGATTCGAGATATTCCAATAATACTGTCAACAACACTGTTTTATGGCGGATCGATGCTTACAATTAGACAAAAATAATCCCCTCGATGGAGATTGCATTCGAATAGAGAAATTACGTCTGAGAGTAAATCTCATGCACATTACTACCCTAAACCCTGTAATGCCGCCACACTTCTTATCAACATCCAGACAGTTGGAGTGGGCGCTCCCTATGCATAATCCTGCTGCCATATATTTAGATATCCTGCAGCAGGATTACTTTGCCAATACAATCTCAGGACAATCCGTGTAGGAATGTCACTCTCAATGTACGATATTGTAGTCTGCATTATCTAGATCACGAGATATATTTAAGCCAGGCTTACTCAACCTAGTTTTGCTGCAACATGGAAGATTTGGACCGGCCAGTTCGTTACAGTCTTCTTATGACGTTTAATTAAACTTGTTCCACAGCAAAAATCTACAAAATGTTGCTTCCTCATCTACACCATCTAATAATTTTCACCAAGATATTAATAAGCAGAGTATTCATTAATGTTCTGATTTAGATGAGATTAAAACCATTTAGATACTAGAGATATTTTCAATTAGGAATTTCACGGCCAAGACAAGATAACTAAATTAACACTTAAGATAAACATTGTTTTACGTCTCCTGTTGATGAGGTAAAATTACTACTCTGGAATTTCTTCTCGGTTGTTTCTTCAATAAAGTTTTCTGTTATTTCTTCTTGTTGGCTCACGAATGAGGAAATTTTGTTTTAGTTAAGTTTAATTAAAATTTTAATTAATGCATCACTTTGTATAAAATACAAACAAAAAATTAATTTAGTACAAATCCGAAATTAAATACTTCTTTGAAAGAAGTTAATAATGTGTTTTTATCCTTTTGAATTGGAAAGTTGTGTATTTATATAAATTACTTATATTTCCTTCATTTTAAAAAATAAATTTTGCTCTCTTTATGATACCAAATCAGCTGCAGAAAAGAAAAAATTCCCCAATGTTGTGGGTGTCAGTAACACAAAGTGACTAAAAATATCAAGCGCACAGTAAAAGCCGTGATTGTATCTTAGGTCGCTTAGCTGCGTAGGAGAACACAATTTCTCCATGTTTTTATCGTATAAAAGCAAAAATATTAAGCTGAATAAAAATATCCACGAAGGAAAAATGAAATTTGTTGCTTACGAAGAACACAAAACTTCCAGAAAACACGTGTAATCTTGAAATATCACAAATGGATCACTTCTCAGGTTGTCCGCGAGACATAAATCACGACCTAGGACCTAGGGCAAGTGGTCCTTCGAGGCGACTCAATAGATGAATATAAGATGGCGCAAGGACGGGACGAAACAGAGATAATCTCAAAACGTATTATGTTCTCAACAGGGATCTAAAATATGACTCGGTTAGTATTCTCTTTGTTCGGTGTGTTGTGGCGTTGGTCATTTTCCGTCTACTTTTGAAGATTTATTAATTGAATATTTTCCTTGCACAGACGATTAGGTCGGAAGGTTCGCGTGTTCCAGTCGAATTAAGAAATATTTTCTTGTAGAAAAAATTAGTGGGGCTGCACGTGTAACTTCATCCTAAAATCTTGAACATACCGTATTAATAGCGCCCATTAGCAGGGCTTCAACATGACGTGAAAAAATTCCCGCTTGGATTTAATTATGCAAGAAACTATATAGTTCTGCATGAGGGTAGATTGAAATTTCCGATAGCTTTGAATTATTGTGTACCATATAAGTATAGAAAAACTTAAAACCACGTGTATTTTTATAGGTTTATTAATAAACATACGTGTATACACATTTTCAGTGACATTTTATGTTTCAAGGAATATTTTTTTACCTCTTAGCACATTTTTGCTCTTTGTTTCAAGATTTACAAAGTCATGTGAATTTGATCCTCAATATTTCAATAATAATTGAGTGCAACCCACTCAATTTACATTTTTAGTTGAAACTAGAGAAGGAACCACTGACAGAAAATATGTTAAATAATGAGCCCGCCGGAATTGAAAATGCAACCCACAATACATTTCGAAGGTAAAGCTGGATCTTACTGCGCCAATCCACCTTTAAGTTCCAAGTGTATTGTGGGTTGCATTTTTAATTCCGTCTGGCTCATTATTACTCGTGAATCAAACCTTGACACTACTGCAATTCATAAAGTGTACCTATTAAATTGTATTTAAAAATTTAAATTCTGTTACATAAGATTTTTCTTTAATTACAGTTGAATTGTAAACCATTGTATATCGAGGATTGCATCTCATAAAGATTAGCGCATTAGAAATGTTTTTGTCAATAAGTTAGATGTCGAAAAAGCCAGATGTACTCTTATTATACAACTTCCTATAAATTTTCTGGTGCATTTCACGTACGTCGACAAATTGCGATGAACACAAGCTGTTATGGTCACAAAGAATTATTGCATCAGAAAAAGTTGACTGTTTATTCCGTTGTTCCCAATTTATAAGAATGATGAGACTGAACATTTTAAGGATTGTAAAGCGTAAATTCTCATATAAACATACAAAATAAACTCCATGAAGATAATTTATGTTTCTGGAACACGTCTTTTGACGCACTCGAGTGCATTTTCCTCAAAATTTTAAATTTTGCTTGATAATCTAGATTCATTTGATGTTCCTCAATTTATAAGTGGATTGTTAGACTGTTGTTTTGATTGTAATATTAAAATAGTATATTATTATACGAGTTTAATAAGACGCTTTATTATCACATGAGTGTGTTTAAAGCACGACGAGCGTAGCGAGAAGTGCTTTAATGGAACGAATGTGATAATACGTCTTACTATTTTATCTACTTTGCTTTAGTAATCCCTGAAATTTCGGATGCTCAAGCTTTCATATTAGATTAGGGACTTTCGTATGGGTTGGTAATAGACATTTTTCACAAAAATGCAAGGTTATATTTACTAAATTTACACATATATGTATAATTTACCTCGTAGCTTCATTCGTTACCTTGACGCCTGACGTCAAACGGCTGATGTTATCAATATAACAAAAGCTAAAAGTTACCAAAAACGGTTGAATAATATGCTTCATTATTAAACTGTTTTCGGTATAATAATAATGAGCGTGTTTGTAATTCAAAGTAGGTAAAAATATTTTTTCACTACTAGTCTCAGAAGGCGTCATTATTGACTTTCGAACCGACCCCAGAAGTAGAATTTCTCTCGCTAGGTTAATAATAATTTTCATTATTAACCAAGGTTAATAATGAACAGCTGTCACTTAGCAACGAAAGATTTTCGTTGATTTCATTGGTTAACGTAGACGATTTTCATAGCAACCGTTAAAAATGAGAACTCGGATCGTCGCATCAGACAAAATAATTTGATTATAGTTATTTATGGTATAAGTGGGTTATTTAAGATATTACCCACGAGAGGTATTTGTAACCTACGAGGGCTTGCCCGAGTAGGTTATTACCTCGAGTGGGTAGTACTTAATAACCCACGTATGCCATACAACGTTTTATCCAATATTCCAAAATTTTTAGATAATGACATTATTGATGAAATTCTGCCCCCGATGGGTTATGAACGTTAATAACCCACGGTGCTAATGGCAACGTGGGTTATGTATGTTATAACCCACGGTGCAAATGGCAACGTGGGTTAAAACAACAGACTAGTTATAGCCCAGTTTACTCAATTAAAACTAACTAGTAAAACACGATATTACTATTGAATGTTGGATAAATAATTATTACCAGAAAGGGTTTTAACGTATCTATTAGTGAAAAAAATAGTATATAAACCACGGTGAAGAAGTCCCTTATAGCCTTCGCGCCTTAGAACTCTCGGCACGCCTCGGGCTCTAATCTTGGCGCTCCGGCTATAATCGTGAACTTCTTCACCTTGGTGTATAATATACTACTATCTTCAAGCGGTCGAAAATCGTGCTTTTGTGTATGTCTATAGACTCGACCGAGTCAAATGTAAGGTCATTTGAAGCATTTCTCACGATTTATTTATCAATAATTACACGAAATATTTAATAATTAAATTATCTCTATTAAAAAAAGCCTCTAAAAAAGCGGAATAACGAAATTATAACCCAATATTTAACCGGTGTGGTGTAACACGAATCGAGTCGCCCATGTGCAGGGATGACAGATGTCAAAATCAAAAATAGCAAGATGGCCGTTCGATGTTAAAAAGTAAACTTTAGATTTTAGCAGACGACACCTATATTATTGAACCTTCTAGTACTAATAATATTGCAACAAGACAACTAACGGGCCTTCAAATAAATTTATATTTAGAACAACCTATGGAAATTCAATTGTTTGCAACATTTTTCCAGCGTAGAAAATGACACAAGAAATGCCTGACATTTTAACCAAATAAAATTAGGATAGAAAATATTTTTAATTTTTGTAGTGCATTGTCCCTATTCTCCCTCCACGGAATATGACAATATGAAATTGGGAAAAAGCTTACTATGCTTATTATGCAACTCCGGAGAATAATTGGTTACCTACAAAAATTACTTTACACTGTTAAAAGAATGTCTCTTACGTCTACTCTAAATATATATTTATTTGAAGGCCCGATAGGAATTACTGGTGCAGCTTTGTTTGGACATGTATTGTGGGTTGCGTTTTCAATTCCGTCGGGCTCATTATCATTCGTGAAATACCCTGCATAATAATAATTATTATTATTACGTATTAGACAAAATAGAAGCAAATATTAAAGTACATTGTATAATTCTTTATAAACCGCATAAATAGTAGGAATTATTAATTATTTTATCTCTGTGAACTGTTGTGAATTCTTTGTCGTTTAGGTACCTTTAGTTGCGTCGTTAAGAAAGTTAAAAAAGACACTACTAAAGCAGCTATTAGTACCTATTAACAATAGGTTAAAACAAAGAGTTTTAGATTAATTGACCAATTACTAATTTAAAAATGCATTTAAAATACATATTTAAAACAAACCAAGAACTTAGATTTATTATCTGCCACTTAATTTTACAAATTCGTAACGTTCGTCACATTTAGTAAACTACTATTTCATTCGCGTGTTGGGATAAACGCCCTTCAATCGATCTAATACTTGTTTAACGTCAGAATATCGTTTTGAAGTAGCTTCAACTTATTCCCAATTTTCTTGGGAAGAGATCGTTTATAGGAGAAAAAAATTGATGGAAGCGTCGAAGAATTAGTTTATCTGACATTAGAAAGCATCAACATAAAAATTGAAAGTTGACAAAACATTCAGCGTTCACTAAATTGATATATTTTGTGATGTTTTTAAACATTTAAAAGTTGAATCTAAAAATTATTTTTCGATATTTACACTCTACTTGGTTCTTTTGAAGTGATTTGTCATCGGGTCGACTACGAGTATAATCACCTTAGGTCTGTAAAGCGTCGTCTATTCCATCCGGGACTAAATAAAAAACCAGGACAATTAATCCTCCTGGACGGGAACTGACGAAATTCTAAACTGGCAAGTTGCCCACTAAGACCACCTGTGTTAACTCTCGATATATTAACCGAAAGAACAATAAAATTGAGTTAATTGCCAATATAGCCCTATTAAAATGTGGGGTAAACTCGTAAATAACGATTACATGGCCGCATAGCGCTATAATTTACAATTATCCCCTTAAATGTTACGCCTTGTTAAAATGTTGCACTTCCCATTTAAATTTAAGGCCCGCAGTGAATAAACAGCAGCCCCAGCCAAATGCAGCTTTGATTAAACCGCCTCGGCCTCTTCGGATACCACCAAATAAATTCTCTATATATTTTTTATTTCTTCGGGGCGGCGTTGTTGAGAACAGATAACAATAAGAATAAAATATTGTATGAAAATTTCCGCCTTCTAAATCGAAATCAATAGACGCTATACGGATGAAGCTGCTTAAGTTCGACTCCCCGGTCTTAACGGGTATCTATTGGACTCGAGGGGGAAAAATGCACGACTAATGCCATGATAATGTCTTTAATTTCCTAGAAGATGCACAAAAAGCGAGGATGAGTTTTTACACGACGTTCTGTTGCTTTCACGGAAGGAAATATAATTCGTTATTGTTGGCTAAACACAAATGCACAATCTGCATCGAATCGGGAACGGGGGATAGGGGGGGTGCTAGACGGCCAAGTTAAATTAAGTTTCCAAATTCAGTTAAGTGTAAATTGAAACTTATGGTTCTCCACAATTGGTTGGAGCAGTCCTACTTAACGCAACATGTTTCGATTTAGCTCGCTTTGAAATACTGCAGACGCTTCTGTTGTGATTCTTGTTGGAATTTTCTTTCGACTTGCTTTAGCAAGCTTTTCGGTGAATATGAAATTAACTTACTCGAGATATTAACTAGAATTTAAAAATGTTCTTTCTTCAGTCAAGAGTGTTACCTCATCTTTTGTTTTATCGAACGTCTGTCTTATATTAATCGTACACGTATGTATATTTGGTAGACACAGTCGTTTTATTGGTTGCCTACCTTTCGATAAATTTATTCTTAATTAATTAACTATTAATAATTAATGCTGTAAAAAATAATTTCTAAAAGTGGATTATTCAACTTTCATTAAAAAAATTCAAGTCCTATAATATGTATTAGTTTTCTCAGAATTATTGTCGTTGGTAATTGATGTTTGCTTTCTAAAACTACTAACTTAAATCAATGGGAATATTTTTTATCAAAATAGCTAAAAAATAAGACAAGAACACGATTGAAAAAGCAACCGCTATCATCTAGATACAACGTTACGTTAATGCTGGCCATACGTCATTTCCTAGCAACTCCTTTCTAATAATGCCGGTCCCAGTGATAATTCACGTTACGACAATCGTAAAAACGATGAATGACGGCATTAAGGCCGGAAAGGAATTAATTAAACACGTAGAAACATAATGTAAGAAGCGCCACTTTAATAAAGGTGGGCTTTCGACGGTGCTATAGTGCGGTGAGAAAAATGATCACGCAAATTTCTGGAAATAAATAGTGCAAACGAGACACCGACTCACTTAAGCGTAATAAACGAGGGACGTGCAGACGCAATTTGACTTGAGCTTGTTAGGATAGAAAACAATAGAGGACAAACAATGTAACAGAAGTGATGGTAGCGCACTCAGATGTGTTTTCCAGAGATTCACGCTAATGTACTCTGTAAAGGATTACATCTAGGTAATGGAAAGTCAAGGTTCTCCTTTATGCACTGCAGGGATTGGGGTTTTAATAATCATACTTTTGGCTTTGACAATTAGAGACAATACTGGTGAAGTTTCAAAAGATTTAATCTGCGGACGACGTAAGCTACTTTAGGTGAAATTATTTAGTATTGCCTATAATATTTCCAAAAAGTGAGGCTACATTTAAACAGCTGATCCGTGATCGGTAATTCGTGGTGCGTTCACAATCGACTTTTCAACGCCTACCCTGAGGATAAATTAAATGAACACCCGATACTACCTTGGTACACCGAGTACATAAGTAGATCATATTTTTATTACTTAAGTCATAACTGTAAATCCTCAAGAATGCACGTTGTACGAACTGCAACGTTTACTACCACAAATTAAACAGAAAAAAAAACATAAAATGTGAATATTTAAATTAATTTATCTTCGTTTACGAAAATGCGACAATTAACTGACAGAAAAATTAAAATGTTAAACGCTAAAAATAAAATACATTATTTGCCATGCTTAAAACAGAAAAACAATGTTTCGTTGGCGGAACAGTGACAAGGGATGTAAACAGTGCAACGGACGCAGAAATTACGACATATGTACAAATGAGAACATAAAACGGAACTATTAAGTACTATGAGTCTATGACCAAGTAGACGGTACGAAATTAAGGAAATAATAGCATGCACATCCCAGACGTGGTTCTCATTTTAATTAATACAAACTTGCAAACACTAAGGATTTTATTCGACTATCGTCGGTACGTTATAATCTCACAAATCTATTCCCACGATTACCATTTGCAATAAAATTAAATCAGCTTTAACAAATTGTTAGATCAGATTATGGGAGTAATTCGTGCAACCACGGTTTCCGCTATTCGAATTTCAAGAAAGTTTATAATAGAGCAAAATGAGAGTTTTGTACTTCTTCGTTCACGTAATGAATATCATATTAAATAAGTTTTATTAACTACTAATAACTTGTACATTTCTAATTTTTCTCATTACTACAAGAAAATTATACTTACAAAGAGCTCGCTACAGTGTACAAGTTTTTTTATTGTGTCGATATTGACTGCAGGATAGTTTCAAACTTTCCAATAAAGACACTGAACTGTAACACTTCTGGCGAGTGTCGCTGTTCATCCATTTTCTGAGCTGCTTTTATGGTAACTGAGGGAAAGTAAACAGAGCCGTCTTCAGCTATTAATGGCCCATAAGGTTCTTAATAAAAAGTATTATGAATTATGAATTACTTCTGGAAGATATTATAAAAATAATATGAATTTGTAGCACTCGGAAGGAAATTCAGAAAGTTTTCTCTAGTTCCTTTCGTTACACATTTAAAATTTCATTAGTCTGTAAACTGTAGACTTACAGACAAGCTTTCTTCAAATGTCAGTAAAATATGACATACTGCTGGATTGATAATGCTAAAGTGTCACCATGGCATCTGATGAGCTAACGAGCGGCAGATAAAGTTATTGTCTCCGCTGACGAGCGGTAGATAAAGTTATTGTCTCCGCTGACGAGCGGCAGATAAAGTAAACCAGGTAACGAATTCGTTTCTGAATCTGACATATTGAAAGCTTATCAAATTCCAAATAAACACATGTCACGCTTGTTTTTGAAAGTTCAAAAGGATATTTATTTGCGAAGATTTCTCAAATTTGAAATAAAGCAATTGTTGTTAATTTGTGTAGTCTCTCTGCTTTTATTGGCAATATAAACAAATGATTTTAGGTAAATGACGGACTGTTTTAAAATAAATTTCAATAAACACACCAGACTAAAATCATATAGGTTTACTACCGTAATGTGAAGTCATAAATTCGTGTTTCCAAGTGCCTCCATAAACGGGCATCCTCGCTGCATTATGTTCACTACATAAATAACAACTGCATTAGTTTCGTGCGGTTGTTGTATTAATTTATATGTTTATGAGGGTTCAGACAATGTATCATCCGAATCTAATGGCAAGGATCTAAATAAAAAAAATTGTTATATTTATAAGCTAAGTGCTTATCCCTGTTATGGATCGGCGTTCGTATTGGAAAAGCAGTTATCCAGACATAAGGCCATTAGTTAGAGCGTAGAGCCACGAAGTAACTTACTAAGGATAAATATAAACGACTCGATTTTCTTTCTATCGAGAGTTGAGTAGGCAGTGCTGGACTCGATCGAATCGGCCCTTGGGGATGAAATATACATATTTCTAGACATTTTTTTTTAACAAACTGCTCCCCATACTTCACTACATTTACTCTAAATTAACGCACAATGTCTGTCGTAAAAGCCCCCTTAACCTAAAATCACTTACCTATTTGCAGTGAATGTGAAAATCAATGCTTATTAAAAAAAATATTTTGTCGGTAATTGTTCACTTTAACTACTTCTGGAATTTTCGCGTTTTTTCTGGCTAGACAGGCTCAGGGCGTTCTCCTAGAACGTTTCCCACCATTCAAACCTTGTGCAAATGAATTTTCCTTACCCTTTAGTTATACTGAGATATTGGCGCGACCTTGACACGACCTTGAAACACAACAAGAGAGAAAAAAAAAAGGCATTTGCACAAGGTTTGAATGGTGGGAAACGATCTAGGAGGACGCCCTGAGGCTATCTAGCCAGAAAAAACGCGAAAATTCCAGAAGTAGTTAAAGTGAACAATTACCATTTTGTCTTTTAATAGGCAGACCCGATCATATTTCTAAAGGTGATGTAAGTAAAATGTTTCACACCTATAGGAAGTTACATGATATACAGGGTGTATTAAAAATAACACATAATATTTACATCACATGATTCTATGGTGAAATAGAAGTAAAAAACTCAAGTATCAATTTACTGTTAACCCCCCGCTCATAGAGTTATTAACAGTCAAAGTTGGAAATTTGCTTCGATTGTAATATAATATTGGTTTATTTGTAATTTCATTTTTAAAAATGCTGTTCACAAATTTTCAATCTATTGCAACATCCCAACTAAGCTAGAGCGATTTTTCGAACTTGAGTCAAGTCAGAAAGTAACAAAGTTTCCATTTTCAGCGTGTTCGCGTAAAGTGGAAGTGAATCAGTGTCAAATGCGTCAGATAAGGACATTAGAATGAGAAAGTTGAGATTTGTTATTAAATTCCTTCCTACGTTTTAGTAAGCAGAACTTTAAAGGTGATGGAGTTGGCATTGTTGGCACACGACAGATTGTATGGAAGTGCAGTTATTAAATGGGAGGGAATTGTTCGGATGGCAAGACAAACGGAAAATTGCTGAAGTTGGTCAAAAATCCATCCGTGCAAAGAAAAGTACGAGTAAATTAAACCGAAAGGAAGTTCTTCGAACAACTGCTCCAACTCTTTCGTGTACTTAAACCATAAATAAAATTAAAGATTTCTGCCGGTGATGTACCCTTAAATTATATTTATATTTTAATCCGAGCGAGAAAACTTGGATAATTTAATAACGCCCGGAACTAAGCTCGATTCCGGATAATGAAGGTGGGTGCCCTGAGAAGATTACTCCTGAATCGCCACCCGACACAGCAAAAATTAAAGCTAATTAATTCAACTAGGAATACAACGTGTCTGGTGCGCCCTTGAGTAAAATCGCAACTCAAACAATGTTGATTAAAACCGTTTTGGAATTTTTGAAGATCCTTTCTAATTCGCTCGGAGCCGTGTACTGTGCGCTTTTTAAGCTGTAAACAAAATTACATAAAGCAAATAAACCTCAAAGATAACGCTCCGAAATTGTAAACGTAATAATGCCTAAGTTGATGGAAGATTTATTCACTCATCAGCTCAAATTTACATAATTCCTCAATTACGAAAAAGCCTCGATTTTCACGGCAGGCCAGATTTAATCCTTCGCTAAATTAAACTACCTGTGAGCCGTTAATGTCGATTTATAGGATCTGCTCTGAATGCATAGGCCACCAAATTTATACGTCGAGATACAGTGATCATAAATGTAATTGAAAAGTGAGATCGCATTTCATGAATCAGGGACTTTTTCCTTTCTGGTACAGTTAAATTTCAATCAGGTTGAACATCGTATGCTGAATAACAGAAACAAAACGATTACACAAATGATCAAGTTATTTGTTGCCTATAGAAAGCATAATTAATATTTTATATTTTAAATAAAGTTCTTGCAGTTTAGTGTTAATTTAATGAGTGGTCAAAATCAGTTTTAACTACTAACTTTAACATTTTAGGCAACTAATTATTTCATTTGAAATATATATTTACGAACCGAGTGAGAGAAAACATTTTTCCCGCATGAGTGCATTATTTGAGGTACGAGCGACGAAGGAGCGAGTGCTTCATTTGCGCGAATATGCTGAATACGTCTTCGTATATCGAAGTTTGTACAATATTTTTTGAAACAAACATTATGTCTGATTTGCACAAAGTGTCAATCGAGCCAATAGCGATTTATTTTCACTCCTTCGAAATTTTCAACATCCAAAGTGGAGAAATGGCGTTTTGCAAATCAGGTTTTATTATTATCAAGTCAAATTATTTTCAGAATGCTCAAAAAGGCGAATGCTTTTTGGATGATTTTGAAGCACTAGTGCGGGAAATCTACGTTCGCGGTTTACTGTTGCGGTCGCGAAATGTCATTTTGAAGGTAGTGTAATTATTGATTTTTTCTTTGTTATGCAGATTATTCCCTCTTGTATTGTTTACGTAAAGACAAAGTAACATCAACTTTCGAAGTGTGTTGCCTAATCACTGGTGTTAACTTAGAAGGTGTCGTGTGGTTATTTTAAACACCATGTAAGTTATCATCGGCATAAACTTGTTGTAATAGCAGCAATATGTCAGGAAACAACCAACTAATCACTGAGGAACCTGCTTCGCTTCCTTCAAGGATCACTCTATTAGGCCACGCTCAGGCGGAAGCTTTTCGTAATTACTATCGGCTATATTCTCAACTTGAAAATGGAAAATATACTCAATTTTTTTATTTTTGCACAACTAGTGAATAAGCATGATGTGTTTCGGCATTTATTTCAATTTTGTTAGGTCTCGTTCGTCTCGTATTTCTGTAACTGTGACATCAATGAACTGCGCCATCAGATACCAATGATTTTATTTTATTAGTGCAACATGGTTCAAGCTTTCAACACTTTAAATATTTGTATGTTTTAGAATCAAAATCAAGTTCCGAGTCGGGCTAGTAAAAAATACAGTTAGTAACGATTACGAATAAATACAGCATGTCCCAGAATTTCCTCCCCAGAGAAAAAAAGGAGTATTTCGGTAAATGTGATAATCTGAATTTTAAAGAGAAAAAGTCCTATCTCACGCGATAATCGAGAAAATATATCGTAAACTTCACTAATCACAGTTGAGCACCATCAAGATAGGATGACCGCAATTTTGCGTTGCTAGGATTTCGAATAATTATTTTTGTTGTCTAGCAATCTGTCCGATTGTTTAGTAATACTTGAGGACGAGCTTCTGGGATTGGTGAAATTGAAAACTTTATAACTCGGTTATGTGAGCTGCAGGAATAGTAGATTATGTCATTAAGAGTAGAAGTGAGTCTTTTGTGCTAAGCCCAGAGATTGAAGACCGAGACGAAGTCGAGGTCGACAACTGGGCGATCTCTGTCCTTCAGTATACCGGGTGTAGAATTGGTTTACGAGACATAGGATTTTACATGTAAAAATAAAGAGTTGCAATTATTGGCTCCCCTAACAATTTTATGGCAAAATAGTTAAAATGAAAGTTAAAGAGAATTAAAATTACTGTCTAATTTCAATCTTAGTTTTATTCTAATATCTTGTGGTACTGAAAGAAAGGCAAGAAAAGAGTTAACACAAAAATACGAAAAAGTACTACTAGGCAAGAAATTTTATTTCTTTCTTTAAATGGTATTATGGAAGATCTTCATTAAGAAACTTCCAAGCAACATTTGCTTCAGGTTTCCCAGACCGACCAATTTCAGCCATAGAAACAATTCGAAGAATTGGAGAGAAGTTTGAACAGTTAATGGAAGATACCTTTTCATTCGTCCTGTAGTCCTGTACGAGTTCATTTGAAGGTCAGATCAAAAGAAAATTAAATAATAGTGAAACCACCCGACAAATAATTTTAGAAGTCAAATTTCATTGCTAGTACTGCTTTTTAGTATTTTTGTCTTAACTGCTTTCTTGATTTTCTTTCAGTACCATAATAGGTTAGAAAAAAACAAAGAGTGGAATTAGACAGTACTTTTAATTCTCTCTAACTTTCATTTTAACCATTTTGCCATAAAATTATTAGGGGAGCCAATAATTGGATCTCCTTATTTTTACATGTAAACTCCTATGTCTCGCAAACCAATTCTACACCCGGTATGTTTAGAAATATGAATGGACAAACATTTCCAAAAATAGAAAATTTTATGCATTTATACATACATATGATCGTAGTTAAAATTTCTTTATGGATTATGTTCTCTGGGGAATCTTTTTGAAAAAATTCATAGTAAGTCAATGAATTATACAGGGTTATTATAAATGATTGTAGTCGAAGTAGGCGTGAAAACTGAATGTAAAATTTATGGTTGCCGCTCCACATAAAAGAACATCAAAATGATGTGAATAAGTGAGTACACACGGGAGTTAAATTGGGTGCAAAACAACTCAAAATAAATAAAAATCTCATCAGGGCACTTTTCACCTAAAAAATCACAGTGACAGCGACAAAACTGACAGTTCACATGAAAGCGGCAAAAATGTAATAACATGGGCATGGCCTACTTCGACTACAATCATTTAGAATAACCCTGTATATCCTCTATCGTGATTAGCGAGAAACTCCATCCTTTGCTTCGTTATTGCTGTTGAATTACTTAAAACATAATATAAAATAATAAACTGGTAGTAGTTTCTAGAATCAATGCAGCATGTTTTACCTGGGCGTCAGATAAGAGCACTTACGCTACGGAGTTGATTTTCGTTGTAGTTCATTGCTCGACAAATTAGTAAATTTGTGTATTGTTTGGTACATACGAACATCTTGACTTTGATTTCCTCCATAAAATCTGCAAATACGAGTTGCTGAAGCTCTGCTGAACTGTGAGACTCAGTATTTCAAACGAATTTCATTAGTTTAAACACCATCTTACATTTACTAACCGATTTTCTCAACAGAGTGAGAGAATGATTCTCGGAATGTGTCTTTGGCATTGTACATCGACAGCCACGTTCTTTGTGGTTTGACGATATGTACAACATAGAAAGAGAACATCAGTAAAAACAACTTTACGATGACGCTACCTGACGATAATTTGACGTATTGTACTTATTAAATATTTCTTACTCCTCAGATAAGCTTGCACTAGTTTCTCTAGTACTACAAAAAAGTGGACTTTAAGAAATTTGTCGAGTAATAGTGGATCTCAGATTTTGTCTAAAGTAATTTGCTCCACGAACTATAGATTAGATAGTGGAATAATCGAAAAGTGAGATATTAATCAAGGGTGAGCTTCTATTTGTGTTAGTACTACTTTTGTTGCCTGAGTACCTTCTTCTTTAAAATCTTTTCAAAAAACACTGGGGTTTAAGTAGAATGTGTTATAGTTGGTGCGGCGTACCAGTGGAGTAGTCACGAGGTGTTCATGGAACTATCACATGTAGCGTAGCGACGTTATGAAAAGCCTGATTTACATTGCCTCGCCAAATTTGAGTTTTGTAAATCTTACGACTTTAAGAATGGATGGAAATTTCGGCTGGGTGGATTGCGCTGCACCATACTTCTTAACACGCGCCCTTTAACTAATAGGAAACTATCCCAATTCCAATCGCGTGAAGATTACGCCAGTTTATTACTCTGTTTAGTCGCCGCGCCGACTAGAGTATAGTATAGTGATAGTGCTAAGTGTAGCAGATAGATTAACAAACATTATTTAAACAATTTTACAACAATTCTAGTTTGGCAATTAATTCTTAAGAGTCAAAGTCTTATCATTTGTGAAGTTTGTTTAGACTGTTTAGATGAATTATGATGCTGTTCCGTAATATAAATTTGCATTCAATTTGCATATATGAAATTGTAGATTTACGAGTAAGCGTGTGAAAGATATATTTGTGCATATCCGCTTTGTGGCACTGTAGGTACAATTAATAAAACAGTATCAGTTAGAACCTATGTATATTTAAATTTTTCGTCTTTATGCGTTTAGCCTGGTTTAAACATTGTCCTTGAAAATGATTTTAACTCGTTTATGTATAGGATAAATATTTTTTCTAAGTTTGTTTATTAAGTCTATGCAAAACACCTGTGTGATTTGACATTATACCAAGTTGAAATTTGAAATTCATGACCCATTCCGTAATTTCTAATTTACATTACTATGTTGCTCTACAAAATGTAATGCATTTTATTTTTTGATAAACGTCTATTTAATGCATTATTAAAATATATTGCAAATTTTAACAAGCAATAATTTCTTCTGATAAGAAATATCTACAAGTGCTTCATTATTCTATTAAATATTGTACAGGGTATTTCACGGATGATGATAAACCGGGAAGTGCTTTTTTTTAATTAGATCCAAATATAATATATTTTTTTGTTCGACACTGTCAGAATTTGAGAATTTTCTCCTATGTGATCGGATTTTGATAAATGTCACAACTTGTCAAAACGAAACGTCAAGCTAATTTTAAAGGTTTTAAGCGATTTGAAGCCTTTAAGGGGCTCGTCGAACAAAAAAACGTTGTATTCAACTCGTTCGTGTGTAAATTGGGCCTTTTTTGGCACTCGTGGGCCTTTAAAACACTCGTTTCACTCGCGTTTTAAAATGGCTCACGCGTGCCAAAAAAGGTCCAATTTACACACAAACTCGTCAAATAAACTACTATTTTTGTTCGACACTGTCAGAATTTGAGAATTTTCTCCTGTGTTAACGGATTTTGATAAATGTCACAAGTTGTCGAAACGAAACGTCAAGTTAATTTTAAAGATCTTAAGCGATTTGGAGCCTTTAAGGGGCTCGTCGAACAAAAAAACGTTGTATTCAACTCGTTCTTGTGTAAATTGGACTTTTTTTGGTACTCGTGGGCCTTTAAAACGCTTGTTTCACTCGCATTTTAATCTGGCCCACTCATACCAAGAAAGCCCAATTTACACACGAACTCGTTAAATAAACTACTATTATGTAACAAGTGAGTAAAGTAATACTATTTTTCACGAGCAGAGAAGATTGCAATTCTTATTTCATGTCCAGTTTTACGAATGAAACGTTACGGCACGCTTTTAAATGTAAATGCATCGTGGGCCACTTATGCCAAAAAGGCCCAATTTACACACAAACTCGTTAAATAAACTACTATAATAAACTATTTCGATTAACATATCGATCGTTGCGATGCAATCTGTGACAAAAGTTCAAGAAGCGAGGGCAAATTTTCATCCACCCTGTATATTGTCTGTTACATCTACATAGATATATAGGTATGTAGTAGATATTCCAACATTATGGTTTAGTTCTCAAACGCATACTGCACAGACACATCCAAAGCAGCATGTTTTGCTAATTAAGTTAATAAATTCTTGCTCGTAATATTAGTTGCTGTAGATTTATTTTATTTTAAAACGTAATTCATGCATGAGTTTGAACGAACGCATTTAATTTAATTAAAATCGTTAAAGATAAAATATGTAGAGGAGTTTTTACTAAACCAACGAACATTATACATTAAAGTAATTAGAACATACTAACTTGCCTACAAAGTTCGTACTTAAAAGTCTGAAACTATATTAGTTGCAATTTTAAATTGGCGAATATAGTCCCACATACCTTAGCAAGAATGAATATTACTGCGATTTTCTAAGAAGATTTAATGAAATGAGACTAGATACATTAAGTTCACTATTTTTATGTTAAATTGAAAATCTACGAAATGACACAAAAACCGAACTCGAAAATATATAAATGAATTGCCATGAGCGAGATGTATATTTGTCTCCATTAAAAAAAAATCGCCTCGTGAAACACAATCGCAACGGTTTCTCGTTGATTTCACTCATAAAAATAAAATAAAATATAGGTTTATATCTGTGGAGAATAAATCGACACACATTTTTTATTTGAATAAATTTTTTCGACATTTAGCCACGGACATTCTCCCAATATTACTCTCGTTCTGCGGCTCTTCTTGAATGGCGCGAGGGAAAAGGGCACTTAACTGCCTTCCTATAGCTATAAATTTTCATTTCTGTCGGAATCTTCAATAAACCATTATTTCTGTTCACAAAAATAATCGGAACTCCTTAAGCTCTTAGGTACATAATGTGTCCCTTTTCAGACAGGTTTCGGGATTAAATAATGTAATAAAACTGGTAAAACAATGTAATAAAAAACTGAAGGAGCAAATAAAATCTGTTCTTTTACGCGCGTTCTAAAAACCTGACGACCAGGCTAAATAAATATAAAAAATATATCTTGGAGAGTCTTTAAAGACATTTAATGTCAAATTTACTTTCGAGTATTTGCAAATGGCCAAACTTTTAACTTTTCATTACTTAACAGCGAAAATAAATTGAATCGATACTTAAAAATGTATTACCTATCTTCAAGAAGAATTTAAACCTTTCATTTTCTTTCTAGAAGAGACTGCTAAAAGCGACTGAAGTTCAGAGTAAATCACAATAAATAAAATAATTAATCAAAACACATTTTTGCAAAATATTACAGTTGTTTGGAAATCCTACGTGTGTTTTGTATTTTCAGTAAATTACTGCAAAATTTGTAGACAGCGTAAATTTATCCAAGTAGTTTAAAATTTTAAAAGCGTAAATCATAATTCCATAACTTTCATAAACACTGCCTCAAGCTGGTATGCATTTTAAACTTTTAGGTTTACAGTTGTTGGCTCGTTACTGTGATTAAACGTTTCACAAACCTCAAAGCGAACGCAGAAGCTGTTTTATTATTTCCGCGATAAAGGATTTACTGGAAATGTTCTCCCACTATAGAAAATAGGTTCAACGAAAATTCGAGGAAATGCGATTGCGATCAAAGGATTGTTATTAATGGTAAAAATATTGTAATTCGGTCAGCTAATGCAATTCTTTGATGACAGATAAATTGAAATTACCGCCGAAATACAATAATCAAGTCACGCAGAAGATTAAAATACATTAAATCGCCTGGTGGTGATATGACATATTACTTTTCAAACAACAAATAAACGAGTACATTTTTTATTTTGAAAATATCCAGTTCAAAACTAGAACGCAACAGTTGTTTTATAATACAATGTAGGAAATTGTTTTCATTGAAAATCTATCGCTGCAGCTGTTCTCAGGGTAGAGGTGTTGGATTGTCTAATGGGCTGTGACCTTGGAAATATCTGCGCCAAGGCGGAGCGATAAACCATTGAAAAATCTGTAAATGAAATATTGAAAACTGAAAACGTCGATCTACTCTTATGTCTGCGAGACGAAACAAACGTAACGAATGACGATGTTTTCCGTTTGCACAGATATAACTCATAGCCCATGAGAAAATCCAAGACCTCTAACTTCTTTTTACTTTGTCGATTAGTTCAAGATAATATCAGATAATAATAACAATGTTTCTATTGTAAAACAAAAATAGTATGTACTTCATGTTTGAAATTAAATTACTTCTAGAATTTAAAAAATAATTATAATTTTAGAAAATATATTTAAAAAAGTAAAGAGAGTTTTTTTAGTCATATTCTTGATGCGTCTAAGAGTGAACCCCCATATTAACTTGTGTGTTGTGCCACTAACCAAATCAAGTCTGAAACGAAAACTTTTTATTCGATTATGTAAAGCAACCCCCGTCAGACATTGCTCCTCATTACCCAAATCCAGTTTGGATCGCGGAGGTCACATCTTCGTTACCGCTGATTTATCTGTAACGTCACCGTAGTTTTAATTACGTACTTTTTACAGAGCATTCCGGAAGTGATATGGCGGGGCGTGTGTTCTTAACTGGGAGCGGTTGTCGAGCGTGCAGAAGAGCACTTAGTTCGGTGGTTACTCCAAGCAGAGTAAATCAATCTGACGAGGTGGGACACGCACGAGTTGACGTCGCTCTGCGAGTTTCAATCGTGTGCGTGCCAATATGGCTAACACGACCACATGGTCATTTTACAGACAGCCTCTAATTACCTTGTTTACCGATGCCTAAGACGATACTTCCATGCCTGTAATTCCCGGCCGTACTAGCTTTTTCAGGTTTTTCAGAAAGCGAGCAGGAAGCTAATTAGGTGCAGGCAACGAAAGCTTCGTATATCAAAGCACGACCAGATGCATATCAACGTTTTGATTTAAACTGCGCCATAAAACCACTATTACCTCAGTTTAAACTCATAATTTTTACGCCGAAAAAGATGATTATCTTAGCAACACTTTATGGTAATTGCTGAAATTTTTTTCACAAAAAATCGTAACCTACCCGGCTATTAAATCATACCTACTTTATTTTGTTAGTGAGTAAAGCTATTCAGGATAATCGCCCGGAAATTCTTCCGGGTGTTAAATGAATTAAAAAAAGTACACAAACTGTAACAGCTGGAAAGGCGTGTTTCGCCAAAACTGGTCCACATTAAGACTGGAGTACATTTGGTTATAAAATTCGTTGAGATTTATTGTATGAATACGAAAGCCTCTGGGTTTGCTTTTCTAGGCTTTGAACACGAATTACCCTTGGTCAAGTTATGTAACTAGATGAATTTATACACTAACATCAGATGTCTACGTCTACGAGTACTCGTCTACAACAGACAACTTTCTACTTGTTACACTCCGCTAGAGCTTACAAGAACTAACGATCAAGTTTATTCTCGTCGAACAGCTTTTCACTATATGCAGCTGCGATGTACACATCATGCGATTAACGTAGTTTCCTTGACGAGCTTTACCATAGTTTGTTATCTTTGACTAAGTTTCATTTAACGTAATCACCTATTAAAAAAAACTACCTTAAGTTTTACAAAAGCTCAAGCAAATATCTTGCAATTTGTTGTAGTCGAGAACAATTTTAAGTATTATATTCGTAGGCATTATCATGTGCTCGGGAAATGACCATTTCATTGTTGTTTTGTGAATTAATTAGTTCCAGCATTGTATGTCTATGAATACATGCCGTACAATTCAATTTCATCCGTAGATATTGATAATAAAATAACATCTCACCTAAGTATTTGTTACATGTATCCTGTTTGTATCGAGTTCGTGTTCATTTTGGCTTCAAAATTAATTATTAGATGCTACAAATAAAGATCTAAGTAACGAGAACCAAGCAACATTTAGTCTTGAATTTAATCGTGCATGAAAATAACTATGACAAAACAAATAATAGAATCTTAGTAATATTTGTATACCAATGTTTCAAAAAATGTATGATTAAGAACGGCTGCGAAAAACAGAGGCAACCAAAATATGTGACACAGCTTTACATTATTATTACATATAACCACAGACTAAAATTCTCATAACCTAATTTTAAATTTGTGAATTACAGTACTGTTGAATCGTATTTGCAGAAGGGTGGATCGGTCAAATGATGGTAACGGTGACTCATTCGCATAGGAACCGTTCTAAAACCAAAACCATTTTTGATCTTCGTTTATGACAAATATCGTAATAATGACAGCTGAATGATACAAGTTAAATCCTAGGATTTAAAATCTTTTATTTTTCATAGCCACTCGTTTTTTTAAACATATGGTAGAAACAGTAAGTCTTTTTAAATTAAAAGTAATCTAAAGATGATCTATCTTTTTCAAAAACCCTATAAGTTGTCTTAGAAAGAAAGCATCTCCCGAAAACTAAATAAATATACAAAGCGATCAAAAGGAAAACAAATCAGAGCAGGCGTTGCAAAATATCGGTCACGTCGTAGCGGAATCATATGCAAATAAACGTTCAATGCATGGGCGTAGACAATTTGTGATTGCAAACGCTACGTTATAATAAATCATATCTCATGAATTTTAGATTATAATTGTGCATTTTATTATTATTATCTGATAATGGTGAAAAATTTTAAAATAAATAAGAGCAATCAGTAATTTACCAGCTTTATTGCTAAACGCGAGGCCACTGGTAAGCAGATTTTCAGTGAAATGTCAAACAAACGTCAGTTTTAAAGCAGCGGTATTGATGTTAACCTTGAAAATAGTGTTCGATTTTGACAAAATTTACGGACGTTTTCTGTAATTGTAAGCAACAATTATCCCAGAATACGTAATAAAATCAATTTTACGATTGAAGATGAAGCAATAATTATTAACAATTAATGAATTAATAATAGATTTTTCGAGAGGTAGGCAACCAATAAAACGACTATGTATAGTAAGTACAACGGTGCACTATGGTGTAGAAGAGCTTACCGTAAACGTCAGAAAAATGTTAAAAATATTCTATTGGACTTATTTGCTGATTTGGCGGTCTTTGAAAGTAGCACTTAACAGGTCAATTATTTCGAAATATATGTATTAAATTGTCATGACAGCTACCCCTAATGGTACATATTATCACAAAATACAAGATCACTCACTATCAATATCTAATCCTGCATAATGGAGAATGTAGACGCTTTGGAAATCGAAAAAATTATTTTAATTTTATTTAAATTTTGAATATAAAGTTACAGACTCATTTTTTAAGGAGTTATGTCTGGTATCGAACAAAATCAAATACAGCACTCGAGAGTAAGGCCGCTTTTGTTCACTTGAATTGCATCGTCCACTCCGCTGCGCGTCGTGGCCGAACATGCAATTCGCGTGAACAAAAGCTTTACCTTCCTCTCTCGTAGTGTAAATAACTATTAAATGCACTACGATAACATTGCAGGGTAATGATCTACGAGTATATCTTTGTTTACATTGTATTGCCGTTAATAATAATAATTAAAATAATTATTTTATTTTTTTGAAAAATTTTTTCCATATTTTTTTCATGTATATTTAAACATCCTCGATACGGTAGTAAGTAGTTTATACGCCAATTTTGGGACACCTGTATGTGTACGATTAAGTTGGAGGAGAAACGTTTCGATAAAACAAAAGATGTACATGTTATTTTTGCTAAAAAAAATACAACAACAACAAATTACTTGACCCGTCAGAGATTAATTAATTGCTCCGGTTGTCATCAAAGGAAAGGAAATCTTTTATTGCAGAATTCTTTGAGGAAAACTTCGAGAGCAAGGAAAATGATACACAGATTCTCAAAAACGTTAACCGTCACATTTATTTATGTAAAACAACTAAACAAAACTACATTCTCTCTATGGCTACTCAGTATTAGAATCTAGACTACTAAATTGTCTCCCTGTAACACGCGCAAAACAATTATTTTAACAAAATCAATACGTAATGAAATTAGTTACGTATGTCAAGGGTCAACTTTGTCAAATAAATATTGTAAACATAAAGTCAACGTGATAATTAATCCTTATAAAAGTCGGAGTATTGAGTATTACATATTTGTTTCAGCCACCGGTTAAAAAATGTATCCTAACTGTGATGAAATGAAAACGGATGAACTTTCACCAACTAGCGCCAGCTTCGCACTTCACGAGATCTTAACAAAATTATTAAAAAAGGTACCAAAAAAACTTACATTTTATACTGAAAATTGTATACTTAATAAATTTGTAAAGACATGAGGGGAACATTTGGTGAATCTTCCTATTAGATTGTTAGGAACTGGTTCAGAGATATTAACACCCGATCAGAAACTCATCTGACTTCTAGCATAAATTTATCTAACCCTAATAGGAATTAATAATACAACTCTTAATTCGCTGTGTGAGCAAAGTTCAGTAGTGTAACAGATTAAATGCGAGGGGGAAATTGAGACGCGTTATTTCTTCAGATTCGATTCGATTCAGATCCGATTCACACGAGTGGCGACACTGATGCAGTTGGTAGTGCAAATCTTCTCGTGCATCATCTGTCAATCATTTCTATTTAGGTTAGGTTAAGTCACGAAGTACAGTCGATGGACAAATAAAACTGGGACAAAAATGACAATCATGTAAGTCAAAATTTACAAATTTGCATCGTTTAAATACGGCTTTGTCACAAATAGGTTAACTTTCGTATGACATATTCTATAGATACTGACAAATATATTGACAATTCAATGGTCTGATTTACATAGATTAAATTTTAAGTGTCCCAGTTTTATTTGTCCACCGACCGTACATTGGCGTTGGAAAAAAAATAGATTTTTTTGACGTTTGTTTCAATTTTGAAAATTGCGTGTGTCATGCGAACGATGTTGCCAACTAAAGATTTCAAATGTGTTACCAACATAACAAAATAATTTTCAATCATTGATAGTCACTCGGTATTATTTTTACCCTTTTGCGATGACGTCATTATGTAGTAACTTTACGTATAGTCCAGTTTTTACCCTTTTGAGGTGACGTCATTATCTACTAACTTTACGTATGTTTGAGCTAGGATCAGAAACAAATTTGAATTGATCATAAATAACTATAAATGTGTCAAATTTGTTGACAATTGCTTCGAAAGGTTATGTTTATAATCAATGTAATAAGTGAAAGAAATTAAAAATTGTCAAATGGACAGAAGCATAAAATAACCTCAAAGTGACCATCAATAAATAAACGTGCCTTTTTTTTTGTTTTTTTCTGTTTCTGTCGTTTCAATAAAGAGAAAGCGAGCAAGGAAATCGTGACGTCACCTCAAAAGGGTAAAAATTGGACTATACCTTCAAATTATTGGAGCTACCGTTTAACTAAATCTAGCCGCTACGGAACCATTAATATCGGGTGTTCATTTAAATTTATTTTTCAAATAGGCCTTGAAAACACGATTGTGAAGGCACCACTCGACCATCTGCACACTAAAAACACAAATAACGCAAAAAGTCGAGTCTTTTGAAAGCGAGACAGAAATGAAAGTTGCAAATGAGTGGCTCGAGGCAGAGAATGGTTTGAATTTTCCTTCTATTATGTGAAACATATAAATAATAGATGATAATGAATCACCTGTTGGTTTGTACCGGTCACACAAAGCAATACTTTCGTATAAAATGATACCAACTTCATTTACACCGGTGCTGTTTTCCTTCCTAAAAACGTCAGGAACGACCTAACTTTAAGCCCCCGAATAAGACTACCTTAATTGTAAGTAATAGCTCGCACATGTGTAAACGAGATTAAGGATTAGGGTGTGTTTCTGTTTCGTTTTCATAGCTAAGTATTTGTTTTTTGTGAAACAATATTGTTTACAAGTATTTTTTTAAATACATAATTTATTTGAAGTTATTTTGTGCATTTAAAAAAATTACTAACAAATTATGCTTAAACCAATGTAAATGATTTTGCAAATGCAATGAAAAGGCTCTAATTTTGTTTTTTTTTTATAAGTTCAGTATCAAACTACAGTTACTGTTGTTTTTCAAACGGCCACCTATATTTTAGTCTTGTAGAGATTTTTTTCCGAATCCGATGACAAGTTGGCTTTGGTGCAGATTGAACAAAAAATGTTCTTTACGCACAACTGCATTAGAAAAGTTGGTTTACATCTTAGTTACCATGAACGAAACTTCAATTTTACATCTGGCGGGCGGTAAAGTAACTTTACAGGCCCGACGGGCTGTAAACCAAAGCAAAAAGTCCGCAAATAGGAAATTTGTCTACAGAGACAACCTAGATTTTTTGATTATATTCTTTTTAAATTTAAAATTTGTTATTAACATTGATGGGCAGTTGTGCGTAAAACGTTGTACGCACCTCAGGCCGAAAGCCTTTTACGCCCTGGACAAATAGAGGCCCTTCTTCGTCGGGCCTCAAACTTCGTCCGCGGGCGTGAAGTTAATCTTTCGGCCCTTTATACGTAAATAACTACCGTGCCATCAAATAAAAAAAAATCAGAGTAGGCGAAAGGATTGAACCAATCAAAGCATCAGAATAGCACAATCCAGGTAACTCGATTTTTTTTTAATTGATCGCACGTTATTACCAATATTGAATTGCATACTAGGTTACTCGTATATCCGAAATAAATTTTGATAGGTAAGATTTGACATAACTGCAAACTTAGCTAATTAATGCTTCGCGTAAAATTAGCGTACTCGTAAGTAAAATTTTTAAACCTAACTCATTGTAACACAAAATACAAAATTATGAACGAACTAACTGTTCATCACTCAACACCGTCGGTATGTTGACAACACGCAACATGGCAAACCACACTGTGTGTTTCGTGGCACGGAAACAATTAAGTGTTATTGAATAACAATAACAAAGAAGAGAAAAGTGTATGTGTATCTATTACTATATTTAACTTGGAATGTACTCATGCTTGCGTCCGTGTCTAATATTAACGAAATTATTTTTAGAAACAAAATAAGAATGATCGGAAAATTATTCGGTAATTGTTCACTTTAACTACTTCTGGAATTTTCGCGTTTTTTCTGGCTAGGCAGCCTCAGGGCGTCCTCCTAGATCGTTTCCCACCATTCAAACCTTGTGCAAATGCCTTTTCTCTCTCTCTTGTTGTATTTCAAGGTCGCGTCAAGGTCGCGTCAATGTCTTAGTATAACTAAAGGGTAAGGAAAATTCATTTGCACAAGGTTTGAGTGGTGGGAAACGATCTACGAGGACGCCCTGAGGCTGCCTATCCAGCAAAAACGCGAACATTCCAGAACTAGTTAAATTGAACAATTACCAATTATTGCTTTAGAAAAATAAAAAAGCTCAAGGGGATGACAATTCTGACGGTGTTATAGAGTCTCTAGTATTGTGACCAACTTCTCATCAAATAACATGCTAAATAGCGTTTTTCGTTGTTTGTTAACAGAAAAGAATAATAATATTAAACAGCTCGAAGTAATTACCTATTTGTATCGACTGCTTCACAATGTGTATAAAGTCATCATCATTGACAAATAGTGTTGTTTCCTTTCTGTTGCGTGCTAAAATTCTTGCTTTCGCAAGAACGAGGAATATTAATAGATTCCATCCGTTCCGCGTTCTCCCTTTTTGAATAAAGACTGAAGACTGCCTCATGATTGCAAAACAAATATCCAGGAAAACTCGAATTCTGTTTCGCAACATGCTCCGAAGCAGCGCTTAGGAGTATCGACGGATCGATATGACGCCATCAAGGTAATGAAATTAACGTTGGGAAGCCTTGAATCAGAAACGAAGTAGAGTGTATCAGGAAGTCAATTTGTTTACAAGTCACGTCCTCAAAGTCCGAATCAGTGTCCTTCATATTGTCAACACGCCGGTATTTTCTTGTCCGCTGAAACGCTACATTTCGAATGTATGTATTTAACTTTAGTCACACGCAACAACAATCGACTTCCTAATGCATCAGCCGTGGTTTCGTGACTTGCCACCGTCTGTTTGAACAGCGACGGCAAAATATCCGTCAGCCTTATCTCGAAGTCATGTCGTAAGGGTCCCTGCTGGCTCTTGCGAGCCACCTCTGTGCTGAATAGTCGACAACATCGACGCCTACAGCCATCTCGTCGACTTCGAACTTCCCCAATCTCGCTTTCGCCTATTAAGAACTGAGTGATGACCTCTTTATTGCAGCGTCTAAATTTCGTTTGTTGGAATCTTGTTCCAGGACATTCAGGATAGTTTCGTCAAACGATAACTAGGTAATCAGTTAGCACGTTTACATGCACGTTCCTCCTCACAAGCAAGAGCAATAGTCGCTTTACCTTAATTCGATTTTGAAACATGTGCTGTGAAATTTAGTTCACTTCTCAAATGGAATGACATTTCAACCCTTGTCTTCCCACCAAAGCGAGCTAATAGTTCCACCAATCTAATTTTCGGTACCGTACACATTCATGCTAAATACAGCTGGGTACAGACTTTTGTAAAATTAACTAACTACATTTTGAAATCTAACGAGCAACAGTTTCGCACTTATGTGTAATTAGCTTTTGGTTGGATACCTCCCTAGAAAGTGAGTCTGTATCCATATTTACTAGTGGGTGATGATTTCTCTTTCGTTCACTTCACTTTCGCTCATCGTTTTTCACTCACTGTCTTTCTCTCACTGGTTTTCATTATTTGTGAAATTAACTAACTACATTTTGAAATCTAACGAGCGACAGTTTCGCACTCATTTGTAAATAGCTTTTGGTTTGATACCTCCCTGGAAAGTGAGTCTGTATCCATAGTTACCAGTGGGTGATGATTTCTCGTTCACTTCACTTTCGCTCACTGTCTTTCACTCACTAGTTTTCATTCACGCATACTTGTGTAAATTTCTCCAATTTTTTCTAATAACGTAATTTTGATTTTTTAGGCAACATTTGCTACCTCGTGGCACTTGCCTCTTCCAGGACATCATCAGGAACATATAACTCTTCAACATCCATTTCTACAATTTCCACAACGTGCACACAACCACACTGTTGACGTTACAAAACTTTGTTAATTTTATATTAATTTTTTTTCCATAGGAACAGATTCGTCCAAAAATGTGATTTATTTTTATTTAAAATTTTGAATACAAAGTTACAGACTCACTATCTAAGGAGGTATCGAACAAAACCAAATACAACACTTGAGGCCGCTTTCGTTGACTTGAGTTGTATCGTCGAACACGCAATTCGCGTGAACGAAAGCTTTGCCTTCCTCACTCTTACGTTATGCACAGGTGTAGAAGTTTACGCCCATAACGCTTTTCGAAACAACAGATCTTGTTGTTAATTCTTTGTATGTAGTAGTGTGTTAGAATTGCAAAATTCAGAAATCTTTATTTTTAAAATTTTAATCAGTAAGTACATTTCATTGCGAAGGTGTTAATCTACGAATCTACCCTAAAGTGTGACGAATACATTAAAAGTTGTTTATTCTGGCAGTGCCACACGTTTTAATTCAAACAAAATTATGTATTTACATATTTTTATTCAAGTGCTATCCTATCAGAATATTTAATTCAAGTTGAAAGTAATAAAATGCTTAGTATTCACGTTTTAAAGTGTATTCAAACAAAGCGTTTTTAATGAGTATTTGGACCACGCAGAATAAAATTTGATACAAACATTTTGTTAGCAGGATTGATGTTAGGGTCGAATATAAAAACATTCCTTTATATTAAATAACGAAGTGGCGTGTTGACTGAATTTTAATAAATTTAAATATATTACGTATTATATGACGTATATTTTTGTATACGCATGGTTTCATCAAGATTAGGCCTCTCACAACTTCTGAATGGGAGATGTGTAAAATTTTTGGGGCATACTGAATTATTCCAGCAAAACTGTTGATTAAGTTTACGTGTCGTTAAGTTAATAGCACATTTTTGCGTCTGCGACTAATTGAAAACCATCACAAAACACCAAAAAACGGAAGAGGAAATAATTTTGCCAGACATTTCTGAAAGTGGTAATTCTCATTAATTTTTTTTAGTGCATACAAAAATTTTAACACATTTCACTCTTTAAATAAAATTACAGCGCTTTACCGTGAAGTTACATTAGAATTCTTCCAGCTTTAATAAAATTCACTATAAAACTGAAATAAAGCAAGTTATTTTTTACTCACCATTAATGAAAACGATAATTTTATGTACTCACAGCGGACGAAAAGTAACTCTTTTTCGGATGCTGACCGTGGCGCCATCTGTTGGTCTGTTTAGTAAGTTAGCAACGAAACCGACAAAACCGGTAATTGTCCTGTCACCGTAAATTATGTAAATAAGTAATTGTGTAGTAAATTTCTAGTTTTGTTGGCAAGCTGATAACAAATACTATAAAAATAAATTCTTAATACATATGTACATATTAATAAATTTATTTATTTGAAAAAGGTAGATACAAAATAAATTGATGTCTTTTGCTTTGTAATTCGGACGAAAAAGATGCACTTTTTGGCCTTGATACACAAATAGCTATTGTAGCTAAGTTTTCGTTCTTTTTTTGCCTTCTTGTATAGAGTGACCAACAAGAAATTAAATAATCTTTTGTTTTATCGAAAGGTCTCTCTTAGCTTAATCATACACACTTGCTATACAACGTTTTATTGGTTGCCTTCCTCTCGAAAAATATATTATTAAATCATTAATTTTATTAATAAACGGTGAATTGTTCATTTGAAAAAGTCTACGTTTAATAAATTAAAGGAACGAATCAAAACTTGCAATTTTTTATTAAAGCACCTGCGCGGCGAAACAATTATCTTAATTAAAACCACTTACACTGCAATTAGGAGGATTCTTCGAGCGGAACATTTCAAAAGTGCTTGACAATTCTAACATGAAAATCTGCACCGCCGCCAAGAATAGTAATTCATTTTCATCTCTCCTATTCTTGAGAACGCTTATGTATGCGGATACAGCTAAATAAGGAAAATAATAGTAGGAACTCTGAAAGCCGGAAACATTCTCTCCGATTCAAAAACCCCTCTGATGCAGGTAATGAGCGAAGTGTGAATTTTGAAACCACACGTGTACTTTTTAATCTCGGCCTGCTAAAAGGGTTGCCACCGGCTACATTTCGCACACGTCCTTCCAATTTGGGTAATTTTTGTGTTTGTTCGAAACGAGGAGAACGCCTAACCCCAATACACAGCGTAGGTTATTAATTAGAAGAGATAAACGCAGTGACCGAAGTGGTTTATCTCGGGAAAAGGGTGGAAATTCGTGCCACCATCGCCGGTGATTTACATCGAAAGAGTGGAATCGGAGGCACTTTTACACCACTTCTTCGATCGTAGTGTTTGTCATTAGTTGCCGGGAGCGTTGACACCACCCACATCCATTTTCTCTCGGAAATTTCGGCGATCGTCGAATCACCCTCGGATCTCGCGACCCACTTCGTGTTTTCCTCGGCGATAGAGACAAGTGGATGAAGAGGAGATGGCGATGGCTGGTGAAAATTGCCGCTCGCTGGGGCTGATGCTCCCGATTGGAGTGTTGTCTCAGGGGAAGTAAATAACAATCCGTTGCACAAGCATTACAACCGCTGATGGGGACGAGTTATGACACATTCATTCTACAACAGAACCTCCAACGCTGGAACCATACCAACTTTTATTGCTACATCTTTCTCGGCTCTTTAGACTTTTATATTTTCATGATATTTTATGAGAAAATAAATGATTTTAAAAACGCCAGCCATGCATCAGCTGGAATGTATGTTGTCCTCGAAACTACGCGAAACAAAATTCGTCCCTTGTTCACGTCCTCGTCGCCATCAGCGTGGAATTGTTTTTTGGGGCTATAAAATCTTCGAAAAAAACTTGATTTTGTTCTTTGGAATCTACATAATATGCAACTAAAATTTTGTCTTTATAAATCCTTCGTCTTAACTCACAGGTAAGATTTTAAGCCACACAAATTTATTAAAGTGGTTTCCTCACAGTTTCCACCTTTGACTCTGAACACTGCTCGTAAGTTGGATTACAATTTTTCCCCTGTTTTCTAATTTTACCAAAGTAATTCCCAAGAGAGTCTTGATTGTTTCTTTGTTGTATTAATTTTTATATATACAAGAGAAAAATTTATTCTCAATGCTCGAAATCACTCAGTGAGCTCTGGATATTTGTCAATCACGCCATTTGTAAAAACAGTTTGATTTTTTGTAATAAACTGCAAATATTTTTAACGTCGCCATTACAAAGGATAATGGAGAATGCTTGGACATGATACAAACTTATTTTGAATGCGGAAGGAGCAGTGCAAGAGCTTCGCATCTTCCATGGCCCGTTAGATCCCCAGATCTGAATCTTTTGGATTTCTTTTTATGAATGAACAATGGGTGTTTCTAAAAGATGTTGACAGGGTCTAGAACAGCATGGAGGCAATTTTGAGCAACTAGAATAGATTTTGTATTGCTTATAAATTTGGCTACTTGATTTTTTGGTTTTTCAATTTTTCTTCAATTAAAATATATTTTTTTATGTGTCTACCTACAGATATCCAGAAGAAAATTCTCTATAAGAACGAGTAAAAAAAAATCAGTGTAATTTGAAAGAAAAAGTTGACTATAATCTGCTAAAAAGATTTCGAAAAAAATATAGAATCAGGTAATGGTGAAGTGTTTTTCGAACTATTTCATTTGATGTGTCATTTATTCAAATGGGATAAAAAAAAAGTAATGGTCACCCGATATACAGGGTAATTGTTTAAAATGGTAAAATCTGAATTATACTTATAAAAAATGCTAAAGTGCAAGTCTCCAAGTGTTTTTTTGTACTCATAACCTTGAAAGCGACGCTTCCAACATCCAACGCTCACTCCGAAACGAGTGTTTCCCGATCGACTCGAATGTAAAAATTGCTAAAAACACTGGCCCTTTGAGGCATTAAAAAAAAAATCGGTCTTAATAATAATAAAATTTAGTTCATAAAATACAACTTTCCTGGATTTTCCTCCATTAAAAAATTAGGGAAATATTTATAATTGTTGAAAATTGTTCCTACAAAATTAACAAATTATTGCAAACATTGAAATTTCAAGTGAAGCAATTGTTTCTAATAACCAAAGGTCACTGCCTACTTGGTTTTATGTTCGTTTATGTTTAATATATTAAAACAAAAAAATTTAATTTAATGTTCGTACAAAAAATATTGTACGAACCACTTGCGTGAAGACATCTTCCGCTCATTCGCGCATTAATTAAAGGCACTCTCTCCTTCGTCGCTCGTGCTTTAAAAAATGCGCTCATGCGGGAACATCGTCTTCCCGCACTTGGTTCGTAAATAACTATTTTTCAAGATTTCCGATTCGCCGAGGTCGTGTGCCGCTATTATGGGTTTGAAGTATAAACAAATCATGATCCCTGAGATGCTGCACTGTATCCACAAATGTTCGTCTATTGGGTACACCATGATTTGCAAAACGCTGAATATACAGGGTGACTTTGAAAGTTGGGCAGATATTTTAACCAGTGGTAGAACTCCACAATAGGTAACGATTGAGCCAATAATAGCTCATGCAAATGTTGATATTTTTCTAGAAAAAGGGGATACAAGTTTTCAACAAAAGTTTGGGAGGCCCTGAATTTTATGAAAAAAATGAGACTTTTTTGTTGTCATTTAATTCAAAATTAAGTTACTTTGACAAGAACCTCAATTTAAATCACATAAAAAGGAGTTAACTAATATCATATCAATAAATTTTAAATAATTCGCAGTAATGTACTTTATGAAAACCCTGGTTTGTAGTTTGTATTGTGTGAATACCAGTGTGTCATTCGGAGGGGAGAAATATCCACCATATAATGTTGCTGGTTCGAGAAATGTCTCTGAAAATCGTTAAAATAATTTATGACTCTTCCGAAACACAGTGCTAATGGTTTCATTCTCGTTAATTCCAAGCAAATTGCTTAAGCAATAAACATTTTTGTTTCAATTGACCGATCTGACTCCCGTAATTCCTGTTGCAAAATTTGAAACGACAACTAAAATAAAAAATGTCATGTAAAATCTGAGAAAAAATAAATTGCTCTATCTGCTGTATTTATCTACTATGAATAGGTAGGTACGTCAGTTGCAAACATTTTACCTTTATTTTATCAATATTAGTTATATTTCCAGATAAACATTAAAAAAACATCTTGAATTCAATCACAACATAATATTTTTCTTGATTTACCTGTAGATGAGATTCTATTATTATACTGTCAGGGGTAGCTTCCCCGTTCCCACTGTTTATACGACAAGGGGAGAGATGATACAAAATAAATATTATAAAAGATAGATCAACACGGGCGAAGCGGAACCCATTGTGAAAAATATTTCAGTTTTCCTCGCGAAAAAACAACATTTATGAATACTTACACTTGGGTGTTTGATTTCGTGATTTTTGTGGAAAATTGCCAGAAACCTATTCTCGAGTAACCGGATACTTACTCGAAATATTAAAAAATTAATTAACTGGGAAGTACTGTCTTTGTGCGAACACATGATCCACGTTCAGCAATCTCGGGAACGAAACATCTGACCTACATTTCATTTTTTTTCAAAGTGTATTAAGAATGGCCCGCGGTTATTCCGGGAAAATTTAATTTGAATGGTAAGTACAACAACTCCAAGATAACTGATCTACGCCATAACGAAGGAAAGCCGGAAATTAATAAATTATAATAACCCGAAGGGAATGTGTTTTTTCTTGATTTTAATTGAAATTTCTAAACTTTCTTTTAAAAACATAATAATAAAATAATATCATGCGTTCAAATGAAAACCTCGGCTGAGTAGGCGTTGAAAAAGTAAACCATTTGGAACAGTGTAAAGTTTGAATTTCCCGCCGTTTGACACGAATGACATTTGTATATGTTTAATCGGCACATGATTCAATATGTTTGTTTTCAATAAAGGGTGCCCTTAGATATTTCCTATTAGAATAGGAATCGTTAGTTTTTCTATTTTTTATTTTTAACATTCAGAGGAATGAAAAAAATCAGAAAGATTTTTTTGTTTATGAATTTTGGGTTAGCTGTCAACATGCTTTAATTACAACTGTCAAACAATTGAAGGTTTTCAACGCCTCCCCAACCCAGGATTTCATTTAAACGCCCGATACATGTCTATATGTTGTCTCAATTGTCGTATTGTACGAGTATGTAACTCGTTTTATAAAGTCCTCTAATCGCTCGCTTTCTTTAAGCAGACTCGTGACTAAAGCGGCGTTTATAAAGCTTGTTGCATAATATACCGTTGTGCTTCTCTGACCACAAAAATAATCATGCGGAATGGTGTATCCAAAGCAAATCTTTTTTTTATTTAATTGTGTTTGTCAGAACTTTCTTGCGCCATGAGAATGCTTCAGATACAAGAACAGTTGTCATTATCCAGTGATTTATTTGTAGACTGCTTCTTTCCACTCGCAACAGCGATGATTGTAACTTGCTTTAAAAGGTTCTCAATCTGCTTACTTGATACAGAACTTCAGAACTTCGATTGACTCAGTGAAAGCTTTTTCTATTTACTTCTCTGTCAATTTTCGTATGTTAAGCTAATTGTTAGCGAGAGTGTGCTGTAGATACAGAATGCTGCCAATATTTAAGACAATTATATTTTATTTCTAGACGCTCGTGAATATGCTGAACTTTACTACTTTACCAGTCTCGTAATTTGTAAGTGGTTGAGAGGATTCTAAATATTTGTGGCAGTGCAAAACACCGATAGTCGTCTTTAACGATCCAAGCTTCTCGCCAGATCATAATAATAATGTAGAAATGAGAATAAATATAAAATTGGAATAAGGAGAAGCACATCAACTTGATAAGTTAGGCCAGTCGGAATTGGAATGCTTTCAATTTGTTCCGCATTTGTCGCGAACACACACATTTTTTAAGTAGAAAAATCGAGTTGTATTTGTTCAGCAGGCTTTAGAAATTTAGTAAAAAGTTTTAATTAGCGCTGATGGAAAAACAGCATTACCAACTTTAATTAACTTCCATTCTGCAACCTCCAAAGCGATGTAGTTTCACCAGAATAATTTTATATACACTTACTTCAACCTCATTTGCACAATCATAATACATTTATTCAAATGAAGTTTGAAATATGCATTGATACAAAAATATTTCACGCAAACTTCAAAGAAATTTCATGCTAAAACTCCACATCTGGTTTGAAAGGATAATAAGGGTGCTCCACGCATCTGTAATCAACAAAAATATTAAATGTGTCAACCCAAAACATTGATCGTACTCAGCATATGGACAAATCCTTCCGTTGCAATCGAAAGTATCGATGTATTTCATGTCATCTGCGCTCAGTTCGAAATCAAAAACGTTAATATTTTCAGTGATTCTGGTTTTGTTTGATGATTTGGGAATCACGATGTTACCCAATTGCAAATTGTACTTGATCATAATTTGAGCTGATGATTTTCCATATTTGTTTGCTATTTCTTTTATTTTGGGATCGTTCAAAATATAAAGATCACCAGGCTTCTGCCATGGTCTTTCAGGAGATCCCAAAGGACAGTAGGATGTTAAAACAATTCCTCTCTCCAAACAGAAAGCACGTAGTTTGGCTTGGTTTAAATAAGGATGGCACTCTACCTGGAAAGACAAAAAACGAACTTTTATTGGTATTATTTGAAATTATTAGCGCTAATCTATAATAATATATATAAAACTGAATGTCTGTTTGTTTGTATATTTTGTATGCAAATCTACAGTTTTACTCCGATATTGATGAAATTTTGTACACTTGATCTTCAAAACAAGAAGAAAATTACTGTCTACTTTAATTTTACAAAAACCAACCCCTACTACCATTTTTAACCCTGTTAAGAAAAAAAGACAGTTTTTTCGAGTTGGAAATACCCTCACCTTCGCCGCTTCACCCTTATTTCATCCTCTGAGTATATTGTCACCTTCGCCGTTTGACACCCACAAAAAGCAACCCCTATTATCATTTTTAAGCCTGTGAAGCACAAAAAAAGTTTTTTCGAGTTGGAAATCGCGTTTGCATGATATGTTCAGATGTCATAGTTACATTTGGTTGTTTATAAAAGTAGCAATTTCGCAAAATGTGTTTGAATGATGGTGTTTTACCGGAAGATGTCTTAAATGAAGCAGAAAAAGCTTCAAATAGCTTAATACTGGAAAAATCAAAAGGCAGGTATCTGAAATAAAACCAGACAATCAAACAATAGGAGGATCTAAATAAGGTTACAACTGAAAATAAAAGTGTTATGTTGGCGTATTTTCACGAATTGGTAAGTGATCATAGTGTTAGTTTCTTATCGTATTGATCTTTTTGTTTATATAGTCGAAGAAAAAAGTAGTCTACAGTAAAGTTTTAATTATTCTTCGTAAAAAGACAAACTTCATATTGAAATTACTGCGTTTATCACAATACATGAAAGTAGAAACATAATTTTAAAACATTCTGAAATTTGCGGGCAAAGCCGCGGGTAAAAGCTAGTAACGAATAAGATTAAAATCGGAATATGTATATTAAAAACAAGGAATCTAGAAACAAAGAGAGCATTTTCTAAAACAAATTTAGAAATTATTATATCGGGTGTTCATTTCAATTTCTCCTCAAAGTTGGCGTTGAAGAGTCGATTGTGAACGCACCACCACTCGTCAGTTTACAGACTGAAAACACAAACAACGCAAAAAGTGAGGTAGATTTACAAGACTGATCCGTGATCCGTAATCCGTGGTGCGTTCACAATCGACTCTCCAACGCCTACTTGGAGGATAAATTTAAATGAACACCCGGTATAAATATTCAGGCAGCGGGAAGTTTACTTGGGCAGAGCCAAGGGTACCGCTATTATTAATGAATTACGAAGATTAAAAATAATACGTTTTCTACTATTTCCTTAGAAGAGTTTCTTTCTAAACCACATTTTCGATTTTTTTTTCATAGGGCAGGTTATATAAAACAGACAATATTGATAAATTTATACCAACATTGAAAAAGCTCCCCTTACCTGATTTGTAACAGGCACAATCGTGGTCGACTTTAAAAGCCTCTCAATCTGCTTGCTATTGAAATTCGACACCCCCAACGACCTCGTCAGCCCTTTCTTTAGCAATTCCTCCATCGCTTTCCAGGTGTCGACATAATCAACGTCGCTGGGAATACACAAACCGGTTTTTGGGTCGGTCGGAACAAATTCGGGTCCTTCCTGGAACAATCCAATCAATACCAACCTAATTTCTCAAAATATTATTACTTTAAACCCTTGGGGCCAATGCATCAAATAAAGATCGACGTAATCTAATTGGAGGTTTTTAAGTGTTTCTTTTAGAGCAGGTTCGACTAATGTCGGACGGTGTAAAGTGTTCCAAAGTTTGCTCACGATGAAGAGGTCTTTGCGTTTTACCACTCCTTCTTTTATCTTAGATTGTATCGCGTCCCCAATTATTTTTTCATTACTGTAGAGATGAGCACAGTCGAAATGTCTGTAACCAGCATCGATTGCGTCTTTAACTGCTTGACCGGCTTCATCTTCGCGACCTGGAGGACCCTAATTCACTAATTAGAATAAAGAGAAATCGATATTTACGGTAATTGGTTCAAACCTGGAAAGTTCCCAGTCCTAAGGCGGGGATTGTTATACCATTGTTTAGTTTAATTAACGGGACGTTCACCATGATGTTTTCGATGTGGTAATTGCTTGTGGAATGGTTTAAATTCAAAGGAACACGTAGTGATATAAATATTAATTACTAAAAATAAATTACATAATTGTTTTATAAAGATAAGGATTATCTCTTGTAAATATTTCCATAACAAACATTATGTAGTTTGACCATATGTGATGCGTAGTCAACCGAACATGTTTTTACATTACATATTTTATACCTGGTTGGTTCGAATAAAATACTACATTCTTGTTGATACGTAATGTTTGAAGTATGATCGATTCCTGAAATCAGAAGAGGATAATAAATACGAAAATAACATGAGGAATATGTAAAAATTTAATATACATTACGAGTAAATCGTTTAACATTTAAAAGAAGATAAAATAAACTTGGGACAACAATAATTAAGATCTGTACGTTGACGTAACTCTTGTCAGTGTAGAGTAAAGTTCCAATGTCTTTTCTTAAATATATCAGCTATTATGAAGGTTCTTATGACGAGGTAAAGGTGCAAATTTTCATTACCCCTCCGAAGGATGCGGGTTTCCTTTTCAGCCACGATGACGGGAAGATTCGGGATAGCTGGCTAGTGAGGAGGATGGGTGCAGAAGGAAGGTGGTAGGGTAGGTACTGACGGGCGAATACTGACCCAGCATTCGCTATATCTATGATATGAGACATGTGCTTATATCAAGATGTGATGGTGTGAGAAAATCCCTGAAAAAAACACCGAGTCAGGCAGCCCTGGGATTCGAACCCGCCACCTCCCGAATGCAAAGCGACGCGCTGAGCGCTTGGCCATGACGCTCGCGTAAATTAAGTTAAATTATTGAAAGAGTTGCATCGGCGAGTGGCAACGAAGGACTCTGTTCTGTACGCCGATTGGTCGATTAACTCTAGGGGCGATCGTACTGTTGGTACTAAAGATTGACCAATCACATTGGACCTCGCGGTAACACTACTGGTAATTTGTAATATTCATTTCTTTGAAATTAAGTTAATTTAGCGAATCTATTCGAACCATTACAATATCAACAAATTTATTTTTTGTACTCATAGCCTTGAAAGCAACGCTTCCAACCACAAACGCCCGCTCCGAAACGAGTGCTTCCCGGTCGACTCGAATGTAAAAATTGCAAAAAACACTCGCCCTTTGAGGCATTCAAAAAAAAATCTGTCTTGATAATAATAAAATTGTTGAAAATTGTTCCTACAAAATTCACAAATTATAAATATCAAGTGAAGCAATTGTTTCCAATAACCAAAGATCACTGCCTACTTGGTTTTATGTTCGTTTATGTTTAATGTATTAAAACAAAAGATTTTAATTTAATTTTCGTACAAAAAACATTGTACGAACCACTTGCGTGAAGACATCTTCCGTTCATTCGCGCATTAATTAAAGGCACTCGCTCCTTCGTCGCTCGTGCTTTAAAAAATGCGATCATGCGGGAACATCGTCTTCCCGCACTTGGTTCGTAAATAACTATTACGTATTGATTCATTTATGATATTTGCCCTGTTTGTTTGTTTGTTTGTCCCATAGGACCTTTTGCATATTTTTTGACCATTGTCCATGACATTTTCCACCTTATTAATCTAGTACAAGAAACATTATATTCTTTTTACGTATGATTTGCTCTTCATTAATCTCTGAACTCCTCGTCGTTGGTGTCACGAACAGAACAGCTTTTAAATAACTTCTTGTAAACATTTTAGTTATAGTGTTCTTGTCTTCTAGTCTAGTTTAATATTTGCAGACCATAAAACACTTCCTAAGCATAGTAAAGGATAAGCAGCAATGGAAACTTTAAAATAACAACATTTATTACACAGTTATATATTGTGCAAGTATGCTAAATTACACACAAGCACCATCGCACAACTCAACGTTATTAATTAACTGTATGAGAAATTGCATGTTCCAGACGTTATCTTAAGGTGCAGATTTTAGCAAATAAATTGAGGATCACAAAATTCTTTGATTTTTTTTCCCAATTGCAAAGTTAAATAAGCTAAATATGAATCGGTAATTAAGATTTAATTTTGTCAAGTCCTTTAATAGAAACATTTATAAAATAATATAATGGAAAATTCTATTGATTTTCCCAGCATTTTGTAATACACAGATGTAACGTAAATATTTACATTGCAATTATATATTTAAACAAGGAATCGAATGGCTATGTTTTCACTTTTCCCCTGGCATTAAAATTCCACATCGGGTCTGAAAGGATAAAGAGGGTGCTCTCTGGCCCTGAAAAGGGAAACCAATTAGCGAGTTTAAATTGGTCGAGCGGATTCAGGACTTACTCTGCTTGTGGACAAATCCTTCCGTTACAATCAAACGTATCAATGTATTTCATATCATCAGCGTTCAACTCGAAATCAAAAATGTTCAGATTTTGCAACAGCCTCTCCTTATTCGAAGACTTGGGAATGACGCTGTTTCCCAGCTGAACATTATACCGGAGCAAAATTTGCGCCGGAGATTTTCCGTACTTATTTCCGATTTGCCTGATTTTAGGGTCGTTAATGACATCGGGATCGCCGGGTTTTTGCCACGGCCTCGACGGGGACCCTAAAGGACTGTACGAGGTTACCGTAATACCCCTATCTGAACAAAATTTACGCAACTTCGCTTGGTTTAAATAGGGGTGACATTCGATCTGGAAAAAGCACAAGTGAGTTGGCAAAAAATTCCTATAAAATATCACCAACCTGATTTGTGACGGGCACAATTTCAGCTGATTTTAGAAGTCTTTCAATTTGTTTGCTATTGAAGTTTGAAATGCCTATTGACTTAGTGAGACCTTTTTTGTTTACTTGTTCCATTGCTTTCCAAGTATCGATGTAATCGACGTCGCTGGGGATGAAAAGACCAGTTTTTGAGTCGATGGGGTGCAAACTAGACCCTTCCTGTATCATTTTTTTAAATTAATATCTCCCTACTACTAAGCTTAACACTTACCTTGAGAGCATGCGGCCAGTGTACTAAATAAAGATCCAAATACTCCAATTTAAGGTTTTTCAAGGTTTCTTGCAGGGCCGGTTCGACCAAATCGGGCCGGTGAAATGTATTCCACACTTTACTGACAATAAAAAGTTCTTCTCTCTTCACAGCACCTTCCTTTATTTTGTCTTGTATGGCTTCTCCGATTATTTTCTCGTTGCCGTAAACATGAGCGCAATCAAAATGTCGGTAGCCCACATCAATAGCATCTTTAACAGCTTGACCCACCTCTGCCTCTTTACCCGGAGGACCCTGTTCATAATAAGTGAGGAATTTGAAAAACGTGTTTGTAGCAAAAATTTATTAATACCTGCCAGGTTCCCAGTCCTAAAGCCGGCATGGACAAGCCATTATTGAGCTTAATTAAAGGTACTTTTACCATGATTACTGCAGACACGTAAACACAATAATGAAATATTAACTGATGTATTGCATCTGTTTATTTAGGTATTTATATCTGGCAAATAATACGATTTGTTTAATCTGTTTGAGATAATAATACTCAGTACACATTAAAGGTTATGATGAAAACATTTCATAAATTGTGTAATAACAACGATGGAAAATACCTATCGATATCTATGATGACTTTATTTGCAATTAGTAATTTACCTGTGTAAATGGAAAAAGTGCAAGTCACAACCTTATCTCCCACGTGATAGATGTAACGTGTGGTCTAGTGATCTGGTGCCTGCTTATGTTTCCGTTGACGTATGACGTATATTCCTCAGCTGTCAAATATTTCGTGCAACAGGAAGTGTGTAGAAGGAAAGAGCGAAAGTGGACGATCATTAATACGACTTTCAGAAACCGTTGAAAGAAAAATAATATAAAACGAACCGAAAACGTCAATTTGTGGTTTATCAGGATAAATGAAGGTACGACTAAATGAGGTTATGCGTCTGGTAGTTCTGGTATCTCCACTAAAAAGACGACCCACGTTTGGGAAAGAGAGAGAAAACTACGGTCTGCGTGATCACAAATTTATTTGAACACTCGTTACATTACAACGATTTCATTTAATCGATATACATGTACATTTTATGTATTTTCAGATTCAAAAATTGTAAATAAAATAAGACACAATACATAAACACAAATTTTATTTTGTATTGGTTAATTATTGTTATAACAAAACATCCATTCGAAACAAATATCATAATTGAATAAAACTCTAATTAAATGTTTGAAAAGCACACATTATTCCAGACAGAGTACACATCAATCAAAAGGTTTGTTTTATAATTTCGTAATTGCTAAAAAAGCTTGATTTTCCTTAATGAAGAGCTTCCAAAATTGTGATGCTTTTAATCCACAATAATATTTTAAACCCTTTCACATCAAAAATGTGCTGTGAATATTTCGCTTGTGCTCACCGTAACAGGTACGAACAAAGTAAATAATTGACGAAACATGTTTTATAAATTAACGCTAATGACCAACTGTAATTTCAAATGTTAATTAAAAAATATCGAACCACTTTTGTGGTTAACACAACTATATCATTTACTGACTAAAACTTGTGCATAAAATGTAACGGGCCTTCAAATAAATTTATATTTAGAGCAACCTATGGAAATTCAATTGTTTGCAACATTTTTCCTGCGTAGAAAATGACACAAGAAACGTCTGACATAATTAGGTTAGAAAATATTTTTAATTTTTGTAGTGCATTCTCCCTATTCTCCCTCCACGGAATATGACAATATGAAATTGGGAAAAAGCTTACTATGCAACCTGTGTAACTCCGGAGAATAATTGGTTACTTACCAAAATTATCTTTACACTGTTAACAGAATGTCGCCTACGCCTACTCTAAATATATATTTATTTGAAGGCCCGATATAATAAACATGACCATTTGAAAGATCATTTGACTTACCGGCTTTCGTTGCAGCTGAAGCTGTTCATATAACTCATATCTTCAGGAGCTAACCAGAAATCAAAAACATTCATGTTCTCCATTAAGTTCTTCTTTTTCGGGATAACGACATTGCCTAACTGCAAACTGTACTTTATTAAAATTTGTTCTGGAGTCTTTCTATATCGACCTGCAATTTCTTTAATTCTAGAATCATTAATAACATCGGCACCATCACAGTTATCGGTGTTTCTAGATTCTTCTAAAGGACAGTAATGGATAACCACAATACCCTTATCTTCACAGTATTTGCGTAACTCGGACTGGTTAAGAAAAGGATGACACTCGACCTTAAACTATCGGTAGAAAAGAAGAAAATCTTCATTGCAATCACTTACATAATTAACTTGGGGTGGTTTAGTACATTTATTTAAAATCCTGTCAATCTGTTCTCTACTAAGTGTTGACACACCTATTGCTTTAATAAGATGTCTCATACATAATATTTCCATAGCATTCCACATTTCAACAATATCACAATATTGGTCAGATTCGGAATCTTCTAATTTTGCACCTTTTTCAGTCGCAACAGGACATCGAATGATGCATAGATCTAAATAAGTTGTTTGTAGTTTCTTTAAGGTCGCTGTTAGAGTGGATTCAACTAATTGTAAGGCAGGACCATGACTATTGCACTCAAATTTGGTTACGAGGAATAAATCTTTACGATGGACTACACCTTGTATGATTTTTTCTCGAATAGCGTCACCAATTGCTTCCTCGCTGCCATAAGTACAGTCGAATAGTCTGTAGCCCAGATCGATGGCATGTGTTATAAAATCATATGTTTCCTTCTTATTTTCTGAAACATACTATAAACCACATAAACTGACACAGCTAGCAAATCTACATCACTATATCACTAAATAACGGGCCTTCAAATAAAGTTATATTTAGAGCAACCTATGGAAATTCAATTGTTTGCAACATTTTGCCAGCGTAGAAAATGACACATGAAACGTCTGGCATTTTAACGAAATAAAATTAGGTTAGAAAATATTTTTAATTTTTGTAGTGCATTCTCCCTATTCCCCCTCCACGGATTATGACAATATGAAATTGGGAAAAAGCTTACTATGTAACCTGTGTAACTCCGGAGAATAATTCGTTACTTACAAAAATTACTTTACGCTGTTAACAGAATTAGAATGTCGCCTATGCCTACTCTAAATATATGTATATTTATTTGAAGGCCCGATAGTAAATTATATCATTAAGAGTACAAGTGAGTCTTTTTGTGCTGAGTCCAGATATTGAAGACCGAGACGAAGTCGAGGCAATAGGAATAATTCAATCATGTATTAAATATTTCGTGTAATTATTGATGTGGACATTTCAACTCCTAAGATTTGAAATGTTTCAAATCCGGTTACAAAAAAAGCTACTTCAACCGTTTCTGTAGAGGCGCCATTCTAGACCGCTTGAAGATAGATAAATATTTTTAAATTAAACAGGCATACCTGCCCCGTGCTTAATCCTAAAACTGGCATTTCTAAACCATTGTTTAACTTCACTTTAAAAATGCCTGGTGGCATTTTTGCAACAGATCCCAGACTAATAAACTTGGTTGATGATAAAAATAAAGGGTGTGCCAGATAAAAATAATCAACATTAAATCCGATTTTCCAATACAATCCACATTTTATCTTCTACTAATCAAATAATGCAGAGAAAGGAATCCACCAATTATTAAGCTTTATAAAATTTCATTGCGTTTTAAATCAACATTGTATCGTAAAATTTTTATTTTTTCCAGTGAACCCAACCGACATCACGGCAAGCCCAATAAAAGTTTTTAACGTTTTTTTACACCTCTCATTACTGAATGATTGCATTAAAGGGGTGTTAAAATTTTAACGTCATTTGCAAATGTGCGAACATAATTCAGGTCGTTTCTCCTCAATCGCTGTCGGTACTCTCCGGAAGATTTTGTATTCCTGCATTTCCCCAGGACGATTACATTCACCGGTAACAAGCAAAAAATATGTCACCTAAACTGCTATCAGCTCGTCTGCTTGCAACATTCTGTGAGAACGTATTCGTTGTTACGGCTCAAAGTGTACCACTTTCTTTGAGACCCCATGGCGTCGTGCTTATCTACACAAATATAATAGTGAAATACGCCCCTGATTAAACGGTGCTCGTAAAAAACCCGCAGACATTTATAATTTTTGACGGTTTATTTTTCGTTTCTGCGATTGGTGTTGGGTATGTAAAATTTTATACCGATAACATTTTATCCGCGTTATAACTGAATATAATAATCGTATAAAAAAATTAATGTGTGTATATTTTGTGCGTGATTTTGCATGTCTAGCGGTAAAAGGTTTTGTTAAATATGCAACACTTGGACCTAAACGTGGGATTCCATCTAATTCAATATTGATGCATTTGAAGCGACCTAACATGTACATGCATATTTCAGCACAATTTCTCGTAATGGACTTCATACTGAGTTATTTGTTTTTCACTTTTATTCAACTATTGATGCGTCCCAGTTCAAACGAGAAAATTAACTATTATAATAGCTAGCTTAAATTGACACAAATATTGTTTTAAACTAAATACCTGCATAAAAAAAATCAATCATTGAAAAATATATATTTTAGATATGTATTTATATATTTTTTCCCCATTTACTTAACAATCAGGTGTTATCTTTCTGTGTTTTATCTAATCTCTCAATATAGCGTGTTAAATGTGTATCGAGAAAACAAATCGGATTAATCAATGACATGGCTGGCCACATTTTCTTTACAATAATAGTTATTTGTGTATCAAGACCAAAAAGTTCATATTTTTCGTCCGTGTCTGAGTTTTCTGGCCGAGGCGCAGCCGAGGCTTGCAACAGGCAAGGACAAAAGGCACTTTTTGGCAGAGATGCACATTAAATTTTTTACGTACTCTATATTTAATTAGAAAATCAAAAACTTTGAGCACTGTAAAAATGTTACAAATTTTATCCACTAAAATTATTGTTGCTTAATAGATGTTCTTTTTTTAGTAGAAAAAATATTTTTATTTTAGATGTAAATTAATGTTATGTATAAACTTTCATTTTCATAAAACGTAGGACAATGTATTATTCATATTCTATCTGATCATAAGAATTTTATGTTTGCTTTACTCTTAGGATTTTCAATAAAAACTTCTGCAACTTTTATGTATGATCTGAAAGACCCTCAGCAACTTCTTCGTAAAAAGTGTGTTTGCTTTTAAAATAATCACGTCAGGCTAAATATGAAAACGACATTTAAAACATTTAGTAGACTGTAAACGATGTCAATCGATGTACCTGGAAAATTTATTCATCGTCGCAACGAAAATGTTAAATATTCCCAATGCTCTTGTGACCTTATAAAGACATAAATTCAATATGTAGAGTTGAGTTTAAAATATGACATTTTCAAATGTTGCCATCTATGCTCTATAAAAACAAAAAGACCCTCCCCGAATCGCTTTTATTTGTCTAAATTTTGATTAATTTTTATTATTAATCCCGGACACTGGAGCGACGTCCCATTTTACAGATACATTTAATGGATGACAAAGTAGTGTCCACGTTATCCTGACAAGCCATTATTTATTTATAACGTTATTACGCGAACTGACGATTCTGCCACACATAATATCTAACCTGTTTTTGAATTATTTACAACGCGCGAAGATTGTTTACTTATAAGCTTGTTAACTTCTACTATCCTAGGTAGGAGCTTGATACATTCTAGTGGAGATACCCCCGATGAAAATGTTCACTTCTATGACTTCTACATTACATCCATGTCAATATTTATGTAAGGAATAAATGCAAATAGAGATATACGGATGCGTTTCAGCATATCGAAATATTGGAAGAGTCTTGACTTAATATTACAGCGATACTACTGTAACGACTGTTGAAAATGTCACTCTATTTTAGTCAGATTTATTTATTCTAACTCACTAAAAAAAATGGGTATTTATTTATCCATATCATTAAAAAATTGATCATGTGTGTATGTTACGTCGAAAGCTGGAAAATGTAATATTTTGGCACAAGTGTTGTAATTGTTAAATCATGGTTGTATTTAGGTCTAAATCTAGTTTTCTCAGATCAGATGTGGTCGGGTCGAATTACCTTTCCAACCACACTGTTTCCTAGGAAGGATTAGCAAAGGTCTCGGTTAACTTTGCTTTAATAATGATAATATATTAATATATACGAAACCCAGTTTTACGTATATCTAAAAATACCGTAATGAAAATATAAAATCACTAATAAATTACCATCTACCTGGTCGCCAGACAGCGTGTGACGTCACGAGGAAGGCCAAACGTCAAAATTTGACATTTGTTTACATTTTCAGAAAGTATCAAATACGGTGTTTTAATCATTCTTATGGAAAATTGTGAGATAAGCAAAAGCTTGGTGGCAAGTGTATGTAATAGTTTCAGTTGATACCAGGGTATTTACTGTTCATAGGACGTCGCAAGAGACGTTGAAACCTGGGAAGTATTTTTATACCCTATCAATATTTTCGTGATTACAAGTTGTTGTAAGGGCAATTTAGTTGAAACTATATTTGCTACCCATATAATTAAGACGTAAGAAGCATTTGTTGTGATTTGGTGTTATTTAAATGATTCACAAAGTAAAAATTACGCAAAAACAATAAATACACAAACTTAACCTCACTTGTAAATGACAATTTTCACGTTATTAATGGCATTTTACTCCACGACGCAGTAATTGTAAAGCCTAAACACATCGTTCTACTAAAAAAAAGAGTGCTAACCAAAAATTTTACTGTTTTTATTAAATTCTGGAGGTTTAATGCGTTTTTCGATGAATCCTTTACTGTGACGTCACGGTCAAAAACAATTGCTGCCTTAAGGCTTTGTGTTCTAGATGGCAATGTCAATATTATCCTCATTGACTCGTTGATATTTGTACTAAAAAAAATAGCAAGTACTTTTGACACTTGTAAATAATATTTTCTTTAGGTTTTGAACCACTTGCTTTTCAGTGATTGTATTAACGTCCTTAATTGAGTATTCCAAAAGTCAAATAAAATTGATCGACTATATTGATAGTAGACATAACGTCAAATAATGACAAACTTTACCGCACCAATGTGGTAAAGTCATATTATACCGTACTATTGTCGTAATTTGATGCAAGGTGAAATTTTTTACTTTTGTCATGATTTATAGCAATCTTGATGTTTGAAGAAACACTCTTGATTTATATCATATACAGGGTGTATTTAAAATGCGTTTTTTTTTATTTGAATTTTTTACAAAAATGCGTCAAAAATTGATTTAAAATGAAATAGCACAACCTATTTTATAGATAGTTAAGCTTACCTAAACGCATTTAAAATAATAAGACTGCTTTTTACCATATTTAATTATTAATTATTATTTAGAAGTATTTCAAAATTGTTGATTTATTTATGTGAGATGTGTTAAAACTATATTTCTTTTATAAATACGTTATCGTTTCCTCGCTTCGTTTAACTCATCACCATTTAATTTCCAAGAAGCTTTCCCAAATGAAAGCTCAGATCTGCAAGCCAGATGGTAAGCTTCCACTGCGCGAAAACTCCAAGATCGTTGCACGCTTTACTCCGATTATTCGTATCTGCAATCCCAGTTTTTCTCAATAGAAAAAACTTAGATGTCAAGGTGAGCATTAGTCAGATATTATGATGTAATGTGATGTGCGTGAAGCTCAGCGATCGATCTATCTTGATTAGGGCCGTTGACAGGACTCATTGCTGTGACTGCAGCTACTTTCAAGGCGAAATAGAAAGGAATCCATCATTCTTCATTACATCGGATAAAATCGGAGCTTTGCAGTTAATGTCCCGACCACCTCATACAAAGTGGTTCCGCTTGCTCCAGTTCAACGATTATATATTTACGCAATTTGTCCCCGAATTGTGCACAATTCGCCTGATATTATAATTAGCAGAGAAAGCAGAGGTTATTAATTTTCATTTGGAGGAAAGCTAGGGAACAGATTTGGAAAGTTCAATTAGCGGTTTTCGGGTTTTTCATGTTCACGTGTTTCCTGAATGGGAAAGTTTCTTTGTTGGGTACTTCCTTGCAAATAAAATATTTATCTGGAGCACATTTTCCTGGCCCAACACTATTTATACCGAGCCATCGTTAGGAAAATTTAATAATTTAGTTTCGGATGGCAGTGTTCTCCTTATTAAGCCGCACACTAAATAGCCTCCTATTTCGACTAATTAATACGCCGGAAATTAGAATGGTGTGATCAATAATAAACGAGTGTAATTTATTTGGACAATTTGCAGGAAAACTACATGTCCCGGATTAACTTGTGAATTTTAAGCGTCGTTCTCTTGAAGAAAATACAACATTTTTCCGTAAAATACCTTTAAATTCAAGAAACAAGTAATCGTATTTTATATCTACATCAGAATTAAAATCTAATTAACAATAGAAAAGGAGATCGACAACTAGTTGTTCCAGGAAGCCAATTCTACTGTGTAATCAATGTAATAGTACAATGTTTGCCGAGACAACAAGAAATAATTAGTAAAACATACCGATTGATTAGATATTCTATTTGTGTAGCAGTTATGGACCCCAGTATGAGAATCATGCATTCCCCATTTTTCCGCTCCCCTTTCACTCTGTTATGTTTAGCAGGGGGCCCATCTCTCAAAGGATTCACACAGAAAATGACATCAAAGTGTTTTTTTTCTGAATTGGATATATATGTAATATAAAAAGGATAACAATAAAGAAATTCTCTAGATAACAGCCGCGAAAATTTATCATCGACTAGTTTACGTTGGATTTATGTATTCGCGAGGAGGAAAAGGGAGAACCTCGCCACCGCAACACCCACGATTTATTTGATTCTTAATACATTTTATTGAATTTTCTCGTTAATTTTACGCTGACAGGACAGCATGCACATAAATTCCACCTCTAATGACGCTTTTTCTCCAGCAATTCGCCACAACATTAATTCAAGACGACAAAACAAAACGGAGGAAAGCACAGCTTATTCCTTCAATTATAGTCGGGTTTTTTTCTCTCTGGTTCTCCCGGAAAATAACAGAGAGCTTTTTGCATAATTGTCTGATCGATTAATTAGCTTTTAACAGCATCTTTATTTGGCTTGTTTGTACAATTAGTTGAGATAGCGGTCGACTTCCGAAATTAATTAAGATAACATTGATTAAAGCTCAGGGCTAGACCGGCGACTTAAATTAACCGAATTAATTTTATATAAGTTCATTAATTTACATTTTCAATTGGGTTCTTGAGAGCGGACCTGTCGAATTGCTTTTATTCCACTGGCAATATTAATTGAAGGATTATAAAATAAATTCGAAGAACTTAGCAGTCGGATCCAGGAATTAGACCTTCGGAAAATTGCCTTCGTTTAAAATTTTCCGAAAATATTAAATTACACGGTTCATTAACGTCGTATTTTTTAATTAAAGTCGTTTCCTGTTTGCCTAATTCCACGCAACGATTATTTTCCTTAATTCTTAACAGCTTTCCACGGCTGGCTACGGCCAAAGCTGTAAGATAACCAAGCACATTTTTTGTATGCAAATGCGTGTTGTGTAGGAAAGTGAGCGGCTTAAAATATTTTTTATTTTATATTTGATACTTCCTTCCATTATTCACTCCGATCAACCAAAGCGCTATAATGTAGAAAAAACAAATCATCAAGGCAATTCCCTAAGAGCTTTCCTAAATCAAGGCAGGAAATAAAGAAGGCGGAGTCGCGGCTATCTGAAAGAACAGCCTGCACCCCAACTTAGTTGGCGGTAATAATTGATGATAAGGGTGATAAGAGGGGCTGTCATCTGTATTTGTATTAAATTTCTGCACTTGAGGGACGGGTCCTCATTATACAACCATGCAGGAAAATAGAGGGGTAGCAAACTGTCTCAAAAACTAATGACAGAGTCGATTACTAAATGGGTGTTTATCAATGATTAATAAATTACAAATACGGTCTTTAATACAAACCTTCACCCATCAAAATAAATCACCAGTAAATATCTTTGATTTAGAATAATGCGCATGTAAAATTGTAATCATTAAACCAGAATAGCATAAACCTTAATTATTCACAAGTTAATTCAATCTAATTACTGTTCCTCTTTGCGGCTCGAAACGTTTTAAACAAATAAATCTGGTACGGTGGTTTTGTAATTTGTATTAATGTTGCGGTTTTTCATTGAAGGAGAGCTCCATTAGCGTACATAATGTTACAACCTTGTTCAGGATTAATTTTAAATATTCCATTATTCTTGTTCCTTTTGCAATTTGGTCCATGAAATGCAAAGTGTGCATTTTTTTATATTAAGTAATTAATTCCGTTTTATCTAAATATGCTAATGTCCATTCAAAAATCAAAAAACTACCAACGTCGCATTTTCCTCGATAATTACTATTGGCAACGCTGCCTAGTGTAAAATTTGGTGAGACTTGTAATTTTGAGGTTAAATGTTAAGTGTCTTGTTTTTCTGGGCATTTTTAAGTAAAATTAATAACAATCAATAAATAAATGAAACGTGCTGTTAATAAAACAATATGAACGAAATTCAAAGCAATTGAATTTTATTTTGAATCAAATAAATGTCTTAGTCTAATTTATAGTTACAAACATAGTATGAAAAAATATCTACCTAGGGTTTTTTTAAATTTTACCAACCCAAAGCAACAGATAGTGGTTTTTTGATTTTTGAATGGACTTTACATTCTCATCAAATAAAATAAAAAACTAACTAAAAATATGTTGTCAAAGATATAACAAAAATAATTCTAATCAAACACATAACGTTCTTGACTCAGACGTTGAAAAGAAACAGAGGTCCAGGAAAATAAAGAAAAACAACAAAAGAAAGTGATTTTTATTATTATGTGTAATGATTTTTGGTTTTTTCTTCCATTTTATAATACCAAAATTCGTCAAATACACGAGCTTAATATGGGCTTTATAACAGTGCATTCCGATTTATCAAAGCTCATAGTCATAATCAAGAAACGAACAATTATTGAGAAAATGTAAATTTTTAGAAATAAGTACAAGCACGTTTTTCCTCCAACAAAAGTGAAACAGGATTAGACCATTAGGCACTGATCTCAATTAATGGTTAAGTTTTTCTCTGAGACAGCTCAATCATTTACTCCCAGCTTGCACGATCGTCTAAATAAAATGTCTTCTTTTCTTTCTCCGCATTATTACCGCCGTTATCTACACATGTTAGTAGTTTTGTTGATTTCTACGATTTGAATAGGTAAAAGCAAAATCCCAGCAATAATAAAATACCTCTGTAAGACAGAGCTGTCGCAGCAAAAAATCCATACGGATATCCAGAGAGCTTTCAAATCCTTATGTGGTTAAGCATTGGTTCACAAATGTAAACCTTGTGCTTTGAAATTGATTTACACATTTCGTAGATAGAAAATAATGTAAAAAATAAATGATTACATAAACATGGAACAACAAAGGAATTAATGTGAATTATTAAATCTATCCATATCCAGGTTTACTTTGCGCCAAATGTATTGTGGGTTGCATTTTCAATTCCGTCGGGCTCATTATATCACTCGCGAAATACTCTGTATATGGTATACAGTGGAAAGTATACATTTCCTGTTATTTAGAATAAATGTGATAATTTACTATGATCGTTTTAATTCATTAGTGAATGTAAAAATGTTAGCATTAAGAATTTCTAAAATAAAACTGATTGTTAGGTTAGGTTAGGTTAAATAAAACTTCATTTCATTTGCAAACGTTACCATTTCGTAGAATTATGTAAAAATTAATTATCTCGGTGGATACTCGGCCTGCCTCATTTAGATGCACTTAAAGATATTATTCCGCTTAAACCGTGTAATTCTCGAATAATTTTAATTAAATTAAAAAGTTGCGTTTGTACACAAAATCTCGCAATTAATTTGCCTAATAAGATCCAGTCGTTTTCGCGACCAGCTATAATCCATTCATCATCATAATCCGCCTTAATCCCATCCATCACTTAGTGAATAAAATAATTTTCCTTCAGCCTGATAAAAACATCGCGGACAGCTTTCAGAAACACGTCCCTCCAACTAAAGGTAGACAAATATTATCTTGGCTGCGAGTTGAAAGAGCCCCAAGTCGCCACCAGGGGCGTATTCAAGTCAACAAAAGCCTACTTCACTAAAGAAAGTTCCGATTTAACAACTCGTGTCAAACACCTAGCTTTTATCGATTCTGCACGGGATCCAAAAGCACAGCTTTTTTCCGGTAAGCGGGTCAGCGATATGTAAATGGAGATGTCCGCCCGTTAACATCTGCAGCGTGCACATGTGTGTGCTGGAGCTTGAAGCTGTAGGTCAGTTTTCATAAATAACACAATTTTTAATTAAAATTTTATAGCTGCCTGCTGAGATAAAATACATTGCATGATTTGTTAATGTGGCACCACCACAAATGGAGAACCAGTTCTATACCGAAAATTCATAAAACTGCTTCACAAATTTATTTTTAAACTCGCAAATCAATTAATTGCAGTTTAATTGTATTGTTTGTTTTGCTGTGTACAAAGCGGTAACTGGTGACATATTTTTCCCCAGATTGGTACGCTTGAAGTCTTGTGGTACTTTTGGCAGGACATTTGTAACTTATAGAGTAATATCCGGCAAGCAGGCGGATGTGTCCACATAGAGCATATTTGCAGTATCCCCGCGGCATATAAATAACCCTACACTTGACAGTTTCACTACTGGAGAAGTCTTAGACAAAACGAAAAACTTTAATCTGTCCCTGTTTGCCGTCAATCAAAGGAAATTTTGAAATTCCGGTTCCGTTGACTCGATCCCTAATGAGAAAAGTTAAAAACCGGCGACGTCTATAACGTTTCTATTAAAAAAAGTTGAGAGGTTAATAAACGTTTCTCCCGAAAAGAAAATGAATAATAAATTCGTTTATTATATTAAAGAAATCGTTAAATCTTATATCTCGTTATTCTTTGTTCCGGAATTGTAATTGGGTTTCCACAAATAAATTGGACTTGATTATATCAACCGCTGCCGTATTATTGGAAGCGGTTATTAAAATTACTTCCAAGAGACATCTAGACCGAAGGAAAAATGCAAATCTTTTTTATTATCGTTCTCTGGTGGATGTTCCCTGACTGAATTGGTCTTTTTGCTTTAAACATAATTGATCAAATTTGCTTTTTGACTATTCAGTCTTTAATCTACTAATCACTAAGCTAAAAAAATAAAAGACATATGATGATTTATATCATAAAACAAAATCTCATCACGTCGCAGCTCGAACTGTTTAAATCTAACCTCACTTTATGCGTTGTTGACGAAAGGTGCCTTCACAATCGACTCTTTAACGCCAACTTTGACGGGAAATTTAAGTGTAGTCAAAAATGACTGCCATTTAAAGTTTGGTGTAAATTTAGTATCTAATATGAATGTATGAAGCAAAAAGTTCTATGTTTGTTGAAACAAAATAATGAAAATGCACGTGTTAGATCAGATAATTAAAGTACACAAAATTTGGTTTAACAATTTATGAGAATTTCACACTTTTTATGAACGGGTTGTTAAAAAAATTAACACAACATGTGCTTATTTGTTACTTGATTTAAATAAAAACCGTTCGTATGTCACGAAGGGGTCTGCAAAGATTAAAACTATATGGTAGACGAGTAACGTGCACCTAGACAGGTAAAAATAAAAATATATTTCCGTAATTTAACCCAAGCTAAACACGTCATCACGTACCCGTATGCAAATGACCATAGCATTGCATTTCCATCATCAGAAAAATCTATAAAACCAACTCTAACACCTCCACACTTGCAGCTTAAATTCCTACAATTAAACTACTAATTAATAGGCAACAACCGTAGCTGGGGCTAATTGTTTATTTTCATGTCTTAAACAATTGTCAAACACTATTACGCCCATATCTGAGTGCAAAATCATCATAATTGAATTTTGTGTAAAGTCAGACACGAACAGTCGTTAAGTGTGGTGTTTATTAAAAAGACATTACACTGAGGTGTTCTGCTTCGGCTTATAATTTAAGGGTTGTCGCCCGGAAAAGTCAAGAACGATGTGCATGTCAGTCATTTACCCCGACGTAATTGGAAAATGAGGGAGGACACATTAAAGTGAGTTACATGTCCATCCAATCATGTAGTAATCCCAAGGGGATAAGAAGTTACGAAACCCTTTGCGTGATATTCCTTAGCATCAAACCGAATTTATATTAAAGAAGTTTACTCAAATTATTCCGTAGCCACTCTTTACTAAGCAGTTGCGAGGAAATTAATTATGTTACTTTGAACTTTTACTCGCAAGATCGCCACGCACACCCGAAAAGGATGAACTATTCAACTTGTTAAAATTCTTAAGCAACGCATTACTCGAGAAATCAATATGTGGTTATTTATAAAAGAAACATTTTTCTACAGTACTAAACCACCAATAAATAAATTTGTTGCGGAATTTTTTGCTCAGAAATTTTAGAAAGTAAATTAATAAGTCCAGTTTTATCGCACAGTTGATGCCTCTGTATTTATTTTTTTTGAGTGGACCAATTAATTAATCTGCGCAGTGAAATTCTGACGACTTTGAAAAATTAAAATTTTTTGAAATAAGTATGTAATAAAGATCAAATGACAGTGCAAATTCTAAGTCCATTCGTTGAAAGCAGAAAAGAAGATAGCTAAAGCTTTGCTAATGCTAACGTGAAATTTTCTCCACACTTCACATTAATTAAAGAAGGTTATGTTTTTCTAAGTTTGAGGTTAGAAATGGCGTCAATGTCTAGTGCACTGTTGTCAGTTTTACTAGTTTGCAACAGAGGAATCATCAAACATTGTAGGAAATGCAGCAACATGTTATGTTCATTTTGATGACGGAAATCAAACAGTGTGTCCAACGAAAAAAAATAAATCATGGCCTCCCATTATGGCAAAACAACGTGAACGGTGTTTAGATCACTTGATCACAATTCTAAACAAGGTTTCAAAAATGTTTTCTATATTTTAAATTCCATTAGGAGGTTTGTTGACGAAAAATTTAAATTGCTAAAAAGTAATGCCGACATAATACATTTTCTAATAATTTCAAAGAAATCAATAAAGAAAGATGCTGTTCTGGTCTGAATATGTATTGTAGGTATGTATAACAATTTAAAATCGTTTTTCCAATTTTCCAATAATCATTAACAATGATTATTGTTTGTTAATACAATAGGTATAATAATTGATAAGATCAGTTTCCGCAATTCGCATATGTGCAATATTAAAAAATTGTTTACAATGTTTGTAGTAAATTACAAACACGTCAAGAGAATTCCAGTAACATTATTGAATTGAATAAATTAAAAAACATAAATTTATTTAATACTTGTATTAATAAAACGAACGCGAATTTAGTAAGGACGGAATGAACTTCTTTTAAATCTTGTTAGAACAAGTTCTCTTCGTTTACCTTAATAAATAAAGAAAATGTTGTAACAGGTGTCTAGATGGAACATAATTTACCTCAACTTTACGAAAGTTCTTAGTTCTTAGTTGGAACCGAGAAATCTCGTAAATTTTCACTTGTCAAAATATATAAAGTATCTAAAACATATTTTACTGCAGAAAATGGGAGTTATTCTAAACAATAAAAATCCCATACTTCAAATAAGAAATTATAAGTGTGTACATAATTTTTTCCAACATCGCTTATGAAAATGATACTTTCATCACTCAATTTAGTGAGGAAAATAGGCGTTTGCATCACTAGTGAGGAAAATGGAGAAAGTAAACTCACTAGTGAGGAAAATTTATTTAACAATCTACTACATTAACAATCTACTATGTACCTACTTATTAATATAAAAATTTGTTATTTGCATTAATTGAAACTCCAGATCCGGAAGATGCAAAAAATACGGGAGTAAAATAATTATAAAGAAATTAAAAATTGAGACTCATTTTCATAAGCGACGTTGGAAAAAATAGTATACACAATTCGTGATCAAAGTGCAATTTTTCAACTCGCAATACTATCCTCACTCGTTGGCGCTCGTGAGTATATCATGTATTGCTCGTTGAAAAATCAGGCACTTTCATCACTTATAGCGTAATATACTATTTTCTTCAAACGTCAGCAAAATATGACATTATACTACAAGATTGATAATGTTAAATTGTCACTTTATTGGCATGGCATCTGACGAGCTGACGACCGGCAGATAAAGTTATTATCTTCGCTGACGAGCGGCAGATAAAGTAAACTAGCTAAATCATTTGAAGTGTCTATCTCAAATTTTAACAAATTCGTTTCGACAGCCCAACTACCAGCTTCAACACACAAAACTTCATTTTTGCTCCTAATAACATAATATAGGTACTATTTCACACTTCTAGCAATATACTCGTACAATACAATACAACTTGAAGTGTAAATGGGAGGGGATGTCGTGAGATTCAGTGACTCAAGATGGACAAAGAAGATCTACACCCAAAAGTTTACTGGTACTGTAGATTTTATAATGAATAAATTTTCTAGACAGGTTTTAAATATGCTATTAAAAAATGAATGGTGTGAGGCTATAACCTCACCGGTCTCGTGTAAGCGTTTGGTATATTAAGACAGACATTGCCCTTTAATTAAAATTCATGGCGTCCCAAACGCTCGTTATATAAAGATTTTAATTCACCATTATTTCCTGGAATATATATCTTTTACGAATGTAACCGAAGCTCCAGTCTTTCCGGAAATTAAAGCAAATTTCAGTTACACAGCTTACGTCTCCTTAAGAGATACTTTTCCTTATTCCAGGAAAAAATCCTCCGTCGTTATTTCCTCATAATTGTTCGTGCTCCAGACTAAAACGTCATTTTAAACGTGGCCCATTTTTTTATAAATCAGTAACGTAAACACACGAGTAGAAAGGAAAATCTTGTATCTTATAACTTAAGAAATATTGTTTCCTTTAACAACGGATGTGGAAGTAATCTAGATGAAAAGAAAATCGTGCCTTATATTCATGCGGGGAAACTTGATATCTACTCGAAACTCCAAATAAGGTTCAATATTAGGATCATTGCAATTATGACGTAATGAAATTTTTAAGATATTGCTTTTTGAAGCGCTTTTTGATGAAAAATTCTTCACAAGTGGATTGTTACATGACAAATTTTCTTGGATTTAAATACCAACAAAAGCCTTCACAATGGTCTTATTCTAGTAATTATAAATTATAAGCCAGGGAGAAACAGATAGAGGAAGGGAAAAATGCGATACAATCCGAGTACAGGTATCAAGAAATCCCGACAGATAAGGAGGGAGGATAAAGGATTTGAGAGATGCTGAATGGGCTTACTTGCACTTTTCAGGAAACAGATTGTTACAAGGAGTAAGGAGTCCTTACACCGGAACAGATGATTAACCATTTCTAAGAAAAATAACCAACACACTTCGCTATGAAGTCCATTTTTTAATTATAGTCGGATGGATCAATTAATAAGCAGAGCAACTGTTATATTGCTATCTCTTTTCAACATAATGTAAAACAAGCTATCGGATTCCTGTACGTATTTTATTAAGGCCGTCCCACTATGCATCTCGCTTTGGCATGTGCGATTAGAACAAGACGCGAGTTGTACGTTTATTCTATTAGCGACGTCAAATTTTTAGGTTAGGTCGTAACTACATTTGTGATGATTTTATTTAATTTGCTTGAAATTACCGCCGTATGACGCCAAGGAAAAGCTACGCAACTCTTTCTTGAACAACAACCACTGGCAGAAGCGGACCATTATTATCTAGTTCCTGTGTAAAATACATTAACAAATTTCTTATTAACGTGTAACAGCCCTTTCACAATGGCGTTAACGTTACGTCGATGTTAAAACGTTAATGTTAACGTTAGATCTAGAAATTCAAAATTACATGTATTTCAGTGTTGACCGTTCACAATGGCGTTATGATGAAAGTTAATGTTACATGATATTGTTAGCGTTAACGTTACACCCAGAAATGTTCTGGATTCTTAACGTTAAATTCTAACATCAGCCAATGGAAATAATTTAAAAAAAAACCGAAATTGGCGGGTGTCATAAATTATTGAAATGAAAGTAAATTATTGACATTTCAATTAATTTTATCTGAGATTTTATTAATTTGTTAGTGAAAATGTTAGACGTTGGTTTATTTTTGGAACTTATTCAGCAATATCCGTTCTTGTATAATAAACAAAGAAAAGACTTTAAGGACACAGTGAAAAAGAATAATGCTTGGAAGGAACTGGCAGAAACTCTCGATTCTGAAGGTATGCATATCTGAAAATTATTTTATGAGGAATATAAATATCCACCTAGCAGTAAGTACTTATATAACGTATTCTCTCTTTATCCTCAGTTTCGGTTTTGCAAATGCGGTGGCGATCTCTACGAGAACGCTATTCAAAAGAATTACGAAACACCATCAAAGAAACACGAAGCGGGAAACCTATATTTGAAGAAAGCTCTTGGGAATGGTTTAACTACATGAACTTCTTAAGTGACATTGTTAAACCAAGAAAAACTGCTGCAAGTAATATTACTTTGCAAATTCGGGAAGACTATTGTAGCCCATCAAACAATTGTTACACTTCATCTTTCTTTGACTCCAATAGTGAATATACAGAACAAGTGTCACCTCACACACCTAGGAATTTAGAGAGTCAAGAAGATGAATACGATCTTGAAGAAACTAGTGTACCTGAAAAAACTTTTCATGTTTCAACGCCGCCAACTGTGAGTAGAGCCACAACACCAAAGGCAGGTACTTCCCAGAAAAGAAAAGGGGATCCAGTAGAGAAAACAGTTCAAAATTCTAAAAAAATAAAGAACAAAGATTGTCTTACTAATAATGAAATTGATTTACGTTTAGTTAAGATATTGGAAAAAAGCGAAAGTAATAACTGTGTTGAAGATGAAGACGACGTTTTTTGCAAAGCCCTAGCTTTTGAATTGAGAAAAATTAAGGATGAAAAGGAAAAACAAAGAAGAAAAGCAAAATTATATTTAGTAGCTACAGGATTAGAATAAGTAGTGGCATTTGTTTATGTTTCATATTATTTCGTGGCGTTGTGAATAAAATTCTTTTTAAATTCAAAATATTTACTTTTTAAAAACTACATATTCAAATTCCTTAATTTTTTACCTCTATTAATATGTTTTATTTGGTTTGGGATAGAACCAGCGGGGCTTATTAAATACTGCCCTAAACCGTTCCTTAAATTTAAAGCAGTTGTTCCCGGATTATTTCCCCCTTTACCAATTTTTTGCGTATCTCTTAAAATAACATTAAAGGAGGTACCGACTTCTCTTCGCCATTCTCCTGGTATCACTCCATCGTCAGTCTCTTTGTCACAGAATGTTTTAGAACAATATTTCTTTCTACTTTCGTGAATATTATACTCCAATTTCTTAATAAAATTGTGAAGACAAACGCTTGCTTTTATGATTTTATCAACTTTTTGTGGACTGCAGGTTATCGTCCTTGTAAATATTTGCCATCTAGCCACAAGAATCCCAAAAGCATTTTCAATTATTCTGCGGGCTCTACTTAACCGATAATTGAAAATTAATTGCATGTCAGACAAATTTAACCCTTTAAAAGGTTTCATAATGTATTTACCAAGAGAAAATGCATCGTCGGCAACAAAAAAATGCGGCATATCAATATTACTTTGTGGCAGGCATTCTTGAGGAGGGACCGGAATTTTATTTTGGTATAATGCTTTGCCTAAACTACAGTTTCTAAACACTCCACCATCACTCTGCGATCCGTAGGCACCTACATCTATGTAAGTAAAGTTGTAATGTGCATCAGAAACGGCCATCAAAATAATACTAAAATTCTTCTTGTAGTTGAAAAATGAACTACCAGAATTATTCGGACATTTAATATTCACATGTTTGCCGTCAATTGCACCAATTGTATGTGGAAAATCCCATTTCGTTATAAAATCCTCAGATATTCTCTTTAAATAATTTTCAGTCCACTTTTTAAAAACTAAATTATTCAAAGCTTCCCAAATGGCATCCATTGTTTCTCTTAGTACAACACTAGCAGTGGATCTCCCAATTTTATATCCAGAAGCTATGCTGAAAATTGAGTCACCCTGTGACAAATATCTAAAAGTTTAATGTGTTAATGAAGAGAAAACTATAATAGACATAGGTAATTATGTACCTTAGGGTAATAGCTAGCCTTTGTGCCGGACTTAAAGGTTCGCGATTGCTGTTTTTACACAGTAAAGGTCCCACTATTGATAATAAGGTATCAAATTGTGCCGGGGTCATCCTTGTATATAAGAAGAACCACTCATGATCTATTATTTTATACTTAAGAAAAGAAACGTAAAATTCTCCTACTCGTTTTCGTTCTCTTAAAACCGGCCTTACACCCCAACGTCTTTTGATTAGTAAACTCCGTTTCCTCGCTTGACGCCTACGTACAATTAGAAGAATTTTTAACATTCGTTTTGAAAATGCCTTCATTGTCAATGGTTGTCAATTGATTCAAAGCATTCTATATTATAAATTAAAATGTTTTTTAAATAACGTCTAACGAGCATAACATCATTGTGAAAAAGAAACTTAATTTTTGTGTATAACATAACATTAACGTTAACGTTACCTTTAACATCACGTTAAAACTGTAACGTGATTGTGGAAGAGCCTTTAGGGCATTGACGTTATATGCCGTTCACGATTGTTTTAAACACGCAGGAGGCCACGATATTTTTTTGTTAGATTGGCGTCAGGTCCTGTCATATGACGTTTCGTTATTAAATATTCGTCTTGTTGTCAATTCCCTAATTGATTTAGTGTAATTCAATAATAACCTAATAGTATATTATATTATAAGTGATAGAAATGCATCATTATACAAGAGTGAGAATTTTGACCGTCGAGTGCGCTTGCGCACGAGTGGGACACTTCTCACGAGTTTCATAATGGCATTTCAATCACGTGTGATATACGACGTTTTATCTTACAGGTGCAACTATTGCAAAAATCCAAGAAATGCAGTTTCATTCAAGTAAAATGACAGCTGTCAAATTTAGTCACTTGTGAGTGATTTATGTCAAGTTAAATGGCAACTGTCAAATTAACTCACTATAGTGAGTACTTTATCTCACTTGTGATTAAAATTTGACTTCTGTCACCGAAAACAATGGTCTAAGGTAGCTCAAAAACTCCACCTGTAAGATAAAATAGATTTATTATGCCAAATCACAATATTGCCAACTAAAATGTCAGATTTTCATAGACAGTCCGAATTTGAAATAATCGTGAACGGATAATACGTGGCATTGCCGAAACAAAATCTAGGAAGAAAGAAAGACAGTTCAAACATGGTTGTTTAGTGTTGCTTTCAACAACTGTTAATATATTTTACCTATTAGTTGATAAATAGATATCGAAAGAGTTTTGAAAAAAACTGTTTTTTGAAAAACAAAATGAAAACGGAGGAATGAATTTGCAGAAAAATCATGAAAACACGAAAAAACAACTCAAAATCTCAAAAATTGAAGTTTGTACTTTGTCTCAAGATGCTAATATAAATTTTCAAATATTGGCAGCACCATGCACTGCTGTCAAATGTCGAAAGTAGACGCAGATCAGCGCAGATCATGTCGACTTCTTGATTCGGACTAGCTCATCACTTCATCAGACTATAATAAAAAATGAGCTATACTCGTATTATTATTTTTAAATTATAAATATCAGGTGTCAAAGTAGGCGTTGAAGAGTCGATTGTGAACGCACCACGGATTACAGATCACGGATTAGCTGTTTAAATCTATTCTGACCTCACTTTGAGGATAAATTTAAATGAACACCCGATACATAAACGCTCTTTTCACACACGATTATCCGGTAGCTGACATAAAATTATTTTAATGAGACTGAAAAATGGTACTGTAAAGCACACAATTCGATAAATGGGGTACAAGATACGTTGAAATTTGTCCCAGCTTACAAGCCCTGGAGATTTGCCGAAATGCATAATATAAACAATCTAACAATGCAAACAAAGGGACCAACCCATCCCGGTTAAATGAATAGGACAGAAAATAAACAAACTTTATTACGAGGGTTTATGATTGACTTTCAGGAGCTTTTACTTTTTATTTGTGGTTTTATCACAAATAATAAAATTGTATTGGCCATTTCTTCTCCCATTTTATTGCGTACTCCTTTGAAGTTTGTATCCGGATTCCATCAGACACTAGGATATTATTGTTTTTATGTCCGTGAACAACAATTAAAAATTAGTGCTTCGTTATGAAGTGCCGCTCGCAGTACTTTCGAACAGTAGTTGCAAAATAAACAGGTCGAACGCGTATTTTCGATAAAACACGAATTATTCAAGATCGATTGTAAAAGTTGTCTACTAGGACATGTTGAATATAGAACATAATTTTTCGTTGCGGACGGATGCACAGACCGGAACAATTGGATTTTAATTTTGAAAACGTTGTATGACGACGATTTGTTATCGCAAATTAAGTAAACCAACATCCGATACGTTTGGAAACCATTTCAACAGAATACTTGATCAGCCTTGTTCCAGGTGTCACCTGCAAAATAAATCACGTTCAATAAAGATGTATCTTTTATTGTGAAGGTAATTTTTTAAATTGCGTACTTTGAAAGCAATTCAAAACAATTTCCTAGTTTGTGGCAACTTTAATGTGCCTTTCAATCCAGTGGGAACTCCATATCCGATTGAGTAAGTAAAACTCCCACAAACTAAACTAACATAAAGCTTTATACACACGATTCGGCCAAGATTTAATTGCACATCACACAGACCGGTTTATGCGTTCCTACATACAAGAGAAGTTAAAGCTTTGGCTTTGAGTCACTTTTACATATTTTTCAACATAGAAACGCAAATACCGGTTCTAAAGCCTTCCCACAGCATTCACTTTTGATTAAATATTTGATAGGAATGTACTCGTAGACTTTTATTTCAAGTTAGATTCTGACGACATGATAATTATACAGTTTCTCTCAATGAATTCTCTTCAATGCGATTTTGTTAGTGAAACAACTTTTCGTGTAAATATTTGTAATAAAGAATGTAAGATAGATTAGCAAAGTAAGTTGGTGGCTAAAAAGTACATAAATATTTTTGTCGGCTATCATAAAAATCAAAAACACTTTGCCACGTAAACATAAAGAACTAAAGAATCTTTCTCTTTCAGTAGAAGCATTAGGTAAAGAAAGCAATAAATCTCGTACAGTAGTTGTAAAAAGTTTATGTTTTGTTCCAGTGCTGCAGTCAAAACGGACTCATTCGGGGTTTTATTAGAAGTCCAAAGATTTCATTAACCACGACGCAGGTAATTAATTTTTGTTTTATTATTCTTCTCAGAAGTGTTATTGAAAATCGTTTTGTTTTCATTTTTAATTTCGTCTCTTCATCGGTTTACTATTGTACTATTATCTTATAGAACTGCAACTACTATACAATCACAATGTCAGTAAAGATCTTTACAATTTTATTTTACTTTTTGCTATATGTAGGTATGTATATTTGTTTCATTTAATATGACTTAATTTAAATAAAATACATTTGAACCCCTCATTTTTGCGTAGTAAATAACAAGTAAGTAAACCAAGCTAATTGCCACAAATCTGATCATAATTTACACAACTTATCTACAAAAATAAATTCACTTTATACCTTTAATTTGTATGCAGCACAATTGTTTGAATTGACCCGTTTCTTGCTAAACAGCACATGACCCTATCTTGCACACGTCATGAGATAAAGCAGAAATAATTTGTCATTCTTATCAAAGGTGTCACAAAACAAAAAGCAATGGCTGTTTTTTGCTGAAATAATACAATATGAACTTCCACAAACCCTACTAACGACGTGTGTAATATAAAAATTTAATTCCAGCTAAATTGTAAATACTAATCCAAATGCGTTTTAAATAATTGGCATTTTTAACGAAACGAGTTTGATCGTAAAATTCAAAGCAAGTAATTTTAATTTTTCATTTCCGGTTAATGAGGATATATTTTTTTTATTTAAAAAACATAAAACATAGTTAGCTGTACAGTTTCGTAAATTTTGAAATAAACGTCATTCGCTTGGTTAAATGAAATAGTGAAAAAACGAAGAGTTTTTGGGGAAATGGTTCTTGTCTGAATAAACGCGCAACGGCAGAAGCATTTGTATTACATTCGCCATAAATCAGGATCATATCTGTTTTCTCATCGTTCGAATACATTTTAATCGTCGTATTTTAACTTTTCCGTAAACGGCAGTTGTGACAAATAAAATTATTGGAAGCAAAGCCATCATGGATTCATAATTTCATTTTAAAACAACATGATATTTAAAATCGCCATGTTAACTTTGTAAATGTATTGTGGGTTGCATTTTCAATTCCGCCAGGCTCATTAATCATTATCACTCGTGAAATACTCTATATTTAAACAACTGAAAGCTGCTTTTACAATTTAAAATATATTATGGCGATTGGAACAGTTTTTATTGTTAATTACTTTTTACTAGCAGAGTTTCAGCAGCTCGTTTTTGTTGAAGTCTGTTTCAGATTTTTCTTGTGGCCACTTGGAACTCATGCTCCCATTTTCATCTATATTTGTCTCCATTTTACTAAACGTCATTCAGTTTGGATTGATGTTTCAACCTTTATTATTGCTTACTCAATAAATATCACATAAAACTGTCACCTTTAAGGGAGTCGTGTAGTCGCTACAATACGCTGGTGGTTGCTGGACAACATATGCGTAGTCGTAGTATTCACAGCTGTTTGCAGAGTTAAATAAAACTTTCAGCAAAATATTTTTTAATCGTTTCTCACACTTAAACTACAACTTTAGACACATGATGTATGGAACTTTTTTGAAGAGAATTTTATTCTACAATATGCCCAATGTCTACACAATGTTTCTCTATCACATCACATGTTAAAGACTAAAAATAACATATTTCTTATGAAAACTTTTTTAAGGACAAAAAAAATGTTACGAAGTACTTTTTAGTGTCTGAATTTTATTGTATTGACTGAACCTGATACAGATAGTATTCCATCAGACACTAAGGCAGCTGGAAAAAATATCGTAGCTTCACTTCTTCCAGAAAAGTCAAAACTGAGAATGAAAAGTTAGAATAGTGGTGAAAGGTTAAAACGATCCAGAATATCCACAACCAGAGTGTGCTTTTGGCGTATTTAAACACCTGTCAAAGCTACACAACCCCTCATCGCTTTGGGTTTATTGCTCCATGTTGCGCTATCTGATGTGGGTAAAACACAACATCGATACCAGTAGGTAGGAGTAAGTCCATGTAATCGCATGTTTAAAAAGAAAATTAGAGGGCTTTTGATTCAAGGAATCAGAAGTTCTGATCAAAGATGGTATTAGCAAATTTTTACAAGAAGCGGGCGACAAGAACCACCTTATCAAAGATCAATCGACTCTTCAACGCCAACTTTGAGGATACATTTAAATGAATACACGATGTACCTAATCATTTAAATGATTTTATTATATTAACGCACTAGTGCAACATTCGATACCGCTGTCATTTGCTAGCCATTGGGGAAAATTCAAATTTAACGACGATCTCATTGGATCAATTTTTTTGGAGGAATTTGTAACTTTTCTTTGCGTAATTTTTGAAAAATTCACTGTATGAAATTATTTTTAAATTATGTATTGTATTATGTAATTCATTTTCATTAAACAAAAATGTAAAAAAATGCCCAGTGGACTGTTTTTTTAACATAATCGTTATGTATGTATTAAGTTTACATCATCAACTTTTTAAGAATTATTTGATTAGCCTCAAGTGTCAGTGTCACTGTCATGTCATCTGTAATCGACCGCTACCAACCCAACAGAATAAAATACCCTGCAGCCGTGAGAAACGTCAAAATGTTGATAATTTAATATTGAATAACATAGTTTACTAATAATTAACAATAATTGATCGATGCCATGCATTTATTGTAATAGTACGTACAAAAATGGTTAGTATTTACAGAAAAACTCGCACTTTTGCAAGCAATCAGGAACTTACATGCACATAACCTAAAATTTTTTAAACAAATTTCGTCGATTTTTCTCATGATGGAAATGATTTTGTTGGCAATTTGTCGCAGGACCGGAATGAAAATAATTCTTTGGCTGCTTTGGAATACTTGATGGAAGAATTCTTTAACCCAGTCACAAGTAATTCCAGGAAACATGAAATTGAACAGCAATTGAATTCGTTCAGGTGCCTACCACAATATTGGAAGTTATGTCTGTATTTTCTTACAAATACATCAAGTCATTATGTGACTATGTTTGCCTTATCAACATTAGAGGTAATTTTCATTTATCAATTTAAATGTAAAATAAATTATGAATTATTGCAGTCTACAATCAACCAACAGTGGGCAAATACTGATTGGCAATTCCATGAAGAACTTAAAAATGTCCTGCACAATTTCTTGATAGAAAAAGGAAATACAGCACCACACTTTATCCGAGGGAAATATGCAAAGTTGTTGGTTGCTATCGCTAAACAAGATTGGCCAACTCATTATCCAAATTTTTTTATTAACTTGATCGAGGTTTGTGTGTGTTACACAAATTTAAATCTAGTATCAAACAATAAATGTTTCAGTTATTAAAATCAGAACCTAACCAACTTATTGGTCTAATTTTATTACGAACTACAAGTGAAGAATTGATGGGTCTTCATTCTTCATTTGAAAATGGTAGAAAAGATGAAATAACAAGACTGCTGTACCAGTACATTCCTATGGTCTTTGATTTATTAAACTCCATTCTTGAAAATTTAGGTATCATTGAGTCATACTGTCAATTTTTTTTGTTTAATGTGAGAGTATTACAGGTACTAAACCTAGACACACTGCTACTGCAACTCCTCCACCTTCTCCAACACATCCCACATCTACTCCAAGTCTTCCCCAGCAGTTTGTGACAGCAACTTTCAAACCAGACAGCAAGGCTGTTAATAAAGAGGCTTTAGAGACTGTGCAACATTTATTCACTTGGGTACAAATTAATCAAATACCCCCATCTATTATTAAAGCTATTTTTAATTTTACCAACATATCCAGCTATGCTCAGGTAAGGTATCATGCATGGTGATTGATTACCAACTTGAAAATCAAAATAAATTTGAACATTAATAATTTTAAGATAAATTGTCACAATATGAGTGCTATTAATCTATGAAAAAGGACTTAAAAGTTAGATTAGATGAATGTTAAAATAATTTAAACAAAAATATTGCAAGTAGGAAAATTTATTGATGAGATGGCCAGAAACAATTAATACTGTAAGACAATACTCTCTGGGTTAACCAAGACTATGTCAAAAGACTCATAAGTTTCAAAACGCCTAATATCAGCATCCCCCCTAATTCTCACCGACGGAATTTTTATAATTTTCTTTACATAATCGGTACATGGTATGTGAAATTCAAAACAGCAAAATTTAACAAAATCCTCGTAAGTTGCGATTTCATCTGCAGAGACTTCAACTTCAATGAAATCTTTATCAGGGACATTTGCAACTCGCATTTTAAAAACGTGATAACCTGGGAGAAACTGTTTAATAAACATTTAACAATAATTAAGATTAAGTATTTACCTGGAGGTGGTTGATATCTCCTGTTTTCTTGTTCCGAAACTGCACGGCCAGGTCTCGACATCATAAATGGTGTTTCTACAAATAGTCGGTGTTGTCACGTTTCTGTATTTTAATGAAAATTGATTTCGAATTATGTATCGTAAACAAAATCTGTAACCGATTGTATGTGTATTGATCTTACCAGTTTATATCCAGATCTGAGAAAACCTCGAGGCTAAGTGATGTTATCGGTGCAGATACCAAAAAAAAACCTAAGATAATTCAACCAAAAAATTAACCGCAAAAAGCTTTTGTAACTATGACACTTAAAAGTGAATGGTTTTATTTTCATAAATAATTTATTGATGATAAAAACAAGCGCAAAATTTGTTTTGTCTTCTTTGTCCTGGAGAAGTAAATTTTCGAAAGGAAGTATTTTGTCGAAATCGTAACTTTAAAAAAAATCTACACGTCTACGTCTAGTACTTTTTTAAAAGAACAAAAAAATCTTCACATAACATGTCTTTTATCCAACACTCTATTGTGTTACAGGATGACCACGACATGTGCGTTTTAGCAATGTCGACAATCAACGAACTCCTCTACAGGAAGTGCACTCCTCCCGGAAGTCAGGAGTTTTTTACGCAACTTTACTACTACACGTTGGAATTGTTACGCGACATAACGAACAGTCGAATCGACACATTAGACCCTATGTATGTACTTCCTCCTAGTTACGGTTTTTTTTACACCGAAAACATTCCAGTTTCGTCGAAAAACTATCAGAACTGTTGATTTTGTTAATCGAGCAACACTTATGGCGTCTTGAGATGGAACCTCGCTTTTCGGCGTTCGATTTTTTGTCGTTGCTTTATCAACTGACCGTACAACTGCCTTCGGTGCAATGTTATTTAAGATGTCTCAGCGTTTGGGCTGCCTTTTTCAAACAGATGAAACCCCAGGAAAATCAAAAGTAACAATTCAAAACTGTCAAACTATTTTATTGAAGGATTGTTGCAGGTATTTAGAAGCTTTTCTGGGATTGTTGACAGCTTTGTTGAAAAAGATTCAGTTTTCTTCCAATGTTAGCCAACTTAAGGAAATCGATAATGTGGATATGAATGACGACGTGAGTAAAACAAATAAAGTCGGTACAGGTTGCAAAGAAGCAGGGGAAAAAATTATGTTGGTAACATTTCTGGTAATTACAACATTTCTAGTTGGCGACGTTCGCGCTTCTTTCTTTCATGAGATTTGAAATCCCTGTCAAATTGATATAACGTTTACAAGGAGAAGGTTTAATACACATAACCTAAAAGTCAGCAATTTGACAGTGCGTTTGACAGTTAAAAAAATGTAACTAGAATCCCGACGCACACCAAACAAGTAACTGTTGCAGTCGTTGCAAACATCGTTACATTATGCAAATTTCTCATTGTCGGTTGCAAGATGCTTCTTTGCAACCTGTACCGACTTTACAATGAAACCATCAAATTAAGCGAAGCTTACTTATATTTTATATCTTACTCAGTAATATAAATTCTATTGTAAAGTAAATTCGGGATGGATTGGGTCGTTCAAGGTCAAAGAATTTTATTTTTTGGCTATGTGATTAGGTCTTAAAATAGTGACATGCAGGGAACCAACATAATGCGAATGTTATTTACAGTTGATTCACTAAAGTTTGTATTTTTTAGAATGAGACGGAATGGCAAATATTTTTGAAATCTTCGATCGAGATCATATCAATGATTGCAGGACATGCGCCTTTAGAGACTCTCAACATGACTGTAAGTCAGGTTTGCTAATTATAGTCTGTCTCAATTCAAAATTTCCACCACCTGTTGAATTATGTTGGCAAAATAAAAATATTTCTAAATTGGGGTTATAACGAAAGTTGGCAATACAATTATTTTATAAACATGTTTCGAAAACAACGTAATTTACCTGACGCTAAAATGAAAAATGCTGAAAGGTTGGCACCGTTCTTTTCTTTTAAAATCTTGAGTCTAAAAATGAAAATTGACAGACCTGACGCATTTTTCATCAAACAGTGTTGCCGGTTGTATTTCTAATGTATAATGCAGTGTTGGTGGTAATTTAGAATTGAGGCAGACTTTATAATTATACAAATCTAATAATTTTTGTTTCAAGTTAAATCCATGGAAAACTTGTTACGACATTTATCGTCGAATAGAATCAATTGTAGACCGCCAAAACTGTTCGTTAAATTGCGAATTATCAGAGAGAGAAAGACTGTCATACATCTTAACTGACTTTTCATCTCTAACACAAGCTTTAGCCAGACTCTCGCCACTATTCTTCGACCAAGGTACAGATCCGCTCCAAGTCAAGCGCCATTTTTAACAATTAACACTTTAGAAAACGAAGAAATTACGAACGTCTCATCACCCATGATTAATAATCTAATAGAAAAATTACTCGAGAGTGCCTCATTAGCAACTTCGATCAGGTTCTACAACTTAACAGCAAATAATTCCAAATTGACCGATTGCTTCGTCGATAAGTGAATATCTGTCAGTTGTTTTGCGGTGAAACGTCTTCTAATGTGCACCTCTTTCAGTCACAGCCAACTCTTGGCCGCGTTAAAAACGTACTTAATCTGGATGACTCGCAACGACAAGCTAGCAGTCGAAAATCTAAAACTGATCGTGGACATAACCCTGCCGGTGATCCACAATTCTGTTCCTATAAAAATCAGCAACTCGGCGGCACATCTGTTCCTAGCGTTGTCCAGCTTGAATTGTGCTCCGAATTTGGTGGTGCTGCCCGACGTCGCTCACTTCATAAACGCTGCACCTAGTCTAAAGTTCAGGGACAATCAAACGAACTTCGTCACCTACAGTGCCATCACCAATTTGGTGCTGAAACCTTGGCCTGATTGTTCTCAGGAGAACGCCAATCACAGGAACTACCTGATCGGTGTGTTTTTCGACGGCTTGACCTGGGGTTTCAGAGATCTGGCGCCCTCTAACGACGAGGGGCGGGTGCGGCAAGCCACAGAAACTGTGTTGCCGGCGCTGTCGCACGTCGTCGATTTTTGTAAAGACTTTCCGATAGCGTCCAAGAAGAAACTGTTTCTCGCGATCAAGTCGACGATAGAGCATGCGGTTATTCTCTTTCCGGCCTACGCCAAGTACTCGGAGATCAGCAATTGCATTCTGATTTTCTTTCTGAATGTGTTGAGGGTGTTGCAGCAACAGCTTGGCGTTGAGGGGACCAAGAGTGCTGTGCAGGTGTTCCTAGAAGTGGCGGTGAAGTGAGTTCGTAGGTTTGGTGGAGTATTTGTTTAAAATTGTTCGTAGGGAACAAGAAGCTGGGAATTTTCTTGATAAACTACTTCAGATTTTTCAACTAGTGGTTGAATCTCCAGGTACTAGCTACAAAAATTTTCTGCCGGGGATTTTACAGTTGTGCATGGATAATGTTTATCCATTTATTCTGACCCACGGGGCGGAAAAACCAGACGCTTTTATGGCGTTACTCACTCTGTTGCACAGGTAGTACTCTCTACTGTCTGCAGAAGTTTCTCTCTCTTTATTCAGATGGTTTCAGTATACTCCTTCATAGATGGCAGTACTTCTACAGTTCCCAAGTGAGGCTAGGGTATTCACCAGTGTACAGTGAAGCAGAGAGTGATACTCCCGAACCAATGCAACTCATGGCTGTGTTGCAAGTATTTGGACAAGCTCTGCTCCAGCAAGACATAAACATTTTCAAATTGAGTTTAGCTTCCTTAGAAGACTTGAACGCCAAATGGAAGCTCTATCTTAATGTAAATGCAAAAATGTGTAATCGTGAGTTTAGATTTAACATCCTCCTCTTCAGGTTTTGTTCAGGTACAACGGCCTATCAAAGTACCTGTCGGTACTGGTACAAACTTTAATAGACAAATCGCAAAGTTTGCTATCGGAAGACATACAAGTGACCATTTACAATATGGCCACTGTTAATTTCGACTATTTTTTTTCAACATTCCTTCCAGAATTTATAAGGGGTATTGAGGGGATCACAGATCAACAAAGAGAAATTTTGTTAACAAATTTCATGCAAAACCACGACAAGGTTCGTTGTAATATTTACGTGACTTGAATATAATGGATTGATTTTTTGTAGGACATGCCTACCTTTGTGCAACATTTACGAATATTTGTGAATGATGCTCGTCATTTTAGATTGTGCAGTATGCCATCAGGATTTTTGTAAATGAATGTGTATGTAAATGCTCAAGTATTGTGTTAGTTAAGAAATAAATAAATTTGTTTAAGATTTTTAATAAGCTGTATTTTTTTGTTCAGATAATTTATTAAATTACGGGGTGATCAAGAAGGACTGTTTAAGTTGGTAACACTGGATCGTATTTTAAATCGTATTGGAGAAAATCAGCGAAGTGGCTGACCTCTGGTGGCAAGTTTTGAACTAACGAAATAGGGAAAACAAATGTTTACGTATTGGCCGTAATACATTTCAATCGCCTAAAAATAGCCAAATTCGTTTGTTTTTCATAATAAATTGTGCATGAAGTGATGACGAGTACCTCAAAGTGTTACTGTTCCGTGCCGCAGTGTGATACAGTGTGATACTTAGTGAGCAAAGACATTTCTCTGCACTGTTTCCATGATGTTATTTCCCAATGAAAAGCTCTAAAAAATACCAAGCAGGAAGTTGTAAAAATTGGAAAACCTATTAAAGAGCTTCTAGAAATAAGTGAGAATAGAATCAATTGCTTTATTGGCCCCTAAGAGTTGGGTATCAATCCCTAATAATAAACTGTTTAAAACCCCTTGCAGCAGGTCAAGATGTTGCGATTTTTTGCAAGCAGACTCAGGGACTCAGGCTAAATTCGGAGATATTTTTATTGGGTGTTACAAAGCATTTTCTACCAACCGATTTTATACCTTTGGGCAAGTTTGTGAAGCTTTGATGATTATAGCTTTTTACACAACAAAAGGTGTCAAGTGAGACAATTGAAACTCACAGCCATTCCTCTCACAATTTACCAGTAGGTACTCACGGTAACGCTTCTTAGGTACTATAATAAAAAAATTTATTGACCGAACTAGTGTTTTTTTTTGTAGTTCGTGAAGGTTAAATTTTGGTATAAAAGAAGCAGGAAATGATCTGGGTGACGCTGCTGATGCTGACAAATTTTCTCCAACTGTTGATGTTAATGAAGAAACAGCACAACAGACAAACATAAATGTTGGAGAACTTGGTTCAGAAAGTTGCAATGGCAAAGGTCTTGGTAGACAAATCAACGCAAACTAATGATCTTGGTAGTTCTTATAACTTGCAATTTGTTTTAAACCATCTATTATAATGTAAAATGTCAAAAATCGTTACCGGCAAATTAAATCCAAATACAAATGAAATCAGCTGTTTTTTGTTTTCCCTATTTCGTTCGATTTGCAGCGCCATCTTGCGGTTGCTGATTTTCTCCAATACTTAACAGGAGTAACTTCCGGTTGTTGGTGGCTTGTCGTTGTTAATGCTATACCTATATCAGATATTTGTCAAATAAACCAACAAAACATATCTAGTTGCAGTGTTATAAATAACCGAATTAAAACATTTTCTCAATTGTACTACCAACTTAAACAGTACTTTATATCCGTGCCTTTATCACCCGGTAGATTTCAAAATGGTTGTCGACGCAGTTGGCCATGAGAATGCACATCGGTCTTTTGATTTAGTTACAAAAGAATCACTAAATATGAATTTTGATAGACCTAAAAGGGAGAAGAAATAGAAATTGTTTGTAATAATGAGCAAATTCTCTGATGTTGCCAGATATTTTTTGGAACGAATGTCTAAAAACAGGAAATCATAAGGCGTTCGTTGAAATGTTCTTGACCTTGAAGCTTTTTTTACAATTGAAAAAACTGAATCAAAGAACTCTAAAATTACCATAAATGGTCGTACTGTCAACTTAAATTGGAATTTTCAGGGCCAACTGCATCGACAACCACTTTAAAATTTAATATGTATAAAAGTGATTCCCAGTAATTTTTTTTTCAATTTCTCCCATAGAATGTATTCACAATGTTATCACATTTTTATCATTTGTTTATTATTATTGTTATCGCCGTCCTTGCTCTGTACAAATAAAATTTGTTAAACTCAACAATTCTCACAGTTCGTGTGATTGAAAGTTTGAAACTATGATCGTATTAATTTTTGTGCTGCTGTTTACGGTATGTGTCGCTACCAAAATTTATTTCAAACTAATCACAGGCTGGTGTAAAAGTCAGACTTGTCTGAAAGGCAAAACAGCACTTGTAACAGGACCTACTTCAGGTGAATCTGTTTAATACAAAATTGCAACTTAAATTTTAAATGGATAAACAGGCATAGGTTATCATACAGCATTAGATTTTGCCAAAAGGGGCGCAAGAGTTATCTTAGGTTGTTTAAACCAAACGGAAGGAGAATGGACGCGTTCTAGGATCATTGGTGAAACGGGAAACGAAAATGTTGAAGTTAAATTAATCGATTTGAACTCATTTGACTCGATTAGAGCCTTTGCTAAAGAAATTAACGACACGGAAGAACGTTTGGATATTTTAGTTAATAATGCAGGTGTTATAGGATTTGGTAATCGAAGAACCAAAGATGATTGCTTGTATGTAATGCAAGTGAATTATTTTGGGCCGTTTCTTTTGACACATTTATTGATTGGTCAGTATTAACATTTTTGTCAGCACCTAGTAGATATTTAGTTGTTTCAGAATTATTGAAAAAATCTAAAGGAAGCCGAATCGTCAATGTTTCATCTTTGGTGGCAGCAACAGTCTACGATTTAGACCTGACAAAACTTAATACGTATCCCGGGCTTGATCACAAACTTTATGCCCGATCCAAATTTTGCGTACAGTTGTTTACTATTGAATTAGCTAAAAAGCTGAGAAGTACTGATATTACAACGTATTCGGTTCATCCGGGTATAGTCAGAACTAATCTTTTTGAAAATGTATACGGTCTTGGTAAAATCATCATTCTATTAGGTCTGTTCTTTTTCAAAGTAAGTTCTTGAACAAGTTCGTGCAAGTTGTTTTACGTAAATCTGTGTTTCCAGACAAGCGAAGAAGGAGCTCAAACTACAATTCACTGCGCTGTGTGTAAAGGTATTGAAAAATTAAGCGGAGAACATTTTGTAGATTGTAACAAGGTTTCACCTTACAAGTCAACCACGAATTTGGAACTTTCCAGAAAATTGTGGAAAGTAACTACTGAAATTGTACAACTAAAATCTGAAGAAATTCGGTTATGATTAAGTGAATGGGGCTGTCGGTTTTTTACAATTTGGCAGTCAACAGTTTTTTCGTGGCAATAAAAAAATGTCTTGTTTTCTTTATTCCAGACTGTAATCTGCCTGCGTAAAGGTATTAAATAAATGATTATTATTTATTACTAACATAGAGAAAAATTATATGGTGCTTGAAAATTTGTTTTGTGACCCTCTGGAGCGGTCGAATCCTCGAATCCATCTTCGGGGCCCGTGTCGATTTGTGAACCTCTGCCTCCACGCCGGAGTGACTCTGGAAAGAGCCGGTTGGATCCCGTCTCTCGAAAGGAGAGAGGTGAACGAAACTGAACGAATTTCGGCCGGCGTCACCTATTTATGGGAAAGTTGGCGCGCCGAACGAAGCCCGCTCATTGGCCGACCAATGAGCGGGCAGAGTGCAGCTCGACAAAAACAGCTTGGCGGGTGGTTAATGGATGCGCAGTGGACTGAAATCCCTCTCACTAGCGAAGCGCACTTGTTTGTTGTGTCTGGAGGTGTTTAGATTGTGTACAAACGGGTTGCCTATGCCGTACAAAAGGAATTTTACCTGTTTTTAGAATTTTTGTTTGTATGTTTGAACCTAACTCAAAAACTAATGAATCGATTTTCTTGCAATAAAGTTGTTTAGAAAGAGAAAATACCTGATTGTGTTCTACATTTAGTTTCTTTATGATATGTACAATAACCGTAAATCTGTGCTCAATACATCACGATGTAGTGCGCTCTATGGGCTTGTTTATGTTTTTGAAGTGAAACTTTTTATGGGAGATGGGAGGGTTTTGAAATTCTGATCGGCAACCTTTTTGTGTGACGACAAGTGGGGGGGGGTAAACACTGTTGGGACGTTCCAGTGGGAGCAGTGTCTCGCACAACGGTTGCGCCAATATCTCCATCTCACTTAATTTGGATGTAAAGTTAATCTGTTTGACACGATACAAACATCCCTAAAAATTGTGTATACTTCTGTCTTTGTCACATTCACGGCATTTATCGATAATGTTCTCTCTTAATTTGGAGGCTTAAAAATGAACAATGAGTTACGCATTTCGATATTGTTTAGTGTTATCGTTGTTTATAATTTATTTTCTTCATTAAAATATACAATTTTGTTGTGAATATGCTATTTAAAAGTGATTGATGAAATAATTACAATGTTTCCCTATAATACAAAAGTTTCACTTCTATCGTGCGTCTTTACGACACACCGGGTTTTTTAAATTTAAGTTAACCGCCGTTCGGTTGTACCATTTCACGTTTAATTTTTTTTACGTTGCCATCTTGAAGTTAAACTTTGTCGGTAAATTTCGCTTTTGACTTATACAGGTGTCCCAAAAGAATCGCCTTTCCTTGAAGGCGTCATCTAGAAGTGTTATGGAGTACTGAAAAATAGTTTAAAAAATTCAATATCTACTTCTACGGTGACTCCTGAAATGCTTGAGCGCGTTCACGGCAACATCCTTAAAACACCCAACGCATGTTTAGACGCAAATGGGTAAAATGTTGAACATTTATTTTAATAATAGTAGTTTATTTGACGAGTTTGTGTGTAAATTGAGCCTTTTTTGGCACGCGTGGACCATTTTAAAACGCGAGTGAAACGACCGTTTTAAAGGCCCACGAGTGCCAAAAAAGGCCCAATTTACACACGAACGAGTTGAATACAACGTTTTTTTGTTCGACGAGCCCCTTAAAGGCTCCAAATCGCTTAAAACCTTTAAAATTAGCTTGACGTTACGTTTTGACAAGTTGTGATATTTATCAAAATCCGTTCACATACAGTTGGCTTCAAAAAAAACAGGAAATGAAATTTGACCTAATGTGAATTGGAAATTTAATTTCTCAATTTATGTCAATTTGTGTCTGTTTGACAGTAATATTTCTGACACATAAGTGCAGTTTTTTAACCTAAATTCTAAAAGGCCGTTTCAAACTATAAAAATGTAATAAAATCTGACAGAACTTTTTCTGACAGTTCCCGTTTTTTTTTTTTTGAAGTCAACCGTAGGAGAAAATTCTCAAATTCTGACAGTGTCGAACAAAATAGTTATTTTTATATTAAGTGCGCGAAGAGAGTGTTTTTTGTGCATGAAAAGGTCTTTTACGCCGAGACGAAGGTCGAGGCAGTATAAGCCTTTGAATGCACAAAAACATCTTCGCGCACGAAATATAAACAATATTTTTTCTATAATTGATTCAAAAAATTGAAATTAAAAATTCAAATTTTTGAAGGAACTCTGAAGTTTCAATACAGTGACCATGTTGCTAGGTAACTAATAAAAAACAGTGTGTGAAATGAAAAACAGAAATAGTCGCATGCGTGAAATTGCATTTCACACACTGTTTTGTATGGTTTCTATGGTTTCGATCTTACTAACAATGTAAAAAGAAAGACACGTAAGAAAATGACCCACTTCATGCACAGATAACTATGCGTGAATTTCAATTTTTTGAATCAATTATATAAAAAAAAAGTTTTTCTTGAAGTGTTTGATTGTTGTGTTACCTCTCAAGTTCATCAAAATGGTTGCCTAGGTATTCAATAATACAATGCTATTACGTATTTCTAGGTAGAGGTAATTCTCCGGTTACAGCGTTGCCTTTTTTATATTTTAAAATTGCGTATATTTCCTAAATGAAGGGTCAGGATTTTTGAAAAATATTTTTCCAGCACTCTACCACATTCCTAAATGACGTACCTTCAAGGAAAGGCGGTGCTTTTGGGACACCTGTATGAAGTAAAAACTTCATCTGGACAATTTTCAATATGAGAAATGTAGAAACCGTCATTGCCTTTCATTTCTGAATAAGTAGAACAATGTTAAATACTTTTCATAATCCACAAGATGATCCTGTTGCTAATAAAATGCCGACCAAAATGCAGCACTTGGGAATTCTCTCAAGTTGGGTCGCTGTGGCTTAGGACATTTCCTCTTTTAGGACAATTTAAATTAGTTTCACTGTGGAGTGGACGGTCATGTTCAATCGACGAGCTAATTTGCCCGCCGATGTTACAACTCTGTTTTCAGCATTTTGGATAAGACTGTTGACTCTGTTTGGAGCCACAAGTTTAGATCTCTCACATTTTGGTAAACCGTAAGCTTCTTCACATATCTTAATTGTTTGGTAAATAGTCGACAGTTAAATTTCTAAAAATGTTACAAATTCCGCGTTTCGGCATCTATTCAATTAATTTATAGATTTTTAACAAATTTAGCACAAACAATTTTTTATTTGTTGTGTGAATATAATGAAAAGTGTACTTTTTTTGGTGGCAAAAACTTAGGCGTAATTTTTTTCTGAAAACTTATATTAAGTACATACTTTATTAGTAAAAGGTGAACACCAGTTAAGCCATAATCGCATTATATCTTTAGGGAAATTCTACATGAACCTTGCGAGAAACTTTCAACTAAATATCCGACTTGATATCGACGTTGTCGTATTATCTTAATACATGCTCGCAAAGCTGCAGGCGTAGGTAATCTTTTAAAAATGTCTTTCTACTCCCTTCTCTAAAGTGCCACAATTTGCACTGACAAATAGTGTACAAAACGTCACTTTAAATACGGCTTGATGTCCATTCGGACGTTTTCGGAATATTAAACACGCTCGAAGTTTCTTTACACACGGTTTGAATTTTTTGGACACATATTAAGAAAAAGTACAGTACGCAACTAGTTTATAAACTTTTTAGTCATGAGTTTTACTAGGCACGAGCATAGCAAGTGTTAAATAAAACGCATAAAAACCGTTTACAGACCTTGTTGCATAATATACCATTATTATTATTTACGTAAAATATACACAATTGCATTCTCAAACTCTAATAATTTTATTTAAGTTACAGTAAATATACATAACAGAATAAACTCTATTTTTAATACTTATTCAATATAACTTTGTTGCTATCTACAATAAAATAGAATAGAATCAATAGAAGTCTGAATATACATTTAATTAGTCCATCTTGATTTCTTGCAAGAACTCGATACATATGTAAAATTTAAAATAAAATCTTTAAGTTACATTGATATGTGTCTTCATTTAATTATTTATATAAAAAATTAATTATTATTGCAAGAGAAATTTAAAATCTGTTGTTTTCATAAAAATAAAGTCTTCATCGTGAAAAATAATTTACTGATTTTTCCAAATCCAGCCACTAAGGAAAAATCATATAAATCTACCAATTAGGAAAAGCCAATTTCTGGAAAATATTACAAATATGATGACTGATTCGGCTTTACCTAATTGATGTTTTTTGAACTCACTCGCCATTTTTTTACAGCTAGTTATATGTAATTTAATGCAACTAAAAACTTGTATAGCCTTGTAACTTCAGTGGAACAGTTTGTAATAATATTGACAAATATTTCTATTTTACACTAGGTATGTATGCTGACTAGAATCTGACGACTAGAAGTTGATGTTTTGAACCTGAAACACTCGTTTGTACTCTCTTAATTTAATTTTGAAAACGTACTCACTAAAAAATATTTATTTTTGGCTGTACTGGCCAACTTCGTTATTTCCATTCCAAATATCACTCGCGCCATCATTTTCAGTCAGAAGAAGCATCAGCTGGTTCAGATCGAGATCCTGTCCCAGAGTGTTCAAATCGACGTTGTTGTAGTAGTCACTTTCTGGATTATCGCTTGCCTTTTTCCCCCTGACTCCAACGAATTTTCCTCGAAATTCGTAAGGGTACTTCTTGCCCCTCATTCCGAAAAATCCCGACTGTCGGGGCATTTTCTTCCCCCTCATTCCGAAAAATCCAGATGGAGCCCGCTTCTCTTCCATCAGTTCGTCGTATTCCTTCTTTCCTCTCATTCCAACGAAACCCATGGGGGCTCTCTTTTCGAAATAGCCATCGTATTGATTCGATAAACTGTCGTATTCTTTCTTGCCTCGCATTCCCATAAAGCCCGACGGTGCTCGTTTGTCGTATTCATCTCCTAGAAAAATCGGTCTAAGTTTTTGGATAAATTAAGCTGGACTTTATATGCTTAGGCATATAAATGAAACTTATACTACCAAAATTCTGTCACTAAAATGCCACTTTTATGACGTTTGGAGAAAAATAGTATATTAATATTATGTTATGAGGAGCAAAAATGAAGTTTTATGTGCTGCGGCTGGTAGATTGGCTGCCGAACGCAGTGAGCCAGACAAACCAGCCAAAGCACATAAAACCATTTTTGCTCCGAATAACATATACTATTTTTTCTTCAAACCTTCATAACAAATTATTTAAGACATGTTAAGAAGCCAGGTAGGAATTTCAAATGATTTAGCTAGTTTACTTTACAGCCGCTCATCAGCGGAGATAATAACTTCACGGACGCCCTCAGCGGAGATAATAACTTCACGGACGCTCCTCAGCGGAGATAATAACTTCACGGACGCTGGTTAGCTCGTTAGATGCCATGACAATGAAGTGACACTTTAGCATTATCAATGCAGCAGTGCAATGTCATATTTTACGGACGTTTGAAGAAAAACAATATTATGAAAAACAAATATAAATCAAAAAAATATTTTTTCGAAAAATCTACTAGCTAAGACTTTCGAGCCTAATATCTCGGTTATTTGCCAACGGATTTTTATGAAATTTAAAATGCAGATATTTTATACCGTGAAGGTTCAATTAGTAATAATAAAATTACCTCAAGCTAAAAAATGTAATTTTAACACATGTTTCCTTCATCGAAATTATGCGCGATTATTATTAGATTGTTAAACATTAAAAAATAGGGGTCTACACAAACAATTAAGTAAATCACTTGTCTGATTCAACGAAAAGATTAGATTTTGTCGTTAAAAATTTTATGTAAAATCTGAAGGTATTTGAGCAGTTACCTTTTGAAACAATTGATGATTAATTGCCAAGCAACATTTTGTACACCCTTTAAAGTCTGTCAAAATTGGGCGCGCTTTATTAGAAACGTCAAATTGTGAAAATTTATTGAAAATACTCTAAAAATAGACTACAGCGGCAGAAATTTCAATATTGTTGAAAAAGGAAAAAAAATGCCTATGGAGAGTGTCGTAAGAACTTCAATGACACAGTTCGTTTTCTCGTGGAACACAATCCAAATGTAAGCTTTACAAAATGTAAGGTTAAGAGAGTCGTCAATTTATTTGAAGACACAGGAAGCGTACGTGAACTAAATTACCTTGCCAAAATATCCCGATCGTGTTTTAGTCCTTCCTGGAAGAATTAAAGCATCCAGTATAATAAATTCCGTCCAAATGTTGTCTTCAACTTTGTAAGTGTTTGTAAGGTTAGCAAGATAAACGTCAAATATGTCACCTGCGCTTCTGCGAAAAGGGATGACCAAAATTCTGCAAAATTGCGCGTTTGTTTCATATGCGTCTACGTTTTTGTATTTGCAGCCACGATTAACACAGTTTTTTGCTTTTTTCTTGCAAACCAGACGTCTTTCAAGGACGAGTCTTTCCTTACAGCATTTTTTTTATTGACGATCAATTTTTTTAATTGATTCAACATTTTAAAAAGGCATGTAAAAATTACGTTTTTAAGACTTGGGTGATTGCATTAATGGGATTTTATTCTTCACCGTCTAAAATATCTGCATTTTAAATTTCACAAAAATCCGCTGGAAAATAACTGAGTTATTAGGCTCGAAAGTCTTAGCTGAGACACCGTGTATAAGATAATTTCTGAAAAATAATTTTCAGTGCCCTTTTTAAGAAATTCTTTTGATCCAGCTTTTGCTGCAGAAGCTCTGAAGGCTCGAGTTATAAAACTATGACATTCACCAGCTCAACAAGGGACAATTTGCATTTTTTTTGTAAAATTATCATTATCACGAGTTCTGTCGCAATTGTTTTTAAATGGTTGTAGATCTGTGAAGAGGAAACGGATTTATTTTACCATAATTGGTGAACTCCATGTCCTTCTTGCCTCTCATGCCCATAAATCCCGACGGCGCTCTCTTGTAAACCTCATCCGGATAAGTTCCTTCCCATACTGGATACGGCTTCTTCCCTCTCATGCCCATAAACCCTGAGGGCGCCCTCTTGTTGACTGCACCTACATCGGAAACGACGTCAGCTTTAAGTTCGGACGTTGCGTCGCTCTCAGCATTGCCAGTCGAGTATGCTGAATCCGGTATGGACTTCTTTCCTCGGACTCCGGTAAAGCCTGAAGGAGCGCGTTTGTGGTGCTCTTCCGCTGTACATACTACATATATCGTTGCTAAAACCACGGCGGTGGTTATCGTCGTTGAATGCATTTTCGGTCTGAAACAAAATTGGCAAAATTACTATCTCTCTATTTTCATTTTTGTGAAAACTGCAACGGTTAAACCTAATAGACAACGTTGTGAACGCTAATTGGCTTATGTTAACGTGAAATCGGATCGTTAGCGTTTTTTTTGCACTAATTATCAGGGAGTTTCACTGAAATGTATTCGTTTTTGTTCATATCAAAATATTTTACTTTGCTTTCGAAAAATTGTTGGCGTTTTTATGACGACCATCGATGTCGAATCTTTTTGGATAATTATTTTACTGGTCACAAATGATCCGATCCTGTGTTTAATGGGCCTGTTATGAACATTTTCAGTAAAATTGCAATCTGCACTAATTTGCATTTTAAATTCTAATTTGAATAAACGTAGATAACCATCTAGAATTCTAGACTAACAAACAATAATTAAAATTTAACTTTTATTTCGTGTTGCGTGTGTAAATTATAGAGGTTACTATAGACAGCCTATACAGTTATAATTAATTGGTTAATACAGACACACTTTCGAATTGCCCTAAATTTTTTATGCAAACAGCACTTTGGTAAATCTGTTGTTGTTTGCTAAACAGTTAATTCCCAACACTCCAAGTAGTAATCCTTAAATAATTCTTCTAAATGAGGATAAACTACATGGTAAGAGCAACGTCCACCACTTCACAGGGTCTAAAATCTATTTACTTTATAAATACATGTTATACAAATTTGCTAAGGGACAAAACGTACCTACTACATATTTTGTAAATAATTAGGTAGTTAATTACACAGGTGCGTCTTCTATTAGTTTGTAATTAGGGATTAAATTTAAATAATATCATTTTACGAAAACAGAGAGTGGATTTTAACAGTTTATTTACGTTTTATTCAGAATTACTAACACGTTCTTTGTGTTTGTTGCAGCTATTTAAGAATTTCCAATTCCAGGTACTTTTCTTGAAGATTGTATGTCTAATACTTACATACTCGTGCAAAGCTGCAGTAACAGCTTCTTATCAATAGACAAATGGTAAAATAATAAGGAAAAATGTGCTATTAGTGAAAAAAAATATATAAACTACGGTTGAGAAGACTTTATAGACTCGCACTCTTATTTCCCTCGATGCTCTGCATCTCGGGAAATAATACAGCTCGAATATAAAAATTGTCTCTCAACCTTGGTATATAATTACTATTCACTTCATGTTTATTAATTCTATACTTGCATAATTAAAAAGAATGTTTGCCAATTTGTAGAAGTACGCGGAGCATCGATATATGTGATTCACAAGTAATAATAATTACAAATGCAACCCACAATACATTTGGAACGTACAGCTGGATATGGACGCGGAAAACATCGACCTTTACGTTCTAAATGTATTGTGGGTTGCATTTTCAATTCCGTCGAGCTCATTATTACTCGTGGATCATCTTGTATGTAAATAACACTGGAGTGTCTTATTCTAGTAAGTATTATTTTTTTTTTTCATTTTTGTTTGTTCGTCTGTTTGGTTCTCTGTTTGAATCTACCTGACTCAAAAACTGGGAGATCCATGTTCGTTAAATAAAATTTGTTGGAAAAGGAAAATTGTTGACTGTGTTTTGCACTTTGTTTCATCACGATAAAATGTATGAGCTCGCCTCGCTTATCTCTGTTGAGTCGATTTTAATTTAAGTGGCGTGCAGTCGTATTACCTCACGTTTTTTGCATTACAATCCTAAATACTTGCATAAATGTTCAAGGTTATGATTTTGAACTGCAGAAGAACACTATATAACAGTGCAAGAATAAAAACAAAATAGTGAACGTTGGCATATACTCGTACACCTTTCTAGATGTTGCCAAATATGGTAATAATGAATTGTGCTATAGTTCTCGAAAGGTTTGTTCTTTTAAATGTCTGTTGTCATTTACTCGCAGTATTCAAGATTCCCATGGATATGATGTGGAAATTTTGATACACATAAAAACCTCGTTCTTGTTTAGTCATCTTTTATACATTAAAATCTACGATGAATTAACCATGGCAGCTGCATTTTATACCAAAAAAAAAAAAAAAAAAATACACAACATTTTTGTTAAATGGCAAAAAAACCGTCACAATCGTGAAAAAGACTGGGAAACAGTGGATTACAGATAAAATTAATTGTCTAATTTCTTCTAATTACGTAATTCTTGATTAATTTCATTTCTTAATTTGTTAGGTTAAATAATCCAAGTAGAGTTAATCGAATCTTCCGAGAAAATCTCAAATAAATGCGCAGCTTGATATTGACGTAATTTTTCTTAATAATACAGCGTTATTATAAATGATTCTACACTGACCTCCAAAATTAACGCATCACTTGTATTTTTACGGGTTTTTTGAAAAGTTTTACTTTAAAGCAAAAAATTGTTATACACACGGAAAATAGAGGAAAAACATAGATCATTCTACAAGAGTAAATAAAATTTCCAGCCACTGTGTACAAAAATGAGCAAAAATATCGTTTTTGCTCAATTTTTAAATTTACTTGAAAATAGTTTTTTAGTAACAGTTGAAAAATTTAATCAGTATTGACATCAATCTTCATTTACTTTTAACATGGGTGATGTTAGGAACAACTTCGCATTTAAAAAGTCCGTGCCAGTGGTTTTGTTAGCCCAGAATTAAGGGAGTCGGAGGACTATAGCATATCACTTTGGTATGAACCAATCTACCGTATCTAAAGTTCTAAGAAGACATCGGGAGACTGGACGGCACACAAGGAGGCGGAAACTAGGCCGAAAACGGATCACAACACCTCACCAGGACCAATACTTATGGTTAATAAGCATTAGAGAAGGGTTTCTCACTGCTCTCCGACTTCAAGATCGCATGTTAGACAATATGCACTTCGCCTGGATGAAAATACTGTTAGAAAATGACTAAAGGAGGATTAGATACATCCGAGAAGACCAGCCACTGGATCCAAGTTAACTGCAGCTCTTCGGAGGGCCCGTTTAAACTTTGCATTAGAACATGTCAATTGGGTCGAACAAGATTGGCGCAGAGTTTTGGCCTTCGATGAATCCAGGTTTTGTCTATACAAGTCTGACGGACAGGTAATAGTGTATAGACAACCTGGTGAGTGATATGCGCAGTGTAATTTCGTTACTAAAGAGAGTTTTGGAGGAGGGTCAATAATGGTATGGATAGGAATATCTTTAGACGTAGCTACAGAGCTGGTGGTTTGAATGCACGAACATCTTGGAACCTGTTGTTGTACCTTATGCCCCATCCGCAGAGCCAGACTTCATTTATATGCACGATAATAGACAGCCACATATTGCAATGGTAATTTTCGACTAATTTAGGACTATTGAAATATCAGCTATGAAGTGGCCAGCACGTAACCTTGACCTCAACTCAATCGAACACTTATGGGATAATATGGAAAAACTGTTACAGGCAATGTAAGGACGTCCAAATGACTTCAGTCAGCTAACAAGAGCACTTCTGGATATTTGGCAAAATATAGGCTAAAATCATAACAGAAACCTCATTTTTAACATGCCACTACGTTATTGAGCTACAATTAACGCTAGAGGGGACAATACAGGATTTCAGGAAAATAATCTTTAAATTTCGATGGTTTTTTTGATTTCTCATTTTACTCGTGATGTTACCTTTTCGAATTTTTGTATTTTTTTTTACATTTATGTGCTCTTTTTTGTCAGAAAATGTGTTGAAAATATTTCCCATGGTTCAGCTGTTATTGTTGTTGACATATTTTTTTAAATATTTCAAAACTTGCTTTTTTAATTAAAAAATCAAAGTGATGCGTTAATTTTGGAGTTCAGTGTAGTCCAAGTAGTAAAAATTGAATGTAAAATTTATGGGTGCCGCTCCATATAAAAAACCTCAAAACGATGTGAATAAGTGAGTGCACACCGTTCACACACAGGAGTTAAATTAGGTGCAAAACAACTCAATATTTTTGGATTGAATATTTTATTAAAAAAAATAAATAAAATGTTCATCACCGCACTGTTCACATAAAAAATGACAGTGACAGCGACAAAAATTTCATTACATAGGCATGGCCTGCCTCGACTACAATCATTTATAATAACCCTGTATACAGGGTGATTCTTAAATAAGTTTGAAAAAAAACTGTAATTAGTGATGATGAGAAGAAGTCATTGACAAAACAATTTTCTTATAAAAGTTTTTTCGTTTTCCAGATACAAATGATTGAAAATTTGGTCAAAATTGCTAGTACGTTGCTGAGTTAAAGGTGATTACCTGAGTCAGCTAAAACAGGTCAGTCGTATAAAACAGAAACTAAAGAATAATTTGATTTTTTTGTGGTAAATTTAATGTGTGATGTCCTCTTAATGTATGCAGGTTTTTTTAGGATTCTGTGATAACCCTGTTAGGACATATTAATTCAAACAAGACGACAAGAATTTTTTTTTTTACAAATTTAACCCTTTTATATTCAGTTGAAGGAGGATTTAAAAAAAAAATAATGTCAGTGCATTTGTTTTGGTGAAAATTAAACAGATTGGTCAAAACAATCCCTTATTCTCAAAGAATTATTCTAGCCATGTTGTCGTTTGCGTTCAAAACAGAATCAAGTAGTCTTTTGTTTTGAACAATTGAGCAACATTGCTGAAATAATTCTTGAGAATGTGTTGATTAAGGTATCAAGTTTACCAAAATAATTTATGAAAAATGTTCCCAACTTAAGAAAAAAAGTCACAATCATTTAAAATCACCCGGTATCTCCTAACAGGGTTAACATAGAATCCTAAAAAAATGTGCATACCACACATTAAATTTACCACAAAAAATTTTCAAATTATTCTTTAGTTTCTGTTTTATACGACTGACCTATTTTAGCTGACTCAGGCTTTATATTAAATTACATTTAAATTGTTATTACATGTATGTAAGGGTAAGTTCACCTGAATAGTTTTCCTGAAAATGAAATATTCAAGTTTTTCTTTTATTATGTAGTTCAAATTGTTATTATTTTCTGTACCTTCATATTTTACATTTAATAATAATGTCAAGGGTAGTTAGTTATAAAATATTCTCCAAATACGGAACCTTTTTTTTACCTTGTTAATGATTTTTATCGTAAAATTCGCTCGTTTTCTTGTTTCTAATAATAACTGTTAATATTTTACGAATGTTTTTAAATTAATAAATGTAATCTTTGTGGATATCTTCCTTCCAACTACCTAAACATTTTTTTAAATTATAATTAATACTGCTTGAGCTTCTGAAGTAACACTACAAATATGTTTGCTTAGATTTATTTAGGTACTTATATATACATAAGGAATTTCATAAGGTATTATGATTAATTTTCAACAAACAATACAATTACGAGATCTGCTTAACTGTACAAATTTGTATTGAGAGTTGAAAAGGATCATTCATTATTTATGATACCTAGAAGTGGTGCTTCTGTAATCAATTAGTTGTTGAAGGGAAATGATTTATTTTCTAATTAGGTTATTTTTACTTTCTCGAACATGGCCAAGATATTGCTTAAAATAAATCCTACGCAAAAGTCAGTTACGCGTAGATTTGTTACAATTTAACAATGATACAATTTTCACTAACAGTGTGTTGCGCAGTTTATTGGAATGTATTCTACCTGGAAGTTCATACCAGGTCCTTGAAGGTAATTATCATCAATCCCTTTCAGACAATTTAATAGGGCGTTTCGTAACAAACGAATCAACCGACTTCAAATTATCCGTCAGGAGTGATCATCAAGAATTGTAAATAAGTATTCTTAATTTATGTAAATGTTTCATTAAAGCGAGTTCTGTAAGGAGGACTATGGAATAAAATGTAATAACGCTGAAATCTCTTGGAGATTCATAACAGTTGCTGTTAGTAACTTACGTAAATTTGTTATACAATGATTTAACTCACAAAATTTACATAACGATTTTTCAGTTAATTACTTTGAAGTCTTTAATATTATGTATTAATTAATTTTGTTAACAAATTTCTATTAATAATTCTTGTGTGACGAACTAATTCATGGGACAAATAAGTCACATATTTTTGAAGATGTTTTGGGATAATGGGAGGCCATGAGTTATCTTTTTAACGTTGGACACACTGTTTGATTTCCGTCACTAAAGCGCCTGAAGTTCCCGCTATGTCGTGTATTCTTCTATTGCAAACTAGTAAAACTGACAACAATGGACTAGACATTGACGCTATTTATAACCTCAAACTTAGAAAAACATAACAACAGACGGCTTTACTACCAAATTAAATGCAAAATTTCCATGGCCTCCTATTATACCAAAACAACGTGAATCCATTTTACAAACAGAAATTTTAATTCTGTAGTTTGTTGTTTCACAAAAAAAAATATTTGAACTTCAACATAATATTTTTGTAATATTAGACTTTGTTTTCATTTATATGCAATCTCGCTGGTATATGCGTATATGGAATTTATGCAAATATTGATCATTCACAAAAAACTTAATCAGTTCAAGCACTTCAAACGTTGGTCCAGAAACATCTTTTCTGAACGACTATTCCTTCAAATTTAAAACGTTTTTTTAAAATACTTTCTTTTTGTAAATATTAAAACCAAGGTCATGATCATAAAAACGGGTGAGGTTATTGTTACTCTAGAACTAGTTGATACGAATATAGACGCGATAATTATCAACAAAAAACATTTCAAGCATTAAACATCATATCAGATAAAAAATCCCGAGGACGTAACAATTATATACGACGTAATAATTTCACAACGTGGCCATAACACAGCATTTCCTCGCCTAGAAAAGCATTCAACCCTCATATTTTTGCCATTTGAAAGTTTGCCATCAATGATTTATCTAACAGTCATAATTTTGCATACAGTACCTATAAAATTCCACAAGAAAGATTTATGCATCAAAGATGAAGATGCACACCTAAATTCCTTCCATCCTAATCGAATTTCCCAACATCAAACACGTTGTCTATCTAGTGGAAAATCGATCAAGGCAAATGTCTAATCAAATATTTAAATCGTAAAAGCGAACAGAATTTACATAATAGGTTCACATGCACTTCGAATTATGCAGTCTCATGTTACGAAATATTTTACTGGAACTTCTAATGTTACGCGACGGTGAGAGTTTAGACACATGTTGGGAGATTAACATCAAGCAAAACAAGCCAGCGAAATGTTGGAAACGGAAATATTTTGATTAATCTAAGACGAAAGGGTCATGTTTCAGACGTTATCGCGTAAACAAAAATTAAATTAATTGCTCGCCCGGCGCATCCACCATATGTGCGCTGATAAAATTACATTTCGGCGTTATTATGGCCGATGAAATGTTCTACCCTTCGGTTAAAACGATTCTCGCTTAAAAGAGTCACAGAAGTAGTTCTTGCTTCTTTAAATAATCTCATACAGTGAATACAAAAATTTTGGAAACGTTTTTCAATTGCAAACTAGTAGACCTGACAACAATGCGCTAGACATTGCGCTGTTTATAACCTCAAACTTAGAAAAACATAACCTACTTGAACATACAGGTTCACTACCAAATTAAATGCAAAATTTCCATGGTTTTTCATTATGCCAAAACAACATGAATGCATTTTATATGGTATAATTTTGTTATCTAAAAGTAGGCGTATGCCTCTGGAGCTCTGGCATTTTCAGGTGTCAAATAACCGGGAAACTCGATACGCTCTGCACAACACCTCGAACAAAATAAAACACCGTAAGGGAATAAATAATTTGAGTTTCCCGTGTTGCTGTTTTCGGCAAACTGTAGGGGGTTCCCAATTTGAATGTAAAATCCAATTCAACTCCCCGATTTTGCTCGCAACATGTGATCTCTTGATGAATTTTTCACAAGAACTAATGAAAAATGCGCTCGAATAACGTTTGCTAACACTAGTGTTCCGAAGCGGAAACGGGCGGTTCTTGGACTAATTTATGATGAACGTTGGAGAGATGGGCGGTAACTGGTGAAAAAGATAAACTTCGACCGGTAAAAGCCGAGGGCACTTTATTTCAACGGAGCTACGAAATTATTATGTCGCGTTCGAAACTAATAAACTTATTGTAACAATGTCGTTTTTATGGGCTGAAAAGCGAACCTCTTGACAAGGCCGCGTATTACCCGAAAGAGGGTTAAAATACGCAAGTAATTAAAAGATAATGGAGGCAAGCTCTGTAATGAGCCAACCACTTGAGATTACTTCCCAGAGTTGCAAAGTTAAAGAAGAAGGGTGAAAGCTGTGGACATTACAGGGATTACATCGGCAGGAATGTATTGTGCTTTAAAAGTCGCTTTGCTAATAATTTTGTAGTTTTTGTATTTTTAAATTAATTTTTTGTGTAAACACCGTTCACGTTATTTTGGCATAATGGGATGCCATGATTTATTTTTTTAACGTTGGACACACTGTTTGATTTTCATCACTAAAGTGCCTGACATGCGGACCTATCAAAATGAACATAACGTGTTGCTGAATTTCCGCGATGTCTGAATATTCTTGCAAACTAGGAAAACTGACAACAATGCACTAGACATTGACGCTATTTATAACCTCAAACTTAGAAAAACATAACCTAATTCAACAGACAGCTTTACTACCAAATTAAACGCAAAATTGCAATTATTTCGAAAATGTTTATCAATTGAAAAGCTTATTTATACAAGATACGTGATTGGATGATGGGAAAATCTAAAATTTAATTGTGAAATAATAATCGACAACTTTAAGGTAAACAGGATAAAGCAAAACAATAATGGACAAACTAAACTATTAATTTAACATTAACGTAGGTATCAGAATTACGTTGTACAAAATCATAACAACCATTTAATCGGTTGAAATTTAGTTTCTTTCGTTAAATGAAATAAAAAAATGGAAGAGCAACAAGTTGCCCGTTATTGCTTTTATGAGCTGAAAACTTTCTGGTTACTTCAAAAAAATAAATAATCGCTAAATCTATAAACTCTACAATACATTAAATTAAAATTGATGATCATTGATCAGTATGTTCAATTTATTAAATATGGTGTATTTTCCAATTTTTACTATAGTCAAATAAATCTAAGCAACAATCGCTGCTCTGTACGTTACATTTAGAACAATAACTTCTTATCGAATTGACTTTCACGAATATTGTTTATCTGTTAAATGTTTGGAAAACTTTTATTTAAAAACAATTTTCCTGTTCAAAACCGCATCGATAACGACAAAACAGTAATCATAAAACAAACCAGAACGATGACTATCTGTTTCTGTGGTGAAATACTCGCATTACAAAACATTTCTATCTGATCGATTTTGCCGTTTGGGCCAACAAAAAATTACAAGAAACTTTTACGCCAACACTGAATAATTAAATTGGCTTTCGACACAAAACAAACGATATGGTTAATTCTTAATGGAATTTAGTTTAGTTTTTGCAAAGTTATTAATTAAATTAAAGTCTTTGAATTTAACTTCGTAACAATTGATGCAAGACCTTGACCATAAATACAACTTCTTTAAATGTCATTTATGCAATTCATCGTAGCTAATTAATTAAATATGTTGTTTTAACATACCTACGAAAACAGTGTTTTAATGAAGGCTTTAAGATACTGTTTTTGGAAACTTTTATTTTTGTTATATTGGCAATTTCTGTTAGTGGACCTTGACTATTCAACGAAATCAAACGTCAGTTGTCAAACAATAACAATCAGAACAAAAGTACCAACCCAAAGATTATAGACAAAAAATTCCCCATGTGAAATGAAAAATTGTTGAAACAGAAACTAGGTAACTGAGCAAAGTAGAAAAATACTGCATTACACTCGTTTTATAACACGTTTTGTCACACTTGCTACCTTTTAAAGCACTTCTCGCTATGCTCGTCGTGCTTTAAACCCGCGCGTGCGACAATATGCCGTCTTATAAAACTTGTATAATAATATACTATTAAGTAATGACCTAAAACAGTAAAACTTCTCTTGACCTCACAATGATATTTATGCTATTCATTAACTAAAACATACCTACGAAAACAGTATTTTAATGAAGGCTTTAAGATACTGTTTTTGGAAACTTTTATTTTTGTCATATTGGCAATTTCTGTTAGTGGTCCTTGACTATCCAACGAAATAAAACAATGAATCAGACCAGAAGTACCAACCCAAACGTTATAGACAAAAAAACCCCCATGTGAAATTAAAATTCGTTGAAACAGAAATTTTCATTGAACTAACTGAGCAAAGTAGAAAAATACTGTATTGCACTCGTTTTATAAGACGTTTTGTCACACTTGCTATCTTTTAAAGCACTCCCCGCTATGCTCGTCGTGCTTTAAACCCGCGCGTGCGACAATATGCCGTCTTATAAAACTTGTATAATAATATACTATTAAGTAATGACCGAAAACAGTAAAAAAATGTTTTGTGTCATTAGTTTAGTTCTTTTCCTGTTGCCTATTTTTCCATACTACAGTAGACTTTTATTAATAAAGAAGAAGAAAAACTTGAATAAAAATCAGTAATCTTTAGACTTTGTAAGATTTATTAAAAATTAAACGATTGTAACGCGAGGCCATGAAACCGTTAAGACTTTGATGGCCACTCTCTGACCAGGTATTAGCCAAGATGGCGCCATTAACTTTCCGTCCAAAGCGACACGCTTCATTTAACATCATTTTCTCATGAGTGCCAATCTGGCAACAAGCGAAGCGTCAGACTTTCGCGTTAATAATTAACACCAGGCTCTAAATCAAAAGTTTGACAGGGTCCTGAAAATTTGATCGAGAGCCAAGTTGGCAAATTTCGTTGAAAACAGGATTTTTAAAACTGTTCTTCTGACTTGTGCGTGTTTCTAAATAAGAGTGTGGCGTGCGTTTAATAAATAATTTTCAATTGTGCCGTAAAGAAATTCACAGATTGAGATAGGCTAAAGCACGGCGAGTGACGTAGACGAGATTTCTCCATACTCATTACCGAGTAACTGAAATAAAATTTTGTACAAAACGTAAAAAATCGAATTGTCGTTTTTACTGCTGCTTTATTCAAATTTGCGATTAAGCCCATCTAGACCGTAGCCTGCATTTGGATAGTAAAAGTGCGGTTCGTTTGCCTTTATGAATCACAAACACACATCTAAAAACATAATAAAGAAGTTTGCTTCACTCGTTTTCTGCTAAAAGCTTCATTAAATAGCGCTAAATGAGAGGATATTTTTCGAGACAGGAAACCAGGTCCTCGTACCTACCTACATTTCGTGAAATATGCAAGAGCACCTTTGATAGTTTCTGCACACCATTTAATATCGGTTTTTATAGCGCAATTTCTGATTCATTTCCATTTCAATATGTTTTTTGTTAAGCCTAATAAAATGTTAAAACGTTGTGTTTTCGTTACTCCTGAAAGAACTCTGTCTCGCGTGCTTAAGATACCGTTACGGTCACGAAATTACTTGAAAAGGGAGATGGATTTCTTTGTTTGTAATTACGCGTTTTTTATTGTTGTTGAAAATAGTTACAATAAGTGGAATATTCGACTGAAGTCAGGAGCAATAACCTGCGATTTATGGCATTGAAAAATGTTTTTCGATTCATTTTCTGATATTGTCCGCCAATCACCTTTGACTTCTGTTTTAATCGAGTAATGGTGGCTTTAAACTCCAAGCCACTCGTAAAAATCAATGATTAAAATGTCAAAGTTAACAAATCTTTTAATCTAAATTACGCAGATGTAATTTGGAGGCACTGTTAAGTTAAACTTCAGCTTGCATTGAATACTTTAATACTCTCTTACTTAAAGAAAGCGTTTCTTGTTTTCTTACCATCTACTTAATCTTAAATTACAAATAAGCATTAGACAGAAACAAAACAGACAGTAGATAAATTACTTCTAGGAAGAAAAGCTCTGTAGTGAAGTATTTATTACTTCTAAAGCGTGTCATCGGGTGTGTGATGGATCAGAAAAAATAAGATGATTTTTATTATGAGAAATTTATTCAGAATTATACATCAAATATTATATGTTTTATCACGAAAACATATTAAACAGTTTGAATATTGTTTAATTATTAGGTTAATACATTTTCAGAATCTTCGGCGTGAGTCGACAGTGAGAGCTTACTAAGCACCTATTATTATTAATATCATCCAAGAGCTTCCATCAAAGATGACACTTTGCCGCCCAAACTTAAAAAGCTCCATAAAAAAGCGTAAGTCGAGGTGGTGTCGAAGTTGGCTTTAATTACAAACTCTTAAGTGAATTTTGCATGAAAATTGGTGGATGCGCCGGGGGAAATTATGTTGATTTTTTTTTTCTTTTTCGGCGTTTATTGTTTACAAACTCCAGAAGAACGCTATCTTTTTCGCGTGTGCTTTTTTAATAAACTGACACTACCGCTGTTTTCACCCCAAAAAATATATTTTCTTCATTAAGACTCACTTCCTCCAAAAAACCGGCAATCCTCTTCACTATCTTTGCTCGCCAGACAGTTACTTAAACCGAGTGAATGGAATAAATGGCACGATAACAGACAAGGGACTACAATTCCTTACAAATCCATTTACACCTGTTTCGTTTCTTAAGGACAATGCACTGTTATCTCTTTGTTCTGTTTTCCCTCGGGCAAATTGCATACGCAACACTCGGAGAAGCATCTCCTAATTAAAATTGCTTTATTATGATGTACAGAAGCTGTGTCAAATTGATTCGTAAAATTATCACACTGTTGCTATCGTTTCAATTTCGTATGGGACTAACTATTATATAAATCTGCTCATTCATATAAATTACAGGACATTTTCATTTGCCAATAAACGGAATAATTAGTCATCGTTAAAGCTCTGTTATGTCACAATACTGGAATAAACGGAATCAAGTGAAAAATTAATAAACGACTAACCTGTTACGCAAGAAAAGTTTAAAGCTGAAATGAAAACGAAATATAAGGTTGCGTAAAGCAGAAAACTATAATTTTATTTTAAAGAAACACTCTTAATGCAATAGCATTTTACGGTCATTATCATTATTTATTACGAGCACGAAAAAGTTTGAAATCATAAAATTTTCAGAAAATGATTAATTCATAAATACTTGCCAACGTGGAAACGCTGCAAGCATTCGGGGCACTTTTCCAGATTCCGCATTATTATCGGAAATTTTTGCATTGTAAATTAAAAATGTTATGTAATTATGTTATCAATACTTTGGGAAATCGATTTTTCAAAATACAGTAGTAAACGGCCCTAAACAAGTCGGCGAAGTTTAGTATTGCTATTTTGTATAATTTTATTGATGATTTTATGCTAATACACTACATTGTAATTTGATACGTTGATCCAACATTAATTAACAATATTTAACGAAGGCAAAATTATGGCATTATTTAAACTGGTGGCAAATTTTGGAACATGCCTCTAATTACCATGAAATATAAAATAATGGTTAATTTGCTATAAAACATGAGGTAGAAGTTATAACGTAATGTAACATAATCAAATTATTTGTCAGGCCACTATAAATATAATAATAAATAAAATTTCTTTGCCATATATCGCACGTTCAAATGAAATCCTAAGTTGAGTAGGCGTTGGAAAATTAAGCCGTTTAGAACAGTGTAAAGTTTGAATTTCCCGCCGTTTGACACGAATGACGATGAAGATTTTTTTTTATTCTAAATTTTAGGTTAGCTGTCAACATGCTGCAATTAATCTACCTTTTACAAAAGCACAACAATTGACGGTTTCCAACGCCTTCTCAGCCCAGGATTTCATTTGAACGCGCGATATTATAATGTATTTTTTTGTTAGACACTGTCAGAATTTGAGAATTTTCGCCTGTGTGAACGGATTTTGATAAATGTCACAACTTGTCAAAATGAAACGTCAAGCTAATTTTAAAGGTTTTAAGCGATTTGGAGCCTTTAAGGGGCTCGTCGAACAAAAAAACGTTGTATTCAACTCGTTCGTGTGTAAATTGGGCTTTTTTTGGCACTCGTGTTACAATAGTGTCAATTGTGTGAACGGTGTATTCACATAATTCTGATCATTTTCATATGGAGCAGCAGCTACAGTCATAGTCATTTATAATAACCCTGTATAAATAAATGATCTGGCTGATTCTACCAAGACAAAATTGAATATTAGGTTATTTTAGTACCACCCAAAACTGTTGTAATGTGGCTTCAGCAAAGCGGATATCTCGAAGGAGTTTTCGTTTACTCACATTTCTTGTTTTGTGTGTGAGATAAAAATAATATTAGCGCAATTAATTATCGTGTTGCGGTCGCCTAAATTAAAACTTTTAAAATTGCGCATTAGTTCGTTTCCTCCGAAGAAGTTCCAATAAAAGTTTATTGTGCGAGAAGCGGTTGACATTACAACTGAAATCGTCCAGTAAACAAGGTAACTGCTTTTGTCAACGCTGCAATTCGCCAAGTTTGTATAAAATTTAAAAGAACGTGTTTCCTCAACTGCTGGGGAGTTTAAAAAATCCACAGACAACATCAGCTAAGTAATTAAGTTGCGAAATTAGCAGAAACGCGTGACAGCACTGCCAATTTCTCAACTTGATCAGCCTCAACAAGTCTCCGGCTGAGAATTGCAAATTACGAACTCGAATTGCTATTTCCTCGGGTAGCTTCGAGCTGCCTAATCGCTCTAAGATTAAGATTCATTCATAAATACTTTAAATATGTATATCCATTTAATTTATAGACAGTGGTACGTCTGTGAATTAATTGTGAAATTTAGTGTGGTGTTTTAAGTCAATCGAAGCAGTGTCGCGTTTCCTTCCACGTATTAATAAAATGTAAAACCAGAATGAAATGTTTGAAATATAATTAAATTCCTAATTTAAAATTAAGTAAGTTAAATAAGTACTCCATGTTTTCGGATTTTCGTTTTATTAAATAACTAAGAAAGACGGAGATTTTATTTTTACCTCACGGTGGATAAACTTAATTACCGTTTGGGAAAGATTGCATTAGGTTAGGCAGCAGGAAGTTGACAATTTTTTTTTCTTAGTACATAATGTTATATCGATGCGGTCTTTAAATTACGAGTACAGTTTTCCTAAAATTAAATCTGTAATTAAGGATAAAATTTTAAAATAGTAAGGTAAACAACTAACAACTAACAAAGAAATTTAATAAAAAATATTTATGGAGTACTTTACTGTTTTCTTTTTACAGAATTGGGTTGTTGTGACTGTCTTGGCAAAATAAAATTTTTCGTAAAATTTAAATTTTGTAATGTGTTTAGTGACACTCTTTTAATTTACATAATAACGACCTATTTACTTTTGATACAAAATAACTACAAGAAAATAAGTGAAAAAAAGTGAGGTTAGATTTACACAGCTAATCCGTAATCCGCAATCCGTGGTGCGTTCACAATCGACTCTTCAATGCCAACTTTGAGGAGAAATTTAAATGAACGCCGGATATAACAAATCTGCTGCAGCCTATTGTTTGTTGTTCTTTCTAACATTCAGAGGTTAGTAAACCCCATTTTCAGCATGGTAATGCGCGCCGTCATATGGCAAGAGCTACAATACTGCTCCTGGAATGACATACCTCAGAGCGTTATTGATCATTTGATTGAAAGCACACCTCAAGGTGTAATAATAATGTTTCAGATACCGATTTGTGACGAACATCTGTTAGATTGGCCTTAAGCCCCCTGGACAGTTTATCAATAACAATAAATATCATTTGAGTAACAATATATTCGGGAAGACCTCCAGCTCTTTCAATGATAGGTCTTCCAGATCCATAGCACTCCGTTCGCGACACAGGTGTGGATTCCTTGCGCGTATCGACTATTTCCAGTTCGTTAAAATAAATTAATCTGAGAATCATAGAATTAATCAGGCAATCATTTTAAGAAATAAACATTTTTGTTTTATAATACAAAAATTTCCGATAATATTGCGGAATCTGGAAAAGTGCCCCGAATGCTTGCAGCGTTTCCACGTTGAATGGCAAGGGAAATCCTCTCGAAAAGGAATTTCTTTGATTTTGAATCGCCTGATTCCGCGATAAGTCGGTTTCCGATGACAAATCAATTAAAAATCTAAATGTAGAATTTCCGTCTTTGTAATATCTTAAGGAAGATAAAACTATGCCGTGTGTGTGAAAGAACAACTAAAAGTGATAAATAATATATAAGAAAAAAAGGGAAATAGAGTCGAAAAATCCTGGAGTTACAGATTTTGGGCGAAAAGTAAAAGAAAGGATTGTTTTGAATTATTATATAAGTACTATTTCTCATCAATGCCGATTTGTTTCTTATTTAATACTAAACTATCTACCATTATTACAAAAGAAATAAGAAAAACGCAAAATGTCAGCTGTTATAACAGGCTTCATGAGAAACCACACAAGTGGCACATTTATCAAAGTGCGCTTGAATTAACTTAAGACAAAGTTTGTCAAGCAAGTTGAAAAAAGTTACAAACTCAGACTTCACATAATTTGCTAGTTACATAGTATGGAATAAATTACAATTATACCGGAAAAATAAATGAAGACTTCCAATGCGCATTGGGACATAATGTAAAAGTTTAACTGGCAAACTGCAAGTGTTGAAAATGGATCAATGCAATTTGTACAGAAATTAATTTTCTGCATTATTTCTAAAAAGGTCAAGTGGTTGATTAAACAAATGTTAGTTGAAACACAGTTTTGTTTTACTTCGTTCGCATTCATGAAAACACAATTATTGCGTAATTATGTGGCAGGAACCTCAATTATCAATTATTTATTTACACAGAACATATGCCAAATTGTTTTCTACCATTTTGCTACACGTGTCTTTCTCGGAAATGCAAGTTTTTGAGGATCATTCGCAGTCCCTTTCATTTAGTATTCTATTAAGAAGTCAACCAAGTCCTTTGTTGTAAAATTTTGATACACCCGTCGACCTTTTTCCTGTTTCTTTTTAATAAGACATCCTTTCAATCTGCGTTAAAATCTGAACATTGTAGGAGCTAATTGGATTCAGCAAGCTTCATTCATTCTAACAATACTTTCGATAATTATGTTTGTGGATAACGTGAGGATCGCGCATTTCATAAAATATTTGATATAATGGCTCAGATTAAGTTTCCTTAAACATTTCATTGGTTAAAAAGACAATCGTCCAGGCCATACAATATGGTAAAAATGTGACATATCAGTTTCAAGCCATTTATACACCAAAAACGGAAAGAAATATTGCAATGTGTCTTTACGTTGAAGAAAATCAAACTGTTCAGCTGGTGAGAAAATTAAACCAAAAGTGGTTGACAGAACAATGTTTTTAGTCACATAGTTAAAGTCTCGGAGGAATCCAAACATCTTTTTCATCACTCTTGAGGCAGATATATTATTACTGGGGATATGAATCAGGGATATGTATTTTTATCTGCCTTTTACAAACTTTTACCAAAGAAAAGTGATCCAAAGTGTCGTTAAGTGAAATAATTTGTTCTTAAGTAAAAAAAATAATTTAGAGTTTTAACGCAAAAAATAATTAAGGTGGTTTTAAAAATGTATCTTAGGTAGGTGCAGAACAGGCATTATAATCGTCATGGTTCGTAATAAAATAGAAGACAGCAATTTAAAAGTGGATTACCTTATTAAGAGAATTCAATTTAACTGAGACAGGTAACGAATGAACTATTTAAGAGCTCCCGTATTATGTGACCTTTTGGAGAAATAAATTATTGTTGGTTGTTAACTCTCTTTATTGGCAAATTAAAGTTAACGGTTCATTTTGTATTATTTTTCTAAGTCTTTCACCGGTTTCTGATTTAATTATTTTACTACATTTTACAGCGCGAGGTTTTTAGATTGAAACACAACCGCGCAGCGGGAGTGTTTTAACAAAAACCGAGCGATGTAAAATGCCTACCGCATTAGTAATGTATTGATAATTTTGGCCGACGACCCACTACTTGTTTTCTCAAATTTGAAATTTGTTGTAACCAAAAATTTTGCAAAACCTGTCAAAGACTGACATTTAGTTAATGAAATGGCAGAAAGTTATCTAATATACCGATAACTGACACGCTTACGATTTACACACAGGTTAAAGAAAGCTTAAAATTTTCTTGGTATTTTACACACTCCGTGCGGTAAAGTGACAGATAGTTTGGTTAGTGTGTAAAAATCAAGATACCGTAACTGTTCACAATGTGTAAACATGCCATTTAGAGTTGAGGAGGCCAAAAAATACATTAAATCGCCTTGCTGGTGATAAGCTGTTTATTTTGACGAGTTTTATTGATAGCACGTGGGTCTCCATAATACCCTGTATACCTTTGCAAAAATATGTTCAGTAAAAAAATATTTTTTTTATAAATCCCTACTTGATAACGCCAATAGTTTTGCTTTTCTTGTTTATTTCAATTTTATTAAAATATAAATTGTTATTTGAAATGCACCATTTATTTCTTGTCACCCGTTGACAAAACATCATTTAGAAGAAATATCAGCCCTCATTTGTAAGCTTATCCAGGAGGTTTCAGTATTGTGCAGAAGTACACGAAGATTAGTTAAATCCCCCAGAACGTGGCAGTAAACATATTACACTTTAAAAAGAAATAAATCACGATATTTACGGGACCGGGTATCGATTTTGATAATCACCGCGAGCAAAAGCATTAATAAATTATGCAAGCACACCTGACAACCTAAATGCTCACTCAAGAGACACGTGAGGTTATCCGGAAATTTATGTGCGACACATACTCCACATTCCTTTATGAATAATAATCGTCCCTCAGCGTTTAGGCTCATTAAAAATGTGCCCTCCTTTAGGTGACATCTCTTAATACAATAGTAATTTGACACGAGAAGTCTTGATGAGATTCCTAATATCCTTGATCTGTTTCTGTCACAGTGCTTGAAACCACAATGACTTGTCATATTCTATTCAACAGCGGCAAGTGTTCATCAGACTCGAACTATTGTTAGGCTCGGACACATTTCTACGCTGCAACTTGCTGCATTAAATTAAGAGAAATCTGATTAATTTTACAAAAGAACAAAAACGAAAGGGAAAGAGCGCAGGAACCTACTCGTGACATCAGAAATGATAAATGTTTCATTCGTGGAGCTTGGATAGAAGTTGTGTGAACCACATGTGCTCTTTTATATGCAAAACTTAGGTGTTTAGTGAGAGTTATAAATGCGTAAGTTTCCCATCTGGTTTATTATCATTTTATGCCCACCTTGAATTTAACATGAACTGCAAGTGCGACGTTTCAACCGTATACGCGGTTGTGAGTTTTATAATACAGGATGATCGAGGTTGTACATTGAATACGAAGTCCCTGAAACTAACAATAAAATAAATAACAATTCAAAATATACAGGGTATTTGGGGAGTGATAATGAGCACGACGGAATTGAAAATGCAACCCACAATACATTGGGAAGGTAAAGCTGGATATTTACCGCGTCCTATCCATTTTACGTTCCAAATGTATTGTGAGTTGCATTTTTAATTCCGTCGGGCTCATTATCACTCGTGAAATACCCTGTATAGTGTGTGTACAAGGTGAAATTACTATTTTTAAATCATCAAAATTCATATCTTCGCTCTGTATAAAATAACCGTCAAGCTGAAAAGAAAAATGTTTGCTTTTTTGATGTTTGAAAGAAACATTTGTCCTTTTTGTTATTCAGTTGTAACAAACAATATCTGTTTGTAAAATTTTTCAAAGCCTTCTTGAGCAGATTTTTCTTTAGACACCCAATATACCATTCATTTTATCTTAAGCACCGAGGAGAGACTTTTCGTACAATTATTATTCCACTGCGTAAATGTAAATGGGCAAAGGTTATTTTCTCTTAATTAAATTGTATTACTCGTCTGTGTATTTATCGTGACCTAATTATTTTTGTGTTAACAAGAAGCTTGTGTTAACACTTAATTTAAAGAACAAAGAACTACACAAAATAAATTTTCAATAGATTTTTTTTGTGAATAAATTATTCCTGTTACTACAATTAAGGTAAATTAGAGAGATGCGGGCGTCTTTAGCGTTTCGTCGCAATTGTAAAAGTTTGCAAATAATAAGAGTGGCTTCACAATGCAAGACGATGCAGCGCTTTCACAAAAAGTTTCACAGACTGTTCTATCGTTCAGTTTACTTCTTCATATTTTGTATTCTAGACCGTTTATTGCTCTTATAAGTTTTGCCTGTGGTATTGCTAAGAATGTACATATTGGTTCCGTTCCGTCTTTTCTGAACATGTTTTTTCTTGAAAATATATTTCTTACTTCACAACCAACGCAATTTCTTTTAAAAAAGAGATCTTGCAGCGTTTCATGAAAAATTCACATACCATTATCGCAAAGCGACAAAAATGTACTTTTCAGCATAAATAATACCTCCCTGTTGAAAGGCCGTGACACCCTTCTAAATAATCAAATTATTGTCACACATTTTTCCATAAAAATCTACATTTTTAATCTGAATTTCTTTTATCCAAGTAATTATGAAATTATTCAACATATCCGTGTTGTTCCATTGATTTAAATGCAAAACGGAATGATAACCCGTTTTCATAAACATTCAAAACTAATTTTTTGCTAAAATTAACAACTTTATAAAACTAATTAGCATTGCAGACCGTCTGTGATTTGCATAACTTTATCTAACACCTTAAGAAGTTGCAGAAGTACTGGGACTCTCTGTTGTATTGACAAGTAGTAGAGTTGCGATGAAAGTTCAAAGAATAGCTTAATTTATGAAGGAAATATGGATGTCACAATTGTGAAAAAATACCAAATACGTGTTGGTGTTTTTTTTATGAATAATATTACATTACATTGCAATATGTAATATCCAATAAATTTATTTTATAATTTGCAAATCAATAATAAAAATAAACGCTGTTATGAAATTGTTACATTAACACTCGTTTTTTTTTTAAATATATTTAGATTTTTCCATTTTAGAGGTTGCTCTACATGTAACAAAAATCTTGTTAAATAAATGCATTAAATCATATTTCTCAAAAAGCTTTCCTGCTAGAAGTTTATCTCAGCTGGAAAAATACTAAGCTTAAAACGATTTGCATAAATAGCTGTGTGACTCCTGGCAAAATTCAGTTCTTAGATTAAAGTCATTTTAGACAATATTTGCATTAGATGTGGTCTTTATGGCTAACGCTTTACTCTTTTAGAAATTGTTTACGTAAAGCGCCGACATGCATTTAATAAAATTCACTTGAAGCGGTCGAAAATCGCGCCTTTTTGTATCTCTACAGAAATGGTTGAAGTGGCTTTTTTTGTAAGTGACCTTGACTTTGTCTCAGTCTTCAAATCTCTTGGCTTAGCACAAAAAGAACACTTAATGACATAATCTACTATTTTCTGATAATTTCTACTGTTTTTCACTGTTTACTGATTAGCATCATCAGAATCTAAAGAACAGGAATACATATGTAGTAATAATCCCAAAATCTCAAGTTGTAAACTACACTTTCTGTTCACCTAAGTGACAAAATTTACAACTACGTGACGGAGTAAGAAGAAAAAGCAATTACGTCATATACAGGTGTCCCAAAAATGGCGCACTAACGGTGCACCAGGGTGTAGAAGAGATTACCGTACACGTCAGAAAAATGTTAAAAAAATTCTATTGGACTTATTTGCTAATTTGGCGGTCTTTGAAAGTGGCACTTAATAGGTCAATTATGTATTTCGAAATATATGCATTAAATTGCCATGAAAACTACCTTGAATTGTACGTATTATCACAAAGTACAAGATCACTCACTACCAATATCGAATCCTGCATAATAGAAAATTTAGAAGCTTTGAAAATCGTAAAAATTAGGTACGAGTATATCTTTGCTTACACTGTATTATCGTTAGTCGAGTAATTGATTTTTTGTTTTGTTTTTTTGTCTCTGGAAAATTGTTTCCATATTTTTTTCATGTACATTTAAACATCCTCGATTAGGTAGTAAGTAATTAGTGCGCCAATTTTGGGACACCTGTACATACATAATAAAACTGTAATTGTTCTTAGCACATTTAAATTTGAAAAGAGTTATTCAAAGCACACATCATGTATCATGATTCATTATGTAATAAATTAATTTTTGATTGTGAACATACCACACTCAGTTTACTCAGAACTTTGCATCGATTCCAAGGCCGCTAAATTTTAAACTATGCGCGTCGCCAAATAAGAAAACGTGTGGCATCATGATAATGTCAAATATTTCACAAGTGATATTTTTCAACACGGAAACACCACAAATTCGAAAACACAGCAATGTTTCTGCCGAGAGTGCCAATACCTATAAACCAGTGCAAAATTTATTTACTGTCGATAATGGACAACAGTGCAATTTTTCATGTTGCCACAAGTACCTACATCTGCCTGTTGTAGGTAAAACTTGTCGTAATTTGCTATTACAGCACTGAACACTGTATTCTGACAAATATCTAGCCGCATGGAACATGTTGGAAAACCGCCACATTTCGCCGCAAAGCAGATAAAATCGCTAAAATTTTAATTGTCACACGCCACTGTATGTATAATATCGCTGACATGCTGACTCTCCATAAATAGACTTAAAAACACCTACACCAACAGCCAACAATCGTTGAACGTCTTGAGATATTGGAATGCAGGACGACAAAGTGGGATATTCCCTCGAGCCTGACAATTGTTCCCTTTTCGCAGCGTTCAATCTTCTCGACAACAAAACGTTGCTTTGTCCCACTTCGGGATGTCAATTTTTGAGTATTATATTACAAATCGCTTAATTATTGAAAATGTGATGCGGTTAAACAGGCAAGGGTGACATTTTAAACCAGCCATGTAATGGTCTAATTGTAATTCACGTCAAACGAAAATACATTTGGCGCTAAAGGAGAGCCTCAAGGGATTGCTTGAGAGTTGTACATCACATGGAACAGTCCATTTGTCCTGGAATGTGAAGAATGGGCGCCGCATGCAATCTAGAGTTTCAATGGTTTTTGCTCTTAAAAGTTTATTCAAGATGTGGCTTGAGGGGCACATGTGAACATATGTAAAAGGTGTCCAAGTACGGAAGGCACGTGTTTCTACTTTGTCTGCGATGCACTGGGGAATCTGTTGGAAAATTTGCGAAACCTTCCGCTCTTAAATGATTATTATGTGTAGCTATGGAACAATGAAATGTAAATCTGATTCGACGGGATATCAGCTTCCCGCAAATTACTGTCATCGAAACTATTATTCTCTTCTAATTTGTATTTTACATTTATAACGGCCTGCAAAATGATACCTGTAACATTGTGACTGTGTGAATAGAAGTAACAATTTAAATTTTAATGCTGGTGTGAACAAAAGCTTTTTGATTCTTGTTTCTTGATAACACGAAGCAATTTAGTTAATACTGCAGCACGAAGTTTTATACTGCTCCGTGGATATTTAATATTTTATCACAAAACAATTACGAAAGAAATATGTAAATTGAAACACATAAGGAAGATAAACGTTAAAGTTTTTGTTGCCATATCAAATCCCAGAAGACTAAACCACTATTTTTTTACATTCAATCCATATCCATACATTTATATAAAATTTTAAACTATGTGAATATGTATTTCTGTATGTTCTCGATAAAGTCGAGAACCACTGGACCGATTTTCATGAAACTTGCACTGCTGGCTCTTTATAATCTCTAGAATGGTATGTGCTATGTAAAGTCACGTTATCTAATCACTGGACAGGGCAGTGAACAAAAATTACTATCCTGAAGATCGCGAGCGTGAGTCTGCGCGCGATACCCACCGTGTGTGTTGCTGGGTGTTTTTGTTGTCAATAAAAATTGTCAAAACGTTGACAAAATGCCGAAAAAAAATCACAGTTCATTATCAAAACAGACAAGAAGAGTAGCTTTTCAAAGAGAAAATGAAAAGTCATCACAAAAAAAATAATGTCAGCGTAATACAGGGTGAGCAACAATAACTGTTTTAGTTGGCAATAACAAATTTTCCATGAAATTTTCAAGACTGTGAATTGTATCTATTTCGGTTTGTTTTATTGACATTATTGACAGCTGGCATACTTTTCAAATTTAAACGTCTTAGTTTGTCTAATCTTTAATTAATAAAAAGGTTTTCTCGTTGGAACATGACATAAAAGATAAAAGTCACCAAAAGTCACCAGAATTTATTGCCAACTCAATCAGTAATTGTTGCTCATATGGTATTACAATTGTGGATAAGTTTGGCAACTATGTACGAAAATTTATGTGGCAACTGTGTGGGTAGGATAGAGTTGACATTTCTTTGACAGTTCATAGTCGCACAATTTTGAAAATTTTCAAATCAATGTGCAGCGGTATAAAAAAAATCAAATGCACGCTTATGAAATGTCATACAAATGTCAACTGTACCCCACCCACTCAGTTGCCACATAAGTTTTCGTACATAGTTGCCATACTTATCCACAATCATTTTTAATCATTCAGTAGAACTGTTCGCTCTAAATCTAAATTAGATTTGGATTTTGAAATCTGATCAAACCGTCAATATGAACATACGAAGCGGAGCTACCGAAAGAAAAATCGAGAGCGAAGAAAGGCTAATTAGGCAACAGGCAAGAAGTGTAACAAATTGTTTACTGGAATCTGACAAGAAAAACTTATGTATGTAGTTAACGAATAAGGCCTTCAGAGAATAGAACTGCTCATAGAACTTCGAATGTGAATCAATCTTACGTTTTTACTGACCTTCAACTTGAGTAATATCTATTCACTTTGATTGTGACCACAACGAAAAACATAGTAGGCGCTGTTTAGCTGTGTGCTGCATACGTTTTATACTAAATATTTGTGTGGTGTGAACATGATGTGAAAATGTCAGAATTGTCAAAACTTGACCATGGTAGTAAAGCAATGATTTTAATGTATTTATCAATATTAATAAGGGAAATCAGAAGTAGGAGAAACTAAAAACGTCTGTCTGATTTGGTGATTACGTCTGTTCAAAAGTGGGGTTATATCCAGGTACAGATTATTTAACGTAAAAACTTCGAAATCACCTCATGCAATTCTCGATATTAATGAAGAACGAAGGAAATAGTCATTTGGTAGTAAGACAAACGCGAAAAATGCCTGGGGATTACCTATTAAAGGTATTCAGAACTTTCAATTAGCATTGATTAATACAAATATTTTCAGATAAAAACTAATCAGACAGAAAGTTAAAAAAAAATGATTTACAGGGGATGAAAAGGCAGAAGGTATCAAACTACAACACTTACTAGCCAAAATGTACAACAAAAAAGCACAAATAGAGTTAACTTTATTGGTGATGTTCGTCTTTGTGAGTTGTTTTCCCGTTGGCTTCAATAAATGTCTCGAAACAAATCAATATTAACCGTTTGGTCCCAACTTTGAGAAGACGACGTGGCATTTTCTTTTTGAATTCTAAAATTTTGTACCAAAACTCAATTTTATTGATATGCGCACAGTGTACGTCGAAAAACGTTTGCGCAAGTCGTTCTCCGTTCTGTCTTCTGTGAGCGTGACGTTTCTGTCAAAATGGCGCCTCCGTGAGTTGCCAACTGCGACTGGATTTAGTGTTATCTAAAATTCCCTATCAATAACCTAGCAACTGAAAAGTTACTAGGTAGTGGTCACAATCAAAATGAATAGATTATAGGTAAATACATAAATAACAAATGAAATAAAGTAGTAAAAATATGTACTCTTACTGTGGAGCAAAGAAGTGGCTAGAGGAGTGTAATAGCGTGTATCGGGTGTAAATTTCTTCTCAAAGTTGGCGTTGAAGAGTCGATTGTGTATATGTAAAAAATTCTCATCAGGAGCTTCTACGTCAGGAATCTGCTTACCTACATCTTCCTTTAAAAAAACTCTAGATTTTTTTGCTTTATATCCTGTGCTGGTTCTCTTCATGAACAAGTTTACTCTGTTTGCTTTATTATATGAAATATTTGTCTCGTTTCAATTTGAGCGTTGCTTTCAGCATAGAATGGTGGCCCCACACGGTTGATGTTTTACAAGTTTTACTTTTTTCTCCGATGTACACTAGCACTACTTTTTCATTTATCTGTTTCACTTTTTTCCTGTTGCACCATGCTTCAAATTCCCGGAAAACTTTTTCATACCTTTCCCACACAGAAGGTAGCAAATTGTCACAAAACGCTCTAGCGGCCTCGTTAATGTTATTTTGACAGTCAAAATCACTATCATCACTCATTTTCAATCCGAAATTCACGAAAAATTGTAAACGCGAACGTTGTTTTTACAAATTGAAACATGTTTGTTGACTGGTTGCTAAGGTAACATACGGGCAATATTATTACTTCAAAGCCACCGCAGTTTTAAAACGATACACTCTTTAGTTAAAAGTGAAAAATTCACGATTGCAAAAAAAATGTTGTAGGCATCACGTCCGGAAAGTGCTTTTACTGGCCCCGTAGCTACCATCCAGTAAAATCTAACTTTCCGGACTTGTCACGTAAATAACTATTTTTGTAATTTTATTGATAGAGATATATATTGACAGAATGAGATCATATACTAAGGTAAAATTAGATTATTTTTGAAAGTTCTTTCAGTAAATGTTGAAAATGTTCCTCATTTTGAACGCTAATAGGAACGTTTAGAGGTCAGGTGACAGTACTGAAGGACACATTTTTAAATGATTTTCATCACTTTCGAGAAATAAGATTTTGGTTATTGCTAGATCGATGGTATTTCAGAGTAAATTGAAATTAATTTCACTGTTTAAAGTACTAATTATGAAGAAAGGCCCAACAATGTAGTTTCCAAGAATTCTTGCCATAATATTAAGTTTTAAAGGGGGTTATGTGCGTTTTCTTAAATAAATGCGGATTACGACCACTCCAATACCTGCAGTAATGTTTATTTACCACACTCTTTCAAGAAAAAAATAACTTCATCAGAAAAACAAATATTGTACAAGAAATTGTTATTTAATAGTTCAGTAAAAGTTTAACTAAGTCGCACGCCACAATGAAAGTAATCTTCTTTCACTTCCTGAACCCATTCCAACTTACAGGGATGGAACTTGTAAGGTTTGAGAATACACACTTTGGATCCTGCGGAAATTTGTATAAGAGACTCAACAGTGATATACAGTTATAATTCACACGTGAGTTATGACTTATTATAACACACGCGTGACTTATAGACCACTTTATTGGTCTGAAATGAGAACAATCATGACATCTTTATTTAGCATTCAGTATGTATACTTAGATACAAGGAAGTACACTTGTGAAACCAAATAACAATTATAATTACCGGAAGCCGGCACGTAGACTTGAAACAATTTTGTTACTCTGGGTTCAATTTCATTGGACTTGCTAATTTCGAAATGTGTATCAAATGACACTCTTTTATCTCGTTACGCATATCGAGAGAAGCAGCAAACCTAGATTTGCTTATCGATCGCATACAATAAAATTTCGTTTGGCTAATTTGTTTCTAAAAGACAAGAAAATCTTTTTTGCCGACATTTGACCCAATCCTGGTCAACAGGAGTCCTAGGTTTTTACGACCCATGCAAATGTGTTTGCAGTGTGCCCGGGGCTTGACTCCCTACCTCCACACAAATGATTTGTGACAATATTTACCTGTGAAACAAACCCGTCAATTGTGGTGAATAGAAAATTAACCGCGTGGGCAATCGATACCGCAATAGACCGTATGAAAAAATATTTATACATTTACTTACAATCTATTACCTCTTGTCGAAGCGAATTTGGGAGAATAAATGCCATGCATCACTCTCTTCAGATTTATGAGCCCAACTTCAATATAAATGTGTTTGTAAATATAATGTGTTGTTACTGTCAACTTGAATTTATTTTAGTGATGTACAAGAACACTAAAGCGAGATTATTTCTAGATCCATCAACACATTTTTAGAATAATTGCATTAAAAGCAGAGCTTATCGAATGTGGCATATAAATCAGTTTGGCGCTGTTGTTTTGCAATTAGTTAGAACTACAACACTAAATTGGGTGTCCTTTGCCCTTGCCTGAGAAATCCACTGATTTTCCTGCAAACTTTTCATGCAAATACGCTACAACAAAGAGATCTCTTTTGACCCAAATTATATTCAACGTTCTGATACATCTCAATTCAATTTGAAATTGTCTGAAAAAATACGCCTTCCGAAGTAAAAGTGTATAAATACCTACATATTTCCTTAAGCATTAAAAAGATAACGGAAAGCAGCTTTCCGAGTTTATGAAGGTTTAATTAATTTTCCGCATTAGGTCTTCCGCGGCTTCCACACTGATTAATGCATTTACTTACGCGAAAGTAAGTTAAAAAACTAGAACACTGGTTTCCTCAGAGAATATTTGAATTATTGTATTTGCTCATTAGGGTTCTCGCGGTTCTTGAAATTTGAGGAAATTTTTGTTACTAATTTCTACAACTACTTATTTTCAACAAAAGGATGAAAAATAGCTGCTTTTACATTGTTTGCTCTTGTTCAAATCTTTATACACGCACGTAAGAATACTAAAATTAAAATGTTTGAGAATCTCGTTAAAATATTATTTAAAGTATGGTTGAAATTAAACAGTGAAATATTTTCTCGCCTGAGTATTTTCAACAGTTTTTCAGTTGGAATTTGTGTAATACAATGATGGGTCTGTGACAAAATTAAATGCCCGTAATACTTTAATATTGCCATCATTATAAATATTGTGTAGGTGTGTAAAAGATCCATTATATTAAAATTTTAATATATCTCAATTTAAATGGAATGCAAATGGAAAAATTATTTTTTTCTGGAAAGAATTCGTCTTGACGTTTATTGTTTGCTAATGAGAGAAACAAACAATTTAGTCTTTAATTTGACGTTGAAGTAAAAACAACAAGCGCCATACCACTTTAAAGAAAAAAAATCCGTTTACGGTTCATATCTACAACTGCTCTTAAAAGTTCTTTCGTTACAATAGTTTCAAAAACAATAGGACAAGGACACGTAATAGTTCAGTTTTCAATTGATGTTAAATTTCAAATTTCCAAAATAGTTATTTACATTAGAGTACGGTAGGTGTATTTTTCAGCACTCGAGGCGAAGCCGAGTGCCTGATTTGTTGGAACGCTGAAAAATACCTATCCTACGACTTGTATTAAACTTTTCGGCTGACCAAATGTTTTATTTTGCACTTTTGCAGATTTTTATGAAGTAACAAATGTTAATTTTTTTTTTTTAAATACAAAGCTGTCAACTCGATTGATTGTATTTTCCCTATTATGATTATGATTATTTATTAGTCAATAAAAATTAAAAAAGCAATTATCGGAAAAATAATACATGTAAATGTCCTTTTTACACTAAATTAAAGTATATTTAGTTTGTTTCTTAAACCCAAAAAAATCAAAATTATTTCGGATAGAATAAAAAGTAGCATAACATACACAAATGCGAAATTTTATCATTCAAAGTTTTTTCCATTTTTTAAATAGGATTTCACTCATATTACTTTTGACTGTCTAGATTAACTTAGATTTATCTTTGATTAATTCCCACGTACATCAAACGTGCGTGTTCAGCCAATCAGAACGCTTGCTCCCATCCAATCAAAAATGTTTATCGCAATAAAAACGTCCTACTACTCTGTCATCTGTCAAAAGTGATTAAAATTTCATGCTACTCCGGTCAGATTCTCAAATTGTTTTTAATAATTGTGTTTTTAACAACTGTATTATAAATAAATAATTACCTAACGTTAAAGTTTGTATTCGGGAATTAATCTTGCCAAAAATAACACGACCTAATTTTTAATATCTGATAAATTTCCCATTTTTCACTTAAACATTTTTGCTTGAGACAATTTGAGTCGTTGATATTTGGGCATTTTTATTCAAAGGTTAAACCCTCGAGCTAAAGCTCTCGAGTCTAACCAGAATAAAAATGCCCAAATTCAACTCAAATTGTCAAATCAAAAAGTTATGGTAAAATTGAAAAATGTATCCGATAAAATAATTAAGTCTTGTTATTTTACCTTCGATGACATTGTATTAGGTCATAAAAATGTTTAAATAATTTTCTTATATTAATTAATATTTTATGAAATATTATATTAAGACTAATGGAAACATTGCTAAACGAGCTCTTGGCGTTATGGTATTTTATTTACCTAGCGTAAATTTTAAAATTGTAATAAACGTAGAATTCTACAATGCAATTGTTAATGTTACACTTAATACAAAGCTTTCCATATTTAATCCATGAAATGACATTAAACTTTAAGACATGGAATAACACTTAAGAGAACATTTTACGGTCAGATTCGCCGCAAATGACTTTCCAGAGTAACATAAAAGAGTTGGATTGTTATTAAACCATTTACTCTAGTAGTTGCCTCAGTGTTGTATATCTTTTCATAAAAGAAACCACAGTAACTTTATTACATAATTTCTAATTAATTTAAACTTTATTCTGCTTATTTAAGTTTTGCCGTAGAACTTTGTTATTAAAACTTATACATTTCTCCCTAAAGAATTCCAATTCCACCATTTATGACAAATCTGTGTTTCGTTTATAGATGATATCTACAATATAAGTCTCCTTTCATTTATTTCATCCCTCTTCATAATCCGCCTCACTTAGTGTTTCCTGATATCTTCTTCACCGGTAATTACCGGATGACAAATATTGTTATGATAACACAAAATTAAACATTGCACGCACACATTTTTCATTTCGTCGAAACGTACAAACACGCTGTAAGTAAACAACATACAGTTCCATGATACATATAAAGGGTTGAAAGCTCCTCCTAATGACTCTAGCAGTTCCAGTAAAATCATAATTTGAAAGGAACGTCTTTTCTGAATATGAAAAAACTAAAATGATTTTTTTGAACTCACCACGAACCGCGAACGTAGATTTCGCGCACTAGTGCTTCAAAATCATCCGAAAAGTATTCGCCCTGAGCATTTTGAAAATTATTTGACTTGATAATAATTGGTCTTCACTTTATCAATAATTTATATGATTGGGAAAAAGTTTAGTGTGTAACACGTGCGAAAAGCCATATTTCTAACTCGTATTAGTTGGGCACTCGCTTTTTCACTTTTTTCCGCACTCGTTACACGATGTACTATTTTCGTTTAATGTTGACATATAATATATAAATCAAGATTTTTATATCGTAATGTCACACTTTATGACATTCATTAGGATGCCGTAACAGCATAGTTTACCATACTAGTATGGTAAAGTAGAGATAACATTTTTATACATGATTTCGTTGCTATTAAAGTTGCAACATTCGCATTTGCTGCAACGCGATGTCCAAGGAAATCCTTTTTTGGTCTGCATTTTCCGTGTTTACGCAGTGGTGACAGAAACGTGACAAAAATAAAAAGTGCCACCACTCTACCACTTTGCTGTGTCTAATATTATTTTTTCTCATTTCGGTCATATTCATATTTATCGAATAATTGTTGCAGTGGTATCAATTATGCAGTTTACAAGAGCGCTTCCTTAAAAATGCATCAAAAATTTGTTGCAGACCCTGAGTCGCGCACATCTTTGACACTTAATTAAATTCTCCTTGGTTAGTGGACGCCTCATACTATGGCAATTTATATGTGATTTTAACTCCTTTGATGTCTGGATCATGAATAACTATAAGCTTCGTATTAATTAGGGCATTAAGCCGCCATATGAGCTCTGTACATGACACTAAACATTAAGACGCTCCCGTTAACACCACTCTCTCCTTTCGCCACATCAATCATTCGCATTTCTGTTTAAAACGACGGTATTTGAAAAATGTAAATATATTTGTATGAAAAGAAGTCGCGAAAGCGCCAATTCAGCGTAGCGCAGTTTAAATAAGAAATACTTCCTGTATCAACTTGGTGAAATTGCAGTTCTGTTTTTACGGCGACCGGACAATCCGGATCGAATGAAAACCTTTCTGTAAGGTCCCGGAGAACCTGGAGCGATATATTATCGGGTAAATCGCGTGCATCCCTCATAAAATAATTATTTTATGTTTTGTGTCACTATCTCCCCCGTATCTGCAGGGTATTTTAATGTAATTAATAAGGCGTACTGTCGGTTTCACCATAATTATTTTCCACGCAAAAATGACGAATTATTCCGGCGTAATCTCATTACAGAGGTAACTTTGAAAAAAATATGGAAAAAATCGCGATCCTCTCGAGCATTTTTGTCATTTACGCGCGCAACTCCCCAGAGTTGTTTACGTGAAACTCAGACGGGCTGTCGTCGTTCATTGAATGTGCGAATAAATTCCCTAATACATCACAGGATGAATAATCGTGGCCGTGTGAACAAGTAACTGATAATTATCGAGCTTATCAGACCAGTCCATACTGTATTATTTGCCTTGCCACATCCAACAGAGTTTTGCTTTTACTCACATGCATAAGTGCCAATCAATTCTGATATAACCCATTATTGTTTACATATTTGTATAGCGCAAAAGCCAATAAGGCGCGAAACTGTTCTAATTGTGATTAATTTGAATCAGCTCGAATTCAAGGAATTACGACATAATCGTCCTATTTCCGGCGGGAATGAAATAAATAAATGCATTTCAACAACCGCCAAGGTGACTTGCCTATATTAATTATGACATGCACGGCGACATCTAGAACTGAACGTAATTAAACCCCCAGAAAATTAGCCTTAACTTGAGGCAATTAACTCTTTAATCATGCACTCATTATGAACCAATTAACAGTTGCGCACTTAAATCTCAACTTTGGTACGAGCGCTTTGATTCCGGTGGAGTTGTGCGGTCGACCTATGAAAGATATGTTTAACGAACTGGTTATTTCATTTACATTTTTATTCACATATGAGCAAATAAGCTCTGCTGATTTGTTAATCACTTTCATAGATAATTACTTTACGAAATCCCATTAAATAACTCATTCCTTGTATGGTATTTTTTACTGACCGCGGTGCGTAATGACTCATTACTCCACTAGGTAACCAACATCATTACATGCTACATACAATATTTTCTTGTCATCATTTATTTTTTATTTGCAAAATAAAAAACATGGAATCGTAAAAAAAATCTTAACTTTTGCTTCTCTCAAGACTCGCTCCTCGCTCAATTAAGAAAATGCTATAAAAATGTAATAGGTTGATCATCATCAAATCATTTCATCAATGATATAGACTACAATAAAACCAGAACTGATCCATCAGATATATTGCTCGCCTATAATCCTGGTGAGTCTGTGGGATGTAACGCTTTTGTATCACATCGAAGGCTTTTGTTTTTTAAGATAACATGAAATATTTTTCTAAGGTCTGCAGCAAAGAAGGGTAAAGTAATGGCACATCGGGAAATGGACGTAACTTTAAATCGTACAAAATTATATGTTAAATTTATTATTAGTCCAATCCAATATATTGCGTTGAGTGCTGTTGTCATGGCAATTTCCCGAAAATGTTTAACCATTTAAAAAAATTAAAAAGTAGAATTTCATTCGTGCATGCCTTGGCTATTTTTTAATCATTTTCATCATGAAAACTTGGTTTGACATTTAAAATATCAAGTGTTCATTTAAATTTCTCCTCAAAGTAGGCGTTGAAGAGTCGATGGTGAACGCACCACGGATCAGCTGCTTAAATCTAACCCCACTTTTTGCGTTGTATGTGTTTTTTACTCTCCAGGCTGACAAGTGATGCGTTCACAATCGACTCTTCAATGCCAACTTTGAGGAGAAACTTAAGTGAACACCCGATAGATACATTTCGCGTAATTACTTGGTGCGAACGTGCGATCTTCGTGAAAAATCTTCCACGTGCTTGTGAAATAGTTTCCGTAAATTATCTCCTCGCTTTGCACTCATGATTTTGCTGTTCGGAAATAAGGCACTCGCTTGCGACTCATGCTATTTCCACAACAACAAAAGCATTCGGGAGCTAGGAAAACTTTCCGGATACAATTCAGCACCAGGGAGATTATAACTGAAAATCGCACGCCTGTATTAAATTTTCAGCATAAAGCTTGGATTTTGTAGGATTGTCATGATGTCATGGCAGCAACAAAAATTTCAGGATATTTTTCGCCATTTTATAATAGTTATCGAAGGTAAAATAACAAGACCTAAATTTTTTGTCGGATAAATTTTTCAATTTTACGAAAACTTTTTGCTTTGCCAATTTTACGAGTTGAATTTGAGCATTGTTATTCTGGTTGGGCGCGAGAGCTTTAGCTCGAGGATTTAACCTTTAAAAATATTTAAGCGAAACTTATCAGATATTAAAAATTTGGTCTTGTTATTTTTGGCAATATTAATTCCAGAATACAAACTTTAACTTTAAGTAATTATTTATTTATAATACAGTTATTAAAAACACAATTATTAAAAACAATTTGAGAATCTGACAGGAGCAGCATGCAATTTTAATCACTTTTGACCGATGACAGCGTAGTAGGGCGTTTTTATCGCGATAAACATTTTTGATTGGATGAAGGCAAGCGCTCTGATTGGCTGAACTCGCACGTGGAAATTATTCAACGAAAATTATTTTGATACATACTATTGGCCAAAATATTTCATTGATCACTGTTGCAAACATTATAGGTTGAGATTTAAAATAAATGCATCTCCTGAAGTAACTGCAATTTTCTTGCCGAATCTCCCACCTGCATGTGTATAGTTTTCCCAATATTTTATCGCTTTTCACTTATGCTTTTGCTGTTGTTTGAATTGAAAATAAGTCGTTCATCTCCAATTCGTGTTTATTTCCACAACAAACGCATTCGTGAGCTTGGAAAATTTTTCACATATTATATCCCAAGTGCAAAATTTTTTATCGCAAATTTTTTTTGCTAATGAACGAAAACATCCATAAATGAGGTCAGAAGACCAATTATTATCAAATAAGAGCACGAGACGAAGTCGAGGGCTTTTATTTGACAATAATTGGTCTTCTGACCGAATAATTTATGGATGTTTAGTTCATTAGCAAAAAAATTGCCGATATTAAAATTTTGCACGAGGGGTATACGGCTGATTATTTCCTGAACAGAATGAAACCAAACGCATTATTTCCAATCCTTTTTATTCAAAATAATTTAAAAAAAATCAGGTACCGACATTTTTTATCAGATTATTGCACATGTGCATTTTAGAGAAATTTTATCGGGTTATTTTTTGTTTTCTCGTTTTGATTGGTCAATATTTGTGACGCAATTGGTTGCTAAACACATGAAGGAAATAATCATAATTAATTCATGCACTAGAAATTATAACTGATACTTAAAATCATTTAAATATTAAAAGATTTAAAAATTGTTGAAAAAATTATCCTGAGTGGATAGGGTACTAATTGTGTATTCTCCACAAAGTAACATGACATTGAGCGTAATTTAATATTAATTGTTTATAAAAAATAACCGAAAGATATAAATAAATAAATAGGATCGATCCTTGATGCATGATTGTTATATATTTACATAAATAATAAATGGTGACAACAGTCAATCAATGCAAACCAGCAGCAGGATTAACGAGAAATAATTCATATGAATTCATGGATAATGAAATTATGGTAGTTTTGAAAAATAAACGAGCCATCCCACCGCCATTTTGGAATAAAACTCTAATATGATTTTAATTAAATCTTGTTTCAGATCTTTGGCAAACATAGAGTTATGCGGATGTTTAATTTGGCAAATGTAAAACTAATTCCAATATTTTCTTACAGTTTAAAACCTCTGTGGACTAGGAAACAATGAAATCCGGCAAATGATTACAGAAGTTTAAGCTGGACGACAGTTCCTATATGGGTCTAAATAAACATCGGGTAATTTCCTTGTAATCTAAATGGAAACTTGGTTTCCAGTTGTCCCAAGAAACACAAAGAAATAAAGAGGGAGGCGTTACCCTGACCCTGTACTCTGTGATTTACTTTGGGGGAAACATTTCTAAGAACCTATAATAGAAGGGGAAAATGTGAACGTTTAGTTGAAAGGTTAACTTTAATCAGTGAAAATATTATATTATTACTAGTTCAAATAAATCAATCAAATATTTTTTACAGTAAACAAAAGTACGATCAAGGCCTTGTTGAATCAATTATGCTTTAGAGGCCGATTTCAAGTTGACTTGCCGCCGGTCGCACTTGTTGTTGTCATGGTAACGGCGCAAGAGAGAAAGATGACGCATTTTGGTAATTAATGTGTAGGACAAACATAGCCACACATTTGCGCTGCACCACCTATTTGCCACCATGACTTCAAATCGGGCCCTTAGATAGTTACACAACTATTAATAATCTATACATTAATAAGCTCCGTTGTATTTTAATAGTTATTGTTAAGAAAAATTCAACACTGTATTATTTAAATCCAAAATTTTACTGACTTTTAAATGTTGCAATATTAAGCATAAATGAAAATATTACTTACAAGATTCACTGCCCTGTATGAAGTTTTACAATTGTTGCATTAAACTCACCTGCAACAAAAGAAAAATCATTTTCACATGTAGGTATAATTTCCGAGCACCAAACACTACCTACTGACTTTGACAGTTTCAGTTGTTAGAAGTTTTAAAAGTTGTTAAAAAGGTTTCAATCCTCTAGAATCTGAATAATACATCGAAAAATTTCATTCTGCTTTTGGCAACAAGAAATCTTCGAAAAGAACTGTTCACAAATTGAACAGTAAATTGTGTAAAAAAATTATAAATCGATGCGAAAATCTACAATTTTGGCTTATTTTTTTTAAAAAAATTGACACTACCTTTGTAAGGGTATAAACAGGTTAATTTTTGATACAAATATTCTTAAACAAATCATTTTGAAAAGAAGAATGAAAAAAACTGATTTTTTAGAGTTTTTCAAGTAAACGAAGATTAGTTAGGAGATCTTGCAAGGTAAAATCAAGACAATATTGACTACAAATAAATTTTCAATAAGTATTAAATTAATTATTTATTCTTATTTTGTTTCATGACGCAACTCCATTATTTTTCCTGTTTTTGTATATCAAATTATGATATTAAATATATAGGAATTTGTCATAAATAATCTATTACTATATATTTTTCTGTTCGGAAAATAATATCATTATTTCTATCAAATTACCCGCAGGAAAGACAGTTCAATTTAATTTGTACATTTCCGGACAGTCGTATTTATTGACATACTTATTAGCCTTGTTGATAGATCATGTAAGTTGCATTTACAAAACTTTAGCTTTCCATGGAAAATAAAAAAGATCAGTACTCTGCAGTGTATATGAATGTAACAGCACTAAAACAAAAAACAAGTATCTAAATAGGTTATTACCTATTATTGATTGATTATTGATTACATATTATCAAAACAACGGCAATTTAGTATACAGGGTATTTCACGAGTGATAATGAGCCCGGCGGAATTGAAAATGCAACCCACAATACATTTCCAAAGTAACGTGGCTATTTATATTATGTAATTGTCATTTAAAATTTTCAATTGGGGTGACTGGGGACGGCGATGATTGATGACATAATATTTCTATTTCTTCCATTCTTGATAAAACATATCTTAGCTTGTATTCATCAAAATTTTGTCTGTTCAGAACAAATATTCCGTGAACATGTCTTTCCAATGCTTTCTAAAACAATTAATTCTCCCATTATATATTAAAATGGTGACACAAAACCTAGTTACCTTTAGGATGGACATTAAAATACGTATTTTAGAGCTTCAGCCTTTCTAATTCCGTCAATGTATATTCATTCACGTCAAGCGCAGTATAGTACCCGCAGGCCGTGATTCATATCACATAATACGTGTGTCATGTATATGAACTATAACATTAACCCTTCATCTCAGAAGATTTTTTTAGTTATTTATCAAGAATAGGTATTACAATAAAAGCTAAAATTAAAAAATATTTTGTATGCCTTGGTTGGTCGTTTTCGGGCCTCAGCCCAGCCTCACGCCTTGTTATCTTTTCGTTTGGTGCGGGAAACATTGGTTTTCCCCACTAGGTATTTTTTTTTCTCTATTTGTTATTAGGCATTACACAGATAAACAGACGCTATAGGTTATAGACGTTTATAACGAAACCATCTTTATTAGTTTTCGCTAATCAAACTTTCACCCCTTTCTAATTGAATTTAAAAGATGTAAGCCGGGTGGTAATGCATAATACAGCTCTTTCAGCACCATAAAAGTTTCATGTCACTTTAGCAAGTTTCAGCAGTAAACATGGCAGGTGCGTTATTATACGCAACACTCGGGATATATTCCTGTTAAAACAGACTTGACAAACTTCTTCACATTTTTAAATTCCAAGCAAAACCTAAATTACGCAAAACCCTAACAAAAACACAATCTTTCCTAGAAACTCAAGTTCACCTCGTTTGCGACAACTTGCAAATTTATTCGGAGGTTGGAGTGGCGGTTTCCGTGTAAAATGAGATACAGTACGACCCTGCTTTCATTCAGAAAAATCGAACGTTCCAGTCAGACAACCTGCAATTTATGAACGTGTAGTTCTTGGTAATCAGTTGATGTAAACAGTAATTCTGATAATTATTGTTAAGCGATTTGTCATTGGCGCCCCTTACATAATCCTGACGTCTTGAAGGAGATTAATTAGTTTGCGTTTGTTCTGCTCTGCGTAAGTCTCGATCTAAACATTTCGCAGATCGGAAACCACTTAAAAGGTGGTTGTACAAACTGGCTCTGGTCAGGTGAACACGCACTGGAAAAATAGAAAGAATGGGCGATTTCAATTGGAGATTTCTGCTGACATTCGCAGATATCTATGTCAGTTTGCACCTATTTACACTTCAGATTTCAGATCACACGTGTAAAATATTGGATTTCTCTTCTGATTTGCGTTTCGCACGAGAATATTCTCGTCCATGGACCATTTTGATAAAAATTCTACTGTGCTTTGAAAAGAGATAAAATTACTTTTTGCAGCAATTATAGTTTACAACACAAAACACCTCAGTTTCAGTTCAATTAAATGATTAATGAATTAACTGTTTAACCAATTATTTGTCTAGAGTCTGGACCAACAGCTGAAAAAATCTCACCAAAAAATATGATTCCGACAATCAAACAAATTACGTTAAATATACATATTACAAATATGTGCTCCTACACAACAATTGCAGGATATTACTATTACATATTACTATTGTAGACTTCAAAATTAAATAAGACAAATGAAAAATAATAGTCAAGATCAAAAAGTGCATCTTTTTCGTCCGAGTCTGAGATTTCTGGCCGAGGCGCAGCCGAGGCTTGAAAACAGACGAGGACAAAAGGCACTTTTTGGCAGAGGTGCACATTAAATTTTTTAGGTGACCACACGAACAACAAAGCAAAAATCATCATTGGAAAAATTACAAATTTATTTTCTATCTATCTTTTTCGAATAGATAAAAAATTTTATAGTATTTTTTTGCTATTTGCAACACAATTACTTATTTACATAATTTATGGTGACAGGACAATTGTCGGTTTTGACGGTTTCGTTGCTAACTTACTAAACAGACCACAGATGACGCCACTGTCAGCGTCCGAAAAAGTGCGTCCGAAAAATAGTTACTTTTCGTCCGCCTGTGAGTACGTAAAATTACAGTTTTCATTCAGGTTGCCTAAAAAGTATTTCTTGGAATGAAATAGCTTTTTTTTTAATTTTAGAGAGAAAAGCCTGTACTAAGACATTAATTTTGATAAAATTAAGAAAATTCCTGGACACAGGAGGGCTATTATGCTGATAATTATAAGTAGAAAGTTTCTTAATTGCTTTATTTTATGAAGACACCATAGTGATAACATCAAGATAAAACGTGTAGTTTTCATAAAACTCCCTAATCAACAAATTAGCAAGTCTCGCAGGGTGAATTAAATTGTAATGAATTGAAGTTAGTGCTTTGTTGTTATTACATTAAAATCTGCCAGCATTAGATTATTTCGGTGTTATTAACTTTGTTTTCTGCATGTCATGCAAACATGTTCAAATCATTGTATTCAGAGACATACAACAGGTACTTAAAAGCACGAAACCCGGCGGAAAACTAACTGAAACGCAACAAGAAACTTTTTCACTTGAGATGAGTTAAACTTTAAAGCAAGCACATACCAGAGTTTTACTTTAACATGTAACGTATGTTCTGATAGACAGTCAAAAACGTGTGTTGAATCAATTTGTTCTCTTTAGTAAAAGCTCGCGCAGCTTTTCTACTTATTTACAAATCGACAGTTCTGTCTTTCGATCACTGAATCACTTCTTACTTTTATTAAATTATCTTCTATTCTCGTCCAATAAATGACATTGTTTATTGTATTTTCCAAATAATTCTTAAAATCTGGTTAAATATGTTTTAGTTGTTAGATTGATAAAACTAGGTTTTTAAAACAACATTCAAAGTTCGCTGCTTGTGTGTCAATTATCTCCATTTGAAGGACTTTGAGGGAGGTTGTATAATTGGTTCAAGAACAGGAGGTGCTTCCATTAGCAATATTGTATCCACATCGTAATGAGTCAAAGTATGTCATCGAGATTTAGAGAGCATTATATTAAGTTGGCGTTGAGGAGTCGATTGTGAACGCACCACTCGTCAAACACAAACAACCCAAAAAGTGAGGTTACGTTTAAACAGCTAATCCGGGATCTGTAATCCGTGGTGCGTTCACAATCGACTCTTCAACGTCTCCTTTGAGGATACATTTAAATAAACACTCGAAAAAAATAATGACAATACAAAAATAAAGATATGTACATAATTGGATTTTTTTTTAATGTTTAAATTCTGAAAGTTTTCAAGGAGCAGTCAAGCCAGGGAATGATAAATTACATGACAAAAAATAATTAATCTGTAAAAATGGAATGTCTAATTTTTTTAATGTTTAAATTCGTTATTTGGAAGTAATAATAAGAAAACTTCTACTGCCACTCCTACCACTAATATCCGGTCTAATTTGTAGCTTTAATCAATGTCCAGTTTGTACTATAAAGGCCTACGCTATTATTTGGATAACGATTACGTTGTCCATAAAGGCTGCTAATTGGGTACGTAACTCAAAGGAATTTTGTTGATCCATTAGTCTTCAAGTCAGGTATATTTTCACTTTAAATAATGACGTTATATAATTTTTTAAATTATTATTTTATTAAATAAATTTAAATTACATACAGGGTGTTTCTGAAATACGTGTGTTAATTTTAACTGGTAATAGAACTCGTCAAAAGGAACAACTTTTCTATCTACCATTTTGCCGAAAAACGATGTTTAATTCCAAAAAAAATTGGAGAGATTTTTCACTAAAATAGCCCTACTACACTACTACTACACTAAATACTGCAATGGCTAATTGAGATCAGCGCTAATACGAAAAAACATCCATTTTCATCCAGAAAACGTGTTTTAACGCCGAAATCGAAATTCAAATAAATCTACCCGTATAGCAAAAAATCCACTTCGTAAGAATCTGGTTGTTTCACGTTTTTAGGTAGCTTAGTTTTAGAGATATGAACGGTTTTAGGAAAATATTTCCTACTTTTTTAAGCCATTACGCAACGTTTTTCGGCAAAATGGCAGAGAAAAATTGTTCCTTTTGATGACTTCTATTACCAGTTAAAATTAACGCACTTATTTCAGAAACACCCTGTATACTGCAAACGATGCAACGTTGCACAATTTATTAAAGGGGTAATCGAATGGGATTTTTTGTATGGTTAACAAATTTCTCGTGAAGTAAATTTGTGACGAGTCAACATTTTAAGAGATCTTTCGATTAGTTGAATTAATGTGTACGTCAGTGAATCTTACCTTCAAGAATTTGCAAGCCAAACCAGTTTTTCTACGAAATTATTTTTTAATCAAATTTGCACATCGTTAGATAAATGCAGTTTATGTTTGCAAAGCAATTAAATTTGTTTTAGCTATAATGAGATACGTTCTCTGAAAACTACATCTAACAATTTGTGTAAACTCTAGTGGATAAAGTTAAATGTTTTCCCTTCTTAGAAATTATCGCAAGATCTTTTAAAAAGGCTTTAAATTTAAAAGGGTGTATTTACGTCGAATCGTTACTCTTTAATGTTGAATCTGATAAGAATTTGTAATAACTGCGTATAAAATTTAGGTTGAAAATTAGCATTTTTTGATCGCACATTTTAGTTATATTCTTTTATGCGGGTCATTCTTATTTCATAATTTCGACAGGATCAATTTAATTATTAAATATTTCCTATAATTATTGATAAATAAATCGTGAGAAATGCTTCAAATTTCCTTACATTTGACTCGGTCGAGCTGCCTGTGGAAATTTCAACTCCTAGGGCTAGAAAAAAAGCCATTTCAACCGTTTCTATAGAGATACATAAAGGCGCGATTTGCGACCGCTTGAAAATAAAAGTTCTTGTTGTAACTGAAGCTTCTCACCGAATAATTTAAATATTGCAATTCTCAACAAGCGGAATTTGTTATTTCTAAAGATAAGCGAAAGAAACACCCACTTTGTTATTTAATTGACTATTGAGCTTACTTCAGAAATATTATATTTGTATTTTTAGAATCTATTTAACTGCTTATTTGAGATTTGCTTGGTAGTAAAGTGTTCTCAACAAACCCACGTATATCTTGCGTGAAATATTGAAGATCATAAAATGAATACTTCTTTTATCGCATTAGATAAAAATGGAAATTGACTCGGCAAGTTATTGTTATTTGAATTACATTTAGACTTTTGTAAATTTTGTTTACAAAAATTATTCAAAAGAATTTTATTTGTGCAGTTGATCCATACTAAATATTAAGATCAAGATTTTAAAATTCTCTCAGAACCCATCTGGTCAACCATGTTACGATTTCTAAATATCGGTCCGAAATTTCCATCTGATTCATCTTCGATAAACATATCAAAAAGTTGAACAGACAACTCGAGGATCGAAACTGTTGCATTATGTATTACAAACACCGCGTATATCGTGCACTGCTGGCAACATTTTCGTTACTCTCCAATTTCAAATCATTAGGAAAAGACAAATCATTCTGATGCACCTACATTTTATCCTCCACTTCCGTAAACCGTGCAAGATTCACATCCTCGCTTTAACCAACTCCTGAGAACTTGGTGCAAAGTTATTCATCCAAAGTTTCTCCGGTGTGCACCTACATTAACAAATAACGTGTGATTATTTTACAAGTGGTGTATGAATTACCGTAACTAATCCATTATTGAAGTTAAATGTGTGGGTAGAGAAACTCTGGATGTGTGACAGTTTCCATGAAATGCTATGTTCATTATAATAACAGTTTAGTCGGTGTTACCCTCAAAATCAATTGTGAGAGTCAGCGATTAGTAAGGCCAACATGGTCCATTACCTTTAAATTTCAGTGGTCTTTGCTCACTGAAAATAGCGAGCAAAGATGGCAATTGAATCACTAGTGAGGAAAAAATATTTTCTCACTAGTGAGCAAAGTGAATGTTTTGCGAGTTTGTCGATAGATATGTTGTACAGAAGGTTTTTTAAATCTGTTTTTAAAATACTTTCTGACTATTATAATAACTAAAGCTTGTCTTATTTTTGAGTTATTTAAATTTTTAACCTGTTATTTAGATTTCAATTGACGAAAAACGTGAAATAACTCGTTTCACTCGCGTTTTAAATTGGCCCACTCGTGTCAAAAAAGCCCAATTTACATACGAACTATTATTATACACCTATTTATTACGAAAGCACTCAATTGAAGCCGTAATTCATTTTTCAAAGGAAACTTTTAAATCAAAAAAGAAACGCCCTGCTCTTTGAAATTTTTATGAAAATTTTATGCAAAGGAAATTATTTTTTAAAAATACGAAACATGCTACAACATCATCAATATTTACACAAGGTGATCAAGAAGAAAACAAATCAGAGTATCAGGCGTTGCAAATGATTGGCTGTATTGCCAAACGCGACGCCACTGGTATGTAAACAGATTTTTCGTTGAAATTCCAAAGAAACGTCAACGAGGTGCTGTTGTGAACCTATTTGTTATCTTTAGAAGTTAAGGCAGTTTATATTGTTTCGATTGAGAGTGGTGTATTAATTTGTTTCCCATTTTCACGTTCGCACATTTAGTATGTATTACATAATAGTCAATCGAGTCTCGGCAAAGGTTAATCGTCAGATAACAATCGTAACACAAACTTTATTAGCTATAATTTCATTACCACAACACGACAAAGTTGAATAAATATGACCAGTATCAAGCTTCCACAAACGATCTAATCTTTTACTGTAATGAAAAGATATGAAAATCTCAATTTAACTTCAGTATATTCAGTACGTGCCATACGTAATCTCATTTTTATTATGGGAAAGATCACCGATAAAACCATGCCGTATTGAATGAAAAGCTTTTATATGAGACAATCATTTACAGTCTGCGGAAATAAGTACACCTATAACAATGTAAATTTTCAAGTCGAGAGCCATCAGTTATCGAAGGACTTTAACAGTCAATCAATAGGAACTAAATGCCAAGATTAAATTTTAATTAAAACGAGCTAAAACAGTGACTTGAAATAACATTCTAATTTAATAAGCATTTTCGGCCATCGAAGGGGCGCCACTTTCGCCCGCAGAATTTGTTTTAAATTTCGATTCCAAGAGAGTTTGCCCAAGATAACAGAAGGAGCGAGATTAATCTTAAAAGTACAATAAAACATGTTGAGATCGTTTCGTTCCGAACGTTAAACAAGCCGCACTTTATTATCATAACTCGCAAGATTTTAAGCCGAACCATCAACTTCTAATGAAAATAAACTGTAATACCGAAAACTTGCGCTACATAGTTTGTTTTGATGAAATAAAAATCCGAGCGCATTGTTGCAGGAGTTCAAACGCCGCTATTGATTTTTTTATAAACAAATTCAAATAGTAATAAAATGTTGTAATTTATGCTTCTGACTTTATGAATAAAACATGGCGAAATGCGACTTGAAAGCACTTTTCACTCAAAACGAATCGATTATGAAAGTCGTTATGTGCGAATGTGTGATGTTGGTTAACAACATTGGCTTCAAGGCGACTTAATCACCTCAAGTCAAGGAACAATTTTAGTAAAGCTCACTTTCCGGCGAAAATCATCCACACGGTTAGTTTTATTTTATCGAGATATTGTCGGATTAAATATTGTCTAAAACTCTAGACCGTAAATATTTAGTAAAAACTTTCAGACCTTTTTTTGGTTCTTAAGTACTTAATTAATTGCACAATTCAGTAAATTATTTTTTTATACGTTAAGCCAGAAGAATGAAAATATGTTAATACATAATTAATTTCAGTAAGAATTAAAAAAAAATCAACAAATATAACACAATACTCATAATAGTAATTTATTATACAAGTCATTTTGTCGCACGCGTTTTTTAGAGTACGACGAGCGCAGCGAGGAGTGCTATAAAGCAAACAAGTGCGACAAAATGGCTTGTAAAACGAGTGTAATACAATGTTTTTTTTTCTATTTTGTCCCTATTTTAAATTTTAAATTAACAAAAAGTTCAAAACATAATGGTAGGAAATTTATATTTGGCAAATATAAAGGGTTGGTAACACTGGTAACTAAACGAACATTCAAGTTTTAAATTTAAAGTGTGAAATAATCACGTAGCCACTACTCACTCTCAATCAGTGCCAACATTAAAAATTTAAGTAAATGTTCCTGAAACGCGTATCGAAAAGAACTCCTTTTCGAAACCCGTTGAAGTGTTATAATGACTGTGTTAAAGTCTATTCTTGACACAATAGTTGTACAAATTTTGTATTTTGATGTTACGATATACAAAGTGTCTATAAAAGAACGTATGTATATCAAGAGTCGAGAGTCCTGTGGAATTATTGCCGCTCTGTAGCATATTGTGGTACCAAATAAAAAAAAGAGGTTATGTATGGCCATTAATGACAGGTTTTTAATAGGCTGTTGTAGGATGAAAAATAATTAAAAGGTAGAAAAACTGAAGAAATCACAAGCAAAACAACTAAAACGGCTTCAACGGCTCGACAAGTCCGTCATAATAAAATTATAGAGCTGCACAATTCCACAGGACTCTTGGTATACGTTCTTTTACAGACACTTTGTACATACGTTTGTAACACTTAATTAAAAATTAATTATTGTTAAATTAAACATTAAAAATACAGTAAAATGCGTGAGGTACTCATCGAAAATGATATTGATAGAAGCATCAAAGGACACAAACAATCCATAATAAAATTATTCTTATCCGATAAATAGGAAAAACATAAGCGTCAACATCCATATAAAAAGGTTTACTAAAATGGGTTAAAGGAAGGCACTCTGGATCTTATTGCAAATGACAGATATGCTCACTAAGGGAAGTGGGACAAGCATGTTGAAAGTTTCTGTTTTAGTTGCGGTGAATTTAAATGAGTTTAAAGTATTAACCACATGAGCTTCATTGAATGTGAGAGCAAAGTATTTAAATACCGCTTTCAAATTATAATGATGCTATGAGAATGCAATATGATAAGAAAATAAGAGATAATGGGCGGCTATGGAAAACAAAATTTCTGTAAACGTGTGGCGTAACTTAATAAACTGTCACTTGCCAATTTTGACATTTGCGTGAATTTCATTTAAAATATTGTCTTCACTGGAGAATGCAGAATATACATGATGATAAGATTATATCTTCGAAATGAGAACGAAGAAAACGGTGAGTGCGTTTATCATTCATAGCCTTTTTTTATTGGAGTTTCAGCAAAACCTCTCTTAGTTATCGCTGTTAGTATGATTGATATTACGCCACATGTTTTCAGAAGTCTTATTTTCTAGGGTCGCCCCTTATTTTTTTATTTGTTTATCGCATTGCAGATTTAAGGTAATCCAGAAAATTAAAGTGAAGTATATTATTCAGTTTCCGGAAATGAAAATGTAATATTAAATATTTTAATAAACTGATTGTAACAAATCTAAACAGACATTGAATATCTTCAAAATCTACTAAATGTAGATAATGACTCTTGTATTGATATTATAATAAATTATTGAATTTTTGGGGCCCTGCTAGGTATCTACCTAGGACTACTAATTACCACCAAATAAAAAAAAATCGTCGTATGAAGCAAAAAAGTGTATTTTGAGCATAGACACGAAATTAAAAACCCATGGTGAACCACAGCCCTTGAAAAAAACTGCAGAAGTAACTTGACACTCGAAAATCAACTGTGTGGAGAGTTATCAAATCTGGACCGCAGTAAAAAATTGTCAATACGGCCCATTTCTCAACCTTCAATAATTTGAGTAATTTATGATGGCCGACAGCAATGGGCTGTCCCAATCGTTCCAACCCTCACAAAAGTATTAGTACGTTATAAAAACCTACATAAGTCATTCCAAATATCGTTTCCTACTACTATAGTTGTTTTAATGCTTCTTTAAATGTTGGTTAAGATATTTAAGAACGAGAACGAAATACACGGAAACTTTTATAAAAGTGAATATAACTAATAACTGTAAATGATAATTCCTAATAGCTAAAATGACGCAAATGATGTAACAACAGTATAAGTACTGAGAAAAAACTTTACTATTATCTAATAAGTAATAACAAAAGTATTTCTACTTGATATTTGTATCAGTATCTAATGGATGAGTAAACAAGGATATCATTATATTGTAACTAATATTATCAAGACATTACGTGTCATTTTCCAAAATGTCAACGGTCGACCAGATACTTCCAGAAGTTACTTGCAAATTTCCTACACTATTTTATATGTTTACTAAATTTAATACGTTATTAGTTTTAACACAAAACCAAAACACAATATTTATAACAAATTGTTCTCTCTACAAAACTGTTAAAACGATAAAGTGAGCAGCTAAAGTGACAGACGGGAAAATCTATTCTACTGAAAATCTTGGAAACCTTCCAAATCTCTACACTTGTTGTGTTCACAAATCAGGAAACAGATTCGCGTGCGTTAACTTAAATCATCCCCAAATTATCAGCAAATTAGTAGAATAGGTATTACTGCTCGGCGTTCGTGTCAAATTTTTATGACAATCCTAATAATGGTGAGTTTTTATAGCCCAATAGCTGGTTTATCGACTTATCCTACTTTTGCTTCACAACAGGTGTTATTATCCTTATTTAAAACTTTGGAGATTACATTCAGAAGAAACGTCTGCAATACATATTGATAAATTAATTCTTTTTAAAAATCTACTGATTCACAAAATTCGATTTTTAATTTTTAGATCTATATTTGTGTAAGAAATGAAAAAAATTCCCCATTACGTTAACTGCGGCTATGGCACCTAATTTTTAAACAAGATAACGCGCACGAATTTACCATCACAGGTAAAACACAAAAACCCAATAAACGCTCGTATGTAATTAAAGTTGTCAAGTATTTAGCCTTTTCTCGTGTTTATCTTTGTATCCGAGAGGTCTAGCATCGTACAAATTAAGCTAGCATTAACAAATTTTACTTCACACAAGTTAATGAGTTCACAAGAAACACTAAGGTTCTTTGCAAAATAAGCTTCATTATTTTTGTAGAAATTTTTTGATGTACTTATGTAAGCATTAATGGAAGTAGTATAATTAGTTTAACTGTGTGATAATAAATCCACATCTTCTTTGTAATTTTTAAAGTGACAAAAACTGACGTTAAGCCTGATATTGTTAACTAGTGAGCTTTCCTTCTTTTTAACTACCGAATGCTATTTTAAGGTTCCGGTGACTATTTCAGTAACAAAGCGCATAAAATCTAACCGAAAAAATGTCTCTACATCTAATAAGAACAAGGTAATTTAATAATAACAAAAACTGCTGGTTTAAATTTCAAGAAACAATATAGCAAGGAATGAAACTAACCTTTTTTAAATGAAAATTTTAACGATATATTTAACTGAAATATTTTTCAAGTAATGTGTTTTATAAATAAGAGATTGCGGGTTACCAATTTATGAAATGTGTATTAACATCTCGAAATCAAAGTTAAAAATCATTTATTACGAAAAAATTGTCGCCGCTTGCAGCCGAGACAGGACAATCTCGAGGATGTTAAAGGATTTCGCGGCCAAGGTGTACACAACATTTTTTGTGCAACTTCGTAATTGTTATAAAAGAAAAATTTACTGTTCTAGGTACGCAAAGTGCTCGTTTCGCGTACTGCTGCAAAAAAAACACTAATAGATATACATATGTATATGAAAAATGTATCACTTTTTCAAAATTTATTTTGTTCTAACTGCCAATATAATTATAATTGGTAAAAATAATAGTTGACGGCAATGTGATTTTTGTAGTTAGGAAAGAAGAGGAAGAAGAAGAAGAAAACGTTAAAAGTTTCAAAATTTATTATAACAAATTGATATTAAATATGTAAGTAATAAGCAAATTAACTAAACGAAGAAAAATGAATTAGTATTATTAGAAATCGTATATTATTTCAGAAGAAAAAAATGTAAAGATGTAAGCTTTGTTGATATTTTCCTGATGCAGCATTTATTTTATTTTATTTTTTTTACGAAAATGCATAAATACTGCTTTTCCCATCACGTTTGTTGTGGAATTCAGAAAATAACAACTGCAAGGTAGCATAATTATAAAATTCCCATCCAATGATTACGTACCGTTGCAGAAAATTTATACGTAAATATCGTATTGCTAGATGTTCGATATTCCTAATTTTTGACAGCAAATCAAAATATAAATAAATCTACATTAACAGGCATTTTTGTATATTTTGCAAGTTACAAGTTAATTGTTCACGGAAAATAAGCAGAATAATGATTATCAAAAATTAATTACATCGCTCATTTTTGCTATAGATAATTCGATTTAATTTTTCTAAAAAATTGAACAATTTGTTATTACTGAGGAATAATCGAGGACCCACAGAATCTTCGCGTCCTGTCATAAAAATATGATAACTAAAAAATCGATTTGTCAGTATGTACTAATTACCACTAGATTATTGAAGTGACTTTTTCGATTAATTAATCAAGTTACAGCTTTTGTTACTTTATTCAGTAAGAAAATTGTCATTTAACAGTATCAATTCAATTCTTCGAGTTTAAGATTTTACATTCATTAATATGAACCAGATTTGAATATTTATGTTCATTTCGTTGAATGGACAGTTTGTTAAGTAATTTTATTTTAATTAAGCACCGTTTATTCTGAATTAAATTTTTTATGCTTTGTAATGGAAAAGCAGTTTGTTATTTCACGTGAACTTTATCAACTCGAACATCGACTCTTGCTGTAAATTTTTTTCTGAAAATAAAACTTTCATTTGGGGTTTTGTCAAAAATTCTCCAATGACTATGTAAGTTTTCGTAAATCTAGTCACACCAAGTTAAAAATAAATAAACTAATGAAGTAGTAAAATAAAGAATTTTAAAATAAATTAAGTAATTGAAGGAAATTTTTATTTCCTGGACTTCTTGTTTTCAGTATAATTTTTTTCATTCAATGACGTGGTGAATACATAGCTTTGTCGCAATTTAAATTATTTATGAAATTCAGTTAATAGACTTTCAACACGCACAAGTAATCGTTAGGACTTGATGTCGTGTTTTATTGTCTTAATAATTTTAATGTCCCCTCAAGAGACCGTCTTTCAATTTTCCCTAAAAAATTATTTAGTAACGACGTGTTCATTAACAAAATTAAATTTTTGGAAGCAGAAGGCATACAAAATTCCTTTTGAAATTAGAATAATTATAAGATGTCCTGCAGGTAGTTGACTTAATTTTTAATTTAGAATGTTTAATATATTTCCAAATGCGCGAGAGGAAGCGGAACGTAACTAACTTACAAGAAATGTAATTAATTGCGAAGGAATAAACTTTCTGCAAAGTTGACTAGTTGAAATTGTAAAAGCTCACCGTTTGTCCTGATTCTAACAGTCTCCAACTACCAGCAGGAAGCGCAGCACCGAAGAAATAACGCACCGGGACGCGTGCTGCTGCAGGAACAAGTGTGTTGCACTGATATACAGGTATCGAGGCGCACTGAAGCACGCCAAAGCTGCGGAGCTTAATACACGTTCGACTAACCAATGGCAGTAGGGGTTTCTTGCAGGAATCCTGGTTTAGCCTATCAGAGATGGACTTTGTCATCACTGACGCAAGGGCATTATATTATCAATGAAAGAATACGTAGGAGGTAAACCGCCTCTACAGGATCGTTGCTCGTTTTTCGAAATTAGAGTAAAAAAGTACAAGCGATGTCTGGCTGGTATTTGCAATAATTGATTTATGGCAGGTGCATTTGTGCAAGTTGTGAAATATGTAGGCAGTAAAATATTTTGAAATAATTGAAAATATGTTTTATTCAGGTTGAAAATTAAATCCATCTTGTTAATTTACATTAAAAACCTTTATCTTCAAGCGGTCGGAAATCGCGCCTTTCTGTACCTATCTTTATAGAAACGGTTAAAGTAGGGTTTTTTGTAAGCAGACTTGAAACATTTCAAGTCCTAGGAATTAAAATGTCCATAGGCGGCTTGAGCGAGTCAAACGTCATTTGAAGCATTTCTCACGATTTATTTATCGAGTTTGAAAATTGTCATTTTGCTGTAACTGCTGCAAAAAATAAATGAGTTCATGTCCGAATTTTTTTTGTGATCCCCTTAAAGATAATAGTTATTTATGTTACAAGTGTTGAAAACGATCCATTGCTTTACGAACGGTAATATGGCGCGAGACGCAGTCGAGCGCTGTATGTGAGTGAGTAAAGCAATGGAGTTTTTACAAGAGTACCATACAATATTTTTTGTGCTGCCTTTTGTAATAAAACATATTTTTGAATCATTAACATAATAAATATTACTAAAACAAAATTATGTTGGTAATCGATTTAGCACTAAATATGTCAAATGTCAATCTGTCAGTGCTCGAATTTCAAATTCAAACGCAACTTTATAGCTTGCAAGGTCACCAACCAAAATTTTTATAAATAAACCCCCCAAACCTAAAATTAACACATTTTAGCATTTTTTTGTATTTACGAAGCACCTTTTGTTTTATTACATTAGAAACATAATTGTCTGTCAGTAATACTTGATTTGCCACAATGAGTTTATTTTTTCTTGCCTTAGATTTCTTGTTTGTCCATTGCAGCACAAGAGTTTTCTCATTTCCATTACCGCACGCTAATCGTCCACTTAAACTTAGATAAAAAAATATTTTTATAAGACAAATAAAATTTAGAAAATTCATAACCAATCCAAGCCCAATTGTAACTATGCCAGCACAAAAAATAGTACCTATATATCATTCAAAGTAATTTTTTTTTTGTGCGTCGCCCAGTTGTCGACCTCAACTTCGTCTCTTTTTTGTGCGTCGCCCAGTTGTCGACCTCAACTTCGTCTCGGTCTTCAATCTTTGGGCTTAGCACAAAAACAGTCACTTCTACTCTTGATGAAATAATCTACAATACTCATAAATTTTAAAAATGTAGATCAATTTAATACATAATTCAATGAGTAATTCCCATCATATTTTTATTTATGATCCTTTTATTGTCTCTAAATTGTTATGAGTATAAATGAGTTTTTTTACACTTCCATTTTATATGACCTACCAAACTGCCATAAAATCTTCGAGTAGAGTAGAATTTTTTTTAAACAAACTACACGAATGGGACAACGCGAATTTGTAATCGTAATAAAACAGTTCCCAAATCACAAACCAACAAACCATACATCAAGATGAAAAATATGTATTCGTATTCAGTGAGCAAAGGCCAAAACATTGTTATCGTTCTGAGGATCACAACTCTTTACATTATAGGAGGAATGTGGTACGTGGTTACGCACCCCATCCTTTCGAAGACCGTTGATTTGAGATGTTCGAATGATGTAAATTGCCTGAATTTCCCTCCTTTATCACATACTACACATTTTCAGCAGCCAATTGGCCACGACCACTTCAATTTATGGAAATACCATCGCGACGGAAGTTTCTAGTTTCACAGGTAGAACTAACACTATTATGTGGGTGTGTTAATTCTTGCGGCATGATAAGCATGCAACTGTCACTGTGACCATGTAATTGGAAATCATCTGAGAAACTCATGCTACAGATACGGACTAAGTACAAGTTTGTTACGAAACATGACACATACTTAAATTAAGAATTGAAAAACTTATCGTATCGTGTCGAAAGTACGAAGTATCGCGCGTTCAAATGAAATCACGGGCTGAGTATGCGTTGGAAAAATTAAATCGTTTAGAACAGTGTAAAGTTTGAATTTCCCGCCGTTTGACACGAATGACATTTGTTTATGTTTAATCGGGGCGTAAATGAATATGTTTGTTTTCAGCAAAGGATGCCCTTAGATATTTGCTTCGAGAATAGGAATCGTTAGTAATTCTATTTTTAATGTAAAACATTGCAAAGAAAGAAAAAAAGAAAGATTTCTTTGGTTCTAAATTTTAGGTTAGCTGTCAACATGTTCCAATTGATCTACGCTTTAAAAAAGCACGACAATTGACGGTTTCCAACGCCTTCCCAGCTCAGGGTTTCATTTGAACGCGCAATATAATGAATTAAGTGAATATGGTGTTAGTGCTCTGCGTTTCATTTCTGTGCTAAATATGCAGATGAAGTTGTAATTAATCGATGACATTGATTCTGATTGACTCCAGTGGACGATTTAATCGAAAGTTATATTTTAGAATCATCAAACTTTTCGCTGAATGCTTTATCTTAGTGGATATAAACCGCCCAAATAGTAAAAGAGATTGCATTTTATCGTTAATCATAATCCTTTCAAAACGAATACACATTGCTCTAAAGTTAACAATTTCAAGTTTTTATGTTTATCTTTTGAATTTATTGTAAGTCGTGTTTTATGTGCGTCCCTTCCTGTTTTTATTTCTACCGCTGCGGTAGATTTATGTTTAGACCTATGAAAATATTCTTATTAAATGTTTTACGTTTCATTCAAGCACCTACATTATAAACCCACATAACAAATCCAAACCAAAATCACAAAACTATCTATATTTTTATATTATACAAAATAATACAAGGTGCCAATTTTCAACTGTGAAGTTGGAGGAATTTTTAATTGGTACTAAAGAAAAACAAGCAAGAGTAACAAACCGGTTGGAGTAATTAACGGAGCATGGAGAGGAGAAGGATTCCCGGTAGAATGGATAGAGGGTGTAATTTGCTCTATTTACAAAAAGGGCGAGAAAAGTAAAGTAGAAAATAACCGCCGGATAACTCTGCTAAAAACAGGGTATAGGGATGAAGAGAGAGATTGAGGAAAGGTAGTAATACCGGACAGTCAAGCAGGATTCAGAAAGGGAAGAGATACTATGGACACTGTATGTCCATTTTTTTAAAAATCAATTGTCAATGTCAAAATTCCCTCAAAGAACAGACTGTATCACCCTAAAACCTTTCATTTCGGAACACCTCTATCGTAAAATCTCCCTAGATCAGGTTTGAGGTTATGTCAGTAATTTTCAAATGTCAGTAAAGTTTCAGGTGTAACTAAATTTTATACCAAAAGACAAGAAATAAAGGCCATAATGACACTGAAAAGTGCAACTGAACATATACAGGAAAATGGGAATTTATGGGTAATATAAGCAGTTTACCTATTCATCTTTAGAATCTATCCCCCAATCGTCTTCCGAATATGATTCTGCGGAAAGTTGAATTATTATTATTATTATGTCCTCAATTGGTAGATTTCCCATCAATTATTTCCAGTCCTCTCTAATCAGTTCCTCGCAGTGACGAACACCATTGGCCCATATATTAAAATTATAAAAGAAAATACCTCGAATATGTGTGCATCTTTACTGCAATTTAGCATGTTCGGTTTTTCTCTCTGCATTTCTTCACGTAATCTAATCATAGCCAATTTTTCTCGTTGTGTTAGATCCTTGCTTTCGGAAACTCATTTAACTTTTTATTTTTATTTAAATGTAATTGCGGCTTCACTAGCGCAAGCGCCTTCACAATTCACACCAATGACTGACATACAGTTGACATTTTACGTTGCCAACCTAATTACTATCAAATAACCAGTAGCTCATACCAACCTGACAACACTTTGACAATTAATTATAAAAAAAAAACAGACTTTACATCCTGGATCATTTAACAAAGAATGAATTAAAGAAGAAAGGGGGAAGATGTATGCACTGTTTGTAGACTTCAGGGCGGCGTTTGACAAGTTAGACACAGAGAAAATATTTGAGTGTGTGAGACAGACAGACACACACACACAGAGAGAGAGAGAGAGAGGGAGGAATAAGCTAAAGGCTGGTACGGAACATTGAGGAGATATACGCAAGAACCAAAAATAACGTGAAGGTGGGAGAGAAAGAAGGTGAATGATGTGAAACGACAAAGGGGCTGCCCGCTTAGCCCCCTGCTATTTATGATATATGTGGCAGATATGGATGAAATGTTAAGAAAAGCACAAGCGGGAGGGAGTGTGATAGGTAGAGAGTGGCAAAGAGTGAAACAGAAATGAAAGAAATGATGATGCTTTCCCAGCATGTGAGGAAGAAAAAGCTGGAAGTGACTGGTGAGAAGATGAAAATGATGGTGTTCAGTAAGAGAAAGAGGAAGAGTGAAGAGAGTGAGTGGAAGTGGGAAGGAAAGAAAATAGAACAAGTAAACCAGTTCAAATACTTGGGTTATCCATTCAGTGAAAGAGCCACCGAGAAGGCAGATATCAAACAGATAGTGAGGAAAGCAAATAAAGTAGTGGGATATGTTTGGGGAATAGGGGAGAGAAAGTAGGGAGGTGATTTCAGGAGGAGAATGATGATGTTTGAGAGGATGATATTGATGTACGGGGCAGAGATCTGGGGATGGAAGGAACAAGAAGAGGTAGAAAAAGTGGTAGAAAAATATTTGAGAGGAATGGTAGGAGTGGACAGAGAAGCGCCCGGTTATTTAGTGAGAGAAGAGTGTAAGAGGAATAGGCTGAGAGTGAAAGCGGGAAAATTTGAAGACAAAATGGATGGAAGGGAAGAGTGCAGAATACTGACGGAATGCTGGAGAGAAAAGAAAAAGAAGGCGGAGAAGAAGGAAAGAGAGAAGTACTACCAGAGGGACAGAAGAGGTGGAAAGATTGAGAGCAAAAAGAAGAAGGACGAATGTAGAGTTGAGTGAAAGGAAGTATGAGAGGTGTATGACAGAGGAAATTCTGGAGTACTTGGGGAGAGAGAGTGCAAAAGAAAGAAAAATGATGGCGAGATTTAGATGTGGGAACGAGGAGATAGAAAAGAGGTATTGGATGGAAGAAGAGGAAGGAAAGTGCAGAATGTGCTATGAGGAGAGAAGGACAATTGAGCACATGTGGAATGGATGTAGCGAAATGAGAGAGAGAGGAAGAGAAAGGAACGGGGAGAAATACAGAGTGAAGACGGAAGGGAGATAAAATGGTTGAAAGAGATATGGAAGAGGCGGGAAAAGGTAGAAAAAGAAAGGGGTGGGGGATAGGGAAAAAAATAATTTTTGGAATTGTTATTTTTCTGTTTGTAATCAGGAATCCAAAAGCCCGGAGGGCAAATAAAGCATTATAATGACCTAATTTTCGTATAAAATTTGAAATGAAGTGATGTAAAAATAAACATGTCAGATTATTTACTAACATGCATCAAGAATCCAAATCAATAAAGTTATTTTGTGGCAATTTTACAACTTATCATTTTAAAAGATTGAGATTTAGGTCATTACATTAAAAAAATATAAATTTTAAATTCAGTGTTGAACGTTGAAACAACGAATCGTACAACAAATTGAACTTTGTATTTCTTTCTTTTTTAATGTCTTTGTCCACGCCGCCAACTAAATTTCAAACTTATACGGAACTTTTAAATTTGTTCTTTACGACTCTACGACGAAAATTATACTAAAGTCGAATGCTCGGTTTAATCAACCAAATCAAGCATAATATCCTAAGATATACATTACAACAATTTTAAATTAAAAGTAAGTACCTACTTATAAGAGTATACAGGCTGTTTGAAAATTGCTAGTACAAAAAAAACCTGGTAATTGGTGATGGTGAGTTGAAGTCATCGGCAAAAGAAAATTCTAATAAAAATCCTCTAGTTTTCGAGATAAAAATTACTAAAAATTGGGTTAAAATTGTTAGTGCACCACTGAGTTAAGGTATTTTAAAAAGACACTTCACGTTGTTAAGCAATAACGAAATAAAAAATTTGATGTTCTTAAACTGTCAATCTGTGGTTGCCAAGATCTTGCAAAAAAATATAAATTTTTCATATTGTTGTATAGTCCTTCATTATCACGCTTGGTTACCAAGATTTAAAAAATATTGCCCCGCCTGAGGCGTAGAATATGCAGGAATAGGGTTACTTTATCCCTTTTGTTTTAAAAAATTAAAAATTGGTTTCTTGGATTTCTTAGGGCTTCCAGATGCCACAGTTTTTTTTTGTACTAGCAATTTTCAAACACCCTGTATGTATATGATTTAAAAAATAAGTAAACCCTACTACAAATGAGATACATACCTTTTTTTCTCCATCCACAGTAATCCAAAAAATTTACCCGCTCAATATATTCAGATTGGTTACAATTTCGTTAATGTCAAAGTGCCGTGTGTGTCGCATTTTACAATTTATTGTTTCAACTGAAGAAAAAATTCAAAATTCAAACAAGAATTATTTTAATCTGCTAAGCTCGTATAATATTAGCGTTCAAATGAAATCCTGGGCTGAGAAGGCGTCGGAAATCATCAATTGTTTTGCTTTTTTAAAGTGTACATTGACAGTTGTAATTAGAGCATGTTGACAGCTAACCTAAAATTTATAAACAAAAGATCTTTCTGTTTTTCTTTCTTTGCAATGTTTTACATTAAAAATAAAATATCTATTATCTATTCACTTTGATTGTGACCACAACGAAAAACATAGTAGGCGCTGTTTAGCTGTGTGCTGCATACGTTTTACACTAAATATTTATGTGGTGTGTACATGATGTGAAAATGTCAGAATTGTCAAAACTTGACCATGGTAGTAAAGCAATGATTTTAATGTATTTATCAATATTAATAACGGAAATCAATATTTGAAGTAGGAGAAACTAAAAACGTCTGTCTGATTCTGTGATCACGTCTGTTGAAAAGTGGAGTTATATCCAGGTACAGATTATTTAACGTAAAAACTTCGAAATCACCTTATGCAATTCTCGATATTAATGAAGAACGAAGGAAATGGTAATTTGGCAGTAAGACAAACGCGAAAAATGCCTGGTATAAAGGTAATCAGAACTTTCAATTAGCATTGATTAATACAAATATTTTCAGATAAAAACTAATCAGACAGAAAGTTGAAAAAAATGATTTACAGGGGATGAAAAGGCAGAAGGTATCAAACTACAACACTTACTAGCCAAAATGTACAACAAAAAAGCACAAATAGAGTTAACTTTATTGGTGATGTTTGTTTTTGTGAGTTGTTTTCCCGTTGGCTTCAATAAATGTCTCGAAACAAGTCAATATTAACCGTTTGGTCCCAACTTTGAGAAGACGACGTGGCATTTTCTTTTTGAATTCTAAAATTTTGTACCAAAACTCAATTTTATAGATATGCGCACAGTGTACGTCGAAAAACGTTTGCGCAAGTCGTTCTCCGTTCTGTCTTCTGTGAGCGTGACGTTTCTGTCAAAATGGCGCCTCCGAGAGTTGCCAACTGCGACTGGATTTAGTGTTATCTAAAATTCCCTATCAATAACCTAGCAACTGAAAAGTTACTACGGAGTGGTCACAATCAAAATGAATAGATTATAACTATTCGTATTCTCGAAGCAAATATGTAAGGACACCCTTTGCTGGAAACAAACATTCAAACTTTACGCTGTTTCAAATGTGTGCGCTAAAAAACACGAAGCACGATTCATTCGGCAACTTTAATGACAATATTTCTGTTAGTAAAAATTCAAAGTGTCAAGCAATACTTATTTATGTAACTAGTTAGGAAATGTCTCGTTTTGGATAACGTATAGGATATATGCAGAATGAGCGAAACGAGCCTCCACAAAATCAGACAAGGTACACAAAATAGCTAAGGTGTTTCATAGAAGATTTTTCTTTAAATAACTCCGGATATATTGAAGCCTTGATGAGATTAACTGTACTGACAACTTCCATTATTCTTAGTTTTTATATATGTTGTATACCCTATGCCACTCCTAGATAAATGAGCTGTTCAGAGACCAGAGCACCGTCAGAGAGGCACTAACGAACAAAAAAATACTTCACACCCAAACACATTACCTCTCCTCCTTTCATAGTCGGAGAAAAATCAACGTACTTTCTTTATATTCCTCGCATGATATATTTGATAAAAATATTAATACAGATGACTTATACCCACAGTAGAATGTGATATTATTTGCTCCTCTGAAAGCCACTTTTATTTCATTCTAAAAATATAGTACTTATCCGTTCGTTGATATTGATTTCTTAAAGACAATATTTTTACAAATACGACAGTGTGTCACCATTTTATTGTTCGTGGCGTAGAAGACGTTGACTAACAATTGAAAAACCATTTACCAAGGAGTGACCGTTTACGGACATTAGAGCAGAATAACTTGTGAAATTTAGTTGATGCTAAGATTTTAAAGTTGAAAAAGATTCTTGTAAAACTGCATAGTTCTAAATTTTAACTAAGTATACAATGTAATCAAAAAGCGGAATTCTATGCAAATAAACGTGCAATGCATGGGCGTAGACAATTTGTGCTCTCAAACGATACTTTATAAATAATAAATCAGGCCTCATGAATTTTAGACGTTGGAATTATAATTGTGCATTTTATTATTATTATCAGATAGTAAGAATAGGTCATTTACCACCTTTATTGCCGAACGTGACGCCACTCGTAAGCGGATTTTTCACAGAAATGTCAAAGAAACGTTAACGATGTGCTGTTGTTAACCTAGAAAACAACTTTTCGATTTCGGCAAAGTTCACAGACGTTTAGTGTAATTGTAAGCAACAATTATCCTAGAAGAAGTAGTAATTGAAGATAAAACATTAATAATTCTTAATGATTAATTAATAACAGATTTTTCCAGTGGCAAGTAACCAATAAAACGACTGTGCGTGGCAAGTATAATTATGGGTATGACTCAAACAAAGACTAACGTTTCCATAAAACAAAGATGAAGTAGCACTCTTGATTTGTTTTCTTTCTGATCGCTCGATACATTAACAATTATTAACATTCAGGAAACTGAATACATGTTACGCATGAATACAAACAGAACTGCAACTCACTCAAAACACTTATTAATAGTCGTTCTTACAGCGGAACAAGCAAAAATTACATCTACTTACAGATATATTTTAAAAAAATAATAAATTTCTCCAAAATACGTTTTTTTGGTCTTTACAATTTCTTCACTACTTTTTGGCGTATTATTCTTTGAACGGATGATTGCTTTGATACTTTTGTCTATTACTTTTTGCACACCGCAACGTGTCGACATTCCGCACTATTTCAAAAAATAATTATTAAACTTTTATGACATTCAAATGGTTTTTTTTTCTTTGTTGGATTTGTTAACTTAAGTCGAATGCTGAGCAGTACGTCTGGATTAAATAAGCGATTCGATTACTTAATACTTTCTCTCAGCCAGTCTACAAACCTAGTGCGAACAGCAGTCAACAACCATGCAGGAAGAATGAAAACCTTATCATCCGCAACAAGTATAAAAGAAATTCCTCGAGTCTGTTCTCTTCAAATGTTCACAATGTTCCAATTGTTGTGTTTCGGTGCAGTAATTTTATCGGCAAACCGTAAGTAACACCCCACCAAGTGTCCACCGCCGCCTCTTAATCCACGCTTCTTCATTTTCAAAGCCCAATTTCTGTCGTTTAATGAAGCCATGGAGCGAATAATCCACGGCACAGTGGTCGACATTTCAGATTTTCCTTACCAGGTGGCTTTGGTCTCGCACAAGAACCACCGGAAGCACATAATATGCGGGGGTGCCCTGGTGAGAGCCACAATCATTTTTACAGCGGCTCATTGTACTCACACCGGAAACGACGAAGAAAGAGAGAATCTTTCAGTTCTGGTCGGCGCCAATTATCTGAACGACCCCAACGGGCGCTTTCATGAAATCGACAGCGTTACGAAACATCCGGATTTCAGTTACCACGATCTCGATAAGGACTTTTCAGTGATTATCCTGAAGGAGCCGGTCGAATTTGACCACAAGGCGCGAAACATCGACATCTCGCAGACGGATCACGAGGGCGGCACTGTTGCCACTATTTCCGGTTGGGGGCGGACGGAGTTCGGGATTCCCTCCAAATACTTAAGGGCCACGAAGCTCACCGTCGAAAATTGGCACAAGTGTCAGGATTACTTCCCGGGTATTTTTCATCCGAAGATAACGAGGAATATGATCTGTGTCAGGCCCAGCAGAACTTCAACCTACTTTGTAAGTTGTAATTTTTACTTTGTTACTGCGAAAATAACGGTCATCTGACAATTAGATTTTGTACTCGGACAAATTTTCCTTATTTTTTATGAGCGTTTCATGGAGTTCCTCTTAATCGGGCTCTATGCTTTTAACTAATTCTGCTTAATGACAGGGGAAATGGTTTAGATTTTGAACTATTAATAAAATAATATTAGTCCAAAAGTTGCGCAGACCATTAGGAATAGATGTAAATGACGCCTACACTTAAAAGCACAAATTTTGTTTCAAACTCAACACTATTTAAACTGATTTATAATCTTGAATTATTTTTTAACGACCAAATGTAAGTGAAAAAAAGCAAGATTGACTTTATGATTACAAAAGAATCTTCTTATTCTTAAACTGCAGAAGTGGCTGAAACTCCAAAGAAAGTCAACTGTGTGGAGCGTTATCAAATCTGGACAGCAATTTGAGTAATTTGTGACGACCGACAGCAATGGACTGTCCCAACCGTTCCAACCCACATAAAAATATTAGTACATTATAAGTCGTTCCGTGAGATCGAAAAAAAAAATTAAAGTAGGCGCTGACTAAACATTTCAGTTGGCAATTCGTTAAGATTTCAATTATCTGATGTCAGTCTTAAAAGTTAGGTTAGTAATTTTGAGAATGTTGAAATCTTGATTTTCATAAAGAATTTTGTGTGACCTGTCGGTTGTAAAAGAATTTCCTCAGCTAGTGCAATGAAACAATGAGATTTAAAACTCCCGCACCTTTATTTAACGTCAACGGTGACCACGGAGCACGCGCACGCCGCTTGTTTATAAATCGATCCAAGATCCAACGATCAATCAATATTATCCAGAGAGGTTGTTGTCGGTTGTGGGGCTCTTGTTGTCAAGGGGTAATTTCATGCACAAGAGACACACGATAAAGAAAAAAGTGCACATCTTTTTTAAGGGTTAATCTCTGCAATAATTCTTTGTTCACTCTCTTCAATATTTTCAGCTGATCTTTTTGTCGGTCGTCTACTGCCTTTTTTGCGCAGAACACTACCTGTTTCCAAAAACATGTTTACGCATTTGTAGACTTTCTGGGCAAGTTGTTGGTTAAGTGCCTTGAAAGTCCCGAAACTTTTGTTGAAATTCCTCAAAAACTCGAGGTGTCCAGTAGGACCAAGCCTTTCTCCATTGCTGAAGAAACACTGGGCAATAAAATTGTGTTGCTCTGAAGTGAACATATTGTAATAGCAAATTTTAATAGTCAATAATTAATAATGACAATTGCCATTGTAATGACATTTAAATTAAATTTTTACGTGCTGCCAACTGAAGTGTATTAATCATGGCCATCTCGATTTTTTTTTATTTTCGAGCGCACGGTACTATAAGTCCTGTATTCTTAACTGTACCTGAAACTCCAAAATAACAATTTAAAACTACATCATAATCATCAACTAATAATTGCAATTTCAATGTTTATTATTTTTTATTATCGAAAGAAAACGAACCCCTCCTTAATTATCAAAATACTCTGAAATCGATTTCTCTGAACTGGATAAAACAATTAAACTCAATGATTTTCCTATACAACGTTATTGAAAATCTAGTTAAGCACTTCTAGTTAAATTTTTCATTTGTACCTGCAGATTGCTTAAGAAGTTAGTTTTTTAAATAATTGATCATGACCTAAATTGGAAACTTAATAATTATTGCGATCGATTCGACTCAGGTAACTCTCTGCCATTATTCCGGCAGTGAGAATTCAAGATGAATAATAAATTTAGTCATAAAATCGGACGAGGTGAATCACTGTCGTAATACCATATGTTTCAAAAAATGTATGATCAAAATGGGCGAAAAACAAAGCGTTGAAAACGCGCAGTTTTACATTATTACATTACAGAGTAAGATTTACATAACCTAACTTTGAATTTGCGAATTACAGTGCTGTATTCTTGATCAAGTATTGGAAACTGTGACTCATTCCTATAGGAACCGTTCTCAAAGACCATTTTTGAACTGTTGTAATAGTGAATGCAAACATCATGTTCGAGCCTGTGTGTCTTAAATTATACCTATTAGCTCGAATTGCAGAAAAAATTTGAAGGTAGGTCCTGAAATTACTGGGCAGCGTTTCGGTGTTATCTTCCAATTTTTTAAAATTACCTCTGAAGAAAAACTTGACCGGGACATCGGAGAACAAAACTGGCAGCTAGTGAATGCGGAAAGTTTATAAATATAAAACTGTTTTAAAGAAAATCATGAAACTGGTGTCTGTATTTTTTATAGATAAAGGTTCTAAAATTAAATAATGTATTGACAATAATATGATTATAAGTTGTAATGGTTTTTTTTAATTGAAACTTGTATCTTGTATTTGAGAATGGTGCGTAATAATAATTTATAAAACAAGTGCATAAAGTAGTACTTTTTTCACTAATGAGAAGTTTGGCAATCTCATGAATGAAAAAGGATACTGTATGCATGCAATATTTTTTCTACAACTGTCTGCGATTCAGCTAGAGCGAAATAATGTCACGTACTGTCACTTTTTTAACGCTTTTGCTTGTTTACTATGTATTACCATAAATTCTAAAACTTCTAATTAGAAATTCCATATTACATATTCCTTTGGTATTTGTAATTGTAAGAGCCATTAATTACTTGGTAAAACATAACGTCTATTTTTGCTTAAAAGATTTTCTCTGAAATGTTGATTAAAGCTGTGAAGATAAAATCTGTCCTCTTCTGTAAATAATAAGTGTCCCTAGTTATTTGACCCACGTTCACTCTTGTGTTAAATAATCCAGAAAAAGCTTTCAAAATAAATTGATAATTACAAAATATATGGGAACAACAGATTGGTCTTGTATTTGATTACGTCAAATCTATTAAATATTTACTTAATTAAAAGGTTCTGATTTAAAGGTCAAATAAAGCGTGTTAAAATATGTTTAACCAAGTTCGTGGGAGTTTTTATTATTATCGGTTCGTGTATTATTATTGTCACCCCATCACATAAAATAACGATAAATAAACATACGTAATCGTCTAAATTATGATTTCATAAAAAATGTATCTGACGTAATTGGCAACGTACTTTATCAGTTGCATTTTTTGTGTACAATTTCTTCTAACGTATTCCCAAAACATAAAATCACGAATTTTGGTTCAGTAACAAACACATTAAGGGAAAATTATTCATCTGGAACAGTAAACATTTGGTTTGCGGTATATTACAATAATTGTCCGCGGTTTTGTCAACTCTTTACTTTGTTTTGTTACATTCAAATTGCTACACTTACAAATATTTTTTTGTAATGACGCTTGGTTACTCACATTTCTATAATATGTAGAACCAAATGTACTTATAGTAAAATTAAAAAACTTCTAAAATATTTACATATTTTGACTGCAATTGGTTATAAAATGTCCTCTCTAGGCTATAGTTCCGTCAAATATATAGTTGGCCCGGCGGAACAGTGGAGTAGTCACGAGGTGGTCACGTGATAGTTCGTAGTGCCGGCGACGTCATGCAAAGGCCGATTTATACTACTTTGGCAAAGTTAAATTTGACTAATTTAAGAATGGATGGAAATTTTGGCTGCGTGCATTGTGCTGCACCATATTTCTTAACGCGCGCCCTTTATCCCCGAAAATCACCTGAAGATCACGCTAGTTTATTACTCCATTGAACCGCCGCGCCGCGCCTACAATACAAAATAAATTTAGGTTATGTTTTGAAAATTTTGAACGTTCGGATTTTTTGATGTTTATTTAATAAATTAATGTTTATTATTTTAAAAATTTACATCACTTCACCTTTATTTTATAAACAAAAAATGTCTGGCCTGGATTTTTTCTTCATTAAATCTGTATTTTACGTCCAAGACGACATCTTGACAGCAATAGTGTTTATTCAGAAACAATTCATTTTATAGAAAATATTCAGAAGAAAATGTTTTGCTTTGAAATATCATATCTAGAAAATTATTGAAACGACAATTACTCTTCTTGCAGCTTTCAAATCGAACGTTCCATATATTTCATTCTTTGTGCTTTAGGAAAAACATACGTATAATTTTCGAGGTGTTATATTAAAATCACCGAGAAACCGGAAACCTGTTTCTCAAACGATAACAGGGAAAGACTTAAAGTCTTCGGGAAATTGATTTTTTTCACGAAAATGTTTTGTTCCATGTTAAAACCCCAGAACCAAGGAAAGGTGGAAATCTTTTCTTATTTATCCGAAAATACAATATTTAATGAATAGAAAATATTCTCTGTAAATATAGAACATTTTTAAAACTACAATTTACAAAGACTTTTTCTATTAAAATATTGATGTAAAATCAAATATTTCGACAGTAAGAAAGCTGTCGACGTATTCACTTTTATTTAAATCTTCAGCTACCTGAAAAATGTATCAAAACGTTTTCTTTATTACATCTAAAATATAAATATTTACAAACCAATGAATGAAAACAGTGAAAACATATTTTATTTTTCCATAAACAAATAGCAATAACCTGTTTCATGGCTTAGAATATAGGTCAATACGTTGTTTATATTTAGAGGAATTTTATGTTCTTGTTCACATTATAAACCTGATGAAACTTTTTTAGGGTGATTCTGGCGGTCCCTTAGTTGTCAATGGAGAACTCATAGGTCTAGTGTCCTTCGGCAGGAGGGTAAGTGACAAGAAGAAAACAACAGTGTTCACGCGAGTTAAAAATTTATTAGACTTTGTCGAAGAAGTAGTTCCTGGATTTTAAAATTAATAAATAATGGAAGATGCATCTATTTATTTTACAACCTGCAACTTGCACAACAGAATCAGTGCAAGAGCAAAATGCACTGGAGGAGATTCACCACAGGGTCATGAGGCGACGAAATAATTATTCCCGCTCGAATCCTATCAGATTACAAGCGTAGGCCCTGATACCTGATAAACCTTGAACAATTATGATTAATTTGAGGGAAATCACCGTTTTATGTCATCCATTAATAACAAATTTTCAGTGATAATGCTCAAGAGAGTTCTTCGCATATAATAAATAAGTTATAACTAAAAAATACATTGAATTTACAATTTCGCAGATTGTATTAAATTTAAAACAAGAAAACCATTAATTCGGATTAAAGTTAAATAGCACATATTTCACGAGAAAAGCCTGAATGTTTTTTTTTTCGTGGCTATGTCTGGAGGCAAATTGCTCCCTTCAAGACGATTCATTACGGCCAAAGCGGATCAATCTCACGAAACAGCAGCGTCCTGAAAAATTTTAATCTCAAATCAATTTGGTGTGGTAATTTGGAGCCCTCGAGACTACTCCAATCAAAGTGAGAAGGTAAGATGTGAGAAATTAGCCTGAACTGGATAGGATTTCAGTATGCAAAAAATACGTAACTAAGTCAAGTAATCACTAATATTCAGAAATTAAAAACAACGTATGTTCCAAGAAGGGATTATATTAGATGAGTTTGGCATATTTCCAGTATATTTTGTCTATAAAATTCTAGTAAATAGTAACGGGCCTTCAAATAAATTTATATTTAGAGCAACTTATGGAAATTCAATTGTTTGCAACATTTTTCCAGCGTAGAAAATGACACATGAAACGTCTGACATTTTAACGAAATAAAATTAGGTTAGAAAATATTTTTAATTTTTGTAGTGCATTCTCCCTATTCCCCCTCCACGGAATATGACAATATGAAATTGGGAAAAAGCTTACTATGTAAGCTGTGTAACACCGGATAATAATTGGTTACTTTCAAAAATTACTTTACACTGTTAACAGAATTAGAATGTCGCCTACGCTTACTCTAAATATATATTTATTTGAAGGCCCGATAGTAGTAGAAGGTCTTTTTGTGCTTAGTACAAAAAGACTCATTTCTACTCTTAATGATATAATCTACTATTATAACAGTAGTGACTGCCAAAAGCTGCAACCTGCATTGTCTTTTTAGTGGAGTCATAATAAGTTATTTGGATAATAATACATTGGGTCATTTCCTATTTTTTTTAACTTATTTATGCTGAATGTTTTTTTCTCACCTCTTTCCTATTGTATTTGTATTCAAAAGTAAAATGTTATTAACCACTACTAAATTATTTGTAGTACATCATTCTAACCCAGTCGTTAAATATTTAAACCTATTGATTGAATGTTTAATAATTGATTAGAAAATTACCATATTGCCATGTTTACGCTTGTTAAACCAAACAAGTACTTTTATGCGTTTTTCATGTTGCATGAATGTAGATATAGCAAACGCAACCATTCATACAGCTAATTTACATAATATTGCACCAGCAAAACTCATTTTTATCTTATTTTATCGTTGGTCTAACCTGACGTCAGTTTAAACAAATTATTCTAAAAACTGATTTTATTTCTGTTGTACGAAAACAAAAGATCCAGCTACAAATCAGATTGTTATTGTTTCAAAAAAAAAAAACAACAAAAGTATAAGTAATAAATTTGCATAAAGTTAAGTAACTCCGAGTGAGATCTCAGAGTACGAATTGAGGAAATATGTCAAGTGGAACTTGCAAGATGACAAAGTAAAGATATTGTCAAAAAAATAATGAGACCATCTTCCTGTTGAACCCTTTAGAGTAGAATTTATTCCAGCCAAACTTTTATTACTCTTAACTTCGTTCAATACTTGGCAAATTAAGTTTTACCAACATATTTGGAACAGGTTGTCTGAAAGATAGCGGCGCTTTCCTACATTTTTTACGAAGATCCTAATTAAAAACATGTTGATTGTGTAATAAATTGATGGATTCCTCGCCCAGAGGAGTTACGAAACCGAAACCAGTCGGGGAAAATGAAACAGTTAAAAACATCAGATTACTCCCTAATTGAATTTTTTAAGCACCTTCCTTCAATTTATACCTACTGCAGAATTCGTTATCTACACCCTATCAATTTTAATGTCAGCTTTTCCAAACTTTGTAGAACAAAATGTCTTATGTACGATCACAAGTTTTATAATATTAATTGATAATTGTTCAAAAATAAGAATAAAAAATCGTTCCATTATTACAAAGTAAACATCGTATAACACTACTTATTAATTGTGTCAAGTCGGATATTGCAAAAAATATTTTTTCCATATTCATTGAGTTTCAGTGGTCTTTGCTTACTGAAAATAGTGAGCAAAGATGGCAATTGAATCACTAGTGAGGAAAAAACATTTTCTCACTAGTGAGCAAAGTGAATGTTGTGCGAGTTTGTCGATAGAGAGCGCCAAATATGTTGTACTGAAAGTTTTTTTAATCTGTTTTAATACTTTCTGAATATTAATAACTAAAGCTTGTCTTATTTTTGACTTATTTAAATGTTTAACCTGTTTTCGTGAGTTCCCTAATGGGCTAATTTTGTAGAAGTTATTGTTTCAGTGATTTTAACAGTGATGAAAAATGTAATGCAGATAGATAATATAACCTCATTTTTTAGTGATTTGCGACATAATAAGGAGTAGGCAGCAATTAACTCAAAATTTAAAAAGTAACATGATCATGGAAAAAATCAGATTCAACACGCATGAGCAAACGTGCATTTAATCAGTCGTACGGTTGGGGTCCTCGCCTTAGGCTCAGACGCCCAACTCCTGTACTCGTATTGAAAATAGCTATTAATTTTGGGCCTGATAACAAAAATTCCATCTTCCCGAGTCCTTTCCGAACTTGAACATCAAACCACGCATTTTGTGTTGCAATCTGGGAAAGAAAAAGAAATCACAAGACGTCACATCATCAATAAATCACAATCAATTTAAAAAAAATTACCTCTCCATTAAGTTTTCTCTAACGTAAAATAATTTGGTTTTATGTCTTAATTCATTTTGCAACGGACAAATTATTCTTTCTTTAAGGATTGTCAAGGGGCTACGCTTTCTAACTCCACCAATCTTAGAACAAGTCTACTCGTACTCTGCAAAAAAAATTCACCTTCTTTACCTCGAAGAACATGTACAGCTTGCACAAACAAACCTCACCTGACCTGACCTGACCTGCTACTATTTTTCTGAACCTTGTCGTTGCATTTTTTTTAAATTTGTTCCTCACCCAGCGCTGTCCCGTTTAATTGCTATTATATCTATCTACTATTACCGTGTGAGCAACAATTACTGTTTGAGTTGGCAATAAATTCTGGTAACTTTTGGTGACTTTTATGTCATATTCCAAAGAGAAAACCATTTTATTAATAAACGATTACAAAAACCAAGACGTTTAAATTTGAAATGTATGCCAGCTATCAATAAGGTCAATAAAACAAAACGAAATAGGTACAATTCACAGTCTTGAAAATTTCATGTAAAATTTTTTATTGCCAACTGAAACAGTTATTGTTGCTCACCCGGTATAATCCATTTGCACAAGATGTAATGATCTGAAAAGGCATTATGGCAGTGCTGTGAGAATTTCTCAAAAAAAAAAGTTGCAAAAATCGAAAAGGACACATTGTAAAATTTTACAAAGCGGTGAGCTACTCCTGTCCCGGAATGGATATAAAAGTTTCACCACAATCCTGCCGGCCGGCGATACGACTCGGGATTTCCCGAGTCTCGTCAAAAAGAGATGTAAATTCTACTCTCCAATGAACCAGAAAGATATTGTGAATAGAAAGCCATCTGTGAATAGAAAGTGGGAGCTCGAACGATCAATAAATGTGAACGTAATGCAGCAACCTATTTTATCGAGCGAAATCAGAACAGCTGTTTGTGTAAAGGTGGGTTCAAACCACGGATACTTTACTAATACGGTCGGAGCGAAACGCACTCGACCAATCATGTTGCTATCCGCGTTTTGACGTCACAATTTACCTCTCGCTGTTCTGTTTTCCCATGTTCTCCGTCTAACTTATAACAATTTGTAACCTACGGAGCGCGGAAGAATGTTATCATCGGTGACTTCTGTTTTCTTGGAATCAAATCAAATAAAAAACAATAATTGCAAAGTGCTTTTACAATCAAAATGCTTGTATACCAAAATAAAAAAGTAAACAACGTGGGCATTTTAGAAAATAACAAATTGAATCTTCATTTTTTGTAACATATTTAGATTCTTAAAAGGTTCATCAAAATAATAAAAACACTAGAAGAAAACAATAAGTTATACTGTAGTGGAATAGTTTGTTATATGTATAATAATAATTTTTAAAACGAGATTAAAGAATACGAGTAAGGGAATAGGTAAAATACAACAAATGTTCATATGTATAAAATTGCCTAATATAGAAAAAATACAATAGGTAATTATGTGGTAATTTTTTTCATTTTTTTTCAGTTTTCTGCTTTCAGAGTCAGCTTCCCGTTTTCTCTTTATGGTTTCAACTTTTTTTAGATTAAAATATTTAATTCTTATATAATATCTCTGCATTATATATGCTCGAACAACATCTTCTGAAATGTTATGTTTTTTTAAAACAATATTCACTAATTTTTTTGTAATTCCACTGCCTTTCTGCATGATATTTTTTAAAATATTTTTCTATAATCCTGGCTTCTTTTAACCATTTATGACTTGGTACTGTTAAGCCTCCAAATGATAAAAATTGAAGCCAGTCCGGTGGATGCGAATACGAATGATCCGAAATAATGTCTTTTGTGTAAATGCCCATATCAGGATATTTTTCCTTAAATTTTCTGGCAATAAATCCACATAGGTATTTAAAACCATCGGCCTCTGAAACTGTGTCAAAACTTCCTTTGGATTCCCTGGTAGAAGTAGAAGATAAACTGCTCTCAGAACGAGTAGTGGGATCATCAATTTCGTGATATGGGTCAATATTATTTACAACTTCATTTTCTGAAATTTCCAATTCGGCGCCAGATATAACATTTGCAACTAAATACTCCTCCAGAACTTCTTGAGAACTATCAGTATTTTGGCGGTCTTGGATAACTCCTGGATTTTTTCCTAACACTATCAGTCTAATTCTATATATTGATTGTAGCGGAGAAGGATGATCATGTAACCCTCCCATATTTCGTACTTGCGAAAAAAAATTTTCGATGCAATTTTGATTCACCCTATGTGTAAGAATATATTTACAATCGTATTTGGCTCGCATTTCTATAAACAATTGTTGCAACGACTTTACAGACATTAATAAGGCCTTCTGAAAAGTTTGCAAAACATTTTTCCCATGACACTTCATAGACTTAAATGTTTCGTAAATCCCATTTAAGCTATTATTTTGATTTTCAAGAAAAATACCATATGGCTTCCGTACATGTTCTGAATGTGTCACAGAATACGAGTTCATAATGCTAAACCAAGTTGACACTTGCTCGATAAATTTCCCAGTTTGTTCTGCTAACTCTTTTGAGGAACCTGGCTGATATTGAATTAAACAAGTAGCAACTGTATGTGACAATAGCTGCATCGCCAAAGGAACATTCTGCCTTTCACTCTTGACACATTCTAGATGTTTTTTTGTCAACCTGTGACACGACGATACTTCAGAATCCACCACTTGTAACAAAGATTCCAATGGTTTTTTGTTGACTTCAGATCCATCGGTCATAATGAAACCAGTGTCTAACAACCAATTTCTTACCAGCTTAAGGATATGTGGAGCATCAGGAAAAATAAATACTTTCTCTTCAGTTACTGGGTTGTTAAAGGAAGTTTTGTCTATTGATATGTCCAGACTACTCCATAAACCGACGTTTCCACCACCACAATCTGATACACATGCTACTACATGGTATCCAATTTTTTCGAGTTCAACTATTATGTCAAATAATATATTTTGGGTCATTTTTTGGTCGAAATCCACATACATTGGTTGCTTCCAGTTTGAAAAAAGTCCTCTTACCATTACAACCTGCATTTGACTATGAGGTCCTATAATCTCATCTCTTATTTTGTCAAATTCATGAGTAGAATGAACTTTCATTTCATCAAAATTTAATACAGTAACTTTTTCAAAGTTAGATAGTTTCATTCCAGCAATCTTCATAAATCGTAACACATCTTGCAAAATACCTTGTCGAAAATTTAATTTAGCTGCCCATTTTTTTAAAGTAGCTATGTGAGGCAAAGGGTATTGTAAAGTTTTTCTTACATAAATGTAAGCTCTTCTACTTAAATATCTCAGCGTAAACGCTCGAGATATATCATCAGAGCTCCAAATTACTTTTTTTTTCTTTTTGGTTAATAAATCTCTTTGAGCTGCAGTAAATACTCTTCCCAGTGCTTCTTCCAATTGATTTTTATTGGTAACCTCTTGTTCAAGTTTCGCTTTTAGAGAATCAGCCGCTTTATCTTTTTTCACAATGTCTCTGTTTTGGTCTCTGAAATTTTGTTGAAGTTGTGCATGTTTACACTTCAATTCTTCATAGTTTTGTAATAATTTACTATATTTTTCCTCAAGAGTTGGTAAAGTTAGTTCAACTTCTGATAAATGTCCTGTACTTGTGCTTGGTTTATTCTCAATTTCTTCTTTTTGAAGAATGTTGTCTATGATCTCTTTTCTTTCCCGTTCTTGCAATCGTAATTGCCTTGCCCTAGTTTCTTTACTGGTTTGTAATGGTTTTACATGAAGCGAAGGAACAGCTAAAAAATATTTCAAATTGTATTTAATAAATAGCAGGTTTATTGAAATTGTTATTGTAAGTACCTCCTGAAATTAATTGTCGTTTTGTTTTAATGTTCATCAATTGGCTCCGCAAGTCCACAACAAAATGTTCTTCTTTAAAATGCACGCTGCATATATGACTTGTATCTGGGTTCCATTCATCTTTTCTTCGACATGCTTTGATCCACAAATTTCTCAATTCTTTGTTTTTTGGAAATTTGTGAAACGAAATTAGGAGTTTCTGTTTTGTAGCTTTAGCCCAACTGTTTGAACAAACAGCCACAGCACATCTGGTCCCCGGCATGTTAGAAAAGGAATAGCCTGAGAAAGTGCAACTAAAATGCATTATTCAAGGGAATGGGATGCCTTTACCTACTTACTTTTAATTCCAATTGTTCAACAAATTTTGTTAAAATTTAGTTGGTGACCTAAACAACGGTATTCACAGAAAACAACACTTAAAAACCCTACGTTAATCACCTGGTCTATACAACCGTACACCACCTCTTTGCAAACACTGTTAGTTTTTTTTTTTTTTTTAACTGCGTGTGCTTCTCAGTAGCTGTTGCTAAGCAATCTCTCTACCTTACCAGTGTTTTGTTATGTGTACTTGATATGTGAAATCTTATCAAGGCTTAAACAGCATAATGCGTGACCATCGACGTTACGGTTTCTCGCTGCGGTGCCGCCCTTTATATCCCTTATTTTCTGGGTCTAGATGTCTTAGTATTAGTTATTAATTTTTGGCGCATGTGTAATAAATACAATACAGTTTAGAAAAAACAATGTTTACCCCCAAAAAAAGACGCGTGGAAAGAAGCAATGACCCAGAAGTATGGCTAAGATGGTTTAACGCTCTGTCAAATAGGGAAGAGGGCCCTGTTGACGAAGACGATGACGAAGCCGAAGATGATGTCAGTGTGGATGTGAGTGTTGCTGAAAAAAGTGATCACGAGACAGAATCTGAACTAGAAGTGTCGGAGGAAGAAGAATTGCACCAAGAACAATCGGACCTATCTAGATCTGGCAACATTCGTTCATCTGAAGGAGAGAAGAGAGAAGACGATTTGGATCAAGCGCATCCCTCAAATTTTTATATTGGGAAAAACAAGGTGACTAAATGCAGTAAAAATGTGCTGTTTTCAGTGACCTCAAACTCATTCATTTTTGTTACCGAATTTTTTTTTATCCACAATCACAATTTTAAAACGACTTTTATCCACTTTTATGAACCCTATTAACTAGCATTTTATCCACTAGCGGAATAAACTACTAGATAAGTGAAAATGGAAGATTAATTAATCCTAGAAATCATTTGAAATGTATTGAATAATTACTTATTAACGTTAACATTTATATTTGGAGTAACACACAGATTCCCATTCGTTACAGCCCTTTCACAATGGCGTTAACGTTACGTCGATGTTAAAACGTTAATGTTAACGTTAGATCTAATTACATGTATTTCAGTACTTTTTATAAGCTATTTCCGTTGGCTATTGTTAGAATGTAACGTTAAGAATCCAGAACATTTCTAGAACTAACGTTAACGCTAACAATCTCATGCAACATTAATTTTCATCATAACGTCATTGTGAACAGTCCGCAATGAAATACATGTAATTTTGAATTTCTAGATCTAACGTTAACATTAACGTTTTAACATCGACGTAACGTTAACGCCATTGTGTATGGACCTTTACTTTAATAAAACGTTATTATTGCATTCGTGTTTTAGTCGCATTTTATCCATTTAAAAAGAGGTAGGTATTAAACGCTCGTGCGTTCGCACTCGCCTTTAAACATTCTTGCGTGGATAAAATGCTATCTAAAACACTTATACAATAAAATTGATTGCAAATAAACATTAAAAAATTAATGCAGTAGCGTTTTTATTGGCTCCATTAAAAATAGACGAATATTTTGGTGGGAAAACTAGCGGAACAAACAAAGCGAATGCTGTACCACAACAGTGGGTAAATTGTGACGTCACCGGCACTCGCTCCCCACCACTATTTTAGCTTTCGCTCCGACCGTATCAGTAAAGTATCCGTGGGTTCAAACAATCGAGTAAGCAAAAAGGGGCATTTTCCTCACACAGGACGATTTGTTTAAGCTCATTCTGGCGAGAAGATAATTATGTGTGCTTCTTTGATAATAAAAGCAACACAATAGGTGGCGAAAAACAACACTTTTCTTCGTCAATTATACAACGAATATAAGTAAAGAAAGGCCTGGACTGCACAGTTTTTTCTCAGAGGATTTCCGGATCGTGTATGGAGGAAGGAGTATTCAGGCCAAATCCGGAAATACTGAAGGCCAGGACTGCACAGTTTTTCCTCTGAGGATTTCCGGAGCATATATGGAGCCCTTAAGGGGAGCTTCAGATCACATTAAACAAGGGTTTTCGTGATTTTATTTATGCGCTGCTTATTTTATGCACTTTTCGTTTTGAGCTGTAAGTGAAGAAAGCAAGTGGTGAAATTGGGGGAAGACTTGGGAATGAACCTTGGGCCAAGAAGTGATCTTGATCTCTTGATTTGCAAAGAACCAGCGAATTAACTAGTGAATTTTTCGCAATCTCCAAAAATTATTTTAGCTTAGTAGGTAATAGGTAGGAGTAGTTAAAATAAATACCACACAAATATTATTCTAATAAAGAACAACAACATGAAATAATGTCTTTTTATTTTGAAAATTTTGGTTTATACACTTGCATTGTCTTTAAACGTGAATTTGGGGATAGAAACATAGCTAAATAACTTCATAAGCTGAACATTATAATTAAAAAAGTGACAACATTTTACAACAGTTAAAAACACATGTTAATTATTTTTTCAGTGAACTGCAATTTGTAAAAACATTTAGTGTACCAACTAACTTCTAGAGAACATTTCAATTTACATCAGTACATGTCAACAATGGAGGAATTATGCATTTGCATTCGATTTTAGAAAATCTTTTACCTAACTGACTGATTACATTGAATTTTTCAAACACTTGACCAATTTTTAACACCCTCTCCCCAAATACACAAACGTCATCTAAAACGTTCTAATATTTTATCTGAAAATTGTGAAATTTAAATACTACCTGACCGCGAATCGCCTCCAATAACTTCAGTACCATCAGCTAAAAAGATTTTGTGATTTAAACATTACATTTGATAACAAACAAAACTTACGACAAACCCAACCGATGGGACAACAAAGCGCATCTAAATTTTTTTCATACAAAGGGGCACATCTGTCTTGAATGTGCTTCCAATTCTTGAGTTGCTGTCCACAAGGCATTGGTTTGCAAAACGGTTCTTCTATTTTGTCAGAAAATCCTTTCTGACAAATACACTTCATACACGAATTCTTAGGCAGGAACGCTTGTCCTTCCATGTACTCTTTTCCCTCGACCACACATTTTTCAAGATCATCAAAGGGAGCTGAAAGAAAACTTCATTTCTCTACAAAAAAAGTACCTTCAAAAGTTACGGCAGATTTCCCCAACTGAACAACAATCATCCAGTGAATAATTCAAGTAACATCCAGGTTTTGGCCTTACGCCTAACCATTCAGGACAATCCAGAACAGCACAGATAAAGGACGGTCTAACACTATTTGAGTAGTTAATGTAAGTGGTGCGTAGAGATTAAGTGTCAAACCTTTCTGATATGGAGCAAAAACATGCTTTATCACACGAGGGGGACGATAAACTGTCTTCAACGATTTCCGTATTGGCATAAGTCTGTCCTCGAAAATGACAATACTTGTCCCATGGACCTAGACCTTGACAAGTGTATTTTATTGGACAAAAGTTACATTCGTCATAGTGAGGAATACATCCCAAGTCATGATACAGGTTAACTCCAAGGCTGTCACATTGTGCAGCTGCAAGTTTATTTTGTTGAAATAAATAAATTACAATTTTGAAAAAGTACTGGACGTAGTTATAACAGTTGAAATTGTCATAAAACCCAAAAAAAGACAGGAAGTAAGTTTCATTTTTGCAAAATTTCAGAACTGAAAAGACATGCATCAGATTCAAGTGCATAATAATAGCTGAACTCACCTCAATATCATGTATACAATGACAACAATATCAAATCTGGGGTTTTTATGAATGAGTTTTTGCAAGCTGTATTAATCAGACGTTATTGAAAGTTTTTTTGTAAAGTAGTTCCTCTAGCTTTTTATTCTTACCTTTTATACAGGTGTCCCGGAACTCGCGGATCAAACTTACAGTGCGTTTTCCTTGGTGATAACTGAAAGCAATAGCGTGTAAAAAAAAGGACACGGTATAATCGATTCTTTGTAATGAATACTTAAAGTTGACCAATCAGAAGGATGCTGTTAATTTGAATTTCACGTAAATTTAACCAACAGTTTGAATTGCCTAGCAACATAATTCTAGTAAGAATGGTATGGAATTTCAAGTAAATATTTGGGCAACTGTGAAGATTTTGACAACGTCAAGTGATAATTTGATTCGAAATTGTCAAACTTCATATTGAAATCATGAATACAGCTGTAGAGTATACCGAAATGCTCATTCTTTATGGAGAGTGCGGGCGCAATGCACGTGAGGATACAAGGGAATATGCAATACGTTTTCCACGACATTTGCCACATCCAAATTATAACGTATTTCTACGGTTGGTGGATCGTGCTCGAGGCACTGGGTCCTGACAAAAAATTGGTGGTTTCCAGCGAGAAGTTAGAACGCCAGAGACTGAAGATGCTGTTCTTCAGTCCTTTGATGACGACAGTAAAAGTAGTATATTTGAAGAACTATATTTACCGCGAACCTATCAATATTTTAGAAGAACTAAATGACAAAATTCACGAATATGCTTAGACTGGCAAGGAAAAATTTCATAAAACGAGCTTGCCTATTCCTTCAGATGAAAGGTGGTCATTTTGAACACTCGTTATAAATTATTCTTTTTATTTTGCATGTTTTTTATTTCATTTGTTGCATTCTACATCGTTTAAGTTATAAAATTTTATCTTAAATTTTTACTAATAATGATGCTAAAATAAATAGGTTAGTTCAATTTTCAATTCAGTTTTGTCTTCTTTCTTTCAGAACTGCCACTATGCTTGATCTGTTGTTCAAAACCTACGTGTAACTCCAGCTTTTTTGCAATGCAATGTCAAGAATGTTCCTCAAAGTCTTTTCTTTCATTTCGACGATGACGAGTCCCGCTCGTGTCGCTGCGCTAATACGTTGCAGTGTTGCAGCTGCAGAGTGTATGCACAGGAATCAGGATAAATTTCTTGTGATTCCGATTCACTTCACAGGCCCTGCATATTTCACTTTTTACTAAGATTTTTAAGGTAGTAATATTACTCACTTGACGCTACGTCGCCATTTTACCTTCCATCAACAAAGGTTCAATTCATCATATCCCTCCCGTCAATTTTCCATACCCCTCAAGGTTACAATTGCTCTGGAAATTTTCACTCATAACAAACCATATCTCATTCATTGCCGGAAGAAGAAACTTCTTGCGTTTCCTGATTTAGATTCTTATACATTTGTTAACCTGCCTTTGGCGAAATTATCCCATTTTTGTTTATTTCAAAAGTAGCTGTCACTTTTGACGTCTGCTCCGACAAGTCGACCAGATAAATATTGAAAATAATTTTATGATTCATCGAATTATACGTTGCTTGGCAATTGAGGGAAGGTACTCAATTTTCTCATAAAGGGAAAATTAGATCGAGCTCTATTGGTCAATTTGATTAATTCATAACTAAAAAGCTGTTGCACCCTGAATATTTTTCTAAACGTTTTTTACCTTCATTACCATCAAGGAATATACAGTTTAAATTTGATCCGCGGGTTCTGGAACACCTGTATATTATTTATAATTTTTTCTCAGAGCTACATTTACTTAAAGGAAAGTGAGACTGTTTCGGTTTTGGAAAAAGCAAGAATAAGATCTGAGGATGGAAGGAACAAGAAGAAGTAGAGAAAGTGCAAGAAAAATATTTGAGATGGCTGCTAGGAGTGGATAGAGAAACGCCAAGTTACACAGTGAGGCGAAAATGCAAGAGGAATATGCTGAGAGTGAAAGGGGAGTGGATGGAAAGGAAAAGTACCGGATACTAACGGAATGTTGGAGAAAAAAGAAAAAGAAGCAGAAGAAGGAGAGAGAAAAATACTATCAGAGAAACGGATATGCCAGTGAAGAAGTGGAAAGATTAAGAACAAAAGGAAGATGGATGAATGTAGAGCTGAGTGAAAGGGACAAAGACACGGACAAGCAAGAAAGAAGGAAAAGAATAAAAAATCCAGATACAACAGGAAGTATAAGAGGTGTATGACAGAGAGGAAATTCCGGAATACCTGGGGAGAAAGAGAGAGTGCAAAAGAAGGAAAAATAATACAGTAATCGTTGTTATGCTGTAATGTGACCTATTACTGTACGATTTTGGGTACAGTAATATAATATTACTGTACAAAATGCGAAAAAATATATTAATTTTTGCAATTGTATTTTTATGTTTTTAATCAGGAATCCGAAAGCCAGAGGGCAAATAAAGTAAACAATTTAAGACTTTACACTTTTAAAATTTATAAACCAAGCAAGGTCAAATTATTAAGAAGCAAGTGTGAACAAGGTCACAATATTATAATTAGATATAAAAATTGTAAACAATTTTCGTATCAGTACTGTTCTTGGCTTCGTGTGGATAAAACCGCAAATGCGTCAACTAATTCTGATTGTACAGTTTGCCATTCTGGCAAACGTTTTTGGTAAAATGATGAATTTTTTAAATAACCGAATACTTGATAGTAATTTTGTAGCTGAAAATTGTGACAAGCTCGGGATTTTACTGTACGAAGAATTAAACTGCACCCCGATTTATAGCAACTCATCAACGTGCCCTGTCAAATTTGAATGCAAAGATTTTGGAAAACTCGACTCCGCTAAGTGTTATTACAAAGGCAAAAGTTACGAAATTGATGAAAAAATTCCAGACACAAAAAGTCGCTGTCTAAATGATTGCCGCTGCGTCGAAAATGCTTATTCTTCTGAGTAAGATAATAATTGACTGATTATTATTGTTAATTCATTGAATCATTGAAGATTTGCCGGTATCGAGTGTCCCGACCTGGTATGTGACTATTTTGCGGGCATTAATCCTAATTGTACGATGACCTACTCGTTTAGTGAATGTTGTGCAACCGGAAAAATTTGTAGTAAATCATAGACACCAGAGCTTGAGCACTTTCAAATTTCGGTATTTCAGAACCTTACGAAAATGTAGCGAGGTGTAATTTCAACGGTAAGGAATACAAAGAAGGTCAAGAGTTTCTACCACAAGATTCGTGTCATAACTGTATATGTCAAAAGGGTTTTACTGGTAAAATTGAGGAACCCGTCTGTAGAAGGCGGGTTTGTGGGGTCCAGCTTGCGTGGACAGCTCCAATCCTAGGAAAAAATTGGGCACCTGTATACGCTAAGGAGTCTAAAGGGGGAATTGTTTGTTGTCCGAGTACTTATGTTGGTCGTAAGTTTACAAAAATATTATTTGGTGTGATTTTAATTCAATCGTTTTAAGCTGACAATTCAGAAGTTGTAACGGGAGATGCCAAATCAGGTAAATGCAGAAATCTGTTTGTGCTAACGACTAGGGTATTTATTTTTCTTCTTTAGATGAGTTCTGTCGATTTGGTAATACAACAATAAAAGTTGGTCAGTCGTTTGAACGCACTGTCACTTCTCATTACAAAATCCAGTGCGAGTGTTCAATTCCACCTCTTCTTACATGCTTCAAAATCAAAACAACAAACGATGAAGATTATGATTATGAAGAGTAAAAACCGCAGCAAATGTTGTCAAAATATATATTTGAAATTGACAAATAAATTATTGAACATTTGGTCCAAAATGTATTCAGGTGTAAATGAGTACGCCCAGGATTACTTAGGTAAACAGTCACAGTTTTACAAGTGTTCGAGTCTACTGTTCACTAGTTCCATAGATGTTCTACCGGTGATAAATCTGTTGACCTATGAGGCCAAGACAAGGCAGCATTGGTATAAAAAAAAACTCTTCAACATTCTATTCTAAAATTTTTCTGTAATAATAAAAAAGGTACAGTTACGAATCAAAGAAAAATGATAAAGATCGAAACACATAGGTACCATAAAAAGTTTCCTTCAGATGTTATATACTCTTGTACACCAAAAATTATCGTTATTGATTGCAAGCGGTCTGCTAATAATTTACAAAATAATATAATTTCCAACAATTGGTTAAGTAATGTTTTTGTCAGTTTACGTAGCAAGAAAACAATTTGTATTTGTTTGTGTAAGAAGTTATCAATTCTTAGATAATTATTAAATTCAGTGCAAAATTATGAGGAAAAGATCGAGGACAGGTCAGAAGAGCATTTGAAAGGCCACTGACAATAAAAACGTGCTCGAAATACGAGATTCTTTTCGTCTTTGGTGGCGTAGTAGCTGTCACGGACAACTATCGCCAGTACCGTAAAAAATTCGACCGTCGCATATTTTACAAAATATTTGGAGACGTCACAGCAATTAAAATTGTAAAACGTAGCTTTCTGTAGAAAACATGTTTGCCAAGAGCGTAGCTATTTCCTTCCAAGCACAGGAAATAGAATATAAATTAGTTTTTGTGAAAACCATTGTCTATGCACATGCATAGGATTCCGCTGCGACATGACCGATAATTTGCAACGCCTTCTCTGATTTGTTTTCTTTTTGATCACTTTGTATGTGTATACAGGGTGTCTTAAAATTATCGCATTCCGAGTTCGGGGCTTAGTAGGGGACATTCTGTTGACCAAGTAAAAATGTTAAAAAAAATAGCTGTCACTTTGAAAAAAATATCAAAGTTGCCAATATTTGTTCAAAAGTACCTGATTAATATTCTAGCTATGTTGTACTTCCCTTCTGAACAAAAATTTCAATTTCATGAAATGTCTTTTCATTTATATTTTACATAATTTTACATAATCATCCTCACCATATTTCAAAATGAATGTCAACCATTTATATTTTTTATTTGAAGAATACATGATGAAATGTTTGAACCTTCAGACCCATATATCTTTGTAAAGACCTCCTCTATATTTTTTATTTTATTTTTTCGGGATTCCTGAGATTTTTCTCTACAAGACCCCCGACTTGGAATACGTTAATTTTGCGACACCCTGTATAACTGAGAATTTTGTTAAACATTGATAAATGCAAAAGATTTTTTGAAAACAGTGTTGATAAATGCTATCTGCAGTTACATTCACTTACTAGGTTTTGCTAAATTGGATTATATATGTTAAATATGTAATAATGGCAACGATCATCTGTAATAATTGACAAATAAGTATTAGATGAAGTACTGAATTGAGATTATTAACATACTGTGTAGATAATTGTCCAATTTAAAGGTAAAGAACCCCAAACAGTAAATTTTAGGGGATTTAGTATTTGATCCAAAGCTGACACTGGTTCCTAAAATTTGCATGTCAACTGTATATCATATTACTATTAAAAAATCCATACAAATTTATATAACACCATTGTATTCCTTGAAATTTCAATGATTTTATCCATCATTATATTATCCTGCAAACAAATAAACTTTAACCATGCACATATGGCTATATTATTTTTTTACGAAACCTGTTCCAAAACTTTTTCAAGCAGATCGGTAACAATCAAATCGTGCAAAAATATAGTCACAAACCACACGCAAATGACAACGATTAGAATCCCATAAGACGCAAAATTTCTCTTTTCAGTTATTACAGCAGACACACCGAGAAAAATATCATTGGTGAGTAAACAGCAATCTGTCACGAATTTAAACAAATATAAAGTTTCCAATAATTTGTTGATTTTTCTTGCCAATTTGCGTAATAATAATATAAAATGGAATGCTTCACGCAGCGAGAAGTCATCATTTTTTAAATAATCGTTCAATTCAGTATAGAATTTTTTCAGAATTAAAGGGAAAAAAATCAAGGACAACTCAGAAATGCAATAGAAAATCCACTGGCTATATAGACAAACACGTAACACCAAGTCTTTCGTATTGTTAATAAAATAATAAAAATCACCGTACAGTATCATCACAATTATGCAAAATTTGGCTGCTGCGTATTTTGTAAAATATTTAGAAACGTCGCTACAATTAGAATTGTGAAATAATTTCAAAGCGTGGCTCTCAATTGAAAAGATATTTATCAAAAGAGTGGCCATTTTCTTCCTTTTCATATGTAGAACAGATATTAAGCAAGTGTTGTAGGTGCAAATTGTACAAAATTGAAAAAAATATGAAGAAGCTTTCAATGAACTGTCGACTCCATAATATGTTATATATAATATTATATTTCCCAGTGTAAAAATTAGTATCAAAAAGTGGAAACCAGTCTTCTTGACAACTACTGGTGATGAGCATTGGTTTTCCAAGCTATATGTCGGAAGTGCAGTGTATTTCCAAATTTTCAACATAACAAGTATAAAACCGTACAACTTTTCAGAATACCACTTCATTGTTGTTTCTCTAAATTAATATATTGTCTACTTGTAATCAATTGGACTTTTACTAAATTGTTACATTAATTGTAAGTGTTTTCATGGCATAAGTGAAACTAAACATTGACGTATAATTGATAAAGTATCTTTACCTTTCATAGAGTAATTACTTTATTGATTCTTAACTGGAAGTAATAAATAACTCAGTGTGAACTAAAGTTGGTAAGCAAAATTGTGAACAATTTTAAAACATTGTAATGTACCTAACTCAAAAACATCTGAACTGTCAAAAATAAAATTATAACAGGTGTTCAATTGAAAAGTTCATCGAGTTAGCTTTGACTTTATTTTTTAAAAGACAACAACATCGTAAATTAAGTTGGTTAGACAAAGATAGCGACAAAGATCAAAGCCAATTCGATGAACTTTTCAATTGAACGCCTGTTAGTTTTCGAGTTGGTAAATTCGCAAATTATTTTCATATTACCCGGCTGGTATCCATGATACATTTATTTAAATTTGATATAGTCAAATTAATTGCAAATTCTGGAATATACAGAATTATTCACATAAGATGATGAGCTTGACCAGATAAAAATGCAACCCAAAATACAATTCACAAAGCTATCTCAATCCGTATTACATTATCATAATGCACATACAACATAGGTAGTTTTTAAGCGTATGAATGTCAAGTTCTGATAGAAAACTACCTACTTCTCTCAACTAAGTTTGATTTAATTACAATAATAAGCAATTAAAATGACGAAAGTAGTGGGTAAGTAGAATCATGTCGGTTCTATCATTTTTCGAAAACATTTTCAAATACTTACCTAATATAAACAAACAATAATGACAGATATCTGTCATTATTATTCGTTTATATACCTTTCACACTAATAGAATGTCTACTTGGATTCCTGATTTTATTTTTACATACCAAAACACAATGTATGCTTTGTAAAATGTATTTTGGGTTGCATTTTTACCTGGTCAGGCTAGTCATCTTACGTGAATAATCCTGTATTACTAAAATGGCAAGCTAAGAATTTTCAAAATGAACTATAGGATGATTTTATTAGCGCCAGAGAAGAGTGTTGTGTAAAATTATTATAATTCTTAAGGATGAACTGGAGTAACAATCTCAGGAAAAAGTTGCGGAATTCTTATAATGCTATGAAACGTTTATTACGAGAAATCAATATTTGAAAAAATAGTTTTTAATTTTTGGAAACGAATTGTAATGAGTTGCAAGTAAATTTTGTGTTTATTTTCTTGATATTTAGATAATTACTTACATGTGATTTTACAATCTTTTGACTAAGACTGTACGTGAAAGTAAACAAAAGCACACTGAATTTCTATTTTCATTGATTTCTGTTAAAGTTCTTAACGTAACTGCAGTAAAACGTGCGATATGAGTGTAATGTTGCATACCGACGTCAATTATATGCATTTTGTTCACTTTTATTGAAATTAAAACAGATACATAACCTCAAAAACCGTGTTTTTCCACATGTAATTAGCGATTACAAGGAAAATCCTCGACCAACTTTTTTTGTAAATTCATTAGAAAATTCTACGACATCGATACTTTATGTGTGAAAAATTTAAGAAAAATTGGCCTTTTTGAAATGTGTTTTTTATCAATTTTTATGCGACCATTGCTCCATTTCTCATAAGAACACGTGTAAAATATCCCGAAACTTTAAAAGGTAATAACTTTAAAATTCCTCGACCAATTTTTTTTAAATTTGGCACAGTACTTTAGAATGGATGAAAGGACTATTGTACCAATTTTAAGCAAATTTGGCCATTTTTCAATGTTACTCCAGTTTATCCTTAAGGGTGCTGTGAACTACTAGGCAAAATCGAGGAAAATGGTGCAAACGCGGATCGTGTTTCAGCCCACATTTTTAACTTTGAAAAAGCGGTCGATGTGTCTACATATTGGTAATATCTGTATCAGTGACGCTACGTTGACAGATTTTTTTAAATATTTGTATATTTGAAAAAAACCGTATTAATGCTAAAAACGGGAATCGTCATAACTCCCTCGAAAATAAGATTTTTATATTGAAATTACACTCAATATGTAGCTGTTAATGTTATCTATTCAGCTACAATCGTAGATTTTTGTTTAAGGTGATATTTTGTAAGCAAAGATAGAATTTATAGATAACGAATTTTAAAATAAAATAAGAAATAGGCAACACAACTTACAATAAGAGGGAAGATTTATGAGGGTCTCAGCAGGTAATAAGTGAAACGACTCTTCCAAATGTTTGCGGTAAGTAAGGCGCGTAAACAAGGAGGTACATAATATCCATGTCGTTATTACTAGAATTTGGTCGGCTACTAACAGCACGCAGTAGGAGGTATTGGTCAATATGATAAAATAATTTCACAAGGGTTTTCCGCATCACCTCAGAGGTACTCTAATTGATGGGTTGGCTCTTATGAAGGCCTCAGCAATAGCCCTATCTCCATTAAATTAGTGCGACTTATCAACTTTCTTTAATTATAAAAAATGTATTATTATTTTAACAAAAATCTGTTTTTCAAAAACTGATATAAAAATTTTAATAAATTTATTTATTCCTTATCTAAATGACTAGAAATTAGAATTGAATTAAATTTAGAAGATTAAACCATGGAAAATTATAACTCTTTTTTTAGTATTCTTCTAATCGGCTGTGTTCTTTTATGTCTAGGATCTACTAATTCCGGAAGTAAAGCCCCAAAATAAAATTCTTCCAAGTGATTTTCCATATTTTCACACCAGAATCTATCGTCTTTTTTAATTATGCAGTATTTTAAATCCGAATTGAATTTCTCTTTCGTTGGAGTGTAAACAACGAAGTAACAAATATTGCGATTGGTGACGTGCAATTGACCTTGTACTTGATAATAATACGGGTGAGATGTTTTTAATTTTATATACTTTTCGTCATCTATTGTTAAATAATCAATAATCTTATTTTTTATACCTTCTTCAATTATTATTTCACGTGCGGAATTTTTCTTTCACTTTTTCTTCATTTTGCATTCCATGTAACAGTGGTTTAGGTACAGAATTTCGAGTGGATGATTTTTCTGAATATAAAATTTCATTTACCGTATTTGCAGTGTCAGTATTTAAACGCATTTTACAAATTTTCCCGAATTTACTAACCATAAGTCGAAATGATTGTTCTCTATACCATTCAGGATTTGAATTTTGCCCTCGAGTTTTTTGTTCTATATCAGAAATGTTGACGCTAGAAACCTCATTCAAAAATTTAATCTTGGCATTTTCATATTTATCCGTAGACATGTCTGGAAATTCTGGTAATTGTACGATTCTGTTTTAAAATTTACCAATATTGCTATATAACAATGTTGGAGTTGCTATGATATGAAGCTGTTGATTGGTTGGATCTGTGCAAAATCAATATTGTTCAATAACAATCTTGCTAAATTTTGAAACAGAATCGCACTAAATGCCTCACAGTTTTGACTATAATCTGAATCGGTGCTGCAAGCACGATTTTTAACTTTTCGACCCGTTACCTTTCTGTTTTGACGTAATTTATTTACTTTCTCACTATATTCCATTGTATATTTTCCTATATTACCATTATTTAATTCCTGAGATATCGTAGAAATAAATTGACCTTTTGTGTGATAACTAATTGTTGCAGCATAGCATCTACCTTCATAAGATCCTTTTAAAGAAAAATTTATTCTTTTACCCCCAACAAATTTATTTAGAATTGAATTATAAGATTCCGCTGGTTTCCAGGATTGTTGACCGTCTATTTGCATTTCTACCTGACAGAAAATACCCAGAAACTAAACTCTCAACAGATCGGTCGTGAAAGCCTCGTTTCCTCGACGAATTACAAAGTTATTATTCTGATAATGATGGTATGAGACACAAATAAATTCAATGCAGTCGAAAGTAGAATAGCGCCCAAAAATAGTACCTATATTAAAAAACGAGTTTCATAAGGAAGTGTTTATTTCATGAGTCCAAGTTTATAAAACGAGTCGCAAAACGCGAGTTTTATAAAGGACGAATGGAATAAACGCCTCATGAAACGGGTTTTTTAATACTATTTTTTCTATTTTGCACCTTTCGAGCCGTTTTTAAATCAAAAGTAAGAATTTTAAAATTCTGGAAAATTTTATGATGGTTGGCAAAAAACAATTGAAACCTTTGTCGGCTTTGGGATATTAGCGCGTATTTGCTGATGCTGCCAGAATCCTCTAGACTTTAGTAAATTGTACTACCCCTATTATAGAACCGCTTTCAGGTGTTACGATTCTGTTTTTGGTATTGTAACAGATCTGTCACCGACGCAAATAGAAAAACATTTATTATAACATTCTTCCTCGAAGAATCAGTACATAATTTCAACAACAGTTTATAACAAAATACGTTTCCTGAAACTTTGTTCGAATGGATGTTTTGGAACTAGAATTTAAAAACGTGCAATTTATCAGCGTACGGAGTATACTACAGCGTGATCACTGATCAACAATGACTGAGTCTGTTGGCAATGAAACAATTGAAAAGTACCGGGTTTTTTGTCTCGTAGTTGGCACTGACAGGATTTTTTAACTTGAGACGACATTAAGAACATTTTTGGTTATGTCAGTTATATTTTTGCTATTACAAAAATGAACCTTTCTTGGTAAATATCAAATTTGCCAACTTTTATTGTTACCAACAGATTCAGTCATTCTTGATCACATCGTATCTTCGTCCTACAGTCCAGCTGTTTCTGTTCAACGATCACCGGCACCGCTTCGTAAGGGGCAAGGGAACGGTAACTAGGTATAATGTCATAAATTTGTCGGAAAGCACTTACACTGACTAAATATGAATAAATAATTCGTGGAAACTTCGGTGATGGTTACTGGAACTGTAAATTCTAAGTAGCGATGCGATTGATGGACATTTTCAATGCGAGAACAATGAATTTGTATTCGATTAAATTCTAAACTGTATACAGTTTAACTTCGACAATTCGGACACACTTTGGTTCTCTATTAATTTCTTTTAATCGATTCGTAAAAAAACGTAACATAAGTATGGCAACATCGTGACTTCAAAATTTTCAGAATTCCTAACCAAACTTTTCTTCAGATATACAGATTGTCATGGCCAAGCATCGTTTTTTTAAAGTTGAAATACATTATACCTATTGCTTCATTGAAATTTTTTGTGTGCCTAGTATTATAAATTCATAGTGGAAATTAAATAAAAAATAAAAATTTCATACCGAAGGAAGTAATTTTGAATATGAAAATTAAATATTGTGAGCTCAAAAGAAACGATTCATACTATTGACTATTGAGTGATGATGTACGAAATTTTATGTGGCAACTGTGTGCGTGTGGTATAGTTGACATTGGTATGACATTTCATATGCCTGCATTTGCTTTTTTTTATACTATTGCTTGTCTCGCTAACATCAAAATTAACAACAAAAAGGATGAATTAAACTTTAGGAAATTTGATGTACTCGATTTTTTTCCAATTGACTGTAAGTTGTACAGGAACAATTATATATCAAGATGAAGAATTTTATTTAAAAATGTTATCAAAATTGAAGGAGTTTTATATGGATCATTTACTAGTACAAATATTACTTATTAACGTGCAGATAAATAAACTAAGGAATTATAGGTACAATCATGTTCAATACAACAATTTTATTTTTCGAGGGTAATGTGGGTTCAACATTGAACAATATTTTTGCCAGAAAACTTGTGTACTGTGCAAAAATATACTTTTCTTGAATTCAACAAAAGAGGTTTATAATCCTCTTCTCCGGCAGGTAGGTATTCAGATTAGCATAAACTGCATCCTATTCTAATTTTACTGCCATTACAGTCCTACGTAGAGCAAAATTCAGGCGTTGAACAGTAAGGCTTGGAGATTACCCTTGTAAAAATACGAAGTGCCGCTGTATTTATTACGTGCATTTTGTGACAATAACTCCCGCTGAGAAGGGTCCCGGCAAACCCATTCTTGACAGACGTCATGGTAGATCCAGCGTTTGCAGAGTATGCAACCCACATTGCACGAAACCAGAATTTTATTTTACTTCACAGCACCCTTAAATGAAAAATGTAACGTGAATTTATTTTCTTACTAGAGATGAAGTAAATAAGTAAGTACTCTATAGAGAATTTTATAAACAAGTACAGTAAACAAGCAGTTTATTCAAAATTTCATTTTGACTTGAGTAAAGTCAGAAAGTAACAAGGATTGTCATTGTCATTTTTGATAATATTAATACATAATAAGACCAAATTTGAATTAGAATGTTGTGTTTGGCATTGAACGTAGATTCGCGTGACATAAATATTATGCGCCATTTTTATTACACCCTGTATATATACAGGGTATAATAAACCAATTTGTTTCAGTCATACCTTGTTTCCAATTACTAAAATGTCCAATCAATGATATCAACGATACAAACAAATGTGAACAATAATTTGGTAAATGAGCATTTCATTTCAGTATGCGCTCCCACGACAGTTCTTACTACCATGGTCAAGTTTTGACAATTCTGACATTTTCACATCATGTTCACACCACACAAATATTTAGTGTAAAACGTGTGTAGCACACAGCTAAACAGCGCCTACTATGTTTTTCGTTGTGGTCACAATCAAAGTGAATAGATATTATGTATTTACATTTAATATATGTAGTCCAACAAATTGCAAATTTTATAATATATTATTTAAATGGCAAGCTAAGAAAGAATTTTCAAAAGGAACTAGGATGGTTTTATCAGCCCAAGAGAAGTGAGCAAATTATTACATGGAAGAAAAAAGTAATAAACATCGGAAGAAATTACAAATTTGTACTAAAGCAATAATCCTCTGCTGCTACATTTCATTCTAAAAATTCATGAAAAACATAAAATGAATTTATTTTCTTACTAGAGGTGAAACAGGTAAATACATTATATAGAGAATTTTATAAGCAAGTCCAGTAAACAAGCATTTTATTCAAAATTTCATTTTGGCTTGAGTAAAGTCAAAAAGTAACAAGGATTGTCATTGTCATGTTTTATAATATTCATAATAATAAGACCAAATTCGAATTAGAATTTTTTGTTTGATATTCAACGTAGATGCGCGTGACATAAATATTATGCGCCATTTTTAATACACTCTGTATATACGTATAACAGGGTATAATAAACCGATTTGTTTCAGCCATATTGTTTTTGTGGTCTAAGAGGCCGATTTCAAGTTGAGTTGCAACTGGTATTGTCATGGTAACGGCACAAAATTGCAAGTTTGAGAAAGATGACGCATATTAGTAATTAATGTGTAGGACAAAGATAGCTACACATTTGCGCTGCACCAACTATTTGTCACCCTGACTTGAAATCGGGCTAGAATGAATACAAACAACATTTTAATTTGTTTGAACTTTGAACTATAAATGATAATTAGACATTAGTCATTATAAACAGTGTGACCAATTATTACAAAAAGTGTCTAATCAATGATACCAACGATACAAACAAATGTGAACGAGACTTTGGTAAATGAGCATTTCATTTCAGTATGCGCTCCCACGACAGTTCTTACTACATAATTACCAAATTTATCATCACAATATGGAAATACAGTGGTCTCCCCGTGTACCGTCTGGAAGGCGAGAATTTGTCTCAAACAAAAAAAATTGTTTACAAAACGTCACATACATTTATCTTGGGAATTTTGCTAATTATTATTGCACCAGTTTACATTACATATGTGGAAAATGATCAAGAAATGGACAGCTATGTACTCTTCCTCTTCTTCGGATCACTCTATATCCAAAGTGTTGGAATAGTATTAATTTTTCATGTGAAAAGACAAGCAATAGCAACAGTTTTAACGAAATTGCTACTTTACGAAGAAAAGCTATTCAAATTTTGCAAATCCACAAATACTACAAACAAAATAAAAACTAACTTCTTTGTGTATGCATTTTTTCAAGTGATTATCGTAATCACTATAATAATTTTGGACTATGACGCATTCACAGGAAACTTGCCTACCGTATTATCTACTATACTCGAATATTTTGGATTGATTTTTAATTTCAATTTTGACTTTTTATTGGCATTTATTTTATTTTCAATCAACGACTTATACAGCAAGCTAATTTTTTCCACAAAAATCAATCACACAAATTGGAAAGAAAATCTTCAAATGTTTCGAAATTTACACAGTTTATGCAACAATGTGAATAGTACTCTACAAGAAATTATTTTGTTAAAAATCTTTACTGACTTTACATTATCAGTTGTAACAGTATTTTATGCGGTTTACGATCTGCCGGAAATATTCCTTGAAACAGATTTATTTACGGTCATGCTGAACTCGATACTTTATAATCTTTGGATAATAAGAATTTTCATTTCTAATTTCACAATGTGTTACAAATTTGATACAATCGGCCAAAAAGTAAACAAGTGTGATATTTGCATGTATAAGTTTATGGAATTTAACGTTGCAGGAAAGAGTGTTCGTACAGATTACTCAAGAAAACTTTAATTTTTCGGAATCTTATAAGAATGTGAGTTAGTTATAACTACTGTAAACTTTTTTAGATAAATATGAAATAATCTGTAGATGGATCTTATACATTTGAGAATGAACGCAGCACCTTCACAATTTATTGTTTGCGGATTATTTCCTGTAAACTGTAAATTGATATATACAGTAAGGTTTTTTCTGATTAAACACATTTAACGTATACGATATTTTTAGATGGTTGCTGGAATTTCTAGCTACGTTATTTACTTAGTGCAATTTAGCTCCAGTACTAAGTGATCATCCAAATATGTGTTGTGTAGTTCATAACAACTAAGAAAAAATATGAAGATCAAATATAGTCGATTTCATATAAATGTTCATCAAGTGAGCTGTGCATGTGTAAAAGCACCTTTAATTTAGTTACATTGCAAAAGTCACATTTATGAAGGTCATGTCCAACAAATCTTTACTTGGTAAAAATACAAAGACAGAAACAAATAAGAATTACTTTAATTTTATCAGTAAAAAGACGTAACATTGCTTTTGAAATCAGCAATGTTAATTAAAATGGACAAAACTGAAAAATTAGCAAATCGAGTTCGCACATAGCAAGCAACTTTGAAAGTCAAAGTTACTAGCTTTGGCTTTAATACCAACAGAAAATCAGATTTTCATGGCTTGCTTAGATGCACATTTATATGAAATTGAGTATAGGTTGCTTACGAATATACTATGTGAAATAGCTAAGTTTATGTGGAAATACAGTAGACTCTCTATTTGGTGTTTCAAGACCTTAGATATTTCCCAAACCAAGAAATGTATTTATAAATCATTCCATCCATTTCTTTTAGGAATTCTCGTAATTGTTATTATAGCAAGTTACATAAGTTATGTAGGAATCAAACAAATCATACCGAGTGATCAAAAAGAAAAAACGAGTCAAGAGTGCTACCTCATCTATTGTTTTATCCAAAAATTTGTCTTAGTGACTTACACATATGTACAGTCGTTGACCAAAATAAAATAGGACAAAGTAAATTTCGATTGTGTAATTCGATATTTTTGCGAAATCCATCTCTTAAAAAACAAAAGTGTCAAAAATAAAAAAACAATTCTGATAAGTGTCATCATTCGACAATATTTCAAAAACTCACAATCATTCAATTGAACAAAGTGACAGTGACGAGATGACAAGTGAAAAAACACAACCTAACTTTTTGTAAATCAATCGTCAAGTCAAATCAAGTTGTAATCTGAGACACATACGACTCAGTTACACTACATAAATCTTTGAATTGTGAAACTGTCTAAGGTAACACTTTGTCCTACTCCTCTACGGTCCTACTTTATTTTGGTCAACGACTGTATGTGCAAATATGTATGCAAATTTCATTTTGACTTTAATAATGTCAGAAAGTAACAATGATTGTCATTAATGTCATTTTTGATGATGAATAATAAGTAATAATAATTTAAAAAATATTCGTCTAAAACCAAATTCGAATTAGAATTTTTTGTTTGGTATTCAAGGTAGATGCGCATGACATATACATTATATACCATTTTAATACACCCTGTATATATAACAGGGTATAATAAGCCGCTTTGTGTCAGTCATGTATTGTTTTCGTGGTGTTAGAATTAATACAAAGAACATTTTAATTTTTTTGAACTCTAAGTGATTAGTCATTAAGTCATTATAAACAGTGTGACCAATTATTAAAAAAAGTGTCTAATAATAATGATACCAACGATACAAACAAATGTGAACGAGACTTTGGTAAATGAGCATTTTATTTCAGCATGTGCTCCCACGGCAATTCTTACTACATGATAACTAAATTTATCATCACAATATGGAAATACAGTGGTCTCCCAGTGTACCGTCTGGAGGGCAAGAACATGTCTCAAACAAAAAAAATTGTTTACGAAACGTCACATCCATTTATTTTGGGATTTTTGCTAATTTTTATTGCATCATGTTACATTAAATATGTGGGAATTGAACGAGAAATGACCAGCTATGTACTCCTCCTTTTCTTTGGATCAATCTATATGCAAATCGTTGGAATAGTGTTTATTTTTCACGTGAAACGACAAGCAATAGCAACAATTTTAACGAAATTGCTAATTTACGAAGAAAAGCTATTCAAATTTTGCAAATCCAGAAGTACTTCAAACAAAATTAAAACTAAGTTCTTTGTGTATGCATTTTTTCAAGTGATTATCCTAATCGCTACAATAATTATGGACTATGACTCATTCACAAGAAACTTGGTTGATGTATTACCTATCCTAACCCAATATTTTGAATTGTTTTTTTATTTCAATTTTGACTTTTTATTGGCATTTCTTGTATTTTCAACCGACGACTTATACAGCAAGCTAATTTTTTCCACAAAAATGAATCACACAAATTGGAAAGAAAATCTTCAAATTTTTCGAAATTTACACAGTTTATGCAACAATGTGAATAGTACTCTACAAGAACTTGTTCTGTTAAAAATGTTGGCTGACTTTACATTAGCAGTTAGTACAGTGTTTTATGCGATTTACGAATTGCAGGCAATAGATGAAACAGATTTATTTACGGTCATGCTGCCCTCGATTATTTATTATTCTCTTTGGGTAATAAGAATTTTCATTTCTAACTTCACAATATGTTGGAAATTTGATACAATCGCCCAAAAAGTAAACAAATGTGATATTTTGATGTATTATAAATTTATTGATTTTTATGTTGCAGGAAACAGTATTTGTAGATATTTCTCAAGAAAACTTTCAGTTTTCGAAATGTTATAAGAATGTAAGCTAGATAACTACTGTAAACTTTTTTAGACAAATAATCTCTAGGTGGATCTCATATATTTGAGAATGAAAGCAGCACCTTCACAATTTATCGTTTGCGGATTCTTTCCTGTAAACTGTACATTAATATATACCGTAAGTCATTTTCTGATTAAACACATTTAATGTCTACGATATTTTTAGATGGTTGCTGGAATTTCTAGCTACGTTATTTGCTTAGTGCAATTTGGCTACAGTACTAAGTTCTTTTAGGAACTCTCTTAATTGTTACCATAGCAAGTTACATAAGTTATATCGGAACCAAACAACACATACATACATCAAAAATGTTTTATCGAAAAGCTTGTCGAACGCATACGTATCATCATAAATGTTAGCATAACATTATCTTATAAGTGCACTGACCTGCACCGTGCATAACCATAACCGCATCATTTACACCTTCTGAATGTTATCGTTGCATACAACACAAATAATCCATGATTGTAAATCCCCATTTCCATACCAAGTAAATACCCGTCTACATGCGCTAACTCGAATGCAATTTTTAGCAATATTTCCTTACCACGTCGGTGAACATTTCTTCCCGACCTTCAGATAAAACGATATCGTTCATGACAAGTTTGTATTTAAGCACACCGTAATTCATGTAATTTGTAGTTCAGCAATCATAATGAATCGATTGACAGACCTGTTAGTTTTTTTATTTTTTGTCTTCACAAAAGGTACAATCAAATAGTTTGGCAATTTAATTCATTGCAACAAAAACAAATTTCAGGTGAAAACTGTGACAACTTAGGTATTAATATCTACGAAGATTTAGCTTGCAAACCTGTAAATAAAGGAGGTGAGTGCCCCGCAAGTTATGACTGTACACTGCAAGCTCCTAGTTCAGACCAATGTGTTGTCCGAGGGCATCTGTACAATGTAGGAGATAGTATTCCAAGAACCACATCACGATTCAACTGTGAATTTGGCTGCAGATGCAACAGGTATGCGGAGAAATTTAATAATTCCACATAAATAATTTTCAATTGTAGGCCTGATGTATCCTGTCCTCAGTGGGGATGTGGGGACTGGGCTGGGGTACCACCCCTGGCTGAGGGTTGTTATCGAAAATATGATTTGGAAGCTTGTTGCTCTACAGGAATCGTATGCCGTAAGTTACTTAAAATATATCTAAAGATCTTAAAAGCTTCTATTTACTCGTATACAGGGTTATTCACGAGTAATAATGGGCCTTACAAACATTGAAACGCAACCAGTTATACATCTCCATTTTTTTTTTAATTTGTCATGAAGTTGACAACTAAATTTTTTAGGTTATTTTTATTTAAACACAAATACATTTATAGGTTTGATAGATGTCACGTAACGACAACTGGAAATTGTCATAATAAAAGCAGTCTTGAGTTATTTGGTTGCGTCGGGACATTTTTAGGCCTATTATTACTCGTGAATACCCTGTATTGTTAGGTGTCTAGCTGATTGTCATAAAAACTTGTTTACTTTTTGTATTTTACTTTTGTTATATTTTACGTATTCATACTTTGTCTTCAGCTCCTTTCAACGACACCACGACATGCGTCGTCGACGGTGTGGAATACAAAGCCGGCGAAAGATTTTTTCCCAAGGACTCTTGTTACGCCTGTCTTTGTCAAAAAGGTTTCAACGGTAAATTCGAAGCACCTTATTGCAAAAGAAGCGGCTGCGATGCACAGGTAAAACATCAATCTGCAACCCAAAAATCTTGCGCCCCACTCTACATAAAACGCACCGGCGATGGGGACAAGAAATGTTGTCCTAGGGAATGGACCTGCCGTATGTTATAACTTGCAAATGCGCCGCGACACCTCCTAAGATAACCCACTTGCAGCTGATGGTTCCGAAGTGATAAAAAGCAGCGGCAAGAAATCCGATTCGACGTGCAAATTCGGCGAAAAAATATTCCAGATTGGAGACAGTTTCGAGAAGGAAATTCAGTATTTGTTCAGACCGTTGAAGATCAAGTGTGAATGCAAAGTACCTCCTTTGTTGATTTGCCAGGAGGGCTGATTTTTGCGTTGTTATTTTCGCTAAATCACGTTTTATAGACTGTGTCGAGTTAGGTTAGTTTGATAAAATAAACTTATAATTCATAAGTCTGTTTGCTTTATTTAACAAATGCAGAATTTCAACTTTGAACTGGAGCAAGTAAATGCGACAAACTTCTTTACCAAATCTAATTTCAACTGAGTAGGTAGTGTTTGCGCTAAAATTACTTGTTGATAAACCGTCCTCAAGATAGGAACGACAACACTCATCATTAGTAGATACTAATTACTAATTCTGATAATAAACCGAACCAAATTAGATCCACTTGCTACACAATTCACTAGAGTTAAAAGATAATACCTAATTGATTAAATAACACAATAAATTATTTTATTTGTAATGTATTAGCAAATAATATAATGTAAAGACACAATAAATTGTTTTAGACATTTAAAAATTAAAGAAAGCACCGATTGGAAGTTTTCTTTGTGGAATACATTGCATTTAATAAAGAGTCAACGCTTATAATTTTGGTGCAAGCTACTATTACAAAATTATTTATTCAACTGACAGAGTACAGTTGCAAACATCAATATAAACTGATTTCCCATCCACATTTATTGTTTTCTAATTATTCACATTCACATTACTAATTTAGGTAAATACAGGCTATTTGACGAACTCGACAGAATTGAAAATGCAACCCACAATACACTTGGAAGGTAGAGCTGTATATTATTTACCACGTTGCTACGTCAAATTTAAAAAATTAAATACAGAGTTATTCACGAGAAACTTGATGAAAATTTCGTCAAATGCAATCCAAAATACAAGAAACCTCTAGAACTTGATTAATTCGAAATAAGTTACTTAGCAATCCAAGTAGCTTGGCGAATAAGATTAATCATGACACTTTCTCTTTATTGAGGTTATGAACAAAAGTGAATATAAATGTGAAAACTGACATGACAGACAATAAGGGGCAGCAATCGTTGATTTAAGTATTGCTTTTTATTAATTTAGGAAGCTATAAACCATTGGAAATTGTAGTTTTGGTTGCATATAACGAAATTTTCATCGGAAGTCTTTCTTGACTAAACCCCGGATAAATGTCTAATCATTATCTTTCTCTCTGTGGGTCAATTCATTTAATATAGTAACATAAGAAAATATTGTTCTCATAAACTAAAAATCAAAAAGTCAACCAAAAATATGTGTAAAATGTGAAAACTTACCGTGAGAAAAGTTCGAGCAGAGAGTGAAAAATAATATCCAGCTTTAGTACATACCGTCTGATTTGTTCTCATCTGAACTAAACGTAACATTTTTTGATATGTTAAATCACACAAGTACCAAGGACTGTCGTACAAATTCCATAACAAATCGGCTTTCTACAATGAAGGAACTTATTTCAGATACTTATAAAATGTTGTAGGAAAAACCTGTGTCCAAATCTCGCCGCTGTAGTTATAAAGTAACATTTCGCAGCTACCACAACATACATAAGTACATAAACCCAAAAACATTGCTTCATTTCCAGCCTAAAATATAGTAATGTGATTAGATTTTTTGTCTACTCTTTCGAATGAATCCAGTACGGTTATTAAACTAAACGCGGCGAAGATAATGTTGAAAAATTGTCCGCCGACTTTAACCATCAAGAACATTCTCATTGTTCTTGTAACTTCGTCGCAAAACCGAAGCAAAGTTCGATGATGTTTGATGTTTTTCTTCATGTAATTTATGTTAATTTCCCGAAATTTCTTCTCATTTAAAGCTGCAAAGATCTCGCTGTAATGTTCCAGGAGCTCCAGGAGGCTAAAACGTAATTCCAAAAAGTAAGAATTAAAGAAATCATTGAATTTGATCATACTTTCCATTTCTGTAGCTTAAACTAAATTCTACGACCACTTTCTTAGACACACCGAATTTCAGAAGTGCTTTATAAAAATTATTTTGAAAATTGCTCGCTAAAATCTTGAATTGTTGTCCCATCACAACGGTGATACAAGGATAAATCATATCCGTAGCGCCATAAATGATTGCCAAATTGACTCCACAGTAGAGCTGCCAAAAGAAGCTAATTTCAAATTGTGGAGATTTTTTATAGTCGTATGGAAACCAAGCTGGAAGTGGCATCACCCTAGAAAATTTCAATCGCAGTGAGTTGCCTATTTTAACAATTTTCATACATTTTGCCGGAAGCTAATGCCATAAGTGTTGGTGCTAATGATACAAAAACAAGGTTTATGGTCCAGAAATATGCCATTTTGTCGGACATTTGTAAAGCTTGCTGCATTGTTAATAATTCCATATCATTGTCAGTTTCGTAAACGAAACTGTTGTTAATATCAGTAAACAATTTCACTAAACGGGTGGAATTGTAAAAGAAAAGAAAGAAATTGATGAATAGAGACGCATGAAAGACTGAAAAACAGTTTGTTAAGATTTGTACAATTTATACTCGAGATACCTACCTATATTCATTATAATCATAGCTTCTTCAATTAAATTGAACGGTGTTAAATACACGTAGACAACACACTGTATCATCACGGTGACAAATGACAAAATGTACAAAAATGACCAAACATAATACAAAATCTTTTTCAACATCGTATTTTCTTTATCTATGGGATATAAAACTGATAATTTCAACATGAAAACTGGGCCATTGAGATATTTTAGTCTTGCCATGATTACGCTAAAGTCGCAAATGACGTGTAATTACGTCAACCCCACCTTTAAATAGGGTGGTCAATGTTTAAAATGAGTAAAGTAGGTCAAATTTCTAGAACTTAAACCTGTAATTAATTCGGTTTTACCTTGGACAGTATATGTAGCTAAAGTTATTGTATAATTATCTCCAAAAATTAGTAGGTGGTGTAAATGAGTTGAATTCGGAAGGGAAGTTGAACCGAGTGATTAATAACTGATACCTAACTACAAGAAAAAACGAAATATGGTTCAAACCCCAATACACATTCTCGACAAGTTTTGTAGTTTTATTTTTTTCAATTAAGAAACTGGTTAAGAGAAGGTAAACTTTTCAAAAGTTATAAAACAACAGTTTTTAAAACGTTACCTACCAGCTAATAATTAAACAACCACAACTAAGAGATTTTTAATAGTTTGAAGTTCTTACCAAATATGTACTCACAAAAATTTGAAGGTAATAGAATATTATGGTTCCAAATAAACTACAAGAAATTGTGAAAGGATGTTCGGCAATATTGATATGATGAACATGTTACTTGTAGGTAGGTATGTATACTTTGTCGAGAGAGACTGGGAGATTTTAAATCTACAAACAAAACTACAAAATGCACTAGAATGCATTACGTAATTAGAGCATAATTTCAGGGCAAAAATGTTAGGTACTCCTTGAAGGATATCTATACTGTAATGATTTGAATACATTACTTTTTCCGCCAAATATTTGAACCTGCGCAAAACGGTAACAAATGTGGTCGTGATCGTCATCGAATCGGAGGAGCCCTACGTTGTGATTTTCTTTTGGCGGAAAGGTTCGGAATGCAAACGGTGAGGGTTCCAGTTGGAAGAGTGCCGCAAATAAAACACACATGTGAGGGACGCAAAATACCTTTTATTAAAAATGTCTGTAATAACTTTGATGAAAAAGAAATTGGAACGAATACAAAGGACAGAAATTAAGTTTAACGAAGTACCAGAAATTAACTAGTTGAGTACATCACATCACAAAGATAAACGACAAGATGAATGCAACAATATTTAAAATAGCAGAAAAACGGGCACATGACAGACAAAATGACAGTTTAAAGCTTGCGAAACAAGTAAACAAATTATAAGGCAGTTATTACAGACAGGGACGGATGAAAAACCCTCTTCAAAAACCGTATCCCAGGTATTACTCATATTTCACAATTAGATTAATGACAAAAACAATGGTTATTTGAAACTACGCGGTCAAGGTACGCCAACGGGAGCTTAGAGCTGGAGGTAACAAACTCTCGGCCGCGAGGGGACTCAGAAGGATAATCTGAATCGGCTTGAGACCAGCGACGTTTCTAGATACTCAGGTTAGTAATGAACGTCAGGCTATTTCACCGACCAAGACATAGTGACAAAGCGCCTCGGGGTTGTACGATGAGCTTCCCAAGCCGCTTCGAGCAGAGCTTGCTCCACCTTCCCCAACCAACCGTTTACCGACAAAAACCTAAGATCTCTAGAACCGCGACGGAGGTTTCACGTCAGCATCCCAGAGCCGCATCGAGCAGGACTTAGGTCCGCCTCCGCTAACGGTCGTAACTTAACCGTGGCCTCCCCAGGAATTTACTAGACAACCCCACGACTTCCTGATTGAAACCTAACTCCCATTGTGGCGCACTTACAACATTTTACTTTAACTCTTCCGAAACCTAGCGGTGCTTAACAACAACATAAAGAAAACCCATGTTTAATTCAATCGAACAACGCGTAACATTAAACGATGCGAAAATTCGACACAACAAAGCGCAACATTAAACAATGATGAAATACACAAAACATAACGCAACATTAAACAAGGATAACATAAGCAAAAACAAACCGCAACATTAAACAAGGAGGAAATAAAAGAGAACAAACGTGCAATTCAATAACGATAGAATAGAACCACTTTAAATGACTCAAATATCAGGAAACAACATAAATCACGAATACAATAATCGCTGGTAATGTTAAACAAAAAAGATGGCGGGTCGAGTGCCGCGAAAGTAAAATGTTAGTGAAGAAAAAAAGAAAACAAAATGGACGCTCGCGGTTCGGACGACGGCTCCTAATTTCCGAAATTACAAGATTGCAAAAAAAGAACCTCCCGGGAGAAATTTAGGGATAACGCTTAAAATTAACAAATGAACGCCTCTTAAAGAAACAGCATGCAACAAAATGAAATCTACAACATACCCTTACCACGTGGTCCTGGTCCCAAAACAAAACACAAAAAAAACAACGAAAGTGGGATAAATTACCCAGGTGAATTAAAAACGTTGAATTCTTCACGGGGACACAAAATATCTACTCGGAACAGTAGTGTAATCGGTTCAGATGTAACTTACAGATTTTTGGAATATTGGATCGCTCTTCGCTAGGTCTGTTCGTTTTGAAAAACCAAACAAAAGTGCCCTACCCCCCTTCAACCACCCGCGCGAGCCCGTTTCCTCCCCGCTATATTTCCGCTAGTAGTTCCCAGTCTAGCCGCTAGTACCTTCACATTTGGCGCGCTGTTGTGGCGGTACCGGAAACTTAAATTTAAATTTTAAACTGGGTCACTACAATACCCATTTCAAATTTTACGTGCGCTAGGTACTACTTCCTCTACGTAGAATTTAGTGCTTTTTATGTCAACCAATCTCTCGCTGGACAAACTTTACATACCTAATATTCTTCCTATAGTCTATTTTTTCCTGGTAGGCGCGTGCGTGCGCATTTACAAAATCTTGCAACGAAATGCGGCTTTCCTATTGGTTACTTTATTTTTCTACTTACACTAGAGAAATGTGCAATATTACAGTACAGTGTTCAGTACAGTGTCAATCAGGTCCAAGCTGCCATTTTTGTTTAATCGTGTCTTAGTTTTCCTTTCGTGTTTTGTGTCTGTTTTGTTTCTGTTTCGTGTCTGTTTTGTGTTGTGTCCGTTTATTTATTAAAAAAACAGTTCTTAGAGGTTAAGAAGTTTTTATATGTCAACAAGATGTCTCAATTTCGATCACCAAATAAACGGCGTAAGTTGGATTTATGCTAACAGCAAGTAACAGTTTTTTATTAATGCATAAATTCATATTTATAGTCGAGAAGAGAAGAGAAGAAAGATCGTTAAAGTATTTCGTGGGATCGCCAAGGATTTTGCCGAGTTAACCAAGACGGCTCAAATGGAAAAAACTGCAGATTATACTGGTATTGATTTCTGAGTGTTTTTTTGTTGTATCACAGCTTAATTACTTTGTGTTGAAGGTTGTGGATTTAGAACCATTCAAACGATACTTGGCGGAAGAAAAGAAATGTGGGCAATTACAGGCACCGAAGAAACCTGATAGGAAATGTATGATTCAATTGGATGGACGTCAAAAATATCTCCTTTTCTCTTGCAAGATACATGGTTATTATAAATGATTGTAGTCGAAGCAGGTCATGTCCATGTTATGAAATTTTTGCCGCTTTCATGTGAACTGTCAATTTTTGTCTATGTCACTGTAATTTTTTTTATGTGACAATTTAATTCATACACTAAAAATCCCATAAGCAGCGGTGTTTTTGTCATATATAATATACCAAGGGACAGATATATTGCCGGAAATTTTTTCGAGCAGTCCTGACAGACGAGTGTTTGCCGCAAGAAAATTACACGAGGGCTTCAGCCCGAGGGTAATTTTGAGCGACAAACACGAGTGTTGGACTGCAAGAAAAAATTTCTGGCGATATATATCTGTTCCGAGGTAGGTATATTCGGAAGAGAATCGCCCGAAAAAATTTTTCCCTAGGGCAATTATATCGGAAATTTTCCCTAGGGAAAATTTCCGCTTAATTAAATTGTGATTGGTTGCTATTCAAACAATTCGGAGTTGTGATTTGTCAATATAAATCATGTGACATTTGAGGGCGATTCTCACTATAACAGCGAAAAAAGTTTCCCCTAACTTTTCCAGCGACAAAACGGAACCTAACTTTTGAATGCGTATGATTCTAGTAGGTCTGCATCATCGTACTTTTCCGTATTCATTAAACTGTCTTACCTAATTTCACTCAAGTTTTTGTTTTTTGGGTCGAAGTAAACTTGACATTTATAATTTTGTTGCCTGTAATTAAACTCAAAAAACTGCTAGAAAAAATTACTCGTCCTACGGACTCGTAATTTTTTCGGAGGAAGTTTTTTTCGTTAAATTGCCAGGCAACAAAATTCTCATTGAAATGTCAAGTTTACTTCTACAAAAAAAAGCTCGTGTAATTATAAGTGAAAAGTGCGCTGATGATTATTTTACTTTATTTTTTTTTTTAAATTAACGATTGCATCCAAAAGTATCGAGTTGTTTTGTACCCAATTTAACTCCTGTATGTATAAAATAAAAAAATGTACATATAATATTTGTTATCAATTTTTCCACGAGTTTATTCATAAACTTTTTTGTTTACATTTTACAAATTATACAAAAATTTAATCAAACATGAGTTTTAATGTGCAACCACAAATACTGATCCCCCTAGATAATATGCAACCAAAAATACTAATAATTCCTGCATCCTGCTAAAAATTTTAGCTATGTGATTCTACCTTTCGGAGATGCGCACGCACGCGCCTACCAGGAAAAAATAGACTTTAATAGTGTAGAACTATTTTTTTTACCAACTTGGTAAGTAAGTCATTTTTACCCCTTGGACTCATTATTAGATAGGTACTCGTGAATTACCCTGTATAAATAAAATTGTATTGTCTTTCTCTTTTATTAATATTTAAACATTTCTTGACGCTTTGGGTTACCTACATGATACATAAAACAAGAGATTTTTTTTCTGGGACGAAAATAATAGGTAGATACATGAGGTAAGTACCTACATCAATTTTCTTCAAACAAAATTTGACAGGAAGGTAACATTTCTTATCGTGTTCTACACTTTGTCACATAGCGGTACGCGGTATGATGTCAGGGAGGTGCGCAGTCACGATAAATCAGTAACGAATTGTGAGCTCGCCTCGCTTATTTCCATTTAATCGATTTTAATCTAACAGCCTGACAGTCACCTCACGTCTTCTGTATTGTTACATTGCAATTCTAAACGTTAGAAGTTCGTTTTTAATTTAATTTTTATTTTCATTTCTTTATGGTCTAAAAAGTAGTAATTCTCGGAGACCCGGACAGCAGTTACGTCCTCAAAGACTTGAAGAAATGCTGTAAGCTTTGAGAGTGAAACTGGAAAGAACTCTCTCACTTGGGGATCCATAAGCTACAGTCACGATAGTTTATAAAAGGTTAAGACGAGCCTAATTTATTTTAAAACGAAAATTAATGTCGCTTAACACTTAAATAGAGCCTCACGAAAGTAATATCACAAATATACCCAATCGTAAAAAAGGATGAGTTCGTGATTAATTTGATTTTTCTTAGTTTCTTGGGTAAAATAAGTAGGTAATGACAATGACCGTGAAGTGATACAGGGTTATTCACATAAGACGACGAGCCTGACAAGGTAAAACCCAAAAGGCAATTCACAAAGCGATCTCAATCCCTATTACATTATCCGGCATTATCATAATGCCCATAAAACATAGACAGCTTTTAACGTCAGCCTAGTGAATGTCAATTTCTGACAGAAAAATAAGTACGTCTCTCAACAAAATATGATTTAATAACAATAATAGGCAATTAACATCACAAAAGTAATGGGTAAGTACCGAGCGATATTATTAAGCAAAACATCTACCGAGCGATCATTTAAAAAATAAATCGAGTTTGCTTTGGAGCCTATGCTATAGCATGGGTTGCCATAGGTAACATGCCGACTCGATTTATTTTTTAATTGATCGCACCGTACTATGGCGGCCAAAAAATTTCGGCCGTCATTTTTCCGTCATTTCAAAAAAATCGGTGTAGTCCATTCCTTATTGTCATTATGATTGATGTTTTTACTTGTCACTTTTGAAAGTCAAGCAAAATGCCATCGGTATCAAATTTTAATAAAATCAAAATAGTAACTCTTGCACAAAGAGGAATGTCCCAAGCTCAGATTTCGATGGACCTTCGTATACTTAAAAGTACAATTTCGTCCATTCTTCAGAAATGGAGACAAAATGGAATGGAACTATTGAAAGACGCCAAGGCTCAGGGAGGCCTAGCACATTTACTGCAGAAGAAGATAATATGCTTCTCAATAGATTACGCAATAGCCCTTTTATGACGGCTCTTGAAGGGGTAAATACAAGCAAATACAACGGAAAGGAGCGGTCGATTTTCGGCAAACATATAGGCAGTGATTCGGAATAGGGCAGAACTTTTGACTGCGATTACAATTACAATTACAATTACAATTACATGGCAATCAATAGGAATTATCACAGAGATTTATGCCTCTCCATCTCGCGTCGTGTAAGACGAGTTATTGACGCCAATGGAGCAATGACCAAGTATTGATTTTAAACTTCATTCATTTTATCTTTTGATTTAGCTAAGTACTTAAACAAAAATAAATGTTTCATTTCCTTCTCTTTGCCTTAATGTTTTTCGTTTGATTTTTTAAAAACTACGACATACTCGTGTAATTTCCACGGTTCTCTGTTTGGTACTTTAATCCAAAAAGGGCCGCAAGTCTGCCTCTAGTCTCTAGTGCCACTAGCGACTAGCGGTCGTGTGGTAATTGTGTAAGAGTGGAACTTGTTCTTTGTATTCACAAAATTTGAACTGGACTGAATGACAGATTGTCAAAATGACAATAACGATAACAAAGCGAGGTTATTGGTGCTTAAGGGTAGTTTACACTTCATGTCAGGGCCTTGAAAGTGACGGACGAAATTTTTTGGCCGCAATAGTACTACCGGGTGATCAAGAAGGACTGTTTAAGTTGGCAGTACAATTAAGACATTTTTTTAATTCAGTTATTTATAACACTGCAACTGGATATGTTTTGTTGGTTTATTTTACAAATATCTGATATACAGGGTGTTTGAAAATTGCTAGTACAAAAAAAACTGTGGCATCTAGAAGCCCTAAGAAATCCAAAAAACCAATTTTTAATTTTTTTAAATAAAAGGGATAAAGTAACCCTATCCCAGCATATTTTACGCCTCAGGCGGGGCAGTATTTTTTAAACCTTGGTAACCAAGCGTGATAATGAAGGACTATACAACAATATGAAAAATAAATATTTTTTTGCAAGATTTTGGCAACTAACAATGGTACTAACAATTTTAACCCAATTTTTAGTAATTTTTATCTCGAAAACTAGAGGACTTTTATTTAAAAAATTTTTTGCCGATGACTTTAACTCACCATCACCAATTACCAGTATTTTTTTGTACTAGAAATTTTCAAACACCCTGTATACTCAATTTCATATAAATGTGCATCTAAGCAAGCCATGAAAATCTGATTTTCTGTTGGTAGTAAAGCTAAAGCTAGTGACTTTGACTTTCAAAGTTGCTTGCTCTGCGCGAACCCGATTTGACTAATTTTTTAGTTTTTGTCCATTTTAACATTGCCGATTTCAAAAGCAATGTTACGTCTTTTTACTGACTAAATTAAAGTAATTCTTATTTGTTTTTGTCTTCGTATTTTTACCAAGTAAAGATTTATTGGACATGACCTTCATAAATGTGACTTTTGTAATGTAACTAAATTAAAGGTGCTTTTACAAATGCACAGCTCACTTGATGAACATTTATATGAAATCAATTATAGGTATAGCATTAACAACGACAAGCCACCAACAACCGGAAGTTACTCCTGTTATACGATTTAAAATACGATCCAGTGTTACCAACTTAAACAGTCCTTCTTGATCACCCCGTATGATGGACAATAAATTTAGGCCGGCCTGTCATTCGCTTGACATCAAAATGTGAAGCTGGCCTTATGTCTAACTAACCCCATTTTCGATTTTTGTCATTCTTGTCATCGTGACAGCGATAATCAAAATTAAAACTGGGGAAAGAAGCGTGCACCAGAGAGAAGTGCGTATCACAAATCAGTTATGGTGGTGCGTCATGATCTGTAAGTTACGAAAAGGGCGAAGGAAACAAACAGCTTAAAAACCTTCAGTTTGATCAACTAACCGATGCTTCTCCAATGCCATTAAAAAGATACTCATTGTAAACATTCTATCTGGAAATTATTGAACGCTGTAGCCAGAGTTCCAGAGTCGGTATTTTCTATTAGAGCCTTGCCACAAAAGAGCCAAGTAGTTCCAGGAAATCTCTACAAGTGCTTTACAAGCATCACATGGATGTTTTGTATTGAACCAACGAGGGTTTCTCTAATACCCTTCAGCAACAAAATGAAAAATGAGAATGTTTTACCTTACCTAACGTCAGCTTCAACGGCGTTAGTGAAGGGACTATTCCGAACAACATAATATACAGCGTGTCCCAGAATTGGCGCCATACCGATGAATAGCAGAATCGTGATCACTAAAGAAATCCAAATTTGCAAAAAAAAAATGTTCAGGCTTCAAGCATTAGAGAGCTAGGAATTGTTTAAGTTGACCAATGAGGAAGCATTTTTCCTAAAAGACTACAACAATTTCCAAAGCGTGCCATGTAAAATCATGGTGATTTTGAATGAATTATTTTGACACTGACGTTTTTTCATAATTTTGTCAGTCATGTCATTTTCTAATGCAGGATATTTAGAAATGGCCATCCTCTATCGCCAATGTGACCGTAATGCAGCAGCTGCTGCTCGTGAGTTTGCCATTCGTTTTCCAGATCGGCGTCATCTCGACAATCATGTCATATTTAAAACTACTCAGTCGAATTAGAGAAACGGGTAGTGTAATGCCAGTAAAAAAAAGGTGTAGCTAGAGCTCCACGTCAGGCACGTGAAGTAGAAGTGGAAGAAGCAGTTCTTGAACGGCTGTGGATGATGACCCAAGAAGAAGTGTTCGTGTAATTGCGCGTATGGTTGGTTCTTCGAAATCCACTACACATAGCATTATTCAAGAGCAGCAGTTACATCCTTCTCAATATCATTATACGAGAGTTCAGCAGCTTCAAGAAGCAGACTATCATAGAAGAATAGGATTTTGCCGATGATTGTTGTAGCAAAATGAATCCAAACTTCGCTCGGAATATTCTTTTTACCGAGGAATGCTCATTTTCAAGAGAAGGGATGTATAACACTCACAACTGGCACTTATGGGCGGATGAAAATCCAAATATTATTGGAGTTAGAGGTTCTCAAGAAAAATTTAGTACTAATGTGTGGGCTGGAATAATTGGTGATCGCTTGGTAATACTAATAACTTTAGTGATTTCACTTTAATCTAAGATTTGTAATGTTTGTATTTTTAGATAGGACCTTTTCGTCTTCCTCGACGTCTAAATGGTGAAGATTATTCAGATTTTCTTGAAAACAATCTTCCGGAATTATTAGAAGACATCGATTTAAACTTGAGGAGACAAATATGGTTTCAGCATGACGGTGTCCCTCCCCAAAATTCAAGGTTAACCCAGCAAGTACTGAATACATGGTATCCGCATAGCTGGATCAGTCGAGGAATGAATTTTTTTCTGTGTAATCAATTTATAAAGACTACATACACCGTGAGCCATTGGACACTTTGGAAGAATTGAAAAACAGACTGCAGGAGTCTATTGCGGCTCTGATATCTGAGATGTTACGAAATATTCAAAATAACTTGCTGCGACGAGCAACTCTGTGTATGAAGTGGGTGGAAGGCAGTTTGAACATCTTATGTGAAATTAATTGTTATTAAATACGATGGTTTCTAATAAAGGTTTTTATGGTTTTTTTTTTGTGTGATCATGGAATTTCTTTAAAATAACCATCTATCTATGACATTTAGAAACGTCAGTATTGTCAAAAAAAATCATTCAAACTTCGTTAACACTTGGATTTAGATTTTTTACATGGCTCACTTTCAACGACCTTAAGTTCAATTTGAAAAATTGTCTCCTCATTGGTCAATTTTAATAGTCTCTAACTCTTAAACCCTTGAAGCCTGGACATTTTTTTTTACAAATATGAGTTTCTTTAACGATTCTGTATCTGTCATACAAGGGTATGGCGCCAATTCTGGGACACGCTGTATTATTGCTTCGTCCTGATCATCGGAAGCTATTCGGGGTCTCCCAGAACCTGAACGCCGATCCACCATACCAAATTGCGCCCAATTGTGAAGAATTGCTTGTACGCCGGTTTTTGAAATACCCAAATGTGCCGCAGTTTGTCTACTAGACATGCCACTTTGGGCAAGAGTTACAATTCTCACTAATTGGCACATCAGTCATAATGACAATAAATGGTCGCTTGCATTGACTTTTTTGAAATGTCAGAAATTTGCCGACCTAAATTTATTGTCCGCCATAGTACGAGTAGGATCATATCGGTTCAGTCATCGTTCGAAAACCTTTTCAAATACTAAATATGAACGAAAAATGCAACGACAGATATATCTTTCAAATTAATAGAATACCTACACCAAAACGAATGAATGCTTTGTAAGGTGTATTTTGGGTTGCATTTTTACCTGGTCAAGCTCATCATCTTATGTGAATAACCCTTTAGCTTTTGCAAAATCAGCGCCAAACCTGTTTTTAGAACATTTTTTTTTCGCTCTACCGCCGAGGTAGAGATAAGAGGATTGCATTTTTAGTTAATTTTATTCGATTTCAAAAGACAAGTTTAATTTAGTTGTTGATTCTGTGAAAATGGCACGTTTATTTTCGAATAGTGAATGCACAGATATTGTATTGGCGTGCGGGAGTCCTCCTCGAGACCAGAGAATTTGTGTGCGACTTCTTCTTGTAGGGGTACATGAAGGACTTGGTATATTCGGCCTCAATTGAAGTTGTAAGAGAACGGGTGGAAAATGCTGCCACAACAATTCGCAAGAACAGAGGGATCGAGTAAAGAATGGAAGAATCATTTCGGCGACGCTCGCTTTGAACACTTCTTGTAATGATTACTCTGCTAACTCAAAAGAAAATTTTGACGGACTAATATACTCATTTTAGGAAACATTTTGTCATTATCTTAAGTATGGGCGATTTACTATTAAAATTGTTCTCGTTTAATTGTGATGAACCAAGTGGGTAATTCAAATTTCCCACCAAGCGTCCATCTCATTTTTTTTTTCTACCAACATACGCAATGAAAATAACACCCGCGAAATTCAAAAATGGCCAAGAGCGCGTGATCGTACCTCGTTAATTTCCCTACGTTGTGTTTTTTTTTTTTATACAAATTGAACATTACCAGATTCGTCCCAACAGGGTTTGTGAACCACACAGAAGAGTGCAAATAAAACAACACAATAATTAAAACCAGCTATTTATTCAAAGTTATGATTTTAGTTAACGCCGGGATTCATGAATAATAAAACGTCTCGCGAGAGGGCACCCAAGTCTCCTCAAATGTGAGAAGACTACTCATTTAGAACTCTAGGAAAATGGTGAGCTCTGGCCATTCTCCCAGACCCCCGAATGAGGCTCCGCTAAAACCTCTCCTGAAAATACGAACAAGTCCGAAGTGACAACGTGGACGGGACAGTTAGTGAGAATTGAGCAAAACTGATTTCATAAACAACACAATTCAAATTCAGAAAAAAACAGGAGGGTCATGTACATTACAAACAAAACAGTTACTTCGGACCGTTCGAGCGAGAGCGGGCACTAGGCGAGAACTTCAGCATGTTCTTTTTTTTTCTTTTCCAAGTTAATTTACAAAATACGGCAGGTACGCTATAGAAGGAGTGAGTGGCTTCGGTTGGTCCGGGGGTCTGTGGTACCTATCCTTACGACTTTATCATTTCCCGCCTACCCGTGATTTAGTGCTAAGGGGAAAAATCCTAACTGCTTTACGTTAAGTCAACAAATTGAGGTACTCTAAGTTCATCGGTTGAATTGAATATGACTATTTCAGAGCAAAAACAAACGACGCTTGTCAAGTACCACAAACTTCGAGAACAGATTCCCATTCCGGAAGTTCTGTGCCAAGGAACTCGGATTCAACTTACACCATGAGCGACGTTGCGGACCAGCATTCAGCAAGCCCCGCCAAGCGTTATGGTTTTCGGGTCTCTCTTGGGGCACAACATGTTAAACGAGGGGCCGCGGGGTCGTGTTCAACGATTGGATGTTAGGAGCAACTAAACCCCTCAAACAGAGAGAGACCCCCGCGATAAGGAAGAATTGACATTTACAGCAACTGGAAAATGTAAACGAAACCGCGACAAAACTTTGTTGACGGAGTAATCTAAGAACACTTTCAGTTTGGGATGGAAAAGTGGTAACAACCAATAACACATACATAACAATAAAACAAAAAAACACAGTCCAGTCGACCCTAGCCTATTAGAGCCGGATCATCGACAAGGGGCCCCCCCCTTGAATAATATGGAGGGCGCCCCGGGACTAAAAGATGAAAATACCTAAATGTAGAAGATCCCTGGATAAGGAAAAAGCCCGCGCAGATACCTGAAATATAAACCCAATTGGTTGCTACCGGGATGGAAAGTGGAAACTTTCAAATTTTGATTAAAAATGTTAAGCAATAAATAAATACTTGTTACACCAAAAGCGTCACTCGGAATAATTAGAAAGGGGATCAAAGTGAGGGAGTGCGCTGATAAAAGTGAAAGCCACAGACCCACGCTAAAACTTGGTGTCATTTTCTTTTAGGAAAATTAGTGAATTGTAAAAACCTGCTTTGACAACAAAGGGAAAACGTGATCCGTCAATTTTATAAATTTAGCAAAACTAGAACCAGGCTGCCTTACGCTCCTTCGCAAGCTTATAATGTTAAAAACATAATACATGGGGATGGTCGAGATAAATGTGGATTTTGTAAAACATGGGGGAAACCCACGTGCGACCCATTTGTGTCTTATTATTGGTAAACTACATTTCGCGCGAAGTAGAACTAATTTTAGTACCCCAAACACATACCTAGTTCAAAACAGAAGTTGGACAGCAACATTTAGCACAGTTCAATAAAAAAACCAACTAAAATCGCCCAATTAGCACACAGAAAAATACACGGTACTTCTGTAGAATCGTATTAAACTGTAAAGGACCTGGGGCGGAGCTTAGCTTGCGCGGCCTTTAATACGTCAGTGGCGTAGAGAAAATGAGAATCACTGGGAATCACGACAGTGGCGCATCATGGGAAATTTTCACCGTAGAATAAAACGTTTTAAGCAGTTTATGATATAATCCATAATAATGAATAGGGAATTTTTGCCAGATTTGGAGGCGAAGTCTAGCATTATTATTTTATAATACTAATGTAATTTATGCATGCAGAATTGTGGATAAAAGTATTACACGTAAAATCAACTTTTTATTAAATTTTATAACTCCTGATTGTTTCTAACACACTGATTCGTGTTTCATAAATGCGATAACGCTGGCTATAATTTCGCGAGCTTGACTGTAAAATTTTCCCACGCTGGCCAAAAGTTTGATGCGAAGCCATTCCAAACAAAACCTACAAAATTCCGATGGTGTTAGTTAAGTTTTTATTTCATTTCATTTACAAGTCAATTGCTATTGAAAGTGAGGTTATAAAATTAATTTTCCTATTATTTTTTTGTGCTTACGAAAACACTGTAAAGTTATCTTCAGTTAGCTTGTGAAGACAGATTTGAAGCCTTGGGTGAACTTGGTAAGCGTATAAAGCAAAGTGGTATAAATAAAATTGCACTGCATAAACATGTAAACAACTCTCTGACAAATCTCCCCTATTTTCCGGCGAATGGACTCGACCACACAGATTGGTTTTACGCGCAGATCACGTGACCGTCCCTTTACACTTTATTACAAGTCTACTACTCTGCGGTCAAAAAAAAGTGCCCTCCAGAAAAAAAACATGGCCGTTCATCCCCTGTCGACTTTCACCCACGTCCCCAAGCGGTCGCCGACGGTACCGAACGCCGGTAATTCTATAGCTTTCATTGGCGGTTAGTTTTGAATTCAAAAGCGGTTATCTCATAATATTTACCTACCACATGATTCCTTTTTTTTTCTCCTCCACCCTAATCATCATAGGTCACAGCAGTTAGCCACTGTGCTTAAGTTAACAAAAACAAGTGAGTTTTCTTGCATTTGCTTTTTTGTTCTTCGCTTATAGGCATCGGCGAAGCAAATAATCCCCACATGCTGGTAACGAAATTAGGAAATTTGTGCCAAATCTTTCAATAATTTTCATTGGATAACTTTAGAGTTTACCAGTTAAAAATTAATATAATTATTTTTAAAACACGTTGTTAGGTACTTCATTACCACAAAAAATACTCTGATAATACTTGGGACATTATTTAAAAAAACAAGGGAAGAAAAATATTACGTATTTTAGAACTGCTTATAGTTCGAGATTCTCTTTGAAAGGTTTAATGCAACAGTCTACTGCTATACTGAATATGTAGCATCTAAACAAAATTTAATCAGAGTGGTTGGTGTCTATTACCCTTTCAGAGCTCTAGCACTAATATTCAACAATGAACATATGGGACAGGATAGGAGAAAAATACAACATTCATATTATTTATAAAAGTAAAAAACTTCCAATGATAAAAAAGTTAAAGCAACAAACTTATTTAAAAGTAGATCTGACTTCAGCCCTCAACTGGCACATCTGTATCGTGAAAATGCTTGTAAATAGTCGTTTGTGATACATTTGTTTAATTTGAAACCTAAAAACAAACATTTACATTTTCACAAAAAATTACAAAAACATATTATTACCCTGCGTTAGCAAACAATTGTCTGGCTTCTTCCTGGCATTCCGTAATGACTAGTTCCATGTAATTAAACCTATTAATTCTGGCCCAATTCTGCGCTGTTTGCGTCAACAGCAAGCCTATACCTTTCTTGCGATATCTAAAAACATCCGTTTACATTATTTACAAACTAATAACCGCAACCAATACCGCTGATCCACAGCTAATCTGAATAACCATGACCATTCCTCCGAAAGATTATGTTTCATCACTGCACACGTACCGATTATCTACAAAACAAACAAATTTAGCACAGAGTGATAACTTCTTTGGAATCTGTGTCACAGTTCGTCAGTAACCTGTAGCGCAACAAGATGAATTATTGTGCGATAGTACTTGTTTTAGTCACAATCTTTAAACAGTTATGTTGCCAACACTTCAACAATATAGACATCAGATTTGAGAAAAATGGCAAAAGATTTGTAATGGAACTTGCTAATGAAATCAACCGCGAAACGGAAGTGACGGATGTACGGATTCTTTATCAAAATGTTTCAAGACTGAAAGAAGACTCCTTCAAAAATTTATTTAAACTGAAAGTTATTAAAATTAAAAATTGTGGACTTGCAGAGATCGAGAACAACGCTTTTAATAACCTTCCAAGTCTGCGAGTTCTCAATTTAAATCAGAACCGACTGAAATTTGTGAAAAGAGCATATTTTGACAAGTTGCCAATAACGAGACTTTATTTGGCTGCAAATGGGATTGAGGCACTCGACGAAGACGCTTTTCATCATCTCAAATATTTGGAAATGCTCGACTTAAGTCGCAATGATTTAAAAGATCTGCATTCGCATATGTTTCGCGGAACCACTCAATTAAGGCGGATTAATTTGAGCTTCAATAAATTGGAGGCTATACCCAATGAATGTTTTATGGAGGCGTTTGGTAGTGTCGTCGGTGAAGATTCTTACATTAACTTAAGTGACAATCAATTGACTTATTTGAATCTGAAGGCGCTGAAAGGAGTTTACAATTTGAAAAAGCTTGACCTAAAGAACAATTACTTGGAACAACTAGACCCAAACATCTTTAATGAAATTAATTACCTTGGAAATCTTGACATACAAAACAATTACCTGCAATCACTTAATGACAACATACTCAAACATCTTCAAACATCACACACTATACATTTTTATGCAAATCCATGGAATTGTAGTTTTGTAAAAAAATGTGTACGCTGGCTTAGTAAATACCATAAGACTGGTACATTTGGTATTAATAATCTGTTATTTGAGTGCAACATATAATTAAACTTACAGATTTTCGATAATTTGAAGTATTTATTCCCTCATCAAAAATTTTCTCTTGTGGAATGACCTTATAAAAACAATTTTGTGGTTTTTCTGTAAAAAAATATGGCTCGTAAGCCTCAGCTACCCAGCACTGTAAGGGTCTTTTACTGTGGATTAGTTCAGCTGCTTTCATTAAAAGTGTACCATATATGAGAATGTAGAGCATAATTAGAACTGCAGGTAGCGCGGTTAAACAATACTGTAGAGGGACACCCATGAATATAAACATGAATGCGGCTAACAATATAACTGCTTGAAATGTCACCTAAAAATTGCTGCTACAATTAATGCAAACAAGTTTAATTAGGTACTTACTTCATTGAAGAGAGCGGAAAAGAATGTTGTCGGTACATTAGAAATGTAAGCTTTTCTTACTACTTCAGATATTGCTGGAATATCATTTGGTAGAGATTCTCGTATCACAATGAAAAACATCTTCGCAATATACTAAATTTATCACAGAACGACCGACAAGTTGCAATGTTGATATTATTAATTATTACATTTGTTACAGGTGTCAACTTTGTGTATAAATTGTATACACAAATATTGTTTAAGGCACTTTGAGGTTATGGTCTACATTTGTCAAATGAGAAGTTCCGGGAAATTTAAAAATCGAACACATTATGCAAAGTTGTCTATGGAATGTTTAATATGTTGCCTATTTCTGAACAAACAAAACGGGCACCTTGTACAACTATAATTACTAAATAAGGAGTAGATTCACGAAACTCAGATAATTTGCAATCGTTAACGAAACGGCAAATACAATCACAATACATAATACAATGCTTCAACAATATCAGTTGTCATGGTTTTGAATTTGGAATATCTTACCGAGTTTCGTGAATGGCTGGTTTACGGTTTACGAAACGGCCATCTTCTTCGACGGGGTGCATCGTGCATCTGCCACCTGGCGTTAAGAAAGGCATCGGTCAACAAATTTCAACACCGGCCCCGAAGATGGACCGCTCCAGAGGGCCGGTGGTAACACATGTGATGGTGTGTTCAGCATCCATGAATGCAGTTTTCAGGAATAATGTTCAATTAACATATGATTAAGAATAGTTGGAGATCTACTTGGATCTACTAATTGGATCTCATATTTTACCTCCGCGTTTAAATGATGCAGCGTATTAAGATTTTCTAAGAAATGTGTTTAATAACCTTTTGGAAGATGTGCCTTTGACTATACTAAGAATTTCTACCCCGCTGTACAACAGACTGATTTCTCTCAGGAACATAATTATGAAGCACTTAGCATAGGAATCTCTGGTTAACATCAATGTAAAAATCCAGCAGGACGCAAACCTGAATTGACAATGAAGAAAGAAATTCGGTGGATTTATTATAGTTTTTTGTCCATGTAAAGTTAGTAAATTTATTATCAAACCGCTCTCAACGCATACGGTGTTGAAAATAGTGAAGTTTTTCTACGTTACTTTTTTTCGTTGTTTTTTATTCGAGTATTTTACTCCAGTTACTTTTTCGTGCTTTATTATGAACGAACGTGTCAACACCTGAAAACATGGCGGGCATGGGCGGCTTCTCTGGGTCTGGGTTTGAAAAATAGTCTACAGAATTATTATTTTATTTTATTTCTTTTTTTGGAGATGTTTAAATTAATTTTTGAGCAAAGTGTATGTATGTATATACAGGTGTCCCAAAATTGGCGTACAAACTACTTACTACCTTATCGAGGATGTTTAAATGTACCTACATGAAAAAAATATGGAAAAAATGTTTCAGACAAAAAAATCAATTATTTTTATTATTGTTGTTAACGGTAATACAATGTACACAAAGATATATTCGTACATCATTACCTTGCAATGTTACCGTAGATTTCCAAAGCTTTAAATTTTCTATTGTGCAGAATTAGATATTGGTAGTGAGTCATCTTGTACTTTGTGATAATATGTACGGTTAGACGTAGCTGTCATGACAATTTCATACATACCTATATTTCAAAATAATTGACCTGTTAACTTTCAAAGACCCCCAAATCAGCAAATAAGTCCAATAGAATTTTTTTAACATTTTTCTGTCATTTACCGTAATCTCTTCTACACCGTAGTGCACCGTTAGAATGCCATTTTTGGGACACTCTGTATATGTACTTAAAAAAAAAAGCTGGTGCCAACCCGGTTCTGATCTTCACGAGCCCCTACTGATGGCGGGTGTGAGTTTTAAGGTCCAAACTTATTTTAATTTTGCCTATGATACGAAAAGTTTTCTAGAAAAATGATACTTACCCCTCTACGTACTTACCTAATATTTTTACGAGTTAATCTACATGGATTTCCATGTCACCCTGTATTCCTCATTGTTAAAATCAACAGTCACTGTATTTGATGAACCCTAATTCTTTCACTTAAAATTGTTTGTCAGAAATAAATTAAATAATCAAATGCAAACTCCGCGTTACTTGTTCTATACCACATAATGATATGGACAATTTAATCTCATCTGATAATTGTAGCTGAGGAGGTATGTATTTCTTTTTGTAAAATGTCTTATTTGTAAATTAAAATTAAGTTGCACTGAAAATCAAAAAACGATTACCTACGAGTATTAAATCTTCAATCGATGACAACATAATATTTTCTAGCGGTCAACAGATAAACCTTATGATATGTAACAGAGGCCAAGGCCAATGAGCAAATTGCTGGTCAATTATTCTCACATCAGTACTTTCATATGCAGTCACAGCACATTCAGTAGTGTTATTTTGTCACAGAACCTTCAATTTTCTGTACAAAATGTTGTGGGTACTAATTGGTATCATTGCAATTGCAATTACATATGTGTTTCTGATTCGTCCTCACAAATACTGGATACAAAAAGGAGTAAAACAAGGAAAACCTGCCTTCATTTTGGGTGACAACTGGGGTACAGTCTTACGTAAACATTCTTTTGCAGACATGGTTCAAATGGTTTACAACATAAGCTCTGATTCAAGGTAAAATAAAAAATGGTGATATCAATTATAAATTATTTTATTTATCAATTATAAATGTGTTATAGATATTGTGGCATGTATCAATTTTTTCTACCTACTCTTGTCCTGAGAGACCCAGATTTAATCAAACAAATTACAGTGAAAGATTTTGATCACTTTGTAAACCATCGATCTTTCATTCCTGAAGACTCTGATCCTCTATGGGGTAAAAATGTATTTGCCTTGAAAAATCAAAAATGGCGCGATATGAGAACCACCCTCAGCCCAGCCTTCACCAGCAGCAAAATGAAATACATGTTCTCCTTAATAACAGAAAGTGGCGAACAGTTTGCTCAACACTTTTTAAAACAGAATAAAGATGTCATTACAATAGAAATGAAAGACACGTTTACAAGATTTACTAACGACGTCATTGCGAACACTGCTTTTGGTGTTAAATGTGACTCACTAGGAGATCGTAATAACGAATTTTACCTGATGGGAAAGGATGCCACCGATTTTTCAAGTCTCTGGAAAAATATCAAATTCATTGGATATTTCCTTTTTCCACAACTGTATAAAGTAACAGTGTTACTTATTAAAATTACAATATTAATTCTTTTACAACGTATTTTTTCAGATATTTAATGTTACTTTGTTTTCTAAAGCTGTAGGTGATTTCTTCATTAAATTAATCAAAGATAATATTGCGGGTAGAACGAAACACGGAATTGTCAGACCTGATATGATCAATCTTTTACTGGAAGCGAGAACTAATGGTTTCAAACAAGAAGAATTAACAAATATTCAAGATACAGGCTTTGCAACTGCTAAAGAAACAGAATCAGTTGGCAAAAATACAAAAATCACCAAGCAAGAAATAACGGATATTGATATAACTGCACAAGCTCTTATTTTCTTTTTCGCTGGCTTCGACACTGTATCTTCATTAATGTGCTTCATTTCTTATGAACTAGGAATTCATCCAGACATACAAGAAAGACTGCGACAAGAAGTAGACGAAACTTTTGAAAATTGCAACAGAAAACTCACATATGAAGCTCTGATGAGTATGAAATATCTGGATATGGTGGTATCAGGTTAGTGTCGAAAAACTGTTAACAAACTGTTTAAACTCTTTATTGCAGAAACTTTGAGGAAGTGGCCTGCATCTGTCGCTGTTGATCGAGTTTGCACAAAACCCTACACCATCGAACCCAAAACTTCAGACGAAGTACCTCTCCATTTGGAAAAAAATGCCGTGGTTTGGCTACCGATATATGCTCTTCATCGAGACCCAAAATATTTCCCTGAACCAGATCGCTTTGATCCAGAAAGGTTCAATGATGAAAATAAATCTAAAATCATACCATACTCATATATTCCGTTTGGATCAGGCCCAAGAAATTGTATTGGATCTAGATTTGCTCTCCTCGAAACCAAAGTTTTGTTTTTCCATATTTTGCTCCATTTCGAAATTGTACCTGTAGCAAAGACTCAAATACCGCTGCATCTCAACAGAAAGTCTTTTACAATGACAGCTGAAAACGGGTTTTGGTTGGGATTGAAGCGGCGGGAAAAATAAGTTCTATTTTAAATAATGTTATTTCTATGAACTACATTTGTTTTTGTACAAATACTTTTATTATCGTGTTATGTTATTATTATTCCATATTCATTTATTGTTATTTAAAGTACATATCTCTAATAGATTGATGCTCTCAATCATTACAAGTTTTCGTATCTCACCTCCACCCGGCGGCACGGCAATTTTGCCGGAGTACATACACTATTACGGATAATACTATCAAGTAATAGTGCAGTGCTTATCAACATAATTACCGGCGTCTCGCCTCCACATTTTGACTTTTTTGTGTTTTATGTTCTGTCAATATTAAGGAATTTCCTCACGATATGACATGAGTATTATACAAGTTATAAATAAAACATTTTACAAAGCTAAATCGATAATTGCATAAACTGTATAGATGTAAAGTCTTGAAATTAATTCCAAATTAAGTAACATTTATGATTTTTAAGCAATTGTTAATACACACTACACATTTTCATATTTAATTCAAAAATTATGCGGTAGTTTCAATCTTGGTCGTTGTTATGAACCAATTGCTTAGGTAATGATAAAAAGAGCAGTCATTACATTCGATAAAACCTAATTCGCCCTTCGCTCATCTAAAGTTGTTTGTCAGAATTAAAATTAATAATCAAGTGTAAAGTTAACATCATTTGTGCTGTACTGTTTATCCACATCAATAATGTTCTATGGATTAATTTAAGCTCACTCAAGAATGTTAACAACGTAAACATTTGTTTTTGTGACATTTATGATTTTTAAGCAAAACAATAAAGTCAATACACTGACAACAAATATAAAAAAAAATTTTTAAGCAAAACAATAAAGTCAATACACTGACAACATTACATATCATATTACATTAACATATCAAACAGCCTTTACTAGATACACAGGGGTTATAACAGAAACCAAGGTCGAAGACATCCCAGAGAACTAGTCCTAATTGGACATAACATATCATTAGTTTTACAACCATAATTAAAATAAATTTGGAACATTTGTCCAATAACGAAGTTTCAATTGAACATACAGGGGTATTCACAAGCATTCAAGCAATAATGAGCCTAACAACGTCGAGACGCAACCAAATTAACATATTTCTCAAACGAGTAGATATCAATTGTTTTTTATTTTTTAATTAATCCAAGACTGCTTTTATTAGTTACGTGACATTTATCAAACCTAAAATGGATTTGTGATTAAATAAAAATAACCTAAAAAAGTTACATTAATTTAGATGTCAACTTCATCTCAAATTAAAAAAAAAACTGAAATTAACTCTGTTTAAAATTTTTTTAAATAAGTATAAATGATCCACGAAGGCGATAAAAATGTATAACTGGTTGCGTTTCATTGCTTGTAAGTCCCATTGTTACACATGAATATGAAAATTGGACTAATATCTGTTCACCTTGGAACGAACATCAGTGGTGCAAATGACCTGACCTGTTACTATGACAACTCATAAGAAAGTTAATGCCAAATGTGTGCGATTTGCACCACTGATGTTCATAATCGATTGCTCCAAGTTCAAATAAAATATTTTCAAAATGGCGACACTTTCGAAAATACGGAAAATCGACGCCACCTTCGTTTTTTTAAATAGAAACACCTCAGTTTGATTTCAAATTTGGATTCTACATTGAATTTTGAGTTTACAACGTCCTATTGTTAACATTTATCTGTTATTGTTTTTGACATATCTCACTTTTTTGACAAAAAAGCGGGGTTGCTTCATTAAAAAATAAATAAATAAATAATCGTGTTTTTTTTATTGAATTCCGACCATATTCCAACAGATTTGGCCGATCTTTTGCGCCACTGGTGTCAGTTTTTTTGTGTAATTAAGGCCACTTTTATTAACATTGTGTATGCTTATTTCCGGCAGTTTTGGGGTAACTTATATTTTTTGAATAATTCTTTTTTTTTTATCAAGCAATTGTTTTGTTTAAATTTTTATTCAAAAAACGCATTGAAATAAATAACAGGTGGTATTGGTGGTGGTTACACTTTATTTTTATTTTATCCGCCACCTACCCATAATATTACATGTTACTATTTAATTACTATGCTAATTTCAAATAAGTAAATTGCCGAATAACCCACGCGAAACGAAATACATAGGTACTGTCTGGTCGTCAATGTCATTTCAAAATTTGGTTAGATTGTCACAAATTAAAAAATTCCCCTGACTGATTCTGTCCATGTCAACAAAGTGTCAAAGAAATGAGAAAATAACGACTATCAATGCCGTACAACATGATGATTGGTTATGATATTTACGACCATTTTATAATGGAGCATTTTCCATTGTGTCAAAGGATGATTTTGACGACCAGTTTTTTTTTTTTTGTTCGCGACAGTAGAGTTAAGCCGGCCTGAGATATGTCATTTGGTGGGGGAAATCTGCGCGGACAAATCACTTAAATTACTCAAAAAACAGCTAAATGGAAACTTTTACTTGTTCACCGGTCACTGAAAAAATCAGCTGAATTTAATCTGCTGAACACCCCTATTTTACGAAAGATGGACTCGTCCGACTGTTTTCCGTCTTCGTTCGCCCCCACCAAATGACATATCTCAGGCCGGCTTAACTCTACACTCCAATAATTCAAAATATTCCAATATCAGAATTAATATTCGAATAATTCGAATATTCGAATTATATTCAGCGGAAAAATTGAGCGCCCATCAAAATTTTATTAACTACATATTTTCAAATAAAATAAATCAAAGTTTAGCTGAGTTTTTATTTGATTTATCTCATTTATGTATTACAATAGATTGATTATGTCCATAAAATTTGATTCATAAAGCATACATATTTGACAAAGGCATTTAAAGCGGGTGGGCGGTTAATTATGCCGCTGAGTATATTATTCCAATATTCGAATAACTATTCGAATAATTCGAATATTCGAATTTGACATGGTCAGCTATTCGAATATTCGATTAATTTTTACTTTTAGTGTTGCGCGTCATCATTATCTGTTGTTTCAATGAAAAAGAGGAAAGATGAGACAGCAACAACAGATTTAGCTTCAAAATGTTACAGTGCGTGAGTATTGGTTTTGATAACTGATCTGTCAGCGTGAGTCGCAGATTTGACAAACACAATGATCGTAGCTTTTAACTCTCTTTATTAAATGTTTATTCCCTTATTTGCTTCATAACTGATTCTGATTTCAGACAAATATCGTCTGCTTTTTCAGTAGTTGAGAAATTGTACCGCCATTTTTTATGCACAAGGTGATAAAAAATTATGTTAGTTAAAATGGTTTGTCTTATTGAGTAAACTTCAGTTTAACTTTAGTACTTTCATGGTACATAATTTATGTAGGTAATGTCAGAATACAAAGAATTGGATCAATTGATTTACAGATGCTTTAGCGTAAAGCAACATTTGAAAATGTTGTTGAGAACTAAATTTTTATGTTTTAATAGATAGAATATGGACTTTTCGGATCGCAACATTCCAAGAAAGCATAGATGATACGGATTTTTCTCGTGTGAATCTAAAAAATATAAATTTAACTGTAAAATATGTATAGGTAAATAATAGAAATTTTGTTATAATTCTTAATTCAAATTTATTATAAAGCAAATTCAAAAATTACATCAATTCCCTTAATAGTAGTTTATTTGACGAGTTTGTGTGTAAATTGGGCCTTTTTTGGCACGAGTGGGCCATTTTAAAACGCGAGTGCCAAAAAAGGCCCAATTTACACACGAACGAGTTGAATACAACGTTTTTTTGTTCGACGAGCCCCTTAAATGCTCAAAATCCCTTAAAACCTTTAAAATTAGCTTGCCGTTTCGTTTTGACAAGTTGTGACATTTATGAAAATCTATTATAAACTGCTTAAGGGGGAGATTCACGAAACTTTGCAAATTTGCAAATCGTTAACGAAACGGCAAATACAATGCTTCAACAATGTCAGTTGCTATGGTTTTGAATTTGCAATGTCTTATCGAGCCTTACCGAGTTTCGTGAATGACCCCCTTAGCTAATATTGTTTGGTTGATAAACATAACCTCTCTTATACCTGTCGTTTTGGCGGTTTTTGATAGTTCGTATCATTTTTCTAGTAGGTATGCGTCAAAATTCAAAACACTCGAATTGTCAAGACCTACTACGATACCACAATCATTTTGGAACACTGTATCATTTTTATGAGAATCTCTGCAACAAGGTCAGACAATAACATCAATGATGTAAGTACATACTTAATCATCAATCATGCATGATGTACTTACTTAAATTAGTTTTTACAGGTCAGACAGAGCAGTTAGGACATATTTATATAATAATTAATGCTGATAAATTTAGAGCTTTGCACAAGTTCTTGCTCAATTTATAGTCTAAGAAACTTGCATATAATTTCTTAATAAATTATTTAAAGCAATTAGTAAATGTTGTAAACAAACAGAAATATTATTTATTTTTCACGGCGGTTGAATCCCAACCAAAACCCGTTTTCAGTTGTCATAGTGAAGGACTTTCTGTTAATTTTCAGTGGTATAGTTTTCCCATTTATAATTTGGTTTTACTACCAGCCCTGTTGTCAGGGAGTTAAATACCCCGACAATAGGCAACTACCGCCATAAATCCTAGGACTGTAAAAGAAGGTCTGTTGTCTGACCAGGTTACAATATGTTCACTATTGCCAAAACCACAACCCCAGCCCCTAATAATTGCAATTGCACTGCCATAAAACTAAATTATAAATGGGAAAACTATACTTCAACTTCAGTCTTCGCCACAGGTACAGTTAGGGACACGGAATTTCGGGCATCATTTTTCTGTCACTTCAAAAAATTGCGATGTAAATCACTCTTTATTGTCAACGTGACATTCAAAAGTCAAATTTTAAAATTTATTTTCTGTTCACGTCAATCGCATGTCAATCAAAATCGTGGCAAACGGTAAAATTGAGGTTAATGATGTAAAGTCTATTTTACATTTTTTGATAGTATATTGACAGTAATGCCCGAAATTCCGTGTCTAGAACTCTTCCATTTCGAAATGGAGCAAAATATGGAAAAACAAAACTTTGCTTTCGAGTATTATAAGCGTTATTCATCGCCACTTCTGTTGTGAATCATTTTTAAGGGAATTGATGTAATTTTTTGGATTTGCTTTATAATAAATTTGAATTAAGAATTATAACAAAATTTCTATTATTTACCCATATCTACATAGGTACAGTTAAATTTATATTCTTTAGATTCACATGAGAAAAATCCGTATCATCTATGCTTTCTTGGAATGTTGCGATCCGAAAAGTCCCTATTCTATCTATTAAAACATTAAAATTTTGTTCTCAACAACATTTTCAAATGTTGTTTTACGCTAAAGCATCTGTAAATCAATTGATCCAATTCTTTGTATTCTGACATTATATAAATTATGTACAGTCGGGATCAATAAATTTTGGACACTAAAGTCATCGTGCTGTCATACATTCTAAAACAACCTTTATGTACAGTTGGCTTCAAAAAAAACGGGAAATGAAATTTGACCTAATGTGAATTGGAAATTTAATTTGTCAATTTATGTCAATTTGTCTGTTTGACAGTAGTATTTCTGACACATAAGTGCAGTTTTTTAACCTAAATTCTAAAAGGCCGTTTCAAAGTATAAAAATTAATAAAATCTGACAGAACTTTTTCTGACAGTTCCCGTTTTTTTTTGAAGCCAACCGTATTAAGAACCTTAATTTTGATTGTTGTGTCAATTTTGAAAATGTGAATGTCAGATTTACCAATAAAACATTCAAAAAGTTTTAAAAATTAGACAAATGGAATAGAACGAGGTTTTAATTAATAAAAAATAGAAAATAAATAAATAAAAACTATAAACTTAATATTTTGTCATCGCGCATATTGACAAATTGTACTGTCGCGAACAAAGAAACTGGTCGTCAAAATCATGTTTTGACGCAATGGAAAATGCTCCATTGTAAAACGGTCGTAAAATCATAACCTATGTTGTATGACATTAATTGACATTAATTATTTAATTTTTTGACACTTTGTTGACGTGGGCATTACATAATCAGGCAGGGAAAAAGTTTTTATTTGTTACTAAATTGTAAACGTCATTTATTCGAACTGTCACTTGACGTTGAAAAGTCATTTTAACTGGCTAGTAGCGTTAAATTGACAGCAGACCAGTTATGAATTTAACAAGTTAGTAGAGAAATTTGAAATTTGGAAAGGATAGTAGCGTTTTTAACATTTGAACATTTTTATTTCTTTGTTTCATACAAATTAAAATTAAATGTACAATTAGAATTTCCGCTAATGTCGAACATTCCTGAAGCGGAAGTGAATTCGCTCGTCATTGGACAATTAATTGTAGAACCTCCCGAAGTGGAAGCCACATCTGTTGAGTTTCGTCCAGGAAACATTTTTTTCGCAATTTCAATTTTTTTATTGATAGAATCATCCACATAACCTTCCGCAATTCCACTACTTTTCCATCCTCCCACACGTTTTAGTGTCAAAATATCTCCACCTGCATCCACAACCATTGTTGCTGCTGATCGGCGAAATGAGTGACCTGTGTATAATTCAGGTTCTTGTAGCCCTAAGTATGTTGCAATTTTTTTCGGTACACCGCCAATAGTGTGCTGGCCAACATTGAGGGAAATACATTTGCCATTACGGTAGGTTAAAAAGAAACGTAATTGGTCTGCTTGACGAGGACGAAGAGCTGCATATTTTCTGTACAAAACACAAGGTTGAAAACTGCAGTCCTCATCTGTGATCGTAAATCTCCTTGTTGTTAAATTCTTTGTATTCCGTAAAGTGACGATAATATATTTCTCAACATCTTCACCGTCAACGAGAGAAGCTCGTCACACCGGCAAGCACCAAAAATTCCAAAAATTGTAATCACTTTATATAACAACCAATAGTCATCAGGAGCTTCAACAAGAAATTTTTCCACTTGCTCTTTTGTTAAAACCCTTGCCTTCTTCGGCACGTAACGCTCATTCTTTCTCTTGAGAAAAGCAATTACCTTATGAAATCTACAAATGTCAAGTTAAAATATCACTTTTTTGACAACGTCTGTAATAGGAAAACAAACCTGCGAACTTCAGCATTTTCTTTAATTTCCAGGCAGCTTTTTAACATGGACCATTTCGACCACAAAGAATTGGGGCTAAATTTGTCTGATAGTTGGTGAAGATACACCAAAAGAACGTCTTCCGTTACACCAGTTACGTTATTGTTTTTCTGCCAATTTTTAAATTCTTCATATTCTCGTTCATATCTTGCTAAAGACTTCGCTGGCAGTAAACTGGAAGCCACGTTTATAGCTTCCTTTTTGATTTCTTCTGGCACGTTCATTTGAGAAAAAATCTTGACGGAAATAAACAATTTGAACAAACGGCGCGTTGTCATAGTAATTGTACTTCTAAGGTTTCTGAGTTTTGAGCAATAATTTGGAAGAAAACAGAATTTGATCATTTTTAATTTTATTTAGTTGTTTACAATTTAGTAACAAATAAAATATTATACAAGACACGCCAGGTAACTGGTTTTACTGGCTCAAGGAGGTAACTGACTCGTCTTCGACTCGTCAGTTATATCCTCCATTCGCCAGTAAAAACCATTTTACCTGGCTTGTAATGTAAAATACTATAATTTGTGACAATCTAACCAAATTTTCAAATGACATTGACGACCAGAATTTTTTGCTCGCGACAGTAGACAAATTTGACAACAATTTCATCATTCATGTGTGACAATTTAAATAAAGCATGATTTAGAGTATTTTTTTTTATATGACAGAAAAATGATGTCCAAAATTTAATGATCGCAATAGTACTATTCCGGACATGGAATCTTGGCCAACATTTTTTAGACATTTCTAAAAAAAATGATGTTAACCAATCATTAGTGTCATTAATAAATGACAATTATTAAAAATCACTTTGAAGTTTTTATTCTGACATCAAAAAAGCAAGGAAATAGCATTATCGAGTCAAAAGTTGGGTTATATTCCATAAAGGCCAGTTCACACATATTTGTCAGTTAAATGTCAGTTGTGGCCAAAATTCCGTGTCCGGAATAGTACCATGAAGGTATTAAAGTTAAATAGAAGTTTACTCAACAAGACAAACTCACCTTGTGCATAAAAATGGTGGTACAATTTTTCAACTACTGAAAAAGCAGACGATATTTGTCTGAAATCAGAATCAGTTATGAAGCAAATAAGGAAATAGACATTTAACAAAGAGAGTTAAAAGCTACGATCATTGTTTTTGTCAAACCTGCGAGTCACGCTGACAGATCAGTTATCAAAACCAATACTCACGCACTGTAACATTTTGAAGCTAAATCTGTTGTTGCTGTCTCATCTTTCCGCTTTTTCATTGAAACAACAGATAATGATGACGCGCAACACTAAAAGTAAAGTGTTGTTGTTTATAAAATTATTTTTAACAATAGTAATTTAATTAACTGATAGCAACTAATGTGAAAACATATGAAAACATGAGTCTGGAATTATTATCCAAAATATACATTATCTGTTTCTAATATCTGGTTTAGTAAAAATATACTTACTCAGCTTTATTTATGTACTTATATCTAGTAAATGAACTGAATTAGTCAAACATTTTACTTTACATCTACATGTACATGTTTATTTATCTGCACATATATTTTGTGTAGAAATATTCAACTTTGCTTCAATTCCGAAATTTTTAAAACAAAGAAGAAAATTTATCAGCCTATATTTATCTCCACTCAACATCAATTGCTTAATAACTGCGTCACGTCACGCTTAAATACATCAATCTTTCGTGAAGACAACAGAGACAACCACTACATCTCTAGCTAATCACACACTTATTATATTCAGGTATTTTAGAATAATTATTATTACATTTCTTCAACACATCACATTATATAATTTTTATTAGTATGGCTTGGATATTAATCACAATCGCGGTCTTGTCACTCGCCTATTGGCTACTAATTCGCCCTTACAAGTACTGGAGCAAAAGGGGTGTTGTCCAAGGAAAACCTCTTCCAATATTTGGCGATAACTGGGGTCCCGCCTTACGGCTACAATCCAACACTGCAATGGTTGAAATGTTATATAACATTGCTCCAAATGAAAGGCAAGTGACTTCTTCTTCCCATTACATTAATTAATATTTGTAATTCACAGATACTGCGGAATTTATCAGTTTATTACCCCAACACTGATGTTACGAGATCCAGACTTGATCAAACAAATTACGATAAAAGATTTTGACCATTTCCTCGACCATAGAAGTTTAGTCCCCGAAGAGAGTGATCCGCTGTTCGGAAAGAATCTTTTTTCACTCACTGGGCAAAAGTGGAGAGATATGAGGTCCACTCTTAGCCCGGCTTTCACTAGTAGCAAGATGAAGTACATGTTTGAGCTCATTACAAAAAATGGTGAACAGTTTGCTCAACACTTTTTAAAACAGAACAAAGACTTGATCAAGATTGAGATGAAAGACACGTTCACTAGGTTCACTAATGACGTTATAGCGAGTACCGCTTTTGGAGTAGAATGCGATTCGCTGGGACAACCTGAAAATGAATTTTACATGATGGGAAGAGTAACCACAGACTTGACTGGCATTTGGACCAACATCAAATTGATGGGTTACTTCTTGATGCCTCGACTGTGCAAGGTAGAACATGTTTTCACGAGTCCTATAACATCTTTTCATTCAATTTTTAGTTGTTGAGATTTAAACTGTTTGCTGACGAGGTGGGAATTTTTTTCAACAAACTGGTTAAGGAAAATATACAGAGCAGAGAAAAACACGGCATTGTTAGACCAGACATGATTAACTTGCTAATGGAAGCTCGTAAAAATGGTTCATTGAAATATGAAGAATCTAATTCGGTTCCAGATGCAGGTTTTGCGACAGTTCATGAATCAGAGATTGGAAAAACTCCAAAACAACATAAAATCCAGATTACTGACCAAGACATTACGTCACAAGCTCTCATCTTCTTTTTTGGAGGTTTCGACTCGGTGTCTTCACTGATGTGCTTTATGTCATACGAGCTAGGTGCCAATCCAGATGTTCAAGAGAAACTCCGGCAAGAAATTGACGAAACTTTGAAAAATTGTAACGGAAAACTAACATACGAAGCCTTGATGAACATGAAATACATGGACATGGTTACCTCGGGTAAAATTGATATGATTTGGGGTTATTGAATACAATTAATTCCTTATTGCTATTACAGAGACGTTGAGAAAGTGGCCGAACGCTCCAGCAATAGATCGAGTCTGCACTAAACCATATACCATCGAACCAACATCACCAAAAGAAAACCCTATTCATTTGGCAAAAAATGATATTCTTCTACTACCGATTTATGGGCTCCATAGAGATCCTAAATATTTTCCTGACCCAGAACGGTTTGATCCTGAACGCTTCAGTGATGAAAACAAAAACACAATCAAGCCCTATAGTTATATTCCTTTTGGATCTGGACCCAGAAACTGCATCGGCTCGAGATTCGCTCTTCTTGAAGCGAAAACACTATTCTTTTATATTCTGGCAAATTTCGAAATTGTACCAACCGAAAAGACAAAAATACCGTTGGTGCTTTCGAAGCAGGGTTTCAACATGACTGCCGAGGGTGGTTTCTGGTTTGGATTTAAACGACGCACTCCTTCTAAATAATAATTTATACTCCACGTTTACTCAATATACATAAATTTTACCCAACTGCTTTACTCTTTTTTTTACAGGGGTATTCACGAGTAATAATGGGCCTAATAACGTCCCGATGCAACCAAATAAACATATTTCTCAAACGAGTAGATACCAAATGTTTTTATTTTTTAATTAATCTTAGACTGCTTTTATTAAGACAATTTTCAGTTGTCATTACGTGACATCTATCATATATATGCCGCTCACGATTATTTTAAACACGCAGGAGGCCGCGATATTTTTTTGTTAGATTGGCGTCAGGTCCTGTCATATGACGTTTCGTTTTTAAATATTCGCATTGTTGTCAATTCCGTCATTAATTTAGTTAATAAGAATTTACCCAGAACTGCCCTACAGATATGTATGTTTCATTTCAATTACAATTTTACGATTATTGTTCCTAATGCGTTCAATTATTTAAAAAATGTAACAACTTGAGAGCAGAGTTCGGTTGAATTATAACCTAAAATAGATTTATTAAGACAAATCACAATATTGCCAACTAAAATGTCAGATTTTCATAGATAGTCCGAATTTGAAATAATCGTGAATGGTTTATATTTGTGTTTAAATAAAAATAACCTAAAAAATTTACATTAATTTAGGTGTCAACTTCATGTCAAATTTTAAAAAATCTAAAACCAACTAAAGTCCATTCAAAAATCAAAAAACCACCACCTGTTGCTTTAAGTTGGTAAAATTTAAAAAACCCTAGGTAGATATTTTTCCATGCTATGTTGGTAACTATAAATTATGATGACATTTATTTGATTCAAAATAAAATTCAATTGCTTTGAATTTCGTTCATATTGTTTTATTAACAGCACGTTTCATTTAATTATTGATTCTTATTACTTTTACTTAAACATGCCCAGAAAAACATTTAACCTCAAAATTACAAGTCTCACCAAATTTTACACTAGACAGCGTTGCCGATAGTAATTATCGAGGAAAATGCAACGTTGGTAGTTTTTTGATTTTTGAATGAACTTTATGTTTTATTTTTCTTTAAATAAATAAAGGGCATTCAAATAAATTTATATTTAGAGCAACCTATAGGTGTACGTTTTATAAAATATGATATACAGGGTGTATTTTTAAAATGTGCCGAAATTTTACCTACGAGGTTGTTTGACAACGTAGAAGACTAAAAGCAATTAAAAAAAATTGTAGCTCAAAAAATAAATGTCATTTTATTTTTTGACATAGAATTTTTTAAACATTTTTTCCGAGTTCTACATAAGCCAGTAGCTCGTGATTAAAATATCTGCACGTCTTTCAAAATCATCCTGTATACGTACTACTTGCACACTTAGGTATAAGTACAAAATCAGTGAAGAAATTTTGATGTGGTTTTCGCTAATAATCAAAATATTCCTTCAACTTTAGTTATAGTGTTCTATGAAAACAAATGAGATGCTGTAAATACCAAGAAAGATGTTTCTTAGAGACAGAGAGAATGAAATTTTCTTCTTTCATTTTTTAGTTTCACACACTTGAAGACCATACAAGAGTCAACATTTTTGCCATTGAAACTTTTTCAATTTTTTTTGGGTTTCGAAATGAAAGCGAAAAAAATGCAACCCTTATAAATGCTTCTCAGCACCTAATTTTACAGTTGCAATTCTTAAAAAACTAGTCAAATGTTATCAGTGTTATCACCTTTCGAATCATCTTATCAAACTATATCAGATTTATTTGCTTCAGATTAAAAATAATTACGTGTATAAATTCATAAACAGTTCCACGTGATCTCACTAAAGTGTCTAACAGCACTGTAAATTGTTAAAATTAACAAGACTTATTGTCGGTGTTGACTCATCAGACTCCATCAAAATGTTTTGGATTTTGATAGCTCTCATTGCAGTTATTTTGGGGTATTATAAACTCATTTACCCTCACAGCTATTGGACCAGGAAGGGTGTTGTCCAAACTAAACCCGTGTTTTTATTTGGACACACTTGGAAAGCGATATTTAGAAGGATTTCAGCGCCTGAATTAACTGACCAGTTGTACAACCTTACTCCAAATGCCAGGTAAGTTCATGGTTGGCTTGAATCATTTATCTGAAAACATTTTCCAGATATTGTGGAATATATCAGTTTCTTCTACCCACTCTGTTAGTCAGAGATCCAAATTTGATCAAACAAATGTTGGTAAAAGATTTTGATCACTTTGTTGACCATCGAGGCTTCGTACCGACAGAGACTGATCCCCTGTTGGGAAAATCTTTATTTTCACTTCTTGGAATAAAATGGCGCGAGATGCGATCCACACTCAGTCCGTCTTTTACTAGCAGCAAAATGAAGTATCTGTTTTCTATGGTTTCGCAAGGTGGAGAACAATTTGTCAAACACTTTCAAGAACAAGACAAAGATGTAGTCACAGTTGAAATGAGAGATATCATAACAAAATTTACAAACGATATTATTGCCAATTCTGTCTTCGGGTTTGACTGTAACTCGCTGAAGGAGCCAAATAACCAGTTCTACGTGATGGGAAAAGAAGCCACTGACTTTACGAGCTTCCGAAAATTGTTTGTGTTTATGGGAACCATCGTAATACCACAGTTCCTCAGGGTAAATAGTTCCTTCATTGAAGAATATTTAAACAATATATTTTGTAGCTCTTTAGAATATCATTTTTCTCTGATAAGATGATAACGTTCTTCACTAAAATTGTGAAGGAAAATATCTACAGTAGAGAAAAACTTGGAGTCGTGAGACCAGACATGATCAACTTATTGCTGCAAGCGAGAAAGCCTAATTTCAAATATGAACAGTCCCAGTCTCTTCCAGATACAGGTTTTGCTACAGTGGAAGAATCAGATATTGGCAAAAATCAGAATTTTGCGACAAGAAAAATATCAGACGAAGACATCGCAGCTCAAGCCTTCCTGTTTTTCTTTGCAGGTTTCGATTCTGTATCTTCGCTCTTGTGTTTCATGTCCCACGAGTTAGCAGTTAATCAAGACGTACAGGAAAAACTCATACAAGAAGTTGATGACACTTGGAATGAATGTGATGGAAAAATTACTTACGAAGCTTTAATGTCGATGAAATACATGGATATGGTTGTATCAGGTACGAAAACCACAACTTAGTAAAATTTAAATTACCAGTATTGCATTTTCAATGTAGAGAGTCTCAGAAAGTGGCCAAATGCGATTGCTACAGAGTTTGTACGAAACCGTACACGATTGAACCAAAAGCACCCAACGAAAAACCGTTACGGCTGGATGTGAAGGATAATATAATTATACCAATTTACAGCCTACACAGAGACCCACAGTACTATCCTGATCCAGATCGTTTTGATCCTGAACGATTCAGTGATGAAAATAAGAGTAAAATTAATCCATACACTTATCTCCCATTTGGAACTGGACCCAGAAGCTGTATTGGTTCCAGATTTGCTCTAATGGAAACCAAAGTTTTATTTTTCCACCTTTTGTCGAATTTTGAAATAGTTCCAGTTGCAAAGACACAAATACCGATCAGATTTGATAGAAAAGCGATAAACATGTCCGCTGAGAAAGGCTTTTGGGTGGGGCTTCAGAGACGTAAAACGAAAACATAATTGTCATAGTTAAACCTGTGTTAGCTGATTAACAAGTAAAATTATACAATACTAAAAGTATCTATTTCATTATACGAACTTTTGTTTTGATACACAATATTTACTTTCACCATTTTAGAAGAGTGCGAACCGTACGAGCATAACATGCAACCCAAATTACACTTACATTACAAAAACAATGGTGACGATATTGTAATTTGGGTTGCATACTCGTTAGGCTTCTACTCTTGTGAATTTTTATTATGAATTTTGATGATTAAACTTTTAAAGTATAGGTATATCTGTTTACTCGTAAACTTTTATTGGTTTTCTTTTCTTCAGTATTATTATTCTTATCTACAACTATCGTTTGTCTTATTGAGCTAAATCTAAGAACATTCCAATTTTTATTCCTTTTCTTAAATTTATAAGTGTAACTCTTGGCCCGACTTGACGCTGGTGAATGTTGTTGGACACAATACATTTTAAAAAATGATGCATTTTCATGTTTATTAAAGATTAATTAACGTCATTGGAACAAAACAAAAATAATAATAATTTAATAACGAATTCACTTAACATTATCTAATCGTGCTTGTCGCTAAAGATTATTTATAAACGATTACATAAATAAATATAGCTCCATATGAGCTACACATTTATTTACAAGGACGCGTGCAAATTGATGTGTAAGTGCGTTGTGAATTAGTAATATTAGTGACTTCGCTCTGCTCAGAATCTGTCAAAATGATGTGGATTTTAATAATTATTATAATTGTCATTGCAATCGCATTAGGCTGTTATAAAATCGTTGACTCCCACAAGTATTGGATTAGGAAAGGTGTCGTTCAAGGTAAACCCATGTTTTTGCTGGGGGACACGTGGGGCATATTAATTCGCAAGTATTCTGCACCTGAGCTAAACCTGCAATTATACAACATCATTCCAAATGCGAGGTAAATTCACAGTTAGCTTGATTATTTAATGGGCAAAAATTTTCAGATACTGTGGAATATATCAGTTTCTTCTGCCCACCCTGCTAATCAGAGATCCAGATTTGATTAAGCAAATCACAGTGAAGGATTTTGATCATTTTGTTGACCACAGAGGCTTCGTACCAACCGAGAGTGATCCCTTATTGGGAAAGTCTTTATTTTCACTTAGTGGAATGAAATGGCGCGAGATGCGATCTACACTCAGTCCTTCTTTTACAAGTAGCAAAGTGAAGTATCTGTTTTCGATAATCTCGCAAAATGGAGAACAGTTTGTCAAACACTTTCAAGAACAAGACAAAGATGTCGTCACAGTTGAAATGCGAGATGTCATAACAAAATTTACCAACGATGTTATTGCAAATTCTGTCTTCGGGTTTGACTGTAATTCATTGAAGGAGCCAAATAACGAGTTCTACGTGAGGGGAAAAGAAGCCACTGACTTTAAGAGCTTCAGAAAAATATTTGTGTTTATGGGAAGCATCCTGATACCACAGCTCATCAAGGTAGGTAATTCCTTCATTGAAAAATTATGTTTAAACAATAAATTTGATAGCTCTTCAAAATATCATTTTTCTCTGAAAAGATGATAACATTCTTTACAAAAATTGTGAAGGAAAATATCTACAGTAGAGAAAAACATGGAGTCGTGAGACCAGACATGATCAACTTATTGCTGCAAGCGAGAAAGCCTAATTTCAAATATGAACAGTCCCAGTCTCTTCCAGATACAGGTTTTGCTACAGTAGAAGAGTCAGAAATTGGACAAGATCAAAAATTATCAAAAAAAGATATAACAGACGAAGACATCACAGCGCAAGCTTTCATATTTTTCTTCGCAGGTTTCGATTCTGTATCTTCGCTCTTGTGTTTCATGTCCCACGAATTAGCAGTTAATCAGGACGTCCAGGAAAAACTCATGCAAGAAGTTGATGACACTTGGAATGAATGTGATGGAAAAATTACTTACGAAGCTCTCATGTCGATGAAATATATGGATATGGTTGTATCAGGTATAAATTGAAAACTCGTTTAAGTAATACCTAATATTGTATTTTTTTCTGTAGAAACTCTTAGAAAGTGGCCAAATGCAATTGCCACTGACAGAATTTGTACAAAACCGTATACAATTGAGCCAAAATCACCCAACGAAAAACCATTACGTCTGGAAGTTAACGATAATGTACTTATATCAATGTATGCCATTCACAGAGACCCGCAGTATTATCCTGACCCAGATCGTTTTGATCCTGAACGATTCAGTGATGAAAATAAGAGTAAAATTCATCCCTACACTTATCTTCCATTCGGAACGGGACCCAGAAGTTGTATCGGCTCCAGATTTGCTCTGATGGAAACCAAAGTTTTGTTTTTCCATCTCTTGTCAAGTTTTGAAATTGTTCCGGTTGAAAAAACGCAAATACCGATAAGATTCAGCAGAAAAGCGATAAACATGTCAGCTGAAAAAGGTTTCTGGGTGGGACTTCAAAAACGTGCAACAAAAATATAGTTTTCATGATGAAACCTTGGTTAAGTGGTTAACAAGTAAAATAACACAAGAGCGAGGGTTTTAACTCCAAAAGCATTTTTTTTTAGTTATGTCCATTAACGATATTCATAACAATTAATACCAAAAACTAATATTACTTAAGCCAGGCAGTTGATAAAATTACTTATTATATCTGTAATACCTACATTTAAATAATTTTACCATTTTGTTAATAAAATTTGTTTAAATGTAATAATATTTTTACACTGCTCCGCAAAATTATCGCATAAAGTAAAAATGAACCGTAGTTTTTTGTATTTTACTTCTTCTGCGATTCCCTTATGCTGAATCTCTTATTTTATCGTATTTCTTTTGTTTAGTAGCAAAAATCGCCATGTTCATAACTTCTAAAGTTGTTTATTATGAAAAGTTTGTATTAGTGTTATTGGTCAATTTCGTAAAGCATTTTGATTGTGGATTTGAGAGACGGTTAGTCAGAAGTTTTGGTTCCTTCAGTCATAAATTTCGAAAATGAATCCCTACGAATGTTTAAGTTGACATACAACAGCCGAACGATGTGCACAAATTGTTGTACTAACCGAAGACGGTATTAATCAGCAAGATATTGCAAATGGTCTTGATCTGCACCAGTCAACGGTATCTAGAGTTTTGCGTCGATTTCACGAGACAGGAGAATACTCTAGAAGACCTGGACAAGGACGCAGACGAACCACAACAGCTCAACGGGATCGTTTTCTGCTTTTACAGTCGTTGAGACACAGGACTCTGACTGGTCCAGCTTTGCAAATTATGACTTTAGGAAGATATCAATTCCAAATTAGTGCAAATACTGTTAGAAGAAGACTAGCTGAACACGATTTAAGGCCCAGGATACCAGCAAGGGGCCCACAGTTGGCAGCGGCTCGCCGAAGAGTACGATTGCTGTTTGCCCAAAATCACGTTGATTGGGAATTGGATGAATGGAGGTTAGTAATGTTCTCTGACGAGTCCAGATTTTGCCTGGATCAAAGTGACAGACGTGTCCGGGTGAACCGATGCTCAGGAGAGCGATATGCTCTATGTAACATTATCCCGAAAGTCAATTTTGGAATAAGTTCCGTTATGGTTTGAGCAGGTGTCACTTTGGACACTCGCACAGAGTTGGTGGTGCTAGTAAGAGGAAACCGAAATGAGGCGACGTACATTACCAATATTCTGGAACCTCATATTGTCCCATTGGGATGACTTTATTTTTATGCATGATAATGGTCGACCGCACGTTGCGGGAATAGTGCAGCATTATTTCCGTGAGGTCGAAATTGGGCAAATGCAATGGCCAGCAAGGAGTTCAGATCTAAACCTCATCGAGTAATTGTGGGATCCTACAGATAAAAGAGTTATAAGGTTACCAAATCCACCAACAACTCTTCATCAGGTGTCTTTGGGTCTAACTCAAGTTTGAGAAGAAATTAAGCAAAGAGTTATACAAAACCTCATTTTAAGCATGAGACAATGTTGTGCAGCTGTAATAAAGGCACGGTGTGCCAACACACACTATTAAATGTTAAATTTCTTTGTTTTCTCCGAATCACAATTTTTTTCTTTTTTTCTTTTCTTACTTTCTTTGTTGTGTTCTGATTATTGTAGTGTTTACTTTTATAAATCTACTTCTTTAATACTTTACAGTTCGAAATGTTGTAACTGGAAATGAATTTGGCTCAAAAACACGAGTTTTGAAATTATGCGTTAATTTTGCGGCGCAGTTAATATTTTGTCTATACAGGGTTATTCACGAGTAATAATGAGCCTTACAAATATTGAGAAGCAAAGTTATACATTTTCATCGTCTTCGTGGATCATTAATATTTATTTAAAAATATTTAAAACATGGTTGGTTTTATTTTTTTTTAATTTGACATGAAGTTGACATCAATTTTTTTAGGTTATTTTTATTTAAACACAAATACATTTTAGGTTTGATAGATGTCAGGTAACGACAACTGGAAATTGTCTTAATAAAAGCAGTCTTGGATTCATTGAAAAATAAAAAAATCAATTATTGATGTCTAGTCGCTTGAAAAGTATGTTTATTTGGTTGCGTCGGGGCGTTTTTAGGCCCATTATTACTCGTGAATACCCCTGTATAATTGTTTTATTTCTTAAATCGTAAAAATAGAAATAATTTACTAGTTTGGTAGTTTGCTTTATCTGTTATTTATTCACATACAGAGTAGTTCACGAGTGACAATGAACCCGGCGGGATTGAAAATGCAACCCACAATACATTCTAATGCGACTGGCAATTGTATCTACAAAGATTTCCTGCTTACGCGACTAGGTCTAGTGAAATCAGATTATGTATAATCTTGCTTACATTTAATCTAAGAGAAAAATAGTAATTTATTATACGAGTTTTATAAAACACCATTTTGTTGCACGCGTTTTATAGAGCACGAGGAGTGCTATAAAGCAAACAAATGTGACAAAATGGCTAATAAAACAAGTGTAATACAATATTCTTTCTATTTTGCCCCTATTTCAAATTTTAAATTAAAAAAAATTCAAAACACAATGCTAGGAAAATTATATTTGGCAAATATAAAGGGTTGGTGACATTGGTAACTAGACGAATAATTGCAAGTTTTGAATTTAAAGTGTACAGTAGCGGTAGGGCAGAAGAGAAGATAAGACGCTGCAATGGGAGGAAGCACTACCTCTTCTTGTCGGTCCTGGGCATGCGTCCATCTTTTATAAGTGTTGCCTATAAAACGTAGGGGGTTCAAAACTTAGTGATATGATAATTTTCTGGTATTAATTTGCGTATATCATCAATACATTGCAATAGTGGCATAACTCAAAAAATACGCTTTTAAAATTACCACAAATCCATACACGGCAAATAGTCTAATTTGCATCAGCAACAGTGGCAGTTCTTCAATACCTATCGGATCGCCAAATAGATATCATTATTCTCCGCTAAGTTTCCAAAAGAACGGAAACTTTAAACGCATTTATCTCAAAAAGTGATTTTTAGAGTTGTATCACTATTATTGTAGGTAAACTGTGAGCCGATTAAAATTTTTGATTTTGTATTTTACTACCAGTAAACCTAGGTTTCAGCATGAACACTATGTTCTTGTTGCACGTTTTTTAAGTCCCACCCAGAAACCTTTTTCAGGTGACATGTTTATCGCTTTTTTGCTTAATCTTATCGGTATTTGGGTTTTTTCAACCGGAACTATTTCAAAACTTGACAAGAGATGGAAAAACAAAACTTTGGTTTCCATCAGAGCAAATCTGGAGCCGATACAGCTTCTGGGTCCTGTTCCGAATGGAATATAAGTGTATGGATGCATTTTACTCTTATTTTCATCACTGAATCGTTCGGGATCAAAACGATCTGGATCGGGATAATACTGTGGGTCCCTGTGAAGAGCATAAATTGATATCGACACATTATCGTTAATTTCCAAACGAAATGGTTTTTCGTTGGGTGATTTTGGCTCAATTGTGTATGGTTTTGTACAAATTCTGTCAATGGCAATTGCATTTGGCCACTTTCTAAGAGTTTCTAAAGCAAAAAATAAATCATTAGGTACCTATTACTGAAACGAGTTTTCAATTTATACCTGATACCGCCATATCCATGTATTTCATGGACATGAGAGCTTCGTAAGTAATTTTTCCATCACATTCGTTCCAAGTGTCATCAACTTCTTGTATGAGTTTTGCCTGGACATCTTGATTAACTGCTAATTCGTGGGACATGAAGCACAAGAGCGAAGATACTGAATCGAAACCTGCAAGAAAAAATATAAGGGCTTGCGCAGTGATGTCTTCGTCTGTGATGTCTTTTTTTGAAAATTTTTGATCTTGTCCAATATCTGACTCTTCTACTGTAGCAAAACCTGTATCTGGAATAGACAGCGAGTGTTCATATTTGAAATTAGGTTTTCTCGCTTGCAGCATTAAGTTGATCATGTCTGGTCTTACGACGCCACGTTTTTCTCTACTGTCGATATTTTCCTTCACAATTCTACTAAAAAATTGGGTCATATTTTTGGGAAAAAATGTGAATTTGAACAGCTACAAAATTTCCGCTTAATTATAATCAACCCATAAAGGAACTGAGTACCTTGATGAACTGTGGAATCACGATAGATCCGATCACTACAAATAATGTTCTAAAGTTTGCAAGATTTGTGCCGATTTTCCCCATTAAGTAGAATTCATTATTCGGATCCTTCAAAGAGTTACACTCATACCCGAAAACAGCATTTGCAATCACATCGTTAGTAAATTTTGTTATGACGTCTCTCATTTCAACTGTGACTATATCTTTTTCTTGTTCTTGAAAGTGTTTGACAAACTGTTCTCCGTTTTGTGAGATTATCGAAAACAGATACTTCATTTTGCTGCTTGTAAAAGAAGGACTGAGTGTAGATCGCATCTCGCGCCATTTCATTCCAGTAAGTGCAAATAAAGTATTCTCCAGCAGGGGATCACTCGAAGCCGGTATGAAGCTTCTGTGGTCAACAAAATGATCAAAATCTTTCACTGTGATTTGTTTGATCAAATCTGGATCTCTGATTAGGAGAGTGGGTTGAAGAAACTGATATAGTCCACAGTATCTGGAAATTTTTGTCAGTTGAATAATTCAAGCGAACTTTGAATTTACCTGGCATTTGGACTAATGTTATATAACTGCAGGTTTAATTCAGGTATGGAATATCTTCGAAATATTATGCCCCAAATGTCCCCCAGCAAAAACATGGGTTTACCTTGAACGACACCCTTCCTAGTCCAATACTTGTGGGAGTCAACGATTTTATAACAGCCTAATGCGATCGCAATGACAATAATTATTATTATTAAAATCCACATCATTTTGACAGATTTTGAGCTGAACTACGACTCTAAAATCACTAATTCTTGATAAGTAGAACTATTCACAACGCACTTACACATTAATTTCGGCGCGTCCTTGAATGTAACTGCAGCTCGCATGAGGACGTATTTATGTACCTAATCGTTTGTAATTTGAAGCAGAAAAATAGGATATGACGTAAGTAATCAATACTATATGAATTTGCCTTTTTAAGCAAAATTGTCTACAAAATTTAAATCTTCTTAGCAACAAAACACGACTAGTAAATGTTAAGATGGACATTAATTTATTTTTTACGAAAAATTGGAAGAAACCATTTTTTTAAAGCCATTTTGTTGAGCGAAATGGATCAACGTTATGACATGAGGTTGTGAACATGAAAATAGAAACATTTAAACATCAAAATTGATAACAAACAAGTATTATGTAAGACTTGATTTTTGCCCAAGGGCGTTATCCCTCAATATTTGATAATTAATCGATCAGACTCATCGGTACACATTAAATTAGACAATCTCAGCTACAGTCATACGATAATCTACAATCGGACTCACCTCCACCTCATTCAGTCATTCAAAAGGTAAAGCACAGGTCCGGACTCGGGTTTGCTCAATGGGACGGTACAAACATGTAAATGATAAACACCTGACACATCTGTCGCGAATCAAGGTCATACAGTGACTCACCCGGGGGATTCCTCCCCCTAGCTTCTATCATGATGAGGGGCTCGAACCACGGGCGTCGTCTTCAGAGCGCTACGTTCCGGGATTGCGTTGGATGTTCTAGCAGCACCTGTAATAGCCCCGTGTGCAGTTTGGGGTGCACAGCCCGCCCGCAGTCTCCACAGAGGAAGACCGCCACGGCCAGAGTATAAGCCTACAACCCACTTCCATACGTCACTATGCCCCCTCAGTACCTGGGGACCGGGATGACCTCATAACCTTTTGACCAGCAACGTATGATCGGTGCATTTGGTTGCCACCACCAGCCATCTCTACGAGATGCGCCCGGTCAACGGCCTAGCCGTGTCATGAGCCAAAGGTGCCCCCACCCGGACATCCGGTGCTCAGGAATCATACCATGGTATAGGGAGGTTTTACGCATTAAGGTACTGATTTATAGCCCAGGTTGCCCAAACCTGCTATCACCCAGTTACCAACACACCTGGTAACTGTAACTCTATTCACTACACCACTTCCGGGTCACAATTATTCACCTGCCGTCACTCTCGTACTCGTACCTTGGACAGCCCGTCGGTCGCAGCTGCCAAGCGACACTGACCCTGTCTCGCCTGTGGAACTGTTAAAAATCACCCCCGAGTCAAGGACCTTTCAGAACATAATTTACGAGCCGCATGTTTGGGGTGGAAGAGGTAGTTTTTCTGTTTCGTTTTTAAAATTCTCTTACAATTAATCGAAAATCTGTGACCCACATAAAAATAGGTCAGTATTTAAAAAAATATTGTTCTGGGTTTTACATACAGGTTATTCATCGTAGAGTTCCTTCGAAAATTTAATGTTATGCAACACATGATGGCATCATTGTCTTTAGAGTCTGACACGATAAAAAATGGCGGAAAATGCTGTTCAAGCAGCACTCTTAAAGATACCCAAATAGGCCTATTTTTCTGAACAAAATGTCATTTTGACTTTTAAATGAAACTACCTACTTTGATTCCTTATTAAAACGTTAAACATGGAATCTAGCAATTTGAGCTTTTGGTATTTTGTGTTGCATAACGTTAAATTTTCGCCAGAACTTTACTGTATACACTGCGTTTTTCATTTCCCTGAACATACAACTTAAAATGGCTATGCTCAGTTCTAAAATGGACAAGTCAATTCATTTGAAATAGGCAACTAAACTTACAGATCCATGAATCCTATGTTCAGTAAAATAAAAACCTCACGGTATGACCTGTGACAAAACGCAAATATCCGCCAGGCTTAATTATTAAGTTTGCATTTACTAATTGTCATTATTGGCATCATCATCGCGATTCAGAATTATCGCTCTGCAATTGCAGCACTTTATATTAATTCTACGAGCTTTTCTTACTACAATATCCAGCAAAATAAGAGATGGTATATATATGTTGCTATACGACTTCTTTTTTGGAATGTAATTGTGCCTGGGATAGATACATCACAATCTGGACTTAACAGACGAACTCCTGCTACTGGTTAATCCGAAAGAAAACATTGCATATTATCAAGAGCACCTGAATTTGAATCGTCTTCACAGTTGACTCCTGGTGAATGCTTTGTCATAAAATTGATTACGAGTAAAGAAATGGTTAAACACGTAAGTCCTGAATATTCCCGCGTCAATCTAAAAATACATAAACTCGGTACAGGTTGCAAAGATACACTTGTCATTTGCAACAGCATTTTTTTCATATTTCTGAACCAAATAAAGACACAAAGGGACCAGAAAATCATAGTTTGGGTTGAATATTTTCCATATAAGTACAGTTTAAAAGTAATTTCAAATGACTAATGCCATAAAAGTGCTGTTGCAAATGACAAGTGTGTCTTTGCAACCTGTACCGAGTTTAGACGTTTTTTGAAAAACCTAAGAATAAGTGAACAAATGGCATGGAAATTTAGACAATAAATTGTGGACGCGCCACTGTTTTGGTTTCATAGTCGAATAGTATTCAACTTAATTTTTTTCCTAATTTTATATTACTGTGAATAAGATACTCGTACGCTAAAGTGTTTTGTCCGTTTTTTCGTACGCTAAAGTGTTTTGTCCGTTTTTTCGTTTCAATTCAGTGTCAGTGTTAAATTTCTTGCGTGGTAATGGTTTTCGTTGTAGCTTTTTTACCATTTCACTTTCGTTTGCTCTACGTTAGCATCGACCACGGGCCGGAATGAGGTGAATTTTGAGTTTTTTAAGTACGCAATTTAAACCATCGCAAATTGTCTTCACATGTCTTGATGGTTTAAAATAGCACCGCTAAAAGAAACTGATAAATTATTGTTAAATATCCAACAGGGTTGTGATTTTTCCACAATCAGACGCCATATAGGGGGATTTCAAATATTTGTTACGCCTATGGTGTTAACAGCAGTACAACGTTGGAAATTACAAATTACTTTATTGACATCTTTCTCATTTCCATTGACGTTTCAGATGTTACCAAGTACCTATGTTTAATTGTAAAAATACAATTTACACAAAACATCAATTATGTTCAGAAAACCTGGGTCTAATTCGTCGAACTCTTTTACTGGACTCCAGATTTGTGATCGTATTAGTATTAGATACGTATAACTGATTTCATATAAATGTTCATCAAGTGAGCTGTGCATTTGTAAAAGCACCTTTAATTTAGTTACATTACAAAAGTCACATTTATGAAGGTCATGTCCAATAAATCTTTACTTGGTAAAAATACAAAGACAAAAACAAATAAGAATTACTTTAATTTAATCAGTAAAAAGACGTAACATTGCTTTTGAAATCAGCAATGTTAAAATCGACAAAAACTGAAAAATTAGGTAGCGTTTTTAAATTCATCAACTTTTTGCGGTGAATTTCAACATTGGTGGACTGTCAATCATAAGTTTTTTTTGTGTTGAACATTTATGTTGTGCAAAAATGTGATGAATAGGGAAACGGATTTGGTGGAAAACTGATGACTGTGCTGACGTCATGACACCTGAAGTGTAAACATAACCTAAACATTTTTTCATTTTCGGCGACTATTATTATTATATGAATAAATATGTGCGACATTAGTCTTCTTGGGACCATAATATTGGTAAAACGGATTACAATGCCTTTGGAAGATTCATCAGATGATGATTTATTAACTTCCTCTGATGAAGAAATTATTTTAAACAGAAGAAAGACTCATGAAAAAATTAGAGGATACGTGAATAATGTTGCACTTTTCCAGTTTTTCCCTCGTTTTGCTTTGACATTGACAGTTTGACTTCGACAAACTATTTTGACATTTCCCTCACTATTCGTCCACCAAACAACCAACTCCCATTGTAGATGGGAAAGGTGAATTTTGGTTGAGCCCAACATGAAAATTTTGGTGAATAAAGAAACGTGTTTTCTTAAGCTCAACATAAATCTAACAGTAATAGAACAACGTTTTGGTAGAAAACTGATTCGACCGATTGATCCATCGATGAATTTAAAAACGCTCTCTTAGTCAAATCGGGTTCGCGCAGAGCAAGCAACTTTGAAAGTCAAAGTCACTAGCTTTAGCTTTAATACCAACAGAAAATCAGATTTTCATGGCTTGCTTAGATGCACATTTATATGAAATTGAGTATAGTTCTTGCACTTCCACAAGAGAATTTTTCGCTGGTAACTTCCAGGTTTTCGTTCCAATGTATTGTGGGTTGCATTTTCAATTCCGCCGGGAGCCGGGCTCATTATCACTAGTGAAATACCCGTTAATCTCTGCCCGTTATATGTATACGGGGTGATTCACTAAGTGATCGGTCGGCACGTTGACCTCTGTATTTTACTCTTTTTTCAATTAAAAAATTATTTTTAAATAAACTAGGCAAAAATGAATAGGGAATTTTTCCTTTTTTGAATTTCTTATAAATACCGTTTAACATTTGTAATGAAATGTGTTACAAATATATTAATCTACACATTAAATGTAATGTTTCAAGTACTTGTAACATTTTAAATTTATCTTGTGTTTAAGAATACGTAGGAGGATTGGGGCAATTATTTTGCTTTCCAAGAAAAATTGTGGAATTCCCTATTCATTTTTGCCTAGTTTAAATCACAATATTTAACAACTCTGTTCCATGTTCCATGCTACGCCCTGAAATCACACCAAAATATGATTAAAATTTAGTCTCCTATTTAATTTTGATCATTTACAGTTGGCGAACCCGAAAAGTGACAACTCAACAATCAATATGGTCACGTGATGACTTTTCGGCAAGGGTCATGTAAACAACGGTAGTGACGGTAGCGAAAAGTTGTTTCCTTCATAAACACGATAACATTTAACTTAAAACCATGACTCTTGAGACTATGCCCAAAGATTTAAGAGGGCTGCGAGCTTGCTTAGTGTGTTCCTTAATAAAGGTAAGTCATTTAAGACTTGTAAGCTGTAAATTGTTAACCTCACTTTTTGTAGTCTTTTGATCAATTCGAGTATGAAGGGTGTGATAACTGTGGTTTTCTTCGCATGAAAGGCAATCGTGATAATGTATACGACTGCACAAGTTCTAATTTTGATGGGTAAGTAGAAAAAAGTGCTTTTATAATTACTGATACTGCCATAAGGGTTGTTCGTATCTATAATACGACATAATCTAGAACCTACGCCATTTTATAAGATTTTTGTGGGTAAATAGGACTTTGTTTCAGAATGATTGCTGCTATGAGTCCTGATGACAGTTGGGTTTGTAAATGGCAAAGGATAAGTTAGTAAAAGTCCTTATCCCTTGATTGGATTTTATTTTCATCTTTCTTAGATCGATTTTGTAAAGGAGTGTATGCGATATCGGTATCAGGGCGTCTTCCTGCAAGCATAATAAGAGAAATGAAGAGTCGGGGAATTGTGTACAGGCCCCGAGACACAAGTCAACGATAGTGCGCCTCAATTTTTATACATTTAACTTCACTGATTGTAATTTAATTGATGTATCTTTATTCACAAGCTTAAATACATTATACAAAATTCAAAGTTGACTTATTTATAAAATATTACAATTTTACACAACATTAAGTGCAACGTAAAGATAGCAAAATAGCCGCGTATCTTTTATAAAAATATAAACATTGACAGGTTTTATCCCTAAGTAAGAAGGCACAACAAAAACGAGTATTCATATTGGACGAAACGACGACCGTCGATTTCCTAATCTACGAAAGCGATTGCAGGTGTATTTCCTCGCTTACAAAAGCCGCTTTCCGAACAGCCCCGTCGCGATGTTGTTGGTTTCATCCAGCCCTGCATGCGCCCTCTTGTTCGACTCGTCTGCGTCGTGTCTCAAACTCTCCCGCGTGTTATCCAAGAAGCTTCCCAGTTCGTGGAACTTGTTGTCGATGGCCGTTCCCGTCTCTCTCAGTTTGTTATCTACAGTGTTTTCTAGGTTATGAACGCCTGTCTGCAGGTCCTGTTTTTTCGCGGCCGCAAAATCGCCCACATCTTTTGCCTTCTGGGTAACCGCCTCTCCCACGTTGTGCACTCCTTGCCCCAACTGTTGCTTCTTCGCGTTGGTGAAGTCGTTGATGTCGTGAACTTTCTGATCGACTGCCTCACCGAAAGCTTTTCCTGCGTTGTGCACGTCTTCTGTCACCTGCTTCTTCTTGGCTTCGCCGGCTTCGGTCGATTCTCTCAACATGTTTCCTACGGCCCTTTCGGCATGTTGCGCTTCTTGGATCAATTGTTTCTTCTTGGTGTCAGCTGCTTCGCCCGTTTCTTTCCATTTATTCTCGACAGCTTTTCCGACATTCTGTACTCCTTCATCGAACTGTTTCTTCTTCGCTTCGGCCGCTTCTCTGGCTTCTTTCGCTTTACGGTCGACGGCCTCTTGCGTCTCTTTCAATTTACCCTCGACGGCTTTTCCGGCGTTTTCCACCCCTTCTGCAACTTCCTTCTTCTTAGCTTCTGCCGCCTCTCTCAACTCCTTGGCCTTTGCATCGGCGGCTTCTTTCGCTTTTTTTGCTGCGGTTTCGGCTGCTTCTCTGGCTTCTCTAGCTTTAGCTTCGGCTGCTTCCCTGGCTTCTCTACCTTTAGTTTCGGCTGCTTCCCTGGCTTCTCTAGCTTTAGCCTCGGCTGCATCTCTCGCCTCTTTAGCTTTAGCCGCCGCTGCTTCTCTGGCTTCTCTAGCCTTTGCTTCTGCACCTTCTCTCGCTTCCTTTAACTTGGCCTCAGCTTCTTTCGCTCTTTTGTCAATAGCTTCCTGTGTTTCTTTCTTTTTACTTTCGAGTCCCTTTTCCACGTTCTGAATACCATCCATGGTATCTCTCAATTTACATTCAACGGCTTTCCCCACATTTTGCATTCCCTCTTCCAGTTGCTTCCTTGTAGCTTCAGCGGCTTCTTTTCCTTCCTGAACTTTCTTATCAACAGCGGCTCCAGTTTCATGAAGTTTATTATCGATGTTTTCACCCGTCTTGCTCAAGTCTTCGTCTAATTTAGTCGCTACAAAACACAACAGATTGAACACAGATCCTTCTCAATTTAAAAAAACAACTCACCAGCACCCTTTGCAACATCTTTGACATCTTCTTCAGTCTGTCTATAGAACTGGCTTGTCTTGTTAACTCCATCTTCGATTACGTCTTCGGTTTTGTTAACTTGCTCATCGGCAGCTTGTGTCACTTCTTCTTTCTTGCTTCGGCCGAAAAGTTTTCGGAGCGAGGCTGCAATAAGGCCGAATAACAGTGAGATGCAAAAATAAAAGAGGTCTAAGAATATATTTAAAGGAGATTCTACTGGCAATACATTCGAAGGAGACGCTAGTGACACGATATTCGGAGGAGAAGATAATGGCGGCACTAGTGTCGAAGGAGAAGATAACGGCGGCACTACTGTCGAAGGAGAAGGTAATGGGGGCACTAGTGTCGAAGGAGAACGTAATGGCGGCACTAGTGTTGGAGTAGAAGGTAGTGGCGGCACTAGTGTCAAAGAAGAAGGTAATGGCGGTACTAGTGTCAAAGGAAATGGTAGTGGCGGCACTAGTGTAGAATGTTTCTTGCTTTGGCCGAAAAGTTTTCGGAGCGAGGCTGCAATAAGGCGGAGTAGAAGTGAGACGAAAAAATAGAAGGGGTTTAAGAATATATTTAAAGGAGATGCTAGTGACAGTACATTCGAAGGAGACGGTAATGGCGGCACTAGTGTCGAAGAAGAAGGTAAAGGCGGCACTGGTGTGGAAGGAGAAGGTAACGGCGGCAGTAGTGGCGAAGGAGAAGGTAGTGACTGCACTAGTGTTGAAGGAGAAGGTAACGGCGGCACCAGTGTCGAGGGAGAAGATAATGGCGGCACTAGTGTTGAAGGAGAAGGTAATGGCGGCACCAGTGTCGAATGAGAAGATAGTGGCGGTACTAGTGTGGAAGGAGAAGTTAGTGGCGGCACTAGTGTAGAAGGAAAAGGTAGTGGCGGCACTAGTGTCGAAGGTTTCTTGCTTTGGCCGGAAAGTTTTCGGAGCGACGCTGCAATAAGGCGGAATAAAAGTGAAAGGAAAAAATAGAAGGAGTTTAAGAATATATTCAAAGGAGATGCTAGTGACAATACATTGGAAGGAGATTCTACTGATAATACATTCGAAGGAGATGCTGGTGACACAATATTCGAACGAGAAGGTAATGCCGGCACAAATGTCGAAGGAGAAGGTAATGGCGGCACTAGTGTCAAAGGAGAAGGTATCGACGGCACTAATGTCGAAGGAGAAGGTAATGTCGGCACTAGTGACGAAGGAGAAGGTAATGTCGGCACTAGTGACGAAGGAGAAGGTAAAGTCGGCACTAGTGTCGAAGGAGAAAGTAACGGCGGTACTAGTGTGGAAGGAGAAGGTAACGGCAGCACTAGCGTCGAGGGAGAAGGTAATGGGGGCACTAGTGTCGAAGGAGAAGTTAGTGGCGACTTCATTTTCGAAGGAGATACTAGTGGGAACACCATTGCGACTGGATTTGTGACTAACGTTTGGTTTAAAAAAATTATGAATTTATTAAAGAGATAAAAATTTATCGCTCATGCCGAAAAGAGCTGATGTCAAAGTTGTTCTGGAACCGTAAGGTTTTCGGAGATATCTTTAAAAACACATTATTTACCAACCCGATCATATGTTCAATTAAACAAATTAAGCAATTAAGTATTTAAAACAAAGCGAAGGTTAACAGATTAAACTTTTTTTTGTTACATTGCAAGATGTAATATGTAATTGATAATAAAAATATTGTCCTTTTTTAATGAGATATTATTTAATATTTTTTGTATTTATTTATTTTTCAATTAGTTACAGTAAATATATTGCGTTTCGTCAGTCAGAACTTAATAAACTGTAATGCACATTAGAAAAAACGTGTTAATCTGCTTAGTTAACCTCTACCTGACTACAGTTAACAAAGAAGTATAAATAGAATCCAAAATATTTATTCGGTGTAAATAAACAGTAAAACACGATAGAATGTACTTAGGAAGCAGTTGCGATTATTCTCGGTATGTAACAGTTTGTCACATTTTATTTAAAAACATTATTGTTAGTCACGTTATGACTGACAATGATTTCTTTTTCTTATAAACGTTGCACACCTCAATCGAAGTGGCTTCAATTTCATCTAGTGCTCACCCTGTTGGCAAAAAGCTAAAAATTACTTTCTATTTTCGTAAATATAATTAAGAACAAACTGAGAGCTGTTATCCATTGGGTCTGCGTCTATATTAGTTATTCTGCGTCGTAAATTCACCACGCATCAATTTTAACATCAATTGAATTCATGTTTACCTAATGGTGACAAGTACGCTCTGGGGAAATCAAACAGGTACAAACGTGAGCTAGTTTAAACTGATATTTTCCAAATTGTCACTTCTCTATCTGTTTACACGTTTTGTAGTTAAACGGAAGAAGCTGTAACTATTGTAACAGAATAGTCAGAATCGACGTGTGTCGGGAAACTTCAATTGCTAATGAGCAAATGAGGACAAAGTACAACATTAATAGAATTTATTGATTTTATTTTTATGACCTAGTGATAGCCTTTGACCAAAGAATAAATGTTTAAACCGACAGACTGTTATATATGGCAGAAAAACAACTTTTTAAAATTCAATTTTTGTTGTTCTTCAGTGATTCATTGTTTACGATGACATAATCCTTGGAAATGCTTATTACACATAATAATCGCGTCTGCAACAAAATGTCAAATAATAAGAATGTGTCAAAAGTGGTACACAGTTGATGCAATTATGTATGTATTGTTATTTTATTTTGATAAATTTTAGAGATAATGTAGGTACTTGAGACTAAAAATAAATTAATTCATCGACAACAGTTGTGACCATTTTGAATTCACCGTTTGTCAAGTTCACAATAACAGTTTCTAACCATAGGTACTACAGAACCGAAGAACTATTGAAGTTAATTAACTACCTACTTAGGTTGCATTATGATGGCGCCATTACACTGAGGGTAGGTACTTAAGTCATTTGCGCCACTAGGGTGTTCAGTTTATTGCTTGGCTTAAGAAGTACGTCACCTCAAAGTTTCAGGAGGTGAATGGAACGTATGTAACAGTTTTCCTTGAAATTCTTCAATTTTCCTTGTGTGGAAAATTTTACACTTCCTTGAGAATGAAAAACAACCTAGGATAAATATTTACAATAATAAAAATAAGTGAAAAAAGAATATAAAAGAATACGTCTACTCAAGAGTTTACAGTAAATTTACAATAAATTGTTATAATAATCGTCCTACTGGTGTCTGTTTACTTGGTCCGCTTTATTATTTTATTTAATTTCCTTGAAAGCCTGAACAGGAATAGAATTCGAACAGAATTCAGCTTCGTATGTGTGAGGAAGAGCTACATCTAACTTTAAAATTTAAATTCTTTTAAAAAGTCTTTGGATATTGTCCAATTTAAGCTTATAAAATTTGTATATTGAATGCCAAATTGTTGTTCCATATTTCAGACGAAACGGGACCAAAGCAAACAGAATGTTTCGACACAACAGTATGAGAGTGTTTTGTATTTCTAATGAAAGCTATTGTAACTAGCATATTCCAAATCTAAATTTAGGAAATATAACACTTAAAATAATTTAGATAATTTTTGATTTTGCAATTGGATATACCGGGATATCAAAAATTATCTTGGTCGAAGGTGGTCATGGATTTTCAAATAATTGTCGAAGCATTTGTGTCAATCATTTTTTGAATGTCAAAATCTGTCAAACAATTTTCTTTTTAATTTTTTTCCACGCTTTGCAGTTATGCCGCAGGATTTTTATGCATGCATTACAAATTGTGTTGGTGTGTTTCGCGAAACTGGCTCTGTGACTCATAAAAAAAAGGTGCTGGTAGGCCAATCGTTCGCATCGAAAAAATCGTCACACCAAAACATTGAGCTAACATTTACCTGAAATAAATATGACAACATTGCATAACCAAGAGTAAACAGCTGTTGACGTTAAATCGTAAACTGTTTAGAGAAATGGATCCAAGAAATGAACAATTTCGCCATGATAGAAAATTTGCAACGCAAAAAATCGTGAAATGGAAGAACAATAAGTGAATCGAACAAGAAAAGAAAAGATGTTCCCCCGTTCTGTCTCTGAACACGATGTTGCTAAACTTTCATATACAGAGTGATCAACAAGAATCGAAATCAGAGCAAGCGTTGCAAATTATCGGTCAGGTCGTAGCAAAATCATATGCACATAAGCGGTCAAAACATGGGCGTAGACAATTTATGGTCTCAAACGCTACTTAATAAAAATGATACTTTATGAATTTTAGACGTTGGAATTATAATTGTGCATTTTATTATTATTATAACATAAGGGAAACAATTTATAAGATTAACAAGAGCAACATTTGTAAGAGTAAGTAAATTATCATCTTTATTGCCAAACGCGACGCTACTGGTACGGAGATGCTTCGTTGAAATGTCACATTTCAAAATTCAAGGTTGTTGTTGTTGACAATTTAAGTGATTTAACCTAGAAAACAAATCTTCGATTTCGGCAAAGTTTACAGACGTTTATTGAAGTTGTAAGCAATAATTATCCCAGAGTAAGTTGTAAAATGGGTTTTACCATTAAAGAGAAGGCATTTTTATTAGATTATTTTCGAAAGAGGGTGAAACAAGAAAGTGAAGACTGGCCTTACTTTGTACCCCCTTACACTGAAGAATTTCAAGCCAAATGTCTGAACCTGATGGTATTGGTTATCAACAAGTTTATCAATGTCTTAAAATTATAGTGCCTAATTTTAGCAAATCATAACCCATCATTAAGAAGAAGTCAGGTCAGTCCTTAGTTCAAATTTTAGAAATGGTGCAAAATGTACAACAAATTATCAAGGAACATCCCTCAACTTCCATAAGGCGTTTAAGACAACAAGTTAAATTGTGTTATGGCACTTATCAGAAATTTTTTAAGAAGGATATTAATTTGTTTCTCTTTGTGTGTTGCAAGAAATAAAACCCACACATTACCCTAAACAAATTGACAGCTTCATAAGGGTTTTTGAAATTATGAGAGGCGAGTTTGATTCTGCCTGGACCACAATGGAGAACATTTTGAGCAGTTTTTGTGAAAACGTATTTTTTGACCTTGGAGTAATTTAAATGTTTTAAACACTCCTAGAAAAGATACGAGTAAGTTCTCAATTACCCAAAAATTAGAGAATAATAACTTTTACACTTTTCTTACAGAAAACAACAAAACAAAGAATTGTGAAAAATAATTATTTTTAAAATTTTGTAACTCAAGATTGTGCCTTATGAAGGAATTTTGTGTAACTGTGTGTTTTTTCCTTAATCAATAATAATTAATCATAACTTGCTTTTAAATCTATTATTCATGAATTACAAACAAATTATAAAGGCAATTAATGATAGATTTTTGAGAGGTAGGCAACCAACAAAACGAGTGTCCACAGCAAGTAAATAAAAGCGGCTGATCCATGATAGAAATACGTTTCGATAAAACAAAAGATGAGGTAGCAGACTTGATTTGGTTTCTTGTTGATCACTCTGTATAATCTGGCCGCAACGATTCCTACTACAGCGTGATCAACAATGACTGAGTCTGTTGGCAATGAAACAACTGAAAAATATGTATTGCTGTTTTTTTGTCTCGTAATTGGTACTGACGGGATGTTTTAACTTGACAAGACATTTAAAAACAAATAGGTTATATTGGTTATGTTTATGCTATTCTCCGTCCAGTGAGACATTGGGGCATTTTAAATTGTAGACTTGTAACCCAACACTACAAAATGCACTAGAATACATTATTTAGAGCATAATTTCAGGGCAAAAAATGTTACTGTTTGAAGGTAAATAAATAAATAATTTACGCTACGCGTAGAATTTAGTGATTATGTCAACCAACCTCTCGCTGGACAAACTATATAACAAAAATGAACCTTCGATGGTAAATTTCAAATCTGTCTGTCAAAGCTGACAACCGGAAATGCGTTTATATTACAGTGGTACCAAAATCATTCAAATTTTCATTGTTACCAACAGATTCCCTCATTCTTGATTTTAGGTAAATCAGATTAAACGCTATAATTTTCAATTTCTGAAATTTTTATTTTGAGTTTAGGAACTGTGGCTAAATTTTGTAAAAATATGAATTAAATTGTGTTTTTCTATTAAATAAATTAACTGAAGTTTTAACTTTGTTAATTTATTAATTTGGATCTAGACATCAGACTCGATTAAAAACACAATAAAAATCCATCTACTGATCCATCCACCTTAATGAACATAAAGGGTTGAAGAGTCGATTGTGAATGAACCACTCGTCTTAAAAACACTGATTTTTCAAACTGCGGATTAAGAACACAAAGAACAGGTGATGAACCGCTCGACTGATTTTTCAATCTGCATATTAAAACCACGGAAAATGTGAGGTTAGATTTAAACAGCTGATCAAAGTTGTATAATACGTTCACAATCGACTCTTCAACGCCAAATTTAAAAAAACACCCGTTATTTTCCTTATGAGTACATTAAAATAATTCTTATTTGTATCCAAAAACATGTGTCGGAAAATTTTAGTACTTCATTTTTATTTTTATTTAGTACTTAATCACCAGTTAAATTCTTACGAACCGCCACTGGTACACAGTAATTTTAAAATTCTCACAAAAACTGGCTAAATTAAAAGTCCTGTCGATCGACCTTCAATATTTCAATTAGGACGGAATGAAAAGAATTATGAAATCATATCCTATTTAGGTGTTGCGTCTTTAGTTTAAAAAATTAGTCAACCTTTCTTGGAATTGCAAGAATACTATTCAACTGACTTCATTCCCATTCACCCAACTTGCACATCTTGATTGCGAAATACCGAATCAGCTGAAGCTAAAAACCAAAATCTATCTCCTCTCCAAATTTTATTTTTGATTTTTGGTTTATATTTTGGTACGTTGTAGTTGAACAAACTTGATTTTCCCCGAACACAACTCTCATCACTTCCTAAACCATTTCTATTTTTAGCCGGTAAATATGAAAATAAATGTGTTATTTTCAAAGTGCAAATCCTTGATTTTGTCCTTGCGTGTCCAGCAAAGACCATTTTAAATTAATATTAGTGCCGAAAATACACTACCGAAATTTCACGATCAACAAACAAATTGTCTTAAAATTAGAATGGAACATAGAAACAAAAGTACAAAGAACAGCGTCACAGTTTTGAAAACGTTTCTCTTCCAAAATTAACTCCGATTAAGCGGTCGAAATAGATTTCGCTTCACCCCAAAGAACCGCAACTTTTCGTGCAAAAAAAAGACAACGGTTTTGTGTCAGGGCTAAATATAATTTATCCGTGTTTAAAGATTGCGCAACAGATTATCATCGCATTTCCATAACATGAATTCGTGTGTTTCTTCGCTTTTGGGAAAATTTGTGTGGAAAACGCGAAGCATACCTACCACCTGATTACCAAAACAATCCGCTCCTCGACATATCTGTACGATTGTGTCATAGTTAATTATTATTTATTCCAAGGTTGAGTCAAACGTTACTTTTCGTGTTAAAGTTCCTTGAGAGTGCGACCCTAGTGATGATGTCATTCCTGATTCGCAGGAAAATATCATGAATTCTGTCCGATCGAAGTGGGCTGCAGTGATTCTAGCGGCCCAAAAGTAATTGGCTTTATTTTTAAACGAGCTATTTGAGAATAGGGTCGACGAACGATATTTTTTAATTGTTTATTATGTAAGTGCGGTGTTTGATCGACCTAGAAAGCGAGTCGGAGATTTTTCGAGTCTGGTGGGAACCTGCACACAAAATAATAAAACAGACGGATCTGCGTCGCGCTAATAGGACTAGGACTTAATTAGTAATTAGGTAGGAGTGATAAGAGTGCGGTTTGTGGCGTGATAAAATCGAACATTTCAGGAGTTGAACGCAGTTAGCCCACGCCGAATAAATTTTCCGATAAACAACAATTCCAGATTCTAAAATTACAACGAGCCTCGATTCTTGTTGGTGCGCTTCAAAATTTTTCCTTGTCTCGACAATGAATAATTTGTACGAAATTGATTTTCTCCGACTTTGACCCGAGCCTTGGTCAACACGAAACGACGTAATAGATGCAATCGATAAGTCGTCTGGCACCGTTGTAATAAATTATTAATCGTTTTGAACACTTTTTGGGGCACTTACCGGTGAACGATGACCACATGTTGGCAGGTGCAAGTGTTGACTCACTAGTCACTGTGCTTCGATGGATGCAGAGTTTTGCGTTGTCTGTGGAAGGAAGTGCACCGATGACTAAACTCGTTGGGCGTTGAGCAGTAAACTCCTGGCACCTATGTAGGTCCTCTCTGCGGTTGCCGGTCTTCTCCTGCACTGTCTCCTTGACATTGCGCGTTATGTTCCCCGATAATAACGGAAATTCATTAACTGGCACAAATAATTGTTGATTCAATATCGAAAAATATTTAGGTGTTGGGCAATGGTGACCGATCTGGCATCCATTTCTCGTGTTTTGCTTTCAGCGAGGACGTTTCTAATTACATTCAGAAATGAGATCATACATTTGAAATTTGGTGTAGGTTTTTGCAATGCGGTCATTCGTAATATGAACGTTACTGCTGTTACTGCAAACAAAAAAATCTCGCAACCGAGTGTGATTTTGTTTTGGCTTAATTTTCATACAAATTTATCACATAAATAAAGATCTGCACATAACACATGTTTACTTCTTAACTATCAATGGCTGAATTGTTACTGAAAAAGAATTACTTGAATCAAAGAGACGAATAGTTCATTTGGAAGAAGAAAATTATAAAGGAAAAATTGCTTCACTGTTTTTATTTTTTTGAAGTGAAAACTTCTTTAGGCGCACTACATACATTTTATTCCCGGGCAGTGAATTAGTTTCATGGGACACGGTAAAATCGTAACGCAGCACAAGCGAAAATCGTTCGCAGATCAGCGCAAATCGTCCGCAGAACGACACGGTAAGCTAAAAGCATGGGAGTCGAGATTTTTTGCGGAGCGAACGAAAAACAATCAACTGTGCGTCACTTGTCAGTTTTCAATTTTCAGTGATAATTGTGTTGTGACCTGACTGACCTCAGTGCAGAGCTGCAGGAGTAACTGTATATAATATATACAGGATATTTCACGAGTGATAATAAGCCTGACGTAATTTAAAATGCAACCCACACTATATTTCCGAAAAAAGCTGGCTACTGTCATTAAAATGTCCGGCTTTTTTTGAAAATGTATTGTGGATTGAATTTATTATTCCGTCAGGCGCATTATCACTCGTGAAATACCCTGTATAGTTTTATATAATATAAACGATAGACACGACAAATATTGTAAGTTTACAGATGAATGTAGGATAGGATTTAATACGTAATTATGAATTTATGGCTTCAACAATTCATTTATTGGAAAAATTTGTGTAGTAAAATGTGAAGAGGAAAATGGACAAATTATCATAATACTTACAGGGTATTGCTATGAAAACTTGTGTTGTGTTCAATATCATCAAGAAAATAAAACTTAAACATCCAAACCTAACCTCACAAATTTAGCCAGAGTGTACCGCTGATGTTTATTTAAAAACAGCATTGGATTTAATAGCTATTAAGACAACAAGGGTTTTATAGACGATTTAAAAATCGAGATCGTAGTTTAAATCAGAGCGACCGCAGGGAGCGAGGATTTAATAGATCGAGATTTTTAAACTATAAAACAGGCGTTGTCTTCAAGATTTTTTCTAACACTAACATCTTATCAGAAACTTTAATAAATTCCGAAATTATTCGAGGCGCGTCACAATACACAAAATGCGGAGGTTGCCGTGGGTACTATGGTAATAATATCAACAAATTTGGAAAAAAACAATTTTCATCGTTGAAATGTGCCAAAACGTTCCAGAAGAAATAAGAAAAAAGGGGCAATTTGTTACCAATGAAGTCTAAAAGTGCATACGAAAAGGTGTACGAGTATGTTTCGTTTCAAGGCCGGAACAATAAAAAAAAGCATCACGGAGGTAACGGAAGATGTCATTTTGGCTTTTCTTGATATGGGGTAAGCGTGTAGAACTTCATTAAAAGTTAATTCACACTACGGCAACAATAATTTGAAGAAAATGTAAAGATTGCCATTTTCGATGGCCGGGCACTTGCATTGGATGAAACAGCAGAAGTTAAAGAAGAAGATGTTATGAACGAGAGCACGAAGCTAATATGGCAATTCCAATTCAATAATTGTACTTTTCACTTTTGTGATAATTATACTGTAAAAATGATGAATAAAATGTTACTTGAATGATGTGTGTGAGCGTATTTTATGACTCTATAAGATACGTTGCTATTGACGACGTGTCTTATAGAGACAAGCGTATTTTATGGGAAACATAAGGTGTGAGCTCAAATGCACCATAGAAACAGTATAAGATATTAGTGTTAGAAAATAGTTATTTTTATATTAAGTGCGTGAAGAGAGTGTTTTTTGTGCATGAAAAGGTCTTTTACGCCGAGACGAAGGTCGAGGCATATAAGCCTTTGAATGCACAAAAACATCTTCACGCACGAAATATAAACAATATTTTTTCTATAATTGATCCAAAAATTGAAATTAAAAATTCAAATTTTTGAAGGAACTCTGAAGTTTCAATGCAGTGACCATGTTGCTAGGTAACTAATAAAAAACAGTGCGTGAAATGAAAAACAGAAATAGTCGTATGCGTGAAATTGCATTTCACACACTGTTTTGTATGGTTTCTATGGTTTCGATCTTACTAACAATGCAAAAAGAAAGACACGTAAGAAAATGACCCACTTCATGCACAGATAACTATGCGTGAATTTCAATTTTTTGAATCAATTATATAAAAATATTATTTTTCTAACACTAATATCTTATACTAACATTTTATTCCTCATTTTTACAGTAATTATCACAAAAGTGAAAAGTACAATTATTGAATTGGAACTGCCACATTAGCTTCGTGCTCTTGTTCCTAACATCTTCTTCTTTATCTTCTGTTGTTTCATCCAATGCAAGTGGCCGGCCATCGAAAACTGGCAATCTTTACATTTTCTTCAAATGATTCTTGCCGTAATGTGAATTAACTTTTAATGAAGTTCTACACACCTACCTCATATCAAGAAAAGCCAAAATGACATCTTCCGTTACCTCCGGATGCTTTTTTCATTGTTCCGGCCTTGAAACGAAACATACACCTTTTCGTATGCACTTTTAGACTTCTGGAACGTTTTGGCACATTTCAACGATGAAAATTTTTTCCAAATTTGTTGATATTATTACCATAGTACCCACGGCAATCTGCGCATTTTGTGTATTGTGACGCGCCTCAAATAATTTCTGAATTTATTAAAATTTCTAATAAGATGTTAGTGTTAGAAAAAATCTTGAAGACAACGCGTGTTTTATAGTTTAAAAATCTCGATCTATTAAATCCTCGCACCCTGCGGTCGCTCTGATTTAAACTACGATCTCGATTTTTAAATCGTCTATAAAACACTTGTTGTCTTAATAGCTATAATTATTTATGCCTTGCTCCTTATTCCTCCAAGTACTATCATCCATAATAATATACCTAATTTACTTATACATATGTAGAATACCTACATAATTACTTTTAAAATCAGTAACGAGCATCATAGAAGTTTTCACTTCTGTCGTGCGGTCTTAAGCACACGCTATTTTTTTTTGTTTAATTTCTTTAATTCTGAAATGTATTAAATTACACGACTCTTATCTTACCATAAAATATCTTCTGTAAGTAATTATTCTTAGTGTCAGTACAAGCTGATTTTTTTAAGAATAAGACATTCACATTTTAGAGACTATAAAAAATTATTAACTGATCTATTGCTGTACTCTAATACTTGCAAATGTATAAACACATAGAGATTTTCCACACGATTCTTATATTCTTTCAATTTATCCTAGTTAGATCAAATGTTCCATTCATTGGGAAACTAGTTAACAATGGATTTTTCCAAGTGAATATGTATTGTAATCAATATTATACCTTTCAATGTCAAAATATAAACATCACAGAGTTCTCCGTGTTAATTTTAAGACGTGACAACTATTGGCAAATTTTTCTTGTTTATGTAAGTTATTATTAATTTTAAAATTCGATCTGCAAACTGCTTGTGTCAATACAATCAACAGTAAAATTTAGAAGAGAAACGTATCTTTAGGCAGTTCGTAATACTTGAGTGTTCGCACGAAAAGTTCAAGCGGTTCATCTCTGGTGTTTTTAGCGTTAAAAAGGGGGACCTAATTTAACATTATTGTCGCGTCATTGCTTCGCCCCAGTCACCTCCACTTCAAAATTTTAAATGACATGTCTGTCTAAAAGAGTGACAAGTTATAATGGAAAGTTTTTGACTTGGATATTTTTATCAATTAGGAAAATCAAGTTGAGTTGGAGTAATAAAAACAAATTAATACCTAAAGTACTCAAAATCTTAATGAATAATAGCTGTTGGCAACAGTTGCCTAAAATGGCAAATTCCAAGGCGATCTACATTTACCAGGCCATGACACTGACCAAAGACAGTGTGCTATGGAATGGCCTACCACAGTCTGACAACATTGTTTCACCAACATTTAGTGAAAAAAATCGAAATCCACTAAACTTGTCATTGTATTTACATTTGTCAAATATGAGTGATCTAATTTTACGACAGTTCAAAAATGCGTAATCGCATTGTAACATATACAGGGTCTCTATAAATGATTGTCTGGTCAAGCCAGCCTTGGAAAAAAATTTTACTGTTCCGCTTTTTTGAAACCGATGCCAAATTCTAGTTCGTTTTCACGGTCACTTCTGACATTAATGACGTTTTGTTCGCGCTTGTCAGTCGAGTTTTCGTTCCATATATTCGTTTTGTCGCAGTTAATCACAGTTAATAAACACCAAAAATCTGTGTTTTTCAATAAAAATTGCAAGTACGTCCGCTTTTAGAGGTAAACAGACTGGCAAAATTTTTGAGGTTATGTTTTAATGTTTTATGTTTTAGCTTTATTTTCTTTACAATGGTTTATTCTGTTGAATAGAACACGTTCATGGTTGTTTTTTACTTTCGAAGTGGAAGGTTTATTAATGGGGAATTATCTGTTTGTAAAAATGAATTCCAGCAAAATATCCGGACAACATTCAAGATGATTGTTAATTCACATTTGGCGAATTGTGAACAGATTTTCAACAATCGGAACAATTAACAAGGGTAAATCATCAGGACGACCACCAGTGTTTGAAGTAGTCGAGGATTTGAAAGAAATGGTGGAAAAGACTCCACAGATATCCGTAGCCCATTTATCTCAACGATCTGGTGTACCACGAAGCACTTGTCACAAAATCATTAAAAATAGGCAACAACTGCATGCTTATAAAATAATGTACAAAAACTCCAACCTGCAGATTATCAAAGTTGTGTTTAATATTGTAATCGGTTTCAAAATTACCTCAATTTCAGAATTTGGAGTGCTGAGAATCTGCACCAACAATTTGTAGAGACTCCTTTACATGTTTTAAAAATTGGCGTGTGGAACTGCATTTAGCAGAAGAATTGTCAAGTGTTTAGAAGTTAATGGGGGACATTTTCAATCTACTTTATAAAAAAAATCCAATTTTTTTATCGTTATTTAGTGTTATAAATTATGTTGTTGAATAAATTTGATTATATTGAGACTTATTTGTCATGAAAAACACTGTTATTTATATTGGAAGAAAAAATGGGAGTATATACCGTATTCGACAATTCAGTCTAGGTCGTATTTATCACTAGCATAAAACAAGAAATGTGAAAGCAGACAAAAAGGCAGTATTGTATAGTGGCATACAAGGACAAGGTGTTCTCAATATTTATTATTTATCTGTTTGGATTTGTTCTCATACCAATTCCTGTACACTGTGTGGCGGTACGATGGGGGCAATAATTGTTCCCCTGTTGGTGTTGATATTAAATAATAAATACATTAATGTTAGCAGGAGCAAAACACAGTTGAAACTTGTCTCTGCTTAAAAGCCACCAACTTAACCTGAAAATATGACATTCATTATTTACCGAACAAAGCGGCACATTCAAAATTTGACAAGTTTCCATGGCTGGCTGGACCCGACAATCATTTATAGAGACCCTGTAGTTTAAAACCACCTTAGGGACAGAAAAATAACAGTGCTCATTACTGATAAAATTTCAGATGCTCTGCTGTGTTCCGGACTATTGAAACTGTTTGGTTATAAACTAACGCGAGGTGGGCATTTCCAACTTAAACATAACAATTTGTTCTCCCCATTGCCTAAATCCCATCCCATTTCTTGTAACTTGCTTCCCAGTCTCATTTCAATATTCGTTTTTAAAACCAAAAGATTTTCGCCAGTGATTGTGTCGTCATTACTAATTTTGATTATTTCTTCCCAAAGTGTAATTTCTTCGTAATTAGAAGCTATTGGAACCGCGTTTGGCACAAGTCGCTTCATTTTGTCCCCATTGATAAATAACTGTTCCGCTAAAATCTTTAGCACAAGCATGGTTACTTTTGCGAATTCTTCACTATTCGATTTTTAAAATCTCTTTCCAAATTGGCTTCGTTTCCTCATTTGATGGAAACTTAAATAAAAGTATTTAGCTACTTACGTAATTTGAAGAAAAAGACGCATAATTTGAGTTGCAATTTGATACGCAACACTTAAATGACATTTTTAATTCAGTTTGACGAATTTGACCAAGGACTTGTCAAAATTTATTTTAAATGTCTATTGGTTTCAAAATTTTTGTAACACCGTAGGTCATGGAATGGCCTACCAGGGAATGTGGCAACACAGCCAGTGTCCAGGCCTGTAACTTAAGACCGCCTTGCAAATTCGCAATTGACGAAAACCGTGATTTTTTTTAGAATAAGCCAAATTGTGCAACACAGCTAACCCCATTCAGTGAAATAGAGCGAAATTGCGAAACGAAATGTATTTTGTTTAAATGTTCACTTTGTAAGTAGAGGGGCTACATTTAAGCTCATGGATTTTATATAGTTTGTCCAGCGAGAGATTGGTTGACATAAAAATCACAAAATTCTACGTAGAGAAAGTAGTGCCTAGCGCACGTAAAATTTGAAATATATCCTTCAATCAGTAACATTTTTGCCCTGAAATTATGCTCTAATTAATGTATTCTAGTGCATATTGTAATGTTGGGATACAAGTCTAGAATTTAAAATCTCCCAATCTCTCGCTGGACGAAGTATAGACAAATGTTCACTAAGGTAACTAGATCAACACACTACGTATAGAGGTACCGCCATCAGTGATTTTTTATTTCTGTCCTTGTCGCACTGTTTCGGTTCAATTGCCTCCTACGAAGTTTGACGGATGTTTCCGCACCCAGGAGTTTGAACCTATGACACGCCAATTGCGTGTCCGGTAGGGTTTTCTTTTTACGCGTAGGGGTTTCGCACAATGTGGACCGTGATTTCAAAATAAGGATAGATGCTTCAGATTAATGCAAAGATGTATTGGTGTTGCTGGTTCTACATTTGCTTATCAACTAACTTAAAACTAACGAAAATGTACAAAAGTGAATTCGCACCCCCTCTCCGTCATGGGTAGTACGCTGGTGGTCTTTTGCAAGATGTGCACGAGCCAGATGGCGGGACTTTCCCACTATTGTGAAAGAGACCACCAACGTACCGGCACCGGGGATGATTGTCGACAGGAATATTGGAAGCGGCGTCATAAACTAAATTGGACCGGCCGCTCCAACATCCCGCCCCTCATTGAAGGCTTCCTTCAATATTAAATTTAAACGGTATATACAAATCAATTATGTATGACACATCGGTGTGCACATGTACAATTGAAACTTATGACTAAAGAACAAACGACAAAACAAAAAACAAAAAAAAAAAAAACGAAATGAATACAAACAAACAAAAATGGGTAAATAGGCACTATCACTAAAAGTTCAAAAAAGTTCGAACGCTCTCACTGGTTAACTGCACATAGAGGCCATGGGTAAAACACACACTTTGTTTATTGAGCGGGTCACTTCACCTTTTGAAGTTTTTAAAGTCACCACACGCACACAACCATCCTTTCCTGGGTGTAGGCGAACGACACGTGCCAAGCGCCATTGAAGGGGTGGTGAATTGTCTTCCTTGATGACCGCTAACTCGCCCACTTCGATGTTTGGAAGACGCTGGTTCCACTTACGGCGGGGTTGTAATTGCGTCAGGTAGTCCACGGACCACCTTTTCCAAAAATGCTGCCGAAGTTGTTCCACATATTGCCATCGAGACAGCCGGTTGATGGGCAAAGGCGTTACGTCATGCTCCACGGGGGCAGTGAGCAGATCACCTATTAAGAAGTGGCTTGGGGAAAGGGCGATTAGGTCATTGGGGTCGTTGGAGATGGGTGTCAAAGGACGTGAATTCAGGCAGGCTTCGATCTGTGTTAATACCGTGTGCATCTCCTCATATGTTAGTGATGTCAGACCAATCACTCTTTTAAGGTGTGACTTTACGGACCGGATACCTGCCTCCCATATCCCACCGTGATGGGGACTATGGGGAGGAATGAAATGCCACCGGACCGTACGATCGGCTAGCCGGTCAATTACATCGCGTTCGAATTTTTGAGACTTTAACATTTCGCCAAGTTCGGATAATTCATTACGAGCACCCACAAAATTCGTTCCGTTGTCCGAATATAAATTTGCAACGTGCCCGCGACGGGATATGAAGCGTTTGAGAGCGCCCAAAAACGATTGAGAACTCAAATCTCCGACGAGCTCTAAATGTAACGCTTTGGTCGCAAAGCAGACAAACAGGGCGATATAACCCTTTACCGTCCTTTTGCCTCTACCTCGACCCTCTTTCAGGTACACTGGACCGCCAAAGTCAACGCCGCTGTTGAGAAAAGGTCGGGCCGGTTGAACGCGATCTTTGGGCAAATCACCCATTAATTGTGACGATGTCGTCGGATTTGCTCGGAAGCATTTGAGGCAATTGTGAATGATTCGCCGCACCACGGAGCGCCCCGACATGGGCCAGTACCTTTGTCGCAGAGAGGCCAATGTAGCCTGAGGGCCGGCATGCAATAATGAGATGTGCTCCGCTTGAATGATTAATTCGGTGATTTCGCACTTGGGTAACACTATTGGGTGCTTAACGTCCGAATGAGCGCCGGAATTTCTTAAACGACCTCCGACACGTATGAGTCCGCTATCGTCGAGGAAAGGGTTGAGTGATGTCAGACGACTTTTCTTGCTGACTTGACGACCGCCTTCGAGTTCTTTGATTTCGGTACTAAACGCTTGATACTGTACGTTTTTTAAAATGATAAGCATTGATCTTTGTACTTCAGACACTTTCAAGGGACCGGTGTGCTTCGTGATGGGCTTTCGACAATTTTCCGCGAATCGTAAACAATACGACAACACGCGTTGTAGTTTGCGCAACGATGAAAATCGAGTCAAAAAATCTGGTGGTAACATTTTCTCGGAAGTTATCGCGACAGCAACCACACGTCGTTGTTCCGGCAACTCCTGATCGTTGGCGAAGTTTGGATTCGTCTGACAGTACTTCGGCCAATGCTGTGCCTCGTTTGACAACCAGGATGGCCCGTGCCACCATAATGGAGAATCAATCAATTCGCGGGGTGAACAGCCTCGTGAGATTATGTCCGCAGGATTGTCTTTGGTGTTGACGTAACTCCAGACGCAATTTTTTGTTAACACCTGAATCTCGGAAACACGGTTTGCGACGAACGTTTTCCAAGTCGCTGGCTCGGCCGCTAACCATGACAAAACGATTTGAGAGTCCGTCCAACAGCATGTCTTCGCGATGGGCAAATTCAAAGATTGTCTTAGGCTAGCAATTAACTTTGATAGCAACAACGCCCCGCAGAGCTCCAAGCGAGGGAGAGTTATTGTCTTGAGGGGTGCCACTCGAGATTTAGCGCAAAGTAACCGGGTTTGATGGGGTGTCGCGGTGTTTAAGGATCTGATATAGATGCATGCTCCGTAAGCGCGTTCGGATGCATCGCAAAAACCGTGGAGTTCGAATCCAATGGGATTCTGATTCGAAGTTACCTGCCGAGGAATCTCCAACTGATTCAATTCAGGTAAGCTGGCAATGAATGAATCCCAGGTAGTCAGGATCCTTATTGGGACGGACTCATCCCACCCAACATTTAACGACCATAGCGATTGGATCATTAATTTTGCAATTAGGATGACCGGACCCACAAGACCGAGAGGGTCAAAAATCTGCGCGGTGATTGATAAGATTCGTCGCTTGGTTACCCGATTTCCTGACTGGATCTGACATATGGAATATTTTAACGCGTCATGTGTGCAATTCCATAATAGACCTAATGTTTTGGAGTCGCCATGTTTATCGAAATTCACCATGACTTCATTTTCACTTAACGTGGGCAATAGCTCGGGGCAATTTGATGCCCATTTGTTTAACGGGAAACAGCCTTTGTCAAGGATTGCCACTACATTGTCGCGTAACGCGCGCGCTTCGCGGACCGTTTTTGCTCCAGTTAGCAGGTCGTCCACATACGTGTCCTGCATGATTGACCGCTGAGCTTCGGGATTATTTGAGCCTTCTTCCAGCGCTACCTGTTGTATGCATCGCGTAGCCAGGTAGGACGATGACGCCATGCCGTAGGTAACCGTGTTAAGCTCGTAAACTTGAACCGGATGGGACGGGTCGCGACGCCATAAAATTCGTTGGTACTTTCTGTCCTCTTTGTCCAATTGTATTTGCCGATACATTTTTGTTATATCCGCGGATATCACGATGTTATGCAACCGAAAACGCGTAATGATGGCAAAGAGATCCTGTTGTACCACCGGACCTACCATTAATTTGTCGTTTAGACTGACACCGTTAGAGGTTTTGGCCGATGCGTCAAAGACTAAGCGCAATTTGGTGGAAACACTGGACTCTTTTACTACCGAGTGATGAGGTAAAAAATACCCGTCGTTGGAGAACATTTCGCGATCTTCAATTGTTACCGGTGACATGTGATGCAAAGATTGATATTCGTCCAAGAACAATTGATAGGAAACGCGCAAATCCGGAGATCTTTTTAATCGTCTTTCAAGACCGTGTAACCTTTTCAAAGCGATGTCATAAGACGACCCTGCCGCGTTCGTTGTCACAGGTGCTGCGGGTTCCGTCAAATGGAGCAATGAGTTGTGCATTTTATTACAAATTTTACAAACTCCTGACTTGCATTGGGACGCGGAATGTGAGGTGCTCCTCAAGCAATTGAAACATAATTTTAATCTTTTGACTTCGGCGATCCGAGCCGAAACGGACAAATTTAAAAATTGTTTGCATTGATACATAAAATGGTTTTGATTGCACAACTTGCACGAGGGTTGTTGCGTAGCCAAGTTGGAGGAAGATCTCGTGAACGGCGCTTTTGATTTCTGTTGCGGATTTGACTTGGATTGAACGTCACGGTTCTTTTCGGGGTTTTTGTGAAATTGGATCGCTTCCCACACGCGACAGCGATCCTTGAGGTACGCGTACATGTCCTTTAGCGTTGGCATCGTTTTTTTGTTGGTTGTTTCCCATTCCCGCATGGTAAATGCATCTAATTTTAATTCGATTAAATGGATTATTAGAAGATCCCATGTTTCCGTCGGCGCATCTAACGTGTTTAACACTTTCAAGTGCAAATCTACCTTGTCGATAAGTTGCCTCAGAGACGCGGGAGAATCTTTTGTGACGTTAGGTAAATCGAATAACGCGCGAATGTGATTTTTTATGATCAAACGTTGATCGTCATACCTTTCTTTCAGCAAAGCAATCGCGATTGGATAATTTTCGGTGGTGATGCCTAAAGATTTGATCACGCTACTGGCTTCTCCTGTGACGCACGAATTTAAATACTGAAATTTCTGTATCGGCGACAAAGATGCGTTGCTGTGAATTAGCGAATCAAATCTCTGATAAAATGAGAGCCACTGCTCCCAGCTTCCATCGAAAGAAGGTAAACTCATAGTCGGAAGCGCTACCGGTACGAAGTTCGGATTCGTAACCGATATATTCGAATGATGAGTGTTTCCGTTTGGCGTTTCCGATTTCGCGGCGTCCAGAATTTTGTTGACGCGAACCGCCGCTGCGATAAAATTGTTTTCGAACTCTTCGCGATAGTCGACCTGCTCGTCTACAGCATCTTCTTCAACGTGAGATTCGATTTGTTTTTGGACGCTGTCAAATTCGCTCTCTAAGCTTTTAAATTTCTCAAATTTCATTTTTAGTTGATCAAAATTCGGATTTTCTTGGTTGAGCTCGTCGACCATCGAAACAAACTTTGTGAGGCGGGCCTTCAATGCCCCTCTGGATTTGATTAATGCAGCTAATGATAGCTCAGGCATTTTGAAAGTTATGTCCGAACGTTATGTAATGTAACCAACCGCCTTAATGACTAAATTCGTTCTGACTAAACGATGGTTTTTACTTCAAACCGCAATTTGAGGTATGCACACAATTTGGAAGGTTGGTGAGTGATAAGAAATGTGGATGAGAAGGAAGCCACTGACCTGCACTTTCCTTTGCTCTACGGGGGGTGTCGTCGCTGCCTCGGGAACCTCTGGGCCTGCAGATGGATTCGTCGCAATCTCGATTACGATCCATAGGTCGCTGGTTCATATCCGGCTCGAAGGACCAAAAAATGTTTCGGTTCAATTGCCTCCTACGAAGTTTGACGGATGTTTCCGCACCCAGGAGTTTGAACCTATGACACGCCAATTGCGTGTCCGGTAGGGTTTTCTTTTTACGCGTAGGGGTTTCGCACAATGTGGACCGTGATTTCAAAATAAGGATAGATGCTTCAGATTAATGCAAAGATGTATTGGTGTTGCTGGTTCTACATTTGCTTATCAACTAACTTAAAACTAACGAAAATGTACAAAAGTGAATTCGCACCCCCTCTCCGTCATGGGTAGTACGCTGGTGGTCTTTTGCAAGATGTGCACGAGCCAGATGGCGGGACTTTCCCACTATTGTGAAAGAGACCACCAACGTACCGGCACCGGGGATGATTGTCGACAGGAATATTGGAAGCGGCGTCATAAACTAAATTGGACCGGCCGCTCCAACACGCACAATCTACTCAAACGGGATAAAAAAACACAATCTAAAAATGATTTGACGTAATTTGACAAAAACTAGTGTCATTATTCTGCTGCATATTTAATAATCCTCGTTCACGATTCACCTAACTTATTATTTCGTTACAGTTTTCGTTTGTGTTTAAGTATTGTCATTTATTTCTTTATTCTCGTTACATCTTTTAACTTGGTTCAGTTACTTGCGTTAATTTTAATACTTTAACATGGTCAGTAACAAGTGTTGTGTTAGCGGCTGTTCAAGTTCTAGAAAAAATGGATTTAAATTGTTTTATGTTCCAAACGGTAAGACACCCGTTACATACAGTGAGTTTTTTTTAAGACTGGCCATAGAGTTTTACATGCTAATTTTTCAACCCCCTGTTAACTTTTGTTCCGATAAAAATATTCAAACCATTTTTGGAACAAAGTTGGAAGATTTTTTAAACTATCGGATAGATTACAATTTAATATCCCAAACCGTTGAAAAAGTTGTGAAAAAAATATTTTTTAGGGCGCCGAAATCGGCCGAAATAATAGTACGTCGAGCGGCCGCCAGAGTAGCGCCATTGTCGGCTCAATCAGCACCTGACGATCTCCAATTTTGGACGCTTTTGGCGCGCTAAAAATATTTTTTTCACAACTTTTTCGACAGTTTGGGATATTGAATTGTAATCTATCCGATAGTTTAAAAGATCTTCCAACTTTGTTCCAAAAATGGTTTGAATATTTTCATCGGAACAAAAGTTAACAGGGGGTTGAAAAATTAGCATGTAAAACCCTATGGCCAGTCTTAAAAAAAATTCACTGTATACTTATATGCAGTAACAAGCTACGAGTATTAGGAGTCAAAAACAGAGTACGGAGGGAACAGTGGCTAAAAAATTGAGACCAACTACAAATCTGCTGTGTAAGTATCTACATAATAAAGTAAAGATTTAGTTTTTCTTATGTTAGGTGATATAGGTAAGTGGCTACAGTATAGGTACTTAATATTATTTTCATTTGCAGAAACGTTTTAGTAAAGATGATTTCTTTTGAGCTGAAGATTTGCAGCGATTGTAACCTGAAGTTTTCCCTCATCTGTTACTGTAACCTATGAACATAGGTATATTTATTATAGGTATTTTTGTGTCTGATAGTTTAAACAGCTACCTATACCTATAACTTTTTTTATTATAATAGTTACATTATTAATATATTTTATTAACAATAATTATTAAAAAAAAATAAAATTAAAAAATTATTTTCTCAATAGAGCTCGTGATAACACTTTTTTTAATGCTTTGGTTTCAGCGGATAAAGGTTACACACCTTTAAATTTAAGTGATAATGTAATTTCAGATATTGTTGAGCCAAATATACCTGACACTATAGCAAATATAAAACAAAAGTCTTTACATGGGAGATATTTTAAAGAGCTAGAACAGCCAGAAATTAATATTCAAGCTTCTCATGCATGGCTTAAAAAATCAAATATTCATCCTGAGACTGAGGGTTTTATATTTGCAATACAAGATCGTGTTATAAATACAAGAAATTATAAAAAACACATATGTGGTTTACAATCGATCATCGATAAATGTAGGATTTGCGGAACTGAAGGGGAAACCATTGAACACATCATTTCTTCTTGCACCGTTTTGGCTCAAAGCGAATATAAAAAACGTCATGATATATTCGCAAAAATTATACACATGAATTTAGCAGTTAAATTCAATTTATTAAAGGATACACAACCACATTACATTTATAAACCAGAAAGTTGTTTAGAAAATGACAATTACAAATTATATTTTGATCGCACAGTTTTAACTGACATTCACATTCAGCATAACAGGCCAGACATTATTATTTTAAATAAACAACAAAAGCAAGCATATCTTTTAGATATAGCTGTTCCAAATTCACACAATATAACACAAACATATAATACAAAAATTAATAAATATTTAGAACTATCCGTTGCTATGAGAAATCTTTGGTGTTTAGAAAAAATTTCGATTTTACCATTTATAATTTCAGCAACAGGAATAGTACCGCAATCTCTTTTTAAAAATTTAAAAATTTTGGACTTAGAGAACACATTGGTGGTTGAAATTCAAAAAGGTATATTATTATACTCATGTCACATCGTGAGGAAATTCCTTAACATTGACACAGAACATAAAACACAAAAAAGTCAAAATGCGGAGGCGAGACGCCGGTAATTATGTTGATAAGCACTGCACTATTACTTGATAGTATTATCCGTAATAGTGTATGTACTCCGGCAAAATTGCCGTGCCGCCGGGTGGAGGTGGGATACGAAAAATTATGTACTGTTTCAATACCTAAACTGTTTTCCTTGATTTTAGTTGCTGTAGATCACCTTGCAACTGAATTTGTTTCCCAACTAAACCCTAATCCCGAAACTCCCTTTAACCAAAACTACCCTTTTACGAATCTTCTGAGAAGTATTAATTGTGGTCAAAATGTGACAGTAAAAGTATGGGAATGAGAAGAGCAGTTCAAAATATATTTTGATATTGTATTTTTAAACGATTAAAAATTTGGTAACTTGTTTGGGTTTTATTAGTAGTTTTGTAAATTTTAATTAAAAAAATATCTGCAACCAGTAAAACATTTCAGTTAAAAATTTTTGACTAATAATGGGCAACATAACCTAACAAATTTTTGACATTGTAGTAATGCCATTACTTCATTAAAAAATCCCCAAAGCTATTGTCTTCCTTATTTCACTTGTGAAATTTGCATTTGATATCTTTATCTTACAATCCACTCTCGCGAGAAATAGAATGGCGGTACCTCTATACGTAGTGTGTTGATCTAGTACCTTAACGTTCACGACTTCTTCACGCCTCTCGCCCAGTGAAGCAGAATTACATTCAGTGTTCTATAATATTTTACAGGTTCCAATGCAGATGCAGGTATAGTAGAAATCTTTTTTGCAGGCATAAAGTTTCGCCTGGAGTGCGTGCGATATTGATATTAAAAGTCGCAATCGCGATAGCGCTTTAAAATCGCCGTTATTAAAAATCGCGATCGCCGACAACGGCGTTATGCAAAAATCGTTGTTTAGCTCACGGCTTGCTGTATAATTATAACCGGCCTGTTCAAAAGTGTAGTTTGAGTGATCCCCGCAGAGCGCTAGTATAGGGGCATGTTATTCATTTTCGTAATGTATTTTCATGACCTGCTGTATAATAACCGGCCTGTTCATTTCATTAAAAAAGCATTGGGAAAATGTTTCCGAGAAAGAGCCAATTTTCGCCGGTGAGGGCGCCACATTACGGGCGCTTCTGGCGCTTCTAAAGAATAAAAATGCGGAAAAATATGTTTTAAGATGAATAATATCCCCAAAATGCGCCCGTACACTAGCGCTCTGCGGGGATCACTCAAATTACACTTTTGAACAGGCCGGTTAAAATACAGCAGGTCGTGTGTATTTTTAATGGACTCATTACTCCACATATCGATATTACAGATATTTTAAATTCTGATAAAAATTGTGGCGACATCTTTGCCTGACTGAAGTAAGTACGATCGGTTGGTTGTTTTCTGTATATTGGGGGCGTTCCAAAAATATTAATGTACAGGGTGATTCAAATTTTACCGCCCGAGCGAAAACATCCACTTCTAATCGATTTAAAATTCTCAGAAAATTCAGGAATAATTGTGTATCGCTGTAGAACATTCTGTAAAAATTTCAAATTTTTTAATGAAAGGAGTAAATATTTCGTTTTAATTCAATAACCGCTACATTAATTTACAATTGCGGGCAAAAAAAATGGGACATCAACGTCATTGTCTTGACTTTTAATGTGAAATAATAACCCTTATCTGATTCTAACCCTACTTTGAATTGTCATTAAGTATTGGAGATTGTAGGGAATAAGTGTAAGTAAGCACGTAGTGAATATTTATTTAATGCAAAGTCCGAATCAAAATCTACCTTTATCAAAAGAAGAAGGCATTTGGAAAAAGACAATAGGAGTATAAAATAAAATTTTAAACTGTCAGCTAGAATAGTGTCAAATTTCTATAATTTAAATAAAAGAGAATTTTATAAATATTTAGGTATTAATCAATCAAATCATATTCAACATTCAATTATAAAAGAAAATTTAGAAAAACAATTTTATTTAAGAATTAAATCTATTTTAAAATCAAAATTAAACGGTAATAATTTAATTAAAGCAGTTAATACATATGCTGTTCCATTGTTGACCTATTCTTTTGGTGTTATAAAATGGTCCAAAACTAATTTACAGAATATAAATATTCAAACTAGAGTTCTCTTTACAAAATTTTGTAAACATCACCCCAAATCTGCTATTGAAAGATTTAATTTACCACGCGAAAATCGTGGTAGGGGTTTTTCAAATCTAGAAATTCTACAACACAATCAAATTGCTTCACTAAAAAATTATTTTCTCAATAGAGCTCGTGATAACACTTTTTTTAATGCTTTGGTATTGGTTTCAGCGGATAAAGGTTACACACCTTTAAATTTAAGTGATAATATAATTTCAGATATTGTTGAGCCAAATATACCTGACACTATAGCAAATATAAAACAAAAGTCTTTACATGGGAGATATTTTAAACAGCTAGAACAGCCAGAAATTAATATTCAAGCTTCTCATGCATGGCTTAAAAAATCAAATATTCATCCTGAGACTGAGGGTTTTATGCAATACAAGATTGTGTTATAAATACAAGAAATTATAAAAAACACATATGCGGTTTACAATCGATCATTGATAAATGTAGGATTTGCGGAACTGAAGGGGAAACCATTGAACACATCATTTCTTCTTGCACCGTTTTGGCTCAAAGCCAATATAAAAAACGTCATGATATATTCGCAAAAATTATACACATGAATTTAGCAGTTAAATTCAATTTATTAAAGGATACACAACCACATTACATTTATAAACCAGAAAGTTGTTTAGAAAATGACAATTACAAATTATATTTTGATCGGACAGTTTTAACTGACATTCACATTCAGCATAACAGACCAGACATTATTATTTTAAATAAACAACAAAAGCAAGCATATCTTTTAGATATAGCTGTTCCAAATTCACACAATATAACACAGACATATAATACAAAAATTAATAAATATTTAAAACTCTCCGTTGCTATGAGAAATCTTTGGTGTTTAGAAAAAATTTCGATTTTACCATTTATAATTTCAGCAACAGGAATAGTACCGCAATCTCTTTTTAAAAATTTAAAAATTTTAGACTTAGAGAACACATTGGTGGTTGAAATTCAAAAAGGTATATTATTATACTCATGTCACATCGTGAGGAAATTCCTTAACATTGACACAGAACATAAAACAAAAAAGTCAAAATGTGGAGGCGAGACGCCGGTAATTATGTTGATAAGCACTGCACTATTACTTGATAGTATTATCCGTAATAGTGTATGTACTCCGGCAAAATTGCCGTGCCGCCGGGTGGAGGTGGGATACGAATGACAATAATCAAAGGCAAAATGACAATAAAGCTTAAACTACATTGAATTTTTCAAAACTGACAGAAGTTTGATGTCCCACTTTTTTTGCTCGCAATATGTAGTACTATTGCGATCAAAAAATTTTGGACACTAATGTCATCGTGCTGTCATACACTCTAAAACGACCCTTATGTATTAATAACCTCAATTTTGATTGTGTCAATTTTGAAAATGTGAATGTCAGATTTACCGAGAAAATATTCAAAAAGTCGTAAAAATCAGACAAATGGAATAGAACGAGGTTTTAATTAATAAAAAATATAAAACAAATACCCAAATGTACTCGCATATTAAAAAAATTATATTTTGAACCGGTGTCAAATTGACAACAATTTCATCTTTCATGTGACAGTTTCAATAAAGCATGATTTAGAGTAATTTTTTTAATGTGACAGAAGTTTGATGTCCAAAATTTTATGATCGTAATAGTAGGTACTATGCCGGCCAAAAAATTTTGGCCGTCATTGTCTGTCAAATCAAAAAAAAAATGTAATCCGTACTTTATTGTCGTCATGATTACCGTCTTAATTACGAACGTTATTTTTTGGGTGGTAAAACTCAAAATTATTTTGTCATTTCTACTACACAGAACGTTTACCTCAGGTTATCTATGTACGATTGCTCTAATTTTGTTTATTCATTTCGGATTTTTGGAATATCTGAGCTTCAAACAGTTTAAATTGATTGTCGAAATGACAAGAATTGAAAGTGGGGTTACGATTCCTAAAGGTTTATTTACACTTTACTTGAATGTCAAGAAAGTGACGGCCAAAATTTTTTGGCCGCCATAGTACATAATTTTTCACTGAGAGTCCTTTCAAACATTTAGGAAAAATTTGATGGCATTGAAATCATGAAAGCATTACTGGTTTTTGAAATAAATGGAATTTGATATTAAAGTGCAAAATTTAGCTATGATTTATTATTAAATTGGGCGGTCACTTCCACAAAAGAGGCTGACAATGGGCTGACATGGGTCATTTATGGTACTCTTTCTAGTCCAGTCAATAGAGACATAAAAATGGCTCCACCTTGCAAAAGGTATACAGAAAAGTTTATACTTGGCAGGTATTTTCTATTAGGCATATTATTAATATTGCCGAGTTTGCGACCTTGGGGGGTTGCCGCTCGCTCCGCCATACTGCAGAATAGGGGTGGAAAATCACATTTCTGCGATTATTTCATTATCCGTGCGAGATACGTCTATCTAAGTTATTATAGAAAATGTAGAGCGTACAATTCTCTACATATTTTGTTGTTTATGTTTTTTGTCAGATCAATAGTTTCGTAGTTACAGCGTGCTCGCGCGGGCGATAAAACTTGAATCACCCTGTACAGTGGCGAGCAATAAATTTTGGTCGTCAAGGTCATTCTTTGACACAATGGAAAATGCACTGATGTAACACGGGCATAACCTAATAATAGCTGTTGATTTAACGAGTTCGTGTGTAAATTGGGCTTTTTTGTCATGGGCCAAAAAAAGCCCAATTTAAACAAGAACGAGTTGAATACAACATTTTTTTTTTGTCCGACGAGCCCCTTAAAGGCTCCAAATCGCTTAAAATCTCTAAAATTAGCTTGACGTTTCGTTTTGACAAGTTGTGACATTTATCAAATTCCGTTCACACAGGAGAAAATTCTCAAATTTTGACTGTGTCGAACAAAAAAAATTATTTTTTTTAAATGTAATGTTGGCTGCATCACAATTTCCGTTAGGCTCATTTATACTCGTGAATCACCCTGTGTATGTATCTTGTATACGTGTTCTTAATAGAAAAGTGACCACAAAAAATGTTATCTGGTTTTCCTACGACACTAACAAAGATGTCAGTTTCAGAGAATTGAGTAGGCATGAAAGTTGACAATTTCATTCATCTGTCAAAATCCGTTATAATAACGCACGGTTATAACATAATAATTGACTTTTATCAAGTATGTTGTAATTTTCTTAGTTACTATCGTGTCAAAAATAAATTACTCGCTATGATTTAGGGATATTCGTTACTAGGTTAGTACAGTACAAAATGTTACTTCTGGACCAAGACATTTGGCGTCTTAAAAAACAAGGCAGAATCTTACAAATTTAGCTGTTTGCCCAAAAGCAAACAACCGAAAAAGGCCTAAAACCTCTCAAAAAGCATTAATTTTTATCCACCTCAAAAGTACCCAAATATGTGAGACCACCAAAAATTGGGCACACGAAAAAAACCGTTAAAATCTCCCAAAATAATGCAAAATTACCTCAAGAACGCCCAAAAAAACTAACAAAATACCTTGTTTTTACACACCCCAAAATGGCTTTTTACTTCTGGACCAGAACATTTGGCGTCTTAAGAATCAAGGCAGAATTCTACAAATTTAGCTGTTTTCCCAAAAGTAAACAACCGAAAAAGGCCTGAAACCCTTCAAAAAGCATTAATTTTTATTCACTCCAAAAGTACCCAAATATCTGTAGACCACCAAAATTTGGGCACACGGAAAAACAGGGTAGAATCCTATAAATTTGCTGTTTTTCCAAAAGTAAACATCCGAAAAAGATCTACAAAACTTAAAAAATGCCTTGTTTTCAAGCACCCCAAAATGGCTTTTTACTTCTGGACCAGAACATTTGGCGTCTTAAGAATCAAGGCAGAACCCTGCGACTTTACATGACGTAACAAGAAAGATACATAACAACACAATAAATTTGTCGACTAACAGTCCACAGCGAACAAAGAAAAGTTAAACAAATTAACTAACAACAAAAGTTAAACCTGAGCGTGAGGTACAAAGCGACACCGTGAAACAAATGACATGATGATAAAAACAGACACTGTAAATGGGATGAGTAAAACCCCCAAAAATCATCCACAAACGATGGCACACCATAATCTTTTCAATCTCTAAATTTAACAACATGTTACATAACATTGCACAACCAGGTTCAAGATAACAATGACAGACATCTAGTTCCCTAAATGAATGTTAGGCAACTCGGACTCTCAGCTCTTCAAGATAGCACGCGGCCTACGATCACGAAGTTAACCTAGTTCTCGCCCCCCAGTCTCCTAATTTCTACCCTAGTGACGTCGGGTCGTCCAAGTCCCGGCGACACCTAACTCGTTATGGGTGCAGTGCCCCAGCTTGTGTCCTCCGAATCGCCACTGCGATTCCACCAAGGCGTTCGAGAAACTCTGCGGCCAAGATCACACGTCATGAAGAGGCCCTGCTGGTGCGACAAAGCCCCCCCCACGTCCGGCTCTTTTGGCAGGCTCCCGTTTTTCATTGCAACGTGGTTAAACTGCCCCCGTACTACATGCCTAACTTCGACCAAACACGTGCCCCGTTTTTCCTTGTGGCAAATGGAAGACCGTTCCCGAAATGGACTCCCGTTTTCCCTAATTAAATCGCTGACGCAATGTGATCGGTTAGCGGTTCCTCCCCTTTTAACCCTAACTTTGTAAATCGACTCGCCCAACGGATTCCGACGGGTCGCCCCTACCGAACTCGAACTTTAAAAATGGACTCGCCCAACGGATTTCCACGATTCGTCCGGACTGAACTCTAACTTGAAAAATGGACTCGTCCAACGGATTTCGACGGTTTTACCTGATAAATTTACTGCCACGTTCCCTCAAGAATTTACCCACTCTATCAATTCCTATTTCACCCGAGCTTATCAGAATAACAAAACGAAATAACATACCTGCTAAGCACTACTTGTTGTCTGTAAGACTATCCTACCTGAATTACAACGCGCAAACTGTCGGCGACACACGCGGTGCGCACCTGTAATCTCCTCCGCGATTGGCGAATGTTTACGGAACACGGTCTTGATTACCTTGACAATACACAAGAAAATACACGACTCGCGATTCGTAACCACAATAACAACATTTTCAACTAAAACAATAACAATGAAAACGACGGTTCAACAAACACCACCGTTCACTTCGAGGGCTGAGAATCGAGTGTCCCGTCTCCCCTTAGACCCTTAACAACAGCACGCAATCCCAAAATCTAACAACCGTGCACAACAAAAGAACCAAACAGTTCCTCTGGTGTTTGTTTCGGCGGCGGCAATTTGAATTCAAACTGGGGTATTACAATGTCCTACGGCAATCTGTTTCAAAAATTTGCAACGTGAATTTGGAAAATGATAACAGTTGGATTCAAGCTACCACATGTTTCCTAACCGCATGTCAATCTAGATTTGGTTAAATCGGGCCATTAGGTATGTGTCTGTATGTTACATGCTTATTTTTACAGAATTCAGCATCTTATTTTGAGGCTCAGTTAGACGACAAAGTGATGCAACTTATTGAAACAAAAAGAAAACAGACATTACTTACTTCTTTTTCTAAATTAGTGAATGTATTAACAAATAATCTAAATCAATTGAAGGCAGACATTGGGACATTGAAGTCCGACATTGGGACATTGAAGTCCGACATTGGACAAATGAAAACAGACGTAAATACCAACATAAATCAAGTGAAAACAGAGATTATTACGGAGCTTAAAAATATTTTGCAACAAAATCTTGACCAGTTGATACATCGTCAAATAAAAACACTCTTGCAAGACACTGTGAATAATATGAGTTAATTGAATAAAATTAGTTAGGAGTATATAATAGCCTTTTTTGTATGTATTATTAGTTGACACAACAAAGCTGTGGAAACTATTTTCAGCCTTATGATCGTTTGATAACTGCAGAAATTATAAATAAGAGAACTATAACAATGGTAATTTGTAGATTTTTATAACATTAAAATGAAACGAGTTTCAGGTGGACATTATCATTATGGACATATTAAATGGAATATGGGTTGCTATATCAGTTCTTGTTGTCACTTTGGGATTGATCTGTATCATTTGTAAGGATCATATTTCATATAAAGCCAGCTAAAATTATACCTGCGATATTTTTTTGTTTTAGATTCATTAATTAAACAGAAGGATAAATTAGTCCAAAAATACGAGCAAAAATACGAGCAACAGGTCAAAAATACGAGCAACAGAAGGATAAATTAGTCCAAAAATATGAGAAACAGAAAGATGTGGAATTGCAACTGAAACAGTCTTTGGTAAGATAATACACTAAACTTTTAAAACTAATTTGCTAATTTCTTGGTAAATATTTTAGGAGAAAACTAAACTCGAGTACCTCCATGCTACAAAAAAGTTATCTGCCCGAGGAGCTTTCGAGCTGTTTCAGAATCGGTACGTATTCAGAAATAAAGAGAAAAAGCAAAGTGCACGAGAAATGTGGGATTTATTCGTCCAAGAAGATATGGGAAAAGAAATTAAAAAAAAGATGATGGAAGCTAACTGTAATAGGTACTCCTGTTGGCGAGATCGCTGCTCTCGTTTATAGTGCCATTAGTGATGGTATCCACAGCTATTTCGATGAGGGGCTAAGAAAAGTTTATTTAGTCAAATCTGAACTTAATACCTGCGATCCTATTTTTGTGCAAACCATCTACTCGGCTCTGCCTCTGAGCCCTTCGGATGTTATTATTTTAGATAAGAAATCCCAGTTTTTGTACTCGCCGCCACGAAAAACTTGATGTTTTACTTTTTTTTTAAATAAAAAATTTGTAGCAACTGCAATGAGTTGAAAGCCCTTTTACAATTTCCTTGATCAACATCCCCCATCATTAAAATACTAAGCTTTTGTGTGCCAGTGATCTAGTAATTTAGCAGTAAGATTCAGGGAGCTGCTGTTATTACTAATATTAATCATAAAAATAGTTGATAAGCACTGCACTATTACTTGATAGTATTATCCGTAATAGTGTATGTACTCCGGCAAAATTGCCGTGCCGCCGGGTGGAGGTGGGATACGAAAAAAAAGTCTCTACTTTATTATTTACAAAATATAAAAATGTGTAACCTTTTTAATATCACAAAATAAAAAAATCAATTTTAAGTACATAGTACATAGTACATAGTTGTGTTACAAAAACAAATTATAAAAAAAAAACAAATATTACGTTTGCATCGTTACTTAGGTGTAATAATAATTTTTTTAGACAATGTAAAATTGTAACAATTAGGATGTGAATGAGGTTATGATAATATTATGTCTAGTATTCAATTAGACATGCAAACTAAAAAAATCTGCTAAAAATTTAGAAGTATTAATTGTTAATCAGAATAAGAACAATTTCTATACCGGAATTTTTTTTTTTATAGTATATCCGTTTTTTTAACGAGTAGGCTGATGTTTCGGCGTATTTTTGAGGGATGTTTATAGACCATACCAACGCTCGACCATCGACCGTCTTCTGTTTAACAAAAGTCAAAATGCGTTATTCGTTATTAAATTTAAGCGCTGGACGATCGAGCGTATTACGTGCGTAAGAAATAAATTTAGATAGAATTGTTATGTAGGTACACTATAATTAAATTTAATTTTTTTTAATCAGTAAGAAAATTAGCATAAACAATATAATATATTCAATCCGAAAGAGACTGTACAAAATCCATTATAGGCGTGATGATAAAATAAAACCGTGTTAGCGCAGAAGTTATTATTATTATTATTGAAAGAAAATAAAGGCAGAGGTTTATAAAACCTATTATGCCTAGTAACTAGAGACAGTGTGACAGCTAGAAAAATTGTTTTTTTCCCTACCGGTTAGAAATGTAGGCTGTGGATACCTCATTTGAGGTGAGAAAATTCAACTTTCTCGCTAAGGTAAGAAAGTTAATCATGAAATGTTTATGGTAAAACTGTACCAAAATACAAATGTCAAAAGTGTTAAAAGTGAAATAAGTTATTGATAAATGAAAGCCTATTCAATAAAGCAAGTTGGTAGATCAATCATATAATCTGGAAAATAAACAGATAAGCTAGGTATAATCTGTTTCAAAATCAAAAATCCACCACCTGTTGAATTATGTTGGCAGAAAAAAAGAAATCCCTAGAATAAGTTTCATTTTTCTGGGTTGGTCCAACCAAGCCAAAATTTGACCTTCAGTGTGTCACAAATATCAAATTATAAAAATGCCTCGAAAAACAAGGAATCTTTTAACCGCTAAATTAAAGCGAGCGTTCATTAAGTGCTTCGAAAAATTTAAAAAACACGATGAACTACGACCAAAACGACTGTCAAGAGTTTTATTTCATAGCCCCACGTTTTTTTGACACTTTCAAACACACTAAAAACAAAAATTGGCGACGTTGTCGGTTGTATTTTCGAGGTAGAATGCAGTGTTGGTGGATTTTTGATTTTGAAACAAATTATAGGTACTATTATCTATTCACTTTGATTGTGATCGCAACGAAAAAAATAGTAGGCGCTGTTTAGCTGTGTGCTGCATACGTTTTACACTAAATATTTGTGTGGTGTGAACATGATGTGAAAATGTCAGAATTGAAAAAACTTGACAATGGTAGTAAGGCAATGATTTCAATGCATTTATCAAAAAACTAAAAACGTCTGTCCGATTCTGTGATCACATCTATTGAAAAGTGAGGTTATATCCAGGTACAGATCATTCAATGTCAAAATTTTAAAATCACCTCATGCAATTCTTAATATGTATAAATGAAGAACGAAGGAAATGGTCATTTGGCAGTAAGACAAACGCGAAAAATGTCTGGGGATTACTAAAAGTAATCAGACCTTTCAATTAATTGCATTGATTAATATAAATATTTTCAGATAAAAATTAATCAGACAGAAAGAAACATGAAGTTTAGAAAAGTGTTTTATAGGAGATGAAAAGGCAGAAGGCATCAAACTACAGTACTTACTAGCCAAAATGTATAACAAAAAGCACAAATAGAGTTAACTTTATTGGCGATGTTCGTCTTTGTGAGTTGTTTTTCGTTGGCTTCAATAAAATGTCTCAAAAGAATATTAATATAAAATTTGTTACACAGTCTGTGACTGGTTTACAAATCTATGAGGGGCATGGTGACCAACTCAATAGACCGGGACCAATGGCTTAACGTAACTTCCGAATCACGAGACAGAATATAGCTTTTTTTTTTATTATTTTAAATTTCGCCCTGGGTCGGAATCGAACCCGCGACCCTCGCGTCCCTGAGCCGAAACGGACTCCCTTAGGCTATATTCTGCCTAATATGTTGATAAGCACTGCACTATTACTTGATAGTAATATCCGTAATAGTGTATGTACTCCGGCAAAATTGCCGTGCCGCCGGGTGGAGGTGGGATAGTTTTAATATTAACCGTTTGTTCTCAATTTTGAGAAGACGACGTGGCTTGTCCTTTTTGAATTCTGAAATTTCGTACCAATTTTATAGATACGCGCACCAAGTCTACGTCGAAAAACGTTTGCGCAAGTCGTTCTGTCTTCTGCGAGCGTGACGTTTCTGCCAAAATGGCGCCTCCAAGAGTTGCCAACTGCGACTGGATTTAGTGTTATCTAAAATTCCCTATCAATAACCTAGCAATTGAAAAGTTACTACGGACTGGTCACCATCAAAATGAATAGATATTATGTACAACTTCTGTTTATATCAAATTTTCGAACAAACGTCAAATCTTCAAATGCGATGACAAGTTAATTAAACAAATAACCCAGCCTACTATTCAATTCTCAAAATTTTCGTTTTAATCAGGAATATAACCATCTTTTTTTGACTTTTTTCAACGAAGTTGTGCCGGTAGGGAAAAAAATTGTATTCAAACCTTGTTAAGAAAGTGCCCTTGTAGACCTTGGGCCCTTACAAACCTCGCCTACGGCTCGGTTTATAATCTTTGCCTGCGGTCTGCAAGAAAGCACTTTCTTACCTTGGTTAAAATATACTATTATAAAGTGTTCGATAGGTAAACTTTCAGTGGCGTAGGTCTACTTATCTGGGGAGTACATCTAGTTTATTTTTAAAAAAGTTTACCGTTGTCGAATTCATTATTTCTGTTGATAGTCCATTCCAGTGATCAAAGACTCTGTTAGGTAAAAAGTTTTCACGAATTTTCGTTTTAAAGTCTTTTTTCAACCTCCAATTATGTCCTCTCAACCTTTCAGCTCGATTTAAAGTAAAAATCGGAGACAAATCAAAATTGAAGAATCCTCTAATTGCACGAAACGTGACAATTAGGTCGCCCCTGAGTCGTCTATCCTCAAACGTGCTCAGTCCAGATTGTTCAAGTCTCTCTTCGTATGAGGGTCTCATAGCACCATAGGAAAGACGTGTACAAGGTAATCGAGGTTTCAAAGCTAATGCCCTTAAATGTCTTTCTTAGAAGAAATAAAGTGGTATTACACTTTTTGCACACTCTTGAAATATGTACTGACCAGGTCAGATTTTGTGTGATCGTTATACCAAGGTCGACATGTGATTCAACGTGCGAAAGATCAATATTACCTATAATATATGACATGTGAGGGTTATTTTTTCCTAGGTGTAAAACTACGCACTTGTTCAAATTTAGAGGAAGAGATCAGTCTACACTGTACTTGTATATTTTTTCAAGGTCCTGCTGTAAAACGTGACGATAGGTTATTGAAAAGAAGTGGTTCAAGCACCGAGCCCTGCGGAACACCACTAGTTACAGGAAGAGATTGAGAGAACTCGTTCCCAACACGCACAAAGAATTTTCTATCCTTCAGAAAATCAGCTATCCATAACTTGATATTTCCCTTGACACCAATTTGATCTAGTTTATATAAAAGTTTTTTATGTGAGACACGATCAAAAGCTTTGGCGAAGTCTAAATACACCACATCAACAGGAACACCTTCGTCTATAGATCTGGTCCAAGAATTAACACATGAAAGTAAATTTGTAAGGACCGAACGACCTCTTATGAAACCATGTTGCTGACTAGGAAGAATGTTCCGTTCCACTACATATTTGGATAGATCTTCACTGATAATAGTTTCCATTACTTTGCAAACCACTGAGGTTAAACTGATGGGTCTATAATTTTCTGCACAGAATTTGTCTCCTTTTTTAAAAATGGGCGTTACTGAAGCAATTTTCCAGGCAGACGGAAGTATGTGGTTTTCAAAAGATGTCTGCATGATAAGTCGTAGCGGCTGGCACAGATACTCGACATAATTTTTTAATAGTAATGTTGTTATACCGTCTGGTTGATTTTAAACTACAGATGCAGTTTTTAATTTTTTCCTCAGTAAATTGTACATTCTCTATGACACTCGAGATTTGCGGAAGCATAACTTCAGGCTGACTATTCACCCGATACCCATGAGGGTCAGTTGTAAACACCCCGGCAGAGTATTTTGCAAAAATATTCGCTGTTTTGTTATCATCAAAACATAGCGATCCATCATCGTTGCGTAACTGCGGCACTGAAACCTTAGTATTCAATGACCGTCTGATGTATTTGTAAATTTTTTTGGGATCGGTAGAAAGATTTTCTTCGTATGCTTGCCTTGCCTTATGTAGACTCGCCGAAACGGTATTGGAAAAGTGTCGGTGTATGTCGTAGTCCTGCTGCGCGTGTGATTTTTTAAACTTGTTCCATAACCGTCTTTTATGCTTGATTAATTGTAGGAGATCATCGTTAATCCAGGGCTTTGATGAGTTAAACGTAGTATATTTCGTATGGGTGTGTGTCGTTCTTAATCCCTGTATTTAAGAATATAATAAACTTTTTCCACATTTCGTTTGGATCATCGCTTGAGAAGAAGTCGCTGGTCCATTGCACTGATTCCAAATCGTTTTTTAATTTATTGTAATTAACACGTTTCACTAGTTTAGTTACTTTTTTGGGAATTTCGGATACTAATAGTTGGATTGTTGACAGCAGGGTTATATGGTCAGATTTACCAATAGGTGAAAGATAATCGACTTGACTTATTAATGCGGGATCATAAGAAAACTAAAAATAATGAAATAAAATGTTTGGATAATTGTTTCTTTGTTTTTCTTTAATAAATAAAACCATAATAAACAACAAAAGCAAGCATATCTTTTAGATATAGCTGTTCCAAATTCACACAATATAACACAGACATATAATACAAAAATTAATAAATATTTACAACTATCCGTTGCTATGAGAAATCTTTGGTGTTTAGAAAAAAATTCGATTTTACCATTTATAATTTCAGCAACAGGAATAGTACCGCAATCTCTTTTTAAAAATTTAAAAATTTTGGACTTAGAGAACACATTGGTGGTTGAAATTCAAAAAGGTATATTATTATACTCATGTCACATCGTGAGGAAATTCCTTAACATTGACACAGAACATAAAACACAAAAAAGTCAAAATGTGGAGGCGAGACGCCGGTAATTATGTTGATAAGCACTGCACTTTACATGATAGTATTATCCGTAATAGTGTATGTACTCCGGCAAAATTGCCGTGCCGCCGGGTGGAGGTGGGATACGAAAATATAAATAGGTAAATAAAAACAAAAAAATATGTCCGTATGCAACTAATTATACATTCCATTGCAATAATCAAGGAGTAGGCAATAATTGAGGAATATGCAACTTATTATACATCTAGTTCGGCCCTACGTTAGCGCGTCGCTGAAATTTGAATAGATCTAGACAGTCTTACTATGTTTAATTGTCTGTGGTTTCAACAAAATGATAGGCAGCTGAATGTGAGCTGAATTATCAGCATAGTTTTTAATATTTAAGTAGTCTGTTGAGGACCAGTCTATCGTTGGTAGGTTAAAGTCGCCTGCAATGAATAAATTAGCATCAATTGCTGACAATTCGGATAGTTTATGAAATAGTATCATATCATCTTGCAGCAGGGCCCTAGAGGGTGGTCTATATACGCAGGCGATTGTAAAAGACAGTGTAGAGGAAGCGAGTTCAAGTATCGTAACCTCAGAAGTAACGTGCGATCAATTAAAAAAAAATCGAGTTACTTGGATTGTGGTATTCTGATGCTTTGATTGGTTCAAACCACCATTTTCGCCTACTCTGATTTTTTTTTACGGTACTACATCGAAACGTTATGGGTTTAGGCACAGTATAATAACCAGTAGCGACAGACAGCTTGATTTGCGAACGTGACCCTTATTGACTTTTACTACCCAAACCGTCACTTCTCAAACAGCGTGTGATATGAATAGGCAACTCCTTATACATACAAATTCAGACATCTTTTAGAAAACAGAAAGTTTTAGTGGAATTTACATTTATTAATCAGAGAATTCATAGTGATTCAGGGCTACCACCACAAATTTCAAACGAATTCAAACCATTCTCAAGGACTTTACTACCCAAACCATCATTTAGACGTGTTCATAACGACCCAATGCTTTTCTTATGGACCTGTCATTTCGTGTCGCTACTGGTTATACTGTGGTTTAGGTTTGAACTCATTTACAATGTTGGTTTCTATGTACGGTCGGTGGACAAATAAAACTGGGACACTTAAAATTTAATCTATGTAAATCAGACATTGAATTGTCAATATATTTGTCAGTGTCAATATAATATGTCAGACCAAAGTTAACCTATTTGTGATAAAACCGTAATTAAACGATGCAAATTTGTAAATTTTGACTTCTGTGATTGTTATTTTTGTCCCAGTTTTATTTGTCCATCGACTGTACCTATATGGATGAACCGCCACCAGCTCTTCCATCACTGCGGTCAGTGCGATAAAGGGTGTACCCGTCTAAGTTTACTAAGGAGTCGGGAATGCTATTGCTGACTGCTGAGAAATGTTTCAGTTATTAATAAAAAAGCCGGTTTGTGAAGTTGAACGAATAGTATTAAATCATCAATCTTTGCCATTAACGAAGCTAGGTTTGTGTACATTAGGGACCATTCTACTACTGCAGTTTCTACTTTTTTGACTCGATAATAGAAGGAATTCCTTTCACATATTAAAATGGTTATGTTATCTTCCCCATTATCACGTCTAAGTTGCAATTCGGTACGTAAATTCTTTAGGTATTCCAGTTGTTTCGGGGTCTTGTCATCTGAGATTGAGATTGAACGAGGCAGGTCAGAGTTAATAAGCTTATTTTTGTTTCTCAGTACTTCCTTAGCGATCAGATCATTAGATAAACTGACTTTAAGAGGACGCGTGTTAGATGAGTTTGGTTTGCCGATACAAATAATTTTCTGGGGAATGGCTTCCGGAGTAATAGCGCTGATAATTTTTTGGATCTCAGCTGCGTCTTTGGTTTGACGTTGTTCAGCGGTGCCGCTCGATTCCGGAACACCGTAGATAATTACATTTTTAGCACGTATTATTCGTTCGACGGCCTCACTTGTGACTTCTTCAAATTGAAGAGACGATAGGTTCACATTTTGCAACTCACTAATTTTTTGTTCTATTTTTTGCTCTATGCTAGCAATAATATCTCTTTTAAAAATGTCTGTAACAATTCATGGATGCTCAATGTTTGTTCAGCTTTGGACATGCATTTGCTGCAGTAAATTTTTACATTACGGATCTTTTTTCTTGTTATGCGGTCCTCGGATGTGAGACCTGTGCAAGATACATGTAAACAATTATTGCATCCGTCGCAGTTTATTGAAGGAAAACCACCAATAGGCTTGTCGCAGTTAGCGCAAGCGCTCATTTTGACCTTTGCAGCGGGAGAGCTCCCAAAAAATCAACTGATAGGAATAATCAAATCACCTTACCTTGCTTGTCGATACTGAACCCGAACCACGTGGGAAAAAAAAGAAAGAAAAACAACCTTACGCCAGACTGATATTTCAAAACGGCCGTTACACCACCCTGGAGCACGAATCAACTTTATCTCTCTATTACAAGGTCAAAAATTTTTCGCCACTATTAACCACTTGAAATCGCTTATTTAAACGAGACGATAGCCGCACACTCCGCACACCTATACATACGTTATACTCTTGATTGATCTTGATTCATTTGTAATCTTCTGTATTTTCTGCCCAATCTCATTAATTTTTTTTTTGCGTCATCACCACAAGAACCCAAAGTCTCAATAGCAATAGGTACGAAATGGTAATTATTATAAGTCTCCGCTACGTTACGTATGTCGATTTTTTTGCATTTTCTCGTAGGCGAGCAGCTTCTTCAGCTTTTTTTGAAGATAATTCAATATATAATTTAGCCAATGTATCCGTGCATGTTACATCCCATAAAAGAGGTTTGCCACATAACCAGGGAATTAAAGTTATACCGTCTGGTCTTTTGTTGTCTTTTCGATAGTATCCATTTGGTTCTCGTATCGACGGAATTTCAGGAGATGTTGGAGCTCTTTTGACAAGGTCATTGATCATTTCATGACGTGCTCTTCTTCCTGCACTTCTGTAGCATGATAGACCATGATGGCCCAATCTAACGACAATTTAGCCGCATATACATGGGTGGGGAACACACATAGGAATACCAACTCGTAAACAAATTGAAATTCTGAAACATTGATTATCTAAAAGAGTACCTAAATTTGTAGAAGGGAGTGCATGCAGCCAAGCTCCAGATTCTTTTTCTTGAAGAGCTAATAATCGGGCTTGGTCTTTGTCTGTAGACATTCTATCTAATAATATTTTATGACCAATATTGTGAATTTTTTCATCCCAAATTTTTTGATCATAAGCCGTTGGAATTTCCAAAGGTTTCATGCTAGTAATTAAACTCCAATTTAAAATTGCTTTTCACTAGCTGAATCATTTAGTTGCGAAATTGAATTTGGAAGTATAAGTGACGATAGTTGATTAGAAGAGTTCCAAGATCCAAGAAATGCCGGATAACATAGTTTGTTTACATCTCTAAGACCAAATCCTCCTAGCTTTATCGGTAAAGTAGCTTGAATCCAACTGTAATCATTTTCCAAATTCACGTTACAAATTTTTGAAACAGATTGCCGTAGGACATTGTCATATTGTTTTAGTTCCAGTTTGGAACGCCAGCAAGGTGTACATCTAAGTAGGTGATTCATTTTGGGTATAGAAAATGCTCTTTGCATTAGATAAAAAGCCATATGTGATGGTAAAAGACACATGCGAGTGGTCATGTTATCTAATTCAGAAGTGCGTTTCTCTAATGCTTTTGATAGCCCTGTGTCATATAAAGGACAACCTAGTATATATGTATTCTCTTGTTTTAAAAGCTTAATTCCAGGTGCAATGAAGTTGAATTGTTCCAATATTTTATTTCTCTCTTCTGTATCATTAAATGTCACTGCTAGTTCACATTTGGAGAAATTAAGCTCTAAACCTATGTCTTTTGATCTACTTATAATAGATTCCAAATCTTGAAATACATTTTCTTGATCAGAAATTAATGTACCATCATCCATATACCAAATGTTGAGCTCAGAACAGAGGGAATTTATCATAGATTGAATACCAAGACAAAACAAAGGAGGTCCTAACGGATCACCTTGTGGGACACCTCGTTGGGAAAGGATAACTGTAGAACCATAGTAGAGATTAGAAGGTTTCTGATAACATTGATTTAAAAAATTATAGAATTCTGGAATTTCTTCATTAACTTTCTTCAAAATTGTTTCTCTGTCTAGCATATTGAAGGCATTCAAGAAATCAATTTTTAAAAGTACTTTTGTTGACTGATGAGGATATTGTAAATATCGTCTAGCAGAATGTATAGCGGCTTCTATTCCTCCTTTTGTTCCAAATCCAAGCTGATGAGGTCTAAACTTTGATCCTAGCTTATCAGCTATCCTTCGACAAACAATTTTGGATATTAATCTTCTAATGGTAGAACCTACAGCGATTGGTCGTATCTTTCTTTTTTAAGGCACAAAGATTTGCACCATATAATATTGGACATATTGATGAAGGTACTTCACCATTCAATAATAACGTTCCTAAATTCGTTAAGGATGTAGTTAAATTCACTTTATTCTGGCCTAATGCATCAGATGTTAAATCTTTAAGATGTTGAGGTCGGATGGCATCTAATCCACCAGCAGAACCATTTGGGAACGACGCTATAGCTTTTGTTACTTCTAGACTAGTTACAGAAGATATATTATTTTTTGTTGAAAAACTGTTGTTGAGTTATATTTTCTTGGTGGTGGATGTTTCTTCTGTAATGCTTGTATCGTGGCTTCATTTCTTGGAGCAATCATATCTTGTGAAGTCAACATATTTAAAGCACCACGTATATCCCCATCTGATAATTTTGTTTGAGCCTTTTGACATAGTTGACTGTCATTTTCTTTAAACTTTTTGGTAATTTTTCTCTGTTTTTTGTCGACAAAATTTTCCATAATGTGGTTGTATATCTCATTAAAATCTGCTTGTTTGATAATCTTCCAGGCGTTAAGGTTTTTTTTACGAAGGTTGTTAGGCTTTTTGATTTATTTTTCTTTTGTGGTAGTTGCAAAACAACATAAGTAAACAAAAATAGTTTATACCATTTTACATCAGTATTTTTTTCTACAATATCATTAATAACATTTGTCAGTTCATTGGAAACTAAAGGACGAGCTGCTTTTGGAACTCTCTTGAGTACAGGAATTTTAGATTTTAAATTGGATAAATAATTTTCTTGAAAGACATTGGTATATATTTTTTCTTCTGAATTCTGTGATTGTTTCTTGAAAGGCAACGTTTCTTTAATTTGATGAATTTTCGAACAATGAATCTTCAAACCTTGACAAGTCTTGAAAGATTTCCAGCAAAATTCACATCATCAACATTTGCAGGAATTTTTTTTTATTCTCTGACGAAGGACCTGCTTCATCAATATCTTTCTTGGTAATATCAAAGCAGTTTATTTTTTTGCGGGATCTTCCACTGTTTGGATATTTTGGGTTTAAATTGTCTTCAGAAGATGAAGATGAAAGATTTATGACTGACATATAGTTAGTTGACGTATTGTTAATATGCCCAGAAAATCCAAAATTTTGTCTATGTACGCCATAGAAACAAATATGCAATTTGCATAGAATCCGAGCTTTACTGGTGACAAACAAAACATATCGTAACCGTAAGGCAGCGAATTCCTTGTAACAGTTGCATATGGCTCTATTTCTCGCTAAGTGATGGATGTTTTTTCGTTTCATAATCAATTTTGGTTTCTGGCGGCATATTTAATTGGACTCAATTCATAGTAACCAACCTTAAACATTCAAAATTACTTTTGAAAATTTTAGTTACACACAACATGAAAAACGTTATTTCCCTAAAAGTTCGAATTCTAGGGAGTATTTTTTTTTTTGACACGAGAGCAGTTAGAGTTAAAAGCAGCTGATGACGCTTATTTTGCGGAGCTTTCGAAATAATTTTTTCTTGAAGGAATGCGGCAACTCGTTTTTACGGCTGTGTATCGTGCGATCGAAAATAAAAAAAATCGAAATGGCCTTGATTCTGTTGGCAGCACGTAAAAATTTAATTCAAATTACAATAGTAATTGTCATTCCGGACTTTCAAGGCACTTATCGACAACTTGCCTTGATTAATTTATTTTTCCCTACCTGTGTTCAAAAACAGGCCTGGCACAATTCCCGAATTAATGCAAGTAATTACTGATAACTGCAATTTAATTGATGTCCCCAGTCCCGACTTTGCGAAGGTCAAAAGCGAAGAGAGTAACATTATGTTTGGAAACTGAAGGCAGACATTTCGAACATTTACTCTAGTTCGTAAATACGATTGGAGCTCCTTCCTCATGATTCTTTTACAACCGACAAGTCACACCTTTATGAAAATCAAGATTTCAACGTTCTCAAAATCACTAACCTAACTTTTAAGACTGACATCTGATAATTGAAATTTTAACGAATTTCCAACTGAAATTCTTGGTCACAGCTCACTCTATTTTTTTCCGATCATACAGTATAATGGTATACTCCATGTCACTTCTAGATAAACGAGTCAAGATTTCTGCTGCTTCGTTATTCTCGCTCTTACTAATTACTGTTTCATTTATAGCGGATTCACCAGAAAATATTTGGACTGCATGTTTTGATATCTCTAGTTTATGGACCACAATGACAATTGTCTTTTATTGGTGCTATTGTAATGTGCCATAAATACGAATATTTTTAGTGAAATAACTGTCCTCCTAGTTAGTAAACGTCAATTTTTAACTGTTGGAATTGAAACGACCACAATAAAGATAACTCTTTTTACTGCTATATAGACTGTCCGATCGGATAGATACAATGCCCGTTGTGCTCGCACTAAATCAAGTGAAGAGTTGACACTATTAATGTAATTTTCTTTTTTTATTATTTATTAAAAATTAAAATAAATTGAGCTAATACGACTTTCTTAGGAGATTTGGCTTCCAAACACAGGTTATTAAAATTGAATTATAGAATGAGGTCAAAGATATTTCAAGAAATATTTGTTTCTGCATTCACTTAAAATTGTTCAAGGAACAAAGCCTTGCTATCAAAACGATATAAAACATTTTTACTGTTCTAACATCCATTTTAATTTTGTGTCGAGTAATTTTACTACTGTGGCATATATTTTTTCTTATAAGAAATCTAATAACAAATGTTTTTATTACATTTACAGCTGAGACAATTCTCGATATAATATTTAACATTTAAAACACGGATCGTGTGAAAGTATGGTATTAACATTAAAATGCTGTACTTTTGCTCACCGGTAACAACTGCATACATTATCGTCCGTCATTGTTCGCGAATCTTAAGCTAAGTTTCCACCTGCAAAGATTACTGGCGTTGGGGATATACTCTTGTTTGATAACTATTTACGGTTGGCTTCAAAAAAAAAAACGGGAACTGTCAGAAAAAGTTCTGTCAGATTTTATCAAATTTTTATAGTTTGAAACGGCCTTTTGGAATTTAGGTTAAAAACTGCACTTAAGTGTCAAAAATACTGTCAAACAGACACAAATTGACATAAATTAACAAATTAAATTTTCAGTTCACATTAGGTCAAATTTCATTTCCCGTTTTTTTTTTTGAAGCCAACTGTACATATCAACTAATCGGTCAGATATATTAAAAATTGTTGAAAACAGCACTAAAGAACCACGTTTAGACTGTCTTTCTTTTTTCCTAGATTTTGTTTCGGCAACGCCATGAACACAGAACAACTCCCTATGAATTAGTTTACCCCCTTACCTGTTAACTTCCAGTCTTGCAAGTTTCTGCGCAATTCGAATTATTTTTGCAATTTACAAATTCTGTAAATGAATCTGTCCACATGCTTTTCGTTGGCATCATACGGAGAACATTTCAAGCAAAATTAAACAAAATTATCACAAATAATGTGGTTAAAACATAACCTAAAAATTTGACGTCGCTAATGTAATAAACGTACAACTCCTGTCTTGCTCGAATCACACATGCTAAAGCGAGATGCATAGTGGGACACGCTTAATACAATACGTACAAGAATTCAATAGTTTGTTTACATTATGTTGAAAAGAGATAGCAATATGGCAGTTGTTCTGCTTTTTAATTGATACATCGGACTATAATTAAAAAATGGACTTCATACAAATTTACTGGCACCGATATTAGTATCAGCGTGTGTAATTCTATGGTTGTATGGTTTCAATTAGTCCTAAACTGTTATAGGATTGCGTCAATTGGTTTAGTTCACATCAACACTGATATCGTCATTAGAGCCCCAGAAAATCTTTAAAAAAAGAAGCGTCAATTTCTGACGATTACTCTTCAAGTTTTGATCAGCTCCTATTTTCACCTCCTTTTCATCACCTGATGAATTAATGGCTAATAAATTTAGCGATTTCTGCCTCGAGTTTCCGCTTGATTTGGCTGAACTTGGTCTAACAAAAGTCATTGGTGCTCTAAAAAATACACCAGCTTCTTATATTACTGGGATAATGATTCGTAGCGCTAGTTGGGTGGCGCCAGTTGAATTGACGTGTTTCTAGTGAAACGAGACTGGCGCCAGTTTCTTTGCATGCGTAAACCCCCTTCGATTAAATAAATAATAACGCTTTTGAATTAAATCCATTTTAAAATTAAATTAACGACAACAATTCATACATTTTATTTTTTGTTTTAGTTGACATAACTATTAAAATGGTATAAATCGGTTTAACAGCTACGGCCTATACTACAGAGTAAATAAATGTAAATCTTAGGAACAATGTGCTACTCTTGTGGTACTAAAACATGTATCATAAATGACTAGCGTTACTTCGAAACGACATGCACTGTAATAAAATATAAATGGTTCAGTACAGCAAGGCAATTAAAATCACAAATTGGCATTTAAAAATTATAATCGACTCCCAGTTGTTTAGCGCAGTCTCTTATCCAGGGTAAAAAGCTTGCAACCCTGGTATACACCCCGGGTCTGTCTTTCTTGGCACACCCGTCTCCCCATGACACGATTCCCGTCAATTCATGCCTGCCATTTCTTTCACAGACCAACGGTCCACCAGAATCTCCCCCACAAGCGTCAATTCCTCCTCTCAAGTGTCCCGCGCACAACATAGAATCCAGTATGGGTTGTTGTCTTCCCCCGTAAATCCCGTCTTTCCGGCAAGTCTCCAGAGACAGCAACGGAACCGCGGCCGATCTCAAGACCGGTGATAGTCTGTCAGGAGTCTTCGGATCGCTGGCCCCCCATCCGGACACCTCGCACCAAGTGCCGGGGGGAGGCGATTCGTAAGCGAAACAAGCCGGTTTTACCAAAATATTGAACTCAATTCCGGGTGCGGCCAGCAAAAGCACAGCGATGTCGTGACTGTACGGTCCTAGTTTGCGAAAGTCCGGGTGTTGAATGGCCCGCTCCACGCGAACCACCTGCTCGTAGGGGGCCGTCCCGGGAGGGCCGTGGGCCCCCGCGATCACCACGAGGCCCTCCATCCAGCAGTGAGCGGCGGTGAGGACGAGTCGGCGGGATATGAGGGCGCCCCCGCACTGGTGCTCTTCGCCGAGGCGCAGCTCGACCTGCCAGGGAACGGCGCCGTAGGGCGGCTCCTCGCCGCCGACGACGCGCGGCTCCCGGTCGGGCGTCCAGGAGATGGCGCGGCGGCCGCACGCGTCCGCCGGGAATTTGGGGAAGCCCCCGCTGCGCGCCGCCAGGAAGGCCAGCGCCGGAGAGGCGCAAATGAGGACGACGGTAGCCGCTAGCAACATCGCGCACGTTATGGGGATCCGGTTCGGAGTCTGCGGTTTTATGCGTCGCGCACCCACTACCGAAAATTAAAACGGTGATGTCTTGGCGATTACGGCGGCGGAAAGTTCTGGGAAGGTGCACTTGCACATCCGTAGAAAAACTGGGCCGCCGACCCCTCGATTGTTGTTGACATTATGTCATAGGGTCCCGCACACGATGTCTTTTTAATTGCGCAGTGGCCCACATCGATGCCATGTCACCTTGGCCGCGACGCTCCGGAGCACTTTCCCCTGTGACACACTTCCGACGTGTGGACTATTGAAAGCGAAACGCGATGGTGATCTTCTGGTAGGGTCACCGCCGAAACACACGCCGCACGTTAAGGATCGAAAGTTATATATCTTCGGTCTCCACCGGCACTTCCTGCTTTTCTTTCCTTTCCCCAATTCTCTCACATTAACACCGATTCGATCACATCTAGCACAACCCATTTCGCCCACGTCCAAAACGAGAGCTTATTAAAATTTTTATTATTTTTTTTTTGGCTTGTAATCGGGCCTCTGTGAATTCTTAACGCGAAACTATTTCCAGCGAAAGAGACAAGAGGCGGGAACGTTATTGTGATCCGCCCGATCGCACCTCAAATTGTTTCGTCGAAATCGATTCAGAATATTTGTTGACGTGGAATGCGACAACATCAAAGAAGTTTTACAAAACTGGGCGGTCATCTTAGGAAACGCTACAAGAAAACTGTTCCCAAATTAATCCCGAATTAACACATTTATTGGAAACTTGCAGTTTTGGCGAGTTTGCTAAATTGAAGTTAAACCTTATAAAAGTAACACGTCACGGCTTTGGCTGTCATTTTCAACAAAACGAGCTTCTGTACGACAGCTGTAAGGGTGAAAAACGAAACACGTACTTTAGGTAGTTACCTGCTCTCGGGATTTTAGCGAATTGGTTTATAATCACAGAATTTCATCTTGGTTTTAATAATCTTACACAAATTAGTACAAGAAGCATCAGCGCCACGTGTAATGAGAAGTACTAGAAGCACACATCACTTATCATATCATGTAGATTGGTTAGAGTAAATTCAAGAACTTACTTAGAAATATCATTTTGATCTTTTTTGACTAAAATCAGTAATATGTAGGAGTTCTATGACGCTGCAGCGTTCTAACAACTCAGCTTTTTCTTTGTTAAAGCTCTTCAGTGTTTCCATTTACATATCTCAATTCAGGGCGACCGTTGATCTCCACTATCGTGTTTTAGAAGAGACAAATTGATATATTCAGTGGTGTAACTAAAAAATTGTCCCCAATGCAAAATGTAAAAAGCCCCCTGGGATAAGTAAACGAAGAAAATAAACAAATTTGTTAACATATTTAACTTTCTTCTACTCTGTTATAATATTGACACTTTCATCAAAAAGGAAAAATACAAATTTTTTATATTATAAAAATTGAAACAATATTATATACAAGTGATTCACAGGTAATAATGACGCTAACAAAATATGTGATGCAACCAACAATACATGTCCCCATAGTTTTACAGTTTGTGTTTTTATTGATTACTCCACATAATGATTTTGATTAAGTTTGACATATGTAATGTTGGGAATGTTGACTATGTTGTGTAAAATTAACATATTTTTTAAATCCACATAATCGGTCCAAATGTAATGTTGGCTGCATCACAATTTTCGTTAGGTTCATTATTACTAGTGAATCACCTTGTATACGTATATGTGTTTTTAATAGAAAACTGACCATGAAAAATGTTCTGGTTTAATATATTTTTTTATATACAGGGTTATTAAAAAGGGTAAAAATGCAATCCAAAAGGCAATTCACAAAGCAATCTCGAAACCTTATTACATTATCCGGCATTATCATAATGATTGCGCATAAAACATAGATAGCTTTTAACGTCAGCCTAATGAATGTCAATTTATGACAGAAAAATACGTCTCTCAACAAAATATGATCTAATAACAATAATAAGCAATTAAAATCACAAAAGTAATGGGTAAGTAGGATCATATCGGTTCAGTCATCGTTCAGTCAGGTTATGTGAATAACCCTGTATAAATTTTAAACATAGGATAAAATAAATCTAAGGAATAAATGACAGTTACAAAAAAGTACCTGACAGTAGGTAAATAATTAGATTTTCAAAACATAATTTTTTAATAAAAATATAAATTTTTAACAATTGAGATTAATCTTTCGTAATTTGATATATGAAATATAATAGGTAATGATGAAATATAATAAAATTTTGTTCTGATTTAGTGTTAAATTAATACCAGTCAAGAGAAATTAGAAGAGGACAAATTGATTCATCCAATGGACATTTTTAAATTAGCATCAGAGTAAATGAAATGTGTTACATTTGAAACAAACCATATTTTATGGCAGATTAATGTAAGGGTAATTATCTTGATGACGTTTTTCTGTGTCAACTTATTGTGTGCGTGTTTTTGTGGTAATTGCTTTCTTAAAATTTGTCAAATTATAAGTTTAATTGTTTACCTAAATAAATATCTTTAACAACTTATCTAATTAATTATGTATGTCAGTCAATATGCTCCCAATGATATGTTCATTTTAATTACAGTATTATCAGGATTCGATTTTTACATTAGTAACAATCTAACTATTTGCAGTTAGACGTTAAAATTATTAAATATTAAAATGTTTGACAAAGCTTAATTTCAAGCAAGCGGACGAAGATTTTTTGGTAAGAGGTTATTATTGGAAAAAACTTTTATCTCACACACTACCACGTTCAATCAGAACGAGATTGTTACGTCACATATACAGAAATTTACACTTAGATACCCGTTTTTATAAGCATCAACTACCTAATAGCTATTTATTATACAAGTGTCTTATAAGGCAAATAAGTCACGATAGAAATGTTTAGCCACGAGAGCTTGCTCGAATTGGCTAATGTTTCTTGAGTGACTTAGGTATTTACTGTCAAGGCACGGGTGTAATACATAGTTTTATCCAACACCTCCTTCTGTAACAGTTCTTATTCATTTTGATGTTCAATAAACTGTTCAATTCTCTCTAAATTCATTAATTATAAAAACAGTTTAATTATGGGTGCATAAGTCCACTAGTGTTTTATAGACCTCATAAATATAATATATTCAAAATCGTCATTATTATGACTTCATAATAAACAGGTGTTGGATAAATAATATAAACTATGTTAGATATAAGTCTTGCAACAAGACAAAAACCAAGAGGAGACATTTGAGGAGACCCAGTTAATAAAAAGACTGACTTTACTTAGTTCTTAGTCATTTCAGAAGTCATTTCTAAAGTTGTTAGTTAAAAGGTGTCCTCCAGATACTAAAATTTTGTCATCTGGAAGCATCTTCTCACACGATTGCTGCCAAAGCGGAAGAAGATTCTTGCCGCACACTTTCCCTTTCTTTTTCTACATTTATACTTTTATTAAATTTCTAAGAGAGACCTTTTCTCAAATTTATTTTTAAGTCTGAACCACACTAAATGTCAATGACTTCCATTTGGAGGTTTCCTGAAACCTGCCACTTTCATAGAGTTAGTTATTTCCTTTCAAGGTTTTTAACTTGACACTTATTAGGTATATTCTTTTGAAAAGTCTGGATGGGATTATACGAGATATGTACCAGTTATTATTGTAACGTGCCATCGAATAAAAAAAATCGAGTTACCTGGATTGTGCTATTCTGATGCTTTGATTGGTTCAAATCACTATTTTCGCCTACTCTGATTTTTTTTTATTCGATCGCACGGTATTATGTATTGTAAAGTGTATTGAAGTAAAGGAAAGGGATAAAATGTTTGCAGACAAACAATTAACATCACGTTCCTTTTCTAGAGAAAATATTTGCTTTGCTACAGAAATTTTTGGGGTGAGTGGGTAGGTAATAAACATATAAAATTTATTTGAAACTTTCGGAAAGAACAGTTGGATATCAATTAATCAATATCGTTGACAACATTTAAATCTTAGATTTGTATTAATTTAAATTTGTGTATCATGTAAATGAAAAACATACTTGGACTTGTAGAATTTGTTGAAGAAGAAAAATCATAGCAGGGATAATGGATTTCGTCTGGGATTTTATGGCGATATTAAGAAAGTCGTGATAGATGACACTCTTTATATAATCTTTCATTGTCATTTTTTATGGTCCGTTACATTTTTTAGAATTTATAGTTTAAAAAAAATTGGAATCATCTCCGATTGTGTCAGTAGGTGAACGTACATAAATTAAGATCACTAAACCAGTTCCTACTATCTACTTAATTGTTTTAGATATGTAAAACAGTTAAAATTGTGTAACAACGTAAATTTGCATGAAACACACATAAACTTTCGATTAACACTTTCAGTTTTGCAATATTTTCACTGGAGAAGTTTTCATGATAAAAGTTTAACTCACAATGTTATATTTGTTTTGCCATTCGAAGAAATGTATATCTTACTTGGCTCCTTCCTGTTATGGGCCTTGGACGTTCAGTTAACTTGTATTGTAAATTCGGATCGTTACAATACGAAAAAAGTAAGCATATGAAGAGAAAGGCCAGTAAAGACATGGATTTTGTTTATCAGGGGACTTGCATTTTAATTTCAGTGTCTGCAGTGGTTTTCAATGGGATGGTTTGACTTAATCCGACTGGTAAGGTGACACTACAATCGGATCAAGACCTTTACAAAGAGTGAATAGGAAAAAAATGCGTTATACTCGTATTATAAAGTGAAACATCTAGAGTCTAGACGCTGTTGACCAATTTTATCGAAATCGAAAACAGAGTAGACCTGACTTGACACTGGAAGAGTTATAGTCCAATTTTTTTAAAAATCAATTGTCAATGTCAAAATTCCCTCAAAGACCAGGCTGTACCACCCTAAAACCTTTCGTTTCGGGATACCTCTATCGTAAAATCTCCCTAGATCAGGTTTGAGGTTATATCAGTAATTTTCAAATGTCAGAAAAGTTTCAGGTGTACCCAATTTTATAACAAAAGACAAGAAATAAAGACGATAATCACACTAAAAAGTGCAACTTAACATATACAGGAAAATGGGAATTTATTTAATGGGTTATATAAGCAGTTTACCTATTCATTTTCAGAATCTAACCCTCAATCGTCTTCCGAATATGATTCTGCGGAAGAGGGATGTCCTCAATTGGTAGATTTCCCATCAATTTTTTCCAGTCCTCTCTAATCAGTTCCTCGCAGTAACGAACCCATATATTAAAAGAAAATACCTCGAATATGATGTGTGCATCTTTACTGCAATTTAGCATGGTCGGTTTTTCTGTCTGCATTTCTTCACGTAATCTAATCATAGCCAATTTTTCTCGTTGTGTTAGATCCTTGTTTTCGGAAACTCATTTAACTTTGTATTTTTATTTAAATGTAATTGCGCCTTCAATAGCGCAAGCGCCTTTACATCAAAATGACTGACATACAGTTGACATTTTACGTTGCCAATCTAATAACTATCAAATAACCAGTGGCTTATATGTACCAACATGACAACACTTTGACAATTGATTTAAAAAAAATTGGACGTGCTTCTTGCACAAGAAAACGGAAGAAGAGCGTAGTCCCTGCGCAAGGAAAAGAGAGGATTAGCCGGTCTCCCGAGCAAGGATACGAGAAAAATAGCCTGGCTCCTGCGCAAGGATGATACCGTCGAAACCTACTAAGTAAGAAATACGACGTAAAAATATTAGAATCTATTTGTTGTGCTAAAAAAGTCTCGTCTGTCATGAAATGGAGAAAACTCCACTTCCTTCGATTTGTCTCAATTTTCTTCATCATCTTGTTGAAAGTGTCAACTCGAAATTCTTTTAATTATTTCTTAATCCGTGATTTGAGTTGTCGCACACTGTAAACTAATATTGATAGAATACTCATAGAATACTCCAGAAATCTTTGATAAGTCAAGCTTTTGGTTATAATTATAACCAGATTCTCAAATTGTTTTTAATAATTGTGTTTTTAATAACTGTACTATAAATAAATAATTACCTAACGTTAAAGTTTGTATTTTGGAATTAATCTTGCCCAAAATAACACGACCTAATTTTTAATATCTCATAAATTTCCCAATTTTCACTTAAACATTTCTGCTTTAGATAATTTTACTCGTTGATATTTGGGCATTTTTATTCAAAGGTTAAACCCTCCAGCTAAAGCTCTCGGGCCTAACCAGAATAAAAATGCCCAAATTCAACTCGTAAAATTGTCAAAGCAAAAAGTTTTCGTAAAATTGAAAAATTTATCCGATAAAAAAATTAGGTTTTATTGTTATTTTACCTCCGATTATTTTGATGGCACAAGAAGTAAAAGAAAAATTCTTTTTCCCAGGTAGGCGATCATTTTCAAGAACCAAACTGACACCCTGCTAATAAAAGTAAGATGACACTATTAAGAGTTAAATATTTCTCCCATACCATTCATTTATTTCTTGATTTAGAAAGATCGAAATAGTCTTGTTGCAAAATTCGCTCCCATTATTTCATCAACTTTCAAAATATATGTAATACGAGCAATTCACGAACATGTTTTTATAAGAAAATATGGTAAAATAAAAGACCCCAAGGTAAATACTAAAAAACTCATTTTGATTTACTCCCGTTTATTTTCAATTAATTATACGTATTCCAGTTTCGTGAATTTTTTAAAATTGCCAAGTTAATGAAACTTGGGATTTCAAATTTTTCCATGTCAGGTATGCTCATGAGAAATTACATTTTATTAAATTTAATGGTCGACGCTAAAAAAAAGTATATATGTACATAGAACGTCCTCTTAAAGAATATTTCAGAAATCTTTTATTTACAACGGGTCATTAAATTATTCAACGCGTCATTTTTTAAAAGAATGGTTCTTTATTACTGTTGTTTTTTAAACTTTTAGAAACTTTTATTTATTCGTCTGAAAAAATTGTTCAATTTGTGAAAATTTGTTAGTTTTTGTTTGATGAGCTGACAAACCAACAATAATAAAAATTCGTTTACTCCCGTAATTTCTTCAATTTTATTTGAAATTTTATTACTGTTTAACTATCAGAAATAAAAATAGCTACTTTGTTATAAATTGTCGTTTTCGATATACGTATGTAGGTATTTAGTATCCTTCTATTAATCTTTTCGTTGACTGACTTGACCTACGCAATTTCGGTCGTAAATTTTTTTAAAGATTCATTATTATTTAAGTTTCATTACTTTTTACAGACATTCTGTACCTATGTTTTACCTGTTTTACGAATGCTTCTTCAGTGTCGTGGCTACTATCTCTCCATCTTTGGGATATTCAATTTACTGATAGATATGATTGTATTTACATTTTTTTTGGGGACACGGAAAACCGGGCAGATGTGTCATTCAGTTGTCAAAATTTCTAAACCATACCTTAGCTACTCATAACCAAGTTGACAGTTTTTTGAAAATGTCAATTATAATGACGGTAAAGGTGCATTTAGATTGACACTTTTTGAAATGACAATAACAGACCGCTCAGGATTCCATGTCCCTCATTGTACCTTGTGGAACTTAAGCCACGCTATTAGACTGCTCTTAAAGTATCACTTATATTCGTAACTGACGTAGTTGTGTAGCATTACACTTCCTTTAGTTTATTTTTTATCATACGATAAATGTTCAGCAACTTTGTTTGATTAATGCTCGTTTTTGATGACCAGAAAAAACTAAAGTTAGTGTATTAAATATAGTGAAATTATTTTAATAAACAATTGTCAATGTCAAAATTAAGTAAAAAACCACTCTGAACCACCCCAAAATGTGCACATATGGACCTGCTGTATAACAATTTGACACCAAATCATAGTTAAGGTTATGTTCATTTCACTTCCCGGACCTGTTTTCCGCGAATTCATTTTCAAAACAAATTTAATGAGAAATCAGCGGAAATATTTTTCGAATTTGAAATAAAGTCTCGCTCGTCAGGGCGCATGCTCAGTTAGATTAAAAAATGTTGACACTCAGTGTGACTATACGTATTATCATGAAAATCACTATTTGGTTCATACCAACATGATAACGTTTTGACAATTGTTTATTAAAAAATTTCAATTATAGAGTTGGCTCCATCCTAGGGGCGTTTTTCGATTAATAATTGGCTGTACTTTTATTGTCAAAATTGTCACTATTTGTGTTTAAATAAAATTGTTAATTATCAAAATGTTTCTAGAATGTAAAATAAGTTATAAATATTATGTTAACTATTTAACATTTGTTTGCATTTACTTCACAAAGTCTGTGGGAACCAGGCTGCCAATGCAAATTTAACTCTCAAAAACTCCCCTAGGAAGTAGGAACCAAGATCGAGCCTACTTTCTCTCATATACCACTCTATTATACGTAGAAAAAACTAGTCCTACAAAAGTTGTTTCGTTTCTAGGGATTTCAAAGATGATTTGTTTTTAACCAAAACATAATAAAACCGTATCATTTAAATATTATTTATTTCAAATTACACAAAAACAATCTGTAATTTAATACACAAAATAATTTTTTCCTAGTACCTTCTTTCGTGAATTTCAGAAACACAATTTTTTTAGCTGCCTTGAAACTAATTCCTTATTTTTATTTGCGATTGAGGTACAAAAATTATTATTTACAAAACAAGAAACAAAATTTAACAAATGCATTGGTAAAATATAACAAAAACTAAAACGGCTTTATAATACATGATTTATAATAAAGAATGCCCTTCAAAATGATTTCAATTAAGATTTTCCGACAGTACTTTTGATGATACTACAAAACGATATAAATATGACACTTTTTGCATTGAAGTCAAGCAACAAATTATTATCTCGTGAATAATTTATTATAAAGTCATTAACTTTATACAGAAAATGATTACATGTATAATAATAATTATTAATAGTAGTATGTTGTACTAGATACCGTTAATATTATTGCTTCCTATTTAAAGACTAGTTGTGCCGTTCTTCGGGAACGGGTGCGATGAGCCTCTGCAGACTAAGATATTCGTTTCCAGACCTCGGTCTGAGAGTACAACTCGGCGGCGGCGCCTCACTGGAACTGTGCGAAGACAGAGACAAAGTTTCGAAGTAATCGGACATGTCAGAAGTACCACTGCTAGTGGATCCCGACGGACAGACAGGAACTTCCGCTTCAGCACTGGCGGACTTTCCATCAGCCTTATTAAATTGAAAACTCAAATCCCTGAGCGGATCAGAAGATTTAGACCGTCTAGGTAAAGTGGAAATGGTACACAACTGTGCTTTGCGAGGTAATTCGAAGACGCCGGAATCGTTGGAACTTGACGAGTCCCGATTTGATTTGCAAGGAACTGACGAGGACCTTCTGACGGCAATCGATTGGGAGCAATGGCACGGAGAAGTTTCGGGTTCTTCACAGCGACTTGACGAGTCGGCCGAATTGGAGCGTCTCCGCTTCAAGTCTAAGTTATCGGTGGAGTCCAGTAACTGTTTTCGTTGATAAACGTTGGCGTGGAGCATGGCAGAACCCGAAGGCTTGTTGGAGCGATCCAAGGCCGGAGCCAAGTTGGGGTTGCTGTTGGACAGCGCCTTGCCCAGACGCTGTTTCACAGCTGGCGACATGGGGATGTAGCCCGGGTGGGGTTGGACCGGCTTGTTCGAGGAAAGCTCCATCATGAGGTAGTCGTCTTGAGCGTGGCCGCACTTGCTGCACAAGGCCCTAGCTTTTTCGGCTATTTCTTTGCTATTTTCGTACAGCTTCAACGTTTGAGCAAATTCCATGTTTTCGTAATTGGAGGAAGCAGGAACAGTGGTGGATGGCGAGTTTGAGACTGGCAATGGAGTTATATTGGCATAGTTTGGAGCAGATACAGCGAGCTGATTGCGTTGACACTTTTTACTCATATCGACGGTCGCGTACAGCGCATTTACATCTTCCTCACCAGACCAACACGACATGAGGCGTTGACAAACACAAGGTCTTTCCGGTTCCGGTTGCCTAACTCTAACTATACAACCACAGGGTTTGTGGACTGTATCGAACAAACACTCCTTCAGCTTGCGTGGGGTGTCGTAATGTTCATCTAGCTTTGGTTCCTGGAACGACTCCGATTAATTGCTTCATCCGCAAGACTCTACTGTACTTACCACTGGGTAAGGAATTTTGGGAATGTCGTAATTATCGTAGCAAGATGGCGTCGGTGCTGGTGGTTTCTTGGGCGACGGCACCGCAGAAGTGGATGGTTTTGGAGGTCTTGCAGGCGGCTTGGTTACAGCTTGACTCCAACCGCTGCTGTCCGAACCACTACTGATAGAATGTCGGTCGCAAGTGTGTTCCCAGCAAGGAGCTGCGATGGTCACTGTTGCTGTCGACGATCGAGACAGTGCCCCAAGTTTGCTGATGCAGCTCATGCAGCGCTCAATTGGCGGAACGCCCCATCCGTCGTTAGATATGCTATCACCACAACCATAATTACTTTCTAAATCAGTGTACGGAGAATCCGCACGCGACAACATCGAAGAATCGCTCAATTCCATTGTAGCTCGGCATTCTGACCGCAGCACAGGACGTCGAGGACTGTCCATAACTGAAATTCATACAATAATTATTTCCAAAAACCTCTCTGACTGATTTTAAAAACAAGTACCTGACATATTCCTGGAGACAGGTCGCCTCCTCGACGAGTGTAGCTGCCCCATAGCTGCGACCTTCAACGTGGACGTAATTTCTTCACCTTGATCGGTCAGCAACACATGTAAACCTTCTGCTTTCCCGCACCTTGAGCCCCCTTCAAAGCAGAATCTCCCTTCGACCACTCCATACCTCCTCAAGTTACTAATCAACCATTCGCCTGCCACTCTGGGAGGAACTCCGGTGGTCAAACAAAATCCTCTTTCTTGGACATGCAACCTTGCCGGACCTGGCGGTAACCGCGATTTCGCAGGGGCAGACGATACGAGAACTAGGAAGTGAGGACCGTCCCCCAAGTGCGAGCTCAATTTGACTTGCCATTGCATCAAGCGTTCTCTGTTATCGAAAGCGAGGACCACGACGACATCTTGGCAAAGAATGGCAACTGTGTTTGATTCCTTATCTAACGTAAAACCTGTCTCTAAGCCCAGGAATTGCTGGAGGGACAGGGATGCTTTGGTTTGACCCTGCTTGTAGCGGTCCTTCGAGTCCCGATAAAGTTGGAGATGCAGACAATCTGCAATAAAAGAAGGCGTGAGGGGAATTTTCATTTCTCGGGCTGCAAACAACTAATTTGAAAACTGAAATGTGCTGATGTAAAACTCGTATAATAAACATCAAATAAATTAAACATCGCTTTGCAATTAGGTTTTGGAGCAAAACACATTTTCAATTTCCACTCTACTGTTTTAGCTTGCACTATTTTTTATGTAGCATAATTATTTTGTACGTTTCACGTAATAATAAATGTCTGAATAGTGTTGTACTTCCAGTTTAATTAGTTGCATAATTATGATTTATGAATAGAACATACTGCGCATTGTGCTGCCGTCTGTCATTTTCTGATTTATAAAATTATTTAAAACGACGCTTTGCTCTATGAAAATAAAATAAAAACAAATTTTGATCGATTTTCTTTGGTGTTCTTTGCTTGCACTTCAGGTCACATAATACTCATTTTAACAATAATAAAAAAGAGTGTGCGCTTAAGACCGCACGACAGAAGTGAAGATAGTACTTGGAGGAATAAGGAACAAGGTATAAATAATTAATATTATTTAAATCCAATGCTGTTTTTAAATAAACATAAAAAATCTGTATTTTTCACTGCAAATACGTCCGCTTGTAGAGGTACACTCTGGCAAAATTTGTGAGGTTAGGTTTGGATGTTTAAGTTTTATTTTCTTGACGATGATATTGAACACAACACAAGTTTTCATAGCAATACCAATACCCTGTATTATGATAATTTGTCCATTTTCCTCTTCACATTTTGCTATACAAATTTTTCCAATAGATGAATTGTTGAAGCCATATGATTGAGAATTACGTATTAAATCCTACATTCATTCTGTAAACTTACAATATTTATCGTGTCTTTATCGTTTATATTATATAAAACTATAGAGGGTATTTCACGAGCGATAATGAACCTGGCAGAATAATAAATTCAATCCACAATACATTTTCAAAAAAAGCCGGACATTTTAATGACAGTAGCCAGCTTTTTTCGGAAATATTATCACTCGTGAAATATCATGTATATAGATAGTATACAGAGTGATCACCAAGAAACCAAATCAAGAGTGCTACCTCATCTTTTGTTTTATCGAAACGTATTTCTATCATGGATCAGCCGCTTTTATTTACTTGCTGTGGACACTCGTTTTGTTGGTTGCCTACCTCTCAAAAATCTATCATTAATTGCCTTTATAAATTTTTTGTAATTCATGAATAATAGATTTAAAAGCAAGTTATAATTAATTATTATTTATTATTGATTAAGGAAAAAACAAACAGTTACACAAAATTCCTTCATAAGGCACAATCTTGAATTATAAAATTTTAAAAATAATTATTTTTCACAATTCTTTGTTTTGTTGTTTTCTGTAAGTGTAAAAGTTATTATTCTCTAATTTTTGGGTAATTGAGAACTTACTCGTATCTTTTCTAGCAGTGTTTAATAGTTATTTATGGTATAAGTGGGTTATTTAAGATATTACCCACGAGAGGTATTTGTAACCTACGAGGGCTTGCCCGAGTAGGTTATTACCTCGAGTGGGTAGTACTTAATAACCCACGTATGCCATACAACGTTTTATCCAATATTCCAAAATTTTTAGATAATGACATTATTGATGAAATTCTGCTCCCGATGGGTTATGAACGTTAATAACCCACGGTGCTAATGGCAACGTGGGTTATGTATGTTATAACCCACGGTGCAAATGGCAACGTGGGTTAAAACAACAGACTAGTTATAGCCCAGTTTACTCAATTAAAACTAACTAGTAAAACACGATATTACTATTGAATGTTGGATAAAACATTTAAATTACACCAAGGTCAAAAAATAAGTTTTCACAAAAACTGCTCAAAATGTTCTCCATTGTGGTCCAGACAGAATCAAACTCGCCTGCCTCTCATAATTTCAAAAACCCTTATGAAGCTGTCAATTTGTTTAGGGTAATGTGTGGGTTTTATTTCTTGCAACACACAAAGGGAAACAAATTAATATCCTTCTTAAAAATTTTCTGATAAGTGCCATAACACAATTTAACTTGTTGTCTTAAACGCCTTATGGAAGTTGAGGGATGTTCCTTGATAATTTGTTGAACATTTTGCACCATTTCTAAAATTTGAATTAAGGACTGACCTGACTTCTTCTTAATGATGGGTTATGATTTGGTAAAATTGGGCACTATAATTTTAAGACATTGATAAACTTGTTGATAACCAATACCATCAGGTTCGGACATCTGGCTTAAAATTCTTCGGTGTAAGGGGGGGTACAAAGTAAGGCCAGTCTTCATTTTCTTGTTTCACCCTCTTTCGAACATAATCTAATAAAAATGCCTTCTCTTTAATGGTAAAACCCATTTTACAACTTATTCTGGGATAATTATTGCTTACAACATCAATAAACGTCTGTAAACTTTGCCAAAATCGAAGATTTGTTTTCTAGGTTAAATCACTTAAATTGTCAACAACAACAACCTTGAATTTTGAAATGTGACATTTCAACGAAGAATCGCCGTACCAGTAGCGTCGCGTTTGGCAATAAAGATGATAATTTACTTACTCTTACAAATGTAAAATGTTGCTCTTGTTAATCTTATAAATTGTTTCCCTTATCTTATCATAATAATAATAATAATAAAATGCACAATTATAATTCCAACGTCTAAAATTCATAAAGTATCATTTTTATTAAGTAGCGTTTGAGTCCATAAATTGTCTACGCCCATGTTTTGACCGCTTATGTGCATATGATTTTGCTACGACGTGACCGATAATTTGCAACGCTTGCTCTGATTTGGATTCTTGTTGATCACTCTGTACATATACAGTTACTCCTGCAGCTCTGCACTGAGGTCAGTCAGGCCACAACACAACGTACAATGAAAATTTAAAATTGACAAGTGACGCACAGTTGATTGTTTTTCGCTCGCCTCCCTTAATTTTAGCTTGCCGTGTCGTGCTGCGAACGATTTGCCGATTTTTAGCTAATGCTGCGAACGATTTTACCGTGTCGCATGAAACTAATTCCCTGCCCGGGAATAAAATGTACCTATGTGGCGTGCCTAAAGAAGTTTTCACTTCAATACATTTTTACAAACAAAGTTCTGTGTCTGAAAAGTATTTTTTTTTTCTTCTAAATTCATGACAAGTACAACAAACTGTCTATACATCTAAATCAAATTCCAGCGTCTGTCTGTTATTTCGATATTTAAACAAATTTTCCAACTTCCTGTGTTTTTAAAGTTCTTGTCTGTCTCTGGGGTTCTCGATTTGAATACACTCAAAAACTAATGAATCGATTTTCTTGAAAGAACGGGGAAATTCCTGATTGTGTTCTTCACTTTATTTTATTAGGGTATAACTTGAGAAAGCTGCGCAGTAATATTTATCCGGGCCGAGTACATGGCGGTGTAGGGAGCTCGCTCACCTAAGCGTCAGTGGTTAATTTTTAATTTAATTCTTATTTTCATTTGTTAGGTTTGATACATTTTTTGTAGTTGTAACATCAGAAATACTAAAATAAATACTCCAAGTATCGGACCGCAACAACTTGAAAGTCCATCATTTATAATTCACAGCAGTAATTGCCGCCGGCAGCTACTCCAACAACTCCTGAAGTTCACTGATACATTAAGTACAATGTGACAAATGTACACACTGAAATGCTGCCGTAACTTGTATTTTGGTGTGAAGTTTGACACCATGTGAATTTTGTATACATTTGTTCGTGTTTTATTGATTCACAGATCTCTCCTTTCCACCTTAATTCCAAATGAAACATTTTCTATGTGTGTGGAGCTCGCTTGCAACTTGCAACACATTAAACTCCTCGACTTGAAGAGAATTTGTTTCAAGATAACGGTTCAACTCCGCGAATATCAACAGTTCGGTGAAGAAGGAACTTTCGTGAACACTGATAACGAGACAACCACTGTTAACACATCGCCTTGCAAATAACGATATCTTACGTGGGTGACAAATACCGGAATATAGGAAGGCAGAAGAGATAAACGAGATTCGGTACCGGAACAAACAACGCTCATCATTTTTCTTTATTGCGGAGGCGCAAACTCCGGGATAATTTTAAATAAAACGGTTTAGACGCAAACGATTCAATTGTTTGTGGGTGACTTCGGGTGAAAGAGATTCTAGCTTTACGGTATTCAAATTTTCTTAATATAATTCCTATTGCAACAACAGTTGAAGTCAAAAATGTTTATTATTCTTCTCGAAGTTATTAACGCTGTAAAGTTTTTGCTTAGGATTTAGTCAACGCTCCTTACGATTTTTCATTTATTTTAATCATTAAATTTAATCGCTAGGCGTCTTCCACCTCATCCAGTGACGCATTCCGCTCTTGCTTATACCTTTTTATCAATTCAGCACAGCAGAACGAAATTTTCGAACGCTGCTGTTCCAACAAATTCCCATTAAATAAACCATAAGCCCTTCAGCAACAGTGTAAAGCATTGATATTTTAATTAACTCTCTACTGAATAATTTGTCCCTCACTAAACAGTACTACAGGGTCGGTGTGGAACTGGTCTGTTGTTAATTTAATATTTAATGAAAACATTAGTTCACTTTGAAACTTAAATGAACAATATTTAGAATTATTTTCACGTAACATGGCTTCACTGTTTATAAATCTTAATCGTCTGGTTGGCCTTTTCTCAATCAGGTGCCGAGTGGTATTTTTGGTGTGCGCTCACCGTGTAAGTTTAATTCGACTTTACCCCAACCTTAGCTTTAACAATAACCTGTAAATCTGCCAAGAGCAACCGGGCCATGAAATTGCATGGGGTTCGGATGCCACTTTCCTAGGCGCTTGGACCGACTTGGAATTCATTTTTAGGGGCGGCGCCAATACGACTATAAAAATAATTTATAGTAAACATACAAGGTATTTCACAAGTGATAATGAGCCCGGCGGAAAATGCAACCCACAATACATTTCCAAAGTGAAAGTGGATATTTTAAATATCATATTGTATTAAAATGAATCCATTATTTTATTTGTCACCACTGACATTTATGAAAAAGTTAAAATACGACGATTAAAATATAATCGAACGATAAGAACACAGATATGATTTTGATTTATGGCGAATGTAATAAAAATGCTTCTGTCGTTGCGCTTTTATGCAGACATTTTCCCAAAAACTTTTCGTTTTTTTACAATTTCATGTAACCAAGCGAATGACGTGTATGTCAAAACTTTCGAAACTGCACAGCTAAGCATGTTTTATGTTTTTTAAATAAAAAAAGAAATATCCACGTTAACTGTGGAAATGAATTGTGGGTTGCATTTTCCATTCCGTCGGGCTCATTATCACTCCTGAAATACTCTGTATACTCGTGATTGTTTTAATAAATAAACATCAAATTATTGGTGTATTTTTCATTTTGGACATAATTGGCACTATTTGGCCTAAAGCACTTGTTGAAACCAAAGGCATAAGTAAATTTACAAACTTTTAATAGCAGTACTTGATCTTTTTTCCAGATAACCTTAAATATTTTTGATTATAATTCGGTATTTTTTTTCTTTGAGGACTTTACTCTTGCCACACCTACAAATAAATTCGTGGTGAACATCAAAAATTCTGCACGAATTCTTTTAAACCGTAAATGATGATCTGCAAAAAAGCGTTCGACGGAATATGGAGATTTAATACGTAATCTGGAAGCTAAAGAATGTTTAGTTTTATTTGAACTGGTACTGGTAAATATTTCATTTACTCATTTACATTACCTACTTTGGAAAAAAATTACATTTTGTAATTTTTAAGCCACCATAATTACTATTTACTCAGTAATTATAGTAATTATTTTTTAATAAGTAAAGTAAATTGTTTTGATAGAATGAAAGTCTCCAATTTCAGACTCAGATTTTGACATAATTTTTGGCATAATTTTCTCTGTTGTAACCACATTTTTAATCTTATGGTTAATGCGACAAAAGTCTTTATCTACAGAGCAATCATTACAAAGGACAAGAAATGCACTTTCAACATTCACAAAAATTTACAGTACAAGAAATCAATAATGACTTAAAGGATTGAGAATAAAATTGGGGAAGATATTTTAGAATTTTTTCACGAGTAAAGTGCTCAAGGCAGTCAGTGTTGGTTGGATCGTTTCCAAAAATTGTATTTATTACCTAAAATGTGGTTAGCGTGACCAACTGCTATGAATGCACCTCTCCCACACTTCTCCTTTCTACAGGGTTATCATAAATGTTTATAATATCCTACTTGGCAGCCATTTATATGCATAAGTGTATTTATACCCTGTCCTGGATTTGTAAATTTGACATTTGACAACTCTCACTTGTCACTTTGCAGTTTTCATTAATTATTATTTTTCAAAGTGAAAATTACGGTACTTTAACTTACAGTTAAGGAAGCCAAGTCTATTTTTAGGCTACCTGGTGACGTTAGTTGTTATTGGTGGCAATTTTGTTTATTTTTAGATTACATTATCTTCACGCCCCTTGTCGTTAGGCAACCAATAATTCATAATAATTTTTTAGAGATACTCTAGGTATACTACAAATTTCCACAGCACACTAGAACGTTAAAACATCTACAAAGTGTCTATAAAAGAACGTACTTATTTAGAGGGTTATTCTAAATGATTGTATTCCAAGCAGGCGTAAAAACTGAATGTAAAATTTATGGTTGCCGCTCCATTTAAAAAACATCAAAATGGTGTGAATAAGTGAGTACACACCTTTCACACACAGGAGTTGAATTGGATGCAAAACAATTCAATATTTTTGGATTCAACCGTTAATTAAAAAAAAAAATAAATAAAACTCTCATCACCGCTCTTTTCACTAAAAAATGACAGTGACAGCGACAAAAATTGACAGTTCACTGAAAGCGGCAAAAATTTCATAACACGGACATGGCCTGCTTCGACTACAATAATTTATAATATCAAGTCTTGTGGAATTCGAATCCAAATAGAGGTTATGTAAGTCCATTAATGACGGGTTTTTAATCAAGATGAAAAGTAATTAGAATATAGAAAAACTGAAGAAAACCACAAACAAAACAAGAAAAACGTCGAACTCACAACTGTCGCTGATTTAATAATTTGACATTTGACTGTGACATCTGATTTCACGGCTTGAACGCCTCGACATAGTTAGATACAATAAAATTACACAGCCTCACAATGCCACAGGACTCTTGACATACGTTCTTTTATCGACACTTTTCATTTTGTAATAATAACCCAATAGAATTACTTTAAAAGCCAGAGTCAATTTTTCAAATTTATTCTGGCCTAAGTATTTCTTGGTGTTTCAAGGATTAGAACCTTTTTACCTAGTTCTGGCAGTAGCAACTTTTCCCCGAGAAACTTTCCCATTCAATATTCCTAATAATTGATGATCTCTAAATAATTAGTTCGTTTAAAAACAGGCTTCTTGAAAAGAGAAAGTTTTTAGCTGTCAAATCCTATGTTTTAAAATAAGCCACTATTGCTCCAACCCTTTTCTCCGGAGACCCTTCTTTGCAGTTCGGATGGATTATCCTCTCTAGGAACTGAAAATTACTTCTGACCATCAAATCTGCTTTTTTAACAAGTTGTCAAAAAAATCGCAAGCCATCATCGTTCTTAAAAACAAACAAAAGCTTGTTCCTCGAGTGTCATTTATTTCAGCGCCGCCTTCGGGAACTTGTTATTCCGGATTATGATAATGCGAAAGCATTTTGTGTGCGTCTTGTGGTTGGTGGCATCAAAACCGACGGCACAGAGCCCTCTGTCGGATCTGCAGCTATTGATAAGGATTATGGTCCGCGAGTGGATTTCAGTTCGTTTGAGAGTAATTTCGTTGAAAATATAGACGACATAAACAATTCCGCGCTACGTGCTATACCCAAGACAGAGACTCGACCCAATTTAGGGTTGTAAAGACTTACTTAGAGCCAAAAAAATATTCGCGAATTTTAATTACATAGTTGATAGTTTTGATAAGTCCAATCAAGAAGCAAACGCGGAAGTCCATTGTTGTAACCTGGCTAACTAACCTCGTTAAGTAACTTTAGACATGCGTTAAACATTTATCTACGTTAATGCGAGTGAATGCCCTCGCGTTATATTTTACAAAAGTGCGGCTCTAATCTGGGTTTTATTTTATTATAAACTTGGGAGGCGACTGCCGGAAAAATATATAAATACGACTGAGCATTTGAAATATTTCCGTCTCAATACTGCAGACTCCCTTAAACCGACCACCGAGCACGATGAGGCCGTAGGAAGATTGATGATTCCCACGGCTCGTATTAATGGTAACGCCATCTGTGCCTCACGTCATATTACGCGGTAATAAATTGATTACGAAGCAAAAATATGATACAAAACGGCGTTTCGATTTTGTTGCAACTCGCCATTTTAGTGACATTTATCCTGGTCACAATCTGGTGGTCAGAACAAATTTTTTAAATGTCACTTTTAAACTTGACCGGTTTTGGTGTAGCGATCTTTCTCCTGGTGTTCCCCTAAGAGAGATATATTTTCGTTTCAGCACTCTAGTTTTAGAACAGATCTCGCATCTTCTTTGAACGGATCATTTGCCTTCCCCTATTTTATTGGGCGTGAAACCTCGCGTATATTCTACAAAGTCTTTACCCTTGCGCCTCGATCCGACTCGTCGAATTTTTCCAGCGTTCTTGTTATTCCCCTTTTCTGTATCGATAAAAAAAACCCTCACAGTCCAGTTGCTGACCAGAGACAGCTTTTGATGTCGAATTCTTGATCCTCGACAAAGAAACGATTCTTTAATTATCTTTTGGCTTTCCACAACAAACGGAATTTAAGTTGAATTTGTTGGAAACGCAAGAGGGGGCTGTCCCTCATAGTCGTAAAGAGAAGTAAATTACGCACCCTCCTCCGGTTAATCCCCCTTTCCTGGGCAGGATTACGGTGCCTGAACGTTTTATATTCGCTTTGTGGAGGTAGGTGTACGGCATATTACGAGAGAGTTGCGTGCTTGCAAGTTCCAGCTTTCATGGACCGTACGTTCAATGATTCATTTACGTTTACTGATTTGGATGCTTTTTATGTACCTACAGTCCACTTCATATTTCATAATTAAGGTTCCGAGCTTATAGAAAACAAAATTGAATGTTGCATGACTTTAGTCTTTATACTCGTATCTGCATTAATTTCAGCAATAGTTTCCAACCATGTAGCGATAATTAAGAACTCACATTTCACATTTGAAAGAATAAATAATTGTACTAATTTATATGTATTCAATTAAATTAATCGAGAAATTCCAAATTCCAAATTCCAAAAAACAAAACTTTGTATAGTCGTCCGAGAACCCGAACGTTATAATTCAGCTCCTATTGTTCAAAGTGTTAAGTAAAGAAGCATATAATGGACGAATAAACAGACCTTTCAATTTTGTAAATCAGATAGTCTCTGTTGGACCGAGTGGTCCTTTGCTCAAAAAAGTGTCAAATAATAATGTTCCCATAATTCAAGTTAAAGTTCGAGTTCTTTGACAACTATTACATAATACTGTTTTTTAATCTAGATGAAAACTCTTGAAACTAGGTACAAAAAGTTTTTTGGTTCAATTATTTTCCTATCTCACGAATCCATCAAAGATTTGCATTTTTTTATATAATTTTTCGGCAGATTTGTTAATATTGAGATCACAATATACCCTAATATTATGTTATTGTATTATTTGCAATTATTATACAGGATATTTCACCAGTGAGCAGTGATAATAAGCCCGACGAAATTGAAAATGCAACCCACAATACATTTGCACAGCAACCTGGACATTTTCGCGTTTATCCAGGTTTGCTTTGCAAATGTATTGTGGGTTGCATTTTCAACTGCGTCGGATTCATTATCATTCGTAAAAAAAAACCTGTATTGTCTGAAAAAAATACTTCTTAATAGTTTTCAAGTAGAATGTTCCCATTTGCGATTTTGCTCTACGACCTGGGTGCGTACATTTTTTTCTATGAAAGTATTTTGTTTTAGGGTCGAAAGTCTAGGAAATAAAAATTTTTAAGTTATTTTTAGAAAATTCGTTAAACTTTTATTTCATTAATATGTATTATACAGAATATTTCACGAGTGATAATGATCCCGACGGAATTGAAGATGCAACCCACAATACATGTGCACAGTAAACCTGGACATTTCCGCGTTCATATCCAGGTTTGCTTTGGAAATGTATTGTGGGTTGCATTTTCAATTGCGTTGGATTCATTATCACTCGTGAAATGCCCTGTATCGTCTGAAAAAAATACTTCTTAATAGTTTTCAAGCAGAATATACAGGGCAAGTCACATAAGGTTTATTTCTGAATTTATTTTGTACACAACCAAGAATACTAATTACGCTGACCACTTGATACCATTTATAATGTGATTTTATTTAGTGATCCACGTAGGTATGTAATATGGCTAAAAATGTCAAAATGACAGTTGATGAATTTAATTTTTGATTTCATTAATCAGAACAGGAAAACGTCATTGTGACATTTTTAGCCAAATTACATACCTACGTTGATTACTAAATTAAATCACATTATAAATGGTATCAAGTAGTCAGCGTCATTAGTATTTTTGGTTGCGTACAAAATAAATTAAGAAATAAGCCTTATGTGACTTGCCCTATAGAGTGTTCCCACCAGCGATTTTCATCCTATACTCTATTTCTCTACGAAAGTATGTATTTTATTTTAGGGTCGAAAGTCCAGGAAGTAATAAAAACTTTGAGTTGATATTTTTTGAAAATCTGTCAAAACGTTTTTTTAAGCACATAACTAATTTTTTTTTTCGACTTGCTTGAAAATAAACCAAAATGCCATCTTTCTTTTTTGCATTCTTTCAGTCATCGACTTTGTGAATAAATCATGCTCCCTTTCGTACTTCTCCCCAGCTCTTTTTGGTAATAAATTCAATTATGCCGCTTTAACTTCCTCGATGATATCTTGGAGCACGATTCCCTTAACTACCGGAATCTGTTCTTCAAAAACGAGACGCAACCAGCGAGGATAAAATAAACTGTTTATTAAACATATTTTTGGCAACGGCAAGTGTGCTTACTTTGATGCTTCGATTTTGAGAAAGTTTCATTTATGTTTCAATGGGTTTTTTCTAAAAAATAAATAGAAGTTATACATTGGGAGTAAATATTTCCTCCCTTGCAAGGAGTAAATATCTACATAGTTTCACCTAGGGCCATTCAAATCGACTTCCAAATAATTCTAGACATCTTATGAGTAATCTTCACAAATTGTATTATCTGGTAATAAAATAATTATTCTTTTGAGAGACGTTATAGCAGTCATAAAATAGAATTTGTTCTAGTACTGTAGTTTGAGAGATACCCCTTTAAGCTTCTTCATCGTGCACGAGTATTATCCCATTTATAGCAACTAATAGATAATTAATAATATTCCATTAGATAAGTAGCTTACAACAGGATTTTAAGCCGATCTCTTTGTTGGAACATTCTGTAAATTTTGTATAGAATCAAAGTCTGTCAAAAAAATTTAAAAATCGCTACAGGAGTTACTAATTGATGTGTTTTTCCAGTTAGAAGCGCCTCACACATCACAATGTACACCATTAAAAATAACTAATTAACCCCATTTGTATAATTCTTTCGAATACTCCTTCCAATAACAATAACAACCAAAGTAGGTCTAACTCCTTATAAACAGCTGTTTAGTGGTGGAAAATTTAACTTATGAAATAATAAACAGCTATAAAAATATTGGGCAAAATTTTCAGACTTTCGATATTATACTGTCAAAGTCTGGCAGTTTGCAGCGAGTTTATTGCCTGTGACATTTCGGTTTCAATAACATCAGACATAAAAAGTGTGTTGATGTTCTTTTGTTGTGGTAACTCTGAGTCAAGTAGAGAAGACCTAATTTTGCCGATTCATTTGATCCAACAATACAAAAATATTTACTTTCCCGGACTCTCTGAAGGCCTCATTTTTAATGCCACAATCTTTACATAACTGGTTTATTATTTTTCATGTTTCGCAGAATCACACTTGATTAGTTTATTTTTCCAACAGTGCTGCTTGTTGATTACCTTATCATTGTAATTCTCAAGCAATTTTATATAAAGATGGTCTTTAACATCAACTGACGTCATTGAGTCCATCAAGGATTGTCTGTTAATGTTTAGATTATTAAATCTGATTTTAATTTCATTTGATAAAGATGCCTTGATTTAATTCAAAATTACAATCATTTTTATGCGTTTTTAGATATACGTAAAGCTGCATATTTACCGCGTCCATATCCAGCTCTACGTTCCAGATATATTGTGGGTTGCATTTTCAATTCCGTCGGGCTCATTATTACTCGTGAATCACCTTGTATATGAGCAGAGTGTTGTCATCCTCATATTATTTTGACGCAGATTAATGAAAAAGAGCAAAGTGTATATGTTTATCACTGACATAAAGCAAATTTCATGTCAGCTAATGATACTTAAATTTGTCGACTATAACTTCATCCGTTACACCGCAGAATTGTAATTCATTATTAAAATCGTCTACATAGTATGTTGCAAAATGATAAACAGTAGTCGCAATTGGTTCTAATTTCGTTGTTGGAAGTTGTCCAAGAGTGGAGTACTTATGCGATAATTGTTAGTAAGATCACCACTAATTATTTCCATTTCAAAGAAGATGAAATTGCTTTCGTAATTAGTGTTCATTATATGTAAATTCTGTGCTGCTTCAATTTCCACTCAAACTTAGACTTTGTCACTTTCCTCATCGACTACTTTGTACCAATTATGCCAACAGGAGTTTTTCGAACCAAAATATTCCATCAAGTAATGTTATCAAAACTGTCATAAAGTCTGTATAGGTACCTAGTAACAAGCTGTTGTGTAATATTATGATAGTCCTCATTACTGGTAAACTGCAGCGTGCACAGTTAGCGAGTTCACGACTCCATAAAATCGACAACTAGCTAGGGCGATCCGACTTCAAAAGGACCGGATCTTGATGGCGGCGTATCCTCGTACCTTCCTTTGGGTAATACGACACCGCCACTGTTCTCAAACTATTGTTCCTGTTTATTCATCACCAAGTCGGAAAACGACCCACACGTTCCTTAATTGAAAGTTAACACAGTCGGCGACTGTGCCGGGACCTTAAACTAACCCAATCAAAAATGTTCTTGTTAGATCTTGGAAAACAACGTCCGCTGTAAATAGAGAAAACAGGTAATTACCTGCGCGATAGTCTGAAATGCACGTAACGTTGGTGCGCTCCGAAGTTGCCCTAATTTTCGGTTTAAAACAGCCCTTCAAGCTCCTTATGTTCAAATTCCCATGTCACCTGCAAACTCTGAATACGGCTTTCAGTCCCCGTTGTTGCTCTAGCAACTTCTTCAATAACTACTTCACTCAATATTCTTCGCAGCATTCAAGTAATTGGTTTCATTTTATGAAAAGCGTGTTTATGATTTAATACAATTTAATGTCAATTCAGCTTTTAGGTTCTCATCTGCCGTGGGGCTTAACGCAGCTTCGGGCGTCTCAAAAAATCCCTACATCTAAGGTGATTAATGAAAAATCCTCGGGGATAATCTGTTTTCACCTTTCGTTAACGAACAGTTGTCGCATAAATATTTCAGCGCCTTCTGAGAGGGCCTATCAAACATTCATGAGTATACTTGAAGTGGTAACTAGATGTGCAAATTTCAAGTGAAATTTCGTGTATAGCCTACGTTGCGGTGGAGTGTCGGAGTGTTCCGGAGTAATTCACGGAGAGGGGACTGTGCACAATCAGTGTAGAAGACAATGTTTATTTAGGACGGCGAAATCCTTAGAGGTCTTGTTTAGTTTTTCGTGCTAGGAATTCGAGCGAAAGAAAATGTAAATAAATAAATTTCATGCATGGAGGGCGCGCCTCCAAACTTACTCCTACGAAGTCTAATTTTCCCCAACACTATCATATTTGCACTGCACTGATAGATCTGCCAATGCACATTCTGAAATTTACCCACGTCTCTTAATAACTACTGTCAAGACTGATTCACAAGAACAATACCTTCAAAAGTTCTTTTAGTTTTTGTCGACACAGGCGATAATTAAATTAAAGTTGAACGTTTATGGAATCGAAGGCATCTCTTAAACTTTCTTGTTTTCTTTTAGATTTCTGCCACTGCTGTCTCGAGGCGAGAAATCTACGACAAATTAATTTTTGTTCGTTCTTCATCTAGAAACAGTATTTTCACATTTAGACCAACTAAAAAAAATCACTTTAACTAGATGATTTTATAGCTTCAGTTTAAATAATTCCATAGCTCGTCCACCCCACTTATTAAGTATTATTAGACTTGTGTTGTTGAACCTCTCAAAACATTTCATATCATTAATCATAATCTGTTCTAAGCCAAATTAAAACATTAAACTCTCATATTGCAGCCTTGAATATTTTTTATTCGTATCAAGAAGAAAGTAAAAGACTGACATTGAAGTCAAACACATGTGGAATTGATGGATGGCATTTGTGCCAAAATGTTGAAACTTTGTTCTTTTGCTTTAGATAAATTATTACTCGTACCATAAATTGCTGTCTTGAGGCAGGATATTTTCCTTACAAATTGAAATTGTTTCTAGGTTTTTTTCTGAATCCACAAGTATTTTCTGAACTCGGATATAAGTTCCCCACAGTTGCATAAATATTAGAGAAAATATTTAAATAAATTAAACTTCCTTCTTGGAATATTTTTCCTTTCCATTTTTCATAAGACTGGGAACTTGTTGACATAATGCTGCAGATGACAAGTTGAAACACGTAGAAAGTAGAATATGTATCAATTTTGTGAATTTTTTAGTAAGTCCTATAGTAGAACAAATTTTTTAGAAAATCTATTGGTAGTTCGACTACACAACAGTGTTCGATAAATAGATTCTTTCGTGGCTGTTATTCTGGAATATATTTTGTAATGGTATCCAATTGGTTTTGTGGATGTCCTACATGACAGGATGCAATACATCAAATATGATGGAGCGAGAGCATGATCAATCAGACCATATGTTATTTGCAATTATAATTATATTCTCATTTATTTGAAAAGATAGATCAGACTTCTGAACAATTTTGAATGTAGACATGTCAAAAAATTAATTTTTCAGGAAAGAGAAACATAAAAATTCAAACATGCGCTCCTAAATCTTTCCTTCTCTTCTGTTACATCACTGCATACTAATTTAACGATAAAACTATGCTCTGTTGAGTATTTCAACAATGTTTTTTTCACATAAGAACTTTTACCGTAGCACCTATGAATTATACTGTGCTTGAGACTTTTGTATCACACAACACCCAGGTGCTTGACAGAATGCTTCTCAACGACATACTTGTGTCCGATATCTATAAATTCCTTAATCTCTACAAAACAAAGAGTGAACATATCGTTTTATCTACATTTATTGTCAATCAAACAAACGTGTGTTCCACTATTGTTCTATTCAAAATTCCATGAGTTATCTTAACAAAACAATGTTGTATTGTCCTTTGATGAAATAACAATTCGTTCTCTTAAAAAAGACGTTAAAATAGATTTGATGAAACAGAGTGCGTCGAAGTATTGGACCTTAAGAGACACCGCATTTATCTTTTGCGAAATTTGATAACCCGCAAACGTTTTCTGAGTTTACATTGCAAATACATAGTTATTTATAGTAAGAGTGTTGAAGGCAAAGCTTTCGTTCACGCGAATTGCGTGCGTGCTTCGTGGACGATGCAATTCAAGTGAACGAAAGCGGCCTTACTCTCGAGTGCTGTATTTGGTTTTGTTCGATACTTTCTTAAAAAGTGAGTCTGTAACTTTGTATTCACGTGCCGCGAAGTACCAAATGTTGGCTAAAAAATCAAAATTACGTTATCAGAAAGAATTAGAAAATTTTACGAGTGAAGAAAACCAGTGAGTGAAAGACAGTGAGCCAAAAACGATGAGCGAAAGTTAAGTGAACGAAAGAGAAGCCTTCACCCACTGATAACTATGGATACACACTCGCTTTCTAGGGAGGTATCGAACAAAATACTTTCAAAAAAACAATACTCAAATAAATTGATGATTTTTTAGATTTTTGATTTTTTACAGACTGCCATAACGACAATAAAATAACATTTAAATTGTAGTCGGCTTTGCTTTAATGTAGATTTTTGGTCTCCGAGATCAAGCATCAAGTGCTGCAGAACACCATTAGCACCTCCAGATAGCACCGTCTATTTGAAGATTTGAAGACACTTTAAAAAACATCTGTCTCTGGGCTACAACACCGAGACTTGAAAGCGACCAATTTTGGGTTCAGATAAAGTGCGTTTTACGTTTCAAAAAACTGATTGACAAGAGAATGCAGCGATCCAGGTTTTTTGTTGCCACATTCCAGGAGAATTTTTTTGTTTTGATTAATTCTAAATACTTTAGTTTTCATAACATGATTTAGATTTTTTTATAAAACAGTTTTTTCATTACCGTTTCCCCGGCGACCACCCATCCAAATGTTAACGGCGCGCTGCGTTGCTTAACTTCTCTGATCAAATGATAATACATAATAATTAATGTTTTCATGTATTATTATTATCTTTGCTTAAATAAGGACACGTAATAAATACCAATTTAATCGTGAAATAGTTCATGTATCGCAACTGTTTTTTACATTCTTCTATGTCATATTTTCCTCTTTTTTACATTCTTCTATGTCATACTTTCATTCGCGATCCTCTGCTTACACGCCTTGGTGCGTCCCTTTTCATATCCAAAACGCCATGAAAATTACAATACGTAATTAACCGTTGGCAAAAACCAAACCACTTAACATTACGGCAACGTGCAATAATTCACACTGACCGATTCGTTATAAAACAATTATAATTAACGATTGGCTGCAATACTGGCTAGCTATTCACTCCATATCATCGCAAACAAACATTGACATAGTAAACATTTAGCATTAATTACGAAATTGTCAAATGAGTCGAGCGCAAACCGATCCTGCAATTAATTCAGTTGTTACAGCTGTCGCTTCCGATTTTCTGATCGTCATTTCCGGATGTTTTTACAGTGTAGCAGATCAAAGCTCTTGTCTTATTCAATGTTTACTCAAGTTTTATTCAGACGTGTAATTACAGCTGCGGCTGGAGTTAAGTACCGCATGACTTACATTGATTAATTATGGAAGGGCATAGGGGTACGGTACCTACCTATACACGTATGAATGAATATTCAAGGTGAGGTCAAAATACCAAAGGAAATAATGGGCGACGTCGCCAGTGAAGAGCTGCGTTCAGTAATTTACTTTTGGAAGAGATGAAAGTACATTTGTACATCGACAATTTCACTTACTGTTCGTAAAAAGTTTAAGAACACAGATCCGGGAAACTTTAAAAAAATAAAGGAAGTTCCTAATGGCCTAAGAAAGTGCTTTGTATCAAAGAAATCGACTCGTTGTGCTGTTAACGACCGACTCTTTAAGATCTAAAGATAGTTAATTGAAAGAAGTGTAAACTATATCGTTGTAGATGATACGGGACATATTTTAAAAATACTTTTACACAAACAACGCCTCATTGTTCGGCGACACTTTTACGTCTTCTCGGATGACGCCGTAAACGTATCAGAACGACGCAATCTGGTACAATGTTGTGTACTTGTTCCTAACGCAAATACAAGATTAACTTGGAATTTGATTGGATTTGATGAATTTAACGAGCGATTTGGTGTGTTGTAATTCAAACACAATCAAAGGACACGGTCTAATTATAAAAGCTTTGTCGAGTCAAAGATTAAATGTGAGGGCGCCACTCGACAACAAAAAGCTCGCGTTTAACGAGTAACCCGGAATTATTACGCTGACCGGAACAATGGCGCAGGAAAGCACTCGCTTCCGCTACTCATATTGCGCGATTATTTATCAGTCTGATTTATTTTTTATCTCGTGGTAATTATAACGCTTGACATTGCTACGGACAATATGTCTTAAGTAGATCAGGCAGCAAGATTTTTGTCGAGAGAACTAAACAAAACGTGACAGAAATTGTCTCGGAACGTCTATCAATCTGTCGAATTATTACTGGTGTTCTTTAACAAACCTAACAAGAAGGAATCCGGTAAGAATGTTGCGGCAAATCCACCGATTTGATAAAGACCTGCAGACGGATGCTGAATAACGATTGTCGTTATCGTATTAGGAAAACGTGAGCTTAATGCATATTCGCCTAACGATTTTACAAAAGAAAAAATCTGGATTAGACGCTAAATGTATGTCCTGGATGGAATTTGCCAGCTGGCAATTCCCGCTTGTTACTATTGTTTGTGTGTAGTTGCGACTTTGAAATCAAGTTTCAAAGTTACGGTCGCCGCTAATAGCCAAATAAAAAACCAAGAACACAGTCTTCGGAAGTCGTTATAATTGGTTGTTCTGGAGATATGAAAAGCGGAGATGGAAGCGTGAATCGTGAACAAGTGCATCAAAGTGTTCTGGAGACTCCCTGGAGTCTCGTACATACAATAGGGGACCTTTGATTAGGGCATTAGCAGGCAAATGGTTCCCTCGTTGTACGCAACCAGCCAAGCATTTCTGTAGTCCGGCCTACCACGCCACTTTCATACCAACATGGCCCGGACGAGAGAATTATACAGTACAACTTGCAAAAATTACTTTCCATAAACAATAGAGCCAGCTGACCTTCCTGCAATCCTCTTCATTATGATTTTCGACTGGTCGCCGTTTGTTATTAATATCTCTGACCCACTTTTACAACAATTCATTTGGAAACAATCTACGAGTGGGACTTTATGATTTTTCGCATAGCGATAAACTGTTCAATAATGTTATCACAAAGACCTACCACGCAAATTAATCTTGCGAAGTGAACTAATTTCTGATGGCACATTCTTGAACCGTCGCAGCTAGCCGTGACCCTAGTTGGATGCTCTTGAATTGTAGATTTTATGTAAGCGATGCAAAATTCATAACCTTACAAGTTTAAACAGTTTACCATAAGTGCTTTGCATCGATTATCCTTCTTTATGAAGTTTGTAGAACTTTGCTGGATGGAAAGTTTCTTACCTCGAGGCACTTCCCTTTGACGTTCCGAGTCTAATGAGAAATTTTTGTTAAATGAAAAAAAGTTCGCCATCGCATCAGCAATTTTAAATAATATCTCTCCACTTCCAAAAAATCTAGTGGTAGGATGTCCTCCAATCAATTTCAAAATTTCCGGCAATGAGTTGTACATCAGTTACGAAAAGTAGCGAAGTGTCAGAAACAGGTTATATTTCAAGTAAAATCACAATGGTTCATTTCAACACCTCAAATCTGCTTTCACAGATAGTGAAACTAGTTACCGAAGACGCCGTCACCCTTACAATACTCGTTCTTCAAGTAAGTGTCATAAACTTTTGTAACCCTCGATTCTTCAAAACTGACATTGGCAGATAAGAATCTAAATGCTCGACAAGTGCACACGACGAAAAAACTAAATCAATCTAGAGCAATCAACGAGTGTTTGCCCACTCGCAAATTAAATCGGTATAAAATTTAGAAAGGTAATGGGGCTACGACTAAGTAAATTGTTGCAGAAAGCAGGGAATTGGAGACTCGCGGTTGGAAGAAGAAGACGATCCAGCCATGGATTATTGTTTTGATCCTTGCGAAACACCACCGAGGGATAGAAGACCGTCGTTTTGTTCTTTTCTGTTAGGAAGCTTTTATCTTTTAGTTTTTGGAGGTGAACACCATTGGGATTAGTTAGAGTCTCTTAGTTATACCTTGTTTTCAGGTATGTTGTACATGATTTACGCACAGTATCTGATGAATCAGGAGTTAGAAAGCATTAGGGTAATACAGTTATGTATTTTTTCTATTAAACATTTATTGTGAATATAGGAAGATGTGAATAAAGTGAGAGGTGGAAATAAGAAGGAGGATCCTCACGCAAAACTGTTCAAAGAACTAGGTCGCAACGAAAACAACACTCTTGAAACCCTACTGAAGGAAAACGTTTAATTTCCAGATAAAAAATGTAGCGACACGTTAAAACTCCTTTTAAAGGATCCCGTGGGTCGGCCTGATTTCGCTCTGCAGTCAAGCGGTGGACAAGTGATCGGTGTCAACACAGTTCCTTATTCAAATCCGACGACATTTCTCGGTTTTAAGTTGTGCGAAGGGGCACACAGTCCTTCGTCGATGATCCAAGCTACGGCTTCTCCTGGCGAATGTTGGGCTTTCAAAGGGCACCGTGGCAGTGCTATCTTGCAACTCATCGATTACGTACTTATCGACTCGGTTACTTTGGAACACATCCCTCACACCATTTCGCCTAGTGGAACCATCGATACGGCACCGAAGGAATTTAAAATATGGGTAAATTAAAACGAAACCAAAATCTGGAAAACACGAGTTTAGTCCAGATTTTGGTGCACCTAGTTACAATGCTCGTAAGCAGGGATTGGAAAGTCCTCACGGCAGGAGACATCTTCTGGGGCAATTCAAGTACGAAAGTGAAGGGGGTACGGTGCAAACGTTTACGACAAATAACAACAGCGGGTACTACAAGTACGTGGAATTTGAAGTACTCTCCAATCACGGAAACAAGGACTTCACTTGTGTTTACAGGTGGTGTATTTTTTGATATTAGAAATTTCGCGATAATTCTAATTTGAATTTCAGAATTCGAGTGCACGGAACAGCCAGAAAGTTCGCTTGAGCAGAGTCGGTTAACCAAATTACAGTTTTCGTTGTATCAAAATCAAAATAAATCATCAGAGAAGGGTTATGCGATAAAGCGGTATAACAGACGATCGAGTGAAAATATGGCGGCGCTTCCGTAATGACCACCCAACCTTATCACTCCAATACAATTTTATTGACACCGGTCCGCACTTGAAGTGCACTCGAAGTGGACTCCGCGATCAATTCTGACACTCTCGGACCACGAGGGGAATCCTCCGGGAATTAGTGTACGAGTGGATGACAAAGTAATAGGTGCAGGTTCTGACATTTAGGTAGCGTAGGCGGTCCACCCTCCTGACAAATGGCCCGCACAACCGCACAAGCTCTACAGTGTGTTTCCATTTGCGTCTAGGTGCACGTTTCGTGTGTGGCGAACTTTAACACAATAATTCGCGAGATTTATTAAATTCTCTGAAAGTTTCAGATACTGTTGTCATTCTATTTCGTCTTTGTTTCTCATTTGTAGCAACAAAACAAGAGCAAATTGCCTTTGTCAAAGTTGGCTTCAAAGACTTTCGTGTTTAAATATTCATACATTTACACAAATCTGGCTGAATTCGTCTTGAAAAAGCAGCGAGACGAACACAGTCCTCGTGTTATTCGCATCAACAGAGAAATGGAGTTGATTGTAATTAGAGAAACACGAAATTATTATTAAGCAAAACATCTATTACATAGGTATGCTCAACAGACTAGAATTTGTCCGTTAATGTGTTCAATGAATTATCTACAGCAAATTGTGCTGTTTTACAGATGTACCTACCAGAGTTCAATTTCTTTATTGATTAAAAGGACGAGTTCTACGAAAATAGGAATATCCCGCGTTCAAATGAAATCCTGGGCTGGGAAGGCATTGGAAACCGTCAATTGTTGTGCTTTTTTAAAGCGTAGATTAATTGGAACATGTTGACAGCTAACCTAAAATTTAGAGCCAAAAAAATCTTTCTTTTTTTCTTTCCTTGCAATGTTTTACATTAAAAATTGAATAACTTAACGATTCCTATTCTCGAAGCAAATATCTAAGGGCACCCTTTACTAAAAACAAACGTGTTCAATAATGTCCCGATTAAACATAAACAAATGTCATTCGTGTCAAACGGCGGGAAATTCAAACTTTACACTGTTCTAAACGCGCGATATTTATTGATGTCCCTCGAAAAAAATCTATTATTAATTAATTAATTACTCATTTTACCACTTATTCTGGTATAACTGTTACGTACAATTACGTACAGTAAATCCGCTTACCAGTGGCATCGCGTTTGGCAATAAAGCTGGTAAATTACCCTACGAATGTAAAATGTTGCTCTTGTTTATTTTATAAAATTTCTCCATTATCAGATATTAATAATAAATTAATAAAATATGTTCAATATAGCACTAATCGTTATCGAAATTGAACTGAGCTAAATAACGATGGTCCTAAACCAGAACCTCGAGAAATCCCAGGGGTACATTAATAGATTAACGGCCACGGCAATAAATAAGTTGTTTCTTATCGATCAGATACAAATTGAAAAAATTAAGTTTAGTTAAAAGTTTGTAGTTGTCGGAGAGCTTTGAAGAGTAAAACCAGCATTGGTGATTGTTTTCAAATAAAAATGAAGTGTAAGTAAAAATGCTAGTCGGATATGGTTTAACTTTTGCAATTTTTAAATAATTCAATCATCAGGATCGTCAAACTTCTTATACTCTTGCTAAAACTTAACCAAATATTTTCGTATTATCTCAGCAGGATCCCAGATGGGAAAGTATGATTTATGGAGTTCGAGTTTTGGCACATAAAGTTTAAATATATCACATGAAATGTTACAATAATTTTCTAAAGCATCTACACACGTGTGGTTCTTAAAAATGGGCCAATTCATATCAACAACGAAAACAGAATTGTCTCTGGTTTGCTAAAACAAGATAAAATAATTTACCAGTGTTGTTTGTACCATGAATGAATCATTAAATTAATAAAGTCCACAACAGCGACAGCCTTTAACAATTCAATACATTTGGGAACAGCGAAATCTGCCACTTTAATCGCATCACGATCAATAATGAAAGCCACAAAACGCATCAAATAATAGCAATCAACCCGGAAAGACTGTTAAAAAGTTAAATAAAACTATCAGTTTATTGTAGTTACGAAAGAATAAAGGTCCAGCACCCTTTGAAGTATTTTTTGTAGGAAAATAGTATGAAACACATGCCCCTTCTGGTTTACGAGTGTATCGTTTGAAAAATATTTTCTTTATGCCCAATAAAATAATCCGATTTCGGTGATTTGATTCGGTTTGACTAAAAGCTCGCTCCGGAATAAGATTCTGCAAACAACAGTAATAAAATGATAACGATTTTACCATCATTTGGTGAACATGATATAGGCGGTTTTAATTCAATTTGATTTAGCAGGTTCGGATAGAGGGGTACGATCGAGCCCGAAAGGGGTGTACAAATTAAACTTTAATAAGGTGATTAGTAGATTAGATCGATAAGTTCCTTCAGCTAATCTCGAAGGAAATTCCCGGGCTTTTCAACGCCTACTTCGCAACCGGTTATCTCGAGCGCAAATACTGAAAACGGCCTTACAGTTGGCGTTTCGGGTTGCCAACTGTGAAACACACAAACACGATCGTCAACAAAAAGGTTTCGACCCGAAATTAATAATAATAAATTCATTACGATCCAATAATATTCGCCGGGGGCACAAAGACGCTGCTCATCTATTCATACTGAAGATTACATTTCTTGCAGGGTAAAACTTTTGCGAAAAAACTAGTTGGAATTAATCGTTTCAAGTGTATAATGTGAGGGGGCCACAAATTAGCCGGAAAGTTTCAGGCCTAATGTGACAGCCCCACGTCATCACTCCCACCCCGTCTAGTTAAATGTTTCCATTTCCAATCCACCCCGGAATGCGTCGCTTTAAATATGAAAAATGGCACACGCCTCGCCACAGAAATAAAACGGAAACTGATTGATTTAGTCACAAGGAAAAATCTTTATTGACCAAGAGCGATACAGATGTGGTTTGGATAGACAATAGCTCAATGTCTTATCCAGGACGCCCTGGATATCTGACATATTGTCTGGAGAGTCAAGTGAAGATTGTTCTACGCCGTAAAAATCGAGTTATAGGGTTAGAATAAAGAAAACTGAAAAGATTTCGAGAGAGAAAAGTTGATTAGTACAAAGTGATCAAAAAGAAAACAAATCAGAGTAGGCGTTGCAAATTATCGGTCATGTCGTAGCGGAGTTTTATCCAAATAAGCGTTCAATGGGCGTGGTCTCAAACGCCACTTTATAATAATAGATCATACTTCATGAATTTTAAACGTTGGAATATTAGTTGTTCAATTTATTGTTATCTGGTAATGGAGAAAATGTATAAAATAAACAAGAGCAACATTTTACATTCCTAAGAATGGGTAATTTACCAGCTTTATTGCCACCGCGACGCAGATTTTGCGCTGAAATGTCAAAGAAACGTCAATTTTAAAGATACGGTGTTATTGTTGACCTTGAAAAAAAGTTTTCGATCTCGGCAAAGTTTACGGGCGTTTCCAGTAATTGTAAGTAACAATTATCCCAGAATAAGAGGTGAGCACTCTTGATTTGTTTTCTGTGTGGATCACCTTGTAGATATAATTTGAACAACTGTGACAAGCAAAAAATCGTTGCTCGTTATGTTCCTGTAGATTGTTGTGCCCCCGGCTCCCCTAGTAGTTTTCGGGTTTACAACCAACAGCAAAATCTAGATGAATTGCTACAAATAAACATCACGAAACGATGTAGCAACCGGTACGAATATATTTACATAAAACAGACCAAGTTTCCGAATATTAACGCTTCCAGGTTTGATTCCGTAATAACTAAATTAGCAACTAGTTGCAAACTGGTATGTATTTCGTAACCCGCATTTACACAATCGCAAGTTTTAAGAAACACTGATCCGCATAACTGCGTGAAAAAAAACGGAGAAAATATTTATCAGTATGGAAAAATAACTGAGCGAAAGGGTTGGAACTCAATATCGCAACAAAATCGATTCCAGGATAATCGACGAGCTCGAGTATCACCGGCATCCTCCTCTATTTTTAATACCTCCCTCAAATAAGGGCGATATTGTGATGGAAATTCTATGAATTTTTGCTTTGAAATCCAAAGCAAAGCGGGCGGGTCTCGCAATTCCCGCGAGACGGAAATATCCCGAAGTTTTCAGCGACTTTCATATTTATGCTTACCAAGCCAAATAGTACTTTTTCTTAAATAACACTCCATTTTTCATCAAAATTTAACCAGAACAAAAAAGTGCGAAAAGAGAAATGTTATTAATGGTTTGTGGGGGGTGATCGTAAGACTGTCGTTACCAGCTGAACCGGTCAGATTTATCTTCGCCCGTTCGGAAAGGAATCGGCAGACAATATTTGCAACCGCAGAAAAAATCATTCGAGATTTTTAAGATAAATCGAGGGTTGTGTGAAAATTGTGAGCCCCACACGTCTATCCTGCGCGTCTCCAAATCTATTTTCTTCCTCGTGCGGTCTTCATTGCCCCCTGTCTCCTTCTAATGCAGCTTAGGGCGGTAGCCGAAGCCGGGTTATTTGGTGGGTTTGTATGTAACTAAGTTTAAAGTCGGTGGACCAGATGCGATTTAATTTCTCGGTTTGTCTATGCGCTTATTCGCAGCTAATTCGATGACAAAACCGCAGAGCTTTCGAGGCGCCTCAACCGACTTTCGTCGCTTTAATTCCTCCTCCAAACGGGCAATTAGTACCAGCACTATAGTAAAACGAATGCAATAGGTGATGGCTCAATTCAGGTCTGAAATATGACCGTGTCAGCCGCAACAGAAGCCAGAAAGCCTTAAAAATAGCCATATTAAACTGGGAGGAAACAATAAAAAAGTAATCTCGCCCCACTTTGTTACAAACGTAACACACACACAAAAAGGAACTGGGTTTTTATTAAGCGATAAATTACAACAATTCTTTCTGGTGGTGGTAATATTAAATAAGGTTAACCTCACGGAACGGGAAAGCCTCCAAGTTAAGCTTCCGTGTACGCGAGGACTAATTGCAGTGAAAAATTAGTGCAGCCCGAGGATTTGAAGCTTTAAGTGGGTTTGTTGACAGGAGCACTGACAAAAAACGAGCCATAAAATTAGTAGTGTTGAGCTTAAGCTAAGGCGACACCTCCTAAAAATAAACATTTCTTGTTTTTAAACATGCTCCCGACCAGTTACTCTATATCCCCTGATCATTATCGATGTTTACCGAGCACAAACAGCTGCGTTGGGGTGCGTTGGGAACAATGACTAATAATGCTAGCAAATTTTACCCCCGACATATTTTTTATTCCGCTCGCATACCTGCACCGGTCATTGTTTTCATTCCCCTCAAAACTTTTTTTTAAAAAGCAGAAGCAGTTTTTCATCACTAGCAAAGTACAGTAAATAGTGATAAACTCATTGCGAACTTATAGACATATTAAGAATTAAAAAAAAAAAAACAAATTGGTAATTGTTCACTTTAACTACTTCTGGAATTTTCGCGTTTTTTCTGGCTAGACAGCCTCAGGGCATCCTCCTAGATCGTTTCCCACCATTCAAACCTTCTGCAAATGAATTTTCCTTACCCTTTAGTTATACTAAGATATTGGCGCGACTTTGACGCGACCTTGAAACACAACAAGAGAGAAAAAAAGGCATTTGCACAAGGTTTGAATGGTGGTAAACGATCTAGGAGGACGCCCTGAGGCTGTCTAGCCAGAAAAAATGCGAAAATTCCAGAAGTAGTTAAAGTGAACAATTACCAAAAAATTGTCTTACAATTTCAACGAGGCAAACAAATATTTTTCCGTCTATGTACAGTCGGTGGACAAATAAAACTGGGACAAAAATGACAATCACATAAGTCAAAATTTACAAATTTGCATCGTTTAATTACGGCTTTGTCACAAATAGGTTAACTTTGGTATGACATATTATATAGACACTGACAAATATATTGACAATTGAATGGTCTGATTTACACAGATTAAATTTTAAGTGTCCCAGTTTTATTTGTCCACCGACCGTACCTACAGGGTGAGCGAAGCTCTATTAAAAGAAAATGAAAGACGATAGAAAAATCTGAAAAGAGGTTCTTAAATGGGATTGAGTAAGGTCCATTTGAAACAACTGAAGTAATGACGTCATCGATTTTTTTTTCCAGAAACACCTGTATTTTGGCATATTTAAAAAGAGCTCATTTTTCTGACCAATTTTTGTAAAAAAAATTAGCTCTTTTTAAATATGCCAAAATATAGGTGTTTCTGGGAAAAAAAAAATTCGATGAATAGAGCTGAACCGAGTTTCGCTCACCCTGTACTGTACCTAACTACAAATTTTATTTCACGTTACGCAAGGTCGGAAGAAAAAGATTCGTCAAAGCTCCGCAACCTCTCACGCAGCGCCTACAATATCATATCAAATACATAGATGGAGTTATTTTTTTTTTTTCTACAAAATCAACTTTGAAGCAATGCTTGTCTTTTGGTTGGTTAATAGACACATAAACGGAGGGCGGTGACTAATTATTTTTTAAATAAGTATAATTAATTTGTAATTATGTAAATAAAAACGCGAAATCCTTTTTTTTTCAGATGTTCTTTTTCTAGGCAAGTAAACACTCATTTGATAGCTAATTAAAATACGGAGGTCCCTGACATTTTATTTTTTTGTTAACTGTCATAGTTTTATTGATATGAATTTGCAAAAAATAAATGCGAAAATAGGCGACCAAACGTGATCCTTCTTTTTTCATGATGCGCATATTGACAATAAGAACATTAATAATTGGGTTTTGCAATACTTTCGTAAACTGGTTATACAATAGAAAATAAATATTGCAAATGGATCCATTAATAATGAAGGACTTACGTACATTATCCCTCTAACAAAATCAATTAGACATATATTATTTAATATGTCATGTACAATTTTGACTTTGTTTAGACCAGTTTTCATTCTTACATTTTCGTCATTTCCCTAACCTGGTAACAAATTTTAAAGTTTTTTTTCAATAATGTAGAAAAAAATATGTGGATGTATCTGAAATATTTTGTAATAATATACGAATATAATACAATTATTAACTTTGAAACAGAAAGCTTATCTTCGACGGGAACAATTCGAATTTCAAATTTGTTTGTAATTCTGTAATCTACATTACCCAGACACAACAGTAAAATAAGCCGTGGACTGTGAAGAGAGTGGCCTTCAAGCTGGCGCAAAACCTTGCGACACACTTCATAACACAATAGTGTGTATTCTTATTTGTGTCATTTCATTTGTTGCTTCTATCATAAAAATGTTATTAAACCCACCTCCACACAAACAACTATTTCTACAATTAATTATAACGGATGAAATTTATTTGAAAAGCTTAGTGCACTGTAGTACTCTCAATGGGGCGATAACGCCCCCGAAAAGGCGAGAATTAGTTTTCGGGGGGCGAAACAATCATGGATATCACAAGCTTGATGGCCCTTCAAAATTCACCCCTATCTAATTTTGTCTGTGTAAATAAAATATTAACAAAGGAAAGAAACGGAAATGATGTGTGCTCAAGAGGAGATATTGGGATTAAACGTACCCAACATTGCAGCATTGAGCTTTTAGTTAGATTTGAACCAAAACAGAACGTATTTTTTTTAAGTATTAAAACGGTAATTTTACGTACTCACAAGCGGACGAAAAGTAACTCTTTTTCAGACGCTGACCGTGACCGTAATAAGTAATTGTATTGCAATTCGAAAATTTGTAGTTTTGTTGGCAAGCTGATAACAAATACTAGGTATAAAAAATTGTGAATATGTATTTTATCTATGTATGTATTTGGAAAAGGTGGATACAAAATAAATTTGTAATTTTTCCTATGATGTCTTTTGCTTTGATGTCTCCTAAAAAATGTAATGTGCACCTGTGCCAAAAACTACCTTTTGTCCACGCCTGTTTTCAAGCCTCGGCTGCGCCTCCGCCAGAGAACTCAGAGTCGGACGAAAAAGATGCACTTTTTGGGCTTTATTCACAAACAACTATTTTCTGTTTGAAAGTTTATCTTTACGCAGCCATAATGAAAACAAACTGAGACATTAGGTTCTCTCACTGGGTCCTTCTGCCATCATCACACACCTTTTAACCTATTCGTTCTACTTTTTAGTACGTTTAGGAAGCAGAAGCTAGTCTAGTAGTCCTACACTCTCCAACTGCTTGCGATCTACTTCACAACCCCAACTTCAGTTTATTTCTTCGCACCGATGCAGACCCAACCTATTTATTTATTGGTTTGTTATTTGTGTTTACAATTTTGTTAAAAATTTGAAGCGACCGCAGGCAGAAACTTTCGCTTCGCGGTTTCCCTTTTTTATTTTTTCTTCCTACTTGTTCACACACAAACAACAAAAAACTCGAGAGGAAAACATATCAGTGAACTGTTTTAAAAACCCTCTGTACGACTTCCTATCACATTTGTGCCAGCCACACGGTATTGCAACACAATTATCGTAAAAAAAACTGCAGCAAATCGGTATTTGCACGAACTGCCTCCGGACTCAATGCAGCTACAATTAACGCTGTTCCAATAGAATGAAAATCCGTGTCAGGATCTGCACAAATGTGGGAAAAATGAAACGTGCTGAATTTCTACAATGGGGAGCGCGGGATAGTTGCTCGTCCCGTCGACAGAATTAATTTTGGCCTCGTTTCAAACACTTTTTGAACAATCCGCCATAATGTTGTAATGTGGAATTCGTAAAAAAGCTTGTCCGGAGTGTTTCGGCTCCGTGACAAATTACTTAGAGGGTTCTCTACTGTAGCGGAGGCGCCGGATTCCCCGGAGAGCCTATTTTCAGGTTGCCATGTGCGTTTTATATGGACCGCTATTTACCGGTACCGTGATGGAAAGCCGTGAGACGAATACAGTTTCTTCGGCTAATAAATGGGAACAAGTGTGATGCATGATGATGCTTATTTTTGTCGTGTTGACGCCCAGAAACCGAATAATGGCTGGGTTGGACGACGTGTCAGGTAGTTCAACACGATGAGTCGGTGCATCACAAAGAAGTCGCGTCAATAAAAATCCAAGTATAAACACTTGAAAAAAATTCTTCACGACCTTATCTACGTCGCGACATGAACTGTGACATGAACCAATCGAGGACGTCGAAACGCATCCAATTTCCGACTAATTAAAACAAATTCGTGTGATTACAACCATATTGAGAGCTAAGTGGATTTAAATATCGTGAGAAGCCCGCCCACCCATTACGTTCAAATTAACAACATTGCTCTACAAGAGACTTACATAATGGGGAAATAAACTTCCCGGCGACCGACTCGGATTTGACTCAAACAACACGTGGAGAAATAAGAGTCAATACAAAGAGTCCATTTTGTCTGATTTGACGCAGTTATTATCGAGCAGAACGACATTTAAGCGGATTAACTTGTATCTCTTCCGGGGTCAGCGTCACCGCAAGCGAATTTCCAAAATAAAACCCACCACTTAATTGATACTGAAGACATCACCGTCACTCCCATAAATCACCGCACTGGGAGGACACACAAGAACCCAATCTCCGACCTATCATTTTCATCATTTTTGATTCATGACCAGGTCTGCAAAAAGTGACACTGCTAAAAAATTGCCTAGACGGCCGGAATCGCCACAAGTATTTATGATATGACTGTTTGTATCTCTTTCGATCTCGTTTCGGCGAAGAAATTTTCCAAAACACAAGTAGGTACCGCTCATTGTTATTCAAGACTTACTCTTTCACTACACGAAATTTGACTGTACCGTAAATCCACGACGAAGACGTTTAAGGTCCTTTGTTCCTGACCGAATTATCGTGTATTAACATATTTACAGGAACCAAGATTAATTCTGGTGCAACTAGGAAACCTTAACAAGATTTGCACGGCCGGAGCGGTCCCTCTTGTCCAGTAAATGAAGAGTTTTTATAGTCACTAAATGCTGACCCGAACGGATTATTCCCTAACGAAAAGTTTAGCCCGGAGTTATCCCGAAGGATTCGTAAAAGTTTGATCGAGAATCGACCGGGTGTCTTAAAACAACGGGAGGAGGAAAGTCTGATACGGCGAGATAAAATTCTTGTTTCCACAATGCAACAGATAAATCGCGAGCATGGAAGAGATCGGGAACGACTGCAACTCGACTGCTTTCAATTTGTCTAAAAGTTTCGTTAAAAATTCAACGATCCTGAACGTGATGCTCGGCACGAAGAGTGTGTTACCATCGCTGTCGTGGAATATTTTAAAGCTACCACAAGATATCTCTTTCATGAGGGAATGACATTTAAACACAATTTAACCATTTTTAAATACGATAAAGAAATGTACTTAGATAAATGAAACCCTGCTTCTTGAACTTTGCCAACAATTAAGTCTATGCACATAAAATTAGCTTGACAAACTTGGGGAATTACTCTTGAATTCGAGGTAATACGATTATGAACGAAAGTGGAACTTTGGGGGGTTGCAAATTGTTAAATTATAAAAAATATGAATGAAACTTGAAGGGCGGTTATGTTTTAAAGAAGTTGATAGGACTGTTTTATCGAGAATTTTTACATAAAAAGGTTCCAATCAGGGAAATGGTAAAAATTGTTAAAATAGTATATTATACACCAAGGTGGAGAAGTTCATGATTATAGCCAGAGCGCCAAGATTAGATCCCGAGGCTCGTCGAGGGATGTAAGGCGCGAAGGCTATAAGGGTCTTCTCCACCGTGGTTTATACAGGGTGTTAGTAAATGGTTGGGAATAAATTTCAGGGTGAATTCCTTATGAAAAAAGTGGCTTAAAACCTAAATAAGGTTTTTCGTTAAAATGAGTAGTTTTCCCAAAAAAGAAAAATAAATGTATTCTGGCACATCCGCATTTTTTTTTGAAATACTGCGAAATAATGATGGTTTAAAGAACAAATTTAAACGTGGAACGCTGAATTTAAAAAAAAATCAAAACTAATGCGATTTTAGGCAGACAAATGAACTATGTAATTAGAGAAATTCTCCAACAGTGGACTACATTTTTTTTTTTTTTTTTGAGAAAACTACTCATTTTAACGGAAAACTTTATTTAGGTTTTAAGCCACATTTTTCGTAAGAAATTCACCCTGAAATTTATTCCCAACCATTTACTAACACCCTGTATACTATTTTTTCACTACTAGATACGTTAAAACCCTTTCTGATAATAATTATTAATTAAATTCTTTTGTCTGATGCGACGACCGAGTTCTCATTTTTAAACGGTTGCTATGAAAATCGTCTACGTTAACCAATAAAATCAAGGAAAATCTTTCGTTGCTAGGTGATGGCTGTTCATTTATTGACCCTGGTTAATAATAAAAAATTATTAACCTTGCGAGAGAAATTCTGCTTCTGGGGTCGGTTATACAATTTTTAAATAATTATGTACATATTTACATTAGAGTACGGTAGGTGTATTTTCCAGCGCAACAGCTAGGTTTCAGGCTCGAGGCGAAGCCGAGCGCCTTATTAACTGAAATGGAATAGTATTTTACCAATTGTGGAAGCCGAAAAGATATTTTACTAGAAATTATGTACATATTAGAATAAATCTATTTTTATCTGGAAGGGTTTCGTTATCTCTATGGATTGAAGTTAACTCTTGCATCAACACTGTTGACGGTGATCAATAGGTGCCTGATGCCTGCAATCCTGTGTATATAAATGTTAAGATAACATTAGATAAGCCCCGGTACATCATATGTTGCGCAAACAAGCTAACAATATGACCGGTCGTAAAGTACGTCACCTGGAATTGCTATCGCACGAAGAAAAATTTCTACTTGTTAGAAATGCAAATAGAGTTGTTTTCAGAACAAAGACCTAAATAAATGTTGCACATACTGTGGGTAATAAAAATGTTTGGTCTAAAAAAAAAACACTGCAATTTGGTCAAATCTGATTTCATGACAATAGATTTATGTCCCCATTCTGTTAATTTTTCACTAGACCAAAACGATTTGACGTTGCACGCTTTGAAATTATTTGTGGCGCTTCTGAAACGTCGGAATTTGTGAAAAGTGGCGTCGACGTGGAAAAAGATCTTGACGTCGGCGGACTCGTATTATCTGTTTGTTATGCATTGCGTTCGTTGAATTGCGTCGAAGTATTTTTATTGAATAGGCTGTTCCGGGTAAAATTGACTGAGTTTAAAATGGCATTCCGATTTGAGAATTGAAATATTTGTAGAAATATCATTTGGCGGTGAAGATGCACCCGACAACTGGAATATTTTTTTTTTATGTGCAACTGCAGAATTCAGCATAACCAGTCAGACAGCTAATCTTAAAAGTTAGATGGAACCGAAGATAGTTTTGTGTAAGCACCGACTTTTCTAGAACGTAGTCTAGTTATGTAAATTTACAGAATAAGCCAATTTCATGTCTCAGAAATGTGGAAGTAAACTTAAGTATTACGTATGCACTAACTCCTCCAGTCACAGGATCTTGTCGCTGTTAGAACAATTCCTCCGGCAAAGAACAGCATAGTGATGGCGTTGCCGTCATAATTTCCACACGGCATTTCACAATCGTACTTTAGTGAGCCGTTATCGAAAGTTTTCGGTGGAGATTCGATTTGTACCCCAATTTATCATCGGGTGGGTTTTCTTTCAGTGTTAAAAAAGAAGTCTACCGCATCGAAAGCACGGCAGATATCAGGAACATGACCAAAAAATAATTAATGATCCACTACGGCAAAGAGCGATAAATTATGGCACAAAGACGCGAAAATTGGAAACTGAACTCGACAAAAGCGGATATGCCGATTCGAAAAAACCCTTCCCTCGTCTTCTATTCGTAAAGTTTCTTACGTCGTATTTAATATTTCACCTGTCTAGAATTTCCCGGGACCATAAGGGATTTGTATTCAATTGCCGGACCCGAATAAAGCAGTGTGCATCGACTGACATGGCGAGTTTTTGCCCCGTGGTCTTAAGGTTTTGTACGAGCCAAACCGTGTGCTTTGTGTGTCCGAAACAGAGCTTTTCACTCCACCGACAAAAACACGACGGGAGTTCCGACTGCTGTTTGCTGCCTCCACGAAATATGATCACCACATATTATAGCATATTTTGATTCGGATGAGGCACCGTTTATGTTATCATTATGTCCCGCAATATATTTGGAAAACTTCAATCAATCCAACAATTTGACAATGCGAAAAGCGTACCCGCTTAACTGAACCGTAAAACTAGAATCTAAAAATAAAAATGTATCCCGTTTTTAAAAGTGGTACTTTGATAACAGAATTAGTAGACTCTCCGAGTATAAGTTAAGCTTTATCAAATCCAGACGTAGTATTAAATCTAGCCACTCTCCAATTAAGCACAGCCAAACGGACTCCGGGCGGTCAATCAAGCCATTCACGGTCTTGTAACCCAATTTTGTAAAGGTTTTATAAGTGTTGTTTCTTTGAATATCTACTTGATAAAGAGGTTCAAAGTAAATACGACTGTTTTTATTATGTTTGCTTTGAAGTCAATCACGTTTACAAATATTCCTTGAACTGTATCTATCCACTCTTCAAATATTTAAATAAACTACCAAAAATTATTCTCAAAGCTTTAATTGAGATGGCATAGTCTAGTGATCAGTATAATTGCAATGGAAAGCTCGGAAGCTTAAGCAGTTAGTTTAGCTTTGCAGAAGATAGTGTTTATTTGCTAAACATTTTACATCATGCTTATCTTTTGGTTTGCTCAATTTCATTATTTTCTAGAATTGGAAAGTGTTTACTTTCTGAGTTGATAAAAATAATCAGATTCCCAAAGGGTTATTTATCGAGGCGACAATCACTTATAGGTACAGTAAGTGCTTTTTTGATTATCGGTTATTTGACGAGGTTGATTGCAAAATGTTTATTATCTAGGAAGTATTTGAGTGATAATGACAATTAAAAAAACCCAAGCGAAACGAAGGTTGTTTTCAAGATTGTCACGAGGATAGTTACTTCAAGACAAAGTCTTGAGTTAGCCAACAGAGTCAAATTGCTCGGTAGTCATAAAAGCACGAAATGGATTTGGTAAGATTATTGCACACACAAAGCGAAATAAAATTTACCCAATACATTTTTAATTCTTTTATCTTTTTAATATCGTTTCCTTGAAAGTGAGGGTTAAAGAATTTTGACGATGTTTACCTTTTTTATGGTAGTCGTACGATTATCGGGGAAAATGATTATCGACTAATTGGAAGCTGATTGGTTGTCATTCCAGTCTCTTTGATAGCTTTCAAGTTATCAGCCGTGGAATGTTGTTTCAAAATCGTAGGCATCTACTTTATCTTGAAATCTAAACCAATTGAATTGAATTTGAAAAATTAAATGACTCTTCTCGGGAAAAAACTAAAAAATTGGTCGTGTGTTTTTAAGAAAAAATATTAAGAAAAATATTGAAAAGTTACGATTAGTGATATCAATGTCGATAAAAGGCAAGTCATAGTTTTTAATTAATTTATGGCAACATTTTTCTTTGTATAAAATTAAAATACTCTAGAAACTTTCTTCGGCAAAATACAAGAAAGAAAAAGTATGAAAGTTAACACAAAGCATAAAAGGAAAAATTGCCAATTGCAAGCATGATTTAAGTGCAAATCAACTGCGACTTCAGTGAAAATGCAGTTGCAATTGGCATCTTTTTTTTTTTTTTTTTTTTTTTAAATTGCCATTCCCGTTTTTTGCCATACGGCTTTTACGGTACCTTTCGGTCGGCCGTTTTTCCAATTCATTTTCCTTGTTCCTTTGCCTATCGGTGATGCGACGGGGCTCCGGGGCACTTTCCCCGGCCACCCACGCCCATTCCACCTCACATTCACAGACATACACAACAACATTTATACACCCATGGGCACCCTTCCCGACGGGACTCGAACCCGTGCTGACCTCGCGGTGGTGGCCGAAAGAGTGTTGATTCTTCCTTCCACCACCCTACCGTCAGCCCCTGATAGACATACACACACATCCATGGCCGGGCGGAGGTTCCTTCCTTTGAAAAAATCCTCCCCCTTCGGTGGGATTCGAACCCACTAGCATCGGGACCGCGACCTCGGAGTACTTTCTCCGACAGCCATGCGGCCACCGAGCCGGCAATTGGCATCTTGAACGATCTTTTAATATTTTCATCGGCTAAATGATGGATATTATAGTTATTTATGTAGCACGGGCATTACGAAGATGTTTATGCCTGTCGGAGGGGGACAAGCTTAGAAGTTCGTAAATCGCCCGAGGGGTATAAACATCAAGTAATGCCCACGGTGCATACATAATTTTTTATATCTTACTAGTGTTTCTTAATAACCGAAATAATGGATGCGAAAGTTTTAATCATATTTAGGAAGTAGTTTATGAATGCGGTATCTCAGAGATACGTGGTGTTTTTTGCACAAAGTTTTTTCTCGCAAGATGAACGAGTAAGCTCGTGTAATTCCTGAAGGAATTCTTGCAAAATCGGCAAAAGCTACTGAAAGTTTGTTGCCCAAGAAGTCTAAATAAGCGTATGATAAAGAATATGATACATTGCAATGCTGGAAAATAGATAGTATAATAATAGTAAAGGTGTGGAAATTATAAATAAGAGTGTTACTTGCATATTTTGACGAATTGGTGTGTGGATTAACATTTTGTCATTATTGTATTTCAGTGGCTTTCACAGTCATTTTGTCCGAATTCATTATACACTAAATATTCCAGGCTGAAGAAGGCGCTGCTGTTGACTAGCGAGACCGCTGTCGATATTGGAAAATGTCATAAATTAGGGGAATATTTAAAGCAAGGGTCTACCGGATATGAACCCAAAAATTGAAAGTTTTGACTAGAGAGGCGGTGTAAAGTTCGTTCATTAAGCTTTGAATAAAACATTTCTAATGGTCAAGGTTGCCCTGTTGTTTGGTGTATTTGGTGGATGCCGACGGCAAAAGTTTGTGAATATGTTAATTGATACCGAGGATAATGGGTCAGTCGTTGTTGAAAGAGTGTTCTTGAAACGAAGACTGATAAGACTCGACTTTTTACGATAATTGACAAGAAACCAAACTGTTAAGAGAATGTGCATCGTTACGGCCGCAAGGTTGTAACGTGAGAAGATTCTTCTTATGACAGGAATGGGTCCTCCACAGGCAGTTGCGAAAAATACATTTGGCAAGATTCCTCGAGCCTGTTGCTTTTGAAGAACCTCTCCAACTTTGTTGGCAGACGCAGCATGCTAAAGAGTCACTGCTGATGGAAGACTCCAGCTGTTGTGGAGGCATATTGCGAAGATACCATGTATTTCTTCGAAGCATAAAACTTCAAAGATTTCTTTTCGTTTCTGTGATTGAAGACAGGTAAAGCAGGATTGTGAAGCTTGCATCATCGAGTTTTACTTCATTTTTTACACGAAACATTCTCTTAGTATTATCCAGTACAAAACAATAAATTGCTATATAATCTAGTTGTCACTTCTTTCAAACAAAAAACAGTAGTTTGTAATGATACTTAAATTTGTTTACGACGTATGGTGAATAGTGAAAACCCTTCCAAAATTCAGGACAGCACACTCTTAAAGAGATCAAAGTAAAAAAATAAAATTCTGTTGTGGAGAAAATAATTTGAAATACTTTACTACAAAAGTCCACTAACAATTATCGCTGACGGCGTATTCTTTCTGAAGTTTCAAGAGGATGTTCTCTAGACAAGTACTTCGTGTCCCGCTACAAGCACTGCATCTTGATAAAATGTAATATATCAGCATCACACGAAAAATTTACATTCTCAAACCACTCCCAATTTCTATTCGTTTTATTTTCCGATAAAAATATAGCCACCAAACCCCTACATTATTTTCATCATTTAAAATATTTTTGTAATTTAGAAAATAACAGGGACAGCACCATCGCCTGACCTGCTCGCAGATACCGTATTACTCGTATCTCGTCATCGAGACACACATCCTATTTAGAGCAAATGCAACCATCTTTGCTGATCTTGATCCAGTGCAGTTTATGCACACAAATAGAACCCCACACACACGTGAATGCAAATGCGAGGAACGGTCCGAACTCACCAAACTGAATTGCCAACTGAAGTAAAAAGTCCGGATGTGCCTGGAATGCCTTGAATGTGCATCCATGCCACATCATACGGATTCAAATGCACCGCAGGTACTAATTTACTTTACATGAGTCACCTATTACCTGTTAAAGTTCCAACAACGTGACTAATTTGGTGGATTACGGCGAATTCGATCCCGCACGGTGTTATTGCTTAAAAAAATGGCAGATGCAATTGCCAATTGAATTTAAAACACGACGATTGTTTCTTTCAATTATTAATTTAAACAGTTTAAAAAGTGACAGGATTGATTTTATTATTATGCATTAAAAGAGCCAAGCTGTATCTATGAAAACCATCGAGAGGATTGGAACATTCCTCCTGATAAAATTGTGTATTTAATGATTTTTTGTCAAAATGTTTGTGTTCTGATAACTTAATCACCAGATTATTATTTTTGCAATTTTTAGCTTGCAATAAAATACTTAATAAAATAAGTTGGAGTTGTGAAACTGTTTGTAAATATCGGGTGTTCATTTAAATTTATCTTCAAAGTAGGCGTTGAAGAGTCGATTGTGAACGCATCACGGATGAGCTATTTAAATCTAACCTCGCTGTTTGCGTTCTTTGTATTTTGCAGACTGACGAGCGGTGCGTTCACAATCGACTCTTCAACGCTAACTTTGAGGAGAAATTTAAATATGTATATGTTTTCTCCTCTGCTAAACTTACCACATTAAATGTGTGGAACTTCTTACCTGAAACAAATAAGATTTAATGAATAGAGGTAACAAGTCATAAATAGAAATTTTGTAAAGTATAAAAAAAATAAATATGCAAGTATACCTACATTTACTTGGTCTTAAAGGGTAGAATGATTCTAGAAAAGTTCATCTGGAATGATGAACGAAAAGATAATGACCAATAATGATAAGCAAGATTTAATAAAGATAAGAGATACTGTAAGAAATTGAGGTGTGGAAGTACCGTGCCTTCAAATAAATTTGGAATTAGAGTAGGCTGTGATTTTATTATGAAGTTGGCAACATGTAATTTTTAAATACGGCGCAGCAGTGACCTTGGACAGCACAGCACACGATTGTGATCGTCTACCAACCGTTAATAGACAAAATGTATAAATCACAGCCAACTTTAATTCCGAATTTATTTGAAGGCTCGGTAGAAACGCAAGAACTTATCAGAAAAAATGAAAAAGTATTAGTATTGAAACAAAAATGGTTTGCAGTTAGGCATCACGGTTAAGAACTTGACAGAAGAATAAAATAAACGATACACACAAAAGGTAATGAACAGAAAAGAAAGAAGTAGTGTTGGTAAAAGAGACAAGAGAAGAGGGAACCAAATTTAAAATAGAAGAAATCTAAGCTTATTTTTTTCTTGGTATTTTTTTTTTTAAATGGGTTCCTGTATTAAGTCGTTTAAATAAAAATGCCATAAAAGCAATAGACTATTCAACAAATTGAAAAAAACCGTAAAAAATAATTGAAACAGGAACTGTTGAATCAGGGTTGTTTAATATTTCACAGAAGATACAATGTTTGCTAATGAGAAAATTGGTAAAGTGGTAACTACACTGCTTGCAACGCCCGTTGAAAAAAGTTGGTATTGTTTGTAATATATTAGCGTTGTGTTCGTTGTAATGCAGTTGTGTTTATTTAATTATACGATTGTCGTGTGTACATTGTGCTTTTTGATCGAGTATTCGGGCTGTGTAATTAGTTCGCACTGCCGCGGGCTAATCTCTTTGTAAATTATACATTCACGGTTGAAATAAAGAGCCGGGAATGGCAAAGATGAAAAGATGTTCCATTAGGGTGGTGTGATAGACGACGATGCCCGGATTCAGTTCTCTATTTCAAACATACATTATTCAAAAGTCACTGAAGTGTCTATAAAAATGTTGATCGTAGCCGAGTGGTTGGCACATACACTCCAACTCAATTCTATTTGAAAATCCATACAGTGTAAATAAAAAATAAACTTTCAATAAAACTCGCTTCCTACTAGTTAAGCCGGTCGTGTGTCAAGGTGTTCGGGAAGCACTTTGCCGATAAAAATTTACCAAAAAACTTGCACACCGGCGATGAAGTCGATCAACACGATCATATCAATATTATCAAAACTACTCGGGTGTCATTATCAAAATAAATTACAGTGCTTCCGGTTTAGGGGAACGCTGCTGGTAAATTTTTAGTTCGCATTCGCTATTTCTTCACGAATTGAGATATTCGCAGTTCAACCCTCCGCATTGGTTTAACCGCCTCGAGGCATTTGCGATGTGGACGACGTCTCTTAACCACTATTCCCCAGTTGCCATGGGAATTGTAACCGGGGTCAGTCGCCGAATGCAGAAATTGTCATTATTAATAAACGGGTCATTACGTGACTAGCATCTAAGGCGTCTTCCTTTGGTAAATCAAGAAGCGATAAAAAAGGTTCAAGGACTGATACTAGGAAGAGTGGTAAATTAATTCGAGCAGCTGAAAGCGAAACAAAATTTCTTGTGTAAAACCATCTCCAAAATTATGGAATAGTGTTTCCCTGGTGTCATTATACCGGTTATTATGCACGCGAAGTTCCAAGAACTCATTTTGCTTGAATACACAGTTGGAAGGTGTGAACAAGAGTTGTTAACGGAACGGAAGTGGTCTTGATGTGGTCACGACGAAACTTACTCGAAACGTTTCAAAATATTGTAGTGTTGTCTAACTAATGAGATATCCGACAAATGATGACACTCTCGTCGAATTGTTGGGTACAAAAGTATACAGAAGTGTTTTGCGGGTTCCTCTACAAGACCTTGAGCAAAATGTGTATCAAATTATTGCAAGAAAGAACAAAGGATGCGATTTATATCAGGTAGAGGAATTTTGGACGAAACTGAATACCTTTAAAATACCAGAAATTGATGTCTGTAGAACACAGATTTTGCCGACTAATTGGGGAAAAGGGTTGACCAAAAACCCCAATTTTCCGAATGAATATTTAACTCTACTCGTATAATACCCACATTCACATTAAACATGATGAATATTATATCGGGTGTTCATTTCAATTTCACCTCAAAGTAGGCGTTGAAGAGTCGATTGAGAACGTACCACGAATTATCAGCTATTTAAATCTAGCGTCACTTTACGCGTTGTGTTTTTCCGCTGACGAGTGGTGCGTTCACAATCGACTCTTCAACGCCAACTTTGAGGAGAAATTTAAATGCACACCCGATATAGGGGAGTGCAGGCACAATGCATATACAGGGTGGATGACAAAATCCGCCCCTCCTCTGGACACTTTACCAGAATAAAAATTCTGAGTGGTCGTAGATAAAATTTTATACGCAACTCGTGTGATGCTACCTCATTAGCGCTTTACGCGATGCGTGCGATAACAATGTCTATATCCCACGTGTACTGTAAATAACGAGGTATTGCATTAGTAGACGTAGATTACGGTTTTCAAATGCTTTTGAAATGAGGTAATTTTTCCAAAATTCCACAAAGCTTACCTTTTTGGTCATCTGAAGCACAAACCTCTATACACCTTATAAAGATAAATGTAATTTGTTGCAGACACCACAGGTGTCTATTTGTGTAAGTAATCTATTCGGTAAGACTCGAATGAATCCTTTGGCAATGTGTTAAGTGTCCCATTATTCAAGGCTTGTAACTGACCTTTCCCCAGCAAATCCGTGTTGGCTTTGTGCCACAACTTGTTAAAATTTAATCAAGGATCTGAAATAATCTTTTCTATTACTTAAACGCAAGCGGATATAAGAGTGATAGATCTATAACTGGGAGCCAAATTTATTACCACATTTATAAGCATATGGTTTTAACAACAGTCCGGATAGTGGAAGACTTTAGCAGAAGATAAATTGTTTTTCCCCAGATTAAGTTGCTCCAGTTTGGCCAACCCTTTCGACTGGAGCAAAATTTCTACAGCACAGTTTCCGTGATTTTGCATGGACATACATCAAGTGTTCAACTAAATTTACCTCTGTCCGTAAATACTAGCGACATTTAAATTATCAACATCACCGCACGATATTAATTATTTTAACTCAACAATAGACGGAATAAAAGTCATTTTCAGGCGAACTGTTCGTTCAGCGAAATGATTAATTTTTATGTGCACAGCCGGAACAGTTCTGTTTTTATTAATAAATCGGTGTATTGTTATTTGATTGTTGTATGGCTAGAAACTGTCGCCAGAACGAAAATTCATTATTGTTTCCGAGCGCTGATTGTGTTTACCACACTTGGATTTATGGCTCAAGGATAAGCAATCGATTTTGGATACTTATCTCAAAGTATCCTACGTAATCATAATAATTTTTGTCCAATATCTTTTGATGTCCTCGCAAAAGAAAATTTCTTCAAATACCTTACTAAAACTTCATCTGTCTTCATTTGAGCTTTAGCGTTGTGCTTTTAACACCTGCTGTCAAAATGCAGTTAACAGAACGTTGAACCATTGTCCTAATTCCTTTTTCACAATTCAGAAATTTATACTGGTAGTTTCTTCGGAAAAACTTTGAAATAAAAAATTGTCTCTTTCCTTTTATAATAAATCTCAGAACATCGAAGTTTCAGCAATGGCCTAAGACTTCTATGTCACTCTGCAGCTAGATTTATTTAGAGAGAAACAGTAGTAAAACTTTAGAATTGTTTTTGTATGGGTGGCTCATATTTTAGTGTCATAAAAGTAGCCGTGGAGTTAGCACCATTAAAAACTGACATTCCGCAACTTCATCCGAGCTTTTCCGACCTGTTTTTCTTGTATGATAATTTACGAACAAAGCAATAGAGGAAGTAAAAAACCCCATAGTGAGAATAAAATGATGGATATGGATCTGCAGTAAAAGGAGTAATGAAAATAAAATCGTGACTTCGATGCAATAAAAAAAAATCTAATGGTGATTGTGGAGGGTATCGCACGAAGCACCCTCAAGCGTTCATTTCATCTCCGCTGAAACTGTGATTAAAACTGGTGTGCACAATCGGCAAATTTATAATAAAAGAAGAAAAGGGTCAACGTTCCATTACAGTCGGTTTGCGCATAAATTTGCTATAAATTGCGGCTTGGCGCACACCCTTTCCACAAGTGACAAAAAGTGGGTGCAACGTTCACCTGGCGCTCGCACGTGTTCGTCAACCCAATGGAAGTACCATCATCAGCATGTCATTGTGGCGCGATGCAGGTGTAGGAAAGTAGCATGCACGTTCCAGTGACCCCGCGCATTGACAGATATTCGCACAAAAGCAAATGCCTGTTCGTTTATGCACGATACCGGAGCGGAGTGAGGGCGGTTATGTATCCGGAGTAACTGTGATTTATCTGCGCGATATGAGGTTGGAGTCGTGTCCTTTTCCCATCAACATTGTGTTAAACAATGGCGAATTGAATCGGTTTGCATGCTGCAAAAACAAACTCACGGCGAAATGTGCTGAAACAATGTCCGTGACAGTATTATTAACAATTTTATATTGATCATTGACGCATTGACGTGATGAATTTTGAAGCTTTCAAAGCGGTTACCTCAATTTATAGCTGTGAAAGCAGCAAATCAATGTGATGCGCGAAGTAGCTTTTCAGTCTCACGTTTCGGTCGTTTCAATAACAACTGATGAATTTTGTCACAGCGTGGAGGGAACACGATGAAACTACTGCAATGTTATAAATTTCGGAGCTTCATTAAAATTTACGCTTTATGAGCAAGAAAATGCAGATCTCTTGCATCTGGTGGCTCTAAACTATATTAAAATTTGTCCCAAGAAAATGACGCATCGGAATTTAAACGACAATTTTTAATATCGAACAAGCTTTCTCAACATATTTACAAAATCAATTTTGGACAAATATTGGTGTAGGAATCAAAAATGTTTCTTCTAATTCCACTATTGCACGCTTACATTGTTTTCAAGCAATAGGAATAATAATTAAATCATAACAGTAGATAACTACCATACAGGCATTTTCAATTTGAACTTTGTTATTGTTTTGGACGAGCCCAGTTGGTTATTTTTATTATGAGTATGACAATTTTTAATGAGTTCGGTGCTGTTTGCATATTTAACAAATAGTTAATACAATTTCTACAACACAATGATACGTTTTCGTAAAAGCGGTTGCTCGTTTTAACGAGGTAGTGAATAGAAAAAGCTATCACCTCTATCAATTTTTTACGATAAAATATTTTTTATTTCTAGATTTGAACAACCACTAACAAACAAAATTACAATATGATGCACAACACTGGTTTCAGTTTTTCCCAATTACGTGTTACTGTGAAACATTAAAATAACCAAATGAACTGGAAAAACACGAAGAAACACAATTTGTGGTTACGTATATAGTCTCTGGATTAACCCATCATTATTAAGGTGGAATATACCATACCCAAGGCAAAGTACTAAATATGTATCTGTTCAACTGTTATCGAAAGAATGTAAAAACTCGTAATAACACGAGTCGAAATTTCGTAAGACTTTGAGGGCTTTTCAGACTAAAGGAAGTTATTGTCGCCCTCGGTAGAGACCCTTCGTTGAGACTCCCGCCGGTGGGACACTGTCAAGTCAAAATCAAGTGATTTCAGAGGATGTGATCCACTGATCAGTGATCAGTGATCAGCAGCAATTGCTTCCTTGTGGATGAGTCCACGGAACTAGAGAGCAAAACCCCTGAAAAAAAACCTCTTACAACTACAGTCCGGCCAGGGATTTGAACCCCGAACCTCCCGAATTTAAATCTGGCGCGCATCTCACGCGGCCACGGCCGTCTCTGCCATTTGCCTATAAATAGGAATTAAAGTACGTCGTCCATAGGGTACCACGAGGTCCCACAGCCACTTCAACCCCATGGAGCAGAAAGCTCTGAACAATCACAAACAAAAAAACAACTCTTCCCTGGCGAATTAGATGCCCGTCGAGGATCACCAACGCCTGTGATAACTGATAATAGACAAATAAAATATTCAATAATACCAGGAAATATCATCACTGCTGCTGTTGAATGGAATTAAACCCAATCTTGAAGAAGATTCCAAAGGACAACAATTTGATTCCAAATGACAACAATTTTTGTATAAATGTTAGATGTATTTGTCTTTCCATTTTGGAAAACTCTGTGTACGACTAATTAGAGGTCACATCTAAATCAATTAAAAACTTTGCACTGTGCACTTGAAATGACTTCTAGATGTACTCTTGCAATATTTGGAATATACGGAAAGTGCTTGCACATGTTGAGCTTCAAATTACCATCTTCCCTTACTTTAATTAAACGTCTTTTCGGTCCTTGCGAGTTAATTTTACATCTAATTTTATTTTATGTCCTTTATTAAGGGGAAACTCCTAGACTCAGTTTTAATAATAAATGAATACCTTCAATGAGTGCTCCCAACCTTTATACCCTCTTAACTTTTAAATAGCACTACATTATTTTACTCCATTATTTCATTAACTCTACGCTATTTTGTAAAAAGTGAAATTTTCATTTACACTTAACGATCTGGTTGAAGCAATAGGAAGAACGTTTCACTATTCAGTGTGCTGTACCATGACTTGCCGAAGACATTAACTACTTGAAGTTCAATGTCTGCACACCCAAACAACAGTGCTTCTTCCTCCACGTGGCTTACTTTGTCACAACACTTGACAATTCGTCCGCACTTGTCTAAATAACATCGACAGTAGCCTAATTAAGTCGATTAACTGCGTGAAATAGTTCGACTAATTGGGAAATAATTACCCACATAATAAGAGCAGTGTTCACAAAAAATAATACATCAGATAGGGTTCTTAATATAATCCCGGCGTCACGTCATGCTTTCCTGCAAGAACGAGAAGCTTTCACTTCCCTACTTCGTTAGTCGCGATTATGTTTAAATGTCGGATGCCTATCCAGATCCAGCATTGCTTCTTTGACGTGATTAAGATAATTGGTTAAACAAACTGGTACTTGTTCGGCAGCGGCTAGGGAAAATTCGATAATTTACGGAAATGAACGTCGTTTCCGCGAAAAGTGGTATTTCACTGCTTATTTATTAACCCTGAATTAAATTTGGAAATGATCCTCTTAAAGCTTAAAAAAAATTTTGAAAACTTCTATAACGTTGGTAATTGAATTTTAAGTAATATAAATATGTATTTATTTAAAAAAATCAAATAAGCGCTTTGACTTTTCTATCTGAAAAATCGATATTAAAATCTCCACTCACAATCTGGCCGAACTCACTCAAATGAGCATTTCACCTCGAAGCGTGTGACGTGACGCGTGACGCTGAAACTATTAGTGTCGTGGTGCGCCTAAAGAAGTTTTCATTTTAAAAATTATTTCGAACGGATCTAAACAAGCCGAATGAACAAATATAGACTTAAGTAGCGACATGAGACAAAAGTACGACATTTTTGAACGATGTTCCTGACCCACCACCCATGTGGGGCGTGTGGAACAAACATTTAATGAGCAAAGGCACAAGAATTTCCTGTTTAATCAACCGCAAAAACAACTGTTCCTATTCTTTCGTCTTGTGCAGATTGATCTTGCCGCCAAAAAATCG